>NW_028270149.1:8985416-11385416 GCF_037043375.1 Chiloscyllium plagiosum | reverse complement strand
CCACCCAAATATGTAACCTGGTGACCTCTCCAACAGCTTCTAGGAACTGAAAAGAAATTGAAACTGTATACTCACGTATCCCGACTGGCTCAGCTGCTCCAAGGTGACCTCATGACTGCCTCCAGTAACTCAAGCATGGCCAATTCACCTAACCTGCAGCCCTTTGGACTGAGGGAAGAAACTGGAGCATCCAGACAAAACCAACACAGACACAAGGAGAATGTGCAAACTCCACACAGATAGTCACCAGAGGCGAGAATCAAACCCAGAACTCTGGTATTGTGAGGTAGCAGTGCTAATCACTGAGCCACCCAAATTGTAGCTCCATTTCTCTCACCAGGGGTACTAGCAGACCCTACTGAGTTTCACCATCACTTTCTAGTTTGACTTGTGTCCCTTGATTCTCCAAGAGCCCAGAATACTGGTATTCACAGATGCTATCATGGAGTCAAACGTGCCATGTGAGAACTTAATGGTGGTGAAGGGTTGAAGACAATTCGGTCTAAGTGAAACGAGGAGAAAATGTGAAGAATGATATTATATTTTCAGATGATTATCCACGATGACATTGGGGGAGCGTTACGAGAGGAGAAGAATGTGATCAAATGAAAGATGATGTTTCCCTCTCTCACAGCCACATAGAATGTCACTTATTTAACAAACCCATTTCAGTACTGGAGCGAGAGCATAAACCTGGTTGGAGGTTCCAAAGCAGGAACGTCTGGGAAAGATGCACAACAACATTCCCAACAATTTTGAAGAGGAAAGGCAGTTTGAAGAATTGATTATGGTTTACAAAAACAGATTTGAAGAAACTAGGGACAGAGCATGAGGAGATACGACCATTCATTATTTTAGTTCTCTTGGGCATCATAAAGAAATCTTGGGTGGTCAGCCATAACCTTTTGTAATGTTCAATTGTTCTGTCTTTGATTATATCAGTCTGTTTACTATTGATGCTCACTGTGCTTGATTGATTAAATGTGGCAGTAGGTTCAGAAAGAAGTAAACCAAGAGAGTTGGAAAAGAGAGTTGGAAGTCAGCGATGAAACATGGAAGTAGACATTTTAAGTCATGGTGAATAAAAGTTTAAGTAAGTCCTCTCAGGTTGATATAAATGATTATATACTGCTGTTCAAAATGGAGACACTGCTTCCAAGTGTCTGAGTTAATATGTATTACTCAATCAATGTCACTCAAGCAGGTTGGCTGGTTGGAGAGCTTTCTAATAGCAATGTGTCACACATTTCCAAAATGATTGCAGCACATATGTTCATCTGTGAAATACTTGCAGATATTTTAGGTTATGACGGTTGTTGCAAGCACTCTTTTAAAGGGGTGGCGTGGTGGCTTAGTGATTACCACTGCTGCCTCACAATGCCAGCGACCAGGGTTCAATTCCACCCTCAGGCAACTACCTGTGTAGAGTTTGTACATTCTCCCTGTGGCTGTATGGGGTGCTTTGGATTCCTCCTAAAATCCAAAGGCATGCAGGTTGGGTCGATTGGTTAGTCTAAATTGTGCAAGATAGATGGATTAGCCATGGGAAATGTGGGACTGTAGGTATAAGGTGTGCAATGCTCTTTGGAGGGTTGTTGTGGACTTGATGGGTCAAATGGCCTGCCTCCACACTGTAGGAATTGGCAAACTACATTTTGGGACAAGTTATTGATGCTTATTTCATTCTATGGCAATCAGTATCTGTTCCTGAATAAGCTCTGGATCATTAGAGTTTTGGAGACTAAAGGAGTCCATCAGTAAGGGAATTGAATAGGGAAGTGGGGTTTGTGCAGAAGATCAGAAATGAATGTATTGAATTGTGAAACAATCTCAAGGTCCAAATGATTGAATCCTGATTCTATTTCTTATCTTAAAATTCTCAGTAAGTCATGCAATTCTAATCAAGTACTGTCCAAGAATTACAAAACTTATATTTTCTCTCTTGGGGCCTGAATATTGCCGTTAAGAAGTGCCTTTTTAATGTGATATGAAAAATAAGCCAGCATGATGTAAGAAAAGACTTTTTCACACATTGAGTAGTTAGGATCTGGAATGCCGTGCCTGGAAATATGGGGGAAGCAGGTTCCAATGAGGTATTCAAGAGAGCATTGGATGATTATTTGAAGTGAAAGAGAGTGCAAAGAAATAGGGCAAAACGCAGGAGATCGGCAGTAAGTCATAGATTCCCTACACTGTGGAAACAGGCCATTTGGTCCAACAAGACCTCACTGCTTCTTCAAAGAGTATCTGACCAAGACTCACTCCTCTACCCTATCGCTCGCTGCAACATAGAACATAGAATAGTACAACACAGTACAGGCCCTTCGGCTCTCAATGTTGTGCCAACCTTTTATCCTACTCTAAGATCAAACTAACCTGCATACCCTACATTTAACTGTCATCCATGTGCCTATCCAAGAGTTGCTTAAATGTATCTAATGTATCTGACTCTACTACCATTGTTGCATTCCATGCACCTACCACTCTCTGCATAAAAAAACCTACCTCTGACACCTCCTCTAAACCTTTCTCCAATCACCTTACAATTATGCCCCCTCATGATAGCCATTTCTGCTCTGGGGAAAAAGTCTCTGACTATCCACTCTGTCTATGCTTCTCTTCAACCTGTACACCTCTATCAAGTCACCGCTCATCCTTCTTTGCTCCAATGAGAAAAGCCCTACCACTCTCAACTTTTCTTCATAAGACATGCCCTCCAGTCCAGGCAGCATCCTGGTAAATCTCCTCTGCACCATCTCTACAGCTTTCACATCCTTCCTATAATGAGGTGACCAGAACTGAATACAATATTCCAAGTGTGGTCTAACCAGGACCTGCAGCATAACCTCGCAGCTCTTAAATTCAATCCCCTTGCTAATGAAAGCCAACAACCACTCACCTTCTTAACAACCTTTTCAACTTGGGTAGCAACTTTGTCGGATCTATGGATGTGAACCTCAAGAACCCTCATTACTCCATACTGCCAAGAATCCTGCCTTTAACCCTGTTATTAGATTACTTACAGGCCCTTCAGCCCAACAAGTCCACACTGACCCTCCCAAGAGCAACACACCCAGACTCATTCCCCTACATTTACCCCTTCACCGAACACTCTGGGCAATTTAGCATGGCCAATTCACCTAACCTGCACATTTTTGGCCTGTGGGAGGAAACCAGAGCATCCGGAGGAAACCCATGCAGACACGGGAGAATATGTAAACTCCATGCAGACAGTTGCTTGAGGTGGGAATTGAACCCGGGTCTCTGGTGCTGTGAGGCAGCAGTGCTAACCAATGTGCCACCCACATCAATTTGAATCTGCATTCAAATTCAACCTTCCAAAATGATCTTGCATTTTCCAAGGCCAATCCACCTAACCAACACAACTTTGGCCTGTGGGAGGAATCCAGAGCAAACCCATGCAGACACAGAGAGAAATGTAGAAATGCCATACTCTCTGTTGCTCGAGACAGGAATTGACCCAGCGTCACTCACGCTGTGAGGCATGAGTGCTAATCAGTGAGTCACCTTGCCACCAGTAAGGATGCTTGTTTGAAGAGTCAGCACAAGTGCGATGAGCCAAATTGCTTCATTCGATACCAAAACACTTCTTGCATTCTGTCAAAAGGAAACTTAACTGAACACAGCAGCGATCTTGTGTGCAAGGACAATACCCAATGAGTGAGACACTCAACAGAAAATAAAGGATGGGCAGCAAATGAAAATCATAAAACAAGAGCTTAAAGTGCTACAAAGTTTTAACAGTCAGGCCTCAATGTAGCAAAGTTGCTTTTGAAACCACTCAGTGCATTAATGAAAAAAGATTATAGCTACACTGTTATGACTACAAGTTGCAGAATCTTATACTTTAGGACTGATTCTCTGACACCATCACTGAAGTTTTCATAGAATCCCCACAGTGTGGAAGCTGGCTATTCAGCCCATCAAGTCTACAATGACCCTCCAAAGAACATCCCACCAACTCCATAAAGCACATTTCCCTTGGCTAATCTACCTAGCCTGCACAACCCTGGAAACTATGGGCAATTTTCCATGGTCCATCCAACTAACCTGCACATTTTTGGACTGTTGGAGGAAACCAGAAGCCCAGGGAAATGTATGCAAACTCCACTCAGACTCTCACTCAAGAGTGGAATCGAACCTAGATCTCTGCAGCTGCGAGGTAGCATTCAACCACTGTGCCACCACTGTGCCATCCTATGTGTTTTGTATGGCTTATGACCAAAGGAATAAAGAACAGGGTGACTCCACTCGGCCTCACAAACCTGGTCTGCCATTTAATTTGATCATGGTCAATTGTTGACTCCATGTTCCTGCCTACCTCCAACAATCCTCTTGCTGATATAAATGAATCCGATAAAAGTCAATCAATCAATTGACTTCAAAATGTTCAAAGATTTTGTTTCTATTGCATTTTGGAGGAGAGAGCTTTAATAATTCGAACATTCTGAAAGAAAAAAAAATCTCCTAATCTCTGTCTTAAATAAGCAACACCTTCAAAACAGCGTCTCTGAGCATTAGTCTCTTCCACAAGTGGAAACGTTCATTCCCAATGCATTCTGACGAGGCCATTCAGCATCTTCTTGCCCTGAATAAGCTTGGAGAGGTGAAGTGATTCTTGTTTTCCCTCAATGGTCCATTGGCAACCGCAACCTTTGAATTTAAAAGTGAAGTGCTATTGCCAATGTTCTGTATTAGACAACAGTTTGGGACTAGAAGTAATTAGGTGAACAAATAAAGAATTAGTTTTAACTGCAAAAACCTTACACAAGCAAAGATGTAAAAATTGTTAGTAAAAGATTTAAAATTCAAAAATATCTCCAACTACCTTTGAAACACAACACACATGTGCAGATAATTTTGTCAAGAAGCAGGTGAAGTCCGAAATAAAATACAAAGGTTATTCACGCATTCTCCAAAAGTGGGTTTGCACCAAAATCACTTGCTTCAAAAATTATTGGTACTGGAGCTTCTCCCTGGATCAGTTATGACCGGCTGAATGATCTTTTACTGGAGATAGTGATGTTTAGATTACTTACAGTGTGGAAACAGGCCCTTCAGCCCAACAAGTCCACACCGACCTTCCGAAGCGCAACCCACCCAGACCCATTCCCCTTCACCTAACACTACGGGCAATTTAGCACGGCCACTTCACCTAACCTGCACATTTTTGGATTGTGGGAGGAAACCGGAGCACCCGGAGGAAACCCACGCAAACACGGGGAGAATGTGCAAACTCCACACAGTCAGTCGCCTGAGGCAGGAATTGAACCTGGGTCTCTGGCGCTGTGAGGCAGCAGTGCTCATCACTGTGCCACCGTGCCACCCACGATGTAGTTTCCTTTAAGACCATAAGAGCATAACGTTTTGGAGCAGACTTGGACCATTAAGCCCATCAAGTCTGCTACACTATTTGATCATGGCTGATATGTTTCTCAACCCCATTGTCTTGTCTTCTCCCCATAACCCTTGATCCTCTTACCATCAAGAACTTAGTTATTTTGACTTAAATATAATCAATGAGTTGATATCCACAGCCCTGTGCAGCAATGATTTCCTCAGATCCATCATCCTCTGGATGAAGGAATTCCTCCTCATCTCTTCACTCTAAACATGTGCCCTTGGGTCCAAGTCTCTCTTTCTAGTGGAAATATCACCACCACATCCACTCTGTCGAGACCTCTCAGTAGTCTGTAAGTTTCAATGAGATGTCCCTTCATCTTTCTAAATTGCATCGAGTGCAGACCCAGAATCCTCAACCACTCCTCATATAACAAGACCTTCATCCCTGGGATCATTCTTGACAACCTCTCTGGACCCCTTCCAACACCAGCACATCCTTCCTTAGATACAAAACTGCTCACAATATTCCAAACGTGGTCTGACCCGAGCCTTATACAGCCTCAGCAGCCCCTGCTCTTGTATTCTAGCACTGTCAAAATGAATGTTAACATTGCATTTGCCTTCCTGACTGTCAACTGAACCTGCACATTAACCTTAAGAGAATCCTGAACTAAGACTCCCAAGTCCCTTTGTGCTTCAGAATTCCGAAGCCTTTCCCTGTTTAGAAAACAGTCTATGCCTCTATCTTCTGACCAAAGTGCATAAACTCACATTTTCCCACACTGTATTTCATCTGCCCCGCTCTTTGCCCACTCTCTTAGCTTATTCAAGTCCTTCTGCAGTATTTAAGATTAACAGGAAAAGACAGAGTAGATAACAATAACTATTTCTACCAGTTGGGATTCTAGAACTAGGAGACATCATCTGAGAATTAGGGCCAGACTGTTCAGGAGAGATGTTAGGAAGTACTTGCACAAAAGGGTGACAAAGGTTTGGAACTCTCTTCCACAAGCAGCAATGGATTCAGGATCAAAAGCTAATTTGAAATCTTAGGTTAAATGTTAGTGAAACAAAGGTCCTAAAGGGATATGGGTCAATGGCCCATGTGGAGTTAGGCCACAGATCAACCATGATCTCGTTGAATGGTGGAACATGCTCGAGGGGCTGAATGGTCTACTCCTGTTTCTCTGTTACAATGTTCCTTTAAGATTTCTTCATTTGTGGTAATGAAGTTTCATAACTCAAAACAGTTGATGAGAAGGGGTTGCAGAGAAAGCGGAGAAAGACTGTTGTCTCTCTGACTGACTAATTGAAAGTCGTAAAGTGTAGTGCTGAAAAAGCACAGCAGGTCAGGAAGCGTCCAAGGAGCAGGAGAATCAATGATATGGGCATAAGCCTGACTCTGATCTCCAGCATCTGCATTCCTCAATTTCTCCTGACTACATTTAACACCAATATGTTTCATAAACATAAACTGGATCATGTGATCTCTCTCTCTATAAATATCACAAACATGGTGGCTCAAAGCATCTTGAGCTCTTTGCAAATGTAACATTGTTGCGGCTGTATCTATATTACCTCTGCTTTGAAAAATATTGTTTTTAAAGCAATTTGAGATATTCTGAAGTCATGAGAGAGGCTGTACAAATGCAAATTCTTTCTTTCTGATGGTCCACCTATACTGAAAGTCTGCAGACATTGACTCATTTGTACAGACACAAAACACCTTGATTTCTCCGAGAAGTAAATTAATAGTGTGACAATTATTGACCTGGAAGAATTTCTAGAAGGAATATTTGCAATTGTCTTAGAATTGTCTTAGAATTGCTATGGTTTCAGTAATTGTTTCTCAGAATGTTAGAAAATGACTTTTTAGAATTTACATCAATTATAAAAGAATCAATTGTACTTTTGTTGAGCATTAAGACATATTGGGCCATGTGACCTGAACACCCTTGACTTAGAAACAGTACCCAGAGATGTAAAGAAAGAATGAATATGACTGCATATGGGTTTGTGGATGTGCAAGATGCTGTTGAAGGACGTTTGGTGAACCAATGTAGTGTATCTTGTTGATGGTACACTTGCTTTAAAAGGTGTCTAGATGGGAACACAATACGAAGGATTTAGAGGGACATAGGCCAAAGTGACAAAAGGGACTAGATTAATTTTGGATATCTGGTTAGTATGGATGAGTTGGACTCTATGACTTGCTGTCGCAGTGCGTCAATGATGATGAGTCTGAAAGGGGAAGTTTTGAATAGGGTGCCAGTCAGGTGGGCTGTTTGATCCTGGATGTTATCAAGCTTCTTAATTGTTGTTGGAGTTGTGTTCATTCGGGCAAGTGGAGAGTATTCAAACTCACTCTTGCATTGTGCTTTGGAGATGGTGGACAAGCTTTGGGGAGTCTGGAGATGCAGAATTCATGGAGCCACAAGTATTGAAATGGTTGGTCTAGTTAATTCTCCAATCCTTGGAATCCTTTCACCCAGGTAGTTGAGAATGGGACATACAGCAATAGTAATACCATTGAATACCAAAAGGCGGGAGTTAGTTTCTCTTTTATTGAAGATGATGATTGCCTGGCACTTGTATGGGGCCAATGTGACTTGTCAGCCCAGTGTTATAGAGTCAGAGAGCTGCACAGCAGGGAAACAGACTCTTTGGTCGAATTCATCCATGCCAACCAAATATCCTAAATTAATCTTGTCCCATTTGCCAGCACTTGGCCCTTATACCTCTAAACCCTTCCTAATTCATATACCCTTCCAGATTTAAATGTTGTAATTCTACCAGCCTCTACCACTTCCTCCGGCAGCTTATTCCATACACGCACCACCCTCTGTGTGAAAAAGTTGCCCCTTAAATTTTTCCACTCTCAACCTAAACCTAAGCCCTCTAATTCTGGACTCCCCCATCCCCAGGGAAATGTCCTTGTCTATATGTCCTATCCAAGCCCCTCATGATTTTAACAACCTCCATAAGGTCACCCCTTAGCTCCTAACACTTCAGGGAAAACAGCCCCAGCCTATTCAGCCTCTTCCAATAGCTGAAACTCTCCAACCCTGACAACATCCTTACAAATTTTTTCTGAACCCTTTTGACTTTCACAACATCCTTCCGCTAAGAGGGAGACCAGAACTGCATGCATTATTCCAAAAGTGGTCTAACAATGTCCTGTACAGCTGCAACATAACCTCCCAACTCCTATACTCAAGGCACTGTTCATTAAAGGAAAGCACACCAAATACCGCCTTCACTATCCTAATTACCTGCGACTCCACTTTCAAAGAACTATGAACCTGCACTCCAAGGTCTCTTTGTTCAGCAACACTCCCCAGGACCTTTGTTGCAGTCTTGCTGCAGAAAGATACAGACTATTTCCCCCGAAGGAAACCAGTGAAGAAACTAAAACAAAGACAGAAAGCACTAGAGAAACCCAGCAGGTCAGATTATAGAAGGAAAAACAGTTAATGTTTCAAGTCCAGTAAACCTTTGTGAGAACTTGACAAAAACAAACAATATTCAGCAAACATCTCCACTTCTGACCTTTTGATGGAGGACAGGTCATTGACAAAACAGCTGAAGATGGTTGGGTCAGTGGTGCTATCCCGACCTCTAGGTCAGGAGGCCCAGGTTTGCGTCCGACCTGCTCTGGAGTTGTAATAACATTGCTGAGCAAGTTAATCCTACAATAACTGCCCTGACGAATGGTGATGTCTTGTGTGCACTGACTCCTCCCGTTTCTCTGGATTGGATAGATGTGGAGCTAGATTAGAGTGTTGCTGGAAAAGCACAGCAGGTCAGGCAGCATCTGAGGAGCAGGAAAATTGACGTTTCGGGCAAAAGCCCTTCATCAGCCCCACCTAGATGTGGAGCTACCTCCTTGCGTGAATTGCATAATTGTCTATTACCTTTCTTGACTAGATGTGGCAGTACTATCGAACTTAGATCTGATCCATTGCTTATGGAATCACTCAGCTGTATCACTTGCTGTTTCTGCCAATTGGCATGCATACCCACTGACTACCACTGAGGATTCTGGGCCTGCATTGTAGCTTCAGGTATTTTTAGAGATGCTTAGTACTGCTCCTGGCGTGCCCGCTTGTACTCTCCATTGAACTCATTACAGCAGAACTATTTAGTTTATCAAATTGTTGTATCATTGCTGTTGGGTAATCCTAAAATAGTGCTACCTTAACAATTTTTAAAATAGTACAATAATTTTGTGAGATTCCACCGCATGCATTCATTAAGATATGAAAGAGACTTGATTAGTGATGCCCAACTTAAACAGCTGTGGACATGATTGGTCCTGATTTTGATTTCTTAATGATTAATTCTCACCCAATGTTTCAGGAATCGAGCTTTGAACTAAATCCTTTGGTTGAGAAGACGTCACAGAATTGACACAGCACGGAAGGAGGCCATTCAACGCAAAGTATATAATGACCTGCCCTCCATCAAAAGGTCAGAAGTGGAGATGTTTGCTGAATATTATTTGTTTTTGTCAAGTTCTCACAAAGGGTTACTGCGCTTGACATTGAAACATTTTGTAAAGTTTCAAACAAAAGCCCAGAATTTCCAGAAGAAAAACAATCATATATGCTTTGTTCCTTCTCATTAGTTTTCAAGCAAACTATACCACACTCGTAGTTATGGGTTTTTTTAAATGACTTATTTTGCATTCTTGTTTTTATTTAAATTCTCCACAAGTCATCCATTATGTTGGAGCATTCTACCAAGTCACAAACCATCCTGAGATACATTGCTGTTCCTTGGTTACTATTGGGTGAACATCCTGAGGTGCTTCACCTTCAGCAGTGGAACTTTTGCATTTTAAGAGGAAGGCTCAGACGTCACATTCGACAGACAACTCAATGTGGTTAGTAAACACAACATTGGAAGCAGAGCTTGCAGCCAAAAACAATTTCTTTTAAGAAAATCTGGGAAAACTATAACTGTTTTACTGGATAAACATCTAACAATTTTGCAATTCAGATAATGGTCGATGCAATCCTGACCATGAAACATTTGATCTCATACATAAATTGATGTTAAAAATTTTAATGATAATGCTTACAGTTATCTCACAGGGGTAAGTTCAATTTCTGGTTCCTAAACTCTGAAAGTGCCTCTCTAATCTCTCAACCTTTCTACAGCAGCCTAACTCCTTAAAGTCCATCTCTATGATCAGGTTAATGGTCACTGACTCTAATTTCCCCTTATTTGGTCAATGTAAACTATTGTTGGATGATGTTCCTGTGAAGAAACTATGTTCCAAATAAATACTAAAGTGCTATAATAATGCAACTTTTTGTTGGAAGCATAAACATTACTTGTTATAGAGATTATCCACATTCCAGCCATCTAGGATTTGGAATGGACTTCAGGTTACTGTTACCTTGAATACAACCTTAGTTCCACAAAAATTCAACCAAATTAGCATTTATCTGTGCGTGTCCTAGCCACATTAGCATCCATTTTAGTTGACAGCACATCTTTTGAATGGGTGGCTGCACAAGGAGAATAAGTCCTTCTTAACTTATGTACATAATTGTGAGAAACGTTATTTCCACCAGCAACTGCCTAAGAAAAGTGTTTTTAAAAGGAAGGTGAAAATATGCTTGCGTCATTGGAAGTAGCATGTCTGTTGCAAGGCATAATAATATCTCAAGCTGTCTTACACATTTAAATGCATATTTAATTGCATCATATTTAACATACCACATTAGCCATGCCATGCAAATGATATGGAAGAGCAATCATTTTTATTTAACATCAACTTCCATAAGGTTGGCCACCTGTTTGGCAATGATTGATCTTAACAAGGCAGGTTACGTGTTAACACAAATCTCTATTTATGTCCACATATGGCCATTCTAAAGGAAGAAACAAATGAAAGTTAAGGCGAATATTGTTAGTAGCTTAAGTAGTTCCCAAATTAAGGCACCGAAATACTCATTGCTAAATATTTACTTGCTTTCAGCAACAATTAGTTTGTATTTGTACAGCATCTACAGGGAAGTAAAAATCCTATCTATTGCAGAGACAAATGCAAATTCATTGTTGCTAAAAGGAAATAAATATTTGACAATGAATGGTTCAGTGTTATGAATAACATGGGATTAGAAGAATGAGGAAATTAGATTAGATTACTCACAATGTGGAAACAGGCCATTCGGCCCAACAAGTCCACACCGCCCCACTGAAGCGCAACCCTACATGTACCCCTTACCTAACACTACGGGCAATTTAGCATGGCCAATTCACCTGACCTGCACATCTTTGGACTGTGGGAGGAAACCGGAGCACCCGGAGGAAACCCATGCAGACCCGGGGAGAACGTGCAAACTCCACACAGTCAGTCGCCTGAGGTGGGAATTGAACCCGGGTCTCTGGCGCTGTGAGGCAGCAGTGCTAACCACTGTGCCACCGTGCCGCCCACATCTATCATTGAAACCTAAAGAATTCTAATGGACAACACAGGGTAAATGCAGGAAGGATATTCCTGATGACTAGGGAGTCCAGAACCAGGGGTCACAGTCTAAGGATACAGTGTCAACCATTGAAGACTGCGATGGAGAGAAATGCCTTCAACTAAGGAGTAGTGAGCCTTTGAAATTCTCAGCCACAGAAAGTGGTTGAGGCCAAACATTGAATGTTTTCAAGAAGGATTTAGAGGTAATTCCTACGTCTAAAGAGGTTAAAGGACATGAAGTTTAAGCAGAAACAAGGGACTGAGTTGGCTGATTGAGTGGTAAATCAGGCTCGAAACACAAAATCGCCATTTCCTGGTCATATTTTCTATGTTTTTACGTTTCAATAACATATTGCTGATATGTCCAGATCTCATGATAGTGACTTTGTCTGGAGGTTCTGTTGATTTTCACTCATATACGATACTATCCCTCACTCCATTTTGGGTTATAATTACTTTCTTTTGTGGACCACACTAACTGTCCCAAAATTTGATTCTTCTTCACGTGACAGCCAAGTTTTACACCAGGTTAGCTCATAGATCTCACATGTGAAATTAGTTCATTTGGTTGAAGTACTTGCATTTGCTATTTTGTTCTTTAAAAGAATCCAAAACATTTTGAAGCTTCTGGTTTTACAGTCTGGATTCCTCTCCTTCTTTCAAAAGTTTAACTCTTCTGTTAATCCAGCATATTATTTTTTCCACAGAATCTATCTGAATAAGTATCCAGCCTCTCCAACTTGTTTTTCTTTTGGTTTTCTTTGAAGTATGGACCAATTTGCTGCTTTGGTGGTCTTTTAAAATCCTTGATGTCCAGCTTAAATGCTTTCACTGAAGCCTTATTCCTGGTTTATATTTTTAAAAGGGTTTTCTCACAAGTGACTTGCAGATTATTGTTTGATCTGCAGCAATTTTGCAAAGCTGTCAGCTTCTCCAGCATTGCTCTGTTCTCAGGTCTATGTATCTAAAGCTGCTCCTGCTGAGTCTGATCTGTTTTTCTTGCATGTTGCTCTGGATCTTCCTGGAACTGAACTTTTTTTTCATTGGGTTGATGAATCAAAGCTTGTAGTTCAGCTTGATACCTTTCCATCTTTTTCAATTATTCATTCATATTTGTGAGCAGAACAGGAGCTATCCTAAAAACTTCATAATCTCAGGTACAGGATTCTCAGACTGCAATTGATCTTGAGCTAATTATTCAGCCTTTTCCTTTTCAGGTTTGGTTCTTGTCTCCACAGCAGAGACCTGAGATTTTCGCCTCACTCATTCAAAGAAAGCAATCTTTTTCCACATTGAGTTTAGCAAATGTTTAATGAACAGTATGCTGCAGTTCGAGTTTTGTCTTCAGTGCCTGAAAAATCCCATAGTGACTAACGTTAGGTCACAGCATGCCGATGTATCTGCATTTGCATCTGTGATGTAGAACTTCTATGGTATCATAGTGCATTGATTGTAATTGCATTCCAGTGCTGTTGATCCTACATGTGACATTTGTTAAACATTGTTTCACAGGACTTTTCTTCCATGTCAAGCTTAGCTAATAATTAATAAGACATACATCAGATATTAAAGAAAAAGAAAAGATTGGTGTGCAGCTTGAAGACTCATAGCCAATGAACTACCAGGCAAAGTCACTGCATTATATACCCAAGGCATATGCAATCCTTAAAGATAAATTCTGTTAAAGGTAAAGAGCACAAACAAAACAATGCTTGTAAATAGACTTTATTATAAAGAGAAGTTGGAAGCAGTTCCAAACTGATCAATGCAGCTGCAATAAAAAACCCAAACATATTGCCAGAAGTCACGTGACACCAGGTTATAGACCAACAGGTTTATTTGAAATCACCAGCTTTTGGAGCATTTCTCTTTCGTAAGGTGAAGTGGTTCACCTGATGAAGGAGCAGCGCTCTGAAAGCTTGTGATTTCCAATAAACCTGTTGGACTATAACCTGGTGTCATGTGGCTTCTGGCTTTGTTTACCCCAGCCTAACATTGGCACCTCCACATCATGGCTTACAAATATATTGAGGTGAGCTAGTCAAATCCCAGACAATGGTAAAAAAAAGGAGTGCATACTTTACATTACTTTTTTCAGTTTTGGGATATGGATAAAAATGAAAACACAGGGATTTATTACTAATGGCTAGTTAACCCTTGAAACGTTTGTGGTTAGTCACCTCAGTGAACAATTACGATCCATGTTTGTTCTCATGAGATGTGGGCACCTCTGGCTAGGCCAGCGTTTATCACCCATTCTTAATTGCCCAGAGGGCAGTTAAAAGTCAGCCACGCCATTGTAGACTCAAGACACATGTAGACCAGACCAGGTAAGAATGGCAACTTCCTTCCCTAAAGGACATTAATGAGCCAGATAGGTTTTTTTTCTGACAATCAACAATGTAATGGTAGCGCTCCCTCAGCCTTGCTCAGCAAACAGTTTGAAGGTTTTATCGACTGTGGTGAAGATTGGTATATATCAATGTTCAAGTTAGTGCAGGTACATTTTCATCGATTAATTCCTCAAATGAAGTTCAATTAGTTAAAATTGATGTCCTGATTAATATATGCAAAATTGACAATACTTCAAATGTTTATGATAACATAAAAATTAATGTTTCTAAACTCGGGATATAGTCCAAGAGGTTTAATTGGAAGCACTTCCAAGTTGAACTATACCTGGTGTTGTGTGATTTGTAACTTTGTTCAGCTCAGTCCAACACTGGCATCTCCAAATCATGACTAAACACGGGAGTAATGTTTCCATGAAAATGTTTGCAGATTTGAAGAGTTATCTGATTATTTACCTTGGATTCATAAACTGCTTATTTAGTTTGGACATGTGAAGTTTAGATTAACACCATCAGTACTGGTTTATTTTCCATTCCAGTTGAAGCAGATACAAGACTTTATTTTAAAATTCTTTGTGAGATATGGGTGTTGCTGGCTGGACCAGCATTTATTGCCCATCCCTGGTTGCCCTTGTGAAAGTTGTGATGAGTTGGCTTCTTGAACTGCTGCAGTCTGTTTGGTGAAGTTAAATCCTTAACGCTGTCAATGAAGGAGTTCCAGGTTCTTGATCCAGTGACACTGAATGAATGGAGACACATTTCCAAATCAGAATCGTGAGCGGCTTGGAGAAAATGTTGTAAATGGTGGTGTTCCCATGTATCTGCTGCCCTTGTCTTCAAGATGTAAGTGACCATGGGCTTAGAAGCTGCTGTTGAAGGAGCTCAGTGAGTTCCAGCAATGCATCTTGTAGATGGTCGTCATCATTGACAATCACAAGAATGGTTGTCTACCTAGGATGGTACGTGCTGCTGTGACGAAGCGTCAGTGGTGGAGGAAGCAAATGTTTATGGGTGTGGTGCCAATCAAGTGGGGCTGGTTCATTCTCAATGGTGTTAAGCATTTTGAGTGTTGTTGGAACTGCACAATGGAGAACACTCCATCACTTGCCTATGCATCCTCCCTGTGGTAAATAAAATATCTTAGCCCTTTGCTCTGGCTTGGTGAATAATTGCCAAGGATCTTAGGATAGAGAACAGAAAAACAGCCTCACAATGGAATCGTGTAAGTGCCAGCATTTTGAATAAGGTGCACTCAGCAGACATTCAATGTCTATTGCTGGTTAAGGGGGGCAGCCCCTTTAACTACAGAAATCTGAGTTCTCCCAGCAAAGTTGAAGATCACTTGTGTTGGCCTAAAGGTGGGGGCAGCCCAGAGCCCCAGAAATTTGGGGCAATTCACAACTCGCAGATACCTGTTGTTACAAATTGCTGGACGATTTACACTTGAATAAAAGTGAGGCAATTGCATTCCTTTGTACTGACTGTGGCTCTGTGCTTTAAACTCCTAATGCTTCATTTTTCCATCTGAAGTGGAAAAGAGGCGGGAAACACAACAGGAGTTCATGACTGAATGAATTTGTTTCTGTCCTCAGGAAGTCATGCTGCTGGCCAAATTAATTGCTTCCCTTTGATGGAAAATGTTATGCACCAGTCCAGAGCCCCTCAAAATATTTTAGGAAGGTGCCTAGACCCTAAATTTTTCTCATTATAAAAACAAAGGTAAAATGTTTATTTGAGATGGAATGAGACTGGCCAAACCTGACGAAGGGCTTTTGCCCGAAATGTTGCTTTTCCTGCTCCTCGGATGCTGCCTGACCTGCTGTGCTTTTTCAGCACCACTCTAATCCAGAATCTGGTTTCCAGCATCTGCAGTCATAGTTTTTACCTCAAACTACTCCATATTAAGTAAAACACAATTTATTTATACACTAGTAAAAATATAACAAAAGAAAGAGGATTTTTACAATACCTTAGAATAATGGATACAGTAACTATTACTAATTAGTCATTCCAATATCATAACATCCATAAACACACCCTTGGCAAAAAGAAGAATTCAGACACAGATTCTCACATGCAGTTCTCCCCTCCAGGAGGAACTAAACATCAAGAGAAAGTTCAGAGAGACTAGAAGCCAAGAGACATTCAAAGAAGCTTCCAACTCTGTTGAGATCCCAATAGCTTCTGATGTTATCGAAAAAAAAACACAGCCCAGAAATCTGGATTTGTGAGAGCTGGCCATACCCATTCAGGCTGCATGAAAAAAGACACAATCTAATTACTGTACCCCAAACTGCCGCTATCTCTGCCTTACAACCACCCTTCAAAGAAAAACCTTTAAAGGAATAGTGATATGTTCCTTGATTGGATGATGAGTGGCTTGGTGATGAAATTGTAGGTCGTGGTGGTGTTCTTTGTATCTACAGCCTTTCACTATCTAGATGGAGATAGTCCATGGATTTGCAAGGTGCTCACTTCAGGAGTCTTGGTGAATTTCTGCAGTGCATCTTGTAGATAGTGCACACTGCTGTTACTGGGAGTGAGTGGTGAAGGGAACGGATGCTTGTGGATGTTGTGGGTTTCAAATAACCTTTAATGTCACAGCATTGTCACAGAAGGGAGGACCAAATATCTTTATTCAATTAATTGATCCAAATATCACAACTGAGAGACACAAGCATTTCAAAATGGTTAAGGCAGCTGGTTCTCACCTAATGCAAACATCATGCTCTCTCTGGTATTTATTGAAGGAAAGAATTCAACAGCAAGTGTAACTCATTCTAAATTTTAATGCAATGGTCATTTGGTTCTAACAGAAACTCCAATTTCACTGATGTCAGATCAGCGTCAGGTAATTTTAGTTCTAAATTTTTCTTATAAGTCAGAAATTACACTGCCAAACATTAATATTATTCTTTGTATCACTAGCACAGCTTTTAAACCAATCTATTTTAATTTGTTTTAAATGTTGTTTGATGCCTCTACTAATGTGAAGGATTATAGGAAGGTTTTATAAAATATGCCAAGTGTTTGGCCTTTAATGAATGGCAGACATTGAGGTTTAGTTTAAAAATTGTCAGGCGTTTCCAAATTACATATAATAATCCATCCACCTCACCATTTGCAGAAGGCATAGAATTTCCCACTGATCAATGACAAACCAGGAGTTTGTTCATTAACGTTGTCACATTCACTGCCTGCACCTTCAATCGAGCATTTTGCTGTATTCATTAATCACTCTTCTTCAGTTAAAAGCATTTGCACAGTGAAAGTGGATCAGGGTTTACTTTGTAGGTTAATTGTGCCTTGCTGTTTAGCATTAATCCTGACAATTATTTTTATCATTGCTGATTGAAAAGCCTGCAGCACCATTTGATGCATTGTGTTCGATGAAATCACACTGATTATTGGACGGTTAAAAGTCTTTTTCACTTCCAGTGTTTCTCATTCTGTCCTTCAGACAATGCAGAATTCCACTTATTGTCCATTGTCCCACTCCCTTATAGCTACTCAGCAGCAAAAACAATGCCATCAACACGGTGGCTCAGTATTTAGCACTGCTGCCTCACAGCACCAGGGACCCGGGTTCAGTTCCAGCCTTGGGCAACTGTCTGTGTGGCATTTGCATATTCTCCCTGTGAGTTTCCTCTGGGTGCTCTGGTTTTCTCCAACAGTCAAAAGGTGTGCAGGTTAGGTAAATTGGCCATGCTAAATTGCCCATAGTGTTAGGTGCATTAGTCAGGGGTAAATGTAGGGGAATGGGTCTGGGTGGGTTACTCTTCAGAGGGTCGGTGTGGACTTGTTCCTCCACACTGTAGGGGATCTAATCTAAAACACCTTTCACATAATAATCAGGTTTGGGCATATCAGTTAATCACATTTACTCTATCATATTTCAATATTTTTGTGGTTGGGCTCTGCAAGTGATCAAGTCCCTTCCTGTCACTCTAATGTTTTCTAGCTCAGTAGAGTTTCACAATCTCCATGATTCTCTGACCTCTTGTGCATTCCCAATGTTCATTACCCTGCTGTTTGTGCTCATGGCATCAGGTGTCCAGGGTCTAAAGGTCGCTCCCTATAACATCTCCACCTTTCTAGCTCTCTTCAGATGTTTCTTCAAACTAAAGTTTTACTGAGTGGTAATTACTTTTGTAGTCCTAACCTACACCTTTCCAAAGATTTAGGTGACCGAAACAATACTCGGTATTGTAGCTGAGATGTAGCTAAGCTCCTAAATAAGTCCCAGCAGGTGATTATCCCAAACAGGGTTGGAGTGTTTGAGTTGTCGGGAAAGGCTGAATAGTCTGGGGCTATTTTCCATAGAGCATTGGAGGATGAGGGCTGACCTTATAGAAATTTATAAAATCACGAAGGGCATAGATAGGGTGAATAGTCAAGGTCTTTTCCCCAGGGCAGGGTAGTCCAAAACTAGAGGGCATAGGTTGTAAGGTGAAAGGGGAAAGATTTAAAAGGGACCTAACAGGCAACTTTCTCATTCATAAGGTGGTGCGTATAGGGAATGAGCTACCAGAAGAAATGATGGTGAATGGTACAATTTCAACATTTAAAAGCCATCTGGAAGGGTTTAAGAGGGATATGGGCCAAATGCTGGCAATTGGAACTGGATTCATTCAGGATATGTAGTCGACATGAACAAATTGGACTAAAGGGTTTGTTTCCATGCTGTACAGCTCTATGACTCTATAACTTAAATGTTACTTCTGTCTTTGGCTTATGTTATTTCAACTGCAATATAAATCAAAAGTGAAAGCATGAAGTAAAGAAAATTACTTTCTTTGTTCTGGGATCATCAGTATGAAATAAAACTTCACTTTTTAGACGAGAGGGCTGTATAGATCCAACTCTTTTTGAAAAGCTACTCTCCAGGCTATTATTATATAAATTAAATCCCATGTTGGCAAGCTCTTCAAAGCACTTGTGTATGGCTGTCAAAATATTGTATTTTCTTTTACAGCCAAACAGGACTATAAATACACCATTGTTATATGTGTACCTTACATTTATGAGATTTCACTTCTTAGGACTCCATTTTCCATATGTATACAATGTTGTGTCACTGTCTACCAGTTGGTATGTTATGGCTTTGCAAGTTGCACACACACAAAGTAGTTGTTTGCTGTAGCATCTGCTTTATAACTTATAACGTGCTTCAGCCCATGACATCCACAAGCATCCATTCCCTTCACCACTGACTCTCAGTAGCAGCAGTGTACACTATCCACAAGATGTACTGCAGAAATTCACCAAGACTCCTTAGTAAGCACCTTCCAAATCCACAGCCATTTCCACCTAGATAGTGAAAGGTTGTATTTATAAAGGAACACCACCACTACTTGCAATTTCATCACCAAACCACTCATTATCCAATCAGGAAACCTATCACTATTCCTTTAGTGTTGCTTGGTCAAAAGCCTGGATCTCCCTCCCTAATGGCATTGTGAATGTACCTGTAATAAATGGGCTGCAGCTGTTGAAGAAGGCAACTCACCACTACCTTCTCAAGGGCAACTAGAAATAAGTAATAAATGCTGGTCCAACCAGTGATGCCCACATCTCATGCATTCATCCAGACAGCAGTGAGGTCTGTCAGAATCTATGTCAGAAATGGTTAATTGTGACTCTGGTAATCACCTCTCAATATGATGTACCTCTTTTAACCTTAACCTTAAGGCTACTTCTGACAAAGATTTGACCATCTGCCATAATATGTTCTTTCATGCCTCGGTATCAGATTTTGTTTCATTATATTCCTGACAAGAAACTTGGGGTGTTTTAACATGTTAAAAGTGCTGGACGGAAACAAGTTTCTGATTACCTAGAAAATATTGAAAGGGCTCTGATGGGGGCAAAATGAACAGCTGAGGTTTTTCAGTAATGGCAAGCACATACTGCAGCTCAAAGATGTAATTTTATGGTTGGATAATATAATCACTTGTATTAGTTTAAACATGATTGAGTAATATAATTAGGTGTACTAAAGTGGAATGTGAATTATGCAAACATGGTTGGGCACAGATAGGGGTGAGTAAATGTATAAATTATTACCTGTAGGAATAGTTGATTGGAAGTTTGTTGTCTATAAATGGTATAAAACCTTTTGTTCTTGTCATAAATATATGAGCCATATGCCACCTTCTTGAAGTGTGAGTCTCCCATGCATGTATGGGTAAACATTTAAGCGAGGGAGAGACAAAAAACAGAAATTGCTAGATATGCTCAGCAGGTCTGGCAGCATCAATCAGAGTTAACATTTTGGGTCAAAATGTCTATGCACAGATGCTGCCAGACCTGCTGAGCTTATCCAGCAAGTTCTGTTTTTGACTCTAATTTACAGTACCTGCAGTTATTTTGATTTTCATTTTCACAAGGAATTTGAGTTTCATCTAGCGTAAGAGGAAATAATGGGTTAAACGCATTCTCTCACACTCCGATTTAAAAACATTGCTATGTAAATCCCAGAAGCTGATCATCCTAAATAAGTGTTACATTTGCCTTTGGTTTACATTATTCCAACTCCAATATTAATCAAAGTTGTAACATGAAGTGAAGAAAATCACTCGCATTGTACTGGAATCATTGGTGTAAAATTAAACATCACTAAATAGACTAAGGGGCTATACAGACCAAACCCCTTTTGAAAATTTACTCTCCAGGCTGTAAGTTACATAAGTTAAATTTTATGTTGGCAAACTCTTCAAAGCACTTGCGTCTCATACTGCTGTCAAACAGGCAAAATTATTTTTGAGAAAATGTGGTTAACTTTCCTCAGATAATATGAAAATAAAACCAACAGACTATTACCTTTGAAGAAATGAAATAAAATTAATCTTTTTTTGTGCTGTTGGCCATACACTGTAGTACAATGTAGGGTTAAAGAGTGCTTAATACACACCCTAGAATTAACCGCAACATCTATTGTGCCTCAATGCGAGGCCGTCACTTCTCTCAGGCAGTGGGTTGCTCTGTATAAAGAGACATGAACACAAAGTCTAGGTTGACACTTCCCATAGTTCAGTGAGGGAACGATTAACTGTTGGAGGCATCATCCTTACGCTGAGGCCCCATTGCAAATACAGGTGAGTGCAAAATATTCTTTTGGCACTATTTTAGAAAAGAGTATGGCAATTCCCGAAGGTGTCCTTTGGCTGATATTTATCTGTCAAGCCAACCTTAGTCAACAGGAAATTATCTGTGCATGGCTCCATTCAGATTTGTTGGGGCTGGCTGTGAGCAAATTGACAGTCATACTTCCTGCTTTACAATCATGGCTGCAATTCAGGAATAATGCATTGGCCATAAAACTCATACAGATGTCCTGAGAACATGATGGTATTATCAAGGTGTAAGTTCTTTCATCTTTTGTTAATTGTGGATCATCATCTACTTCAACATGCAGCAGAGTTACAGGATATCTCAGAATGCAGAATAATGCAACCACAAGGTCCTGCTATGGTCTGTGAGTTTTTTTTTATTGATATGAACATTGCTGAAAAGACTATCAATCATTATCCCATTCCCCAAGGAAATCTCTTTCCATGTTCCAAATCTTGAGCAGACCTCTTTCAATGACTTCAAAGGTTTTAACATAAAGGTGACTGGATGATTTGTTGACACAGATGTCTACTTAAATCATGTTATGAAGGCTTGGCTGAATTCCATCCCTCACAATTTGATTCAGCTCAGTGGAGTTATAGTTACAGTGGCAATTTTGAGTTAATTTAGTCTGATAGTGTCATGGAGCAGGTTATGAATTATTGTCTGTTAAGTAACAGTTTTATGAGCCTTTTAAAGCTTCTGAATGTTATAAAAAGGCTCAAGATATTGTATATAGTTGATCCTGGATGAATGGATGAGGAAGAGTGAATGTGTGGGCATGATTTGAGAGACAACGTTGTAATGTCGACTATGTGAAGGTGTTCAAGTGTTCAGCTGGCCTTGTACTCATGTACAATGATTGGGGTGATGTCCTAGTAAGCAGAGGAGGGAAAATACTTTGATGGATGCCGTCCACGTTGCCAGTTTGTGTTCATTGCTACCTTAGGCCTACTCCCTGAGGCAAAGGCCTTGACCATAGTATGTTTCTGCCACACCCACCATGAAAATAGTCCAGAGAGGCACCAATGGGAAATGGTTCGATTTGCAAATTCCTCCCCAGTATTGAAAGTCCAGCCAAAATTCATCAGAGGCTGTAGTCAGATTTAAACTCAGATTTGCAAACAATTAGTCCTGACCTTTAGTCCAGTGGTATGACCATATTGCTAGAATCTTCTCTATACATATGATTATTATCATGTAAAGCAATTGTTAAAGCATGATGTTTCTGCATTTTTTAAACATGTGTATTATGAAAATCTTAGAATTTGAATTGATTGGTTCATTGCAACTGCGTCCGCTTTGAACACAGCATTTGTATTAATATTTTATAGTAATCATAATCCCAGTGGCAATGGCACTACTAGTGAGCAAGTGCTCAGCCATGATCCTATTGAATGGTTGAGTAGGCTTAAGGGATTGAGTGGCCCACTTCTGTTCCTATTTCTCATGGTCTTATGATTGACAGCTGCAATTTGCAATCAAGATGATGATAAATTCTACTTTGAGTTCATTTTGGAGCCACTTGTCCTGTCATCTACACAGTTATAGCTCCAAGGATCCGAGCACACTGTTCGGCAGAGTGACACATTCAATCCTGCTTCCTACAGCTGCTGAGCTTTGGAGTCTTCTGTTTTGGCTGGATATGATAACATCCATCAAACTATGTAAGCAGTAGACAGTAATTTTGACAGAGGAAGGAGATATACAACCAATATAAGATAGCTGATGCTGGAAAAGCTTCCTTCCTATAGCAGGTGTATATGTTCTATTCTGTGTAACTAAAATCATGGAATTATGCAGCACCGAGGAAGCCCACTCAACCCATTACTATGCCAGCATCTTTAAAGAACCATTCAGTTCATTCCACCCCATGGTCTTTCCCCATAGCTCTGCAAACATTTCCTCATCAAGTATTTATCCAATTCCCTATTAAATATGCTTTTGAGTCTATTTCAACCATCCTTTCAGGCCCTAACAAACTGACTCTGTCAATCGGTTTCTGCTCATTTTCTTTCAGATTCACTCATTAATTAACTTAACATTGTGTCTTTCATTTGACAACCCTCCCAGCAAAGGAAACACTTCACAGAATTGTAACAGGAGGCATACATTCATCTCTTCATGTCTTCACTGGCTTTTAGATTGAACAACTTACTCCAAGTCATTCTCTTGCCTTCGTCCTCTAACCATATACATTCTTCCTTTTCAGAGATCAGGCTAACTCATTTTAGTGTGACACTAGTGGCTATGTAGTTGGCACTACTGCCTCACAGCATCAGGGACCTGGGTTTGATTCCACCCTCAGGTGACTGTGTGTGTGGAGTTCGCACGTTCTCCCCCTGTCTGCATGAGTTTTCTTTAGGTTCCCTGGCTTCTTCCACTGTAATGATGTGCAGGTTCAGTGGATTTGCCACGTTAAATTGCACATTGTGCACAGGTGAGCTGGGAAATGCAGGATTATAGAGTTGAGGGACAGGTCTGTGTGGGATGTTCTTTGGACGGTCAGTGTGGACTATGGGCCAAATGGCTTGCTTCCACACTGTAGGGATTCTATTCTATGAATGCTTCAATTGAACATACTCCTACCAGTCTCTCAGGCAGTTCCTTCCTGTTTTTTTAAAAAAAATATCATTGGGACCTGGGCTTTGATACCTGACCCCATCTCCAATCTGAAGAGTCAACAACGTTGCTGTGTGCTGAGAGTTATTTGTTGGCCAGACCTGGCAAGGATGACAGATTTCCTTCTTTAAAAGACATTAATGGCTTGGAGAGGGTGGACGCTAGGAAATTGTTTCCATTAGGCGAGGAGACTAGGATCCGTGGACACAGCCTTAGAATTAGAGGGGGTAAATTCAGAACAGAAATGCGGAGACATTTCTTCAGCCAGAGAGTGGTGGGCCTGTGGAATTCATTGCTGCAGAGTGCAGTAGAGGCTGGGACGCTAAATGTCTTCAAGGCAGAAATTGATAAATTCTTGATGTCACAAGGAATTAAGGGCTACGGGGAGAATGAGGGTAAGTGGAGTTGAAATGCCCATCAGCCATGATTGAATGGCAGAGTGGACTCGATGGGCTGAATGGCCTTACTTCCGCTCCTATGTATTATGGTCTTATGGTCTTATTAATGAATCCAGGTGGATTTTTGTGACAATCAATAATGATTACATTGTCACCATTAAAACCAAATTTCTTTATTAAGGTATCGCTTGATTCAAATTTTACCTGCCAAGGCAGGCTTTGAACAATAATCTCAGAACATTCGTGTGGGGTTCTGAATTATTAGTCCATTTGTTGTGTGGGAAACATTTTTTCTCTCGTCACTTCTCTTGCCAGATATTTTAAATCTGTGCCCTATCATTCTCAGTCATTACACAAGTGAGGAAATGTCTCTCCAATAATTCCGTCCAGACTTTAACTTGACTTTCTGTCAGGCACTTTCTCAAACCCCTCATAATTTTGATGACTCAAAATTAAGTCTCCTATTAACTATCTTTACTCAAGAATAATCAATCCCATTTTCTCCAGTCTCTTCATGTAACCAAACTCCAGGTGCATAAATTTCACAAACCGTTTCTCATGGTTCACTGCTGTCCCTGCATTCTTTCAACCGTTAATTGTGTTGTGCCAATAAATCATTCTAGAGTTTTCAAATAAATTTAAATCATGGCTTTTAAGTCCATCAATCAAGCGATGCTCTTCCCCAGTGTAACTAGAAAGTGCTGGCCGTTTACCAAGCGGATGAAATATCTTCAGAAGAAACTGGAATGATGTAAAGATGAATTGCCATCTCTCTAAGATATGTACAGCCCCTTGTTTATGTGGGTGCAGCGAGGGCTTGAGAATATCTCCATTATCTGAGATGGATGGAATTAATCTGACACGATAGCTAGTCTCACCTAAATGGAATAGCTCTGCACTGGAGAACTCAGTGAAATGCTTGACCTATCACATTCCTAACTAGAACTATTGAGCTGGTGGAAAAATAACTCTGTCAACATCAAACGTTCTGTAGTTCTCCCCGAGGCACATAGTCGTGAAGTTCTTTTTGGTGAAAACCTCATCAGAGATAGATGCTAGCTGAAATGCAGGACAGTAAGACACAGAATAGAGAAGGTACTAAGTACTAAACCATGTTGTTGTAGTAAGATTTGAATTTATGTATCACCCTTTACAGCCTCCGACTGTGTCAAAGTGCTTTTGAAGTGTTGTCACAGTTGTTACATAGCTACCGATTTGTGCATAGCAAATTCTCCCAAAGTGCAATGTGAGATGAGCAGACATTTCTTCACCCAAAGAATGGTGAGCCTATGGAATTCATTACCAAAGTAAGTAGTTGATACCAAAACATTGAATGTATTCAAGAGGCAGCTAGATATAGCACTTGGGCGAATGGGATCAAAGGTTATGGGCAGAAAGGAGGATTAGGCTATTGAGTTGGACGATCAGCCATGATTGTGATGAATGGGGGAGCAGGCTTGAAGGGCTGAATGGCCTCCTCCTGCTCCTACCTTCTATGTTTCTATGACCAGATCATCTGTTTTCATTGAAGAACCAATGCAATACGAAAATGCATCTGTTCTTCTCATGGAGAAACTTTCAACAGGAATTGATTACATCCACCAGAAAGGATATTGGTCTAAAGTCTCATTTGAAAGAGGGCACCCTCCGGTACTCTACAGCAAACTTTTGTTATGAACCAGACCAGACCCCCTCAACATATTTGAAGAAGGTAGCCAAGAACCTAACATTTTATTATTTTCAAGTAGATGTGAAGTGTCATATTCCACTGGTCAAACTACTCAACATTAAGCAAAACACAATTTATTTACATATTATAATTAAAATACAAACAAAAGAAAGAGGAGTCTGGAATAACTGAACTATTGAAAAACTTAACAGAATAATAGACACAGTAACTATTATGTAAAAACAATGACTGCAGATGCTGGAAACCAAATTATGGATTAGTGGAGCTGGAAAAGCACAGCAGTTCAGGCAGCATCCAAGGAGCAGTAAAATCGTTGTTTTGGGCAAAAGCACTTCATCAGGAATACAGTATCTAATACTAATTAACTGTTTCAATATAGTAACATTTCATAAATACGCCCCTTGGCATTAAGGCAAATTTATACAGATATTCTCACATGCAGTTCTCCATTTCAGGAGGAATAATCATGAGGAGAAAATTCAGAGAAAGTAGCAGCCAGGAGACATCCATTGAAGCCTCCAACTCTCTTGAGACCCTAATAGCTTCTGCTTAAAAGTAATCCTAAATCTTATAAACCACTAGAAAGCCTGGTCTGTGAGAACTGATTGCATCCCCAAGGCTGTTTCTATTGTTCCAATTTAAAAAAAAACAAGGTTTCACAAATTGTTTTTGTTCATCGAGACAGACCTTCACCTCTGCCTTACAACCTCCCTTCAAAAAATAACAGGGCAAAATAACCTCTTAGAGTGACAGGATCGTCACATTTTCATGCTGGATTTTTTCTCTTTGCCTTTTTGAAGAACTCAGAACCTGAGTCACAGGTAAATGTGCTGCACCTTGAGCAATGGCTTTTACCTTGATGGATACAGCTGAGGAAGTGAGAGGTTAAAGAAATAAATAGTAAAAGAAATGAAAACGAAAATGTGGTAAAGGATTCCGTGTTTTCACATGTTACCAAAGTAGGCAGTAAATGTATCAAATCCTAATCAAAGGAGCTTTTTGTGGTTTGGATAAGAGGATTAACAACTGAAGCTGGAAGTTCACCACTTTTAGTTGTAGCATTTAAAAAACAAACACTTATTCTTAATAATTTAATTAATATTCCCAGCTGGGGATGAAGAATCATTATTGAAAATAAAACAGGTCTTCATGACATTATCCGTTATCAATGGCATGAAGCTGAAATAGACATACATTCATTTTATGATTGTAAACAGGGACTTAGTACATGTTTAATGCTTCTTTTCCTTCCTGACCTGTGCTGAATGCAGCCAACATCGGCTAACTATTGTCTAACCACTCCCTACCCAGTTAAGCACTACTGGGTCTGAATTCTAATTCTCACTGGCGACAAGCCATTCCATTACTGTTGCTGGGACAAAATCCTGGATATTCCTCCTGAACAGCATTTAACACCTGTGACAAGGCTGTCACTTTTAAAAGGTTTTTTTGACCTTGTATTTTGTAAGACAGGTCGTAAAGGCAGAGGTGCTGAGGAGTCTAGGGAGTTTAATGGGTTAACAATGGAAGGGTAGTGGTCAGTTCTTCCAGTTCAGGTATTTTCTAGTTGTTTTTTGCTGTAGCAGTCACAAGAGTTTGGAGTCCAGAAGTGTTGCAAACTTCAGTTAAGGATTCCTCTGACTTTCTTTGAAATCTCTCTTTGGATGTTCCTGTCTGTCTGTAAGAATCTGTGTTTGAATTTGCCTTTTTGCCAAGGGGCGTGTTTAAGAGATATTACTGTATTGGACCAGTTAATTAGTAATGGTTACTGTATGAGGTTGGTTAAGTTTTCCAATGATTAAGATTTTCTGAATCTAGCTTTCTTTGATTTGGGAATGCCAGTGTTGGACTGGGGTGTACAAAGTTAAAAATCACACAACACCAGGTTATAGTCCAACAGGTTTAATTGGAACCACACTAGCTTTCGGAGCTATGATGTTTAGATTGATTCTAATCTAAAACGTGAGATAACAGAGTTATCTGCAGAGTTACATTATACTTTGCTCAAAAACTGCATGAATTCATGTAAAACTCCGTTATCTCACTTTTTAGATTAGAATCAATCTAAACATCATGGCACAGACAGAGAACACAGGGGGCTAACACCTCCAACATATTGTCTAGCTATCACCAATTGTTACAGTTAACCTGAGAATGCAACATTTTAAAAAATATTTTGTGATTTACACATGAAGGAAGATAAACTATCATGGTATTCGAACAGATGAAAACTCAACAACAATCAAGGTATTTTTCAATGTATAATTTCAGTTACATCACACTGTAAATGTTTGCTATAAATTCTGTCTTACAATTGTGTCCTCCACTATCACCTGATGAAGGAGCGGCGCTCCGAAAGCTAGTGTGCTTCCAATTAAACCTGTTGGACTATAACCTGGTGTTGTGTGATTTTTAACTTTTCAGCTTGCTTTTGTTCATGTTTCAACCATAGTGTTTAAATAGATTCTGTTTTGCTTAATGCTGAGTGGTCTGACCAGTTGCATCATACCTGGAACACCTACTTCACATCTACCTTTAAAATAAGAAAAAGGTTAATGTCTAGGCTACCTTCTTAAAATATTTTGAGGGAGTCTGGCCTGATCCCTGACACACCACATGAACCCAGTGATTCAAGAAAGCAGGTCAGCACCTTATCCTCGATTGCATTTGAGGATGTGCTTTTCCAACGCCACACTTTTTGATTCTGATGTGCCATTAATGTTGACCTTGCACATGATGCTCATAACTCGCAAAAGAATAAAAATCAATGTGTGTTGAACCAATCCTGCTTTACTGTGTACTCAATACTTGGTCAAATACACAGGACAGCAAGGAGTTTGAGTTATTTAGAGGTTATTTATGACACAACTGCGGGGCAGAATTCTTGTGTATATTGGAGACAGAGATAGATTCTTATCAGTTCAAGAATCAAAGGTTGTGGGAAAAGGGCAGGAAATTGAATGTGAGGAATGTTGGATCAGCCATGATCCTATTGAACGATTGAACAGGATCAAAAGGAGCTCATTCCTGATGAAGGGCTTTTGCCTTAAATGTCGATTTTCCTGCTTCACGGATGTTGCCTGACCTACTGTGCTTTTCTAGCATCACACTAATCTTGACTCTGATCTCCAGCATTTGCAGTCCTCACTTTCACCTCAAGAGGCTGAACAGTCTATTCCTGTTCCTATTTCTGATGGTCTGACAATGATAGACAATTTTTGACAGTGAGTTGTGAAGAGGATATAAGAAGCCCAAAATGGAGTATGGATAGATTACATAAGTGGGAAAAGCTCTGTCAAATGTGGGAAACTGTGAAATTGTCACATATATTTTATAGTGCAAAATACAGTAAAATACAGTGAAAAGCTTCATTGTCACAATGATCTGACACCATTTTGAATAGTTTAGGAATAATTTGGAAAAGGACATCACTTAAAGAAATTCCCTAATCCTTCCACCACCACTTTTCTGCCACCAGCGCTGGATCCAACCAATGTCAAAGTCGCCTCTCCCCAGGCACCACCTTTCAGGGGTGGGTCTACCTCGCCAGTATTCCACCGATATAGCAGCCGATGTGGGCTCATGGGTCGCCTCACCACTATCTGCTAGAGTCCACTCCAGACCCAGACAGAGCCACTTTCCTATCACCTTCCACTTTCCTTGTCGATACCATCACTGCCGATATTGCCACCATCGAGTTCTCCCTAGAACTAAAAGGAAAAGGATGAGCAAAGGAGAAAAGGAAAAAAAAATAGACAGAGTGGACAAGCCTCCCTGCTCAGGAACCCAGGTGCTGCCAACTCCACTGCTGCCATTTTGAATGGATCTTGGATCTTTGGCAGAAAGAATAGGGAAGAAGTATATTATAGAAATGGTGAGATGTTGCAGAGCTCTGAGATTGAGAGAGATCTGGAGGTCCAAAATCATGAATCATGGAATGTTAGTATGCAAGTATAATAAGTAATCAAGAAAGCTAATAGAATGTACAGTATCGTGGACTGTACTGGTCACCCTGCTTGGGGCAAGGGTGTTAATGCATTGGCAATGATCCAGGGAAGGTTTATTAGACTAATACCAAGAATGAGTGAATTGCTTTAGGAGGACAGGCTGAACAGGTTAGGCCTGTATCCTATTCGGTTTAGAAGAGTCAGACGTCATTCAATTGAGGAAGATATGATCCTGAAGAGACATGACCTGAAAGGATCTTTCTTCTTGTGGGAGAATTTAGAACCAGGGGTCAAAGTTTAAAAATAAGGGATTGCGCTATTAAGCCAGAGATGAGGAGAAAACATTCTCACAGAGGATTGTGAATCTTCGAAATTCCCTTCCTCAAAAGTCAGTGGATGCAGGATCTTTAAATGTTTTTAAGACAGAGGTAGGGAGATTCTTGATGGCCAGCCTAAGAATAACGGGTAAGCCATCAGGACTGAGCTGAGGAAGAATGTCTTCACACAGAATTCTCTCCCACAGGAAGCTGTTGGGGCCAGTTCATTGGATATATTCAAGAGGGAGCTGGACATATCCCTTGTTGCTAAAGGGATTAAGGGGTCTGGAGAGAAAGTAGGAATGGGATACTGAGACTGCATGACCAGCCATGATCATATTGAATGATGGTGCAGGCTCAAAGAACTGTATGGCCTAGTTTTGTTCTTTGTTTTCTTTATGTTCGTACAAGTAGGGGTGTATAAGAACGAGAACCTGACACTCACTCCCTTGACATTCTGACAAACGAAGTTGTTGGATATGTTTTCAAGCATTGCCACACCACATTGCATTGCAGCCCACTCATACACCTCAGGGTATTGCCATATGGGTCTTCCTTGACATAATGCAACTGACAATGAACACCTTAGGCTGTCTATGATTGTGACTGCAGGAAGCTCACACCTGTTTTTATTCTTTCATGTGATGTGAACATTACTGGAAAGACCACATTTATTACCCACCTTTCGCTGTCTGAGAGAAGGTGGTGGTGAGCCCCTTACATGAGCTGCGATAGTCCATCTGATGTCAGTATGTCCTCAGTGCTGTTGGGAAGGGAGTTCCAGTATTTGATCCAGCAAGAGTGGATAGTTTGTAGTTTGGAGTGGGATGTTGCAGGCGGTGGGTATTCCCATGGATTTAGCACCTTTAACCTTCTTGGGGACAGTGCAATTCACTGCCACATAAGGCTGTGAAGGTCAGGTCATTGTGAGTATTTAAGACAGAGATAGATAAGTTCTTGATTGTCAAGGGGCTCAAGGGTTATGGGGAGAAGGTGAGAGAATGATGATGAGAAACGTATTAGCCATGATTGAATGGCGGAGTAGACTCGATGGGCTGATTGGCCGAACCTCTGCTCCTATGTCTTCTGGTCTCAGGTGGTGTTGAAAGCATCTTGGAGAATTGCTGCATTGCGTCTTGTAGAATCCACAGCCTATTGCCATGAAGCATCAATGAAGGATGGAGTGAATATTAATGGTGAATGGATGCTAATTGTGTCAGCAGCTTTGTCTTGTTTTCTGATAAGTTTCGTGAGTCCTTTGGAACTGCTCCCATCTAGGGAAATGGAAAATATTCTACAGCAATTATCACTTGTGCTTCGTTCAGTGCAGTATTTCCAGCTTCTGACCTGCACTTGTAGCTGTATTGTTTGTTGATCAAAGGTCAATTTCTGATGTGATTTTGGATGTCTGTACTGTTTTTAATTTAATATCATTTACTTTAGGATTTTTGAGTTTGACTTGATTTGATTTATTGTCACGTGTACCTAAGTACAGTGAAAAGCTTTATTTGTGAGCAGTACAGGCAGATCATAGTGGACAAGGATACACAGATCATAGGGTGCTTAGATAGAGGGAGGCGTACAGGTTACACTGCACAGGAGGTGCACAAAGCATGGAAGAAGCTGTTCCTGAAGCTGGTGGTGCATGTGTTCAATCTTCTGTTCCTTATGCCTGATGGAAGAGGCTGTAGGAGGCTGTAGGAGCACTACCGGGGTGGGAGGGGTCTTTGATGACATTGGCAGCCTTTCCATGGCAATGAGCCTTGTAAATAGAGTCCATGGATGGGAGGTTGGCATGGTGGTCTGAGCTATTCACTCAACCTTCTGTAGTTTCTTATGGTCCTGGGCAGAGCAGTTGCCATACTAGGCTGTCATGTACCCAGACAGCATGCTTTCTATGGTGCACCTGTAAAAGTTGGTGAGGGTCCCTACGGACATACCAAATTTCCTGAGCTGCATGAGGAAGAAGAGGTGTTATTGTGCATTCTTGACTGTCGCAACTGTGTGGGAGATCCAGGACAAGGGGTTGTTGGTTAACATCACTCCGAGAAACTTGATGCTCTCCACTCTCTCAACATCCGCTCTGTTGATGCAGATGGGGTCGTGTTCCCCTCCTTTCTTCCTTGAAGTCAACAATCAATTCTTTAGTTTTGCCGACATCGAGAGAGTGGTTGTTCTCACTGTACCACGTCACCAAGCCTTCCTGTATTCTGACTCATTGTTGTTAGAAATCCGTCCTACCACTGTGGTACCATCTGCAAACTGGTAGATGGCATTCATTCAGAATTTGGCAACACAGTTGTGGGTGTACAGGGAGTATAGTAGGGGGCTGAGAACACATCCTTAGGGAGGAGCTCCAGTATTGAGTGTTATTGTTGTCTGTCTTCACTGATTGCTGTCTGTGGGTCAGAAAGCGGAGGATGCAGTTGCAGAGGGCAGATCCGAGACCTAGGTCTCAGGGTTTTAAGATCAGTCTGGAGGCTGAGCAATAGTTGATGAGCAGGAGTCTAACATAGGTGTCCTTGTTATCCAGATATTCCAGGGATGAGTGCAGGTGAGGGAAATGGCATCCGCTGTGGACCTGTTACGTCGGTCGGCAAATTGTAGGAGATTGAGGCAGGATGGTAGACTGGAGTTGATGTGGGTCATGATCAGTCTTAAAGCAATTCATGATTGTGGAGGACAGAGCCACTGGGCAGTTGTCATTAAAGCACATTGCATGTGCTTTCTTCGGTACTGGGATGGCAGTGGTCTTCTTGAGGCAGGTAGGACTTTGACTTGGAGGAGGGAGATGTTGCAGAATATGTCAGGGAATACCTCTACCAGCTGGTCCACATCGGGATCTAAGTGCGTAGCCTGGGACTCCATCCAGGACTGTTGCTTTCCTTGGTTTGACTCTCAGGAAGCGCGATCTGATGTCTGCAAGTGCGTCCGCAGCTGTCGGGGCAGCACCACTGGCATTCTGCTCAAACCAAGCAAGAAAACATTCAGCATGTCAAGGAGAGATGTGTCTCTGCCTGCTATCTTGCTCTGCTTCATTTTGGATCCTGTTATGGTGTGTAGGCCTTGCCACAGGTGATGCGTGTCTATATAGTTAGTTTGGGCCTGAAACTTGGTCTGATACTGCCTCTTGGCATCTCTGATGGCTTTGTGAGCTCGCGATATATGGATTTTCTGTGTGCCTGAAAGGGTTTAATAATTAACTTCTAACAATTTCTTATAGCCATGGTGATTTCTTTTAAAACAGTTTGAGAGAGATAACCTCCAAGAACTAATGGATTTTTGTTTACATTGGGAGAGTTTGCAAAGAATTATGTAGTGTCGTACATCAATTTTCAGATGGAAGAATTTGGACTTTTTTTAAGCTTGGTAGGAACCCTCACAATTTTAATTTTACTTTGTTCCACCAGAGTTGTTTAGTAATGTGACAATACAGACAGCATCACTAATCGCGATTCCTCAGATATTATAGAGTCCCATCTTAATGCAACAAGACCTGAGCATTTACCACAATAAATGTGGCAGTTATCATGCTATAAATAAAGGTACTTATCTGAATGCCCAAGGATGTGGAAAGCTCTTTGCAATTGCATGTTGTTTCTTTTAAGAGGGCTTTATAACATTTGATGGCTTTTGAAATCAAGATATAACAACAAGATGATTTGTTATCAAAACAGAAGCTGAGTTAGAATGCATTTTTCAGCTTTTCAAATGCTGAGCAAGACTCATAAGTGTGTCTTAATGAGTTTGTTTGTTTAAAAGCTATTGCACCAGTTGACATCCCGAACGAGTCGATCTGTTTTGTGGTACTGATGATGAAAGAGAATGGTGAAGTGAGTCTGTGCACTCATCTAGTGCCAGTTGACATAGCTCCAAAACACGATTGCTACTCAAACTGGATGAAAGTGAAACCTAACTGTTAGAAAGATGGTAGGCTACAACAGATTGAATTTGCTGTTTGTGTGAAAGTTGCAGAGGACTGTGGTAGCCTTTTGAAATACATTCAGACCCTGACAAATTCAGTGAAGGCGAAACAAAATGTTAAAAATCTATGAAAGGAATCATGGTTTTGATGTCAATATCAAAGTCTATTGGAGAAGCAAATAACCAAGATTATAAACAGAAGGCATAGTTGAACACAATGAAAACAGTCAGATGAAATGAAGCTTAAAGATTTTTTTTAAAAATGCCAGTCAGCAGTTTTGGGTGAATGGAGGTGAAATCAGTGGAAACTGTTGGAATGATGACCATGCTTCCTGCCATTGATCAACAAAAAATAATCCAAGTTTCATTGGACCTGCCTGCATCAACTTAGTTTGAAGCTTTTGGCATGAAATGCTACTGAAGAAAGAACAAGAGTTCATCAGTGACCATGAGAAGTATCTGGATAAGGTCAAGGAGACATCTCTGAAGCAGCCTCACCAATATGCTTTGACATTGGTAAGGATACAGATCAATAGTGTGACACATCTGAAGGAGGACTAAGATAAATCTTTTTTGCCTGTGGCTTATGCCTCATGATCTTAGCTACAATTGAGATGAATTAAGCTCCACTATTTTCATTCTGAAGATGTTATAATGATATATCTTTGTGGGGTGGTTGGTGAGAATAGAAGCTACTCACCAACTGCCTGCTTAAGAATGTTTTGAGTGGCCTGGCCTAGCCCATAACACCAGGGTTGGAGGGTGTGAACTATAGGGAGAGGCTGATTAACTGGGGCTGTTTTCCCTGGAGACTCAGGGGTGAGGGGCATGGATAGGGTAAATAGCCATGGTCTTTTCCCCGGAGTAGGGGAGTCCAAAACTAGAGGGCACAGGTTTAAGGAGATAGGGAAAAGATATAACCTAAAGGGCAACCTTTTCATGCAGACGGTGGTGCATGTATAGAATGAGCTGCCAGAGGAAATGGTGGAGGCCGGTACAATTACAATATTTAAAAGGCATCTGGATAGGTACATGAATAGGAAGAGATTAGAGGCAGATGTGCCAAATGCTGGCAAATGAGACTGGATGAATCTAGGATATCTGGTCAGCATGGACGAGTTGGACTGAAGGGTCTGATTCCATGTTGTATAGCTCTATGACTCCATGATAAAGAAATGAAATCAGATGTGGACAATAACACAATGCAGGCAATTTCCACATTGGATCCCTGATTGATGCCCTATCTGCCATTCTTTTCTGATGAGTCAAGTCGAACTGAATATGATGGGTCATTAATGCAATTCTTTCTGATTTTTCTTTACTTCCCTCATCAGTTTCCAATTTAAATTTGTTGATGTCGACACAAAAGACAAATACCCGTACATGTTCTTGCTAATCCAATGAGCAGCTCACATCTACTTGTCATGGGTCAGAAAGATTGTCAATAAGGAAGTGCATTTGATTAAAACACACACCTGAAACTGACAATAGTGGAGAATCAATTGGTTATGATGTCTATCCACATCTGGGGCTGAAATAACAAATGTTTTATTTCCACTTTAGGTTCAGAATGGAAATTGTTGAAAGATGACAATGAGTTAATAGCAGCTAACTGTCAAAGTTTAACATTTCAGATTCGGATGTACCTTAACTTTTGGGATATAAGCAGCAAGCTGGATAGTGGGCTTTCAATTATTACATAAAGATGTTTGAGTTAAGGGATAAAGAAAATGGTCTATGTCAGAAAACAAGATCTCTTCAGAGATAAAATAAAGTAATTCTGTCGAAGACATTAACTCGGAATGGTCTTAGAACTTGTTTTATTCATCTGAAGTAACCATGTTGTGGGGGGAAGGTTTTCATTGCCTCTTGTGGATAGAGCACTGACCTAGTTTCAAGCTTTCAAGGAGGAAATAGAATTTATGACTTTGTGTGGAAATGACTTTGCTGTTTGCTGTTGAGTTGGGCCAAGAGTATTTGCTGCACTTAATGTTTGTAAGCAGAGTTTCAGTAAGCACACTCCTTCCTATTACCTGTAAATGTTGGTGTTGTTAGACAGGAAGGAAAGAAGAAAGAGGATTGTGCATCTTTCAGAACCTCAAGGCAAGTCAAGTGCATACTTTAGACGTGCAGTAATGTTGTCACATCTGCGTGGGTTTCCTCCGGGTGCTTCGGTTTCCTCCCACAGTCCAAAGATGTGCAGGTTAGGTGAATTGGCCATGCTAAATCGCCCGTAGTGTTAGGTGAAAAGGTAAATGTAGGGGAATGGGTCTGGGTGGGTTGCTCTTCGGCGGGTCAGTGTGGACTTGTTGGGCTGAAGGGCCTGTTTCCACACTGTATCTAATCTAATCTAATCTAATCTAATCTAATCTAATCTAATCTAAAATTGTACACAGCAAGCTCCGCCAGATAGCAACATGATAACGAGCAGAGTATCTGTTGATGTGATCTCAGTTGAAGACTAAATATCAGAGACCAGAAAGAACTCCACTAAATTGCTTTGTGGAATAATTTATATTCTTCTGAAAGGGCCATTGGACCATGACTGACAGTGGAATAGGCCAGTAGTACTTCATTGCAGTGTCAGCTCTCAAGGCTCAAATCTCAGTAACAGGACATGTCCCGACAACCTGATAACTGAGTGGTGACTGAGTTACTAGTTAGTCGCTGATATGCAGTATTTTGCAACAAGGTTAGAAGTCACATAACATCAGGTTATAGTCCAACAGGTTTATTTGAAATCACAAGCTTTTGGAGTGCTGTTCCTTCCCACATTGATGTAGTACAGGACATGAGTGAGGTCTCTTCTGGAGTGCTGTGTCCCATTATTGTTGCCCTGTTATAGGAAGGATATTATTAAGCTGGACAGAGTTCAGAAAAGATTCACCAGGATGTTGCCGGGTATGGAAGGTTTGAGTTGTACAGAAAGGCTGGATAAGCTGGGATTTCTTTCGCTGGAGCGTAGGAAGTTGAAAGGCAACCTTATAGAAGTTTATAAAATAATGAATAGAGTTAATGGTAGCTGTCTTTTCCCTAGGATGGGGGATTTCAATATGAGGGGGCACATTTTTAACAGAAGAGGAGAAAGATTTAAAATAGCCATGAGGGGCAAATGTTTTACACAGAGGGTGGCTCAAATGTGGAATGAACTTCCTGAGGAAGTGATGGATGTGGGTAGAGTTATAATGTTTAAAAGATATGTGGATAAGTCCATGTATAGGAAAGGTTTGGAGGGATATGGGCTAAGAGAAGGCATGTGAGACTAGTTCAGTTTGGAATTATGTTCAGCATGAGCTGATTGGACCGAAGGGTCAGTTTCCATACAATATGATTCTATGACTCTGTGATTCTATAAGAGCAGACTAATTGCTGAGGTGAAAATGTATTTATCCCCGAGGAGATATTTCAATGAAAGAAAATGATCAGAAATTGCAGTTTTCAGTCTTGACAGATGTGTCTTTCTACAGAGTGCCCAAAGTGTATTAAGATGGAATGCTTGCTAGCTGTGAGGACATGATTGTGTCTTGCAGAAGAGTTACCCTAACTGAAGAATTGTTTGATGTATTAGATGTATGGCAAATAATTGAAGGAGACTTCTTTAGCTGGGCCTCTGGATGGTTTTACTTTAAAAAAATGTCTCTTCTTGTGAATTGACAATCTTGGTATAATCAAGGTTTATTTTGAGGCCACTCCCAGTCTTTCTCAGCATACGCAATCGTGAGAAGAGACTTTGGAACAATATATGAGGAAACTTGTCAATCCCATGAATTCACAGGGCATTTCAACAAGTCAAACAAGTTGTCACTCCACTGAAATAATCATAACCCTGACCCTAATCCTACTGCAGGTGAAGAACTTGTTACTTGCACAGTGACAAGTGACGTGTGTAAACTCAGTGAGTGACTCCACATGAAAAGTTCACAGGTTAGAGAATTGATGATATGATGCTGTTGCCTTTCTCAAGTTATTTGAGGCTCAATCTCTCACTCACATCTCAGGATTGACAGACATACACTGTGATCAGTGGGATACTGGCAAGTTGGGTTCTTTGTCATTGGCGGAGTTACAATTGTATTTGTTAGGCTGTTTGGAGAAATATGTGACATTCAGCTGGGACATTATGAAGCCAAAATACCTGCTTCTATTGCATCACTTTTACTACAATCATTTTCTGAGTTTAGCTGGGATAAGTGGAAAAATATACAGTTATAGAAGTCTGTTCTTCTTTGGAAATGGAAGATCTACCTGCCTCAATAGTTCCACTTTGTCCAATAAGAGCTTCTGAGGCACCTGTGAAGCAAATAACATTCTAAGATTTCTACCTTAGGTTGTGGAAGAGGCAACCAGATCTTGAAAATATCTCTTCAGATGTTTCTTTAATTCTCAAAGAGCAATAAAGGCATTGAGAGCAAAATTTCACCTCTATTTGTATTTTGAAATGATCAATATGCAACGTGACACATTTGGCTTGGCGCAAAGAAAGATGGTTACCTATAATAGTTAGGTAAGTCATCCTAACCCTTGAGGCTCAACTGCAGGTGTTCCTCAGGGTAGTATCCGAGACCCAACCATCTGTGCAAGTTCGTCAATGACTTTCTCTCCATTATAAGATCAGCAGTGGGGATGTTCACTGATGATTGCACAACGTTCATCACCATTTTGTGACTCCTCAGATACAGAAGCTGTGTGTGCTGCCATGTGGCAAGACCTGGGCAATGGAATGATAAGTGCCAAGTAGCGTTCACACCACACAAGTATTAAGCAAGAACTATCTCCAACAAGAGAGAAGCTAACCATCATTTCTTGACGTTCAATGACATTATCATCACTGATCTACCACTATCAACAACCTGAGGGTGACTATTAACCAGAAATTGAACTGGACCAGCCATAAAGTGTTGTGGCTGCACCAGCAGATCTAAAGCTGCAAATTCTGTTAAAGCAACTCAGCTCCAGGCTGCATAAAGTCAGTCCACCATTTCTGAGGCACAAGAGCAGCAGAGTGGCTCAGTGATTAGCACTGCTGCCTCACAGTGCCAGGGATCTAGATCTGATTTCAGTCTCAGGAGACTGTCTGTGTGGAGCTGGCATGTTCTCCCTGTTTCTGAGGGGGTTCCTCCGAGTGCTCCGGTTTCCTCCTGTGTGCAGGTCAGGTGGATGAGCCATGTGAAATGGAGTGGGTTATGGGGATAGGCTGTGTGGGAATATCTTTGGAGGGTTAGTGCATATTTGATGGCACTCTTTCTGAACTGTTGAGATTCTGATTCAAAGTCAAGAATGTGATAGAATACTCTCCACTTGCCTGAATGAGTGCTGGCCCAACAATAATTAAGAAGCTTGAAACATTCCAAGACAAATCAGTCCACTTGATTAGCACCACATCTACCAATCTTCAACATCTACTCCGTTCACCAGTAAGGTACAGTAACTGCAGTAAATATCATCTACAGGATTGCCGCAGCACAACAAAGTTCCTCTGGCAACATCGTCCCAACCAGTGAACACTACCACTTAGAAGACCAAGAGAAGCAGATCCATGCAAACACTACCATCTACCCCTCAAGCCACTCACTATTCTGACTTAAAACTGTATCACAGTTCTATCAGTGTCACTACATCAAAATCCTGGAACTCCTTTTGCAACAGCCAAATGAGTGCCATTTCATGAACAAATAAAAAAAAATTGTGCGTATAAATGCTCCATGGAAGAAGTAAATGAAAAGAAAGTAAAGCATAATGATAGCTAATTATACAGGGGTGTAGTCCAATATGTGTAGCCAACAGGGTAACAATGAATGATGGCAAAAAACTGCAGTTTCTGAAAACCTGAAACAAACACAGCAACTCAACAGAAGTTTGAGGCACCTCTGAAGAGAAATCAGAGTTAACATTTCAGTTCTGGTGACCCTTCCTGTTCTGAGGTAGGGTCACCAGACCTGAAACATTAACTCTGACTTTTCTGCACAGAAGCTGCCAGACCTGCTGAGCCTTCCCAGCAACTTTTGTTTTTGTTCCTGATTTATAGCATCCGCAGTTCTTTCCGTTTTTACAGAAACTCAGCAGGTCTGGCAGCAGTTCTGAAGAAGAACTATTGCAGAGTCGAAATGTTAGCTCTGTTTGCCTCCCCATGCATGCTGTCAGACTGCTGAGTTTTCCAGCATGTGTTAATTATTGGATAATTATTGTGTAAGTGAGAACCTTAGGTGAAGTCTAATAACTTTAGATTGTTGAGACTAATTATAGCATGTCTTCCAACCTCCCGAAAAATGTCCACTGTAGCTCAGATAAGGGATTGAAACAACTGCTCAGTCTGCATCTAATTTGTGTTACTGAACTACTGATTGATAAACTTTTGGTGCAACTCAATATCCTGTTACATAAAAAAGATCTGCTTTGTAACCTTCCAAGCAACAAATTGATGAACAGATGCTGAAAGTCTCTCATTCAATGTTTGAATAATGAATACAGCTTGTACTATGCAGCACAATATTTGATTTTGTCTTGTGAAGGAAAGAATCTAATTGAATTATTAGCATTTCAGTAACAATCTTTTAAGCAGTTAACCCTATTTATACATTTCAAATTAAAAACACTTTTTGAAGAGGTTATTAAAGGAATCAGTTAACTATTTTGTACATAAAAGCATCTTGAAATTCATTTACAATGTTCTAAGTTCACATTTAAATTTTGATAATTTCAAAACCAATTACGCTAATCTAACTTTAAATTGGAAAGGGAGGCCACTTTCATTATGTAGCTGCAGGGTAAACTAGCGAACCTTGAGTTTTGGTAATTATCACTATAGATTGTGACAAAAATCTTTTGCATCATCATATGGTTAGTGACAAACTCAGAGCAGTGCATCCAGCTAAGAATGAGACAGGGAGAGACATATGTCATTCAATTTAAAGGAGACAAATTGATAAGCCATGCATGTTTCAGTGCTGTGTTAGAAAGATGGGAAGACTTCTACACACTTGCATCTTTCAACATCTCACAATGTCCCAAAGCACTTCACAACCAATGAAGCACTTTGTAAAGTGTAGCCACGATTGCAATGTAGAAAGCACAGCTGTCAAATTGCAGGTTGCAAAATCTGTTTTGGTGAGTCTGATTGAGGAGTAAGTATTGGTCAGGATGCCAGGGAGTACTTTGTTTCCTTTCCCTCAATATTGCCCCATGAGAACCTTTCATAAGGAAGAAAGAAAAATGCACTTTTTAACCGCTTGTTGCGAATTGTAAGCTCCTGCTTGCAGTGTTGACTACGGTCAGAGAAAAAGAATGTGGATTGGAGAGTTGTCCATCTCTCCCCCTCCTCCTTTCGGCACACATACCCCCACCCCCATCCCCCTCCACTATCCCCCAGCCTCATCCCTCATCAGATGGACTGACAAATACAAATCCTTTCTATGACATTGCTTGGTTTGAAATTAGAGTTATTCCAATGCTTAGCTTGTCAAATTGCAGCTCATAATAAGAGAGACTTGCCAAATCTGTAACCTGTACAAATGTGTTCCAAGGAACAGCTTTGAGTGAAGGCATTTATAATGGTCGTTAATTATGGAGCTCTCAGCCTTTCTGTAGGCTGTCAATAATCAAGTGACAGAGCAGGGGCAGCAGGAGTAAGGTGTTCAGGAGCGGGGTTCACTGGTAATGATATCATGCCTTTAACATTAAATAGAACTGTCGCTGCAAATTATGTTGTCACACATTCATTTGAACAGCAGTGACTTTGCTTCAAAATTCATTGCTTGCAATTCTTCTAGATGTCTGTGCTCCTTCAATTCTGGCCTTTAGCAAATCTACAATTTTAAGAGCTCTGCTAGAGATTACTGTGGCTTCAGCTACATTGGCACCAAGTTCTGGAATTAACTTCTTAAATCTCACTTTCCTCTTTTAAAACGTTTCTTTAAAGCTTGTGATGTCAATATGATGATTTAGTGGCTAGCACTGCTACCTCACAGCTCCAGTGACCTGCGTTTGAGTCCAGCCTCAGGCTATGGTATGGAGTTTGCACATTCTCCCCGTGTCTCCGTGAATTTCCTCCAGGTGCTCCGGTTTCCTCCCATAGTCCAAAGATGTGCAGGTCAGGTGGATTGGTCATGCTGAATTGTACCATAGTGTCCAGGGACATGTAGACAGGGTGGATTACCCATGGGAAATGGAAGATTGCAGGGATAGGGCAGCGGGGTAGTCTGGGTGGGATGCTCTTCAAAGGATTAGTATAAACCTGATGGGCTGAATGGCCTGCTTCCACACTGTAGGGATTCTATGAAGTTATGATGTCAGTAAGAAACCTCTGCACATGGATCGCTGCCATCAACACATTCCATGCATCATGACATCAGCACCTGCATGTGCCCAGTGCCGCTGCAGGAATATACATTGGAGAAGAGACGGGGGTCTCGGGTTCAGGGGAAGGTGCGGGGCAGTGGTCAGGGACAGTGCAGGTGAATTGGAGTTTCCTGTCCCCAGCAGAGAAGCTCTCTGCCTACCAGCCATCAAGGGAGTACACAGGCAAGGCGCCCAGCAGTTTTTGGGGAGCACATATTGTGAGTGTTAGCGATGGCTGGTCCAATGTTTGTCAGATCCACAATTGGTTAGGTTTTGGCCGGATAGAGTGGATGCCAGAACTGGGTATCTATGGAGATGCATGGTGTGGGCTGCATGGTGTGGGAAGTACCTGTAACCAGAAAACACAGAGGGCTGGTGAGGCTGAGACAGTAAGTGTATTCAAAGTTGAAATAGACAGATTTTTAATCAATGAGGGAATTGAGGGTTATGGGGATGAAGGCAGGAAAGTGGAGTTGAGGATTATCAAATCAGCCATGATGTAATTGTGATGTAGAGGTGCCAGTGTTGGACTGAGGTAGACAAAGTTAAAAATAACAGAACACCAGGTTATAGACCAGCAGTAGTATTTGGAAGTACAAGCTTTCAGAGCACTGCTCCTTTTTCAGGTAGCTAGTGGAGCAAGATCATAGGACACAGAATTTATGGTAAAAGACCAAAGTGTCATACAATTGATGTGATATATTGAACAAACCTCGATTGCTGTTAAGTCTTTAATCACTTAGAATGGGATTGCAGGTTTCAATTCATTAATATGTAAATTCCAGAACTTCTTTCAAGTCACATTCCCGAGATAACTTAAATTTTTATAAAAAAAAGGTGACATCTCAGCTCAGACAATGTCTTAAAGGTGTGAGGTTAGAGTCTTGAGTCAGACTGGCTCTATTTTCAAAGTAGGAATGATGTAATTGAACAGCAGAACAGATTCAATGGGGTGAATCGCCTAATTCTTCTCCTGTGTCTCATGGGCTGATGGTCGAAAACACAGATGAGCAGTTAGCATTATATCACTTTGCAATGATATAATACCTCTCTAACTGTATTCTTGTATGTTGTCCAATTGACTGTCCAACTGACTGTTAGCTTGCCAAACAGAAAATGACCCATTTCTTCCAACTTTGCAATGGTATATGGGCACAATAAATGCAGGCTTGCTATAAAGTACTTTGAGCCATTCTGTTATCATGGATGGCACTATGGAAATGCAAGTCTCTTGGTTAAAGTTTGTGGAGACAGCCTGAGCTTATGATAAGGGGAGTTCTTTGCACAAGCCATTTCCTTTGATTCTGCTCCTGCTCTGACATAGCAACACTGACATAAATAAAATGGAAATCCTGTTCATCCATGTACTAGAATTTCCCACTAAAGTTGACTTGTGCCGGTTTGCCAGCCTTCACCCACTTTCTCTGCAGTTACTGACAAACCTCCATCAGTTTTCAGCATCCCTGTTTCATTATACAGTAATGTGCCTGAACTTATATCGATCTCAGGCCTGCAACATCAGGGGGATGCCAAGACGTGCTGCATTTAGATAAAGAGTAGTGGAACTCACTCCCCTCAAAATCTGTTGAGGTTTAGCTGGGTTGTGGTTGTAGCTCAGTTGAAATTTCAACCCTGAGGTTGTTAGAATTTGTCAGGCCAAAAAACATTAAGGATTATGGAATCAAGATGGGTAAATGGAATTCAGTTACATATCAGCTATCAGCTAATGGAATGGCAGTCGAGAGTGTGGTGCTGGATAAGCACCCTATTTCCGACTCTAACCTCCAGCATCTGCAGTCCTCACTTTTGCCTCATGGAATAGCAGTCAGAGTTGAGGAACTGAATCATCTGCTCCCTTTCATACATCCCTGTTCGGTTTTCATTTAAAGAAGACAAGGTGTGGAATTTTCTCTGAACAATGTGTGCATTCGAGAGTAAGTTGAAAAGATTGGTTGAGACCAGCTGTGATGAGATTTTCAATATTGAACATTCTAGGACTGGGTCCATGCATTTAAGGTGAGAGGGAGAAAATTGAAAGGAGATGTGAGGGACAAGCTTTTTACACAGAGGGTGGTAGGCGTCTGGACCCCACTGCCAGGGGTGGTATTTGAGGCAGATACAATAGGGGCATTTCAGGGACTTTTCAATAAGCGCATGAATGTGCAAGGAATGGAGGGATATTGACTAAGGCAAGCAGAAGGGATTAGTTTACTTTCAGCGTCATATTCGGCACAATATCGTGGGCCAAAGGGCCTGTTCCTTTGCTAAGCCCATTCCTTCCAATCTCTAACCAAGTGTCAAACAGCAAGACAGGTAGAGAGGGGCCTATTTGTAACTATCTGCAAATATTAACATCCAATTTTTATATTCCCCACAGAGGTTCATTGGAAGCAACACCCGTAGATCGAGCTGTAACAGGGTTTATTATCTCTGTTAGTCTGGTGCAATGGAAATACAGAAAAATGGAGGAGCAACAGACATCCCAACAAACCCAGGACCAGCATCAACTTCCAGTGGATGACCAGCAGTTTCCACATGATGCAAAGGCAATAGAGGAGACTCAGAGTCTAACATCCTCGATATCATTGCATCAAGGTGAAGGAGGCACAGTGTTGGCACAGACTGCAGCTGACCTGGAGCACTGTGGTAATGTGATGCTAATGGCTACATTGGGACCTGTGACCTGAAGGAGTGAGTTGCCATCCCATCCTGGTGACCATTAAGATGACAGCTGCATATATTCATATGTAATGATCTATTTGGGGGCTCACAGCTCTTGACATACAAATATATTGAGGCTGTTATTGATGTATGTTGTATCAGATCATACTGCTTCATCTTGTTTCCCCATGGTAAGGTCAGTGCTGCAGACCAGGCGTGAGGCTTTACCAGTACAGCTAGCCTCCCCCAAGCCTATCACTAGGGCAGGCCATGAAAGGCTGTACACTAATCGAAACAAGAGAGTCATAACATAACCCAGCAGAGTTCATCAGCCGCAAAGGATCCCATTCCATCAATGTACACGCCATCTCTGAGCATCTGTACCAAGAACCCTGGAGCTCTCATAGTGCCTAAATCCTGTGATACCCCTCTAACTGCATTCAGGTATGTTGTCCAACTGACTGTCAGCTTGCCAAACAGAAAATGACCCATTTATCCCAACTCTCTGCTTTCCATTGGTTAGCCACTCTGTAATGTAGTGTATTATATCTAATCTTGTCATATCTTGCTTGTGTATTAAGCATTCTGTGCAGCACTTTATCAAATGGCTTCTGGAAATACAGATATTGTACAGCTATATAATCCCCATTATCCACTTTGCTTGTTACATTCTCAAAGGTGTCTAGCAAATTACCCTTCATAAAACTGCGCTGACTTTGATAGATTATGTTTTGCCTTTCCGAACATCCCATTACCACTTTCTTAAGAATTGATTCCAGAGAACAGAAAGACACAACTCCTTTTGCTGATAGGGATCTGTTCACTTCTGTATAGCTTGTTCCCAGCCCAAAACTCTTCAGTAAACTAAGAAACAATCACACCAATGTTCACAAATACATATGGTAACTGGCCACTAATCCGTAACTCAATGAACTTCTTGTTGCCAAGCAGAGCTTCATCTGAATGCACAACTTCTAGACACCAGTTCACCTGCATCTTACTCTTCAATGACTGCTTGTACACCATGTCAGCTCTGATGAAGAGTCATCTAGACTCAAAATGTTAGCTTGCTTTCTCTCCATGGATGCTGCCTGACCTACTGTGACTCCCAGCATTTTCAGTTTTCCCTTCATTTAAGTCTTCATCTCATCTCCAACATTCACATGGTCACACTGAACCTGTGGAAGTAATTGTGGCCCAATCCCGGGAGAATAGTCATAAAGAACGCAGACCCTGACCTGTCTGAGTGGCTGACTGTTCATGTTCATGCTGCTGCACAGAGATCAGGCACTGCCCTTGACTGGCTGTTGCGGGCTCCCCTGAATGACGACGGTCCCCAAGGACTTATAGAGTCATAGAGATATACAGCATGAAAACAGACCCTTCGGTCCAACCCGTCCATGCTGACCAGATATCCCAACCCAATCTAGTCCCACCTGTCAGCACCCAGCCCATATCCCACCAAACCCTTCCTATTCATATACCCATCCAAATGCCTCTTAAATATTGCAATTGTACCAGCCTCCACCACAGCCTCTGGCAGCTCATTTCATACACATACCACCCTCTGCATGAAAAAGTTACCCCTTAGGTCTCTTTTATATCTTTCCCCTCTCACCCTAAACCTATGCTCTCTAATTCTGGACTCCCCTACCCCAGGGAAAAGACTTTGCCTATTTATCCTATCCATGCCCCTCATAATTTTGTAAACCTCTATAAGGTCACCCCTCAGCTTCCGATGCTCCAGGGAAAACAGCCCCATCCTATTCAGCCTCTCCCTGTAGCTCAGATCCTCCAACCCTGGCAACATCCTTCACTGAGTCCTGTGAAGCATGACCACTTGGTTGAACCACATGCAGTTTATTTGCTGCGTAGGTTGCTAGCACATGCTGTAGGTGTGACATTAAAGTAGTGCAATGCCCTGCAGCAACATTTCTGTCCTTTTGACTCATCACAGCTTGCAACCATGACAACCTGCCTGGCACTAAAGAGCAAGTTAGAATTACTATGAGCCTGTCAGCTCTGAATGAGGTGGGAAAGTGCAACCAGGTACAACAAGTCAGAAATGCTGTGAGCTTCCAAACAGCCACAGACTGTGTAACGCTAAAGAAAGTGAGCAAAGATGGATCTCACTCTGATGTATGAGGTGAGTGACTAACCCTGTCAAAGTGCAAATGGCCTCGTAACAGTATTTTACTGAACAACATTGGTGTGCTCCAAAGTGCAGCCTTGAAGTGGAGAACTAGGTTCGAAGGGGTTGGAGATGTGCTATGGTGATGTGACAAGGCTCTTGCTTGTCCAAAGGCAACTTTAATGAATGGTATGCTCTGTGCTTTACAGATTCCAACCTCCATAAAATCATGTGACAGAGAAACAGAAGTATGTCAGTAACTCACACAATTTCAAGATGGTCAGTAAGAGAGCTAGGAGTGAGCTGAGAGAGTTGTTAGGATTTGGAATGTGCTGACTGGGAGAGTGGTGGAGGCAGATTCCATTGGAGATTTCAAAAGAGAGCTCAAGGTATATTTGAAAATGTTTAAGTTAGAGGGCTATGGAACGAGGACATGCCACAACCCAAAGGACTAGCCACACTACCATACATCAAGAACATTTCCGAACTGACAGCCAGACTACTGCGACCACTAGGACTCATAACAGCACACAAACAACAGCCACTCTCAGACTCACCAGAACGAAGGACCCGATACCCAGCATGAGCAAAACCAATGTAGTGTACAAAATCCCATGCAAGGACCGCACAAAACACTACATAGGACAAACAGGAAGACAGCTAACGATCCGCATCCATGAACACCAATTAGCCACGAAACAACACGACCAGCTATCCTTAGTAGCCACACACACAGATGACAAGCAACATGAATTCAACTGGGACAACACTACTATTATAGGACAAGCCAAACAGAGAACAGCCAGGGAATTCCTAGAGGCAATGCACTCATCCACAGATTTGATCAATAAGCACATCGACCTGGACCCAATATACCAACCACTGCAACGGACAACTGGAACTGACAACCGGAAGCGGCAGATTCAAACCACTATAAATGCCGGAGAAAAGATCACAGAAGTGCTTCACAGGAGGCTCCTAAGCACTGAGGATGTCACCTAGACAGGGGACGAAACGTCTGCAACACAAATTCCCAGCTCGGCGAACAGATCCACAACAACAGGGCTATGGAGTTAATGCTAGAGAGTGGGACTAGCTGGTAGCTGATATAAACATAATTGGTTGAATAGCCTCCTTCTGTGCTGTATAAGTCTATGATTTTATGACAAGTAGCCATGATGTGGAGGAACTGGTGTTGGACTAGGGTGGACAAAGTTACATAAAATCACATAACACCAGATTTTGTTTATTTGGAAGCACTAGCTTTCAGAGCGCTGCTCCTTCATCAGGTGTTTGTGGAGTATAAGAATTTATAGCAACAATTACAGTGTCACACAGTGATATATTGAAGAAAACTGGATTGTTAAGTCTTTCATTTTTCAGAGTTCAGGTTTCGGTTCATTAATATGTAAATCCCAGAACTTCTTTTAATTCACCTTCTCGAGATAACTTCAGGTTTTATAACAAAAGGTGACATCTTAACTCAGAAAATGCCTTAAAAGTGTGAGGTTAGAGTCTACCTGTATGCAATCTTGAGTCAGACTGGTTCTATTTCCAAAGTGGAATTTACAAAATACTACGTGGATTGATTGCCTGACAAGTAGGCCATTCAGCCCATCGAGTCTGCTCCGCCATTCAATGAAATCATGGCTGATCCGACAATCCTCAGATCCCACAGAACGTCCCCCTGAGGTATTAGTGACTGCTGGCCAAGCTGAATCACTGGGAGGAACAAAAGGTGAACTGAAGCCATTAGTTACCCATTCTGATGGAAGCTGTCACATTGCATCCAGTACCTGGAAAAGCAGCAAACTGTGAGGTGAGAATAGATGATAATGAGAAATTGGTACATGCAAATAGTCATCTTACTCATCACTAGCGATAGTCCCCTTTAGATGCAAAATTGGACCAGTTTCCTTGATGTCAAGAATTTATTTTTGCGATTTGACACATTTTCCCAACTCACTCACCATCCATTAGGGGTTGGGAAAATTCAGTCCGTTTTGCTATTCATGCATCCACCAACCAATATTGTTTTATTTGTCTGAAACAGCAATAATCACAGTAGCATTCAAACCATGAATGTCGGTGGATTTCAAGTGTTGAATAAAACATCAACTACGCTGTTAAAACATTTTACCAATTGATTGTGTACAAAGAACAAAATATTCAGTGAAGCTAAACAAACCGGACCTGGTTGAATGGTAATAAATAACCTCTTACAATGTTTATTGCTTGCAGCAGAAATGTTTGCCTTACCATCGATTGCAATACATAAGTGAGGTATACTGCTTGAAAATTGGGAGTCTGTGTGATCGTTGGGTATGCTTTTAACCTTTGACTCAGATCCTAATTTGACATATCAAGCAATTACCAGAACTCATAAAATATTAATTCTCCATTACACTTTTATGCTATCTTGGAGATGAATAATGTGCAAGAATGTTAACATGGCTTTTAACACCACCTGGGAACTTTACAAGAAGCTGTGTTGATTTTTTTTTTGAACATTTAGGTAAATAAAAAGGAAATATAATTACAGTCGATTGGTTTCAACAATGGAATGAAATTTCACCTTGGGAGTTTCTGTTTAAAATTTCTCCATATTGATGACTATTCAATTAGTTCTTGGGTTGGGTTGACGGACACTTGATCTCATAATTCCTTCGGCAATACAAAAAGGTGTGGGAAATGCTTCTCTAATAATAAAAAACAATAATGTACAAGCTTTGCAAGTGTGAAAAGGTGACTATGACTTATTCTTCCACTCTCAGAATCATGCCATTGAAGTCAATTATTAGCATAACACTTTTGAATGCAGTTTTTTTTTCTCAAGTATTGCTCATTATGATGAATGGAAAGGGTTACTAAGACTGTGTCAAAATCTGTTATCATTTTACTGCTGTTGATTATGGTGCTAATTTCATACGATCTTGGCGGTGACCTTTAGCTTTAGCATGCTGATTCAGGAAGGCCTGATTAAGGAAGGCGTTTTTTATTAATTCATGATGCCAGCATTTATTGCCCATAGGGCAGTTAAGAATTAACCACAGTGCTGTGGGTCTGGAGTCACAATGTAGGCCAGGCCAGGACAAGACAGCAGTTTCCTTCCCCGAAGGGCATTAGTGAACCAGATGGGTTTTTCCCTGAGCAATCAGCTCATGGTCTTCATTAGACTCTTTAATTCCAGATTTTAATTGGATTTGAATTCCACCATCTGTCATGGTGGGATTCGAACCCTGGTCCCCAGAACTTTACCCGGGTCTCCAGATTAACAGTCCAGTGAATATACCACTGGGCCATCGCCTCTAGGGCAATGAAATGAGCACAGGCCCAACAAATTCAACCTCTCATTATAAGACAATCCCTCCCCACCCTGAAATTAATTAATATTTCTGGACTGCCTCCAAGGCCAGTATTTCTGTACGTCCAACTGCTCTTCTCTCTCTTTAGGCTCTATCCCCACCTATTGTTTGCTCCTTACCCCCCCAAATCTTCTGCATATACAGTAAACTGACATTTTCCTAGCTACCACCAGTTCTGAGGAAGGATTACTTGACCCAAAATGTTAACTCTGATTTAACTCTGCTGATGCTGCCAGACCTGCTGAGCTTTTCCAGCAATTTCTGCTTTTGTTGCCAGTATTTCTTTCCTTGGATGAAGTGATCAAAACTTTTCATACTATTCCATCCATTGTCTAATTTGTGTCTTTTATTGTTTTGCTAAGATTTTCTACATTAACAGCTGGAATGGTGGGACCAAGTGAATTGTAAAGCATAGAACATAGAACAGTACAGTACAGCTTTGGCCCATGATATTTTGTCAAACCTGACATCAAATTAAACTAATCCCTTCTGCCTGCCCTTGGTCCATATCCCTCCATTCCTTGCATATCCATGAGCTTATCTCAAAAAAACCCCTGAAATGTCCCTATTTTATTATCTCCCCCACTGCCCCGGCAGCACATTCCAGATACCTACCACTGTCTATGTAAAAAAAACTTACTCTCTTATCTCCTTTGAACTTTCCCCCTTTCACCTGAAATGCATGCCTCCTTTATTGATCAGTGCATTGAGTATAGGAATTGGGAGGTTATATTGTGGCTGTACAGGACGTTGATTCAGCCACTTTTGGAATATTGCATGCAATTCTGGTCTCCCTCCTATTGGAAAGATGTTGTGAAACTTGAAAGGGTTCAGAAAAGATTTACAAGGATGTTGCCAGGGTTGGAGGATTTGAGCTATCTTGAGAGGTTGAATAGTCTAGGACTGTTTTCCCTGGAGTGTCGGAGGCTGAGGGGTGACCTTATAGAGGTTTACAAAATCATGAGGCGCATGGATAGTGTAAATATAAAAAGTCTTTCCCTTAGGGTGGGGGAGTCCAGAACTAGATGATGTAGGTTTAGGGTGAACAGGGAAAATTTAAAAGGGACCTGAGGGGCAACATTTTCATGCAGAGGGTGGTGTGTGTACGGAATGAGCTACCAGAGGAAGTGGTGGAAGCTGGTACAATTACAACAGTTAAAAGTCATCTGGATGGGTATATGATTAGGAAGGATTTAAAGGGATATGGGCCAAGTCCTGGAAAAATGGGACTAGATTAGGTTAGGATATCTGGTCAGATGGATGAGTTTGACTGAAGAGTCTGTTTCTGCACTGTACATCTCTATGACTCTCTGACTCTTGTATTAGACATTTCAACTATGGGAAAACAATTCTGACTGTCAGCCCTATGTCTGCATCTCATCATTTTAGAGACTTCTATCAATTCTCCCCTCAGACTCTGTTGCTCCAGAGAAAACAACCTGAGTTTTTCTAGCCTCTCCTTATATCTCGCAACCTCTAATCCAGGCAACATCCTGGTACACCTTTTCTGCAATCTCTGCAAAGCCTCCACATCCAGATTATAATCAAATTTGCTGACAATACAAAGATCGTTAGGGAAACAAGCTGTGATGAGGGCACAAATGGTCTGGAAGAGGATATAGATTGTTTAAGTTAATGGTGATTCACTTGGGCAAGAAGCACAGAAAAATGTTTCACCAGGCTGATTCCTGCATTGATGGGGTTGTGTTATGAAGAAGTTTAGGTTGGGTTTCTCTTCATTGGTACTCAGCAAGGTGATCTTATTGAAATATGAAAAACGTTTGGTTGGTCTTGATGGGGGCGATGCTAAGAAGGTATTTTTCATTGTGAGATATTCTGGAACCCAACTTGCCCAGTTTCAAAATAAAGTTTGAAAAGTTAGAGTTAGGAAGTGATTTTTTGTTTCCTCACAAAGAATTATTAATCTCTGAATTCTCCACCGCAGAAAGATATTTGATTATTGAACATGTTTAGGTTAGGGCTGACTTCTAATCCATGAAAATTCAGGCAGGAAAATGGAGTTAAAGTCACACACCAATCAGCTATTGAATTGCATCGATGAGCTCAATGCCCTCATCCTTGCTCAGTTTACTCTGCACTTGCGTTCTGAAAACACTATTTTTAATAAGCAAGGCAACTCTCATTGATCTTATTTATGGCTCAATCAATATCAGACTGTCTGGTCATTATCAGATTGTTATCTGTGGGACTTGTTATCTACAAGTTCATTGCCATATTATCAACAGTTTGGAAACTACAAAGACCTCTCCTGAGCTCAAGAAGAGTGCATCTTGGAGACACAGCCTTTGGAGGAAGAAACTTCCAAAAAGAGCATTATTTCCATTCTCTCTGAATGTGAGGGGAGCAGTCACAAGGAATGCAAAGGGCTAAAGCAATTTTCAGTTCAGATTTTTCAGTCAGTGACATTTGGAAAGAGGACTGTGCCCTCCTGTGCAATTAGTTTGAAGAACCCTTTTGCTCTAATGGATATCTCAGCATCTGTGCACAGCCAGTTAAGAATATCTCAGAATACCACTCTGAAGTCAAAAAGATCTTTATAGTGTCTTGATATCAATTATAACTGAAGGACCTCCATAAGTGAAATGTAATTTTATCTCTGAGCTGCTGGCTAGTTTAGTTTCTTTATTCACATTGAACTCTCAGTTCCATCCTTTTTCAGTGCTTCACTCTCCTATCACTTTGTAGAACTCAATTTTCTTCCTGATATTGTTTTGGTGATTGTGGTTGAATGATTCAAACATAAATCAGTCATTGTTGGGGGGGGTGGTCAGGGTCAATGTGGGCTTGTTGGTTGTCAAGAGCAAGGTGGTGCACTGAACTTGGAAAAGACAATAGTTAGACCTCATCTGTAGTGTTGTATCCAGCTCTGGGTGTCACACGTTCAGAAGCTAGAGGGTTGGGAAGCTTTCAAAAACCAGAGAAGGGCAGCGGAAAAAGTAATAACGGAGGAGGGAGTGGAGATGAAATATGCAGGTAAGCTAGCTAGCAATATAACAGAAAATTGCAAGGCATTTGTAAAATGTATAAAAGGTAAAAGAGAGGCAAGGGTTGAGATTAGACCACTAGAAAATGAGGCTGGAGAAGTTGCAATGGGGAACAAAGAAATGGTGGAGGGACTGAATAGGCATTATGCATCAGTTTTCACTGTGGATTAGATTAGATTAGATTACTTACAGTGTGGAAACAGGCCCTTCGGCCCAACAAGTCCAGACCGACCCGCCGAAGCGTAACCCACCCAGACCCATTCTCCTACATTTGCCCCTTCACCTAACACTACGGGCAATTTAGCATGGCCAATTTGCCTAACCTGCACATTTTTTGGATTGTGGGAGGAAACCGGAGCACCCGGAGGAAACCCACGCAGACACGGGGAGAATGTGCAAACTCCACACAGTCAGTCGCCTGAGGCGGGAATTGAACCCGGGTCTCTGGCACTGTGAGGCAGCAGTGCTAACCACTGTGCCACCGTGCCGCCCACAAATGTCACCAGCAATATACCAGACCTTCAAAAAGGTCAGCCGGCAGTATAGTGACCATCACTAAAGAGAAGGTGCTGGGGAAGCTGAAAGGTCTGAAGATGGATAAATCAGTTGGACCAGATGGGCTGCACCCTGGAGTTCTGAAGGTGATAGCTGAGGAGATTGTTGAGGCACTGTTTGTAATCTTTCAGGAATCACGGAAGTTGGGGATGGCTCAGAGGAGTAGAAAGGAGATAATATAACCCCCTTGATTAAGAAGAGATAGAGGCAGAAAATTATAGAAGGTTAGCCTGACCTCGGTCATTGGTAAGATTTTAGAGTCCATTATTAAAGGTGAGTATTTAGAAATGCATACTAAAAGAGAGCAAACTCAGCACGGTTTCATTAAGAGATGGTCATGCCTGACAAATCCATTAGAATATTTTGTGTAGGTAATCAGCAAATCAGACAAAGGAGAGCCAGTGGTCATGCTCTACTTAGATTTCCAGAAGGCATTTGACAAGTTACCACACAGGAGGCTGCTAAATAAAAGACGAGCCATGGTGTTAGGGATTAGGTACTGGCATGGAGAGCGGATTGGCTGACTGGCAGAAGGCAGAGAGAAGGGATCAAAGGGTTTAATTCAGGATGGTTGCTGGAGTTCCACAGGGGACAGCGTTGGTATCATAACTCTTCATGTCATGGATTAATAATCTGAATGAAGGAACTGAAATAACAACACAAAGATAGGTGGAGGGACAGCTAGTATTGAAGAAGCTGGGAGGCTGCAGAAGGATTTGTACAGGCTCAGAAAGTGGGCAATAAAAAGTGGCAGATGGAATAAATTGTCAGAAAGTGTGAGGTTATGCACTTTGGTGGGAAGGATGCAGGTGCAGACTATTTTCTAAATGGGGAAATGACTTCAGAAATCTGAAAACCAAAGGGACTTAGGATTTGTAGTTCAGGAATGTTAGCATTCATTTCAAGAGAGCTAAAATACAGAACAGTGTTGTACTGCTAAAGCTGTATAAGGCTCTGGTTAGAAAGTATCTGGAATAATATGAGCAGCTTTGGGCCCCATATCTCAGGAAGGATGTGTTGACATTGGAGGGCATCCTGAGATGGTTCATAAGAATGATCCCAGGGATGAAGGGCTTGTCATATATTCTCAATAGAGTTTAGAAGGATGAGGAGGGGCCTTATTTAAACCTACACAATACTGAGATGCCTCAATAAAAAGAATGTAGAGAAGATGTTTCCACTAGTAGGATAGACTTGGACCCAGGGTATAGCCTCAGCATGAAGGGATGACACATTGGAACTGAGATGAGGAAGAACTACTTCAGCCAGAGAGTGGTGAATCTATGGAACTTATTGCTACAGCAGGCTTTGGAGGCCAGATCATTGAGTGCCTTTAAGACAGAGATAGATAGGTTGTTGATTAATAAGGGAATCAAGGGTTATGGGTGGAAGGCAAGAGAATAGGGTTGAGAAACCTTTCACCCATGATTGAATTGCAGAGCAGACTCAATGGGCCGAATGGGTTATTTCTGTTCCTGAGTCTCTTATGGAAAGATTGGAGAGTATGCAGCAGAGGTTTACAGGAATGGTTCCAGGAATAAAAGGTTAGGGGATAGATTGGAGTGGTTGAGACATTTTCTTTGAAGAGGAGACATCTAAGAGGAGGTCTGATAGGATTCTGGACAGAATTGATCATGTGAAACTGCTCTCACTCATAAGGAGATTGAAAATGAAAGAATGCAGGGTTGAAGTAATTTCCAAAAGAAGTAAATACTATGTGAGAACCTAGATTTTAGACAGAAAGAGCCATTGAAGTCTGGAAAGCAATGTGCATCCAAGGTTAATTGAGGCATTCAAGAGAGTATTAGGTTTTTATATGAAGAGAAACAATGCAGAAATAAAGGCAGACGCATGGCGATAAGTCATAATACTCATTCAGACAGCCGGAACTGACTGTCTTCATCTGCATTGTCAGAAGTCTGTGACTCTGAGAAACAGGGAACAAGCAGAGGAGAGGGATTAGTTTGACAGCCATATCAGCACAGGCACCAAGTCTAAATGTAAAGCAGGAATTCACCTGTATGTGTAAGAGGGAAGACAGTGAGAGTGAAACTGAACCTTAACCGGGAATTGGATCATATGGCCCATTTTGCCCCTGCCTGAATTATTGTGCATTAGACAATATAAACACAGAGAGAGACCACCTGGTCATCATAACTGAGCACTCTCTATCCAGCCAACAGCTCTGAAACCAGTCAAGGAACAAAAGGTGCGACATTAGAACGTGTGCTGGAGGAGGATTTGAACTCACAGAACTAGATTCACAAATGGTACAAGAAGCATTTAATGTTGCATTAGTACAGCAATATAGTTTGATTGACAGTCCTGTTTTATTGCTTCAATTGAGAATGGGAGAGTATAGTGGCTTTTGTTATACATGGGACATAAGTTTAATATAATCCACAAACAAGTACAAAAGGCTGAACGAACAGAACGTTACACAGAGTTCTCTTATGAAAGGCAATGGCACGTCTAGTCAGTTTGAATAGCTAAGATATATTCCTGTTTAGGCACTGTGGGCTGAGTCTTGATTAAGTGTCATTTTTGGTGAGTTTTGGAGTGATTGTAATGAGGTCAGCCAGGTAGACCTCATAGAATATGTGCTCCCTTATTTGGGGCTGTTATTCTGTCCAATCAGAGAGTCCTGGCTCACAAACATAAACAGGAAATGTCAAAGTTCTGTTCACTCTAAGAGCTGGCTCTGAGGGAGCTAGACCAGTGTCAAGGACTCTCCACATGTAAATAAAGGTGATGGGGTAATGGCCTCTGGAGTTCTTTCAAGTTTCAATAAGGGGTTCTCTCTGTGAGGCAAATGAGTTTTCTCAGGTAATCATCCCAAACACAGCTCATTAGTCCAATATCTCATTGTTATGGTGCTCTGCTCGTTGATTCTCATAGGTGGAAACAATCACCGGTGCCAAGATATTCCAGGACCCTTGGCACTGATGCCAACTTTAAACATCAACCATGAACTCAGTGAAGCTTTGGCAGTCCAGAGTCATCCTCTATTAGGTGTATATTGGAACAACAGTCACAAACTATTACTATAAAACCCCACTGGTCCTCACCAACCTCCAGATACATCGTATCATCCTTCGTCATTTCCGCCACCTCCAAACAGACCCCACCACCAAGGATATATTTCCCTCCCCTCCCCTATCAGTGTTCCAGAAAGACCACTCCCTTCCCGACTCCCTCGTCAGGTCCACACCCCCACCAACCCGACCTCCACTCCCGGCACCTTCCCCTGCAACCGCAAGAAATGCAAAACTTGCGCCCACACCTCTCCCCTCACTTCCCTCCAAGGCCCCAAGGGATCCTTCCATATCCATCACAAATTCACAAGCACCTCCACGCACATCATTTACTGCATCCGCTGCACCCGATGTGGCATCCTCTACATTGGGGAGACAGGCCGCCTACTTGCGGAACGTTTCAGAGAACACCTCTGGGACACCCACACCAACCAACCCAACCATCCCGTGGCTGAACACTTTAACTCCCCATCCCACTCCACCAAGGACACACAGGTCCTTGGCCTCCTCCATTGCCAGACCATGGCAACATGACGCCTGGAGGAAGATCGCCTCATCTTCCGCCTAGAAACCCTCCAACCACAAGGGATGAATGCAGATTTCTCCAGCTTCCTCATTCCCCTCCCCCACCTTATCTCATTCCCAACCCTCAGACTCAGCACCGCCTTCTTGACCTGCAATCTTCTCCCCGACCCCTCTGCCCCCACCCCCTCTCCGGCCGATCACCCTCACCTTAACCTCCTTCCACCTATCGCATTCCCAACGCCCCTCCCCCAAGTCCCTCCTCCCTACCTTTTATCTTAGCCTGCTTGGCACACCATCCTCATTCCTGAAGAAGGGCTTATGCCCGAAACGTCGATTCTCCTGTTCCCTAGATGCTGCCTGACCTGCTGCGCTTTTCCAGCAACACATTTTTCAGCACAAAATTATTACATCTCAGGGCTCAGAGGTGGCATGGTTGACACTTCCTGGACATACAGCTGCACATTCCCACATCTATTGCTGTTTAAAGGTTAAACCACACAACATGCTTGGCCTTAGCCACGCCACATCCCTGCCTAAGTTCTTCCCCATTGACTACTTTAGTTCAGCACTTTATCATTATTCAATGTGGGATTACCGGAGGAAAGACTTCAAAGCAATCACATTTATACAACAGCAAAATAAACAGAAATCAGACAAACACAACCTGCAATTGGCGCTCGGCACAGAAACAGCATGTTTGTCTTTTGAGCACCGATGCTTTTACAATCAATGAATGGTGATAGCACATAGCTGTAATCTACTGCAATTGGTTGTCAATTAAGCCTTTCTGGCTCCCAGTGCCTGACATTGCTGCTTTTTCTCATGCACAAGGTGAAGTTCCTCTTGCTCGATGTCCTCTGAAACCTGGTGTCACTTTCCCAGCCTGTCAGCCTCCATCATATCCTCTCCTTGCCTGCTCCAGTTGCTATGATTATGCTGCATACTCTATCTGGAATGTACTGCAAGGCAACAGCCAAAACTGATCCAAGCTCCAATACTATTTCTTCCACAGATCTTGTGTCAGATCCAAATGACCCATTGAAGAATGGGCTACATTGCATTAATATTACACCAGAGTCAGGGAGTTCCATAACAAGATCAGTAACCATGATTACAAAAGATAGTCATAGAATCATAGAGATGTACAGCACAGAAACACGGTCCAACTCGTCCACTCCGACCAGATATCCTAACCTAATCTAGTTCCATTTGTCAGCACTTGGCTCATATCCCTCTAAACCCTTCCTATTTATATACCCATCCAGATGCCTTTTCCATGTTGTAATTGTATCAGCCTCCACCACTTCCTCTGGCAACTCGTTCCATTCCCGCACCGCCCTCTATGTGAAACATTTCCCCCTGAGGTCTCTTTTAAATTTTACCTCTCACCCTAAACCTATGCCCTCTAGTTTTGGACTCCCCCACCCCAGAAAATACCTTGTCTATTTACCCTATGCATGCTTCTCATGCATTTATAAACCTCTGTTCCCAGTAACCATCGTTGCAAGGCATTTGCCCCCTCTAATGCAGCATGAGCATATAACTGGTGAGCAATGTCTTAGTGGTATTATCATTAGATTAATAATCCAGTGACCCAGGTTATGTTCTGGGGATCCAGGTACCATGGTAAATGGTAGAATTTGAATTCAATAAAAAAAATCTGGAATTAAAAGTCTAATGATGAACATGAGCCATTGACAATTGTCGGAAAAAACCTCACCTGGTTCACTACTGCCCTTTAGAGAAGGAAATCTGTTTTCCTTACCTGATCTGGCCTACATGTGACTGTGGTTGAGTCTTAACTGCCCTCTGGGCAATTAGGGATGGACAATAATTGCTGGCAGGCCAGCAATGCTCACATTCCACAAATGAATTTTTAAAATTTCTCAAGGATATTGACATCTTGCAGGGGACCTGCTACAGATCTTTAAGAACTGAAAGAACTGCGGATGCTGTAAGTCAGAGACAAAATAGAAATTGCTGGACAAGTTCAGGCGTCTGTAGAGAGAAATCAGAGTTAATGTTTTGGGTCTGGTGACCCTTCCTCAGAACTGAGGTTCTCAGACTCTCCATTCTCAGTTCTGAGGAAGGGTTACTGGACCTGAAACGTTAACTCTGATTTGTTTCCACAGATTGTGCTAGACCTGCTGAGCTTTTCCAGCAATTCCATTTTTGTCACAGAACTTTAAAAGATGTCGAATTAATGATTCACACATTACACATTGATGGAATCAAACCCTTTTTTGAATTGTCCTGTCTGTCAGAGCCTGCAGCTGGGAGAAGCCTATCGCTCACAAACAAACAAGATGTGTGATCTAGCACAAATAGCATTGCTATCAGCTTCCACACGTTTGTAAGTGGACGGTTGAGAGAAGTCACTCAGCCCCCATTGGATTCTTGAAAGGAAGCATTTTCATACATATTCAGTGCACCTGTCACTGTCAAAGCCATTGGAATAGTGAGGCCACTCTCCCCTCGGATGGTGGGTCCCAGTCCAGCTCCTGGCTGTGATAATGGTGGTGTCCCAGGGCTTCCTCAGCCGGCATTGTCACTGTGCTCACAGGAAATGACATTGAGGATGAAATCCTCTGAGCCTGCAGTGCACCCTGCTGTGACCTCTTCATGTGGATGCAGTTTGACATTCACCTGGAGGTTGCTCCGGCTCCTTTTCTGTTTCTCTGCAGCGGCGATGATAAGCCCTGCAGGGGCTGGATTGGTCAGTCCTACTGCCATGAACCTGCAATGATTAATATGGAAGGTGAAGGTGCTGATAGTGTGTGGGTGGACACAGGATGCTGTGTTTGGGAGGGCTGGGGGGAAAATCATTGATGAGGAAATGTCTGAGCGGATGTTTCCTGCATTACCACTGTGATTACCCTTCGAAATTGGCTGTGAAATGCTTCATGACATGTTCAGATTAAGTATATCGCAAATAAATGTATGTTTTTCTTTTATCATAAATTAGGCCACTTTATTTTAAAATACTGTAAATTATATGAATATCGTTTCTGGCTAGTAGAATGAAGAGTTTGACAAGAGCATTAAAATTTTGAAACTTCACACGACGTATGTGTGACAATTTTCAGTCGTTTTTAAAAAAATCACTCAAGGGTGTCACTGGCTGGGCCAGTATTTATTGCTTTCATCCAGTATTTATTGCTTTCATCCAGTATTTATTGCCCGTCCCTAGTTGCCATTGAGAAGGTGGTGGTGAGCTGCCTTCTTGAACTTCTGCAATCCACGTGTTGTGGGTAGGCTCAGAATGTCATTATGGAGTAGGTTCTAGGATTTTGACCCAGCGACACTGAAGATACAGCGATATATTTCCAAGACAGGATTGTGAGTGGCTTGGAGGGGTACTTGCAGGTGCCGGTGTTCCCATGGATCTGCTGCCCTTGTCCTTCTAGATGGAAGTGGTCATGAATTAGGAAGATACTGTTTAAGGAACCTTGGTGAATTTCTGTAGTGCACCTTCTAGATAGTACACAATGCTGCTGTTAGGTGTCAGCAGTGGAGGGACTGAATGTTTGTGGATGTGGTATAGATAGTGGACAGACTTTGAAGAATCAGGAACAAAGATCCTCACTATAGCATTCATAACATCTGAACAGTTCTTGTAGCCATTGTACTTTCATGGCAAGTTGAGTTTTTGGTCAATGGTACCCCCAATGCTGTTAGTGGGGATTCAGTGATGGCAAAGCCATTAAATGTCAAGGGGCAATGGTTAGATTGTCTCTTATTGGAGATTCTCATTATCTAACCTTTGTATGGCATAAATGGTACTGGAGCAATTAAAAAAAATCACTGACTCAGTCGCTATAAAAACATTGCTATTAAAGAGGATCTTAAGGACACTTTGTTGGAATTTTATAGACAATCTGATAGTTTATTCTTGATTTATTAGTAAAAGTGAGTGTTCAAGCTCTGAGGTTCAATAGTATTATTTAAATTCTGCTAATACATTCATTGATGATAAAACAGGTTTTCCTTCACCACTTTGTTCATTCATTTACAGTCGATCAGAAATCGGTTCTGTTAGTACTGAGACTTGTTAAGGTCTCATTTTAGAACCGGTTGGAAATATTATTAATTATGAAGTTAAAGCTGTCCTCTATGTGGTTGTTAAAATCTATCTGGGTGGTAAATGTGAAGTCATTAAAAAATAACGGATGATTTATGATGTTTATACATCTTAATTTGTAGCTATTAGCAAATTGCATCATGTATTAGAATTTTATATATCGTCTCAGAATCCATATAGATGAATAATTTGAAACAGACCACTTGACCTTTTGATAATGGGTCCACTTAGAGATCCCCAATGCCTTAGGCAGAAAAGCTTGATATTACAAGTTAGTCATTGACAGAAAATGCAGACAATTCTAGACAGAAAAACACTTATCTTCCTGCACTAAATAGGCTTTGAACTGCCTGTTCAGAAATCAATGAAATTCCCCAAACCAAGCAGGGTGTAGAAGACATACAGATGATATCTCAAATAGACAAAATGTCGGTGGTGATGAAAGTGAAAGAATCCAAAGCTGCAAGTAGAAAGCACAGCCATTGAGTTTTTGTCACAATGTCTTTTCTCCTGATGAGCAAGGTCAGTGGGGTGGAAACAAGCACTTGTATTATTAGTCCTGTCTACACTGCTGTTGTCAAAAACATGCTTATTTCCAACAAAAACACAAAAAAGAACTGTGGATGCTGGAAATCTGAAACACAAATACAAAAACTCAGCAGGTCTGGCAGCAGCTGTGGGGAGAAAGCAGACTCTGGTGACTGCAAATGTTTGCTCTATTTTCTCTCTCTACAGAGTTTCAAGTTATAGAGAAAAAGGTTGAGGGGTGATTTGATTGAAACGTATAGAATAATCAGACGATGAGATAGGGTGGACAGCGAGAGCTTTTTCCTCGGATGGTGATGGCTAGCATGAGGGGACATAGCTTTAAATTGAGGGGTGATAGATATAGGACAGATGTCAGAGGTAGTTTCTTTACTTAGAGAGTAGTAAGGGTGTGGAAAGCCCTGCCTGCAACAGTTGTAGACTCGCCAACTTTAAGGGCATTTAAGTAATTATTGGATAAACATATGGATGTAAATGGAATAGTGCAGGATAGATAGGCTTCAGATTGGTTCTACAGGTCAGTGCAACATCGAGGGCCAAAGGCCCTGTACTGAGCTGTAATGTTCTATGTTCTATAGATGCTGCAAACCTGCTGAATTTCACCGGCAATTTGTATTTGTGTTTGAAATTTCCAGCATCCAAAATTTCTTTTTATTTTAATGTTTACAGCTGACCCTGGGTTCTTTTGCTTTCACCACTGACAACTTTGTAACTTTTTCCGATTTGAGCCATTCCCTCTCTGTCCTCTGGCTATCTCTTGGATGAAAGATCACCAGATCCGAAACATTAACTCTGCTTTCTCTCCACAGATGCTGCCAGACATGCTGAGTATCTCCAGCAATTTCTGTTCTCCTTTCTTATTTCCAGCATCTGCAATTCCTTGTGTTTATCTTTGTTTTGGCAGACAAATGGATTGTCGATAATAAACCATGGACGAAAGAAAGCTAAATCGGTGATAATGACTGAATAGAGTCTTTACAGGAAACGGGTTGGAACAATGTATAAACTAATTGTAGGAGTCAGTAAGTTTGTACTGGATATCATTGGTCAACCAATCCCCAGAAATGAAAACAGGTGTCAAGAAAGGGAAAGTTTTGTCTTAGTTTAATATCCCATCAATCAGACATCGGTCAGTAGAGTACAATCTCTGGAAGATTTTGTACTCAAGTCTTTAATCAACAATATACTGATTTCAAGGCAGTGGTGACAGCCAATGAGCCATCATGTTCATTGAATGAGAAACTGACTTTTCAGGAAAACTATGAAATGCTTTGTTGTGCCATTTTATGTTGCCATATAGTTCATGGAATCTGATGTCACATACTGGTTGTTAGGAAAAATCCACAGACTTGTCAGCATATCTTTGTATTAGAGATAAGAGAGAGAGAGAGAGAGTTAGTTTTATAGGTTATCAGGTGCCATCTGGCAAGTTTGAACCAAGGCCAGGAGGAACCATAGAAAGCATCCTATCTGGATATATCACAACATGGTTTAGCAACTGCTCTTCCCAAGACGGCAAGAAATTACAGGCAGTCATGAACACAGCCCAGGCAAAAGTGAGGATTGCAGATGCTGGAAACCAGAGTTTAGATCAGAGTGGTGCTGGGAAAGCACAGCAGGTCAGGCAGCATCTGAGAATCAGGGAAACCAACATTTCAGGCAAAAGCCCGAAATTGGTTCCTGATGCAGGGCTTTTGCCCGAAATGATGGTTTTCCTGCTCCTCGGATGCTGCCTGACCTGCTGTGTTTTTCCAGCACCACTCTAATCATGAACACAGCCCAGCCAATCACACAAACCAGACTTTCATCCATTGGTTCCATCTATACTTTATGTGCTCTCAGGAAAGCAGCCAACGTAATCAAAGACACCTCCCACATCCCTTCCATCCTCTTTTATTGGGCAGAAGATACAAAAGTTTGAATACATGTATGAACAGATTCAAGAACAGCTTCTTCCCCGCTGTTATCAGACTTCTGAATGGACCTCTCAAATGTAAATTCTGATCTCTCACTCTCTCCGCACCTTCTCTGCAGCTGTAACACGATATTCTGCACTCTGTTCTGCTCCCCAATGCACTTTGCATCATACGATCTGCTTGGATAGCATGTAAAACAACATGTTTCACTTTATCTCGGTACATGTGGCAACAATAAATCAAATTAGAGAGGCCTCAATAAGCTGATTTGGAGATTGAACCCAGTGTTAGAGTGTGACTATCAGCAAGATCTGTACTAAAACATCACTTCAGTCCCTTTATATTCTCACAGTGCTGCTGAATGGGATAGCACTGTGACCTCGCCTGGGCACCAAGCAAGCACCTCAGGCTGAACCACTTTGGCTCCAGCAGGTCTGTCTTATAACCAGGGCTGCAGGGGGACTAACTCGATCCTTTTTAGCCCCCTTTCCAGTTGGTCACAGCAGTATAAATTTTTAACATGCACCGTTATCACGCGTCAATTAACTCAATCAAAATGAAAGAGCCAAATTGTAAGGTTTGAGTGTGAGAAAGAGGAACCTTATTAAATAATAATTCTGAAAAAATAATAAAATAAGGCAACAGCAAATGTACACATAAACATAGGTTACACTTTAAAAAGGTATAGACAAGAAGATTAACTTTAAACAAAAGAGTCCTTAAGATGTAGGACATTTATCAATCTTGAGTTCCCAGTGAATGGTTCATAGAGTCCCTACAATGTGGAAGTAGGCCATTGGGCCCATCAAAGCCATACCGACCCTCTAAAGAGCACCCACCCCCACCTCCCTTAACCTATCCCTGTATTTCTCATGACTAATCCACCTAACCTGCACATATTTGAATTGTGGAAGGAAACCAGAGCATCCAGAAAAAACCCATTTACAAATTCCACACAGCCAGTTGCCTAAGGATGGAATTGAACCCAGATCACTGGCACTGTGAGGCAGCAGTGCTAGCCACTGTGCTAGTATTACTGTTGCAAATTCATTTGAGTTTAGGAGAGAAAGGGAGGGAAAGGCAGGGGAAGGGGCACAGAGAGAGAGAGAGAGAGAGGCAGGGGGAGGGGCACAGAGAGAGAAAGAGAGAGAGAGAGTTCTTTAAGGTACTTGTTGTTATTGGTAAATATTTACTTTTCTCTCTGCTTTGCTGCTGAAAAGTCTGTTGTTATAGATGCATCATTACATTTCTGAATCTGCTCCATTTATTTTTCAAGCTGAAGAATCCACAGATAAGCTTTCATCTCTGAAGCTGCGAATTTGTCTTGCATGCATGAATTAAAATGGGGATGTGGGATTCTTGTGATGGCTCAGTTGTTTGACATCAGTCTTTAGCTCAGACAGTGATCAGTCAGTTTCACTGATTCCATATGCGTTCCCTGAGACTTGCCTCAACTTTGGTCAGGTGATCACGGCAGCCATTTTAGATCACTATTTCACCATTTTTTAAAAGCAATAAACTTTGAGCCCAAGAAGGGTTTCAGTTATAACAGTTTGGAAGTCGAATTTGGATAGTCTATTCTTACGATGATCATAACATACTTGGCAGCACATGAAATGCAATGATTTCTGAAGGCAGCTCAATTATCCCTTGTCCAGCAGAAAAATGTTGGTGATGCTCACATCCCATGAACTAATAACATAAAAACAGCTGTCCAGGATTAGCCCGAAGTCTCCAGGAATTGGACGTGTTACTGTGAACTGCATTAGGGAAACATGGGCTTTAGAAAGGAAGATATATGTGTGTGTGTGTGTGTTTTTCTCTTAACTTCCTTTATTAAATATAAATATGTTAGATTTTGGTAGAAAAAAAAGTAATGGATGTAACCATCAGTCAAGAATTGTATAGTGAAGAGATCTCTGCTCTTCTGAAATAATCACAGACAACGCTGGCAAAGAGTTAAACTGGACTCGAAATGTGAACTCTGTTTCTCTCTACCTGCTGAGTTTCTCCAGCATTCTCCATTCCGTTCTCAGATTTCCAGCATCGCAAGCATCTTGCCAACCCATAGCTGGAAGATGGGGGGTAGGGCAGTTGATGGCAGGGTGTCAAAAGCCAAGAGGTATGGAACGATTCCAAGCAGAGTTGGCAGACTTAGCTCCAGCATCCCACACAACCTATCGAAGGCTCTTCAGGAAGGCATTAGGATTTCTGAGCTCCCTCAGGTTGGATGAATTACAGCCAAATTCAAGCATAACTGGACTGTACATGTTTAAAACCAGCACTGTGGGTTGACTCTGTTCAACTGAATGATTAGTAAATCAGCAATTTCATCCTTGGTTGCCAGTGCTTAATGTGTGATTAATTCGGAGAATGAAATGCAACTTCATGGTAATAATCTCAAAAACCACTTGACATCCAAAAGCAATTTTCTGCTGCCCATTAATAGGGCACATCCATCGAGACCAGTACAATCTTGTCAACTGGACATCACAGTCCCATCAATTAGGATTTATTGTTGGAAATGTAAGAACGGAGGAGATAAAGATTCTTGGCCCCAGCTGGATAAAAAAAGGAGCTTTTGCGGTGAGTCGAATCCAGTTACTACAATTAGACCGCCGCATCAGTGAACAGCCGCATTGCTGGACGGGGTTGCTGTATGGGCTTTAAGATGTTTCCAACTCAGGGAGCAAAGGATAATTGGGAAAAGAGACAGTCCTGACCCAGCCTGTTGTGATTGCGGTTCACAGCATGTTGTTCCGTTTGGGTGGATCAGCCCTAGCTCAACCTCACTGAATGGCAATGGACTGTGAGCTCACCTTTCACTCTATTGACTCTGTTTGCAAACTCTGGGCAGGTGCTCCAGTGTAATACTGAGGGATGTGGTCTGTTGGGTAGGATGTTAAACTAAGACCCTGTTTGCCCTCTCAGATGAGTGTAAAGGACCCTGCTGCACTTTGAAGTAGGACAGAGGATTTCTTCCTGGTGTCTAAGCCGCCATATATCCCACAACCAAATGCTTAGAAGCAGATGATCCAGCCATGAGCATAATGATTTCTGTGGGATCTTGCTGTATACCAATTGACTGCCTTGTTACCACACTTCATTGCAACTTCAAAGGTTGTTTGTTACTGGTGAAGCACTTTGGGAAGTTGTGTGCAATTCTGGTCTCCCTCCATTGAAAGGGTGCAGAAAGGATTTACAAGGATGTTAGGAGAAAGTGAGGACTGCAGATGCTGCAGATCAGCGTCGAAAGTGTACTGCTGGAAAAGCACAGCAGGTCAGGCAGCATCCAATGAGCTGGAGAATCAACGTTATGGGCATAAGCCCTTCATCATCCCTTCCTGATGAAGGACTTCTGCCCGAAACATTAATTCTTCTGCTCCCTGGTTGCTGCCTGACTTTCTGTGCTTTTCCAGCAACACACTTTACAAGGATGTTGCCAGGATTGGAGAGTTTGAGCTATAGGGAAAGGTTGAATAGGCTGGGGCTGTTTTCTCTGGAGCAGTAGAGGCTGAGAAGTGACCTTATAGAGGTTTATAAAACCATGAGGGGCATAGCTAGGGTAAATAGACAAGGTGAGGGAGTCCAGAACTAGAGAGTATGGGTTTAGGGTGAGAGGGGAAAGATTTAAAAGGGACCTAAGGGGTGACATTTTCACACAGAGGGTGGTGAGTGTGTGGAATGTACTGCCAGACGAAGTGATGGAGGCTGGTACAATTACAATATTTAAAAGGCATCTGGATGAGTACATGAAAAAGAAGGGTTTATGTGCCAAGTGCAGGTAAATGGGATTGGCGTAGGTTAGGATATCTGTTCTGCATGGTCAAGTTGGACCGAAGAGTCTGTTTCCATGCTGTATGTTTCTCTGACTCTATGGAGACGAAAGAACACTGTAGAAATGCAAACCTTTCTGTCTGACTCAGATCTCAATCTCTGTGACTGCAATAACAGTGAGTGGTGTTGCCTGCAACACTGAGCGATGGGCCAAGGTAAAGAAACCAAATTTCTTTGAGTCAAAAAAAGCTTTCTGATGGATGGATGGATACTGAAGGTTAGTGGGAAGAGATGCCAACAAAAAGGCAGATGTCCTACTGGAATTAGCTGACAGCTTTCCCATCCTGCAGAGCTTGAGCATGTTACCGTAATAAACCAGTCAACATAAGACTGAGCATAGGAGAAAGTGAGGACTGCAGAAGCTGGAGATCAGAGCTAAAAAATGTATTGCTGGAAAAGCGCAGCAGGTCAGGCAACATCCAAGGGGCAGGAGAATCGATGTTTCGGGCATAAGCCGTTCTTCAGGAACGAGGGAGGTGTGCCAAGTAGGCTAAGATAAAAGGTAGGGAGGAGGGACTTGGGGGAGGGGTGTTGGGAATGCGATAGGTGGAAGGAGGTTAAGGTGAGGGTGATCGGCCGGAAAGGGGGTGGGGGCGGAGAGGTCGGGAAGAAGATTGCAGGTCAAGAAGGCGGTGCTGAGTCCAAGGTTTGGGACTGAGATAAGGTGGAGGGAGGGGAAATGAGGAAACTGGAGAAATCTGAGTTTATCCCTTGTGGTTGGAGGGTTCCTAAACGGAAGATGAGGCGCTCTTCCTCCTCTCTACCTTTTATCTTAGCCTGCTTGGCACACCTTCCTCATTCCTGAAGAAGGGCTTATGCCCGAAACATCGATTCTCCTGCTCCTTGGATGCTGCCTGACCTGCTGCGCTTTTCCAGCAACACATTTTTCAGATAAGACTGAACATAAAATGCAACAACAATGTGCATTTATATAGCATTTCTAATGTAGTAAACCATCTTGAGGTGCTTCATTGGAGGATAATCAAACAAATATAATAACTACACAAAAACACAAATTGCTGGAAAAGCTTAGCAACTCTGGCAACATGGAGTCACAGTCGCAGAGACGTATAGCACGGAAACAGACCCTTTGGTCCAACTCGTCCATGCTGACCAGGTACCCTAAATTAACCTAGTCCCAGTTGCCAGCACATGGCCCATATCCCTGTCATCTCTCATTCATATATCCGTCCAGCTGCCTTTTAGATGTTGTAATTGTAATAACCTCCATCACTTCCTCTGGCAGCTCAATCTATGAAGAGAAATCCAAGGTAAGGTTTCAGGTCAAGTGACCCTATCTCAGAACTGAAGAAGGGTCACTAGACCCAAAACATTAACTCTGATTTCTCTCCACGGATACTGCCAGACCTGCTGAGCTTTTCCAGCAATTTCCGTTTTTGTTTCTGACGTACAGCATCTGCAGTTTCTTTCGTTTTTAAAATGTAACAACGAGTTACCTAAAGAAGCATTCAGACAAGAGCTGGCTTTTAAAGAGCTTCTTAAATCAGGAAAGGAAGCGAGAGGCAGAGATTTAGTGAGTGAATTACAGAAAACATCAAGGTTCAAGAATGGAGAACAGTTAGATGATGATGGTTGCTTGCCAATCCCTGCAAAGGACAGCCAATTGTTACAGCTCTGATGGTCGTAATGTGCTAGAAATCAACTCCATGAGCTGTACCAAAAAGTACAAATATCTTTTTCAATCACTAAAAATGGTCAATTTGTTTCTCTTTATTACTATTATCGGGAACAAGTTAGACTTTCACCAGACTTTTCAATAAACTCAAAAAATAATACATTTATGATCAGCAAACATATTTATCAAACAAATGCCAAACCTTTCTTTAACGATGATGCAAGTTAAATGATATTCCTCTTAATTCCAAAGATTTACACACATTTGTATACAGACAGGATGAGACATGCACACACAGCTTTGTACAGCAATTATGAATTGGCAAACCCCATGGATCGAGGGTCCAAACTATAAGGTAGAATGAGGTGACTTTCTCACAGCTTCTTGACAATGAGTTCATATTGCTGTTGATTGCAGAATGATGGGAAATCTTCAGACTAGGTTTCGTATTCAGATAAGATACTGTCAGGAGTACTGACAAGTGAAACAGTTTTCATTATCTACTTCCCTGTTCATCAGTGCTGTTTTCTATATATTTTCACTTTCAAGCTCTGAGTTTTACGATGCAAGAAAGGTTATACTGCATCCTTGCAAACTTTTCCAGCAATATCCACAGCCTCGAGGCATATAATGAAAATAAAAACATTTACCCACTCCAGAGGCTGTTGTTGAATGATGGCAAAATAAATTCATTAAGGTCTTTCAGGTTTGTTTGCTCAATAATTTAAGCAATAATATTGTCCCCTTTTTTTCTGTCTGAAGCTTTGCTGAATATTTGCTTTCCAAAACAGCAGGTAAGCAGCAAATAGACCATACTCTCATTAAGCCTTTGACTTTCCAATTGAAAATCAGTCACATGATAAAGACTTTGCAACTCAGTAATATCCAAATGTCCAATTTATGGTTCTCATCGATATATACATTCCCAACACAATCAATATTAGTTGTACCTGCTATATTGTTATCCTGACAATAAACATGAAGAGAATGAAGATAGATAGGGAGCTGTCTTTTCCTTTTCTCACTGATGTGGCTGTGTAGTGCTAAGTCGTCAGTAAAAAAAAATCTACTATTGCCAACCCAAAAGCATTTTACAAGTTTAACTGTTCTATATCACTGAGGCCTTTGAGAACAAGACATTCCAATCATCAGCTGTGTAGTACGTACTCTCCAAAAAAAGAAAGTCCATCAATAGACAATAATTTTGCATTATATCTAATATTTTCCAGAGCATTTTGAAAGAACAGTCTTGAGCACTTTCGAAATTAAGGTGTTAATTATTTTTCTTGGAGAAAGTGAGGATGCTGGAGATCAGAGCTGAAAGTGTGTTGCTGAAAAAGCACAGCAGGTCAGGCAGCATCCTGTACCTTGGATGCTGCCTGACCTGCTGCGCTTTTCCAGCAACACATTTTCAGCTCTAATTATTTTTCTTATCAACTTTATTAGTTGCTAGAGGACACTATTTGAAGAGAAGGCTGAACTTGTTATCGCTGGAAAGATGGAACATCCATGATTTTTTTATTCATCTAATTCACTAATCAGTTTCTTTAAATAGTCAAGTAAGATTTCTTTTTTAAAATCTATCTCTCCATTATTGTGTTATTTTTATTTTCGTATTGCTGCAGAAATGACCTCAATTTGATGGTGTGCAACCTTCCTCTCCTCCTATGTCAGTTTGTAATTATCAGTGATTTCCTTCCTTCCTGGTTTGTCTGATAGCTTTCAGTGAATTTCTTTACTGTGTTTGACAGGTAACCCTCCATCATATTTCACCTTTATTCCAGCAGATAACTTCATATTCCAATGACCGGATTTTGATAAAGGCTGTATCTTACTACCTGTCTATGGTTCTGTCACCCTTATGCACCACACACCTGACACCCGACTGCACCACACAGCTGGCACCCTACTGCATCACACACTTAGCATCCTACACCAGCATACATCTGGCACCCTGCCTCACAACATAACTGGCATTCTAACCCCATCGCATACATGGTATCCTACTGCACCACACACCTCGCACCCTGCTGCATCACTTATCTGGCATCCTATCCCACCACACACCAAGCATCCTACCCCACCACACACCTGGCACCCTACTGCACCATACACTTGACATCCTACCCCACCACACACCTGGCACCGTGCATCAAAACATACCTGGCATCCTACCCCACCACACACCTAGCACCTGACTGCACCACACACCTGGTATCCTATCACCTGAAACACACCTGGCACCCTACTGCACCACGCACAAGGAACCCGAAAGCTTCCCCTCCCCAACACCTGGCACCCTAGCCTACCACACACCTGGCACTCTACTGCACCACACATCTGACATTCTACCCCACAACATACCTGGCATCCTACTGCACTACACACCTGGCATCCTACTGCACCACACATCTGGCATCCTACCCCACAACATACCTGACATCCTACTGCACTACACACTTGGCATCCTACCCCACAACACACCTGTTATCCTACTGCAGCACACACATTGCATCTTACCCCACTGCACAGCTGGTACCCCACTGCACCACACATCTGGCATCCTACAGTCCCCCATACCTGGCCCTCAACCCCACAACACACTTGGTATCTGACTGCACCACAGACGTGGAATCTGTTAGAATACAGTGATAGTTTCACTTCTTTCATGTGTAAATCACAAAACCCTTTTTTAAAGTTGCATTCTCGGGTTAGCTGTTAACAATGGTGATAGCTAGACAATGTGTTGAAGGTGTTAGCCCCCTGTGTTCTCTGTCTATGACCTGATGTTTAGATTGATTCTAATCTAAAAAGTGAGATAACAGAGTTTTACATAAATTCATGCAGTTTGTGAGCTCAGAGTTCTACATGAATGTATGTAAAACTCTGTTATCTCACTTTTTAGATTAGAATCAATCTAAACATCAGGTCATAGACAGAGAACACAGGGGGCTAACACCTTCAACGTATTGTCTAGCTATCACCATTGTTAACAGCTAACCCGAGAATGCAACTTTAAAAAAGGGTTTTGTGATTTACACATGAAAGAAGTGAAACTATCACTGTATTCTAACAGATGAAAGGCTTAACAAACAATCAATTCTTCAATGTATAATTTCAGTTACATCACACTGCAAACTTTTGCTATAAATTCTGTGTTACGATCGAGCCCTCCACTATAACCTGATGAAGGAGCGTTGCTCCGAAAGCTAGTGTGTTTCCGCGAAGCCGACCGACAGCGCGGCCTCCCAGTCGTTCCTGTCCTCTATCACGGAGGTCTTAGACGACAGAACACGGGAGAGGCTGGACCAGCCGCTATCTCTGGACGAGCTGACCAAGGCCCTCGAGTCCTTCGAAAAGAACAAAACTCCCGGAAGCGACGGCTTACCGGTCGAGCTCTATTCCGCTCTGTGGGACTTGATTGGCCAGGACCTGCTGGAGGTGTATGTCAGTATGCTTTGGGCAGGTACCATGAGTGAATCCATGAGGAAAGGCATCATCACCCTCGTCTACAAGCAGAAGGGGGAGAGGGAGGAACACAAAAATTGGAGACCAATCTCACTGTTGAATGCGGATTACAAAATTCTGTCAAAGGTAATCGCCAACCGGGTCAGGTCTGCTCTTGGGTCGGTGATTCACCCTGACCAAACCTGTGCTGTGCCGGGCAGGAAGATCGCTGAGAGTCTCGCACTCCTCAGGGATACGATCGCCTACGTGCAGGACAGGGGGTTGGACACCTGCCTGATCAGCCTGGACCAGGAGAAAGCCTTTGACAGGATATCACACAGGTTTATGTGAGATGTTCTCTTCAAAATGGGCTTTGGGGAGGGAATCTGCAATTGGATCAGACTGCTCTACACCAACATTGTCAGTGCAGTCTCAATCAACGGCTGGGAATCAGATAGCTTCCCAGTCAGATCTGGAGTCAGGCAGGGCTGCCCTCTCTCTCCTGCCTTGTTTATGTGCTGCATAGAGCCATTTGCCGAGTCCATCAGGAAGGATGCGAGCCTGAGAGTGGTGACTATTCCTGGCAGCGGGGGCCTGCAGGTTAAGGCCTCCCTGTATATGGATGACGTCGCCGTTTTCTGCTCGGATCCGCTGTCCGTGCACAGAATCATGTGCATATGTGACCAGCTCGAACGGGCCTCGGGGGCCAAGGTAAACCGAGGCAAGAGCGAGGCCATGCTCTTTGGGAACTGGGCCTACTAATCCTCGATCCCCTTCACCGTCAGGACCGACCACCTGAAGGTGCTGGGTATTTGGTTCGGGGGGGGCTGGGGTATGCGCCAAGTCTTGGGAGGAGCGTATCAGCAGAGTGAGGCAGAAACTGGGCAGATGGAAGCTACGGTCATTCTCCATCGCGGGAAGAAACCTGGTCATCAGGCACTGTCATTGCTATTATATGTGGCACAGGTCTGGCCTATTCCCAGAACCTGTGCCGCTGCAGTCACCCGGGCCATCTTCCAGTTCATATGGAGGTCAAAGATGGACCGGGTCCGAAGGGACTCGTTGTACAAAGATCTGGTCAATGGGGGAAAAAATACACCCAATGCCACCCTCACCCTGATGGCCACTTTTGTGTGTGGCTGCATCAAGCTGTGCGTGGATCCCCGGTACGCAAACACCAAGTGTCACTACGTACTGAGGTTCTACCTGTCCCCGGTGTTGCGAAGGATGGGCCTGGTCTCGCTGCCGCGGAACGGTCCGAGTAGTTGGACCGTTCCGTATCACCTGTCCTTCGTGGAGAAGTTTATGAAGAAAAACACCTTTGACCACAAGTCCATCAGGAAGTGGTCAGCACGTAGTGTCCTTGAGACCCTTCAGGAAAAGGAGAGGGCGGATCCTATCGAGCGGTTCCCTGAGCAGACTGTCAAAGCCATTTGGCAGAATGCCTCATCGCCAGAACTTTCCAACAACCACCAAGACATGGCTTGGCTGGTGGTGAGAAGGGCTCTGCCTGTGAGATCCTTTATGCACGCCCGGACTCTCAGCCGCACCGCACACTGCCCTCGAAGCGGCTGCAGGGGGGACGAGACTGTCACACACCTCCTTCTGGAATGTGCCTATTCAGAGGAAGTCTGGAGAGGAAAGCAGTGGTGTTTGTCGAGGTTCGTCCCGAGCAGCGCCATGACGAGGGACTCCGTGCTCTTCGGGCTGTTCCCCAGGACGCACACCGAGACGAACATCAACTGTGCCTGGAGGATCGTCAACTCGGTGAAGGACGCATTCTGGGTGGTCCGAAACCTGCTGATCTTCCAGCTGAAGGAGTTGACCCCGACTGAATATTGCAGACTGGCACATTCCAAGGTCCAGGACTACGTGTTGAGGGACGCGCTGAAGCTTGGGGCAGCTGCCGCCAAGGCGCGGTGGGGAAAGACCACTGTGTAAAGTCTGCCTGCCTAACGAAGGACAGGGGGCCCATGCAGTCATTTGGGCTCTGCTGACGCCTCAGCTAATTATATGGGCATATGATTGAAAAATGTACAGACTTGTATAAAAATGATAAATTCTGATCTCTGTATGTACATGTTTACATATGTATGGCATGACCAACTGTACAGACCATCAAATTATTTTATGAATAAAGTATATTTTTGAAATAAAAAAAAGTTTCCAATTAAACCTGTTGGACTATAACCTGGTGTTGTGTGATTTTTAACTTTGTAAACAGTGTGATGTAACTGAAATTATAGAGTCAGTCTGACCATTATGGCATGGACGGCCTCACAGGGAATTAACATCTTCAATACCTTATCTGGGCTGATATGACACCAATTGTTAAAGTGCACTTGAGAACGTAACTTTAAAAAAAGTTTTGTGATTTAGAACATAGAACATAGAACATAGAACATAGAAGAATACAGCGCAGTACAGGCCCTTGGGCCCTCGATGTTGCGCCGATCCAAGCCCACCTAAACTACACTAACCCACTATCCTCCATATACCTATCCAATGCCCTCTTAAATGCCCATAAAGAGGGAGAGTCCACCACTGTTACTGGCAGGGCATTCCATGAACTAACGACTCGCTGAGTGAAGAACCTACCCCTAACATCTGTCCTATATCTACCCCCCCTTAATTTAAAGCTATGCCCCCTTGTAATACCCGACTCAATACGCGGGAAAAGGTTCATACTGTCGACCCTATCTAACCCCCTAATCATCTTGTACACCTCAATCAAGTCACCCCTAAACCTTCTTTTCTCTAGTGAAAACAGCCCCAAGTGCCTCAGTCTTTCCTCATACGATTTTCCTTCCATACCAGGCAACATCCTGGTAAACCTCCTCTGCACCCGTTCCAATGCCTCCACATCCTTCCTATAGTATGGCGACCAAAACTGCACACAATATTCCAGATGCGGCCGTACCAGAGTCTTATACAACTGCATCATGACCTCAGGACTCCGGAACTCAATTCCTCTACCAATAAAAGCCAGTACGCCATATGCCTTCCTCACCGCACTATTTACCTGGGTGGCAACTTTCAGAGATCTGTGTACATGGACACCAAGATCCCTCTGCTCATCCACACTACCAAGTATCCGACCATTAGCCCAGTACCCCATCTTTTTGTTATTCTTCCCAAAGTGAATCACCTCGCACTTAGCTACATTGAATTCCATCTGCCACCTTTCTGCCCAGCTCTGCAGCTTCTCTATATCCTGCTGTAACCTGCCACATGCTTCCTCACTGTCAACAACTCCTCCGACTTTCGTATCATCCGCAAACTTGCTCACCCAACCTTCTAACCCCTCTTCCAGGTCATTTATAAAAATGACAAACAGCAATGGTCCCAAAACAGATCCTTGCGGAACACCGCTAGTGACGGCACTCCATGAAGAAACTTTGCCATCAACTACTACCCTCTGTCTTCTTCCATCCAGCCAATTCCTAATCCAAACCTCCAACTCACCCTCAATGCCATATCTCCGTATTTTCTGCAGTAGCCTACCATGGGGAACCTTATCAAACGCCTTACTAAAATCCATATATACCACATCTACCGCTTTCCCCTCATCAACCTCCTTCGTCACCTTTTCAAAGAATTCAATAAGGTTTGTGAGGCACGACCTGCCCTTCACAAAACCATGCTGACTATCCTTGATCACATTATTCCTATCCAGATGTGCGTAAATCCTATCCCTTACAATTCTCTCTAAGACTTTGCCCACAACAGAAGTGAGACTCACCGGCCTATAGTTATTAGGGCTATCCCTACTCCCCTTTTTGAACAAGGGAACCACATTTGCTATCCTCCAGTCTTCTGGGACTACTCCTGTAGACAAAGAGGACATAAAAATCAAGGCCAATGGCTCTGCAATCTCCTCCCTTGCTTCCCAGAGAATCCTAGGATAAATGCCATCAGGCCCAGGGGACTTATCTATTTTCACCTTTTCCAGGATTTCCAACACCTCTTCTCTACATACCTCAAAGCCATCCATTCTACTTATTTGTGCCTCAGTATTCTCATCGACAACAATGCCCTGTTCCTGAGTGAATACTGAAGAAAAGTATTCATTCAGTGTCTCCCCAATCTCTTCCGCCTCCACACGCAACTTCCCCCTACTATCCTTGACTGGACCTATTCCTACCCTAGTCATTCTTTTATTCCTAACATACCTATAGAAAGCCTTAGGGTTTTCCCTAATCCTATCTACTAAGGACCTTTCATGTCCCCTCCTTGCTGCTTTTAGCTCTCTCTTCAGGTCCTTCCTGGCTACCCTATAACTCTCAATCGCCCCAATTGAACCTTCACGTCTCATCTTGAGGTAGGCCGCCCTCTTCCATTTAACAAGGGATTCCAATTCCTTATTAAACCACGGCTCCCTCGCACGACCCTTTCCTTCCTGCCTGACAGGTACATAATTATCAAGGACACTCAATAGTTGCCCCTTGAACAAGTTCCACATATCATTTACACTCTTGCCTTGGAGTCTACTTTTCCAAGCCACACATCCTAAGTCATGCCTCACCGCATCATAATTTCCCTTACCCCAGCTATAATTCTTGCCCTGTAGTACACACTTATCCCTCTCCATCACGAGTGTAAAAATCACCGAATTATGGTCACTATCCCCAAAGTGCTCACCTACCTCTAATTCTAACACCTGGCCTGGTTCGTTACCCAGAACCAAATCCAGTATGGCCTCACCTCTTGTTGGCCTGTCTACATATTGTGTCAGGAAACTCTCCTGCACACATTGAACAAACACTGACCCATCTAACGAACTTGAGCTATAGCTTTCCCAATCAATATCAGGAAAGTTAAAGTCCCCCATAACAACCACCCTATTACTGTCACTCATCTCCTGAATCACCTTCCCAATCCTTTCTTCAATGATTCTAGGACTATTAGGAGGCCTGTAAAAGACTCCTAACAGGGTGACCTCACCTTTCCTATTCCTAACCTCAGCCCAAACTACCTCAGATGGCAAGTCCTCATCCATCGTCCTTTCCACCGCTGTAATACTATCTTTGACAAGCAATGCCACACCTCCCCCTCTTTTACCCCCACCTCTGACCCTACTAAAACATTTAAATCCCGGAACCTGCAACAGCCAATCCTGTCCCTGTTCTAGCCATGTCTCCGTAATAGCCACAACATCGAAGTCCCAGGTACCAACCAACGCTGCAAGTTCACCTACCTTATTTCGTATACTTCTTGCATTGAAGTATACACACTTCAAGCCACTTCCCTGTTTACAGGCACCCTCCTTGGAAATTGATCCCATGTTCCTCACCTCCCTACACTCCAGGCCCTGCACCCTGAAGCTACAATCTGGGTTCCCATGCCCCTGCCGAGTTAGTTTAAACCCCCCCCAAGAGCACTAGCAAACCTCCCCCCAAGGATACTGGTTCCCCTCAGGTTCAGGTGTAGACCATCCTGTTTATAGAGGTCCCACCGTCCCCAGAAAGAACCCCAGTTATCCAAAAACTGGAACCCCTCCCTCCTGCACCATCCCTGAAGCCACGCATTTAATTGTTCTCTCTCCCTATTCCTCGAATCTCTATCACGTGGCACGGGTAACAAACCAGAGACAACAACTCTGTTTGTTCTAACTCCAAGCTTCCAACCTAGCTCCCTGAAAGCCTGTCTAACATCCTCAGCACTCCTCCTACCTATGTCGTTGGTGCCAATGTGGACCACGACTTCGGGTTGCTCCCCCTCCCCCTCCAGGACCCGGAAAACACGATCAGAGACATCACGTACCCTTGCACCTGGGAGGCAACATACCAAACGTGAGTCTCTCTCGTTCCCACAAAACCGCCTATCTGTGCCACGAACTATCGAGTCCCCAATTACTACTGCTCTGCTCTTCTTCACCCTTCCCTTCTGAGTAACGGGGACAGGCTCCGTGCCAGAGACCTGAGCCCCGTTACTTACCCCTGGTAAGTCATCCCCCCCACAAGTATCCAAAACGCTATTTACATATGAAAGAACTGAAACTAACATGGTCACTCTAACAGATGAGAGACTTAACAAACAATCTAGGTAGTTTTCAATGTATAATTTCAGTTACATCACACTGGAAACTTTTGCTATAAACAGAAGACAGCGAGTGGTAGTAGAAGGAAAATATTCTGCCTGGAAGTCTGTAGTGAGTGTGTTCCACAGGGCTCTGTCCTGGGGCTCTACTGTTTGTAATTTTTATTAATGACTTGGATGAGGGGATTGAAGGATGGGTCAGCAAGTTTGCAGATGACACAAAGGTCGGAGGTGTCGTTGACAGTTTGGAGGGCTGTTGTAGGCTGCAGCGTGACATTGACAGGATGCAGAGATGGGCTGAGAAATGGCAGAAGGAGTTCAACCTGGATAAATGCGAAGTGATGCATTTTGGAAGGTTGAATTTGAAAGCTGAGTACAGGATTAAGGATAGGATTCTTGGCAGTGTGGAGGGACAGAGGGATCTTGGGGTGCAGGTACATAGATCCCTTAAAATGGCCACCCAAGTGGACAGGGTTGTTAAGAAAGCATATGTTTTGAAAGAAAGTTTTGGCTTTCATTAACAGGGGTATTGAGTTTAAGAGTCGTGAGATCTTGTTGCAGCTCTATAAAACTTTGGTTAGACCGCACTTGGAATACTGCGTCCAGTTCTGGTCGCCCTATTATAGGAAAGATGTGGATGTCTTGGAGATGGTTCAGAGGAGGTTTACCAGGATGCTGCCTGGACTGGAGGGCTTATCTTATGAAGAGAGGTTGACTGAGCTCGGACTTTTTTCATTGGAGAAAAGGAGGAGGAGAGGGGACCTAATTGAGGTATACAAGGTAATGAGAGGCATAGATAGAGTCGATAGCCAGAGACTATTTCCCAGGGCAGAAATGGCTAACACGAGGAGTCATGGTTTTAAGCTGGTTGGAGGAAAGTATAGAGGGGATGTCAGAGGCAGGTTCTTTACACAGAGAGTTGTGAGAACATGGAATGCATTGCCAGCAGCAGTTGTGGAAGCGAGGTCATTGGGGACATTTAAGAGACTGCTGGACATGCATATGGTCACAGAAATTTGAGGGTGCATACATGAGGATCAATGGTCAGCACAACATCGTGGGCTGAAGGGCCTGTTCTGTGCTGTACTGTTCTATGTTCTATGTTCTAAATTCTGTGTCTTACAGTCTTATTCTCCACAATCACCTGATAAAGGAGCAGCGCTCCGAAAGCTAGTGCTTCCAATTAAACCAGTTGGACTATAACCTGGTGTTGTGTGATTTTTAACTTTGTACACCCCAGTCCAACACCAGCGTCTCCAAATCATGACTAATCATTGAAGGCAAGCATTAACTGTGTAAGTCCTGTGCTGGTTTGCTGAACCGAAATGCAACACCTCCCATTTATCTATGTTGATTACTGGCATGGTGGCTTAGTGGAGAAAGTGAGGACTGCAGATGCTGGAGATCAGAGCTGAAAAATGTGTTGCTGGAAAAGCGCAGCAGGTCAGGCAGCATCCAAGGAGCAGGAGAATCGACGTTTCGGGCATAAGCCCTTCTTCAGGAATGAGGACGGTGTGCCAAGCAGGCTAAGATAAAAGGTAGGGAGGAGGGACTTGGAGGAGGGGCATTGGGAATGCGATAGGTGGAAGGAGGTTAAGGTGAGGGTGATCGGCCGGAGAGGGGGTGGTGGCAGAGAGGTCGGGAAGAAGATTGCAGGTCAAGAAGGCGGTGCTGAGTCTGAGGGTTGGGACTGAGATAAGGTGGGGGGAGGGGAAATGAGGAAGCTGGAGAAATCTGAGTTAATCCCTTGTGGTTGGAGGGTTCCTAGACGGAAGATGAAGTGCTCTTCCTCCAGGCGTCGTGTTGCCATGGTCTGGCGATGGAGGAGGCCAAGGACCTGCATGTCCTTGGCGGAGTGGGAGGGGGAGTTAAAGTGTTCAGCCACGGGACGGTTGGGTTGGTTGGTGTGGGTGTCCCAGAGGTGTTCTCTGAAACGTTCCGCAAGTAGGCGGCCTGTCTCCCCAATGTAGAGGAGGCCACATCGGGTGCAGCGGATGCAGTAAATGATGTGTGTGGAGGTGCAGGCGAATTTGTGGCTTAGTGGTTAACACTGCTGCCTTACAGTGTCAGGGACCTGGATTTGATTCCAGCCTTGGACGACTGTCTGTGTGGAGTTTGCACATTCTCCCAATGTCTGCGTGGGTTTCCTCTGGGTGCTCCAGTTTCCTCCAACAGTCCAAAGACCTGCAAATTAGTTGGATTGGCCATGGGGAATGCAGTGTTTCAGGAATGGGGTGGGTCTGGGTAGGTTGCTCTTCGGAGGGTTGGTATGGACTCAAAGGACCAAAGGCCTGCTTCCACAATTTGTGGTTCCATGATAAACTCCATCTGCCACTCCTTGGCCCATCTGATCAAGGTTCCATTGTACTCTAAAAACCCTTCTTTACCGTCCACTGTAGCATCTATTTTGTCAATTCAAACATTGATAAATAATTGATAAAGGCAACCAGCTAAGGAAGGTTTTTTCATCTGACCCACAATTTGGTGGAATTGAAATCCAAGCTACTATTACTGTCTGAGGTTAATCTATGGAACCAGCTCTTTAATGAGGTGATGGAGTCATTAATATTAATTCAATCAAATGCATTTTTACAAATTCACAGGTTGTGGGCATGGCTAGAAAGGACATTAGTAAGCCAAATGCATTTTTGAAACAATTTGACAATGGTTTCATGGTCATCATTAATGCTTAATTCCAAGTTTTGTTTTAATATTTAAATTCAAATTCCATCCTCTGCCATAGTGAGACCCCGGGACATGGATTTCGACTAATAGTTTTGTGATAAAACTGCTGAGCCATCATCTCCCCCAGTTAGACAGGTTTCCTTCCCAAAGTGATATTCTGGGATCTGGTGTATGAGTACTTTGGGATCTGGTGTATGAGTACTTTGGGACATGATGTGCAGTGAGTTAGAGAGGAGCACTAACTTTGGCCAATGTTTCTCAAACCTCTCCACTATTGGGAGTTCTGCTTGCCTCATGTCTTTTTCTGTTGTTGACTCATGGATCAAGATTGAGTCGATAGAAACTGCACTACTGTTGTATTGTGTGAATAACAGAATGTAGATGGTGAGCTGGAGAGTCCTTGATCCCTTTTTTTCTGGTGAGAGGGGAAAGATTTAAAAGGGACCTAAGGGGCAAATTTTTCACACAGAGGGTGGCACCTGAATGGAATGAGCTACCAGAGGAAGTGGTGGAGGCTGGTACAATTACAGCATTTAAAAAGCATCTGGAAGGGTATATGAAGAGGAAGGGTTGAGAGCGATATGGGCCAAGTGCTGGTAAATGGGACTAGATTTATTTAGGATATCTGGTTGGCATGGATGATTTGGACTGAAGAGTCTATTTGCATGCTGTACAACTCTATGATCGTATGGTTATCCCTGTATCTCTAAATCTGTCTGTCTCTCCCATCTATGGAAACACTTGTCAAATCCTACCTCTCCGATCCAGCTTTTTATTGTTTTCCCTCAAGTCTCCTTATGGGCTCAGTGTCAAGTTTATGTATAGAGTCATCAAGGTCTCCAGCACAGAAATAAGGCCCTTCAGTCCATCAAGTCTGCTCCACTCAAATCAACGAGCTAACTATTCTAATCCCATGTTCCAGCACTTGACTTATAGCTTTGTACACTTCTGTGAAGTATCTTGTGTTTTATTATATTAAAAGAGCTTTATAAATGCACATTTTTGATGCGTATTCAAATTTCAACATCACAAAGGCCAGAGGTGATGAAATTCACTTTGGATCAATGACAATGTTTTAGTGTGAGTGCAGGCAGCATGACCAATTGAAGCAAAATGATAATTTCCCCCTTTAGGGATCAGAGCTCGGTCAGTCAGTTTGTTAATTTATGTCCAAGCAGAACTGGCTGGTAAACAACATCTTGACTTTTAATTCTCAGATGCTCATTATTTTTAGTTGTCAGGTGAATCAAGAGAAGTTATCTTGTAAATAATACACAGCGAAGACAGAAAATTGCCTGAACATTTTGAAAATTAAAGTGTGTAAGATTTGAGTTTTGTTATGTAAACCTTGAGACTGTACTTGTGGCTGCAGACAGACACTGGCTGTTGGGCTGTTTTATGAGCATATAGATATTTTTTTTATTGGTCAATTCATTACAGAGCTGGAATGAAAACAATTTGAAATTAGAACTTTAAATCAAGTTTTATTGTGAGCTATTTAATTTCCTAAGTGAAGAAATGGAATTAATCTTCAGTTTGCAACAAAAGTCAAATATCAGAGAGCAAACATCTGAAAGAGGAATTTATAGTCCATGCATCTTGGGCTCAATGATTTAATTGCAGTTACTTCAATGCACTTTTAAAAATCCAATTAGTTTCTGACGCTGTCTGATTCCACTGTTTTGATGCTGTTCATGATATGCTGCAGATTTGCTCACAGAATAGTTTTCCTTGAGATCAATTGTATTCATCAGTTTCTGTGTTGCCTTGGACCGAAAATTCTAACTTAGTTTAGAACAGAGATTGCCTTAGTGCTACACCCTGGCCATTTCCACTGTGACCTGTCCAACATACCATGTTGTTGAAGGTGCTCCTGGGGCTTTTATACAGTGCTTTTATATTAGGTCTACTGCACAGAAATAAGGCCCTACAGTCCATCAAGTTGGCTTCACCCAAAAATAGAGCCCTGAAGAAGGACTCATGCCCGAAATGTCGATTCTCCTGTTCCTTGGATGCTGCCTGACCTGCTGTGCTTTTCCAGCAACACATTTTCAGCTCTGATCTCCAGCATCCGCAGTCCTCACTTTCTCCTCGAAGATTTTAACCTACTGCGAATCCTCTTGCAAGGATGCCTTTCTTGAAGAAGCTCTCTTCCTCCCTCTACATTTCCTGAAGAAGGGCTCATGCCCGAAACGTCGATTCTCCTGCTCCTTGGATGCTGTCTGACCTGCTGTGCTTTTCCAGCAACACATTTTCAGCTCCACCCAAAAATAACCAGCTAACTATTCTCATCCTATATTCCAGCAGTTAATCAATGCCTTAATGCTGAGTTGTTGCCATCCATGAGCCTGTTGCTGTGATTGACACCCAAATAAATAATCACAGCTGTACATGGGCACAAATGCACACACCCTTCCCTACAGCATCCCTCCCAGACTCTCCATTCCTTTCACAACTGCACTATTTAAAGAAAACATCCTTCAACTTACAAGATTAATGGGTTCATACTTTCTGCTGACTCTTGCTGAGTTTGTAGAAGGACTGGGTGCTTCAGGGAGTTCTGTAAAGTTGGTCACATCTACAGGGCGTGGTGTTGAAATGTAGTTAAAAACCAAAATTGCTGGTAAAACTCAGCAGCTCTGACAGCATCTATGCTGACAGAAACAGGATTAATATTTCATATCTGTGACCACTGATGTTGGACATCAATATGGCATTATGTCCTACCATTTCAGGACATCTTCAGGATTGAAGAAGGGTTTACACCCGAAACATTGACTTCTCCACCTCCTGATTGCTGCTTGGCTTGCTGTGTTCTTCCAGCCTCCTGCTTGTCTAGATTGGATTCCAGCATCTGCAGGTTTTTTTGTCTCGAACAGAGATAGAGGAGAGGCAAGATGCTTGTAGAGAGAGTGGAGGGGGAGGGGAGAAGCTTTTTTATTGGCCTTACATATCTAGGGTATCTCCAATCTGCACCTAAACCAGCTATACTGTGATCGATAGTTGCATCTCACCAATGGGGTTCTCAACATACTGGAACCAAATCTGTGACTTGGTGTCCCTGAACATTGCAGACTGGGGTACCAGCCTTCACTACAATGTTGTCATAGATGATCTGTCCACCAACAGATGGACTGACTCTTCTTTTGAAGCTGGGAGAAGTCAGAGATTGAATTGAATTGAATTTATTGTCATGAATACCGAGGCACAGGGTAAAGTTTTGTCTTGCGAGCGATACAAGCAGATAACAGAGTTAAAGTAGCATAGATAAGTAAATAATTGGTATAGAGTGTAAAACAACTGTAGGAAATAGGAAGGTCAGATCTCTACACAGGAGCTCGCAAGGATTTAACCATATCCAGCACCACCTTGGAATGACACTCCTTGGAATAGCATTCACAATAGCATTCTTTCCCATGGTGCAGGGCATCATCAGTTACAACACATCTCTTTGCGAATTCTGGATGTCAGCAGTATGATGTATTCTGTCTGTGAAGGTTATCACTCAGTAAATCAGATCCAGCCCTTCAAACTGGTGACTGACTCTGCCAGCCGTCACTACTCCTCTATCCTGGACCAACAATCTTACAGCCTCCTTCTCCAACCATATCCTATTAAAAACGTTTTTTTAAAAAGAAATTTTACATGGTCATAAAGACAATAGACCCTTCTGTGACTCATTCACTGTCACAATGTCAGTGAAGACAAGAAGTTTTAATAATCTCACCAGGCAATAGGATCACTCTTTGAATAATTCAGTCTAACCTTGTATTTACCATCAGTAAAGCTTTTTGAAAACAGAAAGAATATTTCTTTCTGATCAAGTGTAACAAAATACAAAATATTTTCTTTATAAATTGGTTAACAATCTCTTTATACAGTGGTCAACAGTAAAAATATTTTCCCTTGTTTTGCAGTTTAAAGTGTCATTGCTACAAACTAGATTGGTTTAAATTTTACATTTAATCTGATTTAACCTTTACTAATTTAAAAATGTTTTTAGTCATGTCATTGGGGCTTGATTAGCTCAGCTGGCTTGCAATGCAGAGTAACGCAAACAATGTGGGATCAATTCCCACATCACTTGAGGTTACCATGAAGAATCCTCTTTCTTTATCTCAGCTCTCATCTGAGGCATGGTTAAACCCTCACCAGTCTTCTCTCTCTATTTCTCTGTCTTTCCAATGAGAGGGTAGTTCTATTTATTTTCTAAATAGGGAGAAAATTCTGAAGTCTGATGTGCAAAAGACCTGGGCGTTCCAGTCCAGGATTCTCTCATGGTAAACTTGTAGGTTGAGTCAGCAGTTAGAAAAGAGAATGCAATGGTGGCATTTATTTTGAGAGAACCTGAATATAAAAGCAGGGATGTACTTCTGAGGCTGTATCAGGCTCTGGTCAGACCACATTTGGAGTTGTGTGCACAGTTTTGGCCCCATGTCTCAGGAAAAATGTACTGGCCCAGGAGCGTGTTCAGAGGAGGTTCACGAGAATGATCCCAGGAATGGAAAGCTTAACAAATGAGGTAAGTGTGAGGACTCTGGGACTATACCCAAAATAGTTTAGAAGGATGAGGAGGGATCTAATTGAAACACACAGAATACTGAATGGTTTGGATAGAGTAAACGTCGGGAAGATGTTTCCATTGGTAGGAGAGACCAGGAACCGAGAGCACGGGCTTACAGTAAAGGGGGGACCTTTCAGAATAGAGATAAGGAGAAACCTCTTCAGCCAGGGAGTGGTGAATCAATGGAATTCACTGCCATAGAAGGCCATAGAGGTCAGGTCATTAAGTGTATTTAAGACTGAGATCGATAGGTTCTTGAGTATCAAGGGGATCAAGGGTTATGGCAGAAAGCAGGAGAATGGGGCTGAGAAACTTATCAGCCATGATTGAATGGTGGAGCAGACTTGATGGACTGAATGGCCTGATTTCTGCTCCTATATCTCATAATCTTATTGTCTTACGGTTTATGGTCTATAAGACTGTGGTGACTTTAACATTCATTAGTCATGTTATTAATGCTAATGTGAAAAATTAAATGCAAATTATGCTCATATCCATCTACATTTACAGATGTTATTTCTTAAAAATTCATCTGAACTGAACATGCTATATAAATACAATAGATACAAGTGCGGGCTAAGGTTAGAAATCTTGCGGCAGGTAACTCACCAAAACCTATCCGCCATCCACAAGGCACAAGTCAGGAGTGTGATGGAATGCTCTCCACTTTCCTAGATGGGTGCACCTCCAACAACTTGCAAGAAACTCGACATAATCCAAGACAAAGCAGCCCTTATGATTGGCATCACGCCCAGTCACTGCCTTCAGCACTGACACACAGTGGCATTAGTGTGTCCAATCTATAAGATGCACAGGAGAAGCTCCACTTGCCTCTTTCGAGAATGCCTTCTATAGATGCAATCTCAACCACGAAGAACAAGGAGAGAAAAAAACATGGGACATCGTCCCCTGCAAGCCACTCACCATCCTGACTTGGAAAATATTGCCATTTCTTTACTGTTGCTGGGTCAAAATACTGAACGTCCCTTCGAAGCAGCACTGAGTTTCCCTATGACTCCCTGGGACTACAATGTTTCACAAAGGCAGCTCACAACCATATTCTCCAGTGCAATTAGGGCTGGGGAATAAATACTAACCCAGACAGTGATACTTGTATTGAATTACATTGCACAGATGGAGGTTATTCATCCTTTGAAGACGCTTAAACTCCACTTATGCACTTTTTATCCCACACATATTTCCTTTTGAAATGACAATTTTTCAATCTGCTATTCTTTTTTAAAAGTTACAATTGAATTTGCTTCCACTAGCCCTTTAGACATTTGAGGTCATAACATTTTGTTACATTAAATAAAAATGCCCATTTTCCCTCTGGTTCTTTTTCCAATTATCTTAAAACTCTGGCTTCTGAACCATCTGACAGTTCCTCCTCAATTATTCTTTCAGAGCCCCATATCGTATAATCTCTTTTCAGATTTATACTTTCCTTATTGTCCTCTCATTGTCATTTTGATGTAGAATTTTCACTCAAATCTCACTCATCATTCCACAATGTTGCTGTGACTATAAATATTCACCTCTTGTGATGTACAAAACTAGCAAAATGCTGTTGCCATTCTCTCAACTTTAAATAAAACCTGTCGAACATAATAAGCTTTTAGATTTGAAGGCAGGTAAATTGGATATAAAGTAAGATAAATATTCCCAGAATATATTAAGGTCAACGCCTTGACATCCAACATTTTGATCAAACCTCAGATATGCAAATTGTATTTCACAGTATTCATATTCATGGTAAACTTCAACAGCAGAGGCTCTGTCTCAAAATTATATTTTTTAATGTACGTTTTATCATATTTAAAATGATGTTAAGTTCATGCTCGTGCGATTGTCACCAAATTGTGTCTGTGGTTTGTACAAGAAGGTGTCAGTGCATGTCCCTATATTTCAAAAGATGTGGGTTTGAAACACTCCCCAGAGACACAAACAATAATTCAGACTGACACTCTAGTGCAGCATTGAGGAAGTACTGAGCTGTCAATGAGTGAGTGGGTAAAATGAGGTCCTGACTGCGTACTCAGATCCTATGGATAAACTTCAAAGATGAGCAGAGAAATTTATTCCTCGAGACCTGGCCAATGTTTATTGCTCAAACGATCTAATTAAATAAATTTGATGATTTAATCATTTTCACATTGCTGTTAGTGAAGCTATGTTGTGCCTTGTTTCCTACATTGTAACGTTGAATATAAGTGGGCTCTTCTGGTGTAGTGGTAGTGCCCCTATCTCTAAACTAGGAGCTTGGTTGGCTGGTTTGTGACACAGAGTGATGTCAACAACACAGGTTGAATTCCTACACTGAGGTTATGATGAGGGACTCTCCTCAATCTCTCCCCTTGCCTGATGTGTAGTGACCCTCAGGTTAAACCAATACCAATGAAAGATCAGCCCAGTGGACTGTTAAGACTATGGTGACTTTACCTAGCGAATAAGTTTCAAACATTCTTTATTGGCAAGCGCTCCTACACCTATGTGATAAGCTCTAAACAAAAAATTCACTGATATTTCAATTTTTAAAATGTTACACAAAAATGGGATCTGGGCAGATTTCAGTTAATTTATTCGAATTGTTGTGTCCAAATTGTCTGTCTTATTTGCCACATACTGGATTAGTGGTGCTGGAAGAGCACAGCAGTTCAACCGCTGTGCTCTTCCAGCACCACTAATCCAGAATCTGGTTTCCAGCACCTGCAATCATTGTTTTTACCTTATTTGCCACACAGTAATTACAAATGCACTTTAAATGTTAATCCAGTGCAAAGTACTTGTGGATTTCCCACAGATATCTCGAGGTGTCACATCATTGCAGATCCAAAAATTACTGTTACTGGCTTTGTTAAACTTTCTTGCTTTAAATTCAGTCCCTTTCAGGTACATTAAATGGTTTGTTATTGTTGACTTTTTTGTTTTGCAGATTAATCCAAATTTTGGAACTGGAGAGTTTCATCTTTAATTCTTTTATTCTCTCTTCACTCTTGGGATGTGGAATTCGCTGGCTGGCCTGACCTAGTTAAGGGACTGATGATGAGCTGCCTTTCTTGAATCACGGAAGTCCACCTGCTGTAGATAGACCCATGGTTTACAAACTGGGAGGGAGTGAAATTGAGCCATACTATCAGAGAGAAACTGACTTGTAGAAAATCGACAGTGCCTTCAATATGCCCAATCATCTGAGCTTCACAGAATAGTATCTTTTTGTTTTGGAGACTTGTCTCCTGACCTCGCCAACAGTTTTATGTGCCTTGAAATTGAAAATCTTGGCAATATTTTCTGAGACAATGGGAAATAAAAACTAGAACAGTGAAACATCAGCTGCTGATTCGCTATGAGTCCATTTCACACAGCTGGCTAGACCAATTTCACCCCCAGGGATTCAGAAGTTATTAAAATTCCTTAGTAATTTAAAAAAAAAACTATTGTCAAGATACTCATAAAAAGAATATGGGGTTCATTTATTTCCAAAACTTTATTTTTAACTCCAGACGTTGACAAGATCTGAAGGGCATTACTGAAAAAGAAGATAATTTTTTGTGAGAGTTTTACATCTTATTTTTCACTATAATCATCAGTACAATTCACATGCTCAGTGTTTCAAGGGGAAACTAACATTTATATGATAATCAGTCATGATCATATTAAATGATGGAGAGGACACAAAGGGCTGATTAACCTACTCCTGCTCCTACCTTCCATGTTTCTAAATGAAAGGAGAGTGCAGATTGATTGGCAAGTGAACTCTGATTGAGATAGACATTGTCATGAAGAATACACCAGTTAATGATCATGATTCTTTGAAAAAAAAATCACTTTAGATGGTAGTACAAAATAGATAATATTGTATTGGCTGCTTCTCTTTCGTTGGAACCTAAATGGGCGGCACATTTATGTATCTGTAAATGGACAACCAAAGCAATGGAATTTTTTTTTAATAGTATGATTATCTATTACAGAAGTAGGGACTCTGCTTTATAACATCTACACTTGCTAAAATTGAAAACGCACCCCCAACTGAGTCTAACAGAGTAGGAGAAAAGGAAAGAGAAAACTCATCACTGTAATTATCCAATTTTCTTTTGAAATTTATACTGAATCTGCTTCTCAATCCTCACAGAGTGTTGCATACCAAATAACAACAAATGAAAGTGTTTAAAAAATAAATTATTAATGCTGCTTCTGGTTGTTTTGTCAATTACCTTAAACTTATGTTCTTCACTTATGTCATTCAAAGCAGTTTTGCCTTATTTTTGGTGAAAAACAATTCATGATGACATTTTTTAAACCTTTTCTTAACCAACCCTGCATGAAGGAAAATGCACATGACTGAACTCTCTGAGCCATGGTACCACTTGGGTAAATCTCTTCTGCACCCTCTGCAAGGCTTGCTGTTCTTCCTAATAGGAAGGGCTTATGCCCGAAACGTCGATTCTCCTGTTCCCTGGATGCATTCCTGAGGAAGGGCTTATGCCCGAAACGTCGATTCTCCTGTTCCCTGGATACTGCCTGACCTGCTGCGCTTTTCCAGCAATACATTTCCAGTTCTTCCTAATATGTAGTCTCCATAATTAAAAACATTTGTCCAACTTAGACATTAGCAACATTTCTGAAGGTTTAGATTAACACTCTTGATATTCTGCTTGACTTTCCTATTGATAAAGCCTAGAATTCCATATGTTGCCCTCCAAGCTACTCACCATCTTGATAAGCAACTATCTCACTGTTCCTTCCCAGTCACTGGGTCAAAATCCTGGAAACCCCAACCCTAGCAGCACTGTGAGTGTACATCCAGCACATGGACTGCAATGGTTGAAGATGGCAGCTGACCACCACCTTCTCAAGGTGAATTAAGGATGGACAAAAAGATGCTGGCCCAGCTAACATTACCCACATTCCATTAACTAACAAACATCTTTTGAAAACGGAAATGATAGAGTATTGGCACATTACAGCAAACAGGTATTTGGAATTTCATGTCTGAGAATAAGGATTCTCAGTCTAAGCTCAGATGTGGGGAAACTATTGGCAGCAATTCTGAAGGACAGAACTTATCCGGAACAGTCAGCATGGCTTAGTTAAGGGGAGATCATATCTGACCAACATGACTGAAGTCTTTGAAGGGGTGACCATGTGTGTAATGTTTTTGATGTAATCCACTTGGATTTCAGCAAGGAATTTCATAAGGTCCCTGATGGCTACGCCAGAGAACAGAGGTAGCTGGGTAACAGTTAGAGGTGGGAAGGGGAGGAAGCAGGCAGTGCAGGGATCCCCTGTGGTTGTTCCCCTCAACAATAAGTATACCGCTTTGGATACTGTTGGGGGGGACGGCCTAGCAGGGGTAAGCTGCAGTGACCAGGTCTCTGGCACGAGGTCCGGCTCTAAGGCCCAGAAGGGAAAGGGGGAGAGGTGGGGAGCACTAGTTATAGGAGACTCTATAATTAGAGGGATGGACAGGCGGCTCTGTGGACAGGGGCGAGACTCTCGGATGGTTTGTTGCCTCCCGGGTGCCAGGGTCCGAGACGTCTCGGACCTTGTCTTCAGAATCCTTAAGGGGGAGGGTGTGCAGACAGAAGTCGTGGTGCACGTTGGCACCAACGACATAAGTAGGAAGATGGGTGGGGAGGTCATTCAAGAGCTCAGGGAGTTAGGCTGGAAGCTAAAAGCTAGGACGGATAGAGTCATCATCTCTGGGTTGTTGCCAGTGCCACGTGACAGTGAGGCAAGGAATAGGGAGAGAGTGCAGTTGAACACATGGCTGCAAGGATGGTGTAGGAGGGAGGGCTTCAGGTATTTGGACAATTGGACTGCATTCTGGGGAAGGTGGAACCTGTACAAGCAGGACGGGTTGCACCTGAACCAGAAGGGCACCAATATCCGGGGAGTTGGGTTTGCTAGCACTCATCGAAAGGGTTTAAACTAATTTGGGATGGGATCCAGACTTGTAGTCCAGCAAGTAGGTTAGCTGTTTTTCAGGATGTCCAAGAATGTATGGAGGCTGTGGAGAAGGTAGCACTGACAGGGAATACTTGCGGACACAGAGATGGGCTCAAGTGCGTATACTTCAACGCAAGGAGTATCAGAAATAAGGTGGGTGAACTTAAGGCGTGGATCGGTACCTGGGACTACGATATTGTGGCCATCAAGGAAACGTGGATAGAAGAGGGACAGGAATGGTTGTTGGAGGTTCCTGATTACAGATGTTTCAGTAAGATTAGGAGGGGGTGGCGTTGCTAATTAGAAATGGTATAATGGCTACAGAAAGGCAGTTCGAGGGGGATCTGCCTTTGGAGGTAGTATGGGCTGAAGTCAGAAATAGGAAAGGAGCAGTCATCCTGTTGGGTGTTTACTATAGGCCCCCCAATAGCAGCAGAGATGTGGAGAAACAGATTGGGAAACAGATTTTGGAAAGGTGCAGAAGCCACAGGGTAGTAGTCATGGGCGATTTCAACTTCCCAAATATTGATTGGAAGCTCTTTAGATCAAGTAGATTGGACGGGGCGGTGTTTGTGCAGTGTGTCGAGGAAGCTTTTCTAACTCAGTATGTAGATTGTTCAACCAGAGGGGAGGCCATATTGGATTTGGTACGTGGTAACGAACCGGGACAAGTGATGGGCTTGTTAGTGGGTGAGCATTTTGGTGATGGTGACCACAATTCTGTGACTTTCACTTTGGTTATGGAGAGAGATAGGTGCGTGCAACAGGGCAGATTTTACAATTGTGGGAAGGGTAAATACGATGCTGCAAGACAGGATCTGAGGAGCATAAATTGGGAGCACAGGCTGTCAGGGAAGGATGTCGTTGAAATGTGGAACCTTTTCAAGGAACAGATACGATGTGTCCTTGATTTGTATGTACCTGTCAGGCAGGAAAGAGATGGTCATATGAGGGAACCAGGTTGATGAGGGAGGTTGAATGTCTTGTAAGGAGGAAGAAGGAGGATTACATAAGGCTAAGGAAACAAGGTCCAGACAGAGCATTGGAGGGATACAGGATAGCCAGGAGGGAGTTGAAGAAAGGGATTAGGAGAGCTAAGAGAGGGCATGAAAAATCTTTGGTGGGTAGGATCAAGGATAACCCCAAGGCTTTTTATGCGTATGTGAGAAACATGAGAATGACGAGAACGAGGGTAGGTCCGATCAAGGACATAGTGGGAGACTGTGTATTGAGTCAGAAGAGATAGGAGAGGTCTTGAATGAGTACTTTTCTTCAGTATTTACAAATGAGAGGGACCGTATTGTTGAAGAGGAGAGTATGAAACGGACTGGTAAGCTAGAGGAGATACTTGTTAGGAAGGAAGATGTGTTGGGCATTTTGAAAAACTTGAGGATAGACAAGTCCCCCAGGCCTGACGGGATATATCCTAGGATTATGTGGGAAGCAAGATAGGAAATTGCAGAACCGTTGGCAATGATCTTTTCGTCTTCACTGTCAATGGGGGTGGTGCCAGGGGACTGGAGAGTGGCGAATGTTGTGCCCCTGTTCAAAAAAGGGAATAGGGATAACCCCGGGAATTACAGGCCAGTTAGTCTTACTTCGGTGGTAGGCAAAGTAATGGAAAGGGTACTGAGGGATAGGATTTATGAGTATCTGGAAAGACACTGCTTGATTAGGGACAGCCAGCGCGGATTTGTGAGGGGTAGGTCTTGCCTTACAAGTCTTATTGAATTCTTTGAGGAGGTGACCAAGCATGTGGATGAGGGTAGAGCAGTGGATGTAGTGTACATGGATTTTAGTAAGGCATTTGATAAGGTTCCCCATGGTAGGCTTATGCAGAAAGTCAGGAGGCATGGGATCGTGGGAAGTTTGGCCAGTTGGATAGAAAACTGGCTAACCGGTCGAAGTCAGAGAGTGGTGGTAGATGGTAAATATTCAGCAAGGAGTCCAGTTACAAGTGGAGTTCCGCAGGGATCAGTTCTGGGTCCTCTGCTGTTTGTAATTTTTATTAATGACTTGAAAGAGGGAGTCGAAGGGTGGGTCAGTAAATTTGCAGACGATACGAAGATTGGTGGAGTTGTGGATAGTGAGAAGGACTGTTATCGGCTGCAAAGGGACTTAGATATGATGCAGAGCTGGGCTGAGGAGTGGCAGATGGAGTTCAACCCTGTCAAGTGTGAGGTTGTCCATTTTGGAAGGACAAATAAGAATGCAGAATACAGGGTTAACGGTAGGGTTCTTTGTAAGGTGGAGGAGCAGAGGGATCTTGGGGTCTATGTTCATAGATCTTTGAAAGTTGCCACTCAGGTGGATAGAGCTTGTAAGAAGGCCTATGGTGTATTAGCGTTCATTAGCAGAGGGATTGAATTTAAGAGTCGTGAGGTGATGTTGCAGCTGTATAGGACCTTGGTAAGGCCACATTTGGAGTACTGTGTGCAGTTCTGGGCGCCTCATTTTAGGAAAGATGTGGAAGCATTGGAGAGTGTGCAGAGGAGGTTTACCAGGATGTTGCCTGGAATGGAGAAAAGGTCATATGAGGATAGGTTGAGAGTGCTAGGCTTTTTCTCATTGGAAGGGTGAAGGATGAGGGGTGACTTGATAGAGGTTTATAAGATGATCAGAGGAATAGATAGAGTAGACAGTCAGAGACTTTTTCCCCGGGTACAACAGAGTGTTACAAGGGGACATAAATTTAAGGTGAAGGGTGGAAGGTATAGGGGAGATGTCAGGGGTGGGTTCTTTACCCAGAGAGTGGTGGGGACATGGAATGCGCTGCCTGTGGGAATGGCAGAGTCAGAATCATTGGTGACCTTTAAGCGGCAATTGGATAGGTACATGGATAGGTGCTTAAGCTAGGACAAATTTTCGGCACAACATCGTGGGCCGAAGGGCCTGTTCTGTGCTGTATTGTTCTATGTTCTATGTTCTATGGCAGACTAATAGCAAAGGTAAGAGCCTGTGGGATTAATGGAAGTTTGGCAAATTGGATTCACAATTAGTTGAATGGCAGGAATCAGAGGGTGATGGTTGAGGGATGTTTTTCTGACTGGAAATCTGAGTTCATTGGGGTCCCATAGGGTTAGTGCTGCGCTCCTTGCTATGTGTCATTTACATAAATGATCTAGACTTGAATGTGGGAGGGTTTTGATCAGTAAGTTTGCAGATGATGGAAAATTTGGTAGGGCAGTACACAGTGAGGAAGATGGACATAGATTACAGGAGGATATAATCAGTCTGGTCAGATGGGCTGATCAGTGGCAAATGGAATTCAACGCAGGTAAACAAGAGGTGACAAGCAAAAATCAAGTGAAGGGAATGTATGATGAACAGTAGGACCCTACGAAGAACTGAGGATCAGAGGGACCTCGGTGTGCATGTAGACTGGTCCCTTAGGGTAGCAGGACAGGTTTAAAAAGAATGTTCCATACTTGCCTTTATTAGATAAGGTATATAAGTTTAAGAGTATGACATTTATGTGGAATGTTAATAAATTGTGGTGAAGGAATGGCTCGAGTATTGTGTACAGTTTTGGAGTTCACATTAGTGGAAAGATATGATAGCACTGGAGAGGGTGAAGTGAAGATTTGTTTGGCTATTGCCTTGGCTGGAGAGTTTAGTTCTGAATAGAGATGTGGCTTAGTTTCTTTTCCTTGGAGCTGAGGAGATTGAGAGGGAATGTGATTGTGTTATATAAAATTATGACTGGCATAGACAGGATAGACAGAAAGAGACTTCTTCTTGGTCGAGGGATTACTGATTCAGGGGCTTAGATTTAAAAATAAAAGGTAGAAGGTTTTGTGGAGATATGAGGGAAAACTTTTTCAACCAGAGGGTGGTGGTATTTTGGAATTCACTGCCTGTTAAGGTGCTAGAAGCAGAAATCCTCATAACATTTCAAAAGTTTTTAGATGTGCACTTGCGATGCCAAGGTGTTCAGGATTATGGGCCAAGTTCTAGAAAATGGGATTGGAATGATGGGTTGAAGGGCCTTTTTCCCTGGTATAGGTCTCCATGACTCAGACATTAAATGTGAGAAAAACTCCAAAATAGTTCAGATTGAATAATGTGAAAGAGGAGTGACCTTATAGAGGTTAATAAAATCATGGGGGGCATGGATAGGGGAAATAGACAAGGTCTTTTTCCTGGGGTGGGGGAGTCCAGAACTCAAGGGCATAGGTTTAAGGTGAGAGGGGAAAGATATAAAAGAGACCTAAGGGGCAACTTTTTCACACAGAGGTTGAACGTGTGTGGAATGGGCTGCCAGAGGAAGTGTTGGAGACTGGTACAATTGCAACATTTAAAAGGCATCTGGATGGGTAAATGAATAGGAAGGGTTTAGAGGGATATGGGCTGGGTGCTGGCAGGTGGGACTAGATTGGGTAGGGATGTCTTTTTCCATGCTATATTTCTCTGTGACTCTATGATTTGATTTGTGTTACAATGTGGAGTCCCCCAAATCAGCCCTTCTACCTCTGTATTCGCAATACAGTAGAATTCAAACATCAAAGGCCCTCAGTATTCCTAACCAGACTTTTGAATAACCAAGCCTCGACTTTATGAATAATTAACCCCAGTCACTGGTTTTGTATCTTAAAAGACTAAGCAATTTATTTAATCTGTATTAACCTTAACAGAGAAGAAATAAACAACACGATAATCTGATGAGTCTCTATTTTATAAACCCAAAACATTTATTTTCAGCCCCATTCACACAAAAGCCAGACAAACACGCAAACACAGTTAAGGGTGGCACGGTGGCTCAGTGGTTAGCACGGCTGCCTCACAGCGCCAGGGTCCCAGGTTTGCTTCCAGCCTCAGGCAACTGTCTGTGTGGAGTTTTGCACATTCCCCCCGTGTCTGCGTGGGTTTCCTCCGGGTGCTCCGGTTTCCTCCCACAGTCCAAAGATGTGCAGGTCAGGTGAATTGGCCATGCTAAATTGCCCATAGTGTTAGATGCAGCAGTCAGAGGGAAATGGGTCTGGGTGGGTTACTCTTCGGAAGGTCGGTGTGGACTTGTTGGGCCGAAGGGTCTGTTTCCACACTGTAGGGAATCTAATCTAATCTGTTAAATTAAAGAAAATAATAAAACTGATCAGATTGCTTAAGTGGTTTTCATGATGCATTATTTCACAGGTGTAGACGTGGACTCCTTGTTTGCTTTTCTGCAGACTGCAATTGGGGTTTCACCTTCTCAGTTTACTCAGCTAAAAATAGTAATGTTTCTATCTCAGCTTTCTATTCTCCAGATATTCGGAAGCTAATGTGCGAGATTAGGCAGGGAAATTTCAAACCGTTTTCCTGTGCTACCAGCAAACTCCACTCCCTCAGAAAACACAGCCCACACACAACTCTAACTGCTTCCACCCTGATAATCTGAATGCCTTTCCCTAAGCCCTCAATTTCCATTCAACATCTGCCATCTGCTTAATTATGTGGTCTATTCCAGACTTGCCAGAGTCAATTTCCAAGTACTGACTTTGGAACTTCTATTTACTGTTACCTGTCACCTGTTTCAATAGAATGATCTTCCTGGGCTCAATGGGTCTGTAGGAACCATTTAAACCAAGAATCTGCCTGTAATCTACAGGCCTACCCTCACAAAAGCTTGTTTGGCTTGTTCTTTTACATTTACCACAAACTGTTTCTCAAAGTCCGCAAGCCATCTTCAGCTTCAAAACAAAATTGATGAAAGAATGAAATCAAAATAATGAAAAAAATCAGCAACGGCTCTAACACTTAAAAGAGGCACGCTGTTCCTTGTTCCATTTTTTTAAATTATTTTCTACATGACGAGCTAACAGTAAATTAGCTTCAAAACATTATTTGGGTTGACAGGGAGAAACTATTCCCACTCATGCAATAATCAAGAATCACAGGGCTTGGTTATACAGTGTTTTTGGAAAAGAAGCAAGGATGAAGCAATATTTTTTGTTTCACACAGAGAGTGAAATATGTTGCCTAGAAATTGCTGGAAGCACATTCAATTGAGATATTCAAGACTATGGATGATTATTTAAATAGAAATAATGTGCAAGATTGTAGGGAAAAGGCAAAGGTTTGGTACTGTGTCTACACAGTGGGTCAGTGGTTCGCACTGCTGCTTCACAGTACCAGAGACCTGGGTTCAATTGTCTGAGTGGAGTTTGCGCATTCTCACCCTGTCTGTGTGGAGTTTACACATTCTGCTCCAGTCTGTGGATTTCCTCCCATGGTCCGAAGATGTGCAGGTTAGGCAGATTGCACTACTAAAATTGTTCAAAGTTGCTGTGGTTCTGTTCGCCGAGCTGGAAGTTTTTGTTGCAAACATTTCATCCCCTGTCTAGGTGACATCCTCAGTGCTTGGGAGCCTCCTGTGAAGCGCTTCTGTGGTGTTTCCTCCGGCATTTATAGTGGCCTGTCCCTGCCACTTCCGGTTGTCAGTTTCAGCTGTCCGCTATAGTGGCCGGTATATTGGGTCCAGGTCGATGTGTTTGTTGATGGAGTTTGTGGATGAGTGCCATGCTTCTAGGAATTCCCTGGCTGTTCTTTGTTTCGCTTGCCCTATAATGGTAGTGTTGTCCCAGTCAAATTCATGTTGCTTGTCGTCTACGTGTGTGGCTACTAGGGATAGCTGGTCGTGTCATTTCGCCTCTATTGACAAAGCCCTAGCCAGAGAAACAATAGCCAACCTGCTGAACAGACATAACAGACAACAGGACATTGAACCCACCAACAAAGACGGCATACTTAAACTACTGGACTTGTGCCTCACAACACTCTTCACATTCAACAACCAGATATACGAACAAATCAATGGAACACCCATGGGCTCACCGATCTCGGGACTCATAGCAGAAGCAATAATGCAAAGGTTAGAACAAACAGTCTTACCACAAATTCAACCCAAACTCTGGGTCAGATACGTTGATGACACCTTTGTAATCATTAAAAACACGGAAATAGAGAAAACACACCGGATCATCAACTCCACACTCACAGGAATCCGATTCACGAGAGAGGAAGAAAAGGACAACCAACTCCCATTCCTAGACGTGAGGGTACAGAGAACACCAAACGGAGAATTCACCACAAAGGTACACAGGAAAGCCACACACACAGACCAAGTCCTGAACTATGAAAGCAACCACCCCAATACACACAAACGAAGTTACATCAAGACACTATTCAAAAGGGCCACTACACACTGCAGCACACCAGAACTGCAAAAAGAGGAAGAGGAACACCTGTACAAGGTATTCGCCAAAAACAGATATCCTCGCAATTTCATCAACAGATGCCTAAGGGAAAGACAACGGAACGAGGACATGCCGCAACCCAAAGGACAAGCCACACTACCATACATCAAGAACATCTCTGAAATAACAGCCAGACTACTGCGACCAATAGGACTTATAACAGCACACAAACCAACAGCCACACTCAGACAACAACTCACCAGAACGAAGGACCCGATACCCAACATGAGCAAAACTAATGTAGTGTACAAAATCCCATGCAAGGACTGCACAAAACACTATATAGGACAAACAGGAAGACAGCTAATGATCCGCATCCACGAACACCAACTAGCCACGAAACGACATGACCAGCTACCCCTAGTAGCCACACATGTAGACGACAAGCAACATGAATTTGACTGGGACAACACTACCATTATAGGGCTAGCGAAACAAAGAACAGCCAGGGAATTCCTAGAAGCATGGCACTCATCCACAAACTCCATCAACAAACACATCGACCTGGACCCAATATACCGGCCACTACAGCGGACAGCTGAAACTGACAATCGGAAGCGGCAGGGACAGGCCACTATAAATGCTGGAGGAAACACCACAGAAGTGATTCACAGGAGGCTCCCAAGCACTGAGGATGTCACCTAGACAGGGGATGAAACATTTGCAACAAAAACTTCCAGCTCGGCGAACAGAACCACAGCAACGAGCACCGGAGCTACAAATCTTCTCACAAACTTTGAATTGTTCAAAGTGTCCAGGGATGTATAGGTTCAGTAGATTAGGGTGGGAAATGCAGGGTGACTGGGATGGGGTCAGGTCTGGATGGCACGCTCTTCGGAGAGTCGGTGTGAACTCGATGGGTTAAATGGCCTGCTGTCACATTACAGATATTCCATGATACAAAATGCTGAGTGAGCTGGTACATATGATGGGCCAATACGCCTCGTTTTGCACCATAACAACTTTGTGATTCTGTGATTTGCAAGTTTGCTGACTTCCCATTGATGGGGGATACTCTGTTCATCTGCAATTATTCTAAGGTTTAACAACAGATCTTCTTAACATTAGAGAATTATTCTGAAAAGGAATGCTATGATCATGCAAATAGACAATAGCATCGACCCTTCAAGTGTACCAGCAAAATTACTGAATGTCAAAGAACTCAACATTATCAACTTCATAACAACATGTTTCACTGAGACATTCAGGAGCAACCCTCAACAGAGTACGTGGCCATTTTCGGAGTCCTTAAAACAATTAGGACTCAACTAAATTTAATTGAATGTACCAGTTATAGAGTGATTTTACATTACAAAAGGAAGCAAAAATGTTTAGTTTGAAAGGCAGCACAGTCATTATTTGGTTACATTGCTACATTCAGTGCATTTGAATTATGATAAATGCCTGCAGCTTGGAGCTACTAAATACCAGTTTCTAAAACATCAGTTAGCTCAATGTTGCATCTGACTGTGCTATTTTAGTGTTTCCAGCAGTTAGCATGAATATGCTAATGCAATATTTGTCAAGCATTCAGTTCCGTTGAATTTTCCAAGGAGAAACAAAATAATTTCTGTAATCTCCAAAAGCTTCAGAGCACTGAAAATTAAATAAAATTAAACTGCTTCTAAGCTTCCCCCGTTATTTTGGAAACCTGCTTGCATAGAATGATTCAAAATCTTTCAAGATAAGATGTGAATTCAACACAAATACCCCATATATTTCAAATACGGCTGTGGATTTGGAGTACTTAAAAGAGCAATTATTACAGGGACAGCATTGATTAGTTCAGATATATTGAAGGTTACCTATATTCTGGTATATGAAACCAGAAACTTGGTGTTTTGGATCAGTAAAGGGTTCAATTTTTATTTTGCTTAAAGATTTGTCAAGCATTCTGTATGGGTGCTGTGGCTCTGGTACCAAAACAGTAACCCAGCGCTTGAAACCCAGAAATATTTGGAGGGATTATCTTATGAACAAAGGCAAAACAGGTTGTGATATTTCTCACAGATGAGGGAGAGGTGATCTCATTGAAACATACAGGATTCTTTTGGGGCTTTACGGGGTAAATGCTGAGAGGATGATTCCCCTCATGGGAGAGTTTTTGAATAGAAGGTATAGTCTCAGAATAAAGGGGCACCAACTAAAGATTGAGATAGGGAGGGAATTTCTTCTCTCAGAGGGTTGTGAGTCTTTGGAACTCCTTACCACAGAGAGAGCTGTGGGGGCAGAGACCACGTGTATATTTAAGGCGGGGATACAGAGATTCTTGATCAGTCAGGGAATCAAGGGTTATGGAGAAAAGTGAACATGAGCTATGTCAAATTGGCCAGGATTATATTGAATGGTGGAGCAGGCCCGAGGGGCTAAATTGCCTACTCCTGCTCCCAGTTCTTATGATCTTATAGTGACTTGTGACTTGAACTGAAGGAATTTTAAAAAAAAGAATATTAAAAATATTAAATATTAAAATAAAGAGAATTTCCTTGAACTGCAATATGTTCTGATGGCATTGCAGGAGAAACCCATGTCGATGCGGTTCCCAGAGGCAGTGATCGTGACAGAGGAAGAGAATCTCTGAAGAAAAACAGGGCACGGAGTTTTCCCAAAAATCCATGGAGCATCAGTCTGGGGGATAGGCTTCATGGTGGGTTTTTTCAGTGAGATCCAGTTGTAGTTTTTTGAAGACATTACTAATAAAAGCAAAGTTGACAAAGTATATTTGAATTTTTGAAGGCATTTGATCAAGACCCCTACAGGAGGCTAGTTAGAAAAAATCAAAGCACATAAGAGGCACTGTACTGGCCTTGATTAATAACTGGCCAACAAGAAGAAAACAAAGAGCAAGAGTAAATGGGTAATTCTTGTGTTGGTAGTCTGCCTAGTGTGGTACCACAGGGATCAATATTTGGTGTCCCAGCTGTTCACATTGTATAACAATTATTTGAAAGGCAGACCAAATGTAATGCAATGTATTTTCAAATCAGCAAGTGATACAAAGTCAAGTGGGAATACGTGTTGTGAAGAAAATACAAAGTGGTTTCAGAAGATTTGAATAGATTTAGTTAATGGGCAAGAATATGGAATATAATATGGAAAAATGTGCAGTTATCCACCTTGCTATGAGAAACAGATGTTCAGAGATTTTTTTTTAATGGTGAGAGGTTTTGAACAGCTAATGTACAAAAGAATCCAAGTGTCCTTGTTAAAAAGTCACTGACGGTTAACATGCAGTTGCAGCGTACTAATGGAATGATAGCCTTAATTGCAAGCAGATTTGCAATAACATAGTCTTCAATTGTATAGGAACTTGCTTAACCTGTATCTGAAGTAGTGTGTGCAGTTTTGGTCTCCTTATCTCAGGAAATATGCTATTGCCACAGAGGGAGTGCAATGTGTGTTCATTAGACTTTTTCCCAGGATAACAAAACACTGTCCTAAAATGAGAGATTGGGAAAACTATCTCAAGTTTCAAAGATTGACACGTGATCTCATTGAAACTTACAAAGGTCATTCCTGATGAAGTTTCTATGCCCAAAATGTGATTGTTCTTCTTCTCGGATGCTGCCTGACCTGCTGTGCTTTTCCAGCAGCACACTCTCGACTCTGATCTCCAGCATCTGCAGTCCTCACTTTCCCCTCAGAACAGGGTAGATGCAGGCAACATATTTCCCTGATTTGATAGTCTACAACCAGGAGACACAATGGAAGGAGACCACTTAGGTCTGAGATAAGGTAATTTTTTAAACTCAGAGTTTGTGAACCTTTGGAATTGTCTACTGCAGAAAGCTCAGTCTTCCAATCTGTCCGAGTAGAGATTAATAGATTTCTCATTATCCATGGCATACAGGGTTATGGGGTGAGGAAGGGGAAAAGGCATTGAAGACTTTGGTCAGCCGTGACAGGGCAGACTAAATGGTCTGAATGGCTAACTCCTGATCCTACACTTACTTCGTATTTTCAGTGTCACTGCTTGTCATTTTAGCCGCAGCTACAATGTTAGCCCTCATTAGCAGCACATCCTAATCCTGTACTGAATCCCTACAGTGTGAAAGCAGGCCATATGGCCCACTGAGTCCGCATACTAGCATGAAACCATGTCATGATTTTTTGAGGGAGTTGTGAAGGCTTCCATCAGTTTGCAATCTCAATATTTATTGAACAACAGGAAAAGGGAAGAAAGATCAAACCAGGAAGCTGCATCCGGCCTGGTTTGCTGCAGTATAGGATGGTGAAGGTGATGTTCCTTCTGATGAATGTTCCCGGTTTCCTACACATTACAAAGCTGCAATTTGCACAGATCCACATCATGCATCATATACTCTCATTGTTTTGCAAAGCAAATCATCCAAGAATGAAGTGGGTGCCCTCTGTGTTTTGTATTGCAATGAAACCTCCGACCTGACCACCATGGGAAGCTCATGTTGTAGAGCTATTGTACAGCACTATTTGGTCCCAATGCAAGAAGGTAAAATGCATTATGCCTCAGCCCCATTTGCAAAGCCGCTTAAAGCAGTCCATGTCCAAATGCAGCAACTGCATTGCAGATATACTAAGCAGCATGACATAGTGTTCTGACTTGGCAGAAGTGGGTACTGTGGATGCTGGAGATTAGAGACAAGAGTGGTGCTGGAAAAGCCTGATGAAGAGCTCTTGCCCAAAACATCGATTTTCCTGCTCCTCGGATGCGGCCTGACCTGCAGCGCTTTACCCCCACCACTCTAATAGTGTTCTGACTCCTTCTTCTCTCCAGAATGTAGGTTATCTTTCTTGTGCTAACTTTCAATGGACGTGGAACCACTGTGGGACTCTTGAACACTCACTGCACCATGAGGCCACCATGCCTTGGAAATTCTGCATGAGGAGGGTCTCTACATCTGCTGGAGGCTGCTGCTGGTCTGGGCTTCAGGATCCTCAGGAAGTTCTGCAGACATTTATTGTGCAGTGACCACAGAGTTGACAGCAATTTCTATGCCTGGATCCATCGGGGATGGTTCATTGATGGTTGTACAATGCTTAGCCTCTTCAGCAAATTCTCAGCCATCAAATGTTACAAGACCTGGTCAAAATCCAGGCTTCATCTAACAAGTGGCAAGTGACATTTATGCCATAAGAGTGCCAGGTAATGACCATCGCCAACAAGAGATAATCTTACTATTGCCCAACTGAAATTCAATTGTATTCCTATCACTGAATCCACCACTGTCATAACCTGGTAGTTTCCATTGACTAGACACTGATGGGGACGACTGAAGCTGGGACAGGTCAGAGGCTAGGAATACTGCAGCAAGGAGCTCAACTCATGACTCCCCAGAACCTGTCCACCATCTACAAGGCACAAGTCAAGAATGTGATGGAATACTCACCATTTGCCTGGATCAGTGCAGCTTCAAAAACACTTAAGAAACTTAATACCTTCCAGGACAAAAACCATTTGATTGTCACTTCATTGACAAACATCCACTCTGTCCACCACCAATGCTCATTAGCAAAATGCACTGCAGCGGTTTGCTAAGTCTCCTGAAAAAGCACCTCCTAACATGGTGGCCACTATCATCTCGAAGGACCAGGACAGCAGACACATGGTAACACTACCTCCTGCAAGTTTCCTTCCAAGCCACTCACCACCCTGACTTGGAAATATATCATTGTTCCTTTACTGTCGCTGAGTCAAAATCCTGGAACTCCCTCCCTAACAGCACCAAGTGTCTACCTACAGCACATGGACTTTAGAAGTTCAAAAGACAGCTCACTACCACTGTCTCAAGGGCAACTAGGGATGGGCAATAAATCCTACCCCAGCCAGCAGTGCTATCACCATGAATGAGTTAAAAAAAGAATGCTTCACAGAGTGAGGTGCAGCCTCAACCTTTCAATATAAGTGACCACACCCCTGAGAAATGTTCATGTTCCTTTCTGTCTTGCACTCCTTGTCCACCTCTTCCATGCTCCAGTCTCCCATTCTTATATGTTGACTTGTCTACTTCACAATTATGTTTGCGTAGCTGTGCATTGCAGCATATCACCACCAATTGACACAATTTACTTTCCAAACTTGCCTACCCCAGCAATGGCCGCTGATAACAAACACTTCTTGACTTTCACTGAAGGGATTCCCAACATCGTTAATGGTCTACCCACGAGTAACTTGGATGAACAACCCTGACTGCTGACTGATTGGGACCCTGACTGATCTTTGTGATCTTCCTGAATAATTTACTACTGGTTGCTGGACTGGTTGCTTTGGTCATTTAGGACTAATCCTTGCCCATTCCGATGCCACAGTATCTGAATGACTATATCCAAGCACCTAGACTGATCTTGGAGGTTGTCCTTGACTCACTGCGCCACAAGCCTGTGACTGATGACAGTTCCCTTTAACTTGACTGGGGACTACTCTCATTAGACTTTGAGCCATGGTAATTTGATTGAAGCACATGCAAGTGGTATGTTGGCCTACATTGAGAGAGGTATTGAGTATAGGAGCAGGGATGTGTTGTTACAGTTATACAGGGCCTTGGTGAGGCCACACTGAGAATATTGTGTGCAGTTTTGGTCTCATTTTGTGAGGAAGGATGCTCTTGCTCTCTCGAGAGAGCAGTGAAAGCTGAATCGGAGATGGCAGAACTGACGTATGAGGAGAAATTGATTAGATCAGGATTGTTTTCACTAGAATTCAGATGATTGAGGAAGAATCTTACAGAGACTTATAAAATTCTAACAGTTCTAGACAGGGTAGATGCAGGGAGGATGTTCTGGATTCTGGGTGCATCCAGAACCTGGGGTCACAGTCAGAGGATTCAGTGTGGACATTTCTTCACCCAAAGAGTAATGGGTCCATGGAATTCATTATCACTGGAAGTAGTTAATGTCAAAACATTGAATGTATTCAAGGGATGGCTGGTTAAAGCACTTGGGGCGAATGGGATCAAAGGTTGTGGGGAGAAAGCAGGATTAGGCTATTGAGTTGGTCGATCAGCCGTGATCATGATGAATGGCAGAGCAAGCTCGAAGGGCTGAATGAACTCCTCCTGCTTCTATCCTCTATGTTTCTATGATTTACATGTAAGCTGCTGACTGATGGTACGGGTGTGTTTTCGATATAGCCCAATGCCATTCAGAAACAGTCCTCTACCTCCTGACTGATCATTGCTGCCAAACATGGGCAAGCAGCCTGTCATTGCTCAGTGGCAAGGCATGATAGAGATGTGATAGCACTGGAGAGAGTGCAGTGGAGATTTACCAGGATGTTGCATGGGCTGGAGAGTTTCAGTGTCAAGGAGAGGTTGGTTCGGCTATGGTTATTTTCCTTTGAGCAGTGGAGACTGAAGGGGGACATAATGGAGGTATATAAAATTGTGAGGAGCATAGACAACTTAGACAGGCAAAAGCATTTCCATTGTTGGAAGGGGCATAGGTTTAAGGTAAGGGGCAAGAAGTTTGGAGAGGACGTGTCAAAAATCTTTTTCACCCAGACAGTGATGGGAGTCTGGAAGTCATTGCCTGTCAGGGCGGTTCGAGGAAGATATCCTTATAACAGAATGTATGAACACTTGCAACAAAGCACCTAGATGTGCACTTGTGATGCCAAGGTATATAAGACTATGGACCAAGTGCTGAAAAGTAGGATTAGAATAGTTAGCTGGTTATTTTTAACTGATGGGGATGTGATTGACTGAATGGTCTTTTTTCTGTGCTGTAGATCTTTATGCTTCAATGTCTCTATGAGCTAATGATGCTCTGAGCATCCACGGAAGTGCACAGTGAGAGATTGTTAAGGGAACAAGTTAAGGGCCCTGAGATGCTGTGTTCTGTCTCATGACATGGATGTATGATCCTTGATATAGAGCAACCTGGCAACAGCATTGAGATGTGAGTTGCTGGGAAGCTCCGAAGTGATGTGATGAAGGTCTGACCTGCTTTATAGTGAGTCCAAGCTGTACCATGTTGATGTGGTGAGACTGGTGCCCGACCTCTCCCAGCCATCGTGGATGAGGGAGCAAGAGAGTGCTGCCCGTGGAGCATGCCTCAGTATGGTGTGGAATATGGGTCATGATAAAGGGCCAGAGGGACAAATGGCAATCTGCAGCCTCTCAGGTACCCACTCTCTCTCATATCAGCAATTGTTTTCCCTTCTCACCATGTTTTCCCAACTGACCTACCATTGCCCATATCACTCAGAGTCTGGGAGAACTCCATCAATAGAATTGTATTACACACATATCTTATTGTTCTTGTATCAGTTTTTTGAAAGAGATATCCCAATTAGTCCGATTAATCCTCTGCTGTGCTCCATAATCCTTCAAATTATTTCCCTATCGAGTGTTTTTTCCAATTTTTTTTGGTGATCACTATTAAATCTACTTACTCCACCCATTCAACCAGTGACATTCCACATACAATATATTGTGCACAAGTAATTCTTCTCATTCTCCTCCACCCTTCTTTGGCTAAGTTCACTCACTCACCACCTTAATTGTCATAGATACCCAATGGGTTCACTCATGTCAGCATGTAACTCTGGTCTCCTTCCTATCGGATGGATGTTGTGAAACTTGAAAGGGTTCTGAAAAGATTTACAAGGATGTTGCCAGGGTTGGATGATTTCAGCTACAGGGAGAGGCTGAACAGGCTGGGGTTGTTTTCCCTGGAGTGTCGGAGGCTGAAGGATGACCTTATAGAGATTTATGAAATCATGAGGAGCATGAATAGGATAAATAGACAAGATCTTTTCCCTGGGGTGGGGAAGTCCAGAATTAGACAGTATAGGTTTATGGTTAAAAGGGAAAAATATAAAAGGGACCTGAGGGATAACGTTTTCACACAGTGGGTAGTACATGTATGGAATGAACTGCCAGAGGAAGTGGTGGAGGCTGGTAGCATTGGAAAGGCATCTGGATGGGTATATGAATAGGAAGGGTTTAGAGGGATATGGGTTGGGTGTTGGCAGATGGGACAAGATTTATGTTAGGATACCTGGTCACCATCAACAAGTTAGACCAAAGGGTCTGTTTCCATGTTGTACATCTCTATGACTCTATAACGTGTAATCTAACTCGTACACAATGCATTTGACCCATAACTGTTTTATGAATTGTTCTGAACAGTGAGACTTACAATTGTGAAAACACAAGCTAAGCCAATCTTCACGAATGTATTGTTGGTCAGCAATGAATGTAGTCTTGCCACCTCATAAAGAACAGATTTAATTTTTAAAAATCATGAAAAATTAGCAGCAAACACTCCTAAATTCAGTAAGAGCTGCAGATATTGGAGATCTGAAAGCCAAGTTCAGTGTGCTGACTAGAAGCAGATTGATAGTTTTCCTATCTCCTGTACCAATAGGGTGCCCCGAGACAACTAAAACATACAAACAAATCATTGGGATTTATTTCTAGTGGGTAGAAGTGAGAAGCAGATAGGTCAATTATACTTGTATCGAACTAAATTAGCCCAGATTTAAATATTGTGAACATTTTGTTCTTTATACAGAGGCGCGGCAAAAAACTAGAACGTTAATGAAAGTGAGAAGCGATAAATATCAGGAGTATAAGGACATAAGAACGAGGAGCAGGAGGAGGCCATCTGGCTCAATGAGCTTGTTCCGCCATTCAATAGGATCATGGCTGATCTCTTTGTGGCCTTAGCCACCCGCTCACTATAACCCTTAATTCCCTTACTGTTCAAAAATCTATCTCTCCTTGCCTTAAAATCATTTAATAGAGTAACCTCAATTATTTCACAGGGCAGGGAATTCCTTCCATTCACAACCCTTTGGGTGAAGATGTTCCTCCTCAACTCAGTCCTAAATCTGCTCCCCCTTATTTTGAGGCTCTGCTCCCTAGTTCTAGTTTCACCCACCAGAGGAAACAGCCTCCCTGCTTCTATCTTATCTATTCCCTTCATAATTTTATATATTTCTATAACCTCCCACTCATGCTTTTAACTTCCAATGAGTACAGGCCCCAGACTACTCAATCTCTCCTCATAAGGCAACCTCTTTGTGAACTTCCTGTGCACCGCCTCCAGTGCCAATGCATCCTTTCTCAAGTCAGGAGGCCAGAAAAGGAAGGTTGAATAGGCTGGGCTTTGTTTTCCTTTTGGAAACAGAAGGGTTATCTAATAAGATTCTTTACGATTATGCAAAGATTTTTAGAGTTGATATGGAGCAATTGTTCCCATTTGCAGGAGAGCAAAACCATAGAATACAAATATAAGGTAGTTGCTAATAAATCCAACAATCAGGTTGAGAAAAAAATTGTACCTAATGTGTAATAGAATGTGCATAACTCACTACTGTTGTACTCATTGTTCTGCATTTAGTTTTATGAATCTGTTTACTATTGATACTCACTCAGCGTCAACCTGTCAAAAAGTATCCACCTTTGTCTCCAACCTATCAAAACGTTCCCAGCTACCTTCCTCACACCAACCCCCCCCCCCCACCCCCCCCCCCCCCGCCACCCCCCACACCGCCTCATCCCTCTCCCTTTTATCTCTCAGCCCCCTGGCCCACAACCTTCATTCCTGATGAAGGGTCCATGCTTGAAACGCTGACTCTCCTGCTCCTCGGATGATGCCTGACCTGCTGTGCTTTTCCAGCACCCGACTCTCGACACTGATCCCCAGCATCTGCGGTCCTCACTTTCTACCAGCAATATAAATAAACTATGGCAAGCTGAATTGCAGCATGTGGTGGACATTTTAACGTGAGTAGCGTTTCAAGAATAAACTGTGCATGAAATATTACATACTTAGAAGTTGTAATCATCTTTGCACAGATTTGAGAAATAAAGTGCACAACAAAAATTACTGCAAGGATTTTTGTGCGGTAAGTAGCTGAGACGCACTCAAGGGGAAGGAGAACAATGTGCAAGGCAGAGTGAAGGATGCCAACCCACTGAAGGGTTTAGATGTAATAAAATGAAGGTTATTTCATAGACCACACTGGGTAGATAGCCAGCAGTTATGTGACAAATTGTAACTGATTTTTTTGGATCAGCGCTATTTTTAATTTCCACCAAAGACATTTATTTGGTCCTTTTAATTGAAGCGAGAGACATTTACCAACACTCTTTGATTTATTTTGAGGGAAGGTGACTATCAATGAATCTGTTTTTGTAATGTTGGCCTGGATATCTCACTTCTCATCTGCAGGTTAGGTGTTCACTTGGAAATATTTTGCAATAAAACAAGTTGTGTCTGACAGTTTCCTGACTGATATGAATTATGCCAAATAGACATATATCAAACTTGTGTCCGTCCAGTATATGAGTAATTTTAACAACTGAAAGAACTGCGGGTGTAGGAAAACATAAACAAAAATTGAAATCACTGGAATAGTTCAGCAGGTCTGGCAGCATTGGTTGAGAGAAATCAGACTTAACATTTCGGGTCCAATGACCCTTCCTCATAACTGATGGTCGCAAGGACAATGTTGGTTTATATGCCAAATATAGTATGGGGGGAGGGGGTAAGGAATAAATGATAGATAGGGATGGCAGACTATGTGGTAACAAGGCCTGGTTTGTGAGCTGCACCTCATTTTCCACTAGGGGACCATGCAGCCCTCTGGACACAATATCGAGTTCAACAACTTTCAGCCTTGAGCTCTCCCATGTCCTTACCCAATCCCCACACATCAGGCCTTGTTATCACAGTCTGCTACTATACACAACCCATTATTAGCCACTGACACTCCCCATTAACAGCTATTCACCCTCCGAGCTAGATCTTTATTCACTCCTTTGTCTATCAAACTGATCTTCTCTCTCTTTGGACTCTATCCCCACCTATTTGACTCCTCACCCTCTCCTCTGACGCTCTCTTCTGCACATAAATCGACAATTTCCTAGCTACTGTCAGTTCTGAGGAAGGGTCACTGGACCAGAAATGTTCACAAATAAGTAGTTATCTTCACCCTGTAACATTAGAGATATTATTATGGGTCTGTTAAATGCCTCTAATTTGGCACTGTTTGGGCACCAAATGTAGAGATGTTTTCTGTTCTGGTCACTGCAATTGGCAGAATGTGAAGGTACAGAATAGATTTACCCAACTGATTCTAGGCAGAAGGTATTGTATGTACTAGATTAGGTAGAAAGCTGAGCAGTTCTTGATGTTAGTTTCCAGGAATTTGCAAATAGTTAGTATGCACCATCATTAAATGTGATAGAGTTGGAGGAGTTGTGTTGATTCCTTTGTAAGAAGTGCATGTAGACCTCTTCTCAAGGCCTCACTCATCCCTGTCTTTGAAAGCTTCTCTAGTACCACAAGTCTCTGAAATATCTATGTTCATCTAAGTATGGCCTCTTGAGCATGATCAATTGCTCTGCTTTTGCTGGCTGTGTGTATGGAATTCCAGTGGGAATTTACATGGTGGATGTTAGAGTCAGAAACGGTCATTGAGGAAAGATATGTGGCTCCGATAACAAATTTCCATAAACACCTTATAAAGCAGTCAGAGGAAATTAGAAAGCAATGAAGGTGAACACGCCAAAAGATTAAAATGGAAATCCCATTAGAGAGTTAAACAGCACTTCTTCAAGGTGCGCATTCCTGCAAGAGAGGTGACAGTGAATTAAACTCTAAAATCAAAACAAAATGCTGTGAATACTAGAGATCTGAAATAAATAAAACAGAAGTTGTTGGAGAAATTCAGGGGCTTGGCCGCATTTGTGGAGAGAGACAGAGTTAAAATTTCAAGTCCAATGTGACTCTTCCATGGAAGGGGAAGGAGCTGGAAAAGTGATTGGTTCAATGCTGCCGAAAAGTGAGACACTAGGAGTGAGTGTGCTAGATGGTGAAGGTGCCCATAGCATGCTAAGAGATAGATTGGACTTAGAGTCAATAATATGTACAGCATGGAAACAGACCCTTCAGTCCAACCTGTCCACGCCAACCAGATATCCCAACCCAATCTAGTCCCACCTGCCAGCACCCGGCCCATATCCCTCCAAACCCTTCCTATTCATATACCCATCCAAATGCCTCTTAAATGTTGCAATTGTACCAGCCTCCACCACATCCTCTGGCAGCTCATTCCATACACGTACCACCCTCTCTGTGAAAAAGTTGCCCCTTAGATCTCTTTTATATCTTTCCCCTCTCACCCTAAACCTATGCCCTCTAGTTCTGGACTCCCTGATCCCAGGGAAAAGGCTTTGTCTATTTATCTTATCCATGTCCCTCATAATTGGATAGGATAAATAGACAAAGTCTTTTCCCTGGGATCGGGGAGTCTAGAACTAGAGGGCAGAACTTGAAATGTTTGCTCTGGTTCTCTCTTCACAGACCCTGTCAGAGTTTTTCCAACACTATTTTTTAACTAAAGTGTCTTGTTTGTCTTTTTCTCATGAATACATTTTTATCTTAATATTTCTTCAAATAAACAGGAGTGTGGAGCATAGGTAAAGAATATAATTAGCTGGAGTTAATGACGATGATCATTTATCTTGTGACTGAGGGTTTAATTCTGTCAGGGACAGCAATGCCTTTGACTTGCAATAAAGGCGGCAGCAGGTGCAGACATCTTCCCTTTGACTGTGACTGGCAATGACTCAATTAGAGTGCTGTTCAGTCTTTTGATGGCATTCACAATGACGTGCACCAGGGTGACAGGTTCGGAGATGTTAGCAGGGATTCAGCACTCAGTACTGCAAGAAAGAGCACAAAGAGAAATTGCTTTGCCTTCTAAGGAAGGAAATTGGAGTAATAAACTCATTAGATTGGGGCTTTCACACTTCATTGAAATAGCTTGCTGGAGTAATTAAATGTGGGACGGTAAATGCCACACATCTTTGTGTGAGGAAGTAGACGTAATGAAAGAAAGGAAACAAATTCAATTTATTCAGAGAAAGGACAAACCAGGAGCTTTTGGAAGAAAAATGACCTCTTGCTTAATGATGAATAATCTCTGATGAAGGAATCAGATTCACCCCCCAAATCTTATTCTGGTCTGAGCCATCACATGCGAATTGAGTATTTCGACTGATGTGCCTGACTTATCATTTTCAAAACTGTAACGAAGTTTGTGGGAAAGTGCATGGCTACTGAAGGCTGCCTTTTATTGTGTGTCTTTGGTGCTAATGCGAAGCTTATTATAGTGCCCTTACCCAGTTACATCAATCTTACACCACTCCCTCCATCCATTCCTGTGATTGAGGCATGAGTGACTGATCCAATAAATGATACTAATGATTGTGGGCACTGATTTCTTGAGGATGTTATATTCAGCCCACTTGAACAGGCAGTGTGTGCAAAATTACATTATACTAAAATAGCCAGACTTACAGCTGTGTTTACGCACATGTTTTGCCATGTTATTGGTGCCATCTATCAACTGCTCATTTCACTCAGCTCACTGGGAGGAATTACTTCCTTGACAAATCATTTTCTTTATCTCTGAAAAATCACGAGCAACAAATATTCATCCACTGAACATTAGGAGTTCGAAGGTAAAGCTTTTGAGATACCCTCCCAACCCAGCTGATGCAGAAGTCAGATACCAGAATGAAATGTGGCTTGATAAGTCATATTTGTTAAGAAAAGTCATATTTGTTAGTTTTTGTTAGATATTATGGGTGATTAGTCATTCAAACATATTCGCAGAAGCTACATGTGATTTTTAATAACTGAACATAAGTTTGTTACACTAAAGAAGAAAGAAAGAAGCAAAGATCTTTAAAAAACCTAGAAGAAAGTTAGAAAGATCAAAACAAAGAATGGAGCTTCTGAAAAGTGCAGCAATAGCAAGACATTTGGGAGAATATGGCAAGAATAAAAATCTGAGATTCTCGACATTGAGAAAGAAAGGTCAGATTTTTCACAGAAGGTTTCGAGGGTTGGATGGGAACAGGGCTCATAAGTGGTCTATTTCCATCCCATTTTTTTACCTAATCTCATCACATTACTGTGCAGGTTGGAGCAAGTTACAGCAGATGCTGGAATCTGTACTGAAAACAACAAATGCTGGAGATCACAGTAGGTCAGGCAGCATCCATGGAGAGAGAGCATGCTAACGTTTTGAGACTAGATGACTCTTCACTAGAGCTGAAGTGAAGTGTGGAGGGGGCAGCATTTAGGCAATAATTGGGGAGGGAGTTGGTGGAGTGTAGAGTGGTGGAGGGGGGGAAGATTTTGATAGTTCATATTGAGTCAACGAATGTGGTGCTGGAAAAGCATAGCTGGTCAGGAAGCATCCGAGGATCAGGAGAGTCAATGTTTCAGGCATAACCCCTTCATCAGGAATGTAACATTTCACAACGTCTCCTGAATCAGAACTGAATGCATCTCTGGGTTTGATGCTTGCCATGATGATATTCTGGTGCTTTGCTAGTATTTTGTCAGTGCCAACCTCCGTGAGGCAAACGTTCAGACAGTTACTGCCCATGAGATATATGCTGAGATATTGGGAATTATTGGTTCAGATGGATGCTCAGGCAAAAGATACTGGCAAGCTACAGGTACCAGGCAATTGCTCTGACTAATGCCTTGCACAGTTTAGCACTTGAATACTGCACCTCGAAGCCTACAGACACTTGCATTGTGATGCTGGCACCAGGTCATATTCCACACCTCTCCTGAATCAGAACCGTGTGCATTTCTGAGTTCTGTGCTTGCTTTCTTAGTGCTTACTCACCTTGTACCTGCTTAGAGGTTGACAGCATCTCTGCCTTGCAATGCCTTTCATCATATTGCTGTTTCATCCAGAAATTACAGGTTTACAGTTATTCTGCATTGTCTTGCACCTTAACACAGACAGAAAAGCCAAGACGTTTAACATGTTTCCCAGCGATGAGCAGTCAGTGGGGCGAACATGCTACTGTGTGGCACAGTGTCAAGTCAATCTTACACCTTCAGCACATGTTAGTAGCTTTTTGTGGCATGCAATGGCATACACTTCAACCAAATAGCCCCTGGGGGTTGGTTAGCTCTGTTGGCTGGATGGCTGGTTTGTAATGCAGAGTAACATAGACAGCACATGCTGAGATTGCCATGAAGGACTCTTTCTCAACCTCTTCTATTGACTGAGATGTGGTGACCCTCAGGTTAAATCTCCACCAACAATTGTCTCTCTCTCTTTCTCTCATAAGAAAGCAGACCTATAGTTTGGTAAGACTACGACAACTTTACCTGTACTTTACTATGTCTGAAATTCTAATGGGAGCAATCATGAGTACAGTCAAGATGTGCTATCACACTCAGTAAAAACCATTGTCTGATGTTCGTCTAGGAGCTTGGATATGGTAAGTTGCTATTTGGTGCAGTCATGGTTCATAGATCCATGTCCTTATGGTTCAGTGATATGGCCACAGTGAGTCGTGCAGGTCAAGGCAAACTAGTTTGATTTTTATTGGTAATTGAGTCAGGGAGCTGCATGTAAATCAGCCAGGGATCTAGTCTGCTATCAGGCTGTCCTCTCACATCTGACATTTGTACATTAACATCAATAGAGAATTGGCTGACTAATAGAAGACAGAGTTGGGATAAGGGAGGCATTTTCAGGATGCCAACTTGTAACTGAGGTGCCACAGGGAACAATGCTGGGCCGAGAATTATTTACAATACATATTAGTGACTTGATCGAGGAGATTGAATGTGTTATGGGTAAGTTTGCGGATGACACAAAAGTAGGTGGTAATGATGGAAGGAAGAGTCTACAGAGGGATACAAACTGCTTCAGTGAATGGGCAAAATGTTGTTTCCCTCCGTGGGAGAGTCTAGGACTTGAGGGCATCACATCAGAATAACAGCTTGTACATTTAAGACGAAGACAAAGAGGAATTACTTCTCTTTGTTCATTGTGAATCTGTTGAATTCTTTACCATAGACAACTGCTGAGGTTGGGTCACTAAATATATTTAAAGCGAAGAGATTTTTTAATCAGTACGGCAATCAAGGGTAATAGGGAAAAGCAGGAAGGTGGAGGGAGGATTAATAGATTGTCCATAATCTTATTGAATGGTCAGGCAGAGTTGATAGGCCCTGCATCCTATTTCTCTCCTGTGTCCAGCTTGGAAGAGTGGTAGCAGTCTTTTGTGGATGAAGATGAGCATATTGAGTGGGAGGACCATGAGCTGCAACATAATAGAGCAGTACAATGTCAGGCACAACAAGATAAACAGAAATTAATTGACATCTGGTTCCAATAGATCTGAGCTGGAAAAAAGAACCTTGTGCTCAGATATCCTTCGCCTACTTGTGGAGGGAGATGAGAAAATTGTGTCCTAAAATGGGATAGTCAGTAATAAATCCAATTGGAAATTCAACAGAACGTCCTTGTCCAGACAGTGGTTAGAATGTAGACCTCTACTGCATTAAGTCATTGAGGTCAGAAGTCACATGATATCAGGTTATATTCAAAAGAGTAAAAGAAGCACAGCGCTGGGACAGGCCCTTCGGCCCTCCAAACCTGTGCCAATCATCATGCCAACTGGTTTATTTGAAATCAGAAGCTTTTGAAATGCTGCTCCCATAACCTGCGTTGTGTAACTTCTGTCTTTTGATTAGATTAGGTTAGATTAGATTCCCTACAGCGGGGAAACTGGCCCTTTGGCTCACCAAGTCCACACCGACCCTCCAAAGAGTAAGCTACCCAGACCCATTTCCCTTTGACTAATGCACCTAACACTATGGGCAATTTACCTGACCTGCACAACTTTGGACTGTGGGAGGAAACCGGAGCACCTGGAGGAAACTCACGCATTCAGGGGGAGAATGTGCTAAATCCACACAGACTGTTGCCCGAGGCTGAAATCGAATCTGGGTCCCTGGCGCTGAGGCAGCATTGCTAACAACTTTCTCCTTTGTCCAGGAGAAAGTGAGAACTGCAGATGCTGGAGATCAGAGTCGAAAAGTGTGGCTTTGAAAAAGCATTGCAAGCCAGGCAGTATCTGAGGAGCAGGAGAATCAATGTTTTGGGCATAAACCCTTCATCTGAAATATGACATTCTGATGAAGGGCTTATGCCTGAAATATCGATTCTCCTGCTCCTCGGATGCTGCCTGACCAGCTGTGCTTTTGCAGTGCCACACTTTTCGACTTCTGACTTTGTCCACCCCAGTCCAACACTGGAACCTCCACATCATTAAATAATTGAGATGAGTAGCATGGATTCATTGAAGAAGAACCTAGATAATTGCAAAACGGAGATAGGAATCCAACATTACAGTGATACAATTAAATAATGGGGAGGAGGCTTGTGTAATGCATAAATGCAAGCACAACTCCCAGATTAGCCAGGTTTCAACTCTGTTAATCCTAGTATTTTTAAAAATGCACATTGAAGGCTTTGCCATGCTGCAGGTATGAACCACTATTTTCCAATATACCAAATTCAATGATGATGGGTTAATCAACAATGATATCTTTAGCACCCTGTCCACAATTGTGTGCGTTAGCCTGAAATTCTCTAGAGCTTGAAATTAAATCTTTCATTTGGAAACAAATTGGGTCAGAATAAATATAAATATAATATAATAACTGTTATTAAGGTCAGGTGAGGTAGAATTAATCTGCTCCCCTTTGATTTTAAACCTTTTGATACTCACAGCTAATATTTTTAATTTTTTCGCAGCACACAGCTATGTCATTGTTCAGTTAAAACATAGTAACTAAAATGAAGAAGACAATTTCAACATTTTCTTCAGTGAATAACAGAGGAATTTTATTCCTTCCTAACCTTACACATAATAAAATGTGACATCAAACACAAAAACAAAAACAGATAAAAAGATTTTTTTTAAAAAAAGGTAACAATAGGAAAATAAAGAAAATGCTGTTTAGACAGTCTAAGAACTTTTTATTTGGAATAGTTGAACTCAAGTACATGGCTGTTTAGTTTATCCCCAGCTGTAGCAAACTCTATAAAATCTCTATGTCTTATCTCTCTCTCTCTCCACCCCCCTTTCTCTTTCTCTTCCTCTCTCTCACTCTCCCCCCTCATTTCTCTCTCCCTCTCTCTCTCTCCCCTCTTCTCTGTCCCTCCCTCTCTTTTTCTCTCTCCCTTTCTCTACCCTCTCTTTCTCTCTCTCTCCCTCTCCCTCTCTCTCCCCCTTTCTCTCTCTCTCCCTCTCTCTGTGTCTTCTTTTCTCTCTCTTTCCCTCTCTCCCGCTCTCTTTCTCTCTCTCTCTTCCCCTTTCTCTCTCTCTCTCTCTCCCCCTTTCTTTCTCTCTCTTTCCCTCTCTCCCGCTCTCTTTCTCTCTCTCTCTCCTGCTGTTCCAAGCAGCTACTGTGATGTGGTTCTTTTGTCTATTCCTGAGTCCAACTTAATTAACTTTTCAAGTTGGAAAATTGCAGGCAATCTTTTATATCCAATATGTGCAACTTCTCATAAAGGCGTCAATCAAACAGGAGATATGAGTTACTTGACACCTGGCTCAGTTGATTGGTTTAATGTCTAAAGGTTGAATTGGAGTTACTTTCAGATAATTTAGTTTATCACACATTGGTTTCCTGAAGTTACTTCAATCTGTGAGAGGGAGATTATTGCACGCATTTTAGATCCTTATTTCTTTTTTTATAAAACCATATTTGTCCCTGAAAGTCTTGGGCATTTAATTCAGGTGGTGGAAGTTGAAAACTGATGGTCCATATTTCACCAGTATTGTGACACTATCTATAAAACTCTAAGCTGTAAAGATATATAACAATCACTTTAATGATCCATGACGGTACTCTTTGAATAACCCGAGGATGAGTACTTGCTGAATCTAGCCTTGATTCCACTGGCAGCTAGTGAAAATGGTGTAGGTGAGATGGTAAAATGATTTTATATACTTTTAAATCATTCCTGGGAAGTAAGTAGCACAGACATTTATTGCCTATCCCTATTTTCCATTCAAGAAGTGGTGGTGTTAAGCTACCCTCTTGAGTCACTATAACCTTATGTAGTAGGTGTACTTATAGAGATTTTGTTCTGTAGAAATTTGATACAACAGATTGGTTATTACATTTCAGAGGGTGGTTAAGAGTCAAGCACATTGCTGTGGATATGGAGTCACACATAGGCTGGATTGGGTAAAGACGACAGGTTTGTACCCTGAAGGGTAAGTGAACCAAATGAGGCTTCTTGATAATCCTGTAGCATTCTAAATTTGTTGATGGAATTCCAATTGCCAAATCTACCACAGTAGGATTTGAGATCTTATAACTAATGCATTAGCCCAGGCGTCTTGATTACCAGTGTTGCCACATTTTCAATATGTTACTGTGCGAGATGGATCAGCTCTGTTTGCTGTGTAGTGCAAGTGAGACCTATAGAGCATGCTTCCACGCCTACACACAATACATTTTGTACAGTCTGAAATTCTTAATGATATTTATAGTACCTCAAGCATCAAATGAGAAAGGAAATGACTGGAGAAAATATCTGAGTGGCATTAAAAGTCCTTACAAGAACAAAATTACATTTAACTGTCAATCTCATTGTGGTGCGGAGTAGACATCAGGGAGCACCCAAAAATAGATAAGATGGCATCAAGACAATGACAAAAGAAGATTCCAATTTGGATTTTATGTAAAAGTCTTTGACTTTAGAGTTAAATTCATTATATGATCTTATTGTTTAGTGGATGGGAAAGCACACAACATGACAGACTGATCTGAATTAAAATTTTCCAATTGCTTTCTTTGGCGAATGTCTATTGCACATGCAAAGGAATCAGGAAATCTAGAGCATGGCGATCCATTAAACTGGAGTCTGTGGGGCTTCCCATGGAATGGTTTCACCTCAGAATGAACAACAGCGGTGATCTTCACAAATAAAGAGTGAAGGCTATTGATAAATTTGTTTTCTTGCAGCAATGGGAACACCAAGAAGCTGAGACAGTACTCAGTTGGACACTGAGAGCTTAAACCACAAATATCCAGAGGTGGGATTGCCTGAGGAGGTCAGCAACAAGTTAAAGGTAGATAATTCCACAGGTAATAGGAGATAGAGGAGACTGTCTACATCTCTTAAGGGTTGTGCTGTCAGGTTTGCAGAATCTAAGACGTCTTAAGCCACTTTAGATTTAGTACTGGGTAACAAGCCTGGCCAAGTGTTAGATTTGGAAGTAGGTGAGCACTTTGGAGACAGCGATCACAATTCTGTCAGGTTTACTTTAGTGATGGAAAGGGATAGGTGTACTCCACCGAGCAAGAGTTACAGCTGGGGGAAGGGAAATTACGATGCAATTAGGAAAGATTTAGGAAGCGTAGAATGGGGAAGGAAACTGCAGGGGATGAGCACATTAAAAATGTGGAGCTTATTGAAGGTAAAGCTCCTGGGTGCCCTAGGTAAGTATGTACCTGTCAGACAGGGAGAAAGATATAGAACATGTGAGCCGTAGTTTACGAAGGAAGTGGAATCCCTGGTCAAGAAGAAGAAGAAGGCTTATGTTAGGACAAAATGTGAAAACTCAGTTAGGGCGCTTGTGCGTTACAAGGAAGTCAGGAAAGACCGAAAAAGAGAGCTCAGAAGAGCCTGACATGAGAAGTTGTTGGTGGATAGGATCAGGGTTAACCCTAAGGCTTTCCATAGATATGTCAGGAATAAAAGAATGACGAGAGTTAAATTAGGGCCAATCAAGGCTAATAGTGGGAAGTTGTGTTTGGAGTCAGAGGAGATAGGGGAAGCACTAAATACATATTTTTGATAGTGTTCACTATAGAAAATGAAAATGTTGGTGAGGAAGATACGGAGATACTTGCATCTAGACTAGAAGAGATTGAGGTTCACAAGGAAGAGGTTTTAGAAATACTGCCGGATGGGATCTATCCTATGATCCTCTGGTAAGCAAGGAGGAGATTGCCGAGCCTTTGCCGAGCCATCATTGTCTACAGGAATAGTGCCTGAGGACTGGAGGATAGTAAATGTGGTTCCCTTGTTCAAAAAGGATAGTAGAGACAACCCTGGTAATTGCAGACCAGTGAGTCTCACTTCAGTAGTTGATAAAGTGTTGGAAAAGGTTATAAGAGATAGGATTTATAACCATCTAGAAAAGAATAATCTGATCAGGGATAGTCAGCATGGTTTTGTGAAGGGTAGGTCGTGCCTAACGAATCTTATTGAGTTTTTCAACAAAGTGACCAAACAGGTAGATGAGAGTAAACCGGTTGATGTGGTGTATATGGATTTCAGCAAGGCATTTGATAAGGTTCCCCACAGTAGGCTATTATACAAAATGTGGAGGAATGAGATTGTGGGAGACATAGCAGTTTGGATCAGTAATTGGCTTGCTGAAAGAAAATGGAGGGATGTAGTTGATGGAACATGTTCATCTTGGTGTCCAGTTACTAGCTGTGTACCGCAAGGGTCAGTGTTGGGTCCACTGCTGTTCGTCATTTTTATAAATGACCTGGATGAGGGCTTAGAAGGGTGGGTAGTAAATTTGTGGACGACACTAAGGTCGGTGGAGTTGTGGATAGTGACGAAGAATGTAGTAGGTTGCAGAGAGACATAGATAAGATGCAGAGCTGGGCTGAGAGGTGGCAAATGGAGTTTAATGTGGACAAGTGTGAGGTGATACACTTAGGCCGAAGTAATCGGAATGCAAAGTACTGGGCTAATGGTAGGATTCTTGGGAGTGCAGATGAGCAGAGAGATCTCAGTGTCCATGTACACAGATCCCTGAAAGTTGCCACCCAGATTGACAGGGTTGTTAAGAAGGCATACAGTGTTTTGGCCTTTATTAATAGAGAGATTGAGTTCCAGAGCCAGGAGGTTATGCTGCAGCTGTACAAAGCTCTGGTACGGCCACACTTGGAGTATTGTGTACAGTTCTGGTCACCGCATTATAAGAAGGATGTGGAAGCTTTGGAAAGGGTGCAGAAGAGATTTACTAGGATGTTGCCTGGTATGGAAGGAATGTCTTATGAGGAAAGGCTGAGGGCATTGAGGCTGTTCTCGTTAGAGAGAAGGTTGAGAGGTGACTTAATAGAGACATACAAGAAAATCAGAGGATTAGATAGGGTGAATAGGGTGAGCCTTTTTCCAAGTATGGGGGCAGCAAACACGAGAGGACGCAACTTTAAAGTGAGGGGAGATAGGTATAAGACAGATGTCAGAGGTAGTTTCTTTACCCAGAGAGTAGTAAGGGTATAGAATGCTTTACCTGCATCGGTAGTAGATTCGCCAAGTTTAAGTGCATTTAAGTCATCATTGGACAGGTAAATGGACGTACATGGAATAGTGTAGGTGGGATGGGCTTCAGATTAGTATGACAGGGCGGTGCAACATCGAGGGCCGAAGGGCCTGTACTGCGCTATAATGTTCTATGTTCTATGTTCACAGCCGAGGGTAATAGAGCAGACAGCAAGTGTAAAGGAGTCAAATTGAGTAGGATAGAATACAGACTGTTGCTAAGGTAGATAAAACAGAGGATAAAATGTATATCTCTTGCTTGTACTCAATTCTGCTTCTGTGTGAAATGTTTCTTTTTCTTGAAAAATAATTTGTTTGACAATTCTCAGCAGAGATGAAAGAGTTTCAGATAATACCACATAATTTTCTCACAGTTGAGTTCCCATTGTTTTAGTCTTCTTGCTATTCTGTATGGCTCCTCATTCATGAGCAGTTTTGATACAACAGCCTCCTTTGATCATTTTCATGCACAGCAGGTTTAAAACAAACCAACTTGACAAGTTAAGGATTTTGAGTAACAGAAAAAAAAAACACTGGTGCAAAGTACAAAGTATAGCGAACGCACAAAGCTAACAAAAATAATCTAAAATTCTGGAAACCCTCAACATCTGAAGAGAGAAATAGAGTTAACTTTCAGAGATCCGAGACTTTTGAGCAAAACTGGAGTTTAGAGATTTGGCAGTGTCTGAGTGAGTAGCAAGTGTGGGAAATGAGAGGAGAGCATTCAGGGGAAGATCACTGATGGAATTGAAACCAAGAGAGGAAGGGTGATTTGTGAAGAGGTTGCAGAACTGTTGCCACATGATTTGGACAGGTTCAGTGGTGGGCAGATACATGGCAGATGCAGTATAATGTAAGGTTAACTTTAGTAGTAAAAATAGAAAGGCAGATTATTATTTGAATGGCTATAAATTGAGAGTGGGAATTTAACAAGACCTGGGTATCCTCATACTCCAGTCACAGAAAGTAAAAGTGTAGGTGCAGCAGGCAGTAAAGAAATTAGAGGATTCTGCAATCATATAGGGCTTTGGTGTGACTACACCCACACAGAGGACATTGAGTGCAATTTCAGTCTCCTTATCTGAGCAATGATGTTCTTGCTATACAAGGAGTGCAGCAAAGGTTTACTAAGTTGATTCCAGGGATCATAGAATCCCTACAGTGTGGAAACTGGCCATCTGGTCCAAAAGGTTCGCATCAAACTGTCAAAGAGCACCCCACTATCCTATAACCCTGCATTTCCCATGGCTAACCTGCACATCCCCATACCCTACAGGTAGTTTAACATGGCCAATCCACCTAACCTGCAGATCTTTAGATTGCGTGAGGAAACCTGCTCAGACACGAGGAGATTGTGCAAACCCCACACAGCCAGGTGCCTGAGGGTACAATCCAATGCAAGTCCCTGGTGCTATGAGGCAGAAGTGCTAACCACTGAGTTACCATGCCACCTGGGATGATAGGACTGATGTATGAAGAGAGATTGTGTCAATTTGGATTGTCTTCACTGGAGTTCAGAAGAATGGAGGTGAGGGGTGGGGAGCACATGGAGACATATATAAAATTCTGACAGATTACATGCAGGAACAATGTTCTGATGGTGGGGGAGTCCAGAACTAGGATTCATTCTGCCCTAATATTATCTGTTTTCAAGAAGGTGAGACATATAGTTCTTGTGGCTAAGGATCAAGGGATAGTGGGGAGAGGCTGGGTTCAGATTATGGAGTTTGATGGTCAGCCATGATCAGATTGAATGGCAGAACAGGCCTGAGTGGCTAACTGGCCTACTTTACTCCTATCTTCTATGCCCTATGTTAAATGATAAGGAGGTGATGGGCTGAGTTTTCCCATTTTTTTGTCGATGTTATTTTTGAGGAATTTCATGGAGGATTTCTTGTCCAGGATGACTATTCCCATGCAACTTCCGCTGCTCATCTCATCACTTATCTGTCTGGACTTCACAGTGCCCTTCTCAATCATTCTACCAGCAGCAGAGATGAAAGCATTAACTGCTGATGGTACCTCCTTCCATTCACACCATGGGCACCGTATTTAAACCCCAGCTGCACAATGCTTCAACCGTTGCAAGCCAGTCTTTGACCTTGACCATCAATGTTAAGGATGTAGCACAGAAGAAGAAGCTCCCACTTCCTTTCCCCAACTGGGACCTGGAGATCTCGGACAATCGGTTGGCCGACAGAGGAATGTTCTTTCCTCCAGACTGTCCAAGGACACTGTGGTACCAGACTCAGCCAGCTCAGGTGGAGATAATGGTACAGCTTAGTGAGGCATCCCAGGTGAAAAGGAACATTCAGCAACATCGTGAGAAGATGAGAAAAGGGTAATTACCATCACACTCTTTCTGTTACCTCATACTTAACAAACTCCTCTATTACACACACCTCCAACCCATGCTCACAGTCTACTGCTTTCTCCTCATCTTCCCAAGCTATCCTCAACACTTCTCACTCACTCACTAGGGACTCCCCTTAAAGGAATCATCCACTATGGATGCAGATGATAATTTAATCTCCCAGTAGCTATCCATGTTGAATATTTAGATCTTGGATTAGGTAGGAACTTGGGAGTTATAAAGAATATAAACATCATGGCAGCTTCCAGGATATGTAGTTCAGATCTCTAAGATGTGACTGTGAGGATTACCAATGAGTTGGATTTTCATCTTGTGGAAACATTTCCTAATAATGAACTCAGCCAGGTGAGAATACATTGATCTCAATAGCATGTATTACAGTTTACAGTAACCTGACCTTGGGTAAACCAGCTATTTCAGAAGCTCCCACTGCCTAGTCTGTAGCACTGACCTTGTCACAAGGAATGAAGATGACCTACTGTGATCCAGCACAAATTGCATTTGTAACGTCCTTGATACTTCTGTGCACTGAAGATTTGTGAGATTACATATGGTGCCTAGTGTAGCTTTAAAATGAGCCATAAAAATTAAGTAAATAAAAATTAAATAAACAAACACTGGAAGACAAAAACAGAAATGTCCAGAAGCTTTGACTGAACATTTAGTTTTCGATCTAACCTTTTTGGAGAACCTGCTGTGAAAACGTTCTAACTCCTTTGGAAAGACAACTACAAATCCAACACCTGGTTCTGCATGGGCAAGGACAAGAGAAGTTTTATACCTGGTTCTCAGACAAAGGTAAAATCACTGGTGTATAATGATTTACCTGGTTTCACAGGATGCTGAGGTGCTCCGTTAATTAACCATGAAGAAGAAGAAAGAAGAGTCATACTGGACTTGAGATATTACCTTTCTTTCTCTCTCCACACTTGTTGCCAGACTTGCTGAGTTTCCTCAGTGTTTTCTGTGTTTGTATCAGAGTCACATGTGATTTACGAACCAACCACGTGTATGAAACTTTCTTTAACTGATTTCTGCCCAGGTTCACAATTCACTGCAACATCTGACTCCCATCTCCCACATTTGAAGAACATCCTAAAGCCATTCTTTTCATCAGCATGCTCACTAATCTTCTATATATCTATATATAATCACAATCAGATCCAATAAATGGCAACAGGATTACGAATTAGTTAATCTTGGTTAGGGTAGGGTGGCGACCAGGCACCTTCTTCCAATAGCCTAAAGGTTTCTTTCCACACGTTGCTCCTTAAGAGACAGTAAATGTCTTCCTTTAGTTTGTCTTCTGAAAGATGGGACTGAATTTTCCCCAAAATTGGCAATTTTGAGAGGTTTCATGGAGACTTTTTCACTTGGAGCTGAGTGGGTATTCCAATGGACTCTTGTCCTGCTCAATTTTTTTTTAAGAATGCACCATTCCCCTATGACACTATCACTCTCACAGTATCTTGTACTCACTTGTAATGGATATGCTCACTACAGCCAAGATGATATGGTTTTATACTGTGGCACCAGATTTAAATCCCAGCTGTGTGCCAGCTCAAACCCTGCCAGGAGTCTGTTTTCACAGCTTCAGTCTTCAGTGTATTGCTCTGGAAATGAGCGACAAAGGCATATTGGCACGTTGATTTGCCAACTGATGGTATGGTGGACAAAAGGTCCATTCCCTTTCTTTCGGGCCTGGAGACCATGGCACCAGATTCTACCAACCTTGTCAGAAGATGCCACTTAGGCCAATGTGGTACTCCATCAGTGATGCTATTGGTGCTCAATACCACAGCAAGGTGAATGGGGGATGAAGAATCTTGACCTCACTCCAGATGCCAGAGTGGTGCCAGGAGGAACCATCGTACGCAGGCATCCCCAGAAGTCTCCTCTCAGCCTTCAACCTGCATGTGATTCCAATCATGTGCCAGTTCAAGCAAAGGAGGGTGTGTGCCTGTATGTGGGCAGCAGACTTTCAGCATGCCAAGACACTGTAATCATAAACAGCCCAGAGATCATTTGTCCAAAATGTTAAGGCCAGCATGTTCAACTGGAGGTACTCCCTCCCTCAATGGGCTGCTCTTTCTCTAGTGCCCACACAAGCATGAAGCTTTGTCCATAGAATCCCTACAGTGTGGAAACAGGCCCTTCGGCCCAACATGTCCACACTAATCCTCCCAAGTAACCCACCCCAACCCAATCCCCTACATTTACTCATGACTAATGCACCTAACCTACATATCCCTGAACACTGTGGACAATTTGGCGTGGCCAATTCACTTAACTTGCGCATCTTTGGACTGTGGGAGGAAACTGGAGCAAACCCATGTAGACACAGGGAGAATGTGCAAACTCCACACAGATAGTTGCCGGAGGCTGCATTCAAACCCAGGTCCCTGGCACTGTGAGGCAGCAATGCTAACCACTGAGCCACCATGCCACCCCATGATTGAATGATGGAGTATCTGAGGCTTCCTTCAGTTTGTAACCTCAATATTTATTAAACAATAGGCAAAAAAAAGAAAGATCTAACTGTAAGCTGCTTTTGCCATTGGAATTGAACATGAGATTCTGGTTTCTGAGGCATGGAAACATTTACAGCCAGTGAAAAATAAAACCTCACACAACTCAGTTCCATTGAAAGTGATTACCAAACACATTCTGCCTGGCTTGCTGCAGTGTAGGGCAATGAAGGTGATGTTCCTTTCTGATGAATGTTCCCAGTTTCCTGAACATTACAAAGTTGCAACTTGCACAGATCCACATCATCTATCACATACTCTCATTGTTTTCCAGAGCAAAGCATCCAAAGGTTAAGCAGTGCCCTCTGTATGGCTGTATTGCAACAAAACCCGAGACCTGACCAGTGTAGGAAACTCATGTTGTGGAGTCATTGTTGATCTCAGTGGAAGAAGTTGTTGCATTGCAGAAACCCTGAATGTCATGAAATGGTGTTCTGACTGCCAGCTCTGGAGAGTAGAATGCCAAGGCCCATCTCTCAGGTGCTTGATATTCAATGAAAGACCATAAGGCCATCAGGTTCAGGAGCAGAATTAGGCCATTTGGCCCATTGAGTCTTATCTGCTGTAAATCATGGCTGATATGTTTTCAACCCCATTCTCCTGCCTTCTCCCTGTAACCCTTGATCCCCTAACCAATCAAGGACCTAGCTATCTCTGTCTTAATGTGGAGGAGCTGGTGTTGGATTGGGGTGGACATACTTAAAAATCACATAACACCAGTTTATAGTCCAACAGGATTATTTGGAAGCACTAGTTTTCGGAGCATTGTGTGATTTTTGTCTCTGTCTTAAGTAGTCTTAATGATTTGACACCCACAGCCTTCTGCGGCAATGAGTTGCACAGATTCACCACCGTCCGATTGAAGAAATTCCTCCTTATCTTAGTTTTAGAGGGTCGTCTCTTCACATCAGGCTATGTCAAGTCTGAGTCTCTCCCACCGGTGGAAACATCTTCATCACATCCAGACTACCCAGGCTTCTCAGTATTCTTTCCTCATCTCCCCTCAGCCTTCCAAATTCCATCAAGTACAGACCCAGGGTTCTCAACCACTCCTCATGTGCCAAATCTTCATTACACAGAATCATTGATTCCTTCAATGCCAGCACATCCTTCCTTTGATACAGGGCCCAAAACTGCTCACAGTATTTCAAATGGTGTATGACCTGATCCTCATACAGCCTCAGCATTACATCTGTGCTCTTGTATTTCTGCCCTCTTGAAATGAATATTAACATTGCATTTGCCTTCCTAACTACCAACTGAAACTACATGTTAAATTTAAGTGAATCCTGATCTAGGACCCCCAAATCTTTTCATGTTTCAGATTTCCCAAGTCTTTCACTGTTCATAAAATTGTCTATGCCTCTATTCTTCCCACCATAGTGCATAACCCTAAACTTTCCCACATTGTATTCCATCTGCCACTTCTTTGCCCATTGTTTCTTCATTCAGATCATTAAGGTATAATGCAACTAACTGAACTCCGCTAGTCACCGGCAGCCTCCTGTGCAGCACCTTGTAAAATGCCTTCTAGAAATCCAAATAAATCATGTTCACTGGCTTTCCTTGTTCATTACCTCCTCAAAGAATTCTCACAGATTTGTCAGGTACAACCTCCCACTGATAAAGCTGTCCTGGCTCAGCCCTACTTGCCTGTTCACATCCAAGTACCCTGCAACCATTCCTAAAAATGGACTCCAAAACCTGACCAACCACCCAGCTGCCTCCTATGCAGCTAACTGACCTAGTTTTTCCTGTCTTCTGCCTTCCTTCCATCTCAAAAAAGGCCTGTTACATTAATTAATTTCCAGTCCGCTGGCATCCTCCCTGACTCCACTGCTTCCCTGAAAGCTCACCACAAATTTCCTCAGCTATCTACTTCAGAACTCTCGGATGTAGTCTGTCTGGTCTGAGTGATTTATCCACCTTCTGACCTTTCAGCCCCCCTCAGGATCTTCTCCTCAGTGATGGCCACTACATTCACGTCAGCTCCCTGATTGTATTGAATTTGTATGCTGCTGGTGTCTTCCACTGCGAAAACTGATGCAAAGAACCTATTCAGTTCCTCGCTTGTCCTTTGTTCCTCATTATTATCTACAGTTGCCTCTCTCTTACTTTTTAGATACTTAAAAAAATCGCTTGCAATCTTTTCCTACATTACGAGCTGATTTACTCTTATTGCTTTTTTAGTTATCCTCTGCTGTTTTTTTAAGGCTTCCCAATCCTGCCAGAGGAAGTGGTGGAGGCTGGTACAATTACACCATTCTAAAGGCATCTGGATGGGTATATGAATAGGAAGGGTTTAGAGGGATATGGACCAAATGCTGGTAAATGGGACTAGATTATTTTAGGATATCTGGTCAGCATGGACGAGTTGGACCGAAGGATGTGTTTCTATGCTGTGTAACTCTATGACTCTGACTCTGGTTTCGTACTAACCATCATCACATTGTATGCCTTTTCTTTTGCATTTATGCTGTCCCCAAATTCCCCTACCAGCCACGGTTGCCTTGTCCTTCCCTTGGCGTGTCCCTACTTCTTTGGGATGAATTTCTGCTGTGCCTCCTGAATTGCCCCCAGAAACCCCTGCCATTTCTGCCCCACTGTCTTCCCTGCTAGGCTCCCCTTCCAATCAACTCTGGCCAGCTCCTCCCTCATCTCTTTGGAGAAACGTTTTCTCAATTGTAATCCCGTGACATCTGATTCCAGCTTCTCCCTCTCAAACTGCAGGATGAATTCCACCATATTCTGGTCACTGCCCACTCAGGGTTACTTCTCTTTAAGCCCCCTAATCATAGTACACATCACTAAATCCACAATTGCCTCTTCCCTAGTGGGGTCTACTCCAAGCTGCTCCAAAAAACCATTTCTGTAGACATTCTATGAATTTGTTTTTTGAGACCTGCTATCAACCTGATTTTCCCAGTCCACCTGCATGCTGCAGTCCCCCATGATTATTGTGATAGTGCCTTTCTTACATACCTTTCCTATCTCCTGATTTATTTTGTTTTCCAAATCTTAACCTACTGCTAGGAGGCCTGTGCACAACTCCCATCAGGGTCTTTATTGCTCTGTAGTTCCTCAATGCTAACCACACAGATTCTGCACCTTATAACCCTCTGTCACTTCTTGCTATTGATTTAATTTTATTTATTTCTAACAAGGCAAACCTCCACCCCCCTCTGCCTTTCTGTCTTTCCTTTTGATGAGATGCGTTTCCCTGGATATTTAGTTCACTGCCCTGATCCCCTTGCAGCCATGTCTCTAATATCCACCATTTGGAGGTGCCGGTGTTGGACTGGGGTGTACAAGGTTAAAGATCACACAACACCAGGTTATAGTCCAACAGGTTTATTTGGAAGCACTAGCTTTCGGAGCGCCGTTCCTTCATCAGGTGATTAGAAGCAGCTCTCTAAACACTAGTGCTTCCAAACAAACCAGTTGGACTATAATGTAACATCCACAACACCTGCCAGTTTCAAACTGTGTTATAATCTAATTTTTCTTGTATCATATAATTTGTGTATTAAAGTACAACACCCTGCATTGACTGCCTTCCTTCTCATGTTGTTCCCCCTAACTGTTGTCTCTAAAGGTAGACTCCTGACCCTTATCATACTCTCTGTCCTTTTCATTTTTCTGATACTTTAACATTTCTGCTGAGCCCTCCCCCAATTCTAAATTTCTCCATAATTTTCCGTACAAATGAACCCCCTCCCCCACTATTTAATTTACAGCCCTATCCACAACTCCAATTCTGCCATTCACCAGGACTCTGGTCCTGGCATGATTCAGTTCGACCCTGTCCCTTCAGGGCAGCTCCCCTCTTCCCCAGTACGGTGCCAATATCTCATGAATCCACACCTGTTTCTTCCACATCAATCTTTGAGCAACTCCTGTCCCTCTTTAATCTTGTTGACCCTGTGCTAATTCACTTGTAGCTCAGGTAATGACATTTTTGGTTCTGCTTTTCACTTTAGCCTCTAGCTGCTCATATTCCCTCAGCAGAACCTGTAATGTTGGTACCCATGTGGACTACGACAACTGGATACTTCCCCTCCCACTCCAAGTTCCTGTGCAGCCCAGAGGAGATATCCTGAACCCAAATACCAGGCAGGCATCCCTGCTATTGGGATTCTTGGTGTGGGCCCCAGAGAACTGTGGCTATTCCCAAGACAGTACTATCCTGGATTGCAACTATATTTCTCTTGTCTCATCCCTTTCTTGAGTCCCCATTCTCATCCACACGGGGAGCAAGAATCTCAAGCCTGTTTGACAAGCTCAAGGGCTAAGGTCCCTTCAGCACTGCCTCCTGGATCCCTCTATCTGCCTCATAGTCACACCCTCCTGTCCCTGACCACTGAGTGACTTCAAGGTAGTGAATGTGGGGGGTCTGACTGCCTCCTGAAACTCAGCATCTAGGTAACTCTTCCCCCCTCCCGGTTGTGTTGCAGTGTTCAAAGTTCAGACTCCAACTCATCAACTCTGAGCTGGAGTTGCTCAAGCAAACCAACATTTGTTAAAGATGTGGTCACTATGAATCACATAGAGTACTACAGACCCTTTAGTCCACAATGGGGTCCCACCAACCCCCCACATCACGCTGTTACAACACATCACCTGGCCTGGCATCTCTATTTTAAGTACTTAGTTCTTAATTTGATCTTATTCTGATATATTAATTTATAGCTTGTAAATATTTTTTCTATTTGCTGGCAATCTGAAAGTAACCTATAGTAAATAGACCAATTAGCGGTTATTAACTACCAATGAAGTTATGGACCTACTGTCACCACGAGACTATGGTTTCTGGTTTTGACGCAGACCACCTACCCCGGAGGAAATGTCTTCTTTCTATCCACTGCTTTCACCTTCTTAAACACTCCACATTGGACCACCCCACAATCATACACCATCTCAGTAGAAGTAAGGAGAGAAAGTGTTTCAATTCTGGATGAGCAAGTTGCCCTTTGGGAAGAATGGAATGGGACATTACTCATTGGAGATTGTGAGATTGAGAGGTGATTTCATTGAAGAGTGTTAAACTCTCAGAGATCTTATCAGGGTGGATGGTGATATTGATTCTGGTTGGAAAGCAAAGAACTGGGGTCACATTTACCATTAGTCAGGATGTGCCTCTTCGGAACAAGACGAGGGGAAATTTCTTCAATTGTGAATCTTTGTAATTGTGAACCCTTAAACTGTTCATGGCAGACATTGATAAGTAATGGGAATAATGAGGGAAAAACTGACAATTGCAACTAGTTGCAAGAAAAATCTATAGAAATACTTTATCACTGTACCACGGTAATGCCAGAAACAATTTAGAAGTCCCTGGGTGAAGTGCAGGCTAGTAGTTTTACAAATGTATGTGAAAAATAAGAAGCAAGAAAGAACTTGCCTTCCACTCAGGATGTCCGATAACAATTCATAGCTAATGAATTTGCTTTAGAACTGCAATCACTATTGTATTGCAGGAAACATAACAGATAGAATTTGTGCACAGCATGCTCCCATAAACAGGAAAGTGATAATCCGTTTTAACAATGTTAAGGAATAAATATTGACAGGACACTAGGGGGAGCTCCCCCGCACTTCAAGCCAATGTGTTGGGATCTTGCGAACTAACTCATAAAACAAATACACCTTTGGTTTAATCTTTCATCTGAAAATCAGCACTGTAGACAATGCAGCATTCCCTCATTATTGCACAGAATTGTCAGCTTTCGTATTTGGCATAGGTTTAGGGTGAGAGGGTAAGATTTAAAATGGACTTAAGGGGCAACTTTTTCATGTAGAGGGTGGTGCTTGTATGGAATGAGCTGCCAGAGGTAGTGGTGGAGGCTGGTACAATTACAACATTTATAAGATATCTGGATGGGTATATGAATAGGAAGGGTTGGGAGAAATATGGGCCAAGTGCTGACAAATGGATCTTGATGAATTCAGATATCTGGTCGGCATGGACGAATTGGACTGAAGGGTCTGTTTCCGTGCTGTACATCTCTATAACTCTATGACTTGAATTAATAAATAACTGATTCAGAGGTGTGATTTCCAACACTGTGTCACAGCCAGCATTTACAACTGGAACCAACTCAGAAACTTTTGATGTGTCTTCTTTTTTCAGGATGTGGAGGTGTTGGTGTTGGATCGGGGTGAACAAAGGTAAAATTCACAAATCACCAGGTTATAGTCCAACAGGTTTATTTGAAAGTATTAGCTTTCAGAGCACTGCTCCTTCACCAGGTAACTAGTGGGGCAGAATCTTAAGGCACAGAATTTATAACAAAAGATCACAGTGTCATGCAATTAAAATGATATATTGAACAGACTAGGTTTGTTCAATATATTATTTTAATTGCATAACACTGTGATTACATCTATAAATTCTGTCTCTTATGATCCTGCCCCACTAGTTACCTGGTGAAGGAACAGTGGTCTAAAAGCTAGCACTTTCATATGAACCTGTTGGACTATAACCTTGTGTTGTGTGAATTTTAACTTTCTTTTTTCAGCTCTCCAGTGTCAGATTTTGTTCTTTATTTAATTGTTCCTGATGGTAGACATTAATTTTCTCTGTGAAATGTTGTCAAAAGATATCTGAAAATTGAATAAATCAATCGGAATTTTAGTCTCCCTATTTGTTGTTGTCAGTGATAGTTAAGCATGATCTCTCTTCAATACAAATCGAATATCCTTGGACAGGTTTCACTTTAATGATTGCCTCCTGTATTTCTTAATTTTCTTTCAGCCTTGACAGATTGTTACTTGCTATTGCTCGGATGGTAGATTAGCAATAATGCCAACTCAAGTAAGATGACTTAAGCTGACTTGTGTGCATTCCTTAGTGTTGTATAATTCAAAACCTTTATAAAGACAGAATTGTCAATAAGATAGATGGATGGATGCTGACAGCTCTTAAATAATACATTATGCTGCTAAATACTCAATCTATTCCCTGTACTCTGCTTCATTGTTGTTTGCGATTTAACCTAGACAATGGTTGGAGCACCATTGGGCAGTTGTCTTTAAGGCACACTGCATGATTTTTCTTTGGCACCAGGATGATAGTGGTCTTCCCGAAGAAGATAGGAACCACAGCCGGCCAGGCAGCATCCGAGGAGCAGGAAAATCGACATTTCGGGCAAAAGCCCTTCATCAGGAATAGAGGCAGGGACCCAGATAAATGGGAGGGGGGTATGGGGCTGGGGAGAAGGTAGCAAAGAATACACTAGGTGAATGGGGGTGGGGATGGAGGTGATTGGTCAGAGAGGAGGGTGGAGCAGATAGATGGGAAGAGAGATTGACGGGTAGGACAGGTCATGAGGACAGTACTGAGCTGGAAGGTTGGGACTGGGGTGAGGTGGGGGGAAGGGAAATGAGGAAACTGGTGAAGTCCACATTGATGCCCTGGGGTTGAAGTGTTCCGAGGCAGAAGATGAGGCGTTCTTCCTCCAGGTGTTGGGTGGCGAGGGAGCGGTGGTGGAGGAGGCCCAGGACCTGCATGTCCTCGGCAGAGTGGGAGGGGGAGTTGAAATGTTGGGCCACGGGGCGGTGAGGTTGATTGGTGCAGGAGTCCAGGAGATGTTCCCTGAAGCGCTTTAACTACAATGAATAAGGCTTCGGGATATTCTGTCTCAAGACTGTTTGTAGTATTGTACACTACATCAAGTGCTCTTCGCTTCTGCATTGGATGGGATGTAGATAACTGTCAGAATAGCAGAAATGAACTCCTGCGGCAGGTAATAGGAACGGCACTTTACTGTAAGGTGTTCTAGGTCCAGAGAGCAGGAACTTGCCAGGGTCATTGCATCTGAGCACCAGGAGGTGTTGACCAGGAAGCTAACCACCTCCTGTTCCCTTGCCCGAAAACACCAGCATCTCATCCGGTTGATTGAGAAACCCTCAGGTTGTAAGGCACAGTCAGGTATCATAGGAGTGAGCTGAAAATGTGTTGCTGGATGCTCCTGTTCCTTGGGTGCTGCCTGACCTGCTGTGCTTTTCCAGCAACACATTTTCAGCTCTGATCTCCAGCATCTGCAGTCCTCACTTTCTCCTATCATAGGAGTGAGCCATGTTTCTCTAAAACAGAGCACACAGCAGTCTTTCAGTTCCATCTGGAAGGGTAGTCTAGCTTTAAGTTCATCCATCTTGTTTTCATTTTGATTTGTGCCTTGTCGATGGTAGACAGGTTTTGGGGAGTCAGGAGGTGAATTACACACTTGAGAGTGTGATGCTGGAAAAGCACGGCCAGTCAAACAGCATCCGAGGAGCAGGAGAATCAACATTTGGGGCATACACCCTTCATCATTCCTGTTAAAGTATCTATGCCCGAAACACCAATTCCCCTGTGCCTCGGATGCTGCCTGACCTGCTGTGCTTTCACAGCACCACACTCTTGACTCTGATCTCCAGCATCTGCAGCCCTCACTGTTTCCAAGGTGAATTACACACTGCAGGATTTCTAGTCTCTAACCTGGTTTTATAATGTTTATGTGGCTGGTTCTGTACAGTTTCTGGTCAATGGTAACCCTGAGGATGATGATAGTGGGGGATTCTGTGCTGGTAATACCATTGAACATCAAGTGATGATGGTTAGGCCTTTTGTTAGAGATGGTCATTGCCTGCCAATTGAGTGGTGTGAATGTTAGTTATTTAATAATCTTTCTTATCTTCCAAACTTTCACACCAACTTTCAAGAAGAAGTGTAGATGATTCAATGTCTTGGGCTTGTTTTACCATTCAACAAGATTATAGGTTATCTATGGGTACATTGCTAAAGGTTTAAAAATAGGGGTTGTCCATTTAAGACAGAGAGGAAGAGAATTAATTTTTCTTAGGGGCTCATGAGACTTTGTTATTCACGTCTTTGAAAGGTGGTGGAACCACAGTCTTTGACTAAATTTAAGACAGAAGTGGATGGATTCTTATTAAATAAAGGATGGAAGATTATCGGATAATGGGTAGGAGTAGGCAATTGTTTTACAATCAGATCAATCATGAAATGATTAATTGTTAGAGCAGGCTCAAGGGACCAAAAACATATATTCATATGTTTGTGCAAGGTTACATGGTGGCCTTAAAGTTTGTAACAAATGTCTCTTTATGGTGTGTATCTCACTATATAAGAATGAGTTAGTGCATATCTATGAGGTCTTCAAATTACATACAAATACCTGAGGCACTTCTCCAGGGCTTTCTGGTTTCTCATGGTCTCAAGCAGAGACTTGAGTATGAATGTTTGGCCGATACTCCAGGGCAATATTGACTGAATGCTAAAACAAAACAAAGAACCGCAGATGCTGGAGATCAGACACTTACAGAAACAGAAATTGCTGGAGACACTCAGTGGGTCTGGTAGCATGTGTCCGCAGCAGTGCTGAAGAAGGGTCACCTGATCTGAAATGTTCCCTCTGTTTTCTCCCTATAGAAGCCACCAGACCCATTATTTCTGTTTTACTAAGTGAATGCTATTGTGTTGGGGGTTCCGTCTCTCAAGCGTGATGTTAAACTGAGACCCTGTTTGGCCTCTCAGATGGATGTGAAATATCCTCTGCCCTATTGCAAAAAAGTTCAATATTCCATCTATATGCCTCCTAACAAACAGGTCAGGCATACAAAGAATCTGATCATTAAGTGCACTGTTGTCTGTGGGAGTGTGCTGTGCTCAAATGGTCTACTTTGCCTCTTACGTTAAAACAGTGACTGCACTTTTGAAAAAAAAACTCATTGGATGGAAAACTTTTTGACATGCCCTGGTATTGTGCAAGCTGCTAAATAATTGCAAATCATTTTGCTTTTGTTCCAGCAAATTGGAAAACATTTAGATTCAGAAACTAAACTTGTGGAAACGTTCTCAGAAATATTGAGGGATGCTCCAATTATACCCATGGCCTCTAACGTTGCTATTGACAGTTGCATACCTCCATCCCGGTTCTGCCTTTAACTCATCACGGCTGTTAAAGACTGACCTCACAGTATTTTACAACTTCCAAGTGCATAAACAAAGTAGATATTCACAGTGGGGCTGAAATGGATTAAGCAATTTGCTAAATCCAATCCCTTCAGTGACATAGAAGTGCTCTAAGTTAAAATAAATGATGCCAAAATTGCAATCAGCAATCTGTAGTGACCTTGCTCAGAATACGGCTTTGTGCTAACCATAACACCTGGCTTACTTTGTTGCATTTTAAAAAAAAATCTTTTCATGGTGTCAGGTGTAGTGTTGTCATTTGTGCATCAGTCTGAAGGTGGGAGCTCCATTGCAAATAATTAATTCCGCATTGTGATTTGGAAAATCATTTATCATCATATAAATATTCTCTGCTTTTAATAACCATGTGTATATTGAATGATTAAAACTTATCATTTTGATTTGTGAACACATATTTTCTTTCTAGTGTTGTGCCACATTGAGCAAGATCAATCCAGTTGATCTAAATTAAATGGGCTCATTACCACCACGAGTTGGGAGCCATGGTGGTTGATGTATCAACATTCATGCCATCCGCAACATCCTCCCACAACCCAATATCAAAGACCCAGATTCAGCAAGGGAAACAAGTGATTCTACCAACAGACTGAATTCCAAGAAGAAATTAAAGGAGTTTGAAAGAGCCTATCTTGACACTACCTCACGGACTCCCAGAATCAACAGAGCCCTACCATTAAGTATATAAGCCCTGTGCTTCTTTGTTTCACCAAAATACAATTTATGCAAATTAACCTCCATTTGCCACTCCTCAGCCCATTGGCCAAATTGATCAGTTTCCCTTTGTAATCTGAGATAACCTTCTTCAATGTTCACTATATCATCAATTTTGGCATCATCTGCAAATTTACTATCCATGCTTCCTATATTCTCATCCAATTTGTTTATTAAATGACAAACCAAAGTGGACCCATCACCAATCCTTGAGAAAAACCACTAGTCACAGGCATCCAGTCTGAAAAATAACCTTCCACCACTACCCTCTGTCTTCTATCATTAAGCCAATTTTGTATCCAATTGGCAAACTCTCCCTGAATCCCATGTGATATGACTTTACTAATTAGTTTACCGTGTGGAATCTTGTCAAAGGCTTTTCTAAAGTCCATGTTGACAAAGTCTCCCACTCTGCCCTGATCATCATCAATTCAACAACTATCATTTAGGAAATACAAAACCAGAAAGTATATGGGTAATCACTTCAATTGTTGTCTTGGAGAGACGACAGTCTCCTCATTCCATGGAGTCAGTTGAAATCTGCAAGGTTGAGATCAAATTATTTTTTTCGGTAAAGGTCTCAAAGGATTTGCAGTAAAGACTATTGAAGGGAGAAACATTGTTCAAGTGAAAATTAGACAGGATCTAATTGAATAGCAAAGCAAAGTTACATGTCACTTGCTCCTTCATTCGTAAGTATGCTGCTGCTGTTAACATTAGTATCATCCTATATTGAAGTTCTCACTATTGAAGCTTTCTGTGCTGAAGTGTTCTGTGTTGAAGTTCTCTGTATTGAAGGCAAAAGATAGAGAAATGTCATTTGCTTCTAATTAACCTTGTGGCTCTTGGTGAAGATTCCTTGCTCCATCTCTAAGATGTGGCTGTTACTAAGCTGTTACTAAGCCCTGAAGAAGGGTTTGTGCCCGAAACGTCGATTCTCCTGTTCCTTGGATGCTGCCTGACCTGCTGCGCTTTTCCAGCAACACATTTTCAGCTCTGTTACTATCTTCAATCTACTTGAGGAACAGTGACAAGTAACTGTCTGAGATGTGACAGTTAGCTCACATTTACAAGAACAAAATATTCAGGATGATGACAATCTGAGATGCTGGAAATATACAGCAGGCCAGGCAGCATCAGCACCTGAGAAATCAAGGCTTTGGTTGAAATGGGAAATGAAAAGAGAAACATGATGTGATTTTTTTTTAAATCTTGCAATTATCAGGACAAAATGCAAGAATGCCAAATTTCAAATGATTGCAATTTATATAGCAAGAGTGAGGAATGCTAAGTGGTTACAAACTAATATTTGGAAAAGCAGGTTTAAATATTTAAATCCATGAACGATCATCAACCTGAAAAGTTAACTCTGTGTGTTTCTCTCTCTCTAGATGCTGCCAGACTACTAAGGCTTTTATCTCACATTTAGAAAAATTGCTGTCTATTATGAAGAGATACTTCCAAAGGCCTAGATATCACAGGAAGAATTTTGCCATTGATGATAAAATATCTGGAGCCTGATCCGTACCAGTCCTTCACATTTCAAGGTTTGCTTGTCACAGAGCCATTTGGCTTTTCAAGTCCATGCCAACCAACCCACCTACTTACTCTATAACCTTGCATTTCCTTTGGCTAACTTACACACTATAGGCAATTTATCATGGCCAGTCCATCTAACCTGTACATCTTTGGACCATGGGAGGAAACTAGAGCATCGAGAGGAAACCAACAGGAAGAACACACAAACTCCATGCAGACACCCCAAGGCTGGAATTGAACCCAGGTCCCTTGCGCTGTGAGGCAGCAGTGCTAACCACTGTGCTACCCCACTGAGATGGTTGATACTACCTCAGAATGAAACTAGTCTGCATGTTTCCTGGGAAAGGTAACTTGAGGTATATTATGTTTGTGTGAAAGCCTTGTGCATGTTATGAGTGACACAGCATTGCTCTCAGTATCTGAATGGGAACACATGAACACAGTGCAATATGGAAAGGCTGCCAAAGCAGCGAAGCATTTGTTGCTTTCACTAATGGATGCTGCTGAGGTGTGTACCATCAGATGACAGAGTGTTTAAGATAAAACAGCAACAGTAGCACTATTCAGGCCATGTGATGACTGAATGGTATTATCACGAGATTGTTAAACTAGAGACAAAGTAATGCTCTAGGGTTTGAATCCTGCCATGGCAGATGGTGGATTTTGAATTCAATATTTAAATGCAAATCTGGAATGAAAAACCTAACTATTGTTGATTGTTGGTAAATCTCAGTGGTTCACTAATGTCTGTCCTTTACTGTCCATCTACACTTTTTAAAAGGTTTACGTGGTACAGTATAAATTTTCATATTATTGCTCAAAATCACTTTACATGTCTCTGTGTTGAAATCTGTCTGCTTTTTTTTACTCGTTTCACCATCCCTCTTACAAATCACTGAAGTACATAAATAATATTGTCACTATCTGTTGAGGTGCCAAGTTTTGCATCAGCTGCAAACTGCATATTGCTACTCCAATATCTCCGACTTTGTTGTTTATGAAAAATAGGAAAAAGTAATGACCCAAAGTTATTGATGAGAGAAAGTTACCTCCATGTATGCAAAACATTCACCTTACCCAGTCTTTACTTCTCATCAATGAGCCAACTTAATACTCAGATCATAATTTTTTCTTAATAGTTGAGGATTGTGTGGCCATGAGTAAGTGCAGACAATGGATCATGGGGTTGGGTCATTGTACCTGACCGTTTACATCTCTTTTGTGGTTATGTGCACACACTGAACAGGAAGCATTCGGTGTCCATTGGCATTGACTAGCCATCCCTAACAAGTGAGCACTGGAGGGGATGAAGTGCAGTATCACTGTGCAACTTTAATTTACATTTTGTCATTTTGATTTGTAACATGCCCCTTTTACATTTGGTTTACTTTGTTTTATTCAAAATATTATAAAGACTATGAAGACTGCTGCTGGATTAAAATACAGGAGCTCACTCCTAATAACATGGTACCTACAGCAGATGGATTGTAGTGATTCAAGAAGGCAGCTCACCATTACCTCCTCAAGGGGCAACTCAGGACAGGTAATAAATGCTGGCCCAGCTAAAATAACTCCACAGAGTCCAGTATCCTGTCACCAAGTCACCCTTTATTTACATGTGGAGAGTGCATCAAGTTTCCACTGAATCAGCACTTAGAGAGAGCAGAAACCCTGACACTTGTGTTTTTAAAACTTTTTTTATATGTTATGTGTATGTGTGCACACGCAGGTGTAGGACACCTCAAAGAACAAACAAGCGCATAAATCTTTATTTATATTCCACCACCAGGAAGAAACAAGTAGTGCCCTTCTCATCAAAGGGCAATGCCGTGTGATCAAAAAGCGAAGGGGAAGGAAGGGATTAAATCTAAATAGAGTTTGAGGGGGAAATAATACACTCCACTCCCTGCGGTGCCCACCTCTCCCTGAACAGAAATTGGTAGGAGCACAGGAACATGTGCTCCTTCTCCAGAGATGCCTGGGCTCGAACATAACCATGGAAGAGGGGGACACTTGTGTTTATATCTGTCAGCCAGGACTCCCTGATTTGACAAGGTTAACAGACTCAATCAAAGAACTCATCTTCTATGAGGTCCACCTGGGTGACCTCATCACAATCACCACAGTTTGTATATCAGCAAATCTATCAACTAAACATTAGTCCATATATGGGAGGGGGTGGCAATGATATCTCAAGAAAATATCCAGCATAAAGACTCAAAGATGTGGTATGTATGTATTTAGAAAATGGGGAAAGTGATGACCAATGGAACACAGCATCAATGATATTTGTTGTATCAAGTGCATTGAGCAGAGGTAGCAGAACATTCAGCAGTGGTATTTAACCCTAATCTAAGATGGCAATGTGAAATTCAATCATTGGCAGACCAGGTTCAAGGACCTAAATGGGTAGCCAGTACAAATTTTTATATTCATATTGAGTTAAGGATACATTTTTTCTTTTCATAGAATCATAGAATCCCTACAGTGTGGAAACAGGCCATTTGGCCCAACAAGTCCACACTGACCCTCTGAAGAGTAAACCACCCAGACCCATTCCCCTACCTTATTTATACATTTACCCTTTTGTTTTATTCATTCAAAGGACTAGCTAGACCAGCATTCATTGCCCATCTCTAATTGCCCAGAGGGCAAGTAAGAGTCATAGAACATAGGACAATACAGCACAGAACAGGTCCTTTGGCCCTCGATGTTGTGCCAACCTGTGAACTATTCTCAGCTCGTCCCCCTACACCATCTCATCATCATCCATGTGCGTATCCAAGGATTGTTTAAATCTCCCTAATGTGGTGAGTTAACTACATTGGCAGTTAGGGCATTCCACGCCCTCACCACTCTCTGAGTAAAGAACCTGCCTTTGACATCTGTCTTAAATCTATCATCCCTCAATTTGTAGTTATGCCCTCTCGTATAAGCTGACATCCTCATCCTAGGAAAAAGATTTTCACTGTTTACCCTATCTAACCCTCTGATCATCTTGTATGTCGCTATCAAATCCCTTCTTAGCCTTTTTCTTTCCAATGAGAACAGACCCAAGTCTCTCAGCCTTTCCTCATAAGACCTTCCCTCCAGACCAGGCAACATCCTGGTAAATCTCCTCTGCACCTTTTCCAATTCTTCCACATCCTTCCTGAAATATGGCGACCAGAAGTATACAAAATATTCCAAGTGTGGCCCCACTAGCGTTTTGTATACTTACTGCATGATATTGCGGCTCTGGAACTCAATCCCTCCACGAATGAAACCTAACACACCATATGCCTTCTTAACAGCACTATCCAGGGATTTATGTACATGGACTCCAAGATCCCTCTGCACATCCACGCTTCCAAGAATGTTTTCATTGACTCAGTACTCTTCCTTCCTGTTATTCTTCCAAAGTGCATCACCTCACATTTAGCTGCATTGAACACCATTTGCCACCTCTCAGCCCAATTCTGCAGTTTATCCAAGTCCCCCTGCAACCTGTAACATTTTTCAAAACTGTCCACTACTTCATCGATTTTAGTGTAATCTGCAAATTTACGAATCCACCCACCTATGCCTACATCTAAGTCATTTATAAAAATGACAAACAGCAGTGGTCCCAAAACAGATCCTTGTGGCACACCACTAGTAACCGGACTCCAGGCTGAATATTTTCCATCAACCACCACTCACTGCCTTCTTTCAGAAAGCCAGTTTCTAATCCAACCTGCTAAATCACCCTCAATCCCATCCCTCTGCATTTTCTCCAACAACCTACCATGTGGAACCTTATCAAAGGCTTTACTGAAGTCCATGTATACCACGTCAACTGCCCTACCCTCATCTACATGCTTGGTCACCTTCTCAAAAAACTCAATGAGATTTGTGAGACATGACCTGCCCTTGACGAAACCATGTTGACCATCTGAAATCAAATTGTTGCTTGCTAGATGATTATAAATCTTATCTCTTATAATCCTTTCCAAAACCTTTCCTACAACAGAAGTAAGACTCACTGGTCTATAATTACCTGGGCCATCTCTACTGCCCTTCTTGAACAAGGGCACAACATTTGCAATCCTCCAGTCCTCTGGTACTAAACCTGGAGACAATGATGACTCAAGTATCAAAGCCAAAGGCTCTGTTATCTCTTCCCTAGTTTCCCAGAGAATCCTCGGATAAATCCCATTCGGCCCAGGGGACCTGTCTACTTTCACTCCTTCGAGAATTGATAACACCTGTTTGTAACTAACCTCAATCCTTTCTACTCTAATATCTCGTACGTCATTCTTCTCCTCTACAATGTTCTCCTTTTCCTCAGTGAAAATCGATGAGAAATGTTCATTTAGCACCTCTCCGATCCCCACAGGGCCCACACTCAACTTTCCACTTCTGTCTTTGACTGGCCCTATTCCTACCCTAGTCATCCTTTTATTCCTTACATACCTATAGAAAGCTTTAGGGTTCTTCTTTATTCTATTTGCTAAAGACTGCTAGTGTCCTCTCTTTGCTCTTCTTAGCTCTCTCTTTAAATCCTTCCCAGCTGATCTGTAACTCTCCTTTACCTCATCTGTACCATCTTGCCTCATCAACACATAAGCTTCCTTCTTCTGCTTAACAAGAGATGCAATTTCTGTAGTAAACCACGGTTCCCTTACCTTATCACTTCCTCCCTGCCTGACAGGGACATACCTATCAAGGACACACAATATCTGTTCCTTAAACCAGCTCTACATTTCCATTGTCTGTATCCCCTGCATTTTGCTACCCCATTCTATTCCTGCTAATTCTTGCCTAATCGTATTATAATTGCCCTTGCCCCAACGATAACTCTTGACCTGTGGCATGTATCTATCCCTTTCCATTGCTAAACCAAACTAAACCAAAGTGCTCACCTACAACTAAATCAAACACCTGGCCTGGTTCATTACCAAGCACCAGATGCAGTGTGGCCTCCCCTCTTGTCGGCCTATCGACATACTGTATCAGGAAACCTCCTGTACACATTGGACAAAAACTGATCCATCTGACATACTCAAGTTATGGCATTTCCAGTCAATGTTGGGGAAGTTAAAGTCCCCCATAATGACCACCCTGTTCCTTTCACTCCTACCCAGAATAATTTTGCCAATCCTCTCTTCCATCTCCCTGGAACTCTGCAGAGGCATTTAAAAAACTCCAAGCACTGTGACCTCTCCTCTTAACCTCAGCCCACACTATCTCAGGAGACGAGTCCTCATCAAAATTTCTCTCAGCCACCGTTATACTATCCTTGACTAACAAGGCCACACCCCCCCCTCTTTTACCGCCTTGCCTGTTCTTAATGAAAGATCTAAACCCTGGAACCTGCAACATCCATTCCTCACCCTGCTCTATCCATGTCTCTGAAGTGACCACAACATCGAAGTCTCAGGTATCTATCCATGCTGCAAGCTCATCTACCTTATTTCGGATACTTCTGGCGTTGAAGTAGACACACTTCAAATCAGCTTGCTGTCTGCCAGCACATTCTTGTGACCCTGAAATCCTGTCCCTGTCTTCCCTACTCTCATCCTCCTGTGCACTGCAACTACACCTCATGTTCCCATCCCCCTGCTGTGGGTCTGCAGTCACATGTTGGCCAGACCAGGGAAGAATGGCAATTTCCTTCCCTAAAGGACATTAGTGAGCCAATTGACAAGTTCTCATGATCCCCATTCCAAATTTCCTTATTGAAACTGGGACACCCTCCCCCCAGAACATTACCAGGGATCTGCAGTTAATAGTCTAGTGATGCCATCATCCGGACAGTGATTCCCAAAATGTTTGAAAAGGCACCAGATCTCTGTTAGCCCAATTGGTAACTGGCCCATAATGTCCTATACTCAAGATTAGAGTGGTGCTGGAAAAGCACAGCAGGTCAGGCAGCACCCGAGGAGCAGGAAAGTCGACGTTTCGGGCAAAAGCCCTTCATCTGGAATGAGGCTGGGAACCTTTCCTGATGAAGGACTTTTGTCTGAACCGTCGATTTTCCTGCTCCTCGAATGCTGCCTGACCTGCTGTGCTTTTCCAGCACCACCCTAATCTTGAGATAGTTGTACTCTTTGCTACCTTCCCCCACCCTCCTCTGTGACCTATCACCTCCATCCCCACACCCATTCACCTATTATATTCTTTGCTACCTTCTCCTCAGACCACTCATTTATCTTCCACCCTGGAGGTTCCCAGCCTCCATTCCTGATGAAGGGCTTTTGCCCGAAATGTCAATTTTCCTGCTCCTCGGATGCTGCCTGACCTGCTGTAAGTTTTCAGCATCATTCTAATCTAAACTCTAGTTTCCAGCATCTGCAGTTCTCACTTTTGCCTAGCCTAATCTTGACTCTAACCTCCATCTGTTTCTGCAGTGCCCACTTTTGCCATAATGTCCTATAGCCAAATGGTAGGCAACATTTTAGTATTAATTCATGCAATCCCTTCAACGCAGGACATTCAGCCCATCAAGTTCACACTGACCCTTAAAAGAGCATCCCACCCAGACCCACCCCACTCGCTCTGTAACCCTGCATTTCCCATGGCTAATTCACCTAACTTGCACATCCCAGGATATTATGGGCAATTTAGCACGGTCATTCTAAATGGCTATCAAATCTTATAAAAAAGATACAAATCTTTTCAAAACTCGATAATATATTAACATCTGCATTTTCTGCTTTTACTTTAACCTTCCAACATAGGATCCCTACAGTATGGAACCAGACCATTCAGTCCACACCAACCCTCCAAAGAGCATCCCACCTATACTGCCCCACCCCCCCCCCCCTATAAACCTGCATTTCCCATGGCTAACTCACCTATCCTGCATATCCTTGAACACTATGGGCACTTCAGCATGGCCAATCCACCTAACCCACACATCTTCGGACCGTGGGAAGAAACCCTCACAGACACGGGGAGAATGTGCAAATCCACACAATTGTCAAGACTGGAATTGAACCTGGGTCCTTAGCACTGTGAGCCACCATGTTGCCTTGTTGTGTCTGGTAAGGCAGGATTTAGTGCTCATCCTTAAATTATGACTGAGAATAAGGTGATGAGCCAACTTCACCATCTTCCTGATCTGTTGCAGTCCATGGAGCATGGATATAGCCACAGTACTGTCCTTCTGATGCCCAATAGTCAAGTAGCATCACGAATTATAGGATGAAGCTACAAAAAGGGCAGGAGAGTGGGCTGAGAAAATATAGCTGTTTAATTCAGAGGATGATGAATGTTTGGAATAGTGAAGAAGACAATTAAGGCTGCTAACATCCATAATTTTAAGAAGGTATTGGACAGGCCCCTGACAAGAAATCAATTGAGTGATATTGGTTCGTGAACCATGTATTTGGTTTTTGCATTCTGAGCTGGCCAAGTTGATGAAAATGGCATTTTCCAGTCTTGCACAAACCTTCATTTTTAATGAGCAACTTGAATATGCCTGAAGTGTATGTCTATTACAACATTCCCCATTCATCTTCTAGAAACCAATTCTCTTAAATGTATGCCAACAAGCCTAACTTAATTTCCATGCTCAGGATTTGCAGTTCATAAGTATAATGAACATTTCAACAGTAGATTGATAGTTTTTTGTCCTTGCCTTTGTAAATGCTAATACTGGTTATTCATCTTTCTTTTTACCTTATCATATACTTCTCGAGAATAATGCATCCGGGCAGGAAAGTTTTGCTTGTTGATCATCTGTAGTGTTACAGTCAAGTTTCTACGAAGAACTGTCAGGATCTCTAACTGCTGCTAAGACATTCTAAGTGGGTTACCAGGGAAGTATGGGTCCATTGCCAGTAACCCTTCTCAATCTTGCCCTCTTCCTCACTCTGCAACCTCCTTTAACCTCACAGGCCTGCATGAGGACCACGTTCCTCCAAATCAGATTTGCTAACTATCATTGATTTCAAATACTCCAGTTTTGGTACCCCCTTTCTTTAAAGGTTCCAGGAACTTCTGGGGTCCAGTTGCCCATTCCATTTCCTGCTTCTGAAACCTTTCTTTAAAACTAACCATGCTATTGGCTACCAGTCCTCACAGGTCCTTCTTGGGCACAGAATCATCCATAGGACAATTATGCTCCTGTGAAACTCCTTTGAATTTTCAAAGGTGCTATATGAATGTACTTTTTTGTTGATTTTGAAATTGCCTTAATTTTACTTTATGGAACAATCTGTGACAAAGGGTTTAGAAAGCTTTGCCCCAGCAGTCAATTTTCTTTCTCACTGATCAACCGTTTCATTCCTTCATTGCAGTGTTTCTTCTACTCTATAATTGCCTTTTTTAGCTAACCATGCACAGATGCTGTATGCGCAAATAGCTGTAGAAATTAAGGTTCATAGAGCCAAAGTAGGTAACTACAATAAAGGATTAGTCATGGCCAAATATATTAACAAATATATTTGACATTTTTATATTGACCTCCAACCTCAGTAGATGTTTGAGGTGAAAATTCCATTCTTGTCCTATACCAGAATTTTCGGCTAGAAATGTAAGAGAATCAATAAAAAATCCAACAAGAAATTCGGGAGAGATTTCTTTATCTAGACAGTGGTTTGAATGTTGAATTCATGACCACATTGGATGGCTCATGCAGAGATTTAAAGGGAAAGCACATAAGCACGCGAGAGAAAATGGCATAATAGGATATATTACTAGAGTTTGATGGAGACAGGTGGGGTGAAGCTCCTTTGTGATGGACCGAATAGCCTGTTCCATTTATTATTAATACTTACAACTTTGTTGTTCCAGAAATACTTCTAGACTTTGCACTGAAGGACCCAGCTCTGATCTTAAGACTATGCCAAAAATATCTTGCAAACATATCTGCTCTCTGATGAAAGAAGGCATTACTCCTTGAAACAACATAATTACAAGGAAGCCAAGAGAAATGTGTTCTATTGATAAAGGTATTTTCCATGTTTTGCACACATTGAGCAGTCATGTATTAGAACATTTTCCCCAAGTGCTCTTGTTGGTGACCAAGGGAGACAGAATCTGATTTGTGGTTCAACTTATTTTTATTAAGGTAAAAACAATGACTGCAGATGCTGGAAACCTAATTTCCTGATGAAGGGCTTTTGCTCGAAATGTCGATTTTCCTGCTTCTTGGATGCTGCCTGAACTGCTGTGCTTTTCCAGCACCACTCTAATCTTGATCTCTTATTTTTATTAACAATATATTCCTTAGTAAAAACACCATTTCCCAAATTCTCTCAGTATTTCTTCTCTATCTATGGTCTGTCCGTCTAAGAAAGGATTTTACCCACAATACTCCACATGTTTGCACTGAGCCCTAGGAATCTTCTTCCTCTCTGAAGTAGGGCTGGCTCTCTTCCACAAAGGTGGATCTCACAGATTAGGGCGGATCTTTTCCTGTATCTTCTTGCGTTGCTGCATGGCCTTCTCATGTGAGTCTTGCTGCGAGTCTTCACTGAGGACCTGGCTTCCTGGTGTGTATTTCTATCCCCCTGTCTCCCCAGATCTTCCAGAATGTTCTGTCACCTTTGGTCAATGGATTCATGAACCGGGTTCAATCATCCAACAGGCTCATGCCAACACCCTTCACTGTTGCTATGCCAGCCAGTTGTAAAGTCCTCAGGCACTGGCTGGAAGTCAAAGTGCCAGGAAGTCTGTTCGCTATTTCTCCAACACACAACTCTTGGGCTGATTGTGACTGGATACCCCAGTCCCTTTGTGACCTCTTTAATTTTGTTTTCCACTGTTCTCCTCTGCAGCCAAAAGCTGCTGGCTGTAGTTTAATTTCGGCAGACCTTTTATCCTATTCTAAGATCAAACTAAACTATATATGCTTCATTTTACTATCATCCATGTGCCCATCCAAGAGTCATCCAAGATGCATAAGGAAACTTTAGAGGGGGTGCAGAGGAGATTTACCAGTATGCTGCTTGGACTGGAGGACATGTCTTATGAATAAAGGTTGAGGGAGCTAAGGCTTTTCCAAGAAGGGTGAGAGGAGACTTGATAGAAGTGTACAAGATGTTGAGAGGCATAGGTAGAGCAAATAGTCAGAGACATTTTCCCAGGGCAGAAATAGCTATTACAAGGGGCATAATTTTAACATGATTGGAAGAAAGTTTAGTGGAGGTGTCAGAGATAGTTTCTTTGCACAGAGAGTGGAGGGTGCAAGAAATGCAACAGTGGGAGTAGAGTCAGATACATTAGAGACATTTAAGCAACTCTTGGATAGGCACATGGATGACAGTAAAATGTCCAGTATGTAGCTAAGTTTGATCTTAGGGTAGGATAAAAGGTTGGCACAACATCGAGGGTTGAAGGGCCTGAACTGTGCTGTACTCTTCTATATTCTATATTGTATGGATAGGGTTGATAGCTGGAGTCTGTTCCCAGTGTGAAACTGTCAAATACTAGGAGCATAGGTTTAAGGTGAGAGGGAAAGTTTAAGGGAAATGTGTGAGGACATTATTTTACACAGAGGTTGGTAGGTGCCTGGAACACACTGCCAGGGTCAGTGGCTGAAACAGAGGCACTTACACAATCATGAACAGGCAGCAAATAGAGAGATACAGACATTGTGCAGGCAGTTGGGTTAGTTTTAGAATGACATCATGCTTGGCACAGACCTGGTGGGCTGAAGGGCCTGTTCCTGTGCAGTCTCTTGACACAGGGACCAATATAGAGGATTGAACACATTCAGCACGAATACTAAGGCGCATGAATGTAAGATGAGTGGGGAAAGTTCAAAGGAGACATGAGGGGCAAGTTTTTTTTTACAGAGTAGTAGGAGTCTGGAACGGTCTCCCAGGGATGTTGGTGGATGCAGATCCGATATGGGGAATTTAAGGGACTTTTAGATAAGCACATGAATATGCAAGGAATGGAGGGATATGGACCAAGGGCAGGCAGAAGGGATTAGTTTTATTTGGCGTCATGTTCAGCACAGCATTGTGGGCTGAAGGGTCCGTTCCTGTGCTCTACTATTCTATTTCAATTCTAACACACCAAAACTGCTTGACCTTTCAACAAGATTGCTGTAATCGGCACCTTAACTCTACTTACATGTGAACTCTATATTGAAATTGCTTCCTAACAAAAGTCTGATTAATCTCAGCATTGAAACCTCCTCTAGTATTCAGTCTTTGAAGGAATTCCAGATTTCTACTTCTCTTTCTCTGATGAAAGTTCTCACTGGTTACTCTTCAGAGTGCCTTTGCTCTATTTTTATGACTGATAATTTCATACTTTCAAATTATCCCTTGTCTTTGACCATTTATAAGACATTCATTCTAAATTAGGGAATGAAGCATTACGAAGTTGAGCATTTAAAGAAATTAAAATACTATGACTTTGCGCTTTGTTTTGGACTTTTTGCAAACTGCTCTCCCAGCCAAGAAGATATTCAGCTTAATGCACAACAAATAAACAAAATCCATGCTGAAAGTAGTTGAAAATCAACAGTGTTAAAATAGTACATCATCCAATGCCAATAACCTTTGAACATTATTTGTTACTCCACTTGCCTTGAGTTAGAGCATAGTGCATTAATTACTGCAACTATGTCTTGTGTGTTGGCTCAAAAAAGAGTAAAAATGATTGTGAATCTTAATTTACTTTACAGAAAATTATTGCTGTTGCAGTGTCACTTGTATGCCCTTGCCTTTATTCTTCAGCACATTCAAAACAAATCTATTGGGTAAAAAGAAAATGAATACTTCCATTAGAAAATGCAAAGTAATAGGTGGCTGGAGTAGTCAGAAATGAACTATTGCAACATTGTTGGATTTCAAGAAAGTATTTTGTAAGGTACCATATTAGGTTGTTTTAAAGGTAAGAGCCCATGTGTGAGAGGTAGGGCATTAGTAGGCATAGAGGGTTGTCTAACTAATCAAAGAAGGAGAGTCGGGATAAAGGCATCATTTTGAGTCTAGTAACCATAATTTAGTGGTGTGCCACAGGGATCAGTACTGAGGTCACAATTATTTACAACACATATTAATGACATGGATAAGGAAAGTAAATGTACTATGGTCAAATCATAGAATCATAGAGATGTACAGCACGGAAACAAAGCCTTCGGTCCAACTCGTCCATGCCGACCAGATATCCCAACCCAATCTAGTCCCACCTGCCAGCACCCAGCCCATATCCCTCCAAACCCTTCCTATTCATATATCCAGCCAGATGTCTTTTAAATGCTGCAATTGTACCAGCCTCCACCACTTCCTCTGGCAGCTCATTCCATACACGTACCATTCTCTGAGTGAAAAAGTTGCCCCTTAGGTCTCTTTTATATCTTTCCCCTCTCACCCTAAACCTATGCCCTCTAGTTCTGGACTCCCCAACCCCAGGGAAAGAATTTTGTCTATTTATCCTATCCATGTCCCCTCATGATTTTATAAACATCTATAAGGTTACCCCTCAGCTTCCGATGTTCCAGGGAAAAGAGCTCCAGCCTACTCAACCTCTCCTTATAGCTCAAATCCTCCATCCCTGGCTACATCCTTGTAAATATTTTCTGAACCCTTTCAAGTTTCACAACATCTTTCTGATAGGAAGGAGACCAGAATTACACGCAATATTCCAACAGTGGCCTAACCAATGTCCTGTACAGCCACAACATGACTTCCCAACTTCTGTACTCAATACTCTGACCAATAAAGGAAAGCATACTAAGCGCCTTCTTCACTATTCTATCACTTGCGACTTCATTTTCAAAAAGCTATAAACCTGCACTCCAAGTTTGCAAATGATACAAAAATAAGTGGGAAGGCAAGTGGTGAGAATGATGGGAAGATACAAAGAGTCTGCAGAGGGATACAAACAGGTTAAGTGGATGGGCAAAAACTTGGCAGCTGGAAAATAACATGGAGAAATGTGAGGTTATGAATGTTGGTAGGAGAAATAAAAGAGGTGCATATCATTTAAATGGAGAAACACTGCAGAAAGTTCCCAAAGAAAGGTACTTGGGAGTACTTGTGCATGAATCACAAAAATCTAGCGTCAAAATTCCAGCTGGTAATATGGAAGATAAATAAAATGTTGGCCTTTATTTCAGAGGGAATTAACCATAAAAGTCGGAAGGGCTTTTGCTAAAAATGTACAAGCTAGAAAACTGTACACAATTTTGGTCACCTTATCGAAGGAATGATATGTTGGAATTGGAGAAAGTCCAAACAGGGTCCTTCTGGCTGACACCTGATATGGAGTGATTGTCTCATGAAAAAAGGTTATGCACAATCAACTTGTATTCACCAGAATACAGGAGAATGAGAGGTGAACGTTTTGAAACATGCAAGATTCTTAGAGGACTTGACAGGATAGATGCGGAAGAGTTGTTTTCCCTTGTGGGAGAGTCTATGATCAGTGGGCATAATCTCAGAATAAGAGGTTGCACATTTAAGAAATAGCTGTGAGGAGGAAGTCTTTCCTCAGAGAGCGGTGAAACTGGAATTCTTTACCACAGAGGGCAGTGGAGGTTAGGCCATTGAGTATATTCAAGGTGGAGATGGACAGATTTTTAATCTATAAGTTTAATGGGGAAAATTCAGAAAAGTAGATCTAAGGATGATCAGATTAGATGTGATCTCATTGAATGGTGGAACAGATGGACCAAGCTGTCCACTTCTACTCTTACTTCTTATGGCCTTAGGTTGTGACCTTGGATTGAACAGTTTGGCATGTTTCCAACTCGGAAAGTAGTCAAAGGGAAGCTGAATCATTGGCCAGTTCAGGCAGTACTGCTTCAGGAAGGAATGCTAGTAACCAATCAGAAGCATTCCTCAATCCTGTTTGAAATAGGTCCACGCTACTTTTTCACTTGCATGAGCCAATCGATGGAACTTCATTTTCTCAAATGATCTTGAAGACAGAACCTGCCCTGCTTCCTCTGATATTTATGTAACAGCGCGAGGAATTGTTAAAGTCATAAGATTTTGACTCAGAAACAAAACTATTACAAAACAGTCAGACTATCATTTGATAGATCAAAAAACATTGCTGAAACATCAAGATTTGCTTGTATTTACCAAGGCTGCATACCATAAACTAGTTGCTTAAATAGCCCTGAAGATTTTGTTTCCCTAGCACATGTATTGAGTCAATCAAATCATTATTAAACTAGAAATATCATGACACTTAATTTGGGAAGAAATGCAAGCTTCAGGAACAGCTTGTGCTTTCAATAATTAACGTATTTTTCATCAAAATGCATTCAGTCTCTGCTAACAATATGTTCTAAACTTGTCCCAATTATATGATTGCAATTTTGGGCTGACACAAGGTTTTGCAAGTTAGATATTTTGGGTGGGATCTTGGGGATTATTAATGGTAGTCACTAACTGGAGAAACAGTGAGGCCCTCCCCATCTCTGACATTACCTCTTTTTGGATTAAGTCCATCACATTTCACATCACATTTCACATCACTCAGCCATAGATGTTCCCCTGGGATTGAGGATCTCATCATCTGGACTTTAATCCTCAAGAGATGCTGGCCAAGCAGAGGCTTGCAGATATTCTGTTCACCACAGCACCACTGAAGGATAGTGTCTGCTGCTCTCCACCTCCACCACAAACTCCATTCCATTTTTCCAAATTCCTCCGCTCTGCTGCATCTACTCGGGCGAGGAGACATTTCACTCCCAAACATCCCAGAAGTCCATCTTTTGTGAGCAATGTGCTTTTCCTCCCTCTGTCATCCAGCTGCACCACCTCCATTCCCCGTTCCACTGCTCTAAACCCTCACCCTCCAAACACAATAAAAACAAAGTCCCCTTTGTCCTCATCTACCACCCCACCAGTCTCCACATCCAAAGCATCACCCTTCAACACTTCCGTCAACATCAACTAGACCTTATCACTAAGAACATCTTCCTCTTCCCACCCCCCTCTGCCTTCCGCAAGGACCGTTCCCTTCCACAGTTCTTGGTTCACGCCAAGCACTCCACCGACCACCTCACTCTCCCCAAACACCAAGGTACCATCCGCTGCAACTGGAAAAGATGCAGAACCTGCTGGCACACCACCCCTGTCACCTCCATCCAGGGCCCCAAACAGTCCTTCCAGTTGAGACACAAGTAGACCTGCCTCTCTTCCAACCTAGTTTACTGTATCTGGTGCAAATTGGTGGAAGAACAGTTCATCTTCCACCTGCGCAGCCTGTAGCCCGGAGGACTCAATATTGAGTTCTTCAATATCAAATAACCTCCCTTCCCATCCCCTGACTCCCTTCTCAGGCCCTCCCCTTCCCTTCCATTCCTCCTATCAACACTTCCTTCCAGCTGCCAACCAGATTCATTCCTCCCAATGACCAACCAGGTCATACCTTTGCCTGTCGTCGCCTATCTCCACATCATTACCCTGTCCCTGCCACCCTCTTTATCTCTAGCTCCCTCTACATTCACCCCCAGTCCTGAAGAAGGGTTACACCTGAAATGTTGACTTCTCCACCTCTGAAGCTGCCTGGCTTTATATATTCTTCCAAACCTGTCATTACACTTTCCTCACTGTTAGGTTAAGACCAGAAAGCGTGGTAGGCTCCTCACTACCCAACCTGAAGGAGGCCGTTTATCCTATTGTATCTGTAACAGCTCCTGAAAGAGCTACAAAGCTCATGCTATACTCTAGCACCGATTCCGTAGCCCTCTAACTTTATCACTTCCAAATACCTATTCTACTCTCTTTTGAAAGCTATCGAATCCATTTCCAGTGCCTTCCCAAGCATTGCATTTCCAAATCCTAACAAGTTTCTGAGTAAATAAATTTTTCCTTATCTCACTCATGGCTGGCTTGCTGACAGTCTTGAAATTGTGAACCCTTAGTTATTGATGTACCAACTAGTGGAAACAGAATATCCTTCTCTCCCCTGTCAAAATTGTTCAAGATTTCCAAAACCTCAAAAAGGTCAGCTTTAAATTTCTCTGTTCCAAGGAGAAAAAGTCCAATCTCTCTGATCTTTCTTTGTATCTAAGATCTTTCACTCCTTGTATCATTTGAGTAAATCTCTTTTGAACTCACTTTAAAGTTCTCACATCCTTCCTTAAATAAGGTTCCTAGAACTGAACACGATGATCCACCAAGACCAAAGTGCAACAAATACCTGACTCCTTTCTCTACTCTAAGTTTAATGGAGCAATTTCTTCTTCAGACGTAGGCTACTTAGGCAACATTTTAAAGATCAAACCATATGGAGCTAGAGAAGGTTGGTGGGAGTTGGATTCTTTCCTTAACCAGGCAGGTATGGGGAGGAGGTCGGGGGAACAGTCTTATAAGGAGAGGTTGAGTAGATTAGGCCTGTGCTGTACATGTCTATGACTCTATAAGTCGAGTTGAGGAATATCAGATCACCCATGATCTCATTGGATAGTGGCACAGTCTCGATGGGCTGAATAGTCTGTTTTTACTCTTACACCATATGGTCTTCTAGTCTTATGGTGTCAGCCAGGAGGTGCATTCTCACTTCTGAATAAGAACTTGCAATCAAACAGATCAACCATGATCCTAAAGAGGTGGAGCAAACACAAAAGCTTCTGCTACTAATTCATATTCTTTTTGTGTAAGATCACTGGCTTTGAATCTCTCTTTTTAAGACCTTAGTACGAATTCCTGATCCCTAGTACAAGAGAGCACTCTTGTTAAAGATGCTTTTTCTTGGTTGAAACATTAAACTAAGGCCCTCTTTATCCAATCAGTTGCATATAATAACCCAATGGAATATTTTGAAGAAGAGATGGGAGGTTTTTCTCAGTGTTGCTCAGTCAACACCAGAGAAATAGATTATCTAGTCATTTTCTGTTTGCAGGAGCTTACCGTGTGACAATTCTGCTGCCACATGACCTACCTTGCAACAAGAATGGGACATTAGAACGGCAGCATTGGTTTAAGTGTTTGAGGAATATGAAAAGTGCTACATAGGTTTATATTAAATTTCATTATAATATAATGTACCAAATTTCATATCATCATACAGTTATAGAAAATTTATATTTAGATTAAATTTTATAAATTCTGTCAAATTTTTAGATATTCGCAAATGACACATGAACGAATATTGAAGAACCAAGACTACCCCCATTGAAGTTTTAGTCAATTAAACAAAAGAACAAGAGGTATTAAAATAGGTTATACATGGACACATAATGGTACTGTGGAACCATATATCTATGCCAAATAGCAGGAATAATGCAATCAGTCTTTAAGCCAATTTAATTATTTCACAAAATATCTAATGACACTATCTGATTAAAATTATTCTGATCATAAATTTAAAGCTGACACATAATTTGAGAAATTGCATTACCAGGAAATTTTTAATTTAAAAGTTGTCCCCAAAATAGCATTCATGTTTAGCACACAAAATTTAACCAAAAATATCATAGTGAAAATCCATTCATTATGAAGGAACCTTCAATTAAAAAAAAACATAATAGGGTTGAGTTTATTTTAACACATCTCAGGACTCTGATGTTAGGCCCACAGTTCAACACATTGTGTGGTCCACTGAGCTGTCTCAGTGCTTACCATCCTATTAAGGACACTGGGCAGAATCCGAAGGCTGGTGACCCATTCAGATGGTCAACATCAATGGTTGGTCAGCAGTCCCCTGTGACAGTCAGGTACTGTTGAGATGGGAAGGCAGTTGTGAGGGCACCTCAATATGAAAGTGCCCTGGTTTGAATCCGGAATTAACAGCACATAGAATCCTGCCTCTCAGCAAGAATCATGAACTTCAAACTTAATGCATACGCATATAAGTGCACGGAATGTAATAAGTAAGTTTGGGGATTTACAGATGTAGATTGTGATAGGGAAATATCATATAGTGGCAATAACAGAGAGCTAACTCAAACAAAGGCAAGACTGGGCATTAAATATTTCATATATGATTGAAAATAAGTAGGAAAGCAGGAGGGCAAGCAGTATTGATTAAGGAGGGTATTACAGTGCTGGAGAAAAAGGATGTATTCGAGTGATCAAAGACAGAATTAGAATTAGAATCCCTACTGTGTGGAAATAGTTCCATGGGCCCAACAAGTCCACACCGACCCTCAGAAGAGTAATCCACCCAGATCCATTCCCCTAACCTATAGCCCCTGACTAATAACCTACACTATGAGCAATTTAGCATGGCCAATTCACCTGACCTGCACATCTTTGGACTGTGGGAGGAAACCAGAGCACCCAGAGGAAACCCAAGCAGACACGGGGAGAATGTGCAATCTCCACACAGTCTCCTGAGGCGGGAATCAAACCTAGGTTCCTGGTGCAGTGAGGCCACAGTGCTAACCACTGAGGCACTGTGTCAACCACAGTTTGATGATTGCTAAGGAATAATAAAAAAACATTCACATTACTGGGTGTAATCAAAAGTCAGAGAGTGTGGCTCCTTTAACTGGACTGGAAATGTGACTGTTCTCCTTGGAGAGAAGAAGGCCATGAGGAGATTTGGAAGAAGTTGTGGGTGGCACAGTGGCACAGTGCGTAGCACTGCTGCCTCACAGCGCCAGAGACCCGGGTTCAATTCCCGCCTCAGGCGACTGACTGTGTGGAGTTTGCACGTTCGCCCCGTGTCTGCGTGGGTTTCCTCCGGGTGCTCTGGTTTCCTCCCACAGTCCAACAATGTGCAGGTCAGGTGAATTGGCCATGCTAAATTGCCCGTAGTGTTAGGTAAGGGGTAAATGTAGGGGTATGGGTGGGTTGCGCTTCGGCGGGTCGGTGTGGACTTGTTGGGCCGAAGGGCCTGTTTCCACACTGTAAGTAATCTAATCTAATCTAAAACAAGTTTTCACAATCATGAGTAACACGGATAGAATAGATAGAAGCTGTTCCCACTTGTAAAAGTACAAAATTGAAGTTTAGAAAAATGAGAGGTGACCTTAATGACATACACAGGATTCTTAAGCAGCTCGACAGGGTCAATTCTGAGAGGATGTTCCCCCTCATGGGAGAGTCTAGGACCAGAGGGCGCAGTCTCAGAATAGAGGGGCACCAATTTAAAAATGAGATGTGGAGCAATTTTTTACTCTTAGAGGGTTGTGGGTCTTTGGAACTCCTTGCTACAAAGAACTGTGGGAGCAGAGCCCTTGTGGATATTTGGGGTTGAGATAGATTCTAGAATAGTAGGAGAATCAAGAGTTATGGGGAAAATACAAAAAGGTGACATGAGAAATGCTGGATCAGCCATAGTCCTATTAATGATGGGGCTGAATGGCCTACTCCTGTTCCTATGTCGTATTTTCTTATAGTCTTATGGAGAAAGCACAGATGTAAATTTATGTGCAAAATGAAGAAAGGATGTTGTGAAAAAAAGCTTTTTACAGAGTGAGTAGTGATTGAAATGTGGTGGAGGCAAGTTTGTTTGAGGCATTCAAGCGGTGGGGTTGGATGGTTATTTGGATAGAAATAGTATACAAGGATATTGGGGTTAAGGCAGGAGATTAACACTCGGCAAGTCATGCTTATTTCAAAAGATGGTACAAGCATGATTGGCTAAATGGCCTCCTTTTGTGTCATCATAATTCTGTGGTTCTGTGAACAAGATAATTGTGAATTTTAATCCCTCATGACCCCATTATTGGAACATTGAGTCTTTGACTCCAATGGTATGTGGTCTGTTGCTGGACCAAAGGTAGGAAGCTGCACCAACAGTGAGAAAATACCAGCGCTGTTTGTAAAATAGCAGTAAAGTGGGGTCTTACTTTCCCTAATAAAAATCAAAAGAAGTGCAGATGCTGGAGATCAGAAACAAAAAGAAAAGCTCAGCAGGCCTGGCTGAGTCTATGGAGAGAGATCCGAGTCAATGCTTTGCGTCCAGTGACTCTTCTTCAGAATGGTTCTGAACATTAACTCTGATTTCTCTCTCCAGAAATGCTGCAAAACTTGCTGAGCTTTTCCAGTGATTTTTGGTTTTGTGTCTTATTTTCCCTAATTGTTTGTTCACCTCGATGGAGAAAGTAACTGAGCCTGATCCCAACCAATCTCTAGAAAATAATCGCTCGAGGCAAAAACATTTCAGAGTACTATCACACCACAAATTCCCCCTAATTTTTTGGCACTTCTCTTTAACACCATCCCTTGGGTGTCAGTGGTATTTTAATTATGTTGTTAAGCTATGCAAATGAAGGCTATTGTTTAAAGTAACTACCTAGAGCTCTTATAAAAAGAAGCTTATAAAGAGGAACACTGGGTTATTAGGGTGAAGACTATTGTATGTAATGCTACATTTGGAATTGACAAACTGTGAAAAATCTCACTCTTGGAATTGAGATCCATGTATCATATGAGTATAATTCTGCTAGATATATCCGTACTGGTAATAAGGGCACTTTGTAATAATGTTAATAGAGGAAAAGTCCTCAGGTATTCTCTGCAATGACAAACCACTGCACTTTTACAAAATATATCCAAAATTGAGAAAGTCCAAAGTTATTTCAAGTTATATTTTCTCTACTGATCATATAAAATAGGATTTATAGTGATTGGAATCAGGTGGGTATCATTGTCGATGAAAACCTTTACTGGAGTTGTTAACCTGGGCAATCAAGGAGCCCTGGCTGACCAATATAGCCAGGAGATTAGAGTCTCCTCAGTTCAGGGACTGACTCTGAGCTGGCTGCCCACACAGCCAGCATACTGTGCACAAGTAAATAAAGGGTGACATGGTGATGGGGTATTGGCCTCGGTGCAGTTATTTCAGCATCCCTTCTCTCTTGTATTGCTGAATAACTTGCACAGACATTTAGGAATAAAATGTCTTTCTTTTTACAGGCTTGGAGCTCTATTATAGACTTTCAGTGCCAGTCAGGCTTAGACCTAATTGTAATCTATACTTAAATGTTCCTTCATCAACATGTTCTAATCACTGTAATTCTGAGAATTTATCTTGTTTCATTAGTCTTTTTAAAAACAGCCTTGTGTATTACAGCATAGGCATATCCTCATCAGTGTTTGCCATATATATTTTCATTTTACAGGAGATAGGGATGAGGCAACACACTGGCTCCAGGCAAGTGATGCTTGCTTAAAGAAGAAAACAGAGATGGGCCAAGTGCTGGCAAATGGGAGTAGATTAATTTAGGATATCTGGTTGAAATGGACAATTTGGACCAAAGGGTCTGTTTCGATGCTGTACATCTCTATGACTCTAAGTAGTACAGATATTATGGACCAAATGAAATTTTATATACTGCGTATACATATTTAATTAATTTACAATTTTCACAAGAAGCTTGATTTTTAAGAAGAGATTTTTAAGAAGTTACAAGTGCAAGACATTGAGTGAAAGAATTGTTTCATAAACTATCACAACTTTGTAGAAGAGGGAATTAATTCTATTTATTCGTATCATTTCATGTCCAGTGACACCAGTTCTGAGGAAGAGTCACTGGACCCAAAACATTAAGTCTGATTTCTCTTCACAGATGCTGAGCTTTTCTAGAAATTTCTGTTTTTGTTTCTGATCTGCAGCATCTGCAGTTCTTTCAGTTTTTATTCTCTATTTATTTTCTTGTTCTTCAGTTCTCTGCCCTGAAAGCAGGTCCAATGCACAGCACCATGACCTCCACCACAGGTAAGGCAAAGGCCAGGAAACCGTAACCATATCGCCTCCAGCCCAGCTGGTATGGAGATCAAAATCCAAATTATTAACACCAATCTGATTGACACGGCCAATACAGTCATCTGTCCCCAGTGATTATTGCATTGCTGCTTTGGGGAGCTTGATTAACAGCCATACATCCTGCATTACAATAAGTGACCATACACCAGAAGTAATTCATTGGCTGTAAAGTATTTTGAGATAAAAATACAGAAATTGCTGGAGAAACTCAGCAGGTCTGACAGCACCCATGGAGAGAAAGCAGAGCTAACGTTTTGGGTCCAGTGACCTTTTTGAGATATTGGTAGTCATCAAAAGTGTGATATATATAAATTCAAATCCTCTGCTTTTATAAACATTGAACTGAATTTGAAGGCCTTCCTTGAATGGTTGCAAAGGCTGGCAGGGGGTGGGTAAGGGGAACGGCAACTGAATCATAGAATCATAGAATCGCTTCAGGACAGGCAAATGCCCCTCCAAAGACCATCCCAAACAGACTCACCTCTTCAGCCAATGCCTTCCACCAACAACCCCTCTCCCATAACCCTGCACTTACCATGGCTAATCCACCTCACCTGGACAAAATTACAGTCCAACAGGTTTATGTGGAAGCCCCAGCTTTCAGAGACCTGCCTCTTTGACAGGTGGAGTCTGATGAAGGAGCAGCAGTCTGAAAGCTTGTGACTTCAAATAAACCTATTGGACTATAACCTGCTGTCATGTGACTTCTTACACAGCTCAGAAAGACAGGTCACCACCACCTTCTCAGGGGCAATTAGGGATGGGTCATAAATGCTGGTTAGTCAGTGGCACCCATATCCCACGATAGAATATAAAAAATATCATTGTACATAATTTTAACTCATTGATTAAACATGTTTCTTCTCTTCTCAGCTCTGGCTCTTTTGCTAATGGCCTCAAAAGCATTATATCTTTGATCACAGACTTTTCTTCTGTGATTGTGTTTGATAAATCACACAAATTTACGAATGATACAGCAAGCTGGAAACCTTTGGTCTAATTGTATTCACAGATCCTAGCTGTCTAAATAATCTGAGGAGGCTGGAAGAGGAATGTTCATTCTTTGCTTTGTTGATTATTAATGTTGATCATGAGGAAAACGCTCAACATTAGAAAAGAATTATCATTTCATTCTGGTATGTGACCTGTATTATCAGACAATTGTTCTATGCGTTGTCTATTTACAGTTGAAATTGTTCAGTCCCAACCATTTTCTTCACCTTACTTATAATCTGCTTGGTAAATTGAACTCCATATCACATTCAATACAGAGCTATGCTTTCTTCTGCAGATTTTTGTGCAAAATTTGGGGCAATGCTTTTAATGGTCTCATAGATGAAGACACCATTTCAGTTCACGGACTAGAATCTTACATTTTTTCGAAACAACCTGTTCAAAGAAGTTATGATATGGAGGTGTCAGTGTTGGACTGGGGTGGACAAAGTCAGAAATCACATGACATCACGTCAGAGTCCAACAGGTTTATTTGAATTCACAAGCTTTTAGAGCACTGCTCTTCCATCAGGTGAAGTCTTCTGGTTTCCCACTAATCTTCACTACATTGGTCGCTTTATCTCTTGTTTTATATTGTCCCTTACTTCCCTTGTCAGCTATGTTGCCTCATCCACCCCTTAGCACATTTCTTCTTCCTCGGGATGCATTTGTGCTGTGCCTCCCGACATACCCAGGGAAAACTCTGCCATTGCTGCTCCACCATCTTCCCTGCTCACTCTGACCCTGCCCCCACCACTTCCAATCTAGATAGTTCCTCCCTCATGTCTTTTTAGTTTCATTTACTCAATTGTAATATCTGATTCCAGCTTCCCCGTCTCAAACTGCAGGGTGAATTCTAACATATTATGGTCACGTCTCCCTAGAGATTCCTTCACTCTAAGCTCCTACATCAAGTCTGCCTAATTGCACAACACCAAGTTCAGAATTGTCAGTTCCCTGGTGAACTCTACTATAAACTGCTCTGAGAAACCATCTCCGAGACATTCCACAAATTTCTCTCCTTGGGATCTGCTACCAACCGAATTTTCCCAGTCTATCTGCTTATTGATTTCTCCATGATAATTGTAATCATGCCTTTTTGCCTTTCTCATTTCTTCATTTACCTTCTCTCCTACACTGCCCCTGGATTTATTTACAACAAATCAGTCTTGTTTCCAACCCCTTCCCCCCCCACTCACCCCCCCACCAACTCCCTGCCATCGTCTATTTAATTTAAAGTCCTAACTATATGATTCGTCATGACTAGGTCCCAGCATGATTCAGGTGGAGGCTATCCCATTGTAACAGCTCCCTCTTCCCCCGGTACTGATGTCAATGTCCCATGAATCCAAATCACATCAGTCCTAGAGGCATGTATTTACCTCTTTGATCTTGTTGACTCTGTGTCAATGTGCTCATGGTACAGGTAGTAATCCAGAGATGATTACCTTTCCAGTCTGCTTTTTAATTTAGTCCCTAGTTGCTCATATTCCCTCAGCAGAATCTCTTTCCTCTTTCTACGTGCACCACGACAACTGAATTTTTCCCTTCCCACTCCAAAGTTGCCTTCAGCCCAGATGAGATATTCTGCACCTGTGCACCAGGCAGGCAATGCAGCCTTTGAGACTCTTGATAGAGGTCAGAAGGGACAATGTCTATTCCCATGACTATACTATCTGCAATCACAATTACATTTCTCTTTTCTTCCCCTTCTTAAATGGCTCCCTGTACCATGGTGTTATGGTCAGTTTGCTCATCCTCCCTTCAGCCTCCATTCTCATCCACACGGGGAGCAAGAATCCCAAACCTGTTGAACAAACTCAAGGGCTAAGGTGCCTTCAGCACTACCTCCTGGACCTCTCTACTTGCCACAGTCATAGTCACATCCCTCTGTTCCTGACCATTGTCTGAATTCAATGTAGTTAATCTAACAGGTGCAACAGCAACAGGTAACTCTCTTCCCTCCCTGATGTCTCACAGTGTTTGAAGCCCAGACTCCAGCTCATCAACTCTGACCCAGAGTTCCTCAAGCAGCTGATACTTGCTATAGGTATGGTCACTATAACCACAATGGGGTCCACCAGCTCCCACATCATGCAGGTGGGCCAAGCCTGGCATCTCTATTTTATTTACTTAGTTCTTAATCTGATTTTTAAAAGTTTCATATTGGTCTTTTGGCTTGTAGCTTGTATATATTCCCCCATTTACCTTCAATATAAAAGTAACCTACAGCCGATAGTCAAATCACTGGCTGTCACCAACTATGAATTTACAGTTTACCTGTGATGTCACTCTTCTATACCAGGCACCTAATCCTGGACTTCAATTTATCCTGGAAAAAAAACACCTTGCAAGCTATAAGACAAAAAAACAGCAGGCAAATATCACTGCTTCTCCCCTGTACCAAATTCCCATACTGCCTCCAAATGCCCTGAATGATATATTCACTTGGGCTGTGTCTCACTCCGGATGTGATCTCTCCTTCCTGACCGTATGAACTATTACTGATCATGTGTTTTCAACAGGCCCTTTCTGAAACTGGAGTTTAGATCAGAGTGGTGCTGGAAAGGCACAGCAGGTCAGGCAGCATCCAAGGAGCAGGAAAATCCATGTTTCGATTTTCCTGCTCCTCGGATGCTGCCTGACCTGCTGTGCTTTTCCAGCACCACTCTGATCTAAATTCTGGTTTCCAGCATCTGCAGTCCTCACTTTTGCCTTTCTGAAACTGTTTGAGTAAACAAGGAGAATTGTTTCCTCATGTCCAGAAGCCAGAGGAAACAAAATTAGGGAGATTGGCAAAGGTAAGAGAGGTGACTTTGGCCAAAGATCATCAGTCTGAAGCATTTAGTTTCTGTCTCCACAGCTTGACCGGCTGAATATGTCCTGAATTTTTCTAAATATTAGAAATCCAGTGTCTGCCGTATTTCATATTATACCACACACTTTTTCTCATGCAGCGAATTGTTGTTCCTGAATTGGATCAATCCCTAAACTTCAAGGGAGGCCACACTCAGCTAATGCAATTCTCTGTTTATTTTCTTGATGCAATCTATTGTGTTGTCAGTTCACTTCATCTTCAGACTACTTTTATCTCCATGAACTTCGCAATTCCTTTCTTCAAGGTTTCATGCATATTTATCGAGTTGTAGAGGTTATTAACAGTCTCTGCAACTGAGTGAGAAAAATGCTCAGGCAATACTTTTCATAAAATAGTCTTGCATGGGTCTTTCTGGTGTAAAATGAACCAAGATCTGTTACACTGGAAATCATGAATTTAATTCAAGCTTTGGAATATCAAATCACAAAACGTAATTTTTTTTATTTGGAATTGCAAGCCATGTTTTACATTAATGGAATGTGGGTAAGTCTTTATATGAAGCACTTTAAGTCAAATGTGCTACTTCTTATTTTTATTTGCTCAGTCTTGGGATGTGGCTTGCATTTCTCACTCGTTCCTAATTACTCTGTAAGGCAAAAGTAAGCTACCTCCTTGAGCCATTGTAATTCATTGTAAAACACTGAGAGCAAGAGTTCCAGGACTTTGCTGAAACTATGCTGAAGAACCATGTTTTATGTCCAAGCCAAGATTTAACTGATATGAAGAGGTACTTGAGAATGATCATGTTCCCTTGCAACCACTACCTCTTTGGGTGGGAGAGGTCATGAATTTGCAAGATGCCATTCAACAAGCCTTGATCATCAACTTTGTTGCAACTTGCAGCTTGAATTGATTGCTATCACAGAGAATTAGTGGTTGAGGGAGTTAATATTTAAGGTGGAAGATGTGATGCCAATCAAGCTTTGATCTGGATGCCATTGAGCTTCTTGAGTATTATTGGAGCTGCACTCACCCAGGCATGTGGGGAGTATTCTATCCTGACCTTGTGTCTTGTCGACAGGTTTGTGAAGACAAGGGGTGAGTTTCTCAATGCAGAATTCCTTGAACTGTTCATGTTGCCACACTATTTACAGAGATAATTGGGTATGTTTCTAATCAATGATCATTTGATAATAATGTCATCAAACAAAACTAAACTTTTTGAATATAAATTAACTTCCACTTTGATGTAGAAATCTAAACAAAACAAATTTCAGCCAAAGGGAATTGAGATGAGGAAACATTTCTTGAGAGTGAACTTCCCTGCCACAGGAGGCCAAGTCACTAAAGAAATTCAAGAATTTTTTTGACATTTTAAAGTCATCAAGTGGGAAGAAAGCAGAAACATGGAATTGAGGCCTTATGAACCCATACTGCACTCCCCCATGATCATATTGAATGGCTGAGCAGGTTGGAAGGGCCGAATGGCCTATTCCTACTCCTACTTTCTATGTTTCTGTGACAGTACCTGCCAGATGAAAACTGTTGAATATTATCTAATGTTGCTTCAGATTGAACTACCTCACTTTCACACCTCCTGTAAAATTCTATCATATTTTGGTCACTGATCTCTAAATGTTCTGACGCAAGAGGATTGTTAATTAGCCCTTTCTCATTGTCCTACTAGATCTAAATTAATATAACCTCCAGTTGGGTGAATATACTGCTCCAGAAATCTATCCCTAATGCACTCCAGAATCTCATCATCTACAGTTTTAGTTTTCAATTGGTTGACCTGGTCTACATGCAAACTGAAGTCACCCATGATCTGTGTTGCCCATGCTTCAATTCCTGTCATCCCCCCGTTAATGTCATACCTTACTTTACTATTTCTACTTGGTGTTCTATAAGTTACACCAATCCAACTTCTGTTGGCCATTGCTGTTTCTGAGCTCCACTCAATCAGATTTGATACATAGTTCACCTAATTGAAATGCTCCCTCAATAATGTACTGATCCCATCTCTTATCCTCAGTGTAATTTCATCTTCTTCTTATTCCTGTCTGTGTTATGGACCAGACCCCCTCAAAATATTTTAAGAAGATAGCCTAGATTCTACTTTTCTCTTATTTTGAAGGTGGATGGGAAGTGCGTGTTCCAGTAATGATGCGACTGGTCAAACTACTTGATGACAAGTAAACCATAATTTAATTAAAACCTATAGTTAAAATGCAAACAAAAGTAATTTAGAATAACTTAATTATTCAAAAACTTAACCAAATAATAAACACCTATTATTAATTAACTTACCCAGTATAATAACATCCCATAAATGCACCCCTTGACAAAAAGATAAATTCAGACGCAGATTCTTACAGGCAACTCTCCACTCCAGGAGGCAACAGTATCAAGAGAGATTTCAGATAAAGCTGCAGCTAGAGATCATTTGCTGAAGCCTCCTCCCCCCGCCACCCCCCCCCCCCCCCCCCCCCCCCCATCCTCCCCCCTGTTCTTGTGCCCCAAACAGCTTCTGGCTGCTACAGCTTAAAAAAAATTAGACAGTCTGACCTTTGAGAGCTGGCTGCACTCCTTCCATTTTTCCAAGTGTTCAAAACAAAACCGAAAGGCCTCCTAAGTTATGTATTTCAGCCTTTTTCAGTAGTCAGTTCAACACTTCACTCTGCTTTTACAACCTTGCTTAAAAAAAACCCAGGACAAAATAACCTTTTTTAAAGTGACAGCATCATCTGTCCTTTCTAATCATCGAACACCACTGAATATTCAGTTCCCTGTCCTGGTCACCATACAATCAATCCCAGTAGTGAGATATAGATCATACCCATGTATCTCTCTTGCTGCCTTTAGATCACCCACCGTGTTGTGAATGCTGTGTGCATTCAGGTTGAGTACAGTTAACTTTGTCTTTTAAGTGTCATCCTGCTTTCAAAGCATGCTCAGTGCCCAGCTTTATTTTTCCTGTCTTCCTGGATGTCTAAGCATATTTTTGACTTCTTATTACCAACTTTATTTCCTTTCAATTTGAGTTACCCCTCCGGTAGTAATGACTGTATTTACCTGGTTATGTTGAGAAATCTTGCGGGACCTTGTAACAAGAATCTCCTCCCTTAAGATCTCAATGCAACTCACATGCAGCTAAAAAGTATAAGATTCAGCCCTTAACATCTACCGCTTTGAACTTTGCTAAGTTGACATTTCAAATGGAGGAAGATAAAATGGAATGAAAGACATGCATATTTCAGTCACTAGTTCCCAGAATTGACAATATTTCTATGTTAAAATGTTCACTTCTCATTTCAAATCTCTCCCTGACCTTCTCCCACCATAAATTAAAAATCACACAACACCAGGTTATAGTCCAGCAGGTTTATTTGGAAGCACTAGCTTTCGGAACGCTGTCCTTTATCAGGTAGCTGTGGAGCAGGATCATAAGACACAGAATTTATAGCAAAAGATCACAGTGTCATGTAACTGAAATGATATATTGAACAAACCTAGATTGCTGTTAAGCCTCTCATCTTTTAGAATGGGTTGTAGGTTTCGGTTCATTAATATGTAAATCCCAGAACTTCTTTTAAGTCAATTTCTCGAGATAACTTAAAGTTTTATTAAAAAATGTGACAACTCAGCTCAGACATGCATTAAAGTAATGAGGTTAGAGTCTATCAGTTTATCAATCTTGAGTCAGACTGGTTCTATTTCCAAAGTGGAATTTACAAAATACTACATAGATTGACTGCCTGCAGATTGTGTGTGCTTTGAGCAAAATATAATGTATCTGCGAATATAAATCTGCAAATTCAAATTCACCTCATGGACTTATATGAGTGTGTGTGTGCATGAGAGAGAGAGAGAGAGTGTGTCTGTGTGAGTGCAAGTGCACGTGAGAGTGTGAGTGTTTGCACGTGTGAAAGGTTGGTTAAGTGTGTGTGTGAGTGTGGTGGCATACAAGCCTGTGTCCCACTCTAAGTCTAATCACCTTCAACACTGAAAACCTTCTGAATACATTTTCCACTTTTATGCTGGCTTCTTGATCTTCCTCAATTATAATCATTTGACATTGAATGATTATCCTTCAGCTGATTAATCTGTCAGTTCTAGACTTCCCATTTGAAGACATTATGCCTCTCTACCTCTATTTCCTATTCCTTTAATGTGGTCCTTAATGCCTATCACTTTTACTAATCATTTTGGTCACCAACCGTCTCCTTCTACTGTTAGAAATTTGACATTTTTTGATGTCAACTTTTGCTAACAATGTATCTGGCATGCACCTTTGCATGTGTTGTTTTATAAATACACAGTTATAAATACAAGTTGTTATTGTTGTTCAAAACCTCCACACTGACGTGTCCATGGATAATAACAAGCTTGCGATTCATGGAATGCAGGAATGAAACTCAACCACAGCCAGAAGCTGGACAGCAGACATGTAGCTTGCTATGAGACCAACTATAAAGTCATGAGTTGGTTGATGGATCTCCAAATGGAATTGAGCAGTCAGACAACATGAGAGAATGGCTAGAGGGCAGAACTGTCAACTGTGAGCCGTTGACAAATTTGGGGAAAGTGACAAGTTGAGTTGATGTCAACGGAGAGCAATGCTTCAAGAAGACGACTCAATGCCACCTTCCCAAGGGCACCCAAGGATAACCAATCTCAGGCAATGCCAGCAATGCTCCTGCGAACGGAAGCTCTGCAGAACAAGAAAACATATCTGTGCTGTCACAGAGGGCTGATAAACTTCCATATTGGAACTTGTGCCCCACAGGAATGTAAACAGAAACAAGACTCTGCAATGAAGTTCGAAGGAGGTTAACCAAGGACAGGAGCTGCCTGGAGCCAAAGAGTTTGTTTGTTTTAGATGCCTTTCTGTTTTTGAACAATTATAAGGCTAAGGGCGAGTCCTTCAGATTCAGATATACTTATATGGTAAGTGATGTTTACATTCATCAGTTTGGGGAGTGTTTATAAGACGATATGTTCATAAGACATAGGAACCGAAATTAGGTCATTCAGCCCATCGAGTCTGCTCCGCCATTCAAGCATGGCTGATAAGTTTCTGAACCCAATTCTCCCACTTTCTCGCCGTAACCCTTTATCCCCTTGACAATCAAGAACCTACCTATCTCCATTCATTGAATAAACCGAGGGAATACATGAGGTGAGAAGTGAATTGGAAAGGCATTGTTTGAGATTTAGTGACTGCATAAACTGGAAGTGTAGAGGAGGGATTTGGAATTGAAAAGTTGAGAGGAAGATGCAGAGGGAGAGAGACACCTGGGGTTTGGAGAAAGAGCTGGAAATTTGTTTGATTGAATGGTGGAAAAGTTGGGGGAGAGGTCAGTTAATTCTGGGTCAGGGAAGCAGGTCAAACTGAGCCAAGTTGAGACACTCCCATGTCTCTTAGCCCACTAGTAGTTCTGCAAAGTAAAAGGTGAACTCTGGTGTTTCCTACTTCCATTCAACATCTGGATTCCCCAGAGCCCAGGGAAACGTTACCTTTGGGCGTTAAAGTAAATCTCTCGGTAAAGGAATGCATTAGTGAAAGACTAGCTTCTATGAATATATTACCTCCAAATATCTCCCTTCCACATACTTCAGTCAAAGCTGGAAGTGGATATATTTGGGCCAATTTCCAGATGTTTAAATTTAACATTTGCTGCCAGTCATTGTCCAAAATGAAGTGATGGGGTTATAGGATAAGTCATAATTAATGTTCACTCCTCCACACCTCAGTTCAATGTATTTCCTCAGAGTTGGAAGAATCAGAGATTTGAGATAAGTGAAAACATTGTTGCAGGTCTTGTGTTTTCACTCTCCTTATTCTTACCAACAAATAAACATCAAAGCACAAATGTTCTGTATTACAAAGACGGAGAATGATTTTTTTAATTGAGGGTGTCACTGGCTGGGTCAGCATTTATTGAGTCAAACACATTGCTTTGGGTCTGGAATGTCTGGAATGGTGAACTCGGATTTCACCAGTTTCCTCATTTCCCCTCCCCCCAGCCTGTCTCAGTCAAATCCATCAAATTCAGCACCGCCTTCCTAACCTGCAATCTTCTTCCCGACCTCTCCGCCCCCACCCCAGTCTGACCTATCACCCTCACCTTGACCTCTTTCCACCTATCACATTTCTGACGCCCCTCCCCCAAGTCCCTCCTCCCTATCTTTTATCTTAGCCTGCTGGACCAACTTTCCTCATTTCTGAAGAAGGGCTAATGCCCAAAACGTCGATTCTCCTGTTCCCTAGATGCTGCCTGACCTGCTGCGCTTTTCCAGCAACACATTTCCATCTCTGGAATGACATGTCAGCCAGACTGGGTGAGGATGGAGGTTCCTTCCCTAAAGCATATCAGTGAACCAGATTTCAACAATCATTTCATGGTCACCATTAGGCTCTTAATTCCAGACTATTTTTTGAATTCAAATTCCACCATATGGCATGGGAGGATTTGAATCCAGGTCCCTAGAACATTACCTAGGTCACTGGATTACTAGTCCAATGATAATACCACTTAGCCATTGTCTCTTTATGTCTAACTATTTTGATTCCTGACAACAAACTCAGTTTGAAACATATGGTATATTGCATCATTTGCCTGTCCAATAACGTATACAGAAATATATGTGAAGATGTTGCTCCTTTAACAAGGTTATGTTGACCTTGGCGCTTTTTTTTCAGAGAGGTCATAAAAGACACAGGCTCTAAAAAGACTAAATTTGAAAGGTTTTAGGCCCAAGTTGATTATAACTAACAGAAACTGCTTGAGGCAAAAGGTTTTTAAGTTTAAAAAAAACACTTGTACAATGAAAGGGGAGTGGCCAGTTCTCCCAGGTCATTCTTTCTTTGATCTGACTATTCACTGAAAGCAGTCAGGCAGTTCTGAAGCTGCAGGACCCAGAGAAGTCGGTCCATGCTGATCCTCCTCTCTTTGACTTCTGTCCTGTAAGACCCTGTGTTTCATTTTACCTTTTGTGCCAAGGGGTGTTGATGGAGATTATTGCAAGAATTTGGAACAGCATCATTAAGTTGGGATAATCTGTTGGGTTTTCAGATCGGTTAAGTTATTCAATATTCTGTTCCCTTTTGTTTGTATTTCATTCGGTAATCTCGTAAATACACGCACTTTCGTTTAAAACTAAGTGATTTGACCAACATCTTCCCTCCTGGAATATCTGCATTACATCTGTTTAAAACAATTAGGTCTGGGCTACTTTCTTGAAACGTTTTGGGAGGGTCTGGCCTGGTCCATAACCATACCCACTTAAAGCTGTTCCACAGCAGGTGGGGCAAGCAGAACCTCATCAACATGGTTATCCCTGAGTAAGAAACAACAGTGAGTTAGACATTAAAACATTAACAAAGAATATGTATTGACGCTGGAATTCTCAATTAGTCTTGAGTACATATGTCATCTGATGGTTGGGGATGTGAAAATTCCAGATGTCTTTTTCACAATGGAGTAGGGAGTCTGACAATTGGATGAACTGTGGGTTTCGAATCCATATCTCAAGAGCACGGCCCTTGCAATGTGACTCTTAAATTCAAATGCTCAACTTGAGCAAGTGTCGAATTGAGCCAAGAGGGGTTTGTCATATGAAGAGAGATTTAAGCATATACTGTCTGGAATTTAGAGGAATGAGGGGAGATCAAATTGAAGCATTCAAGATGATAAAAGGTGTGGATAAAATTAGATATGGAGCGGATGCTTCCTGTTGTGGGACGAGAAGTCATATTCTCAAGATAAGGGGTAACAAATGTAAAACAGAGTTGAGGAGAAACTACATCTCCCAAAGGGCTGTGAATCTGTGGAATTCCCGACCCCAAAGTGTGGTGGATGCTGGGACAGTGAGTAAATTTAAGGAGGAATTGGACAGATTTTTAATTGGTAATGAGTTGAAGGGTTATGGGGAGAAGGCAGGAAGGTGGAGGTGAGGAGCATTTCAGCCATGATTGAATGGTGGAGCAGACTCGATCAGCCAAATGGCCTAATTTTATTCATATTTCTTATGAAGTTATGGAATTTTAGGAGACATGATCTACCGTGTGTGGTAGGAGCCGATGGCAGCCATTTTGGGGCAATGGCTGTACGACCAGGCAGTCAAACATGGCAGAAAATGGCTATGGACAACAGGCTAAGGTTTGTTCTCATCCTGACACTAGGTAGACCCACAAATTTGATTTTCAAACCAAAACACAAATTTATACTTGAATACCGAACATGGTGGTGCAAACTGCTTGGGGAGTTCTGTGACCCAGAGTAAACCATTGTGGGCCATGATTTTGAAATCCCAAAGCACAATCCCTACCCCTCTTTGCCCTATCTTGAAAAATCAAGGGGGCTTTCAACTTTCTCTATCTCTACCTGTATGTCTTTCTCTCTCTCTCTCTCTCTCTCTGTTTCCTCACTGGCTGCAAGACCTACTGAGTGTTTCCAGCATTTTATTTTTTGTCCTCCCTGATTTTCAGTCTCCACAGTACAAGTTCACAAGCCTTTATCCAAAAAACTTGGGACCAGCTGGTTTTCGGAGTTCAGAATTTTTCAAATTTCAGAATAAGTGACAGTTTGATGGTGAAATTTTTAAAAGATCTTTCTGGAGGAACAGACTCACTCAGTATAATGGGCCTTGAGACAGAATTGAGGCCTGTCAATGCTGGGCCATGCCTCCCCATGTCGCATCCAAGTGACACGCATCGAGTGGGTGTTGTCCTGGGTTAACTGCTTGCATGCCAAACAACCTCATTAATGAGAAAAAAAACTTCACAAATAATCTTCAAACTTTGGAGCTTTTCGGATTTCGGGATTTCGGATAAAGGGTTGTCTCCCTGTACTGTTGTTTTGTCCTAGTCTCTGAGATAATCAGGCTTAATCTTAACTCTTGTTCATCTGCCCTTTTTGACTGTGGAGGCTCCTTTCTGCTCTGTGATTATTTTAAGAACAGGACTGAGCTCAGCTGGTGAACTAAGCAAAATGAGGACAAAGGGAAATTATTCAGGAATAGCTGATTATTCAAGAATAATTTCCCATCAGCTGTACATATATACGTTCAAAAAGGCATATGAGGGAAAGAAAACGCAGAATTGACCTCAGAACACGCCACATCAGTCAGCCAATACCATGTGCTTGATGGATCATCTTCAGTGCACAGGTCAGAATGTTAGCTGCCTTTTTAAAAGTAAAATATTCTCCTTAGTTGGAATAATTTTAGAAATCAAACCAGTTTTGAAATGATCCTGATGAAAAATGCTCAGGAGAAAATCATTTTTATTTCAAGATTTCAAGGCAGCACAGTCATTTAATCGGATATTCCAGTAATATTAGAAAAGTGCTGAGATATCTCCCTGCTGAGCTTTTCATATATTCTCTAATGATTCTGAAGGAAGTACTGAAGTTCTTTCTCATCTTTGATTCATTATAATTGTTTATTGGACTTCACCCTGTAATGGGAATGTAAAGAGGAAGGTCGTTCAGGGATATATTTTGACAATATTGATCAGTATCATCTTATGCTTTCAAGTGTTCATCTTATAATACTGCTGGCTCAATCACTCATTGCTTCGCTCCCAGTGAAAGAGAGAATTATAATGACAGGAACAGTTTATCTCCAGTGACAGTAAGCAAGGAATAAAAGACAACATTCTGAACTTTGTCCTTGAAGGTAACGTGGTTGGTCTTCCAATGCCTTGTATTAATATTTTGTTGGTGAAGACTTACAAAGATTTGAGTTGACAATTTCATTTTAACTCTTGCATGAAGAACTAAAGTGAAAGAGCAAACATGGAGAAGTTGTTTCTCTTGTAGGGGTAGTGGTGCTTAGAGGTAAGGTCACTGGACCGATGGCCTGAACTGATGTTCTGTGCACATATTTCAAATCCTACTCTGGCAACTGGAGTAATTTACAATTTAATCAACAATACATCTGGAATTATAAAGCAAGTCAGCAATGGTAACTATAACAACTATTATTGTTGTAAAACCCATCTGATTCAATAATGTCCTTCTGAGAAGAAAATCTGCCATCCTTACCTGGTGAGGCCCACACGTGACTCCAGGCCCACAGCACCATGTTATGGTGAAATTGCCCTAGCATGTCAATCATTCCAGGGCAATTAGGGATAGCAAAAAGATGTTGACACTGACATTCCGAGCAAGAATGAACCAGAAGACAACACGGCACAGAATAGAGTGTACCCGACAAAGGACAAAGTTAAAAATCACACAACACCAGGTTATAGTCCAACAGGTTTATTTGGAAGCACTAGCTTTCGGTCCTCATCAGGACTTCCACAAACAGCTGATGAAGGAGCAAAACTCTGAAAGCCAGTGCTTCTAAATAAACCTGTTGGACTATAACCTGATGTTGTGTGATTTTTAACTTTGTACACCCCAGTTCAACACCAGCTCCTCCATGTCATGACAAAGGAAACAAAGAGAAAATGCATTACAGCTAGTTGGCCTGGTAGAAACATAGGAAATAGGTTCAGGAGTAGATCATTGAGTTGTTTGTGTTTGCTCCACCATTCAATACAATTGTGGCTGATTGTCCCAATCATCATCCTGTTCCTGTTCTTTATGCACTTCTTTATACAAGTGTATAAGATCATGAGAGGCATGGATCAGGTGAATGCCAGGGTTGGGGAATCGAGGACTAGAGGGCATCAATTTAAGATTTAAGGTGAAATCATAAAAGGGATCCTGAGGGGTTACACAGAGGGTGGTATGAATATGAAATGAGCTGCCAGCGGAAGTGGTTGAGGCGGGTAAATTAGCAACATGTAAAAGGCCTTTGGACAAATACATGGATAGGAAAGGTTTAGAAGGACATAGGTCGAGAGTATGGTGCTGGAAAAGCACAGCAGGTTAGGCAGCATCTGAGGAGCAGGAGAATCAACATTTTGGGCAAAAGTCCTTCATCAGGATTGAGATGCACTGAAGCCAGGTGCTAACTCGAAGACACCTCCTCCTACCGTCCCCTCGACCACACCCTCACCTCCCACCATCAAACCATCATCTCCCAGACCGTACACAACCTCATCACCTCAGGAAATCTCCCACCCACAGCTTCAAACCTCTTAATTCAGGAAGCCTGCATTGCCCGGTTCTACATCCTACCCAAGATCCACAAGCCTGACTGCCCTGGCCGACCCAATGTCTCAGCCTGCTCCTGCCCACCGAATTAATTTCCACATACCTCGATACTGTCCTTTACCCCCGTCCAGGAACTCCCCACATACATTCGAGACACCAACCATGCCTTCCACCTCTTCCAAGACATCCGTTTCCCTGGCCCCCAATGCCACATCTGTACCATGGACATGCAGTCACTGTACACCTCTACCCGCCATGCTGATGGCCGCCAAGCACTCCGTTTCTTCCTCTCCCGACATCCCCACCAGTATCCTTCCACTGACACTCTTATTCGTTTGGCTGAACTGGCCCTAACCCTTAATAATTTCTCCTTTGAATCCTCCCATTTCGTCCAGAAGAAACAGGTAGCCATGGGCCTCCACATGGACACCAGCCATACCTGTCTCTTTGTTGGTTACGTGGAACAGTCCATCTTCCACGGCTATATTGGCACCATTCCCCACCTTTTCCTCCGCTACATTAAAATGGTCTCATTCCTGATGAAGGGCTTTTGCCTGAAACATCGATTCTCCTACTCGTCAGATGCTGCCTGGCCTGCTGTGCTTTTCCAGCACCATACTCTCGACTCTGATCTCCAGCATCTGCAGTCCTCACTTTCGCTTAGAAGGATATGGGCCAAGTGCAGGGAAATGGGGTTAGCATGGATGGACACTTTTGTCTCGGCATGGACCAGTTTGTGCCAAAGGGCCCATCTCTGTGTTGTAGGACTCTATGATTCACCTTCCCCCATGCCCCTTGAACCCTTTAGCCCCAAGAACAACGTCTATTTCCTGCTTGAAAACATTCAATGTTTTGACCTCAATCACTTTCTGTGGCCATGAGTTCCACAAGCTCACCACTCTTCAGATGAAGGAAGAAATTTCTCCTTATCTCCCTGATCTGGAATGTGCTGATTGAAAGTATGATGGCAGCAACTTGACTGACAATCTCAGAAGCAACTTGGAGAAATTCTTGGAAGGGAAAACTTTGCAAGGCTATTCTGGAGAAGAAAACAAATTGTTTGGTACTAATCCTGGAACTCTTTTGGAAAACCTGCAGAAATGGGATATAGTGAACAGCCTCTGTCTCTGCTGTATGACTTTACGATGCTATTTACAACTGCACAGGTGAAAGAAGATATGTGTGATCCCCTCAGTCAGCATTGACCTATAAATGCTAACAGCCATTTGTCGTTAAATCCAATGTCATTGAGGAGCCATTCTATCAACCTTCTTATAAAATTTAAGTGTCAGCAACATAAAGCATGTTAATCAGAACCATCATTTTAACACTGAAGCAAAGCTGATACAATGGACAATTTCTCACTTCGAGTTTAGTTTTCATAAAATATGTATTACTCTAAAGGAGGATGCTTATGTGAGATTTATAAGGAATGACATATTTTTGCCAGGTTGAATCACAGAATCCCTACAGTGTGGAAACAGGCCATTTGGCCCATCAAGTCCACAGTAACCCTCTGAAAAAGCATCCCATGCAGACCCATCCCCTTGCCATATTGCTGCAACCATGCATTTAGCATGGCATGGTGGCTCAGTGATCAGCACTGCTGCCTCACAACACTAGGGACCTGGGTTCGATTCCACCCTCAGGTGACTGTCTGTGTGGAACTTACACATTGTCCCCATGTCAGCGGGTGTTTCCTCTGGATGTTCTGGCTTCCTCCTACAGTCTAAATGTGCGCAGGTTGGGTGGATTGGTCATACTAAATTGTGCATAGTGTTTAGGGATGTGAAGGCTAGGTGGATTAGCCATGGGAAATGCAGGGTGATGGGGTGGGTCTGGGTAGGATGCTCTTCAGAGGGTCAGTATGAACCTTTTGGGCCAAATGGCCTGCTTCCATACTTTAGGGATTCTGTGATACCTTGAATTCAGTCATTGGTCAGAGACAGGAACGTGTGACTCTGAGCAAGACACACAGAGAGATCCTGGAGGTAGTGCTGAAGGAGCCTAAGCTTTGAGCTTATCCAACAGGTTTTAAATTATTGCTCCCTATGTGGAAGAGAGTGGGAGCCATGAGGGAAATGAGTAACCTGACCATAGCACCATGGTACTGAGAGTCATTCAATAGAGGGGAGAGAAAAGAGAAATGTAGCTGTAATCAGAAATAGCGTAGTCCTGTTCTCTGTGGAGAAAGTGTTGGCAGGAATTGGAGAAACTGGGACCCGAGTACAAAGCCTTAAAGTGAAGGCATGACCCTTCAATCCAAATTTTCCAGTTCCTGACTAATACTGTTATACATAGCCTTCTCCCAGTTTAGTACCTTCGCCTGATGACCAATTGTGACAATCTTGTTGCGAAACTATCTTAATACTTATGGAATTATGATCACTGTTTCTAAAATGCACTCTCACTGAAACTTTGTTCACCTGGTCAGGCTCATTCTCCAATTCTAGGTCTAATAAGGCCCCTTTCTTAGTTGGATTATCTCTCTATTGTTTCAAAGTACCCTGCTGGATGCAATTACCAAATTCTTCCCCAGTTAATCCCCTGGCAGTAAGGGACACCCAGTCAATACTAGGGAAATAAAAATCACCGACAGCAATTACCCTGTTATTTTGCATCTTTCCATGATCTGCTTAAAAAAACCCTCATCTATCTCCTGCTGTCGATTGAGAGGCCTAGAATATGACTCCATCATAGTGATTGCACCTTTCCTCTTCCTGAGTTCTACCCATCTAGCCTTGCTGAAGGAGCTCTCCAAGATGTCTTCTCTTCCTGAAGTTGTGACAATCCCCTTAATCAGCAGTGCAACTTCCCATACGGAGATATGGCATTGAGGGTGAGTTGGAGGTTTGGATTAGGAATTGGCTGGATGGAAGAAGACAGAGGGTAGTAGTTGATGGCAAAGTTTCTTCATGGAGTGCCGTCACTAGCGGTGTTCCGCAAGGATCTGTTTTGGGACCATTGCTGTTTGTCATTTTTATAAATGACCTGGAAGAGGGGTTAGAAGGTTGGGTGAGCAAGTTTGCGGATGATACGAAAGTCGGAGGAGTTGTTGACAGTGAGGAAGGATGTGGCAGGTTACAGCAGGATATAGAGAAGCTGCAGATCTGGGCAGAAAGGTGGCAAATGGAATTCAATGTAGCTAAGTGTGAGGTGATTCACTTTGGGAAGAATAACAAAAAGATGGGGTACTGGGCTAATGGTCGGATACTTGGTAGTGTGGATGAGCAGAGGGATCTTGGTGTCCATGTACACAGATCTCTGAAAGTTGCCACCCAGGTAAATAGTGCGGTGAGGAAGGCATATGGCGTACTGGCTTTTATTGGTAGAGGAATTGAGTTCCGGAGTCCTGAGGTCATGATGCAGTTGTATAAGACTCTGGTGCAGCCGCATCTGGAATATTGTGTGCAGTTTTGGTCGCCATACTATAGGAAGGATGTGGAGGCACTGGAACGGGTGCAGAGGAGGTTTACCAGGATGTTGCCTGGTAAGGAAGGAAGATCGTATGAGGAAAGACTGAGACACTTGGGGCTGTTTTCATTAGAGAAAAGAAGGTTTAGGGGTGACTTGATTGAGGTGTACAAGATGATTAGGGGGTTAGATAGGGTTGACAGTGTGAACCTTTTCCCGCGTATGGAGTCGGGTATTACAAGGGGGCAAGCTTTAAATTAAGGGGGGGTAGATATAGGACTGAAGTTAGGGGTAGGTTCTTCACTCAGCGAGTCGTGAGTTCATGGAATGCCCTGCCAGTAGCAGTGGTGGACTCTCCCTCTTTATGGGCATTTAAGCGGGCATTGGATAGGTATATGGAGGATAGTGGGTTAGTATAGGTTAGGTGGGCTTGGATCGGCGCAACATCGAGGGCCAAAGGGCCTGTACTGCGCTGTATTCTTCTATGTTCTATGTTCTATCCCTTTTACATCCCTCTCTATCTTGTCTGATACATCTAAACCTTGAAACATTGAGCTTCCAATCCTGCCCTTCTCTCAACCAAATTTCTGTAATGGTTACCATATCATAGCTCTAAGTTCATCTGCCTTATCTGTTAACACATTGCATTAAAGTAAATATGCTTCAGAGTGCAAGTCCTGCAATGTTCATTAATCTGGCCCTGCCTATTCTTCCTATTCGACTTAACTAATTTAGCCTCTTTCTTCTCTTCAAACACTCCACATGCTGACCTACTGTTCTGGTTCCCCAATCCCCTACCACATTAGTTTAAACCCTCCTAAGTGGCATTAGCAAGCCTCCCTGCAATGGCATTGGTGTCTCAGCAGTTTAGGTACAACATGTCCTTCTTATACTGGTCCCACTTGCCCTGGAAAAGGTCCCAATGATCCAGTATCTGAACTCCTGCCTCCTTCACCTACTCTTTAGCCACACATTCAACTGCTTCACCTTCTTATTTCTAGCCTCATTGGTATGGAGCACAGGGAGTAATCCCACGATGCAATCTTTGGGTCCTGTTTTTCAACTTCCGACCTAACTCCCTTTGTAGGATCTCAGCTCTCTTTCTGCCTCTGTTGTTAGTATCAATACAGATCACAACCTTTGGCTGTTCATTTAGAATATCATGTGACCGCTCAAAGAAATCTTTGATTCTAGTACCAGGGAGGCAACACATCAGCCTGGAGTCTTGCTTACCTTTACAGAAACGCTGTTCTGAGCCCTTAACTATTGAGCCTCCTATGACTACTGCACTTTGACCCTTCCTGGTGTACAATGACGCCAGTTCTAATGTCACTGATCTAGCACCTACTGCTGTTTTCCACTGAGAGAGTATTCCCCTCACCCCTCACCAGCAAACCCCAAACCCCCAACCCCCAAACGGTGTCCAAAATGGTAAACGTGTTTGAGAAGGGACTGGGTGCACCTGCACTGCCTGCTCACATTTACTTTTCTTCCTGGTGGTCACCCAACTCTTCTCTGTCTGTGCAGCCCTTACACTAGTGGTGTGACCAGCATGCTAAATGTACTGACCATGAGATTTGATTTGATTTATCCTCATCACACATGCCAAGATACAGAGAGAAAGGCAGATCATACTATACAAGTGCATCAGTGTAGTCGGGCAGAGTGTGGAATACCCTGTTGTAGCCACAGAGAAGTTGCAGAGGGAGAGATTAGAACTGTCTGAACATTCCACGAGGACCAGTTTTCCTGTCATTATCAATTGCAGGCATAAACTGGTGACATAATTTTACCCACTGCTCACCAAAACAAAATTTCTCACTTTTGCTCTCTATGCCCATGAAACTACGATGACAAAAGCAAGATCTTTATCCTCTGTCTCCCTCAGGATACAACTCACTCAGTCTGCCAACCCAGTTCCTGAGCTGTCAAGCCTACATCGCTTTTTAAGTTGTGATGTCACCTCCAGAGCTCCACCAATGGATTCAGCTCCACTTCCATCACCGTCACTGCACTGACTGACCCTGTTCCTTGGATATTTATCAGAGGCTCCTGCTGTTATTTACCCCCAGGTTCACTCTGCTATTCTACTATCACCCGTCTGACTATCCTCAGTCTCACTATAATTTAGGCTTTGAGTAAGGAAATGTAAATGCTTCATTGATGATGATGGTGGATAATATTAAATAGCGCAAGGTCAACCATTAAACTACCAAATATGGATTGATTGTTTTTTGTTCATTGGCCTGCGGTTTCCTTCTTAACCATGGAGACTATCACCTTTAATTGTACTGTACATCAGAATAGCCTATCTAACTTGTTCATTTAAATGGGTTAATACTTTTACCAAAGTCACAGAGATTGTAATTTAGGAGAAGTGCGTTAGGAGCAATTGTCTCCTGGCAATTTTTAAACAGATATCCTTTTTGGAATGATCTAGCTCACAACTATCAGTAATTGATTTATTGCTGTGCTGAAATTAGCTAACACTGTTGCTCTGACACATTTGCAATCCCAGTTGACGCATTTTGTCGTGATGGAGTGTGAAACATTTGGTTCAATTCTAACAGCCCATGGCCAGCAGGATGCAAGTGTTAAACATGAGGACAGTTGAAATAATGTGACTTATTACTCACACTGACCCACAACCTTCCCACGTATCCTGTGTATTCTTTTATCAACTGGACACTGTCGGCGGGGCAGCTGGATCTTTAAATAACTGTCAATTGTGTTCAATGATGCTGATGTCAGCTTCTGAATCAGGCAATAACCCTGCATGCCCTTTACAGAAGGTAAAGATTGGAGAGCTGGAGGAAGCTCCCACAGAAGGTTAATTGGACTTTAATTTTGCAAGGCTAGCCACCTTTCTAAAACCTCTGGCATCAGCTACTTTTACAATACACCCATCTCTCTTTACCCCATGGAAAATACCGCACCCAATTTATGAACTGCACAGTCTCACTAACGATGTGGCGGTGCCAGTGGTGGACTAGGCTGGACAAGGTAAAAAAAATCACATGACACCAGGTTATAGTCCAACTGGTTAGTGAGCACCTGAAGAAAGAGTGAGGCTTCGAAAACTTTGTGTTTTCAAATAAACCTGTTGGACTCTAACCTGATGTCATGTGATTTTTGACCTAGTCTCACTAAGAGTAAATGCATCAAGGTGTCACTTTTGATTGTATCCTCTACTTCCTAAAGCAAAGCTGGAACCCACAGCCTCCTGATTCAGGATCAAAATACTGTCTAACGGCTAGCGGTCACTTGTCGAAGCCATGTCAACACCTTTCCTTGTCGATTTTTTAAAAAATATGCTTATGTCCAAATTAAACTTGCTGCAAAGAAGTGCTTTCATGAGTATGGTGTCAGTATTGCTTGTTATGCACATGGTGGATTTTAGCTCGATTTGTTCAGTCAGTTCTCTTGGTTTTATTTCAAATGTCAGCGATTCACATTCCCACTGAGAGTGCTTTTTAGCTCATTAATATTGGCACTATCTCTTTGTGAAGATAGAAAGCAGAAAGCTGTTGCGGCAGAACTGGTCACACAGAATTAAATTTGCTGAAAGTTAACGTAGGTCAAGGAATTAAGAGCAGGTGGGGACTGTTGGCTTCGTCATTCACTGGAAAGAGTTTTCCACAAACATTGAGTCTTTGAATGAGTGTCCATTTGAAATGTGTTAAAGCTCAGGTGACATTGGAAAATCAGGTTAGGAATTTCTGGGCACCTAGTTTCTCATCTCTTGTTCATAAAACTCTCAGCTTCTTGCAATTTTCCTTGCTTCAGGCTTGCGTCTCTTGTGGATTGATTTATGCATTTGGTTTGACGTGATTAATTAACAACTTCATCATCTTCGTAGCGTGCTCTTTCTGACAGAAAGTGAATGATAGAATCCTAGCACTGTGGAAAGAGGCCATTCAGCCCACCCAGTCTGCGCTGGCCCTCCAAAAAAGCATCCAACCCAGACCCAGCCCTCGCCCCCACCCCACCTCATCCATGTAATCCTGCATTTACCATGGCTAACCAATGTAGCTTGGGCACTACAGGACAATTTTGCATGGCCACTCCACCTAATCTAATCTTTGGACTATGGGAGGAAACCGGAGCACCCAGTGGAAACCCACACAGACATAGAGAGAACGTGCAAACTCCACACAGACAGTCACCTACAGGTCCCTTGTGCTGTGAGGCAGCAGTGCTAAACACTGAGTTACTGTGATGTCAAACTGTACCTTTCCTTAAAAAAAATACTTTTTTTCCTTTTCCTTGCAATACAGAAAGAGGCCATTTGGCCCATTGAGTCTGCACCGACCCTCTCAAACAGCATCCCATGCAGACCCAGCCACATAACCTCGCACTTAGCACAGCTAATCCACCTAACCTGCACATCCCCTAGACACTACAGGACTAGCCACTGCTCAATGCTAACCACTGAGCCACTGTGCAGCCCAAGGAATCATATATTCCTGGGGAGTTTATCAAGGATTTGGCCAAAATCGAGTCAGATTTGGGATGAGGGTAGGGAACTGGTGGTAGGTAGTGGCCCTATGTCCAAAAATGGACCTCAGCCCTCAGCTAAGTAATATAGGCCAACTACTGTCACCTACTATACATCCATGTTGGCTGTCCTGCTGGTTTGAGTTTCAAGTCACTTCCCTTGTTAGCAGCAGCTGCCAGGTCAATAATGAGGGGCAGGTTGTGGTGACAGAGATTAAGAGTGGGTGTTGGGGGTTGGGCAGATTGATTATTGTGGGCTTCGGTTGGAGACTCCATTTGCCTTTAGGCCATTCCCATTCTCTGTGAATTCCCTAAGAACATCTTGTCATGTTTTAAATGACAAGCCAAAGGGCCTGTAAAAAACTAACACAATATTTTGACCTTAATAAATAAAGCTTTGCTTAATTGAGATCCAAGCAGGAAAAGACCAGTCCTTACTGTGCTCACCAGAGGGATATTTTGATGAAGGGATCGAAAAATCTTTTTAGGATTTCCCCTTTAAATGTGGAGGTGGCTTAATGTTCGTTTTAGCCAGCGAATAGGCGATTCAGATGAAATGTGCATAATGGCTGCCACCAACTGCACACTAAAGCACTTAGCGCAGAGGCTGAAGTTGCATGGCTACGGCAAGTCGTCCAGTACAGAAGGGATACAATGGCATTCCTCAAAACGTTCTCCTTCTCGTTAAAGCATAAATATCATTTGCAGATGCAAGTTACCCAATATATACGTTCACAAAGAAAATGATCAATCATTAACAAAGCTGTGTGCTAACTCTAGTCAGTTCCACTTTCATCAGTCTCTGTACATGCATTCTATACATAGTCCTTAAATCACACAGCTCTCCTAATAGTATGTGTATGCAATCCCATTGGTTGTTCCTCTAGTATTTGTTTAATTTTCACATGACATTTCCTTCTCCTGGAGTGTCACTCCCACGGTCAGTGTTGTTGCCATAGTTCCTGTTGGTACTGATCCATTTCTGTTGCTGGGGATAGGTGAACTCTGGGACTGAAGGGCATTCTGTACTTTGTGTCGGTGGTGAAATCACTTCCTCCTGGTCCATTGACTGCAGCGGTTGTTGTTTCTCTTATTGTATGTTGGCGTCTGCAGTTGCAATAATATGTATGGTCATTCACGTTTATCACTCGCGATTGAGGTAGCAGCTGCATTTACACAGATTCCAGGTTCCCATTTTGTTTCGAGCGTTGAACATTTAGACTTTGACTGTCTGGTCAAAGCTCAGTTCTGGCAATTACCCTAAAAAATGATCAAATTGAAATTTGGCTGTCTGTCATTTCGCCTTGATTTTCATACTCAATGATTTTTACTTTTGACTTCAGCAGTTTTTGTATTGGAATTGTAGTTTGGGTACAATGTGACATTATTATTTTTACTGGACAAATTTCTACTCTTTCAGAATGTGCATTTCTCTATTTAAGGATCACGCTGTACAAGTTTTTGCTGGATTTGCCAATCTCTTTATGAACCCGTTGATGATTGCTATTTTTAGTTAATCTTTCAGCCTCTCCATTTGACTGAGGATGCTGTGGAGACATGTGTGGTGTTGAAATTCCCAGTTGCTTTCAAAGTGGCTGAATTCTTCACTTGTGAATTGAGGGCCATTGTCACATTTCACGATGTCTGGAATGTCATGATGACTGAAGTGTGCTTTCAGACACTCTACAATCTCACTGATAATCATTGATGTCAGCTCGTCTAACTCCCAGTAGTCAGATTAGTAGTTGGCAATGACAAGATAATTAGTTCCTGCGAGAGTGAAGCTTCCAAGATTTAACCGTGATCTGTCTTGGATGTTGTTCTTTATTTTTCTTAGCTTAACACTTGTTACAAGTACTGTTCTGGTTGACATGGTTCTGAATCTCATTGCTCGTGTTTGTCCAATATTTCTCTTGTCTTTCAAAGACTAGACTCAATTCCTTGATGGCTTGCGTGATGGCACTTTAGCTTGTGGTTGACTCTCAACTGTCCTCTAAAATGGCCTAGCAAGCTACTCAGTTGTATCGATCGCTAGAAAGTCACAACAAAGAAATGAAACCAGACGGACCACCTGACATTAACCTTGGAACTGGAAAAGACAACGGCAAAAACACAAACACCCCTTTCGGCCATACAAAGGCCTCCTTACCAACATCCAGGGGCTAGTGCTGAAATTGGAAGAGCTGTCTCACAGCTGATCAAGCAACAACCTGACATAGTAATTTTCACAGAATCATACCTTACAGATAACACTCCAGACACACCATTACCATCCCAGGATTTGTCCTGTTTCACCAGCAGGACAGACCAAGCAGAGATGGTGGCAGAGTGGTATACAGTCAGGAGGGAGTTGCCCTGGGAGTACTTGACATCGACTCTGGACCCCATGAGGATCTCATGGCTTCTGGTTAAACATGAGCAAGGAAACCTCTTACTGGTTACCACATACCATCCTCCTTTGGCTGATGAATCAGTACTCCTCTGTGTTGAACAACACTTAGAGGAAGCTCTGAGGGTGGCACGGGTGCAAAATGTGCTCTGGGTAGGGAGGGGTTTTCAATGTCCACTACTAAGAGTGGCTTGGCAGCAGCATTGGATATGCTAACTTCCCAAACTCGCTTCTATGGCAAATTGCTCATCAAATTCTCCCACTCACCACAGGCAGAGGTTCTCACCACTGCTGGGATATCCCAGAAAGGCCGGTGCCATTTTTAAAGCCCAGCTATGAACCCAGTCATGTTTTGGTGGGCAAGAGTTGACCTTCACTGTGCACACAGTGGAAGAGCAACCATGAATCAATGCTTCTCGGGGTACAGGTTTGATATAGCTTACATTTCATTGCACATATGACTACATGGTCTTACATCTATTGCTGTTTATAACTAAGCCACCAGCTTACCTGTCCTTCACTACATCCCATTTTACAATCTTGTCTAAATCAGTGGTACTCTTTTGCCAACGTCCAGAGACACCCAGCATCTCTTTGTTGTACCGCATTGGACCATCACAGACTGGAAAATCTTCAAATGGTTCAAAATATTCACTTTTATTGATCAATAGCACAAGTGAACAGTAAACAGACAAATAGAAGCTGCATTTGCGTTTTGGAACAGAAAGAGCATGTTTGCCATTTTGAGAACCAACAAATTTGCAGCTCTCATCTCCTAGAACTGGGTGTTAAGTAAGCCCTTAAGGCTGTGATGTTGTGCTTTCTTGCTGCTGTTCTCTATTGTACAGAGGGTGATGCTCCTCTTGTTCAATGTCATCGTCTTCCTCCTCTGCTTCTGCTCTCCAAGCTCTTCCGTGATTATCACATGCCTTGATGCTTGCTCCAGTAGGGCAGAGCTTGCTTGGATTGTGCAGCACACTCTGCTGAGTGTCTCAGAGTCTAGCATACCAATCACCTTGATGACCACTGGGATAGAATGGTGACACACTCCTTCATGTCACAGATCCTGCTTCAGCAGTTGGCATCGTTCTATAGCAGTATCCATGGACATTCTCAGCCTTTGATGGCTATATGCCTTTCTTACCCTGAGGAAATGGCATCAAGGGCAAAACTCTCTGGTCTTCCTATACTTCCTGCTCATCCTGAGGGGACCATCAGTTGTGGCTTTTTCATGTGGAAGCTGCCAGATATTGCTGTTTCTCCTGAGCTTGCTAGCTCTTCTATTCCACCTTGATTTCTCTGTACCTTCTCCGTACTGTAATGGCAGTGATGTTAACTTCTGCTGGAGTTGGATCCATCTGTTACTGACAATGAAGATGTGTAGATAAATAAGACACAGAACAGATCCCCAGCATTGCCACCTCAGACGAGTCCAAGTCAGCTGGTCTCTGATAGATATTGACTGCTGAAAAACTGACAAGTTAATTATTAAAACCACTCATAGACGTAGACCAAAACTCACTCGCCAAAAGTTCAAAATGCAAACTCTAAACTAAATTATATTAATATATATAAATCATACATCTTACAATCCCCATTGTGGGCGACACGGTGGATCAGTGGTTAGCACTGCTGCCTCACAGGTTTCCATCGGGTGTTTCGATTTACTCCCACAGTCCAAAGATTTGCAAGCAAGGTAGATTGACCATGCTAAATTACTCAATATTGTCCGGGGATGTGCCAGGCTGGGTGGGTTAGCCATGGGAAATGCAGGGTTACAGAGATAATGGGGTGGGTCTGGGTGGGATGCTCTTCAGAAGATTGATGTGGACTTGATGGGCCAAATGGCCTCCTTTCACACTATACGGATTCTATAATTAATCCCCTGATGCGGACCATCCCAAGCGGTTGACTAACCTTGTCCAAACTTTGGCCTGAGATAAAACAATAACCGTGGCTGACTGTACAGGGACCTCCTGCCTAATGGCAGCCCCTTGAGTGTACTGCCCTTCGAGTTTAAAGCCTGGCCATTTGCTTAATGGACATGCATATTGCTATCCAGCAACATGTCCATCCCTTGACTGATGACTGCTGTCAACCGTAACAAGTGGTCAGGCTTTGTGTTAGTGCTGAGGAGCGAGGCCAGGTAGGAGGACTGTGAGCCTTTAAGCTCTGGCTGAGGGGACAAACAGCAAAAGAGCCAAGGCATTGCAGGGATGCTTTGAGCATTGAAGGAGTGAGTGAGTGTTCGGAGAGTGAGTGAGATGCAGCTTGATCCAATTTCCGAGCTGGGTATCTGTCCCTGAGCACGAGGTGTCCTGGCAACAGCATTTCAGTGAAAGATACTGGTGCATTCCCAAGTGCAGAATGGCAGTGCAAGACTGTATTATAGGTGCACCAGGGGTGTGTCTTGACCACACAGCTGCTTCAGATGCTAAGTGAGTCTGTGGACGGGGTATGTGTGCACAGTCGCCGTCCATTGGAGCGTGCCCTGATCTATTGGCACCACCTGTCCAAGACAGAGGTCCGGACAAGCAAACGGTGAGCTGGAGTCACCGGGTTAATTCTCTGACTTTCATGTCAGGAATGATCACTCTCTAGTTTCTAACCAATGAGGTGAGATTAGGCAATAATGAGCTGCTAATGCATCTATATACAGGAATGTTGTTTGCTGCTCAGAATCTCACCTCACTGTTCAATATTGTGGGAGTAACCAACACTGTGGAAGATTTAGAATTGAGCGCATGGGTACTGGGGCCTAGCTTCAGTTCCGGAACATTCCTTTCAGGAGGTGTCAACAGCCCCCCGATTCTGGGGAAGCATTTTGCTGACAGTGTGGGCGGGAGAAGGGAGCACATTTTCTGATTGGTCGTTGCCAGTTCAGGTGCTAATTTATGTTAACCCATTCATTCCCTTGCTGGTCCATTTAAAGGAATCTCACTTTAAATTTAAAGGAGGCACAGAGTAAATGTGCCTCAGTCTTTCTAAAAGGTTAGGACAGTAGTACAGGAAGTTTAATTCATCTTTGACTTAGTCCAGGAAGTTCAGAAAGTAAGTTGGGGAGGGGGAAATCGTGCTATTTGTTAGAGAGTAATAACTGTAATCTTTAGGTAGCTATTTGAAATTTAATTTGCAAGCTAACAGCCAATAGAGGGTTAATCATGTCAGTTGGTTGGATTTCGTGTTCCACCTAGGACAAGTGGTCAATCATAAACGCTGAGACCATCCCTGAGAGTTATATCTGCAGGCCTTGTATCCAGTTTCAGTTACTCACTGAACAAATTGATTGACTAGAGCAGAACTTGGAGACACTTAAGAAGCACATTCATGGCGGAGAGCGTCATAGTTAGAAGTTCTAGAGACATTGTCACACCCAAGGTACAGGAGAATCTCTGTGTGACCATTAGACAGGGCAGGCAGTCAGTGCAGAAGCTCCCTGCAGCTGACCCTTGTCAAACACTATTCTGTTTTGGAAACTGATGAAGGACTTGGCCTATCAGATGATAGCAGCAGTAGGAACTAGAGCAAGGGTACCACGACTAGCCCTGCTGTACAGAGCATTTGTATTTGGAGAGTTGATAGTCAGGGATACAGGCAGTCACTTCTGTGGCTGCAAGAGAGACTCCAGGATGATATGTTCCCTGGTCCCACATTCATGGCTGTCTCTGAGCAGATAGAGAGCAATCTGAAGCTGGAGGGTAAACAGTCATTGTTCATATTGGCACAAATAACAGAGATAGGAAGATTGACAAAGCCCTGCAACAACAATTCAGGGAGTTAGGTAGTAAACTAAAAGACAGGATCTCGAGGGCAATTAGCTCAGAATTACTCCCGTGCCACTTGATACTGAGGCTGGGAACAGAGACAGAGGATGATTGGACATGTGGCTAAAGAGCTGGTGTAGTGGAGAAGGCTTCAGGTATGTGGATCATTTGGATGTTTTCCAGGGAAGATGGGATCTGTATGAGAATACCGGGTTGCACCTAAACTGGAGGGGCACTGATATTCTGGTAGAAAGGAGGATTGATAGTGCCACTTGGGAGGGTTGGAACTTGTGTGGCAGTGGGATGGGAACTGAAACAGCAGGTCAGTAAGTACAGAGACTGGGGAAGAGCTTGAGTCTAAGGCAAATATAGCTAACAGGAAGAGCAGGCAGGGAGGGGTTGCTGAGCTCAGTGGAACTGAAAGCTTGGACTGCATTTGCTTCAATGCAAGAAGAAGAAATTGAGGACTGCAGATGCTGGAGAGTCAGAGTCAAAAAATGTGGTGCTGGAAAAGCACATCAGGTCAAGCTGCATCCGAGAGACTGTCCTCCTCCTCAGATGCTGCCTGACCTGCTGTGCTTTACCAGCACCACACTTTTTGACTCTTCAATGCAGGAAGCATAACAGGTAAGACAGATGTACTTAGAGTCTGGATTAATGCATGCAGTCATGATATTGTTGCTATCCCAGAGACATAGTTGATACAGGGACAGGATTGGTAGCTTAATGTTTTGGGATATCGATGTTTTAGACAAGACAGAGGAGGAAACAAAAGAAGTGGGAGAGTTGCATTATTGGTAGGGAGCATGTCACATCCGTGTTAAGGGAGGACACACTGGAGGGATCTTGCAGTGAGGCATTATGGGTAGATCTGACCAATACGAAGGGTACAATCACAATGCTGGGATTTAACTACAGATCTCCAAGCTGCTAGCAGGAAATAGAGGAAGATGTACGTTGTCAGATTCTGGAAAGGTGTATAAACAATAGCGTTGTTGTGGTGTGTGATTTTAACTTCCCCCATATTGACTGGCACTCCTTAAGTGTCAGCGGTTTGGATAGGCTGTAATTTGTTGGTGTGTCCAGGAGGGTTTTTTGAAACAATATGTAGATAGTCCAATGAGGGTGGGGTCCATATTGGCCCTGGTTTTGGGAAATAAGCCCAGCCAGGTAATTACGTTTCAGCGGGGGAGCATTTTGGGAATAGCGACCATAATTCTGTAAACTTTCAAATACTTGTGGAGAAGGACAAGTGTGGAACTCAGATGAAGGTGTTAAATTGGGTGAAGGCCAACTATAACTGAATTAGAAAAGCATTGGAGATTGTGGGATGGGAGCAGTTGTTTGAGAGTAAATCCACATCTGGCATGTGGGAGTTTTTTTAAAGACCAGTTGATTTGAGTGCAGGACAGGCATGTTCCTGTGAAAATGAAGGACAGGAATGGCAGGATTCGGAACCTTGGATAATGGGGGAAATTATCAGATTAGTCAATAAAGCATACCTAAGGTTTAAGGAGAAAGTGAGGTCTGCAGATGCTGGAGATCAGAGCTGAAAATGTGTTGCTGGAACAGCGCAGCAGGTCAGGCAGCATTCAGGGATCAGGAGAATCGACATTTCGGGCATAAGCCCTTCTTCAGGACTTCCTGAAGAAGGGCTTATGCCCGAAACGTCGATTCTCCTGATCCCTGGATGCTGCCTGACCTGCTGCGCTGTTCCAGCAACACATTTTCATATCTAAGGTTTAGGCAACTAAAAACAAACAAAGTCATAGAGATGTACAGCATGGAAACAGACCCTTCGGTCCAACCTGTCCATGCTGACCAGATATCCCAACCCAATCTAGTCCCACATGCTAGCACCTGGCCCATATCCCTCCAAACCCTTCCTATTCATATACCCATCCAAATGCCTCTTAAATGTTGCAATTGTACCAGCCTCCACCACATCCTCTGGCAGCTCATTCCATACACATACTACCCTTCATGTGAAAATGTTGCCCCTTAGGTCTCTTTTATATTTTTTCCTTCTCACCCTAAACCTATTCCCTCTAGTTCTGGACTCCCCGGCCCCAGGGAAAAGACTTTGTCTATTTATCCTATCCATGCCCCTCATAATTTTGTAAACCTCTATAAGGTCACCCCTCAGTCTCCGACGATCCAGGGAAATCAGCCCCAGCCTGTTCAGTCTCTCCCTATATCTCAAATCCTCCAACCCTGGCAACATTCTTATAAATCTCCTCTGAACCCTTTCAAAGTTTCACAACATCTTTCCGATAGGAAGGAGACCAGAAGTGCATGCAATATTCCAACAGTGGCCTAACCAATGTCCTGTACAGCTGCAACATGACCTCCCAACTCCTGTACTGAAAATGTGTTGCTGGAAAAGCGCAGCGGGTCAGGCAGCATCCAAGGAACAGGAGAATCGACATTTCGGGCATGAGCCCATCTTCAGGAATCCCTTCGTTTCGGGCATGAGCCCTTCTTCTTCCATTCCTGAAGAATGGTTCATGCCCGAAACGTCTATTCTCCTGTTCCTTGGATGCTGCCTGACCTGCTGCACTTTTCCAGCAACACATTTTCAGCTCTGATCTCCAGCATCTGCAGCCCTCACTTCCTCCCAACTCCTGTACTCAATATTCTGACCAATAAAGGAAAGCATACCAAACGCCTTTTCACTATCCTATCTACCTGCAACTCCACTTTCAAGGAGCTATGAACCTGCACTCCAAGGTCTCTTTGTTCAGCAACACTCCCTAGGACCTTACCATTAAGTGTATAAGTCCTGCTAAGATTTGTTTTCCCAAAATGCAGCACCTCGCATTTATCTGAATTAAACTTCATCTGCCACTTCTTAGCCCATTGGCCCATCTGGTCCAGATCTGTTGTAATCTGAGGTAACCCTCTTCGTTGTCCACTACACCTCCAATTTTGGTGTCATCTGCAAACGTACTAACTGTACCTCTTATGCTCGCATCCAAATCATTTATGTAAATGACAAAAAGTAGAGGATCCAACACTGATCCTTGTGGCACTCCACTGGTCACAGGCCTCCAGTCAGAAAAACAAGCTTCCACCACCACCCTCTGTCTTTGAGCCAGTTCTGTATCCAAATGGCTAGTTCTCCCTGTATTCCATGAGAACTAAACTTGCTAATCAGTCTCCCATGGGGAACCTTGTCGAACGCCTTACTGAAGTCCATATAGACCACATCTACTGCTCTGCCCTCATCAATCTTCTTTGTTACTTTCTGGGTAATCCAAGATGGAGGACGGGAAAAATTTCTGGCTGTAAGAGCTGCTCCTTTTTTGGGGTATTTTAGGTGTTGGAGGTGATTTCCTCGAATTCCAGGAGCAGCAATTACTTTTTTATACGCTGTTGCATTGTTTTGGAACTTTGGAAAAGAAAGTCCTTGAAGAATCTCGAGAAAGTAAGGAGGAGCTCACACAGGAAGTGAGGAGGGCTAAAAGGGACTATTAAATATCCTTGGCCAGCCAGTTTACGGAGGCATTTTATACAATATATCAGGAGCAAGAGGCTAGCTCAGGAAAGAGTAGGCCCACTCAAAGATCAAAGAGGGAGGTTATGTGTGGAACCAGAGGAAATGGGTGAGATCCTTAATGTATACTTTGCATTGGTATTCATTAAAGAGAGGAACATGAGGGATGTTGCGGTTATGAAAAGATGTGTGAATACTCTCAAGCAGGTCAACATAATGAAGGAGGAAGTGTTGGGTGTCTTGAAATACATGAAAATAGACAAATATCCATGGTCAGATGGGATCTATCCCAGGATTCTGTGGATTTAGAAGGTTTTAGAGGGATATGGGCCAACTGGTAGTAAATGATACTAGATTAATTTAGGATATCTGGTTGGTATGGATGAGTTGGACCAAAGGGTATGTTTCCATATTGTACAACTCGATGCCTCAATGAATCTATCAGCGTTGTTTTCAGTCGTGTGTCAGTAATATACGTCTGTTGCCTTGTTTGCATGTGATCTCTGTAAACAAAGTGATATTCTTTACTGATGGTTTGGAACAGATGGAAGCCACTTGAGGAGGGTGCTTTGAAGTGGTTTGTGTCAGGCTGCACCCTCACTTTGTCTTGATGAAACATATACTGGTTAAAATGCTCATAAGCAAAGACAATAGCTGGATTCTTTCTCAATCTGAGTTTAGTGTTCTTCAGGTTATATTAGCATATTGGGTGCAAATGTAACTATTGCCCTTGCCACAGAAGTGTTGCTCCCAATATTGTCTCATTGACATCACACTGTAAGCTAACTTCATTATTGTTGTCAATGTATCTTAGCACTGGCTTAGTCCTCATCATTTATTTAATTCTAATGAGCTCCAATGCAACTGTAGGTCTTTAGACAGTGAGCATGCACAGAGGTCATAATCTGCTGGCAAACTAGGCAGAAATTTAGTAAGTAGGTTACGGATTGATCACATTTGTCCTGGAATGTCTCTCAGAATAATATAAAGCCTCATCTCTAAGTATTATCCCATAAATACGCTGCAGCTGTTAATTCACAATCTTGGAGCTTTTGCACATGTCAATGGCTTTCTGAAGAAATGAGGGGAAGAGAGGTTGACTGTACTTGATATAATGAGCTGAAAATGTGTTACTGGAAAAGTGCAGCAGGTCAGGCAGCATCCAAGGAGCAGGAGAATCGACATTTCGGGCATGAGCCCTTCTTCAGGAATCCTTTGTACTTGATATAATGGCAGTATTAAGTGGAGTGTGCTGTCAAAATTTAAGTCAGTGGAAATTGGAAAACTTTGCTGATTGGAGTCAAATCCAGCACAAAGGAAGCTGGTCACAATTGTTGGAGTATAATTAATTCAGCCCTATCTCAGGAATACTCATCGGTGTTTTACAATGAGCTGATGGAAACTGGAACAGATAAAATGATTTGGACATGTTTCCAGATCAATAAGGATCACTTGATTCCTTGGAATTGTGTCCAGTAACCATGTAGCCTGTGAATCATCTGTAATTACTGAAGTTTAGTGTATGCTGTGAGATGTCTTTTTTAAAAAAAATCAAGTCACTTTGGAGAAACAACTAAGCTAGATAAGGAGATATTAAATAGGATTTGTCGTCATAATTAAAAGGGATTAAACAGGCAAAAGGGCCAATGTCAATAGTGGTCCAACAATTTTGACCTTTGGACCCTCTTATGTAAATCCGGTAGCGAGTGAGGGCATGCGACACGCCAGAGACTTCACTCTCTCTCTTGAAGTCTTGTTTCTTACGGGACGTCCTTCAGAATGAAATAGACTTGCCCAATGCCAGTACTTCTGTCTACTTGGCCAAACTTGAAATAGCCAACTCTGACCATGTCTCAGCAATTTGAGTCCAAGTTGATTGGCATCAAAACTGTACATTTATCACCAATCTACTGTGAGTAATCCAACTACATCAACAGGAAGTTCAGCAGATGTGAGAAGTTATCACATTTTATCCTTTGTTTCTGGGCTTAGAGTCATAGAGAACATTTTCATGCAGAGGGTGGTACAGAGAGATATACAACAGGGAAACAAACCTTTCAGTCCATCTCATCCATGCTAACCATGGATAAGGGTAATGCACTGTCTCCGGAAATTTGAACTTAATCCAGTCACGTTGCCAGCACTTGGCCTTTTTACCTCTAACCCCTTTCCATTCATATGCTCATCTGGATGTCTTTTAAATGTTGTAATTGTAACAGGCTCCCCCCCCCCCACTTCTTCTGGTAGTTCATTTTACACATGCACCACCCTCTGCATGAAAATAATGCCCCTTAGGCTCCTTTTAAATCTATTCCCTCTCACCTTAAATATATACCCTCTAGCCTGGTTTGGCAGACTGGAGTTGTTTTGTTCCACTTTGCCACAGTCAAACCATCATGGGACAGAGATTTGTCTTTTTGGTTTTGTATATCTATGTGTGGAGGATCAAGGCAATTTTGTTTTAATTCCAAGTCAAACCTTAGTGTTAATTAATAGTTGCCACTCAATTTAAGAATAAGATTTGTTCATTAATAAAGCCTAGTAAATATCTCTTAAAATGTGGATAGTAGTATGAAAGAATGGAGTTGTCCATTTGGCAAATGAATTTGCAAATGTACACTAATGGTGTGACTGCTTCGAGTAGCGGGCTTGATTATCAGTGCGTTGCTCCCATCAAAGAAATTTGTTGCAAAAATTCACCAAAGGTCCTTCGGCAGCACTTTCAAACCACGACCACTACCATCTACAAGGACAGGGACAGCAGATACTTCAGAACCTGCAAGGTCAGTTCCAAACCACTTACTATCCTGACTTAGAAATATATCACCGTTCCTTCACTGTGACTGAGTCAAAATCCTAAAACTTCTTCCATAACAGCACTGTAGGTCTACATACAGCACATGGACTGCAGCGGTTCAAGAAGGTAACTCATCACTACCTTTTCAAGGGCATCTAGGGGCAGGCAATAAATACTGGCCCAGCCAGCAATGCCCAAATTCCACATGTGAATAAAAACAATGCTGTAGCTTCTAGGGACATCTCTGCAGGAGTTCCTCAGCATTGTGTCTTCAGCTGCTTCAGGAGTGACTGTTCCTCCATCATAACGTAGGGATATCATAACTGATGATTTCATGATGTTTAGCACCTTTGGTGGTTTCAAAAATAAGATCACAGCAGCTGGCTGTTTCATAGTTCTGAAAAATCCATACATTTTTAACTGCTCCATTTGGCTTCGTGTTTTAAATGATGTGTATTTAATAGCTGCCACCAATTGTACGTAAAATCACTTACAGCAGAGGCAGAGGTCCCGTAACTAGGGCAAGACAGTCAGTACACTAAGGATACAATACACTTGTCCAAACTCAAGGAATGCTTGATAAATGATGCTATCTAATTTCCTGTCATGCTTTTACCCAGCCATCCTTGGCTGGGTAAAAGTGGCTGATCCCCAAATTTGTATTTTGTCACTCCTGCATTGAAATGCATTCTATTTCTAACATATTAACAATAATTGATCAGCAAACTGACTTAGTTTGTTGAGAAAAACAGTGTGTTCCAAGTAGACCCTGACCTGATTTAATCACAACATTTAAGCAGGACTGTGATGAACATTTAAAGAAGGAAAACACCTTTACAAGGACACAGAGAAGGAACATACGAATGAGAGGAAAATCGCCTGGTATGAGTCACGCAGACAAAGGAAACTGAAATGGCCCATTTCTGTGCATATTTCGAGAAAGATTCCAAGCTGTAACTTCCTAATTTCAGTTGAACATTTCACCATTAATTTTAGTTGCAACATTCAGAAAACAAATTTCTAGTATCACTTTCGGATGATGTTTGTACCGAAGACCATTTGACTCCGTATTCTATCACGTTTATCGCGAAACTACCCCATAAAGATTCTTGACATAAATTGGCTTCTTGATGATGACGGCTGGAATTTCTGATTAATATTCATATTTTTATTATAAATTCAGATTTAAAGTTGGAAACAAATGGGCAATACAGCAAACAGCTGTTAAAATTCAATGGAACCTCTATTGTAAAGGCTTACTATGCAGGTTATATAATGACTATTTATTAATAATAGATTTATGTGTAAATTGATGCAGGTGACAGTAATAGAAGAATGATTAAAAATGTCCCATTATTCTGCTAATGAGATATTAACTTGTTCAACGGATTAACACGTTATACAATATTGTACATGGAAATGCTGTATCAGAACATGGAACCTTATTTTACTAATTGCAACTTTTGATCTTCACTTGGAAAGTCATGTTGATTGTTTTGGTGTGGATAGATTCATAGAGTGTGTCACAGGATTCCTGATGAAGGGCTTATGCCTGAAACATTGATTCTCCTGCTCCTCGGATGCTGCCTGGCCTGCTGGGCTTTTCCAGCACCACACTTTCTGACTCTGATCTCCAGCATCTGCAGACCTCACTTTTTCCACATAGAGTCATACAGCTATACAGCATAGAAACAGACGCTTTGGTCCATCTTGACCAGATATCCTAAACTAAACTTAGTCCCAGTTGCCAGCTTTTGGGCCATTTCCAGTTAAACCCTTCCTATTCAAGTACCCATCCAGTTGCCTTTTAAATGTTGCAATTGTACCAACGTCCACCACTTCCTAGGCAGCTCATTTTATACACTCACCACTCACTGCATTAAAAAGTTAGGTCCTTTTTAAATCTTTCCCCTGTCACCTTAAACCTAATGCCCTCTAGTTTTGCACTCCGCTACCTGGGGGAAAACACCTTCGCTATTCACCTTATGTAGGCCCATCATGATTTTATGAACTTCTGCAGAAGAGTTACAATGCATTCAAAATTTTAACTCAATTTCTCTCTCCACAGATGTTGCCAGACTTGTTAAGTTTCTCCAGTATTTTCTGATTTTATTTCAGATTTCCAGCAAGCACAGAATTTTGTCTCTATTTCACAGTCTCAGGATGTCTAACTTCACCTTTTGAAATGTTGTCATTGGTTGAATATAGGAAATGGGACAGTGAGCAAGTTCAGAGCAAACTACTGTGAACAACAATATAATATTTGGTTTGATTTATTATTGTCACGTACCTGGGTACAGTGAAAAGTTTTGTTTTGCATGCAATATAGGCATATCATTACAGTGAAAATCATAAGGTGATTGAATAGAGCGAGAAATACAAAGTCATGGTTGCAAAGAAGTTTCTTAAATGATAGAACAGCAGTTGGAATGCTCATGCTTCCGAATAAACCTGTTGGACTATAACCTGGTGTTGTGTGATTTTTAAACTTTGTCCACAAAAAACAATATCAATATTAGATCTGAAATTTGAGAGGTCCATTCTGAAGTCTAATAACAACGGGGAAAAAGCTGTTCTTGAATCTGTTGGTACATGTGTTTAAGCTTTTGTATCTTCTGGCTGAGAGAAGATTTTGGAAGAGATTATAACCGAGGTGGGAAGGCTCTTTGATGATGTTGGCAGCCTTTCAAAGAAATCAAGGAGTGTAGATGGAGTCAATGGTTGAAAGGTTGGCTTGCGTGATGATTAGCTTTTGTGATGCTGACTAATGGATAAACCTTCATAAGACCACCAAGATGACTAATAACTTTTCTTCAAATAATGTCATTGGAAGTTTTGCGCACATTTAACATTTCGCCTGAAAGCTGATATCCCTGAAAATGAAACATTCCCTCAGCACTGCACTAGGGGTAACATTTATATAGGGTGCTTCACATGTTAAATATAATATTTTGATCTAAACATACTTTTAAAGGTATGAAAAGGAAGAGATTCAGCCTCTAGAAAAGATGCTGAGTGTTCCCAGGGGTTAATATGCCTCAACATGGGTCAATCAGTAGAGAGACCCATAACATTTTCGTTTGAAGTGCACAGAATTTTGGAGAGGTTCAGTCATTGTTCTCCCTTTGGCTGTGTCAATGAATGATAAGGTAGATTGTTAAAGTGCAAATGAATTTACTGTATAATCAGAAACCACTCCATACCAATTAAAATAGTCCGCAAGTCAACTGTCAGGTTAAACCTTCATCCTCCAACTTAATGAAGAGACATGTCTCATTAAAGTAGACATGGCAAGACACAGGAGGATATTCACAAGTTTCATCTTGCTGCTAACCATTGTTAATAATTAATATATAGGAACTGAATTTGACTACTACTTACCTTGTTTTCCCAACTAACTGAATAGGAAATGAGAGAGAAGTTACTTTTCACATGCCTACCCATATTATTTTAAAAATGCTGCTTGCTGTTACACCTCACTGAGATAGCACATTGCAAAAAGAAAAGCCTCACCATCCCTCGAGTTGTCACACAAGTTAAAAAGTATGCAGAATTCCCTGATTTTTCTGTCTTTCAGGCCCAGATTTTTTTGAAAGCAACAATGACTATGTATTATAAATAACTAGACTCCTGCAGGTAACCAATGATGAACTATTGGGATATAACTCTTCCAATTAAATCTCTAATCATGGAATGAAATCTGTCTCTACATACTTATGCATACATACAAACACATACTAAAAATCTCCATGGGTGCTATGAGCAGAACGAAAGACTGGGAAGGCAGTTCACTGTTCCCTGTCCATAGCCTTTTGCCGACAACAATACTGCTCTCAATCTTCCTTCTCCAGATACTTTCACTTGTATTCAGAAGGCACAGTGTGACTGGTTCACACTTAGAAAAATCTCTGGCTTATTAATTAAAAGTCACAGCTTCCACCAACTGATGAGGTGAATTAAGCTAGCCAACTTCAGGCTTGGTATTTATTTTATTACAGAGCAAAAACAGCTTCATCTCCTTCAGAGGTCTGATCGATTCTGCCAAAATTTCTACACCCTAACTGTTCAGATACTTGAGAGCTAATCACATAGCTGTTGTGAGGTAGAAGGCCTTTGTCATCAATAACTTGTCACCAGTCCACAGACAATCAGCTACTCGTTGCTAATCAAAGGCCCATTCATACACAGCCTTTGGCTCCAGCTCATCTTCAAACCTTGCCCTTTCCTCAAGAAACAGCAACATAAAAGACCCTTCACATCAAAACCATATTCAGCCAAGCGCATCATCAGGAGCCCGAGCAAAACTGATTGGAGTCCTACTTGGTATATAGGTTGATGGTTGTAGTTGTTGGAGGTCAGTTATCTCAGCTGCAGGACATCTCTGCAGGAGCTCTTCAGGGTAGTGTCCCAGGCCCAACCATCTTCAGCTGCTTCATCAATGACCTTAGCTCCATCATAATATCAGAAGTGGGGATGTTTACCAATGATTGCACAATGTTCAGCACCATTCACAACTCCTCAGCTATTGAAGCAGTCCATATAGAAATGCAACAAGAGCTGGCCAATATCCTGGCTTGGGCAGACAAATAACATTTGCGCCATTCAAATGCCAGGCAATGACCATCTTCAATAAGAGATAATCTAACTGCCATCTCTTGACTTCAATGTATTATCAGCATCAAATCCCTGACTATGAAGAGCTATTGGGTGACCACTGAGTAGAAACTTAACAGGACTCACCACATAAATGTAATGGCTGAAGACTAGGTCAGAGGTTAGGAATAATGCAGTGAGTAACTCACCTCCTGACTCCCCAAAGCCTGTCCACCATCTACAAGATGCAAGTCAGGAATGTGATGGAATATTCCCCACTTGCCTAGATGACTGTAGCTCCAATGACACTCAAGAAGCTTGACACCATCCAGGACAATGCAGCCAACTTGTTTGGCACCAGATCCACAAACATCCGCTCTCTCCAGCACCAATGCTCAGTGTGTACCATTGACAGATTGCACTACAGAAATTCAGCAAAGACCCTTAGCACCATTTAAACTCACGGCCACTTCCATCTGGAAGGATGAGAGCAGCAAATACATGGGATTACCATCGCCTGCAAGTTCCCCTCCAAGCCATTCATCATCCTGATTCGGAAATATATTGCCATTCCTTCAGTATCACGAGATCAAAATCCTGGAATTCCCTCCTGAAGGGCATTGTTTGTCTACCCACAGTAATTCACCAGCAAATTCTCAATAGAAACTAGGGACGGACAATAAATGCTGACCCATCCAGCAAGACCTATGGCCCATGAGTGAATAAAAAAAACTTACAATGGGTGCCAGGTTACTTGATTTTAAAAAATCCAACACAACACTTTCAAAACTTTTTTTACCATTTTAGTCTACACTTAAAAGTACAAAAAAGATATACAGTCTTTACATTGCATAATATCTTACAACCTTTCTGCATCTCTGCATGAATGGGAATTGCTGCTGTAAACCTTCTTACACTGTAAGCATACAATTTTAGTCCAATCATCTCTCATAGGTAATTATGAGAGATTTCATATTCTGACCACTAAATTATGTATTAATTCCTTGAGAGGAACACTAGACAATTTTGGCAAACAGTCAAGAACTGGTTTTAAATTTGATTGTCAAATAATTCCAGAGAGGCAGGCATCCCGTCACCAAGTCACGCTTTATTTACACATGCATCATACATGACACTGACCCAGCTCCCTCAGAGACAGCTTTCAGAGTGAGCAGAACCCTTGACATTCCTATTTATATTGCGGCTGTACAGGACATTGGTTAGGCCACTGTTGGAATATTGCGTGCAATTCTGGTCTCCTTCCTATCGGAAAGATGTTGTGAAACTTGAAAGGATTCAGAAAAGATTTACAAGGATGTTTCCAGGGTTGGAGGATCTGAGCTACAGGGAGAGGCTGAACAGGCTGGGGCTATTTTCCCTGGAGTGTTGGAGACTGAGGGGTGATGTTTTAGAGGTTTACAAAATTATGAGGGGCATGGATAGGGTAAATAGACAAAGTCTTTTTCCTGGGATCAGGAAGTCCAGAACTAGAGGGCATAGGTTTAGGGTGGGAGGGGAAAGATATAAAAGAGACCTAAGAGGAAATTTTTCACGCAGAGGGTGGTATGTGTATGGAATGAGCTGCCAGAGGTTGTGGTGGAGGCTGGTACAATTGCAACATTTAAGAGACATTTGGATGGGTATATGAATAGGAAGGGTTTGGAGGGATATGGGCCAGGTACTGGCAGGTGGGACTAGATTGGGTTGGGATATCTGGTCGGCATGGACAGGTTGGACCGAAGGGTCTGTTTCCATGCTGTATATCTCTATGACTCTATGACTCTATATCTGTCAACCAGGGCTCCCTGATTGGACCAGGTTAACAGCCCCAGTCAGGGAACTCATATTCTATGAGGTCACCTGGCAGACCTTGTGACAATCGTTGCTGGTTGGATAAAGAATGCACATTAGTAGCACTTTGCCATCATGGATTTTGGGAGTGTGAACATCTACCATTTTGAACCTTGAGTCTCAATTACTCCCAATTCATGGACTGAGTCATTGCACTCATTACTGAAGAGCACAAACACTGAGGCACCTATATTTATATTTTATTTTCTGATCAACCTGTTCAGAGATTTTGTTCTGTCGTGTTGGAGCAGGTGGGACTTGAACCTCAGTCGCCCATTCCAGGGATATGAAAACTATCTCTGGAACACAAGAAGCCTCTTTTCAATTTTTAACATTTCATCTATTTTTCTAAACAACATCTTCAGAGATGTTATGACACACCTCTGGAGCAGTTGAGACTTGAACCCAGGTCTCCTATTCCAGGGTATGAACACTACCACTGCAACACAATAAACCTCGTTTTCTCTTAAACTGTTATTTTGAACAGTTTCCTACTGTTTCACTTTATAAAGCAGGATTTCTGTGGTCCAGGAAAGAACTGCATTCATAAAGCTCCTATGATTGAAGGATCAACATCAGCCAGGATACCTCATCTGCTCTTGTTTGAAATAAAAAAATGGGATCTTTTATGACCAACTGAAAGGGAATATGGTTCCGTGGTTTAACATCTCTTTTAAATAAATATCCATGACATGAGCATTGCTGTATTAACCCTGATGGAGTGATTAATCAGTTTTTGGGTTTACATCATGGAGTCACAGAGTCATAGAGCTGTCCAGCTTGGAAACAACCCTTCGGTTCAGCTCGTCCATCCTAAATTAATCGAATCCCATTTGCCAGCATTTGGCCCATTTCCCTCTAAATCTTTCCTCTTCGTATACCCATCCAGACGCCTTTTAAATATTGTAATTGTACATCTCTAGATATTTTTGCATCAACCTGTTTTGCCATGTCTGAGTACAGTAGGATTAAACCCAGACATTCAAATCTAGAGGTAGTGATACTACCAGTGCACTACAAGAGCCCCTTATTTAAGTTTCTATTCACAATCTTCCAGAACTCAGATGCAAGAGTGTTATTTAATGAGCCAAAACCAAACCACTTACTGATTGCCACTGCAGTTACTCTCACTTTACGATATGTAGTGATGATGACATTTCAGTATCTTTCACCTGCTCAGGCTCCATTTACAGGGTTTAATTTCTACCACAATTGATGTCAAGACAATCCAAATAAATGATGGGATAATCTAATGAGTTCCATCAGTCACTCATCAACCTTAATAGGACATTTCCCATTGCTTGTCTGGCAATTTGAAAACAATCAAGAAATAATTTCTCTTCTGTTTTATTGTTAATTTATCAATGCACAATCTCATTTTGTTTGTGGTTCCTTGTAGCAGTATCTTCACTGACAATAAAGGATGCTTACATGTGCTGGAACTGAGTGCAGGCAGTTTATTTGAGTGGTTTAATCAATTTCATCAGGGCTCCTGAGCTGTGTCTCAGTAGGTAGTGCTGTCACGTTCAAAACAGAAGGGTAAGTGTTGATGTGCAACTTGATGCTTCATTCAACTAAGGTCACAAATATAATCTCAGACAAGGCATTTTAAAAATACCTCATGAGATTATTTGGAGAACATTTAGGAAGTTCTTCTGATATCTTGGACAATGTTTATGCCTCATTCAGCATCATCATTACTGTCAGTCACGTAAACATTGATCTTGTATAAACATTGACCCCTGACCTTTGAGCAAAATATACTTTGCTTTTCATATGTCATATGCTTCCTTCGGGAGTGGAGCTGTTGAGAACGATCTAATGATTTTTTTGTTGATGCTGTTACTGTTTTCTCTTTTCGACCAATAGAAACAGAGAGCCTGAGACAGTAGTTTCAGATTTAATTCAGGATCGTGATCAGGAACCAATGATAGATTAAAAACCAAAAGAACTGCGGATGCTGTAAATCAGAAACAGAAACAGAAACAGAAATTGCTGGAAAAGCTCAGCAGGTCTGGCAGCATCTGTGAAGAGAAATTAGAGTTAATGTTTCGGGTCCGGTGACCTTTCCTCAGAATGTCTCTTCACAGATGCTGCCACACCTGCTGAGTTTTTCCAGCAACTTCTGTTTTACCTCCAATAGATTGTAGTTCCCAAGATCTGGCATGGATTTTAATGCCTCAAAGTTATTACTGTGCAGCAGTTAACCCCTTATATGTTTTTCCAAAACTGTGGTCTCATAACTGCAATCATTACAAGGGTACCTATGGTACCTGGTTGCTGTTTGGGCAAACCTACATGTGCAAATTACCTGCTCTGACTCCTACTTTAAAATAGTGACTTCACCTCAAAAAGTGTACGTTACAAACAGCATAAAACCAGGCCCTTGGGGCAACCATGTTTATGCCGATGAACAAATATCAAACTACACTAATCCCACTGATACTCCATTCTCTCCACTGTCTTGGCATTTTAAGTGCTCATCCAGATGCTTATCAAGTCATAGGGTCATATACCATGGAAACATGGAAACTGTTAAGGGTGAGAGAGGAAAAGATATAAAAGCGACCTAAGGGGCAACTTTTTCACACAGAGGGTTGTGTGTGCATGGAATGAGCTCCCAGAGGGAGTTTTGGAGGCTGGTATAATTACAGCATTTAAAAGGCGTCTGGATGGGTATATGAATAGGAAGGATTTAGAGGGATATGGGCCAAGTGCTGGCAAATGGGACTAGATTAGGTTAGGAAATCTGGTTGGCACGGACGAGTTGGACCGAAGGGTCTGTTTCCGTGCTGTATATCTCTATGACTCTAGGACAATAACAGACCCTTCAGTCCAACTTGTTCATGTTGTGAGAGTACCTGCCTCAACCAACCTCTCAGGCAGCACGTTCCATATTCCCACCATCCTCTGGGTGAAAGAATTCTTTCTCAGATCTCCTCTAAATCACTTGCTCCTCACCTTAAACTTGCGCCCTTTGTTCTTAAATGCGTAAGCCTTGGAAAAAAGATTCTTAAGATCTATCCTGTCTGCACCACTCATAATTTTGTTTACCCAATCAGGTAGCCCCTCAGCCTCCTCTGCTCCGAAGAAAACAAACCCAGCCTATCCAGTCTTTCCTCATAACTGAGACTTTTTATCTCAGACAATATCCTGGTGAATCTCTTCTGCACTCCCTCCAGTGCAATCCTTCCAATTGTGTGGAGACCAGAACTGCACACAGTACTCCATCTGTGGCCTAACCCATGTTTTGTAAAGTTGTAACAAGACCTCTTTGTTCCCATATTCTACACCTGGGCTAAATGAAGTCAAACATCCTATTTGCCTTCTTCCCCATCCTGTCTACCAGTGTTGACATCTTCAGGGATCTCTGGACTTGTAGATTAGATTAGATTACTTTCCCTACAATGTGGAAAGAGTAACCCACCCAAACCCATTCCACTACCCTGTATTTACCCCTGACTAATGCACCTATCACTACGGGCAATTTCACATGACCAATTCACCTGACCTGCACATGTTTGGACTGTGGGAGGAAACCGGAGCACCCAGAGGAAACCACGCAGGCACAGGGAGAATGCACAAACTCATCAAGGTCCCTTTGTTCCTTGGTACTCCCTGGGAACCTACTGTTCACTATGTATATCTTTCCCTTATTTGACCTCCCAAGATGCATCACATCGCACTTATTTGATTAAATTCCATTCACCCAATTTAGTGGCTGATCAATATCAGGCTGGAGTCTGGGACCATCCTCATTGCTATCAACAGCACCAAATTTCATGTCGTCTGCAAACTTACAAATTATACATTCACATTCCATGTTGCTAATGTAAATATGAAACAGCAAAGGTCAAAGCCTATTGTACACCACTGGTCACAGGCTTCCAATCGCAAAAACAAGCCTGCACATTACTCTCTGTCTCCTACTTTTACACCAATTTTGGATCCAGTTCACAAACTTGCCTTGAATTCCGTGTGCTCTAACTTTTTGAAGCCGCCTTCCATGTGGGATTCTGTCAAAGGCCTGATAGAAGTCCATATAAACCACATTAACTGTATTACCCTCATCAATACTTTAATTCACCTTTTCAAAAAACTCAGTTAAATTTGTACATATCCGTATGTCCATTAAATGTCTAATATCTCCTCCTTATTAATTTTAACATGTTCTGCTATTGATTCCTAAACACTTTGGAATGGTCTGTGGTCATCAAAGGAGTTATAAAAATGCAAGTCTTTCTCTTTGCTCTTTGAATATTTAATGTTCAACTCTAGTTCACGAGGTATCTCTTATCCCTATGCATTCTAACAGACAGATTGCATTTAAAATGCACAGTACAATATGTCAAGCAGGTGGGTGTAAACTATTTAAGTACTGGTTACATTATGTTCCTTAGCGAATTACTGTTCTTTATATACATAGTGTGTATTTGAATTGAAGAAGCTGAAAATGCTTTCAAAACGTCTTAACTCTTTCCAAGCTCGGGACAGTGGTCGGATCCAGACTAGTTTACTGGACTACCAGAAAGCATGAGGTAATATCGCACCTTGGATGCTTGATATCATTTAGCACAGGAAACCTGGGCAGCTTACAGCCCAGTGGCCTCAATATTGGCTTCACCAGCTTCAATATATCCCCAGCCTTATCCCATGTCCAGCCCTCCTCCTCACCTCCCTGGCCTCACCTCACCTGTCCATCTTCCTACTCACCTATTCACTCCACCCTTCCCACTGACCAATCAAAATAATGGGCTAACTGCATCTGCCTATCACCATCCCAACTATCTTTCTCACAGCACCCCCACTCTCCTCTATTTACTTCTGAGCTCCCCACCCTCTCTCTAGTCCTGATGAAGGGTTTCAGCCCAAAATGTTTACTTTCCTGCTCCTCGGATGCTGTCTGACCTGCTGTACTTTTCCAGCTTCACATCTATTGAATCTGACCTCCAGCATCTGCTGTCGTTACTGTCTCCAACATAGGAAACTTGTTGTACTTACAATGACTGACCTCTATGCAGCTTCAGTACCAAAGTGATGTGGTTATACCTGAACTACCCTCTGAAGTCGCCTAGCAATCCACTCAGGTATTTCAATAATGAGGAAAGAGTAATAAACACCATTAGCATTACTGATGCCGATGAGACCATATCAGAAGTACTGTGAGCAGTTTTGTTTCCCTTATATATGAAAAGTTATCATTTCATTGCAGGTAGTTCAGACAAGATTCACAAGGAAGATCCCTATGTATGGAGGGATTATCATATGAGCAAAGGTCAAACAGGCTGGGACTCTACTCATTGGAGTTTGGAAGAATGAGAGGTCATAGAGTCATAGAGATGTGCAGCATGGAAACAGACCTGTCCAACCTGTCCATGCCAACCAGATATCCCAACCCAATCTAGTCCCACCTGCCAGCACCCGGCCCATATCCCTCCAAACCCTTCCTATTCATACACCCAACCAAATGCCTCTTAAATGTTGCAATTTTACCAGCCTCCACCACATCCTCTGGCAGCTCATTCCATACACGTACCACCCTCTGCGTGAAAAAGTTGCCCCTTAGGTCTCTTTTATATCTTTCCCCTCTCACCCTAAACCTATGTCTTCTAGTTCTGGACTCCCCGATCCCAGGGAAAAGACTTTGCCTATTTACCCTATCCATGCCCCTCATAATTTTGTAAACCTCTATAAGGTCACCCCTCAGCCTCCGACACTCCAGGGAAAACAATTCCAGCCTGTTCAGCCTCTCCCTATAGCTCAAATACTCCAACCCTGGCAACATCCTTGTAAAACTTTATTGAACCCTTTCAAGTTTCACAACATCTTTCCGATAGGAAGGAGACCAGAAGTGCACGCAAATTCCAACAGTTGCCTAACCAATGTCCTGTACAGCTGCAACATGACCTCCCAACTCCTGTACTCAATACTCTGACCAATAAAGGAAAGCATACCAAACACCTTCTTCACTATCCTATCTACCTGCGACTCCACTTTCAAGGAGCTACGAACCTGGACTCCAAGGTCTCTTTGTTCAGCAACACTCTCTAGGACCTTACCATTAAGTGTATAAGTCCTGCTAAGATTTGCTTTCCCAAAATGCAGCACCTCACATTTATCTGTATTAAACTCCATCTGCCACTTCTCAGCCCATTGGCCCATCTGGTCCAGATCCTGTTGTAATCTGAGGTAACCCTCTTCGGTGTCCACTACATCTCCAATTTTGGTGTCATCTGCAAACTTACTAACTGTACCTCTTATGCTCGTATCCAAATCATTTATGTAAATGACAAAAAGTAGAGGACCCCGCACCGATTCTTTTGGCACTCCACTGGTCACAGGCCTCCAGTCTGAAAAACAACCCTCCACCACCACCCTCTGTCTTCTACCTTTGAGCCAGTTCTGTATCCAAATGGCTAGTTCTCCCTTTATTCCATGAGATCTAACCTTGCTAATCACTCTCCCATGGGGAACCTTGTCGAACGCCTTACTGAAATCCATACAGATCACGTCTACTGCTCTGCCCTCATCAATCTTCTTTGTTACTTCTTCAAAAAACTCAATCAAGTTTGTGAGACATGATTTCCCATGTACAAAGCCACGTTGACTATCCCGAATCAGTCCTTGTCTTTCCAAATACATGTACATCCTGTCCCTCAGGATTCCCTCCAACAACTTGCCCACCACCGAGTTCCCTGGCTTGTCATTACCGCCCTTCTTAAACAGTGGCACCACGTTTGCCAACCTCCAGTCTTCCGGCATCTCACCTGTGACTATCGATGATACAAATATCTCAGCAAGAGGCCCAGCAATCACTTCTCTAGCTTCCCACAGTGTTCTTGGGTACACCTGATCAGATCCTGGGGATTTATCCACCTTTAACTGTTTCAAGACATCCAGCACTTCCTCCTCTGTAATCTGGACATTTTGCAAGATGCCACCATCTATTTTCCTACTGTCTATATCTTCCATATCCTTTTCCACAGTAAATACTGATGCAAAATATTCATTTAGTATTTCCCCCATTTTCTGTGGTTCCACGCAAAGGCCACCTTGCTGATCTTTGAGGTGCCCTATTCTCTCCCTAGTTACCCTTTTGTCCTTAATATATTTGTAAAAAACATTTGGATTCTCCTTATTTCTATTTGCCAAAGCTATCTCATGTCCCCTTTTTGCCCCCCTTACTTTCCTCTTAAGTATACTCCTACTTCCTTTATACTCTTCTAAGGATTCACTCGATCTATCCTGTCTATACCTGGCATATGCTTCCTTCTTTTTCTTAACTAAACCCTCAACATATACCTACCAGCCTTCTCTTTCACCCTGACAGGAATATACTTTCTCTCTGGTTTCTTGTTATCTCATTTCTGAAAGCTTCCCATTTTCCAGCAGTCCCTTTACCTGTAAACATCTGCCTCCAATCAGCTTTCGAAAGTTCTTGCCTAATACCGTCAAAATTAGCCTTTCTCCAATTTAGAACTTCAACTTTTAGATCTGGTCTATCCTTTTCCATCACAATTTTAAAACGAATAGAATTATGGTCGCTGGCCCCAAAGTGCTCCCCCACTGACACCTCAGTCACCTGCCCTGCCTTATTTCCCAAGAGTAGGTCAAGTTTTGCATCTTCTCTAGTAGGTACATCCACATACTGAATCAGAAAATTGTCTTGTATGCACTTAGGAAATTCCTCTTCATCTAAACCGTTAACACTATGGCAGTCCCAGTCGGTGTTTGGAAAGTTAAAATCCCCTACCATAACTACCCTATTATTCTTACAGATAGCTGAGATCTCCTTGCAAGTTTGTTTCTCAATTTCCCTCTGACTATTGCGGGGTCTATAATACAATCCCAATAAGGTGATCATCCCTTTCTTCTTTCTCAGTTCCACCCAAATAACGTCCCTGGATGTATTTCCGGGTATATCCTCCCTCAGCACAGCTGTAATGCTGTCCCTTATCAAAAATGCCACTCCCCCTCCTCTCTTGCCTCTCTTTCTATCCTTCCTGTAGCATTTGTATCCTGGAACATTAAGCTGCCAGTCCTGCCCATCCCTGAGCCATGTTTCCATAATTGCTATGATATCCCAGTCCCATGTTCCAAACCATGCCCTGAATTCATCTGCCTTTCCTGTTAGGCCCCTTGCATTGTAATAAATGCAGTTTAATTTATTAGTCCTACCTTGTCCCTGCCTGCCCTGACTGTTTGACTCACTTCTGTTCTCAACTGTACCAGTCTCAGATTGATCTCTTTCCTCACTATCTCCCTGGGTCCCCCCCAGTGTATCTGGTCTGCATGGACAAGTTGGACCAAAGTGTCTGTTTCTGTGCTGTCCATCTCTATGACTCTATGTGCAAACATTCAGTCCTCAAAGTCTCTTCAAAGTCAGTGTCACATCAATATTATTTGTAACCAGTTGCAGAAATGTAATAGGCCACCTCTTGTGAATTGCAAGTTAGAACGGGATGTTTGTCACCGATCACACTAGAGCTCAAGTTGGTTCTGTAGTCTCCTCTACAGAGCAGATGGTGGGGGCAAAGTTCATCTTGCAGCACGGTCAACCAGCACGTCCACATATCATTACCCATGTGTAGTAAAACACTGGATGGACAGGCACAACTGTTATGCTTCATTAAGCAAATGGCCAACTCAAACGTTGCTTGTTGTTCACATTCTGCAAAACTCTGCAAATATTCAAGAATGCAGTGCCTCAAACATACTGCACAGGATGAAATAGTATCAAGTTTAACAATGAATAAAGAAAATACTCAGTAGGTCAGGCAGCATTTGTGAAGAGAGAAACAATTAACAGGCAGGATATTACACTGAGAACTGGAAGGGAATAATACTGTTCCGAGGGCAGGAAATCACAAAATTCTCAGAATGAAAATGCAAATCTCAAATTTTGATGTAAATCTTCCTCATTGACTCCATGTTGCCTTAATGAAGAAAAGGCCTATCTAGAGATTAAAAACCCAGAGAATATATCTGATGATATAGGAGACAATGAGGTCTACAGATGCTGGAGATCAGAGTTGAGAGTGTGCTGCTGGAAAAGCACAGCAGGTCAGGCAGTATCCGAGGAGCAGGAAAATCGACGTTTCAGACCAGAGCCCTTTTTCAGGAATCTCATTGTATAACCTACTGTACAGAAACAGGCCACGCTGTTCAATGAATCTATCTTGGAGTAAAGTCTCATTCCTCTTCTTCTAACGTTAACTACAGTCAACATGTATATAATTTTGAGTCAGCCTGTTTGGAAATGTGACACTTTTCCTGTACGGGTAGGCCATTCAGCCCATTGATCATGGCTGATCCGATAATCCTCAAATCTACTTTCCTGTCTGTTCCCCACAGCAGTTGATTCTCTTGCTGTCCATCTGTCCATCTCAGCACTGCATATATTTAATGACCCAGGCTCGATGGCCCTCTGTGGTAAAGAACTCCACAGATTCACTCCCCTCTGAGAGAAGAAATCCCTCCCCATCTCTGTCTTAAATGCAGATGGTTAGATGGAGCCGTTTTGTCAGGTGTGTTCAGGAGGGTTTCCTTACTCAGTTTGTAGACAAACCGATGAGGTGAGAGGCCATTTTGGATTTGGTGCTCGGAAACGATCTTGGAGTGAGAGAGCACTTTGGTGAAAGTGATCACAACTGCCTCACATTTGCCATAGCTTTGGAGAGTGAAAGGAGCAGTTACCGAGGCAAGATATTTAATTGGGGAAAAGGAAATTATGATGCTATCAGATAAGAGTTGGAAAGTACAGACTGAGAGCAATTGTTCCACAGAAAGGGCATAGCAGACATGTGGAGACTATTTAAGGAGCAGTTGTTGTGAGTGATGCACAAATTTGTTCCTCTGAGACAGGTAAGAAGAGGTAAGATATCAGGTGTGCATTTCAACTCACGTGACGGATGATGAGAACAGAGGAGCTTCTCGTCAAAAGGAAGAAGGCAGCTTATGTAAGGTGGAGGACGCAATGATCTAGCACAGCATTAAAGGATTACAGGCTCACTAGAAAGGAGCTCAGAAATGGACTGAGGAGAGCCAGGAGGGGGCACGATAAAGGCTTGGCAAGAAGGGTTAGGGAGAAGCCAAAGGCGTTTTACTCATACATGAGGAATAAGAGAATGATCAGGGAGAAGGTAGGGCCGATCAGGGATAGCGGAGGGAACTTGTGCGTGGAGTCTGAGCAGATAGGGGAAGCCCTAAATGAGTTTTTTGCTTTGGTTTTCACCAAGGAAAGGGAACTTGTTGTAAATGAAAACTTAGAGGAACTGGGATACCGTCTTGACCAAGATCAAGATTGATGAAGATGATGTGCTAGAAATTTTGGAAAACATTAAGATTGATAAGTCCCCAGGGCTGGACCAGATTTATCGTGGGCTGCTCCGGGAAGCGAGAAAGGAGGTTGCTAAGCTGCTGGCAAGGATGTTTGCTTCCTCACTCTCCACGGGAGTTGTACTGGAGGATTGGAAGGAAGCGAATGCTGTTTGACTTTTCAAGAAGGGTACTAGGGAAATCCCTGGCAATTACAGACCAGTCAGTCTCACGTCTGTGGTCAGCAAAGTTGTGGAAAGTATTCTGAGGGATAGCATTTATGACTACTTGGCAAAGCATAGTGTGATTAAAGGCAGTCAGCATGGCTTTGTGAGGGGCAGGTCGTGCCTCATGAATCTTATTGAGTTCTTTGAGGAGGTGTCAAGACAGGTCGACGACGGTTGAGCAGTGGATGTGGTGTATATGGATTTCAGCAAGGCATTTGATAGGGTTCCTCATGGTAGACTTATTCATAAAGTCAGGAAGTATGGGATACAGGGAGATTTGGCTTTCTGGATTCAAAATTGGTTGGCTGACAGAAGGCAGAGAGTGTCTATAGATGGAAAGTATTCTGCCTGGAGGACAATGTTGAGTGGGGTCCTGCAGGGCTCTGTTCTTGGGCCTCTGCTCTTTGCAGTTTTTATAAATGACTTGGATGAGGAGGTTGAGGGGTGGGTTAGTAAATTTGCAGATGACACAAAGGTTGGAGGTGTCATCGATAGTATAGAGGGTTTACTGCAGGCTGCAGTACAACATAGACAGGGTGCAGAAGTGGACTGAGAAATGGCAGATGGAGTTCAACCTGGATAAATGCGAAGTGATGCATTTTTGAAGGTAGAACTCAAATGCTGAATGAAGAATTAGAGAGAGGATTCGTGGCAGTGTGGAGAAACAGAGGGATTTGGGTGTGCAAGTACATAGATCCCTCAAAGTTGCCACTCAAGTGAATAGGATTGTTAAGAAAGCATATGGTGTTTTGGCTTTCATTAACAGGAGGATCGAGTTTAAGAGCCGCGAGGTTTTGCTGCAGCTCGACAAGTCCCTGGTGAGACCACACTTGGAATATTGTGTCCAGTTCTGGTCGCCCTACTATAGGAAAGATACAGAGGCTTTGGAGAGGGTGCAAAGAAGGTCTACCAGGATGCTGCCTGGACTGGAGGGATTGCCTTATGAAGAAATGTTGAATAGGCTCGGACTTTTCTCTCTGGAGAGTAGGAGGAAGAGAGGAGACCTGATAGAGATGTACAAAATAATGAGAGGAATAGATAGTATCAAAAGCCAGAGACTTTTCCCCAGGGCAGGATTGACTGGTATGAGGAGTCATAGTTTGAAGATATTAGGAGGAAGGTATAAAGGAGACATCAGAGGTAGGTTCTTTACGCAGAGAGTTGTGAATGCATGGAATGCGTTGCCAGCGGTGGTGGTGGAAGCAAAGTCATTGGGGACATTTAAGTGATTGCTGGACATGCACATGGATAGCAGTGAGTTGAGGGGTGCGTAGATAAAGTTACTATATTTTACATTAGGATTAAGTCTCGGCACAACATTGTGGGCCTAAGGGCCTGTTCTGTGCTGTACCTTTCTATCTATGTTCTATGTTCTATAAGTTTGCAACTACATATTCTGAGATTATGCCCCCATGTCTGAGACTCTCCCACAATAGACACGGCCTTTCCACATTATCCCTACCTCGTCCTTTAAGGATCTTGTATGTTTCAATACTATCACCTCTCATTCATCTAAACTGTCTCTGGTCTGGTATATCTTTGCTTCATTCTGGATCCTAAAATGTTCAAAATGGTCCTAAGGTGTAGCTTTTTCATGTAGAGGGTGGTGCATGTTTGGAATGAGCTGTCAGAGGAAGTGGTGGAGGCTGGTACGATCACAGCATTTAAAAGACATCTGGATGGGTATGTGAATTGGAAGGGTTTAGAATTCCTACTGTGGGGGAACTGGCCCTTCAGTCCAATAAGTCCACACCAACCCTCCAAAGAGTATCCCACCCAGACCAATTCCCCTACATTTACCCCTGACTCATGCACCTAACCTATACATCCCTGAACACTATGGGCAATTTAGCATGGCCAATTCACATAACCTGCACATCTTTGGAATGTGGGAGTAAACCCACACAGACACAGGGAGAATGTGCAAACTCCACACAGACAGTCACCCAAGGCTGGAATTGAACCTGGGTCTGTGGTGCTGTGAGGTAGCAGTGCTAACCAGTGAGCCACCGCGCTGTCAACAGAACTCAACCTATCCAGCTAGACTTAATTATGCTGTTCCAAATACACACATCAGCCCCAGTAAGCAAACTCCCTTTAAAAAACAGTGTAAATGGGACACATGCTTACAGGTTGAAGTTAAAGGGCAGAAAACAGAGAGAGTTCCTTTCATGAGTGACTAAAGGTCACCAGGTCATCAATGTAAACAACGCAATTGGGTAACCCAGCAATGACCCTCTTAGTCAGTCTTTGAAATGTGGCCGGAACGTTTTTCCTACCAAATGACATGACTTTGAACTGATATAGTCCATTTGGCATTACGAAAACTGAAATTGCCTTTGCTCTCTCTGACAGAGGTACTTGCCAGTAGCCTCTGAGCAAGTCTAACTTAGAAATGTAAGTTGCTTGTCCTACTTTTTCAACACAGTCCTCCAACCATGGAATTGGATATGCATCAGTCTTTGTAATGACATTGACTTTGCAATAGTCCACACATAATCGTTAGGTACCATTTGGCTTTGGCATCATGACTATGGGTGAGCTCCAGTCACTGTAACACACTTCATTGACGTCATCTTGGAGCATGCGCTCTATCTCCTTCTGGTCCTGTGCCAACTTTAGAGGGTTATGCCTATAAGGATGTTGCTTAATCGGAACAGTTTCTCCCATCTCTACATCATGCACAATTAGGTTAGTACTTACCAGTTAACGTCTGCATACCACCCCATGTGAAATTAATAATTCTTTCATGTCATTTCAATTTTCTGGTGGGAGGTAACTCAATAATTTATCCCAATTTTTGACAATGTCTTCATTGTTCAATTTGATTTGAGGTATGCCCAATTCAGAATCCTCTGAACTTGTTTCTTTCTTTTGTGTTGTAATCACTAACACCTTCTCCTCTTGCTTTCCTTCCCTATCAAAATAGCTTTTGAGCATATTCATGTGATTCAATCTGTGGGATTTCTTCCTTTCTGGAGTCCTTAACAAGTAGTTCACCTTGCTCAATTTCCTCTTGATTTGTTAATGTCCACTAAACCTTGCTTTTAAAGGCTCACCTGTTACTGGAAGTAACACCAATACCTTATCCCCAATTGCAAAATGGCGAATTTATGATTTCTTATCCGATTCCTGTTTCACTGTATGCTGTGACACTTTTAAATGCTGTCTAGCCAATTCTCTAATTCTATTTAAAGATTCTCTAAAATTTGACACATTGTCCAAATGGGTGGTCTCTGAATTCTGACTTATTAATTTCTCCTTAATCAATTTTAATGGTCCTCTTCCTTCGCACAGTCCTTTAATTCAAATGGACTGAATTTGGTTCAATTTATTTGGTGCATCTCTGATTGCACAAAGTACAAATGGAACTCCCTTATCCCAATCATCTGGATAATCCTGATCATAACCCCTCAACATGGTCTTTAATGTTTGATGCCATCTCTCTAGCACTCCCTGTGATTCTAGATGGTGTATAAGTTGATCAGAGGTTGTTTAAGGAGGAAGTGCCAGAAATGCTTTATTCCCAAGTTATCCATAACCTCTTTGATTAGTTTAGATTTGAAGTTTGATCCTTGATCTGACTGGATCTCTATTGGTAGTCCGTGTCCAGTAAAAAAATAAGTAATTCTTCTACAATCCTTTTAGCTGTGATGCTGCATAATGGGATTGCTTCTGGAAATCTGGTCAACACTTCCAGTATTGTTAATAAATACTTATTCCCACTTTTTATTGAAGGTAGGGGACATATTCAACAATCAAGACTCTTGTGAAAGATCCCTCAAATGCTGGGATAGGTATTAAAGGTGTAGGTTTTATTATTGCCTGTGTTTTCCAATTAGCTGATGTGTATGACATGTCTGGCAAATTCAATTACATCTTTGTGTAGTCCAGGCCAGTAAAAACGTCTTTGTATTTTAGCCTGTGCTTTTTCCCACCCTTAAATGACCTCCAATTGGTAGCTCATGTGCCACTCACAGCACTTCCTGACTATACCCTACTGACAAAACAATTAGATGAATCTCTGCCCATTTCTCATCTGCTTGAATGTGTGATGGTCTCCATTTCCTCATTAAGACATCATTTCTTAAATAATAACACACAGGGATGCATTCATTCTCCTTCTCTGTATATACCTTTTGATACAACCGTTTTAACCTCTCATCTTTTTGCTGTAACTCAATCAGCTTTATAACTAAAGATACTTGCATGTTTACCTAGTTGCTCCTGCTCTATCCCATTTATCTGATCAAAAATAGTCTCAGATAAAGTTAGGTCAGCTTCTTTATCTGTGCCTTCAATTACATGCCTCTGTGATCTTGTGATCAAACAATCTGGGAAAATTCCTGGATAAACATCCTTCGTTTCTTCAGTTGCCTGCGTTTCCACTGGCTTTTCAACTAGAGTAGGTAACACGCCTACCAGTGAATCAGCTATCTCATTTGCAAGGGCACATTGTATTTTTGGAGCTGAGACATTATCCTACCACAAATAATCCACTCTTCTCTGTACTCTCTAGTCTCAGTTTACATAATTGAACACTTTTTGTCTCACCACGAATTCCTGTTACCAGTACCTTCTCTGTCAATGGTCCCTCAGGAATGCATATCTCCTCATCCTTCAGCATTACAGACTGAGAGGATCTTGTGTTCCTTAATATTGTAACCTCTTTACCTGCCACTTCTGGCCTATGTGAATAAACTTTACCTGTTTTTGTTGAAGCATTTCTGGCACTTCCTCCTTAAACAACCTCTGATCAACTTATACACCCTGAGGCAGTTGTCTAACTTCCCCTGTGTTTTTTGTTACTAATCCAACAAAACTCTCAGTCTTGTCTAGTTTTCCTACTTGTGGTTTTCTCCTAGCCCAACAACACTGATTTTGTGTGGCCCACTTTATTACAATGAAGACATTGGAGCTTTTTAACATCGTTGTCCCCCTCAAGGGTTTCTTTTTTACTCTGTGGTAAGTTATCCGTATGATCTTCACTGAGATTTACCTTTCCCTTTCCACATGAGGATTTCTCTTTGCCCCAGTTTCTATCCCTCATGAACTGAAAATGATTCTGGAAGTCAAACCGTGTTTATGGATCAGCTCATAACCATTAGCAACTTCAGCTATTATCCTTGTCATTTTAACTCTCTGCTCTTCCACATGAGTTCCCGCAGCTTATTCTCTAAGGTTACCTTCAACCTTTATCTCCAACCTTTTAAGCTGACTTTCCTTTTTAAGTGTCAATTTCTAAAATTCAAACGCGCTCTCTTTTTCCTCTGTTCTGCTGCTCTCTCTTTTTCTCTCTCTTCTGCTTTTAATCGTAACTCAAACTGTTTCATTTCTGCTGCCCTTTCCTTATCTCTCGCCTCTAACTCAAGCTGCTCATTTGTAATTGAATCATTGCCATCTCTATAGATTCTGATGGTTTCTCCAGCAAGTTTGAACGCTGAGCTATTGCTGTAATTATCTCTCCTTTCCTCACAGAAGCAGGCAGGTCCAATCCCGGCTGGCCTGCTATTGCTAATTCTTGGTCTTATTCACCTTCTGCAACATTTCCAAAGTCACCACATCCACTTCTGGAAAACTTTTGGTGACTGAAAGAGCCATTACTATCCCAAGCTTTGTCTATCCAAGAAAAGCAACACCCAAAATAAAGGCACTAGCACCTACCACTCACTGTTTAATATCCCACAAAGCATCTGTTATGGACTAGGCCAGACCACTCAAAACATTCTTAAACAGGCAACCCAAAACCATAACATTGCAATTTGTTTCGTAAGTGTACAGCGAAAATTACCTGAGTAAGTTAGCGAGGTTGACCACAAGGTCTTAAAACAGTCAAAAGTTTATTCACAAAATTACACAGTAAAACTACAAAGAACAGAATAAAGAACCCTTACAGGACTCAATCTTTCCAAACTAGACGTAATTATGCTGTTCCGAATATACACAACAGTACAGTATGCAAACCCCCTTATAAACAGTAAAAATGGAACAAATGCTTACAGGTTGAAGCTGGAAAGGCAGATGGAGAGAGAGAGTTTTAGACCATAAGACCATAAGACACAGGAGTGGAAGTAAGGCCATTTGGCCGATCGAGTCCACTCCGCCATTCAATCGTGGCTGATGGGCATTTCAACTCCACTTACCCGCATTCTCCCCGTAGCCCTTAATTCCTTGTGACATCAAGAATTTATCAATCTCTGCCTTGAAGACACTTAGCGTCCCAGCCTCTACTGCACTCCGCGGCAATGAATTCCACAGGCCCACCACTCTCTGGCTGAAGAAATGTCTCCGCATTTCTGTTCTGAATTGACCACCTATAACTCTAAGGCTGTGCCCACGAGTCCTAGTCTCCTCGCCTAGCGGAAACAATTTCTTAGCATCCACCCTTTCCAAGCCATGCATTATCTTGTAAATTTCTATTAGATCTCCCCTTAACTTTCTAAACTCCAATGAGTACAATCCCAGGATCCTCAGCAGTTCCTCATATGTTCGACCTACCATTCCAGGGATCATCCGTGTGAATCTCCGCTGGACACGCTCCAGTGCCAGTATGTCCCTCCTGAGGTGTGGGGCCCAAAACTGAACACAGTATTCCAAATGGAGCCTAACCAGAGCTTTATAAAGTCTCAGTAACACATAGCTGCTTTTATATTCCAACCCTCTTGAGATAAATGACAACATTGCATTCGCTTTCTTAATCACGGACTCAACCTGCACGTTTACCTTTAGAGAATCCTCGACTAGCACTCCCAGATTCCTTTGTACTTTGGCTTTATGAATTTTCTCACCGTTTAGAAAGTCGTCCATGCTTGTATTCTTTTTTCCAAAGTGCAATACCGCGCATTTGCTCACGTTGAACTTCATCAGCCATTTCCTGGACCACTCTCCCAAACTGTCTAGATCCTTCTGCAGCCTCCCCACTTCGTCATCCTGATTTGCAGCCTGTTTCCACACAGCTGAACTCCTAACTAGCTCTGGACTGAACTGCTCAGCTAGAGAGTGGACAACTCTCCTTTCATTATACAGGTCACTTCTAAAACATGATCACTTTGGCCTGAAGTCTCATCTGTTTAAATATAAACAAAAAGACCTCTCAGTACCCTTTAATCTCTGTACCAAACCAGTATAATCAGAACCCGGAACGTTTACGACCCCTCTGAAAAACAACAAGGACACTGTATCCTTGAGAAAAGGAGCAGCTTTTAGTAAAAAAAGACAAGCTTTGTGACAATAGAGTGAAAAGTATGAGGCTTTTTTCCCAGAGAGGAGGGGTCAATTACTAGGGAGCACAAGTTCAAGATGTGAGGTGGGATGTTTAAAAGAGATGTACGAGGCATGATTTTCACACAAAGGCTGGTAAGTGCCTGGAAAGCACTGCCAGAGGAGGTGGTGGAAACAGACACAATAGCAGCATTCAAGACGCACCTGGATGAAAACATGAATTGGAAGGGAATAGAGGGATACGGATCCTGTAAGTGAAGACAGTTTTAGTATGGAAGGGCAAATTGTGTCAGCACAGGCTTGGAGGGCCAACGGGCCTGTTCCTGCACTGTATTTTTCGTTGTTCTTTGTTCTATTCAATTTTGGTCATGGGCCTTGCTAACAGAAAACAAAATCCTGCCAATCCCAATCCTGACATTTTCACATGATCCACTCCCTCAAACAACATTTTGTGGGCAGGCAGCAGGGTCTGGGGACAAGAGGTGTGCATCAGAGCACAATAACTGATACTTTGTGTTGGCGCTGTTGGCATCATTCTGCATTGCCCTCCCAGCTAATCAACCCCCTTCCCTGACATTCTCTTATTGTCAGCTGTCGCTCACGATATTAAACTTACCCCGAGTCAGTCTGATCAATTCAGAGACTCGTGCATATAATTGAGGCTCATCTTCCCAAAGTAGGACTGAGTTGAATGCAGCAGCATCAGAGGTGCCATGGACTGAATAAGATGTTAAAGTGAGGCCCCTCTCATTTAATCTCACAGAAAATGTAGAAGATCCCATTCAAAGAAGGACAGGGAAGCTCAGTCTTGCATCCTGTACAACCTGCCATTGCTCTAATTCCATTGCCCTTTGTGAAAATATGCTGAGTGAGAATTCTCCTGTATTTTCTATGTTGTAACAAAGGTGTTCAAAGACTACATTGCTGAAAAGAAAGTCATGTCGTTGAAATTTTCTGTCATGCACTCAATATGTTCAAGGTGAAAATCTTCAGCAACATCATTTTCCATTCAGTAATATTCGAGTTCTTTGCTTGTAAACAAATGTTGGTAATTGTCTGACAAGAGTTTTGAAACGTCCTACCATTGTGAACTATAAGCTACCATATCAATCGATTGTTATATAAATAAATGCAAGCCTATTCGTTGCAATTCAGACACATTCACAGAAGGCTGCTCTTTGTGAAAATAGCCACATCCTTAAATAGCTGTGCTGTTGGATCATACCTCGTTATTACGAATGTGATGAGTTATAGGCCATTACCCCATTGTCATTGATAGCAGAGAACCACAATCAAGGAAGGTGTAGGGTTGTGTCTCGAGTGGTAGGTGAGGTTAGACATTAAGCCAGCTTGCCACTGTGAAAGGAAAGTGGCCCTTAATCATTCCATTCCTTCAGGATATAGCTGAATTTGCCGACACAGTCTGTGCAGTTGATAAAGGACACTTCGACTTTCAGAAAGTCCCTCACAAAAGATTTACAGCAAAGGTGAAGATTGATGGGGACGTGCTAGAACTTCTTGTATTGGATAATAAATTAACTGAATAGCACGAAGCAGAAGATAATTATCAGTGATCATTGCTCGAACTCTACAGCAGTAACATACACCCACAGAGATGAATGTTAGGATCTCTGCTACTCAGGAAGTTAACTCACGTCCATGAAGTAAACGTGGGTAGAGTTTATATAATAACATTTCGTAGACAAATGAGGATCAAGATGGAGGGAAACTAGCCAATGATTTAGCATCTGGACAGTTGAATATGTTGTTTTAATAAAAGGTTATACATGTCAGTGCTAATTATGATTACACAGTGAAGATTACATCAGAACAGAAGGTAAAATACTACGGATGTGGAGGAAATCTATTGCTTCACATTGAAAATAACTTTGCAGTTTGGGTTGTCTTAAATGTTAAGGTACTGTCATGAAGGGTAAACCCAATAGCAAACACTCACAAATGTGACTACATGCTCAATACCTGAGAAGGTTCAACACAATTGTGGGCGGCACGGTGGCACAGTGGTTAGCACTGCTGCCTCGCAGCGCCAGAGACCCGGGTTCAATTCCCGCCTCAGGCGACTGACTGTGTGGAGTTTGCACATTCTCCCCGTGTCTGCGTGGGTTTCCTCCGGGAGCTCCGGTTTCCTCCCACAGTCACAAAGATGTGCAGGTTAGGTGAATTGGCCATGTTAAATTGTCCATAATGTTAGGTAAGGGGTAAATGTAGGGGTATGGGTGGTTTGCGCTTCGGCGGGTCGGTGTGGACTTGTTGGGCCGAAGGGCCTGTTTCCACACTGTAAAGTAATCTAATCTAATCTAATTGGGACATTAAAGTGCCTTGTCTTCATGTGGTGAGATGAAGAATCAATTTTTCATTATTATCTCCCTTGAAGACTCTTGCAGCTTAATCACTTGATAACAACATTAAACACCAGTTTGGCCAAATTGCATTTATGTGGCACCATGTGCCTAGCAGAACATATCCAGCTGAAGAAGGTAGCTCACTCCCACCTTCCCCAGGTAAATGGCAATAGTTAATGAATCTTGGCACAGACTGTGATGCCCACATGCCACAAGTGAATCAAAATAAAAGTTGCCTCAGTGGAATTAAATTCCAGATAAAATTTGAGACCAAAATCACATAAAGTGATACCAGGAGAGATACCAAAAATCTTGTTTAAAGGGTTAGACTTTAAGGAATGCACTATAGGAAGGAGAATAGGGAGATGGAGAGGTTTTTGAAAGGAGACTTCAGCGCCTAAGGCACAGCAAATGTATGCCAACACAAGACCTTGAAAAGCCAATAGCATGATAAACTGTGGGAGGTTGCATTAAGGAATAGGTGGAGAGCGCTTACTTGGCACTCATTGAATTTGTAGACGAGGATAGAGATTTTCAAAATCAGGAGCAGGCTGGATAGATTAGACTGGGAGAAACTGATCCTACTCATAGATGGAAAAAAAGAACAGGAGAGTATAGATTTAAAGCTGAATGATGTTGCTGAGTGCGAGCTCAGCCAGAGCTGAGCTTAAAGAAACCTGCCAGCTGTTTTGCCAGCTTGCCTCAAATAACAGTTAATTGGCATCCTCTCGTGGTCCAGGGCACAGAGTAATCCCCTCTGGTGGGAGTCTCTTACACACATGCAGTTGCAACTTTCTTTCCTGACCTGACCTAGGCACTGGATCCACTGACAAATGCAAGGCACACAGTGGCAACATAAGTCTGGATTGCCCGAGATGAGAATCCCTGGGTTTCTAGCTGTCACTCTGCTTCCTTGTCCGTGAACAAAGCGATGGAGCATTTCGAAGGAGGTCAAGATGCCTTGACACATTTTCACCCAGCTAGTGAAAATAATCCCTGGGATTATCTGATTACTCTGCTGGACTTGCCTCTGCACAGCAGTTGCTGCACATTTGATTGAAAACATTCATGTACTGACATACCAGAGCCAGACAGAACTTGGACAGACTCCTTCACTCTTTGCTCTGGTCTGCTCATGATCTTGACGCCTGCGTCCGCCATCCTCCTGTTTTTCCATCAGCTCATTAATGGACGAGTCCAGCAGCTCCAAGTAGGTCAGAGCAGGGCCAGCACTCCAGTGATCCTCTGTGTCAGAGACGTTGTTTCTGTCACCCACTGCCATGGCCCCATGTTGGTGACATGCTCATCAAGAAGTGACCCTCTCCACAGCCCTCAAAGCCTTTTCTAGATTATCCCTCAAAACATGGGCGGCACGGTGGCACACTGGTTAGCACTGCTGCCTCACAGCGCCAGAGACCCCGCTTCAATTTCCGCCTCAGGCGACTGACTGTGTGGAGTTTGCACATTCTCCCCGTGTCTGCGTGGGTTTCCTCCGGGTGCTCCAGTTTCCTCCCACAGTCCAAAGATGTGCAGGTCAGGTGAATTGGCCATGCTAAATTGCCCGTAGTGTTAGGTAAGGGGTAAACGTAAGGGTATGGGTGGGTTGTGCTTCGGCGGGGCGGTGTGGACTTGTTGGGCCGAAGGGCCTGTTTCCACACTGTAAGTAATCTAATCTAATCTAATATGCTGGTGGAGGGAAGGAAGAATGCCTTGATGGTGCACCGTCTTAGAGTTCATTTGCTTGATCCTTGGAGGGAGGGCCGAGGGGGCTGATAGAGATGGGCCCAGGGATCAGGGCTCGTATTTACTTTGCTCCTGGAATGGGAGTGGGACCAAGAGACTGCAGATGACCAGAACGATTTGTTAGTGTCACACGCTACCACATACAGCCAAGATTCCAAGATATTGCTGCTCCATTTGCAGCTGGGATTAGCAGAGTGAAGGCTTTCTCCAGGAATTGGTGTTCACATCAATCTCCCCTTCAGCTCTGGCACGTTCCATTTGTTCTCCTACCAGCCCCGGTAGGCTACTTCACAAAGGGGGTCAGGAACTTTATGTTATCTCCTCACTGCCTGGGTACGTTCGTAATGATTGTGCACATCCCTCTCCCACAGATGTAGAAAAGCATCAAGAGACATTAGCATGGGATATGAGCACTCTCTGAATCAGAGAGATGTCCAACCCCCAGACTGTGAGTATCTGTTTTCATGTTATTGATGGCCATAATGTGAGGATTGGACATCTGAGGAGTTAAGAGTTCTGAATGAACAATACTTCTTTCTCATCAGAGTCAGTGTAGGTGAAAGACAATAAAAGATTAAATGAAATATGTGTCAGACTGAGAAATTAAAAGTTGTTCAGACCGAAGCCACATTTCAGGGTCATGATTTGTTCCCCACAATCCTATCAGATGTTTAAGATCCCTCAGGTGGAATGAAAGTTCAGTATGCAATTTTTATCAGTTACAACAAAGGTCATTGACTTGATATATAAACTTGGTTTCTCACTCTGCAGGATCTGTCAGACCTACTGATGTTTCTGAGAAAGAAACTTCTACGTGCCATTTCTGACCTCAGAATATTTCAAATTGCTTTATACTGGAAAAACCTAAGGACTGTATGAAGTGTTGTCACATTTTCCATGACTGCAATATGTTAGCGAGTTAGTATGTAGCAGTGTGAAAATGGCCATCCATTTTAACCATGTTAGTTGAAGGATCAATCTCTGTCAGGGGTTGGAGAGACCTTGCCTGCTTTCTTTTAAAAAAAAACCTGTATTCTTTTCAATACACAGTAGAGCACAGGTAGAGAATCATAAAATCCCTACAGTGTGGAAGCAGGCCATTAGGCCCATCAACCAAAATTGACTCTCTGAAGAGAATCCCACCCAGTCCCTGTATCTCCTCATTTCCTCATAGCTAATCCTGCCAATTTGCACACTATGGGCAATTTTCCATGGTCAATCCACCTAACCTGAACATCTTTGGTCTGTGGGAGGAGAATGGAGCACCTGAAGGAAACCCACGCAGACACGGGGAAAATGTGCAAACTCCACACAGGCAGTCACCCAAGACTGGAATTGAACCCAGGTCCCTGATGCTGTAAGGCAGCAGTGCTAACCACTGAGCGACCATGCCACCCTTTCTCAGGGGAAGGGCCACTGGACCCCAAGTGTTAACTCTAATTTCTCATACAGAACTGCTGAGCTTTTCCAGCAATTTGTGTTTTTGTTTCTGATGTACAGCATCCGCAGGTCTTTTGGTTTTCATTTAAACTCAAACTTGTAAGCTTAAAAACAGGGACAAACCACTGTGCCATAAGAGACCAAATCTGTCCTATTTTCACAGGGAGCTTAGTTAATGCCGAGCATCAGAATAAAATTAAACATAATTACTTTAAAATTAACATTTCTACCTGACTCTGTCTTTTGAGATGATTCTGCAATTTTATAGTATTATTGCTGTGGAGAAACTCTGTAAATAAAGTCAGAGCATAGCTACAGGGTAGGGAAAACAAAGACACTCGTTAGACAAAGTCGTGTGTGCTTCTCCAGAAACCAATGTGATGATGGGCATGAGGAGATTCAGGTTATTTAACCCCGTTATAAAACTTTGTGTTAAACTTATTCTTGCTAAACAGGCCTAGTACTGCATTCTTTGTCTGTAATATAAAAAAACTTTCCTTGTAAAGGTTCGACATTAGATTCGATTAGATCAGGCAACTGACTGGGTGGAGTTTGCACGTTCTCCCTGTGTCTGCGTGGGTTTCCTCCGGGTGCTCTGCTTTCCTCACACAGTCCAAAGATATGCAGGTCAGGTGAATTGGCCGTGCTAAATTGTCCGTAGTGTTAGGTGAAGTGGTAAATGTAGGGGAATAGGTCTGGGTGGGTTGCTCTTCGAAGGGTCGGTGTGGACTTGTTGGGCTGAAGGGCCTGCTTCCACACTATAATAAGACGCTGTCCAATCTCTTAACATACATAAAGTGCAAGTATACTGCATAGCTCCAATTCATTGTTCACTGCATGGAAGCATACAGAAATATTAAAATGCAATGAAATCCAACCCCAGTTTGGAACTTTTCAACCCCTTGAATATCCATCTTGAAAGTTCAAGATGTTGTGAAGAAGGGACAGGAACCACACAATCTCGATTTGAAGGTCATCTTGCTATTGGAGCAGTCTTATTAAACTGGAAAGAGTGCAGAAGAAATTTACAAAGATGTTGCCAGGACTCAATGGTCGGTGTTACAGGGAGAGGTTGGACAAGCTAGGACTTTTTCATTAGTTAAAAATCACACAACACTAGGTTATAGTCCAACAGGATCTTTGGAGGTACAAGCTTTTGGAGCGCTGCTCCTTCATCAGGTAGCGTAGGAAATTGAGGGGGGATCTTATAGAAGTATATGAAGTCATGAGAGGCATGAACAAGTTGAATGCACTCAATCCTTTTCCCAGGGTTGGGGAATTAAGGACTAGAGGGCATCAGTTTAAGGTTAGAGGGAAAGTATAAAAGGGAATTTTAAGGGCAGCATTTTTACACAGAGGGTGGCACACATATGGAATGAGCTGCCAGTGGAAGTGGTTAAGGCCGGTACATTAATAACATTGAAAAGGTATTAGGACAAAAACATGGATAGGAAAGGATTAGATGGATGTGGGCCAAATGTAGGGAAATGGGGTTAGTGTGGATGGACATTTTGGTCAACATGGACCAGTTTGTGCTGAAAGGTCTGTCTCAGTGCTGTAAGATCTATGATTCTATGGTCCTGTTCAGTGAGTCTCATAACTTTTGGGTTGGCTTGATGAAGAAAGAGGTGTTCAAAATCACGACGGTCTGCACACTGGAGTGGGAGAAAGTAGTTTCTACCAATGGAAAGATCAGCAGGCAGAGGGTTTGGGTTTCAGGTGATTGGCCAACAAAGCAATGGCAGCATGATGAGCAACTTTTCCACACAATGAGTGCTTAAGGCCTGAAATACACTGCCTGAGAGAGTGTGCAAGGCAAGCACGATAGAGACCATCAAGAGGGAATTGGATTGTTATCTGAAAAGGTAAAGTCATGAGGAACAGGTGAGAGGGAGCGACATGAGGTGGATTCAAGGATTGGGCAGACATGATGGGCAGAATGGTCTCCTGCTATGCACTGACAATTCTATGATTGTGTGTAGATGGTCAACTGTGACTGGAACGACTGCAATCCATAAAGAAAGATGTTATTTCATTAATATTGAGTCATCTTCTTGTTTTGTAATGTCTCTCTTGGCACTGATTCCTCCAGTGAGCAGTGATGCATTCAGGATTGCACTGTGCATCAGCAACTTGCCATGAAACTGGACTATTCTCCTTTCAATGCTGTGTGTTGTCAGTAAATTCCAAATGTTATGTTGACAAGAGCAATCTATCTTAACAATTATATCATGGCTGTGTCTGTTAGGTATGGGAAATCAAATAATAACCTTCTATTAACAAATCTGACAATAGAGACACATTTCTGTCTGGAGGACATCCTTTTCAAGCCTGGTTATTGTGCTTCCATGATATGTACGTTGCTGCAGATGCATGAATAGCAAGAGGACAGGTAATGCCACAATGTAATTTGAGAGTGTAGTGATGCCCTTTTCATTTTCCCTTCAGCCATTGTGTACGTGACACTAGCTCAGTGAGCTTGATGTCCCAATCATTTTGTTTCGCAAGATCTGCCATTAATAGCAGAGAGAAACTGTCATCCTTTCATGAAATGCCTGTGCCTAATTTTGGACAGATAATATAGTTTTAAACATCTGCTCATTGGCAGATAGTCAGAAAAGGCTCTTCTCCTCATAGATATGGATGTGAAGGAAATTATTCAGGTCTTACATCGTTTGAAGTGTTTATATGTCCCGAACACATTTAGAACTGTCAAGTGACGTGCACCCGAGTACAAAAGAAACTTGAAAGCAAAAGATTGTTTTGGTGAAAGAAACTTCAGCTTGTGAAATCTAAACCAAAGGCAAACCATTGGGGAGGTGGGAAATCTGAAATAAAAGTGGAAAATGCTAGAAACTCTCATCAAGAATGAAGAGGGGTTTTAAAAGTTACCTTTTAAGTGGGTGTCCTATTAGCAGAAATGGAACATAGGAAGATGTTAGCTACCTTGAGCGTGTCCAACATTTAATGAGACCGTGACCTAATCTGTGATCTATCTTCACATTCCATTATCCAAACCCCTTAATATCCTTGGTTAGAAAAGCCATGTCAATCTCAGTTTTAAAAGTAATGAGTGATTTGGCATCAGTTGCCATTTGTAGAAGAGAATTCTAAACTTCTCCCACTGTTAATATAGAGCAGTGTTTCCTGAGTTCATTACTGTCAGGTCAAGCTTTACACAAGGCCTAGACTCTCCAGCTAATGAAGCAAGCTCCCACCAGTTATCCTATTTGTTTCTCTTACTCTCTTGAAATCTTAGACCAAATCAGCTTTAACATTTGAAATTCTGGGACAACAAACTATTGGCTGTTTAAACTTTCTTCGAAACTTAACCGTTAGAATTCAGACAACATTCTGATAAATTCACATCACATTCTCCCCAAGGCCAATAGAATAGAATCACTACATTGGGGAAGCAGGTCATTCAGTATACACCGACCCTCCAAAGAGCATCCCACCCAGACTCAGGTCTTTACCCTCTAACCCCACATTTTCCATGGCCAATCCAACTAAACTGCACATTTTTGGACTGTGGGAGGAAACCAGAGCACACCCATGCAGACACATGGAAAGCATACAAATTCTACACAGGAAGTCACCCAAGGCTGGAATCAAACACAGGTCCTTGATGATGTAAGGCAGCATCACTGAGCCACTGTGCCAAGTTGGCACATATACCTGAGCTGTGATGCCAGAACTTTTCACCATCTTCCAAGTATGCTCTAACCAGGTCTTTGTCAGTTTGAAACATGGTTTTTCACCTCCTTGCACTCTGCTTCTCTGAATCTAAAGATCTTGAGCCTTCTCTATCAATATGCATTTCCTGTGCATTGTGAGGTGCCTGGAATGAGTAAACAGGAAGGAACTGATCTTCTGGGCAGAAGGGTAGAAGACCAGAGGATACTGATTTGGCAAAAGAAGTCATTCTAACACAGGGAGAAATTTTCTTTGCACAGCACCTTGTTAAAATCTGGAATGCTGTGTCTGTGTACGTGATGGAGGACATTTCAACCAAGGCCTTCACGGGATAATTGAATGAAGCAAACCAATTTGCAAGGTTAACGGGAAAAGGTGGTAGATTGGAACCAGTTGAGTTGTGTTTTCAAAGAGCTCCCAATGACTTGATAGGCTGAATGGCCTCCTTCTTTGCAGCAACCACTTCTTTGATTCTGTGATTATGCTTTAGCAACATGTGTGCCTGGTCTTCCAAGTCTCTTTGGATCTCTACCCCAAAACTTAATCCTAATCCTAACACTATTTCCACAATTTCATAATTCTGAAAATGAGCCTATTTAAATCCAATGTGAATGATTCCATGTTTGCTGGTATTAATATCTATTTGTCCATAATCTCTTAGACAAAAGTTGTTGGTAATGACACCACTATAGCCAGGGGCAAATTCTTTTATATATGTATTTGTTCCATTAGCATGACCTTATTATCATTATCATTTCAACTTTCTGATACAGTTGAAATGTGAGCTGGAATATTCTCAAATGATGTCAATAACAAGTGTACATTTGTGTTGTCATGTAGTGTGAGAGAGGGATAGCAGAAATTATAAAACAGGAGGGACCACAGAGATTGTTCCACCCATTTCGGTCCTTCCTCAACTCTGCCTGGCCAGCTTAGCTCAGTCGGAGAACATGAAGGACTTACACCTGGAATGTCAACTCTCCTGCTCCTCAAATGCTGCCTGACTGGCTGCGTTTTTCCAGCACCACATTCCCGACTCAGATCTCTCAGTAACCTGGTAAACTCATCTGATTACAAAAAAAAATCTTCATCTTGAAAGAAATCCATTGAAAATATTTCAATGGAGGGTCTTACAAGTTACCACCACTCTTTGAGTGAAAGATAGTTTCTGATTTCCCTCCTGAATGGCTGGACTCTAATTTCATGATCTGATATAAAGATTAAAAGTAGAGGCAGGTGTGGATCATTCAGCTCTTCAAGAAACTTACCAACAGTGGAAACAGTTTCGCTATATCCACCTCTATTTTGAGTTGTCTAACTCCTCAAATATTCCTTTAAAAGTGGTAACTAGCATAAATACGGAAAGGACAGATATTAATCCATAGTCAGCTAATAAATCATGCTGCTGTTATATTGTCAAAATTCAACCCTGAGCTTTGTGTTGAGCCATTGTTCAGTAAGAATGTCAGCGACAATCAAATCAACACCTAATGAATCTATTAAAATGGGATTTAATTATGGGCTCCAACATGTAATTAAATCTGGAGCATTGTAATATCTCATGTTGATACTTCATCTTTAACATCCACTTTGAAGAAAATTTGGTCTGAATCTGAAAGGGCAGTTTCATACACATTCAGGATCATGTACAAAAATGAAAGAATAGACAATGGTGTAAAACCCTTTGAATAAGAATCAGGAGGGGCTTTTTATACAGTGATCACCTACTTGCTACTGACAGTGACCAAGCAAGACAGCTGTGGGAGACATGGAGAAAAGTAATATACTCGAGAACAGATGAAAGAAGGGTAAGGCAATGTAATGGAAGTCAGGTCTGCTTAGGAGGGACATCATGGGCTATGGGGAAAGTGTAGGAAAGTGGATGTGAGGAATGTCAGATTAGCTATGAAACTATTGAATGGCAGAACAGGCTCGAAGACTGAGTGGCCTACTCCAGCATCTATTTTTATGGTTTTATGGTCTTCCAATCTCTGTGACTGCCTCCAGTAACACAGCTCTCCAAGATATCTGTGCCCCTCCAAGTCCCCCCTTCTGCATACTCCTGATGAATAATTTCTCCACCGATGGCTATACCTTCAATTAGCTAAGCCACATGGTTTCCCTCTTTACATCTTCCTGTCTTTATCTCCCCTTGTCCCCCTTTTGGAATGAGGCTTGGAAGGAAGCCATTCAGTCCATCATCAAAAGAGCTATCCAATTTCTCAACACACCACAGATTTCCTTTCACTGCAGGGGGAGAATGAGACAGAAGGCAGAGAACATCCTCCCTGAGTTTGTTGCCATGACAACGCCTATCTTAGACCACTTATGGATGCAGGCCCTTTCCCTTCTTGCCCTGGGGGATTTGGGTTTCCAAAGGAGGCCGTGAAATCCCAACTCTCCATTGGGTCCAAATTGTAGGATAGGGAGTCACATAATCCTTAAGATCAGGAATATTTTTGCATACATTTACATTGTGTTGTCTCTGAATTATTGCTCAACTGTAATTGGTTGCCATGTTAGCTTCTTTTAATAACAGGAAGATGCTCCAGCTCCTCTGCCAATTTATTCAGCTGCTGCCAGTTCTGCACCTGCAGGGTTCAAAATAATTGGCACCAAGTGTCAGATCATTGTACAAATGGCTGCACTGCAATATGCTTATTTGGGTTTCAATTTGCTGACACATTTTGTTATTTGGAAATTTGTCTGTATCAGTTAATTTGATCCTGTTCTACCACAAATAAAATATATCAAATGTTTATCATTGTTAAATTATGCAAAGATACACTGATAATTATATTTCAGTATAGATGAAGAATTTGATGTGTTCCATTGGATAATCTCCAGCTTCAGTAAGAAGATTATCACTGTTTGCCTCTGTCTCTGTCTCTCTCTCTCTCTCCCCCTCTTTTAGTATTACTCCCTACTCATTTCTCACTCTGTCTTTCTCACTCATTTACTGCCTCTCTTAGACGCTTTCTCATTATCTCACCCTTTGTCTCTCTTTATATCTTTATTTCTGCCTCTTTTTCACTCCATGTCTCAGCCTCTCTTTTTAACTCTCACACTGTCTCTGTCTTCCTCTGTTTCTCCGCATCTATATCTCTGCCTCCACTATTCTATTTCTCTCTCTTGCTCTCTTCTCTTTCTCTTACCCAGTTTCTCTCTCTGTCACTCTACCATCCTTTGTCTCTTGGTCTTTCTCTCACATTGTCTCTCTTTATCCGTATCTCTCTTTCTGCCATTATTTCTGTATAAAATTTATACACTTTTCTCATATTCAAATTTGCATCTTTTTTTTGTCCATTGTCAATTAATTTACAGCAGGTTTTCTATGTAATGTGGAGCATTGGAGCTGTGGGAATCTCCCCTCAGACACTTATTATGGCTAAGGGATTAGCTTACATTTGTTTCTTGGAGCAGTTAAAGTAAATACTGTCCGAGAATGAATACATGTTCAGCATGTATCGCAGCCAATTCAATTTGATGATGCTTTTATTACAACACAAAAGAAGCACTTGCGTTCACAAGATGAATTTCGTTGCCTCAGGGTCTTACTCGATGCCTGCATTGGTTAGCTCAGTTGGCCAAATGGCTGGTTTGCAATGCAGAGTGGTACCCATTTCATTTATGAGGTATGGTGACTCTCAGTCATCGCCCTCTCTCTCTCTCCGTCTCGAATGTCGTCCTCTGGAACAGTGGTTAATCAACCTAGACCCAAGTAAGTATTTTTGAAAAGTTGTGTCTATGAATACGTACAAAGCAACACAGAAAATAGATGCAGCAGGAGTAGGCCATTCAGCCCTTCAAGCTTGCACCACCATTCAATACGATCATGGCTGATCACGCAGCTTCAGTTTCCCATTCCTGCCCTCTCCTCATACACAGTGATCCCTTTAGCCACAAGGGCTCTGTCCAGCTCCCTCTTGATGAACTGGTCCCAGCAGCTTCCTGTGGGAGAGAATTCCATAGGTTCACAGCTCTCTGAGTGAAGAAATGCTTCCTCATCCCAGTCCGGAATGACTTACCCCTTATTCTTAGACTGTGACCCCTAGTTCTGGACTTCCCCAACATTGGGGACATTCTTCCCCCATCAAGCCCGTCCAGTAACATCAGGATTTTATATGTTTCTGTGAGATCCCCCCCCTCCGATTCTTCTAAATTCTAGTGAGTACAAGCCCAGTCGATCCAGTGTTTCCTCATACAGTCAGTTCTGTTATAACATGCATTTCGTCAATGCAAATTGGTATAAAATGATTGAAGAATTTAGACCATTATTTGTCGAATGCGAATTTTCCTTGCCTTTATTGACTCTAACGTGATTTCAGCCCCATTGGTTTAAATAGTCCTGCTCTTGCACAATTTTCTTTCAGGATGGAACAATTGTATTATATCAAAACCGACTGCACATGTTAATTGCATTGATTATTCTCACCTTCCTTTGAAGTTAATTATACACTTCAGAGACAAAAGTCACTGAGTTAAAGCATTGTTGTTCACTTGTCACAATAGGCTTGACGGAAGTTCCTAAGATGTTTGAATAATCTCATCCAAAATGCTGTAAATCTGAAAAACAAAAGCAGAAAATGATGGCAAACCTCAGCTGGTCAGGCAGCATTCAGGGCAAGAAAAAAAGAGTTAATGTTTTAGGTACAATATGGTCCTTCTGAAGAATCAGGTCCAATCTGAAATTTTAACTCTGTTTCTCTAACCATGAATATTGCCTGGCGGGCTGAATTTGTTCCGCACTTCCTGCTTTTATTTGAAATAATAACATTTATGGCACAAATATGTTACGCAAAAACAAAGAATAGGTGCATACGTAGGCCATTTGGCCCCTCATGCCTGCTCCTCAATTCAGTCAATTCATGGCTGATCTGTTTGTGCTTTGAATACCACATTCTCATCGATTCCCAACAATGTTTGATTCCATTGCCTAACAAAAATGGTTCTACATTCACCTTAATAGTATTCACTGACCATGCCTTCTGAATTCCAAAACTGCACAATGCACTGAAAAAAATTCTCTTCACCTTTCTCTCAAAAGGGCAATCCCCCATTTTAAATTGTTTTCCCTCGTTCCAGATTCACCCTCAAGGCAACATCTTTTCCAGATTCACTTTTCAAGATCTGATACAATGAAGTAACTCGCTTAAACTCTCACCAAAAGAAACCCACGCTGTCCAATCTATCCTTATCAGACAACCCGATCCTTTAAGGTATCAATCTAATAAATCTCACCCGAACCATCTCGATTGCATTTGCAAACTTCTTTAAACGTAGAGATCAAAACTGGATCAAGTATTCGAAAATAAAAACAAGATGCTGGAAATTAGAACTATAAACTGAAATCGCTGGAGAAACTCAGCAGGTCTGGCAGCATCTGTAGAGGTGAACAGCATTTCATAGATCATAAAACATAGAACATTACAGCCCAGTACAAGCCTTTCGGCCCTCAATGTTGTGCCGACCTGTGGAATCAATCAGAAGCCCATCTAACCTATTTTCATCCATATGTCTATCCAATGCATAGAACCCTCGCATCCCCCCCCCGCCCCCCGGTCTGCACCTTCCACCCCACTAATCTCCGAATACAGTGCATTATTGTCTGCCATTTTTGCCACCTACAATCAGACCCCACCACCATATTTTACCCTCCCCACCTCTATCTGCATTCTACAGTGACCATTCCCTCCGTGACTTCCTCATTATGTCCATGCTCCCCACCAATCCACCTTCCACACCCAGCACCTTCCCTTGCCACCACGTGAGGTGTAAAACCTGCACCCACACCTCCGCCCAAGGCCCGAATGGATCATTTCTAATACAGTGGAGATTTTTCTGCATGTCCTTCCACTCATTTACTTCATCCATTGCTCTCGAGGTGATCTCCTCTACTTCAGGATGATCGGACGCCAACTCATGGGACATTTCAGGGCACATCTCTGGGACACACGCACTAAATAACCCCACTGCCCTGTGGCCGACCACTTCAATTTCCCCCTCCCATCCGCCAAGGACATGTAAATGCTGGGCCTCCTCTATTGCTAAATCAAAGACACCACCAACTGGAGGAAATAATGCTTCATCTTCTGCCTCAGGACCCTACAACCATACAGCATCAGTATCGACTTCACTAGCTTTCAAGTCTTCCCGCCCCTCACCCCATCCTCCAGCTCGGCACCGCCCTCTTGAACTGTCCAACCTGTCCATCATCCATCCCACCTATCTGCTCCACTCTACCCACCGACCTATCACAATCACCTCCTACCCACATCTGTCTATTGCCTTCCCATCTACCTTCCTCCGGTCCCACCCCTCTACTTATCTCTCATCCACCACCCACCTCCACATTCCTGCTGAAAGGCTTATGCCTGAAATGTCGACTCTCCTGCTCCTTGGATGCTGCCTGACCTACTGTGTTTTTTTGGCGCCACACTTTTCGATTGATTCCACAGTATCTGCAGCCCTCACTTTCTCCCGATCACATTCTGCCAATCTGAAAAGGATTCATTTGTGCATGTTGTCTGCTTTGTTTCAATCAGCCATCATCAAGTCAATGCTCATATGGTACCCTTGCAACATAAACTTTTACTTTGCACAATAACTTTTGCTGTGATATTATGTCAAATGCCTTCTCGAAATCCAAGGACAGTATGTCAATGGGCTCCCTTTTATCCACAGAACATGTCACTCTTTTAAAGAATTCCAATACATTACTTAAACATGATTTGCCTTTCAAATCTCATTTTCCCTGTTACCTTGAGCTTTTCAAAATGCCCTACTCTAACCTCATTAATGTTTGATTCTAACACCTTCCCGATGACAATATGTGGGCTAATTGGCGAATAGTTTCCTGTTTTCTTCTCTCACTTCTTTAACAGAGGGATTATATTTGTATCTTTCCAGTATGACAAAATCTTTTCAAAATCTAGCTGAATTTGGAAAATGAATGACAATGCTTCCATTAACTGGTTAATCACTTCTTTCAACATAAATACTGAGAGAACTGCAGATGCTGTAAATCAGATACAAAAACAGAAGTTGCTGGAAAAGCTCAGCAGGTCTGGCAGCATCTGTCGAGAGAAATCAGAGTTAACGTCTCGGGTTGAGTGACTCTTCCTCTTTTACCACCTTAGGTGAAATCCATGAGGAACCCAGGGATGTCAGACTGTAGCTCCATCAGTTCACTTCATATTTATCTTTTGCACTGATGTGTTGGGCTCCCTGTCATTCAGATTGGGGATATTTATGGAGCCTCCGCCTCCAGGGAGTTGTTTAACTCTCCACCACCAGTCACAACGGGATGTGGGATGTTCCCCCCAACACCATGGTTGTCCTGTGGAATATCCTTTTATGAAACAGCTTGTTAAGTACCTTCTGTTTAGCTCAGTTGGCTGGACAGCTGGTTTGCAATGTAAAAACAGGCCAAGAGAATAGCTTCAATTCCCATACCCCAGCTGAGGTTACTATGAAGGGATTCTCCTTCTTGAGTTTTGGATGCATGGTGGCTGTCAGATCACCATGACCATCTTTCTGAAATGCAACAGTAATTTTCTGGGTCGATGGTGACTTCATCTTCACCTCATTAGCAAATTGAAGGTAAACCTGCTCAATGGAAACACAGAAAGCCAGCAAATAATCAGAAAGGCTAATGGAATGTTGGTCCTTATTTCAAAGGGGTTGGTGTGTAAGAGTAGGGAAGTCTTAGTTCAACTGTACAAGGTGCTGGCGAGACCACATCTGGAGCATTGTGAGCAGTTTTGCTCTTATTTAAGAAGAGAGATTTTATTGGAGGCAGTTCAGAGAAAGTTCACTTGGATGATTCCTGATATGGAGGGATTGTCTTATGAACAAAGGCTGAACAGGTTGGGACTCTACTCACTGGAGGTTAGAAGGATGCAGGGAGGTCTCATTGAAATATATTGGATTCTTAAGGGGCATGGCAGGGTAAATGCTGAGAGGACGTTTCCCCTCTTTGGAGAATCTAGGACCAGAGGGTACAATCTCAGAATAAAGAGGTGTTAATTTAAGACTGAGATCAGGATGAATTTCCTTCCTAAGACAGTTGTGACTCTTGAGAACTCCTCTCCACAGAGAGCCATGGAGGCAGAGTCTTTGTGTATATTTAAGGCTGAAATACATTCTTGATCCATCGGAAATAAAGGGCCACTGGGAAAATGTACAAAAGTAGACATGAGAAATTTCAGATCAGCCATGATGCTATTGAATGATGGAGCAGGCTCAAGTGTCCAAAGCCTACTCCTGTTCTTATTTCTGTGTTCTTCTGGTCTTACGAAAAGTCAGCATGAACTTTTAAGATGAGGTTATGTTGACAAATTTAATCAATTGTTTTAGAGGTAACCAGGATAAGGGTAATGAATTTATTGTGGACTGCATGGACTTTAGAAAGACTTTTGTCATGTTTACGCTTGGCAGGCTTATCAAAACTTTGAGAATCCATATGGATCCAATGCCAAGTGGTTTGGCATCCAAAATTGGCTGAGAGGCAGGTCGCAGAGGATGATGGTTACTGTGACTAGAATTCAGCTTCTAGTGAGACTCTGCATGGCTCAGTGCTGGGGCCCTTAATGTTTGTGATGTACTTTAATGATTGGACCTGCTTGTACAGCTTAGCTGGGCAGAGCAGTGGCAAATGGAATTTAACCTGGAGAAACATGTGGCAATGCACTTAAGGTGGTCTAACACATCAAGGGATTACTTTATGCATGGTAGGAGACTAGAAAGTACTGATGATTAGAGGAACTTACATGTGAATATCCATCGATCCCTGAAGGTAGCAGGACAAGTAGGTAAGATGGCATATGAGATGCTTTCCCTTAAGAGATGTGCCATAGAATACAAGAGCATGGAGGTTATGTTGGAATTGTACAGGCCACAGCTGAAGTACCATGTGCCTTTATGGTCACCATATATAGGAGGAAAATGGCTGGACTAGAGAGGGTACAGAAGAGATTTACCAGGGTGCTGCCTGGGCTGGGTCATCTAAGATATGAAGAGAGATTGGACAGGATGGGTTTGTTTAGCCTGGAGCAGTGATGTTTGAGATGGGACGTAACTGAGGTGTATATGAGTAAAAGGGGCATTGATAGGGGAGAAAATTCAGAAATTTGAAGTGCAAAGGGAGTCCTAGTCCAGGAATCTCTTAAGGTTCACTTGCAGGTTGAGTCAGTAATTAGGAAGGCAAATGCAATGTTAACATTTATTTTGAACGGACTAGAATATAAAAGCAAGGATGAACTTCTGATGCTCTTTCAAGCTCAGGTCAAACCACATTTAGAATATTGTGGACAGTTTTGGGGCCCATATCTCAGGAAGGATGTATGGCCCTGAAACGGGTCCAGAGGAGGTTCATGAGAATGATCCCAGGAAGGAAAGACTTAACAGATGAAGATCTTGAATCTAATTGAAACTTACAGAATACTGAAAGGTCTGGATAGAGTGGACATTGGGAAGACATTTCCATTTGTAGAAGAGACTAGGACCCGAGGGCAAAGCCTTAGAGTAAAGGGGAGACCTTTTAGAACAGAGATAAGGAGAAGTTTCTTCAGCCAGAGAGTGGTGAATCTATGCAATTCATTGCCACAGAAGGCTGTGGAGTCCAGGTCAATGAGTATATTTAAGACTGAGATAGATAAGACCTTGATTGTTAAGGGAATCAAAGGTCACAAAGAGAATGCGGGAGATTGAGGTTGAGAAATTTATCAGTCATGATTGAATTGCAGAGCAGACTAGACGGGCTGGCCGGCCTAATTTATGCCCTCATGTCTAATTGTCCTACAATCTAACAAGAGCATTGATAGGGTGGATAAGAAAGCACTGTTTCCACTAATAGAGGGATTGGGCAGCAGACACATGGGAAAACCACTACCTCCAAAAATTACGTTCCAAAGCCATACACCATCATGATTTGCAAATATATTGCCTTTCCTTCTGTGTGGTTATGTAAAAATCCTTGAGGTTCAACATTTCCTTCTCAAGGTCATCTAGGAATTAACAATATCAACTGACACTGCCAGCAGTGCCCATATTGTGTGAATAGATGGAACAAATGAAAGATGCTGCACTGAGATAATTAGAACACTGATCTGGCTTATTCTGCCAGTACTCTTCAGGCATTGATCATCAATGGGACTGTAGAATGGGACAAATTACAGAATATCTGGGCTAATTAATGCCAAGTATAATAAATCATTAGCTAATGAATAGAAATCATAAAGTATATAAAATACTGAAAATGCATGAGAACTGAGTTGATATCTTAAGGATGTGTGCAAAGTTACATAAATAGCTGTTTCGACAAATCTTTCCAGACTTGCCCTGTCTCTGTGTATCTTGAATTCTGGTCTCTTGGGCATCTCCAGTTTTCATTGCTCTACCAATAACAGCCTGCTTTCAGCTAGAGAGACAGTATGCCTTGCAATTTCCTGTTTAAACCTTTCTATCTCTCTCCATCTTTAAGTTACTCTTCAAAATTAACTTCTTCAATCAAATGTTTCTGAATGAGTCCTTTTGGATCTCAGCATCAAACATTTGATAATCAGTTTTGTGACAATGCTGTGGCTTTAAGAGATGTATTTTGTCCTAGTTTCTTCTAAGAGAGAGATTGAACGAGAGATACCAAGCAGGTCGGAATGTAAACAACTTGTGAGGCCTTGGCTTTTTTTTAAAAGGTTGGAAAAATAGAAGCAGCCTGAATGGGTGTGGCCCAGCTCTCAGAGACCAGGATCTCTTATTTTTTTAGTTTGTTAGGGTTGGTTTGAACCTGTTGCTGTTGGAGTTTCAAAGGGTTGGAAGCTGCAGTAAATATCTCCTGGCTGCTAGTCTCTCTGAATTTTTGCTTGATATGTTTTCCTTTTGCTCTGCTGCTACATTGCATTTGAAAAAATCTGTTTCTGAATTTGCTTATTTCCAAAGGGTTTGCTTAGGGATATTCCTATATTGGAATGGTTAAGTAGTGATAGTTAGTGTATTATTATTCAGTTAAGTTTTCCAAAAGAGTTAAGATAATCTAAGTTCTTTTTTGTTGTTCTATTTTAACAATAGTGTTTGAATAAACTGTGGTTTGATTAGACTTGATTCCCCATGGAGTGGAAACAGGCCATTTGGCCCACCAAGTCTACACCAACCCTCCAAAAAGTAACCCACCCAGACCCATTTCCCTCTGGCTAATGCACCTAACATTATGGGCAATTTAGCATGGCCAGTCCACCTGACCTGCACATCTTTGGATTGTGACAGGAGACCAGTGCACCTGGAGGAAACCCACGAAGAATGTGCAAACTCTACACAGACAGACACCCGCGGCTGGAATTGAATCGGGGTGCCTGGCGCTGTGGGACTGCAGTGTTAACCACTGATCCACTGTACCATCCTCAAACACTTGTGTGGGGCTTAATGTTTGTTTAATGTTGTATCGTTTGATCAATTAAATTGCAGCTAGAACACAAAGTTTCTTTAAAATAAGAGAAGAAAAGGGTATAGACTCCTTTCTTAAAATATTTTGAGCGGGTCTGGCCTGGTCCATTTCAGTCTTGTGAAGTGCCTTGGGATCCTTTCATGACATTAATGGTGCTACATAAACGTTAGTTGTTTTTGTTGGGATAGTTACCTCATAGCTGGAAATGTGTTGCTGGAAAAGCGCAGCAGGTCAGGCAGCATCCAGGGAACAGGAGAATCGACGTTTCGGGCATAAGCCCTTCTTCAGGAGGGCTTATGCCCGAAACGTCGATTCTCCTGTTCCCTGGATGCTGCCTGACCTGCTGCGCTTTTCCAGCAACACATTTCCAGCTCTGATCTCCAGCATCTGCAGACCTCACTTTCTCCTCATAGTTACCTCATAGTTAGGTGTCCCACTTTTAGAGTCATAGGGTCATAGAACTGTACAGCATGGAGACAGACCCTTCAGTTCAACTCATCCATGCCGACCAGATATCCTAAATTAATCTAGTTTCATTTGCCACCATTTGGCCCATATCCCTCTAAACACTTCCTATTCATATACTCATCCAGATGCCTTTTAAATGCTATAATTGTACCAGCCTCCACCACATCCTCTGGTAGCTCATTTCATACACGTACCACCCTCTGTGTGAAAAAGTTGCCCCATTAGGTCCCTTTCAAATCTTTCCCCTCTCAAACAAACCTATGTCCTGGAGAAAAGACCGTGTCTAATCAGCAGATTTATGCCCCTCATGATTTTATAAACCTCTATAAGGTCACCCCTCAGCTTCCGACGCTCCAGGGAAAACAACCCCAGCCTATTCAGCCTCTCCCTATAGCTCAAATCCTCCAACCCTGTCAACATCCTTGTAAATCTTTTCCAAACCCTTTCAAGTTTCACAAAATCCTTCCTATAGCAGGGAGACCAGAACTGTACATAGCATTCCAATAGTGGCTTAACCAATGTCCTGTACAGCTGCACCATGGCCTCCCAACTCCTTTACTCAATGCTCTGATCATTAAAGGCAATTATTAAGTAGGTTTGAGTTGTCAATGACAAAGAATGTTCCATCAGTCAGTCATCTTCTGCAATTCTTTTGGCTTCTGCACTTCAGCTAATTTTGGTTGGTCTTGACTGAAGCTGAAAATGTTCTTTCTGTTCACTCTTTACACAATCCGATTTGAGTTCACTCAATCCTTTGGGTTTTATCCTCTTTTCCTAATTAATTTGGACAAATTGTGAGATGAGTTGCCTGTGGTAAAACAATTCTAAATTAATATTTTGTTCCCCAATGGCACTAAAAAGTTTACCAGGCAAGATCACATTGCACAGTTAAATGCTGCTTTATAGTGAAATGAAATGATTTCTAAATGCCTCAGTGGGATAAAACTGCACCTATAATTTCCAGATTCACCTGATATTGCTTCCTTTGCTGGAGCCAGGGATGCATTTCGAATAATTCAAAAGACAAATAAAATTCAACAATAATGGTAAAATAAAAGCTACATTGGATGGTAGAGCTCTGAAATAAAAGTGGTTGGAGCTAGAGAAACTCAGCAGGTCTGGCTACATCTGTGGAGAGAGAACAGAGTTAATGCTTCAAATGTAGTATAAATCTGCTTCAGAATTCTGTGCCTCTCTCACAAATGCCATGTTTCTTTAGCATTTATTGTTTATATTTCAATAATGATTTTACTTATATGTACATCATTGCTCAAATCAGCTCATTCTCTTCTAGTGTACTTGTGCCAGTACTAGTCTGAAATTATTGTGGCATTCGTTGCATTTTTATACTTATGTACATTTTGTCATTTCAAAGTATAAAAATCTGGTTGATCCAAGTGAAAATAGGACCTAGTTGGAATACAATGAACAGTTTATCTCAGGTAAGATACACAGACCATTAAAAAGTCCACCAGACTGATATCAAATATTGAGGCACTGCATCCTGAAGAGAAATTGAGCACCTTGTCTGTGTATTCATTGGGATATAGATGCAATCTCAATGAAACATAAGATTCTTATGGTACTTGACAAGGGGTGGTTATGGAGAGTTTGTTGCCCCTCATAGTGCAGTCTGGGACCAGAGGGCCTAATCACAGAACAGAGGGTCACACATTCAAAACAAAGGTGAGGAATTTCTTCTCTTCAACGATAATAAATCCATGGAATTCTTTTGCGCAGAGAGTTGTCAATATTGGGTCATTAAGTATATTCAAAGCTGAGATAGATTTTACATCAGCAAGGAAATCAAGGATTAAAGGGAAGAGGCAAGACAGGTGTGGTATGGGAGTTTTCAGATCAGCCATGGACTCAATGGATTGAAAGGCCTATTGCAGCTTTTACGTCACATGATCTTATGGAGCCTAACTCTGCACACCGTCAAATGAAAGCAAAATATTGTAGATTCCATAAATCTGAAGCAAACACAGAGAATGCTGAAGAAACTCAGCAGGTGTGCCAACATCAGTGGAGAGAGCAAAACAGAGTTAACGTTTTCAGTCCCTTATGACTTAGAACCGAAGAAGAGTCATATGGGAATGAAAACTTTCACTCCGTTTCTCTCTTCACAGATGCTGGCAGACCTGCTGAGTTTCTCCAGCATTTTCTATGTTTGTTTCTATCAGGATGTAACCAACTAAGTAATAGTCCTTACATGGGGTCATACAGAAAATGACCCAGGCAGCACTGTTCATTTGCCAAGGCCATGAAAAATAGCAAACCCTCTCTTTTCACCATAATTCATTGTTTTGATTCATTTCCTGGATGTGAATTTCAGGGGATTGTTTATGAAAAAAATGCTTTTGATTATTTGAAATTGTTTTCTGCTCAAATAAAGGTTGAGTTATCTGAATGTGTGAATTGATCAATTGAAATAAAAGCCCAGAGCCCTTTTTTCATGTCAGTTTGAATTCAGACCTTTTCAATTAAGCAACTTCACTTGACAGTAGATTGAATATAACTTGAGCCAGACAACATGCTTGAGTTTAACACGTACTTGGGAACCAGGGGAAATTTGTTCAAGGTTTAAAAACATAACACAACAACTAACATGGAGATAAAATGCACGGTTTAAGAAATGCTTGGAGTTGTAGCCTTCATCCTGATCTCCCCTCACATCTGAACTTGTAGAATTATGTTAGTTCTTGATCTGGTAATGCCTCAGATATAAATTGGAATTTTTAACAGAAATGGTGCTGACACAGAATGTATTATTCATCTGTAGTCACCTTTCTGAAATAGGTGAGGAAGCACTGACAGCAACTATTGACTCTAATCGAAATTGTGATGGCTCTCCCATGGTCCTTTTTGATAGATGAGTCGAGGATAGCAGACAGAGAATTCTGATGTATGAGATGGTATGTAAATTTGAGGAGAACTGAAAAGTGTTAGTCATCCCCTGCACCTACCATCCATGCCCTTCAAGGTGGGGAAAGTCACAGGTTTGCATGGTGATGGTTTTAGAATCCCTACAAGGGATCCCTTTGGCCCAACAAGTCCACACCGACCCTCCCAGACACATTTCCCTACCCTATTACTCTACAATTCCCCCTAACTAATGTACTTAACTTACACATCCTTGAACACTATGGGAAATTCAGCATCGCCAATTCACCTAACCTGCATATCTTTAGGTTGTGGGAGGAAACCAGAGCACCCGGAGGAAACCCACACAGACACAGCGAGAATGTGCAAACTCTGCACAGACAGTTGCCTGAAGCTGGAATCAAACCCAGGTCCCTGGTGCTCTGAGGCAGCAATGCTAACCATTGATTCACTATGCCGCCTTCATTACATCTTGTGGGTAAGATATATTGCTGGTGGACCATTAGGCAAATACCAGACAGAGGAGGCTCCATCGACTTCCCATCCTCAATGATGATTGACAATCTGAGCTTGGCTTAAAGGCACTTTACAGAGGATGTACAGGCTATTTCTCACTTTCAGTGATATCTTTACGGGTATAATGGAAAGTCCATAGTGGTTTACCTTTCTGTATTTTTGATTGTGGACTGAAATAGGAATAGCACTGTTTAACAAAAATAAACAGGGATTTTGGAAGAAATCACTGCACTTTTTAAAATGAAATGTCAAAACACATTATTTGTGCTGTTTACACCACAGCTTTATTAAACCACTAGAACATAAAGCATAGAACAGTACAGCATAATACAGGACCTTTGCCCCTGATGTTATGCTTTTATCCTAATCTAAGATCAGACTAACCCTTCATACCCTTCATTGTACTATCTTCCATGTGCCTATTTAAGAATTGCTTAAATGTCCTTAATGTACGACCATCACTGGCAGGGCATTCCACGCACCCACCACTCTCTGTGTAAAGAACTGACCGCTAACATCTCCCTTAAACCTTCCTCCAATCACCTTAAAATTATGTACCCCTCGTGATAGCCATTTCCACCATGGGATAAAGTCCATGGCTATCAAGTCTATCGATGCCTGTCATCAACCTGTCCATCTCTATTAAGTCACCTCTTATCCTTCTTTGCTCTAATGACAAAAGCCCTAGCTCCCTCAACCTTTCTTTATAAGACATGTCCTCCAGTCCAGGCAGCATCCTGATAAATCTCCTCTGTACTCTCTTTAAAACTTCCACATCCTTCCTATAATGAGGTGACCAGGACTGAACACAATATTCCAAGTGTGGTCTAACCAGCGCATTATAGAGTTGCAGCATAACCTTGCAGCTCTTAAACTCAATCCCCCTGCTAATGAAAGCCAACAAACCATATGCCTTCATAGCAACCCTATCAGCTTGGGTGGAAACTTTGAGGGATCTATGGATGTGGACCTCAAAATCCCTCTGTTCCTTCACACTGCCAGGAATCCTGCCTTTAACCCTGTAATTTGTATTCAAATATGACCTTCCAAAATGAATCGCTTCACACTTTTCCAGGTTGAACTCCATCTGCCACTTCTCAGCCCAGCTCTGCATCTTGGCAATGTCACATTGCAACCTGCAATTGCCCTCCACACAATCCACAACTCCACCCACCTTTGTGTCATCAGCAAACTTACTAATCCAACCTTCCACTTCAAAAAGAGCAGAGGTCCCAGAACCGATCCCTGCAGAACACCAAGCTCCAGACTGAATACTTTCCATCAACCACCATCGTCTGTTTTCTATGGGCCAGCCAATTCTGTATTCAGACAGCCAAATCTCCCTATATCCCATGCCTCCTGACTTTCTGAATGAGCCTACCATGGGGAACCTGATCAAAGAGCTTGCTAAAGTCCAAATACACCACATCCACTGCTCTACTTTCATCAATGTATTTTATCACATCCTCAACAAATTCAATAATGCTTGTAAGGCACGCCTGCCCCTCACAAAGCCAAGCTTACTATCTCTAACCAAGCTCTGTTTTTTTGAATAATCATAAATCCTGTCTCCCAGAATCCTCTCCAATAATTTGCCCACCCACTGATATGAGACTGACTGGTCTGTAATTCCCAGGATTATCTCTATTTCCTTTCTTAAACAAGGGAATAACATTTGCTACCCTCCAATCATCTGGTACTACTCCAGTGGACAGTGAGGACACAACGATCATCTCCAAAGGCGCAGCAATCTCTTCCGTTGCTTCCCGTAGTAACCTAAAGTATATCCTGTCTGGCTCAGGGAACTTACCTATTGTCATGCTTTCCAGCACATCCTCCTTCTTAACATCAACCTGTTCAAGGGAACCAGCTTGTTTTGTACTGTCCTCACAAACGACAAGGTCCCTCTCACTAGTGAATACTGAAGCAAACTGTACATTAAGGACCTCTCTTACCTCCTTCAACACCAGACACAAGTTCCTCCACAATCCCTGATCAGCTTTACCCTCACTCTGGCCATCCTCTTGTTCCTCACATAATTGTAGAACACCTTGGGGTTTTCCTTAATCCTACCTACCAAGGCTTTTTCATGACCCCTTCTAGCTCTCCTAAGTCCATTCTTCAGTTCCTTCCTGGCTATCTCGCAACCCTCTAGAGCCCTGTCTGATTCTTGCCTCCTCAACCTTAAGTAATCTTCCTTCTTCCTCTTGACTTGAAGTTCTACATCCCTTGTCACCCAAGGTTCCTTCACCTTCCCATCCCTTCCTTGCCTCATCAGGACAAACCTATCCAATGTTCTCAGCAAGTGTTCCCTAAATAACCTCCACATTTCTGTCATGCATTTTCCTGAGAACATCTCCCAATTTATGCTTCACAGTTCCCGCCAAATAGCATTGTAATTCACTCTCCCCCAATTACATACTTAGAACATAGAACATAGAACATAGAACATAGAACAATACAGCACAGAACAGGCCCTTCGGCCCACGATGTTGTGCCGAACTTCTAACCTAGATTAAGTACCCATCCATGTACCTATCCAAATGCCGCTTAAAGATCGCCAATGATTCCGACTCTACCACTCCCACGGGCAGCGCATTCCATGCCCCACCACTCTCTGGGTAAAGAACCCACCCCTGACATCTCCCCTATACCTTCCACCCTTCACCTTAAATTTATGTCCCCTTGTAACACTCTGTTGTACCCAGGGAAAAAGTTTCTGACTGTCTACTCTATCTATTCCTCTGATCATCTTATAAACCTCTATCAAGTCACCCCTCATCCTTCGCCGTTCCAACGAGAAAAGGCCGAGAACTCTCAACCTATCCTCGTACGACTTCCTCTCCATTCCAGGCAACATCCTGGTAAATCTTCTCTGCACCCTCTCCAAAGCTTCCACATCTTTCCTAAAGTGAGGCGATCAGAACTGCACACAGTACTCCAACTGTGGCCTAACCAAAGTCCTGTACAGCTGCAACATCACTTCACGACTCTTGAATTCAATCCCTCTGCTAATGAACGATAATACTCCTAGGCCTTCTTACAAACTCTATCCACCTAAGTGGCAACCTTCAAAGATCTATGTACATAGACCCCAAGATCCCTCTGTTCCTCCACCTGACTAAGAACCCTACCATTAACCCTGTATTCCGCATTCTTATTTGTTCTTCCAAAATGGACAACCTCACACTTGGCAGGGTTGAACTCCATCTGCCACTCCTCAGCCCAGCTCTGCATCATATCTAAGTCCCTCTGCAGCCGACAACAGCCCTCCTCACTGTCCACAACTCCACCTATCTTCGTATCATCTGCAAATTTACTGACCCACCCTTCGACTCCCTCATCTAAGTCATTAATAAAAATTACAAACAGCAGAGGACCCAGAACTGATCCCTGCAGAACTCCACTTGTAACTGGGCTCCAGGCTGAATATTTACCATCTACCACCACTCTCTGCCTTCGACCGGTTAGCCAGTTTTCTATCCAATTGGCCAAATTTCCCTCTATCCCATGCCTCCTGACTTTCCGCATAAGCCTACCATGGGGAACCTTATCAAATGCCTTACTAAAATCCATGTACACTACATCCACTGCTCTACCCTCATCCACATGCTTGGTCACCTCCTCGAAGAATTCAATAAGACTTGTAAGGCAAGACCTACCCTTCACAAATCCGTGCTGGCTGTCCCTAATCAAGCAGTGTCTTTCCAGATACTCATAAATCCTATCCCTCAGTACCCTTTCCATTACTTTGCCTACCACAGAAGTAAGACTAACAGGCCTGTAATTCCCGGGGTTATCCCTATTCCCTTTTTTGAACAGGGGCACAACATTCGCTACTCTCCAGTCCCCTGGTACCACCCCCGTTGCCAGTGAAGATGAGAAGATCATTGCCAACGGTACTGCAATTTCCTCTCTTGCTTCCCACATAATCCTAGGATATATCCCGTCAGGCCCGGGGGACTTGTCTATCCTCAAGTTGTTCAAAATGTCCAACACATCTTCCTTCCTAACAGGTATCTCTTCTAGCTTACCAGTCCATTTCACACTCTCCTCTTCTACAATACTTTCCCATACCATCTGGTTATATCCTTCTCCATTATTATAACAATGGCCAGGGAGTTGTGATCACTATCAGCAAAATGCTCTGCCACCGAGAGATGTGATACCTGACTTAGTTCGTTGCCAAGTGCCAAATCTAATATGAACTCCCCTCTAGTTTACCTATCTGCATAATTAGTCAGGAATCCTTCCTGGACACATCTGACAAAATCTACCCATCCAAACTGTTTGCATTAAGGAGGTTCAATTCATAATTGGGGATGCTAAAGTCAACCATGACAATGTTAAAAATCATATAACACCAGGTTTTAGTCCAACCGGTTTATTTGGAAGCACTAGCTTTCAGAGCATGCTCCTTCATCACCTTCCCGCTGTTCTTTTTGAAACAACTAAACCCCAGAACATCCAACAACTATTCCTGTAATATCCAAGTCTCCTTAATGGCCACAACATCGTAGCTGCAAGTACTGGGTCCATGCTCTAAGTTCACCACCCTTATTCCTGACACTTCTTGCGTTAAAAAAGGCACACTTCAACCCATTGCAATGACTGCAACTTTGCCCTATCAACTGTCTATCCTTCCTCACAAACTCTCTGCACGCTGTATTTGCCTGTTCACCAGCTACCCCCATCCCTGATCCGTAGCTCCAGTTCCTATCCCCCGCCAAATAAGTTTAAACTCTCCCGAAGAGCTCATGCAAAGCTCCCATCCAAGATGTTGGTGCTTCTCCAGTTCAGGTGCAACTCATCCTCCTTGTACAGGTTCCATCTTCCCCAGAAGGTATCCCAGTGGTTCACATATCTGAAGGCCTCCATCCTACACCAGTTCTGCAGCTATGTATTCAGCTGCACTCACGCCCTGTTCCTAGCCTCACTCGCCTGTGGTACCAGTAGCAATCCTGAGATTACTACTCCACTTGTCCTGCCTTCTAGCTTTCAACCTAACTCCCTACATTCCTCTTTCAGGTCCTCATCCTTTTTCCTAGCTATGTCACTGGTACCAATGTGAACCATGACTTCTGGCTGCTCACCATCCCCCTTAAGAATCTTGTAGCCTTGATTCAGGACATCCCTGACCCTGGCATATGGGAGGCAACATCCCATCTGGGAGTCTCATTTGTGACCACAGAATCTCATTTCTGTTCCTCTAACCATTGAATCTCCTATCAATCTCGCTCTCATATTCTCACCCCTTCTCTTTTGAGCCATGGGGCCACTCGGGAGTTTGGTGGTAAACTAACTGGCATCATGGGGTACAAATAAATCACAATTCAGCTGGCAGTAAGTAGTTGAATGGTTTGTGGAGTTGTGGCCAGCCGTGGATGACAAAAAAATTATTTGCCCACCAGCAGCAACATGATTGGCCCCTGGATGGCCAAAGAGCTTATGGGTATGAACGGTACTGACAGAAGCCTTCAGACTTCTGGAAGAGGATGTGGTGATTCTTGCTGCAGAAGAAAAATACATGAAACCTGAGCAGGACTGTTTATTTTCTCTCACTGGTTGTTGAGATCAATAAGTCAGAAACTTTACAATTTGTGACCCAGTTGCTCTGTGCCTCCTGCAAGGAAGTGAAAAGTACCCGGAAATAAGAGATTGAAGATCTGCACATTGTGACAAGCAGATTAATCATTTCAGCAAACCCTGTAGATGGGGACAATGAGCTGCTTTCACAGTTTTCCCCTGTACCTATAATTACCCATAATATAGTTAAAAAGTGTTTTTGTCTATGTCTTTCTGTATGTACACACTTGTGGAGGGGCCAGGATTACAAACGGGTTGGGGAGGGGCCAGGATTACAAACGGGTTAGAGACATGATTCAGAGACATGACTCATGGCTATAGGCTAACAATTCATTGTTGCTAGTTGTGATCAGAAACAATAAATTTGGAATAAATGTAATTATGATTAAGTACAGAAAGCTGGTCTGTGCTTTCTGTCAATCTTGATCTAAAAGACAGAGAATTTTGGCAATTTGCGTATCTTGATAAAATCTTTACCTTTTGGCTTGACTCCAGGAATAGCAAGGTTTGATATCAAGACCATTATCTGAGAGAGATATGATGATAAGTTGGCAGGGATGAGCTGCAGTAATGTTCCTCTTTGAAATGCAGAGATAACTAAAGCAATAAAGGAAAAGAATCATCCATGTGGATCCAAAGAGAGAAGCATTGCAAAATAATCAGACATGCAAGCATAGGGACAGTGTAGGTGTTCATGTCAATGATAGAGCTGAAGTGGATGGGGTTTATCCAGATTTGGTGTGGCAGTGCAACAAAACATATGAATGCTTTCTGTAGAAATGAGAAAAAAACAACCCAATACTTATTGATGGTTGTGTAGGGTAATGAGTTAATAGTTTGCAGTAACCGAATAATAGTCATCAGTGGTCATTTTCAAGAGCCTGAGAATAGAGTTGGAGCAGTCTCAGGAGAGCACTGTACTGACCTGAAAGTTCACATTGTACGATATGTAAATAGAGAGGTTTTGAAGAGACATACTGGAGTTAGAATTAATTTATTCAGAAGAAGAACTTTTTCATGCAGGGAGTGTAGTGTTTATGGAATGAGCTGCCAGAGGAAGTGGTGAAAGTTGATACAAATGCAACATTTAAATGGCATCTGGATGTGTACATGAATAGGAAAGGTTTAGAAGGATATGGGCCAAATGCTGGCAAATGGGACTAGATTTATTGAGGATATCTGGTTGGCATGGATGAGTTGGACTGAAGGGTCTTTTTCCGTGCTGTATATCTCTATGACTTGATGATTCTAAGTGGAGGGAAATCTTCCCAATCTAGAGAGGACTGCAAGTTACTAAAGGGGTCATCCAAATAGTACTCAAAATAGAATCAAACCAAAACCATACTTTGATTAAATATCCAGAAAGACTACCAAATGGGCTGAAGCGATTTGTACTTCACTGGGGGGGCATAGTTTAATTCTTTCATTGGATGTGGATGTCTTTGGCAAGGCCTAAACTTGTGACCAGTCCCTATTTGCCGTTAAACAAAATGACTTGCCAGATCATTTCAGAGGGCAGTTCATGGTCAATGACATTTCTCTGGGTCTGGAGTCACACCTTGGACAAACTGGCCAGGTGGATGATGGATTCCTACCTGAAGGGGCATTAATCAATTAGATGAGTTTTTGCAACAATCAATCATGGTTGCCATTAGATCGTATTGAATTCAAATTCCACATCCGTCCCTGTGGGATTTGGACCCATGCATTCAGGCTACTAGCCTGAGGCTCTGGATTATAAATCCAGTGACTTCACCACCGTGGGAAATTGCCACTGTGGGAAAGAGAGTGATTACCCATTTTAGTAACAACTCCACTTAGCCACCCTCTTACCATAGCCCTAAATTTCTTTACTGTTCAAAAATCTATCTATCTTTGCCTTAAAAACATTCAACAAGGTAGCCTCAACTCTTCACTGGGCCAGAGGAAGAAAATAGAAGCAAAATATTATTTAAGTGGAGGGAGAACTATGAAACACTGGGGCACAGAGTCACCTCATGTCCTCATACATGGAACATGCAAGGACAGCACATAATTCGGGAACATATTCAAGGCTGTGATGGCCTCATTCTTGAACTGCATGGAGTCAAGATTGAATGGGAACAGGCGAGAGAGTTGAATTGGAGCTTTATGAGGAGGAAGAAGTGGATGCAGCTGAGAAAATGAGCTTCATTTTGAAGATTTGGCTCTTATTCAAAACTTTCATTTTCACTCAAGAGTGAAATATTAACAAGTCCCAAAAGAAACTCAAACCTCAGCACATCCAATTGTTATTTTAAATGTGCTGTTAGCTGTTCAGATTGGATTTCATTTCATAACGTGAAAAATAGGAAACTGCAGTAAACAAATAAAAATACTTAATGAAGGATAAATTCAATAGATTCTAATCCATTATTAAAGTCAGTTCTGCAAACAAAAAAAAATCAGTAGCAGAAGTAGATCTATGGATCCATAGATTCATATAATAATTCATCACAAAAATAGCCCTTCAGCCCATTGAGTCAACACTGACATAACTATCACTAAAAGTGCACTAATCCCAATTTTCTGTACTTGTCCTATATCCACTCAATGGTTAGTACTGCTGCCTCATAGCACCGGGGTCCCAGCTTTGATTCCAGCTTCTGGGACTGTTTGTGTGGAGTTTGCAGATTCTCCCTGTGTCTGCGTGGGTTTCCTCCCACATTCCAGAGATGTGCAGGTCAGGTGAATTGGCCATGCTAAATTGCCCATAGTGCTAGGTGTATTAATCAGAAGGAAATGGGTGTGGACTTGTTGGGCTGAAGGGCCTGTTTCCACACTGGAGGGATTCTAATCCTTGAATATTATGATATTTGAAGTGCTCATCCAATTTTTGTTTAAAGGTTACAAGGTTTCTGACCTCCATCGCCTTCCCAGGTAGTGCATTCCAGATTCCCAATACCCGCTAAATTAAAAACCTTTTCTCCCAAATCCCCTCTGAATCACAGCTCTCTTACCCTAAAACTATGCCCTCTTGTGATTGGCCCCTCAACCAAGGGGAACAGCTGCTTTGTAGTCTGCCCAGACAGTCATACCCCTCATAATCTAATACACCTCAATCATAAATATAAACTTCAATGTATTTTCAAAATATTTTACAATACCTCAATATAATGTTATATGAAACACTCAGTAGATGCAGTAAGAAGGTTTGAGTCAAAATAACATTAACATACATGAAAGGTCATGCTGGCTGTGGTTAAATATTAACCTTCTTATTTCTAATTCGGGCTTGCAGGTTCCAGTGACATTGCAGTTCCAGTGCATAATCTAGACCACATCAGTGCGTGGCTAAGGGAATCTGAAGCTTCTCTTTCAAATGAGATGTTTACCAAAGCCCTTATTTGTTTACTCCAATGAACATAAAAGGCACTAGACAAAAACAGGGTGAGTTCTCCCTGGTTTTCCTGGTCAATGTTTAATTTAGCATCAATAAAACACATTATCTGGTCATTACCACAGGGCTATTTGTAACAACTCAATTTGCTGATTTCCAACAATACACGAGTAAGGACCACACATCATTGGCTGCATAAGATGAATTGAAGTTTTCAGAACTTCTCCAATCGTGTATTAAGTTTTTTCTTTCCTGGATTTTGAGTTTCATCACAAATTTTATGCAGCATCTCAAAAATTAAAGACGTCTGAGAGACTGAATGTTGACCAAGGTGGGAAATGCAATTGCATTGTATCTCATGTTGCTCTTTGTAAAAATGTCATTAAATATGGACGATTGACTTTGAATCTGATCATCCAATTTAATATCTGGGGGGCTTTGACTGCAACAATTTTCAGAAAGGAAACAAAACCACTGATTTAAAATGGCATCAGAAATCAGCTGACCACAAATCTTATTATCAAATAGAAAGTGCTGCAGGTCTGGCAGTATCTATTCTGGTGAAGGGTCGTTAGATTTGAAACTCTGAAACATTAACTCTGTTTTTCTCACTACAGATAATGCCAGACCTGCTAAGTTTCTCCAGCACCTTCTGTCTTTGTTTCAGTTTTGCAGCATTTGCACTTCTTTATTCCTTTAGAAACAATGTGCATTGGACAACAAACACATCAGCTGCACTTAATATTTTATCTAAAGGCAAAGAAGCCACCTGATCCCTCATGAGCTCTCATTCCCTAAGTATGTAAGTTAGCTTGCTGAGCTTGAAGGTTTATTTTCAGATGTTTTGTCACCATGACTAGATAACATCATCAGTGAGAGTCTCTGGTGATGCGCTGGTGGTATGTCCCACCTCTCTATTTATAAGCCTTGGTTTCTTAACGTAGGTGATGTCATTTCTGGTTCTTTTTTTCAAGGGAAGGTAGATAGGATCTAAATCAATGTATTTATTGATGGAGTTCTGGTTAGAATGCCATGCCTTAAGAATTTTCATGTGTGTCATTGTTTCAACTAGGATGTGTATCCCAGTCAAAGTGGTGTTCTTCTTTGTCTGGATGTATAGAAACTTGTGATAGTGGGTCTTGCCTTTTGCTGGCCAGTTGGTGCTCATGTATCCTGGTTGCAAGTTTCCTGCTTCTTTGTGCGATATTGTATTTTTTATCGTTTTTGCATGGTATCTTGTAAATGATTGGTTTTGCTGGTGGTAGCTAATGGATCCTTCAGATTCATTAGTCGCTGTTTAAGTGTATTGGTAGGTTTGTGGGCTACCATGATGACAAGGGGTCTGAGTAGTCTGGAAGTCATTTCTGAAATGTCGTTGATGTAAGGTCATGTGGCTATAGCTTTTGGTTGCATTGTGTCTGCTTGTTTCTGAGAAATCGGCAGATTGTGTTTAATAGAGTCATAGAGTCATAAAGATGCACAGCACGGAAACAAACGCTTTGGTCCAACCCGTCCATGCCGCCCAGATATCCCAACCCAATCTAGTCCCATCTGCCAGCACCTGGCCCATATCGCTCCAAACCCTTCCTATTCATATACCCATCCAAATGACTCGTAAATGTTGTAATTGTACCAGCCTCTACCACATCCTCTGGCAGCTCATTCCAATCACGTACCATCCTCTGTGTGAAATAGTTGACTCTTAGGTCTCTTTTATATCTTTCCCCTCTCACCCTAAACCTATGCCCTCTAGTTCTGAACTCCCCGACACCAGGGAAAAGACTTTGTCTATTTATCCTATCCATGCCCCTCATAATTTTGTAAACCTTTATAAGGTAACCCCTCAGCCTCTGACGCTCCAGGGAAAACAGCCTCAGCCTGTTCAGCCTCTCCCTATAGCTCAAATCCTCCAACCCTGGCAAGATCCTTGTAAATCTTTTCTGAACCCTTTCAAAGTTTCACAACATCTTTCCGTTAGGAAGGAGAACAGAATTGCATGTGATATTTCAACAGTGGCCTAACCAATGTCCTGTACAGCTGCAACATGACCTCCCAACTCCTGTATTCAATACTCTGACCAATAAAGGAAAGCATACCAAACACCTTCTTCATTATCCTATCTACCTGCGACTCCACTTTCAAGGAGCTATGAACCTGCACTCCAACATCTCTTTGTTCAGCAACACTCCCTAGGACCTTACCATTAAGCGTATAAGTCCTGCTAAGATTTGCTTTCCCAAAATGCAGCACCTTGCATTTATCTGAATTAAACGCCATCTGCCACTTCTCAGCCCATTGGCCCATCTGGTCCAGATCCTGTTGTAATCTGAGGTAACCCTCTTCGCTGTCCACTACACCTCCAATTTTGGTGTCATCTGCAAACTTACTAACTGTACCTCTTATGCTCGCATCCAAATCATTTATGTAAATGACAAAAAGTAGAGAGCCCTGCACCGATCCTTGTGGCACTCCACTGGTCACAAGCCTCCAGTCTAAAAAACAACCCTCCACCACCACCCTCTGTCTTTTACCTTTGAGCCAGTTCTGTATCCAAATGGCTAGTTCTCCCTGTATTCCAGAAGATCTAACCTTGCTCATCTTCTCCCATGGGGAACCTTGCCGAACGCCTTACTGACATCCATATAGACCACATCCATTGCTCTGCCCTCATCAATCTTCTTTGTTACTTCTTCAAAAAACTCAATCAAGTTTGTGAGACATGATTTCCCATGCACAAAGCCATGTTGACTTATCCCGAATCAGTCCTTACCTTTCCAAATACATGTACATCCTGTCCCTCAGGATTCCCTCCAACAACTTGCCCACCACTGAGGTCAGGCTCACCGGTCTATAGTTCCCTGGCTTGTCTTTACCGCCCTTCTTAAACAGTGGCACCACGTTTGCCAACCTCCAGTCGTCTGGCATCTCACCTGTGACTATCGATGATACAAATATCTCAGCAAGAGGCCCAGCAATCACTTCTTTAGCTTCCCACAAAGTTCTCAGGTACACCTGATCAGGTCCTGGGGATTTATCCACCTTTAACTGTTTCAAGACATCCAGCACTTCCTCCTCTGTAATCTGGACATTTTGCAAGATGTCACCATCTATTTCCCTACAATCTATATCTTCCATATCCTTTTCTACAGTAAATACTGATGCAAAATATTCACTTAGTATCCCCCTATTTTCTGTGGCTCCACACAAAGGCCACCTTGCTGATCTTTGAGGTGCCCTATTCTCTCCCTAGTTACCCTTTTGTCCTTAATATATTTTTAAAAACCCTTTGGATTTTCCTTAATTCTATTTGGCAAAACGATCTCATGTCCCCGTTTTGCCGTCCTGATTTCCCTTTTAAGTATACTCCTACTCGTCTAAGGATTCACTCGATCTATCCTGTGTATACCTGACATATGCTTTCTTCTTTTTCTTAACCAAACCCTCAATTTCTTTAGTCATCCAGCATTCCCTATACCCACCAGCCTTCTCTTTCACCCTGACAGGAATATACTTTCTCTCTGGATTCTTGTTATCTCATTTCTGAAGGCTTCCCATTTTCCAGCAGTCCCTTTATCTGCGAACATCTGCCTCCAATCAGCTTTCGAAAGTTCTTGCCTAATACCGTCAAAATTGGCCTTTCTCCAATTTAGAACTTCACCTTTTAGATCTGGTCTATCCTTTTCCATCACGATTTTAAAACGAATAGAATTATGGTCGCTAGCCCCAAAGTGCTCCCCCACTGACACCTCAGTCACCTGCCCTGCCTTATTTCCCAAGAGTAGGTACATCCACATACTGAATCCGAAAATTATCTTGTACACACTTACGAAATTCCTCTCCATCTAAACCTTTAACACTATTGCAGTCCCAGTCGATGTTTGGAAAGTTAAAATCCCCGACCATAACTACCCTATTATTCTTACAGATAGCTGAGATCTCCTTACAAGTTTGTTTCTCAATTTCCCTCTGACTATTGAGGAGTCTATAATACAATCCCAATAAGGTGATCATCCCTTTCTTCTTTCTCAGTTCCACCCAAATAACTTCCCTGGATGTACGTTCGGGAATATCCTCCCTCAGCACAGCTGAAATGCTATCCGTTATCAAAAATGCCACTCCCCCTCCCTCTTGCCTCCCTTTCTAACCTTCCTGTCGTATTTGTATCCTGGAACATTAAGCTGCCAGTCCTGCACATCCCTGAGCCATGTTTCTGTCATTGCTATGATATCCCAGTCCCATGTTCCAAACCATGCCTTGAGTTCATCTGCCTTCCCTGTTCGGCCCCTTGCATTGAAATAAATGCAGTTTAATTTATTAGTCCTCTCTTGTCCCTGCCTGCCCTGACTGTTTGATTCACTTCTGTTCTCAACTGTACCAGTTTCAGATTGATCTCTTTCCTCACTATCTCCCTTGGTCCCCCACCTTACTAGTTTAAATCCTCCCAAGCAGTTCTAGCAAATTTCCCTGCCAGTATATTAGTCCCCTTCCAATTTAGGTGGAATTCATCCTTCTTGTACAGGTCACTTCTACCCCAAAAGAGATTCCAATGATCCAACAATGTGAATCCTTCTCCCATACACCTGTTCCTCAGCCATGCATTCATCCGCTCTATCCTCCTATTCCTGCCCTCACTAGCTTATAGTACTGGGAGTAATCCAGATATTACTACCCTTGAGGACCTCCTTTTTAAATTTCTGCCTAACTCTCTGTAATCTCCCTTCGGAGTCTCAACCTTTTCCCTTCCAATGTTGTTGGTTCCAATGTGGACAATGACCTCCTGCTGGCCCCTCTCCCCTGTGAGAACATTCTGCACCCTCTCTGAGACATCCTTGATCCTGGCACCAGGGAAACAGCACACTGTTCTGCTTTTTCGCTGCTGGCCACAATGGGGATGAAATGTCTGAAAACAAGCCTACAAGCTCAGCCAGCGAACTTACATACTTATCATTAACCTGAGCTACAAATCTTCTCAAAAGCCCCTTCACATTCCGTTTTTATTTCACACCTTGATGACAATGTTCGCATGTTGGAGATGAAAACATGATCTGAACCAACAAGTTTGGAGGCAATGAATACAGACATTAAAAAAAATGAACAAACTCAAACATCAGGAGGCTGCTTTTGGCAGAGAGAGGTGGGGAGAGATGGATTTCTGACTGCAGATTTTGAAGCGAACAAAACAACAACAAGAGGGCTTGGATTTAAAGAGATTTGCAAAAGAAGCAAAGGTGGAGTGAGGAAAAACCTTTTCACTTACTGAGTGGTACTGCTTGGAAGAGAGGTATGTCATATTCAATTGGGTCCATTCCTGAAGAAGAGCTTATGCTCGAAACGTCGATTCTCCTGCTCCTTGGATGCTGCCTGACCTGCTGCGCTTTTCCAGCAACACATTTTCAGCTCTGATCTCCAGTATCTGCAGTCCTCACTTTCTCCTCAATTGGGTCCACACTGACCTTCCGAAGAGCAACCCACCCCCCTACATTTACCCCTGACTAATGCACCTAACACTACGGGCCATTTAGCATGGCAAATTCACCTAACCTGCACATCTTTGGACTGTGGGAGGAAACCGGAGCAAACCCACGCAGGCATGGGGAGAATGTACAAACTCCAAACAGATAGGTGCCCAAGGTGGGAATTGAAGCCGGGTCCCTGGCGCTGTAAGGCAGCAGTGCTAACCACTGTACCATCATGCTGCTGCTGGTGGTAATGAAGCTCATTTATTGGCATTGTAGGAAGGATGTGAGTGCATTGGAAAGAGTGCAGAAGAGGTTTATAAAAATCATTCCAGGGATGAGAAACGTCAGTGTGAGTATAGATTGGAGAACTTGGAACTGTTTTTATTGAAGAGCAGAAGAGCTGAGGGAGATTCACTAAGAGTTTTCAAAACCATAAGGAGGCTGACAGAATAGATCGGCAGAAACCATTCGATTTATAAGAGGATTGTAAACTAGGGAGCACCATTTCAAATTGTTTGCAAAAGATGAAAATGCAAGGCAAGAAAATCATTTTTCTGGGTTTGCAATGAACTTGCAAAGTGTGATGGAAGTAGGTTCAATGAGGTTGGTTCAGAAGAGATTCAAATTACTACTTAAATAGAAACATAATGCAGGGTTACAGGGAAAGGAGAAAGTGAGGGCTGCAGATGCTGGAGATTAGAGTCGAGTGTGGTGCTGGAAAAGCACAGCAGGTCAGGCAGCATCCGAGGAGCAGGAGATTCGACAGGCTTGTAACGTCGATTCTCCTGCCCCTGACAGGGAAAAGACAACTGCTCAGAGAACTGCTACAGACACAATGAGTTGAATGACCTAATTCTGCGTTGTAAACATCCTGTGGTTCTGTAAAGGAGTAGAGATCCCGTCATCACTGTACCAATGAACAGCAGTCAGCCGCTGAAGCTCTTAAACAAGACCTGTGATAACAAGAAGCAATCAGATGGTGGGATGAGACAGCAGTAAGTGATGATTAGCAGCAGCCCATGATTATTGACGGAGGGTCAGGAGAGGCACCTACCTACTCTTGCTATGTATCACAGTGACTAGAAGAGCCTGAGGCTTCTCCTTTACGAGCCTGTGACAACCCCAACAGCTGCTTTAAGGATTGGGTAGCTCTGCCACCGATGCAGCTGAGAAAACCAACAAAAGCAGTGGTCAGTCCAAACCAATTTATGAGAGGGGCTTGAAATAGTCATTAGGCACTGGGATTTGTATTGGCATTGGGGTCAACCTCAGTCTCAGGTGAGTGGCCTAGACAGGTACAGAGTGCCAACACATAGCACGGCATACCACTAGCCTGAAATGAAAGTCTGCACATTAACTGTCATATTAGACCCAGAGTGCAGTTCAAATGGTGCAGATACAGAATTCCTCTCCTAGAGTTTCAATTTAATCTTCATAAATGTTCTTGTAAAATTTGCATTTTCTGCCCATTACTTTGGAAATGAGCAAAACCGAGGTCCAAATTCAGCTATTATGATAATCAACCTTAATGGATAATTAATTTTCCTGCTTGCACAGGTACCAGTGAGAGGACCAGCCGAGCAGATAATGATGTGCTTTGGCAATTGCTTGAGACAAGTTCATGTTTTTCATTATGCAATTCTCTATTTGCCAGGTGTGACTGTGAATACTGAGGGTAGCTAATTGTCTCATTAATTATTTTTTGCATTGGAAGTTATCTGAAACTTGCGATCTGACAGATATATTCAAAAGTGTTGCAGCAATAGTTTGAATGCGAGATGATTCTTGTCTGTCATTTGACAGTGATTTAAAATGTAAAGGGACAGCCACTGAGGAAAGAGTCAGAAAAAATATAGATTGAGAAGGATTCCTGATATTTTATTGTTTTCAACTGTCAGCTATTGTTCAGCGAGTAATACCATCTTTCCTGAGTCACGTTGTAGTCCAGAGGTAGTATCTTGACTTCTGTACCAGGTGGCCATTGATAGTAGGGAATTTGTTGGAGTCTATTATTAAGGGCAGGGTATCCGATCATCTCATGAAATGTCATTTAATCAGTGATACACAGCATGGATTCATGAAAGGTATTTTATTCTGACAAACCACAGAGAGATTTTACAAGAGGTGCAAAGGTGGTAGACAAAGGTAAGTCAATGGATGTTAGAATAAAATCTCTATACTGTGGAAACAGGCCATTCGGCCCAAAACGTCCATAACATGACTCTCCGAAGAGCATCCTACCCAGACTCAGCCCCCTACCCCATTCCTGTAAGGGCTCATCTTCCATTGCTAATCCACCTAGCCTGTATATCCCTGGACACTCTGAGCAATTTTGCATGGCCAAAATCCACCTAACCTGCACATCTTTGGGCTGTGGGAAAAAATCAGAACACTTGGGAGGAAACCCACGCAAACATAAAGAGAATGTGCAAACTCCACACAGACAGTCACTTGAAGCTGGAATTGGATCTGAGTCCCTAGCACTGTGAAGCAGCAGTGCTAACCACTGAACTGCCCCACAGCTTAAATGGTCTTTCAGAAGACTCTGGATAAATTCCCACACAAGAGACAGTTAGCCAAATTGGAAGCACATGGTAAATTACTGACATGGATAGGAAATTGACTAAATGGCAGGAAACAGAGAGTTGCAATAATAGGTAAATAATCAAATTGGCAAGACGTGACTAATGCTTCCACAGGGATTTCTGTTGGGGCCTCAATTACTCATAATATTCATTAATGACTTGGATAATGGCATAAAAAGACAAATATCCAAATTTGCTGGTGAGATGTCCTAGGATGGATTTGTTGTTCCAGTCAAAGTGGTGTCCTTCCTCATCTGTATGTTAGGATTCAAGTGAGAGAGGGTCATGATTTTTGTGACTAGTTGATGTTCATGTATCCTGTTGGCTAGTTTTCTACCTGTTTGTCCAATGTAGTGTTTGTTAGTTCTTATAATGTATTTTGTAAATGACGTTTGTTTTGCTTGTTGTCTGTATAGGGTCTTTTATGTTCATTAGCTGCTGTTTTAGTGTGCTGGTGGGTTTGTGGGTTACTATGATGCCAAGGGGTCTGAGTAGTCTGGCAATCATTTCTGAGATGTCTTTGATGTAGGGGAGAGTGGCTAGGGTTTCTAGGCACATTTTATCTGCTTGTTTGGTTTTGTTGCTGAGAAATCGGCGGACTGTATTACCTGTTATTTTTGAATATGCTGCATAGGGAATTTTCCTCTGCTCTTCGTAGTTCCTCTGTGCTAAAGTGTGTGGTGTCTCATTGAAATAATGTTCTAAAGCAGCTTCATTTGTCGATGTTGGAATAATTGCTTCTATAGTTCAGTATTTGGTCCGTATGTGTTGTTTTCCTGTAGACAATGGTTTGAAGTTGCCTATTGGCTGTTTGTTCTATTGCAACATCTAGGAATGGCAGTCTGTTGTTGATTTCCTCCTCTTTAGTGAATGTTTTGCCAATAAGGGTATTATTGATGGTCTTGAAGGTCTCCTGTAATTTGTTTCATTTAGTGATGACAAAGATGTCATCCACATAATGGACCCAAAGTTTGGGTTGGATGGTTGACAGAGCTGTTTGTTTGAGAATCGGCATTACTGCCTCTGCTAAGAACCTGATATTGGAGATCCCATGGAAGAATAAAATAAATAATGTCTTAATGGCTGAATATGCATTAAGCCATAAGGTATATGAGGTATATGAGCATGTGCATTCTTTAATTACTCTTTCACATATTGACTTGACTTAAATTCCAACCTGGCAGTGAGTGTGAAAGAGACAGTCATGGTTCAGATTTCTGTGATCGTCGAAGATCAATAAATGAAGCTGTATCCATTGCAGTGATATTTTCTCACGTCTGGACCTGAAAGAACTTCATGGCTATAACATATCACAAAGAAAATCTTCAAATTCTATTTTACATCCAGTTGCGGAGAGGAATCAATGCCACAAGCTGACTCATGCAGTTTGCATAGACATCACTACCCCGAGGCACTGTTAAAATAAACATTTAGGGAAAGGAAACATACTATTATTGTGGAAATGCAGTTTAAGGTAAAATTAATGCATAGTTATCTTCAGAATCTTCCTCAGGTGTAAAAGGCATGAGTGGCAGAGAAGATGGTTATAGACATCTGAGTCTGAAACTCTGCTCTCTGCAATGATTGTAAATATACTTACTATATTTAGCTATTCATCAATGTTGTGGTCCCCTGATACCATCATTGAAAGTGAGCTTTTTATTTGTCCACCATTCATACAAATCATAATCTTGCCACCAATGCAGAGGTATAGTTGAGCTCTTACAATTGTCTTCAGAATTCTGTGATGAGTAATTAACCTCCTGACTCCCCAAAACCCCTTGACAAGGCAGAATGTAAGAGTGTAATGGGAATACTCTCCACTTGCTTGGATGGGACCAGCTCCAACAACACTTAAGAAGCTTGACACTATCCAGGATAAAGCAGACCATTTGATGGTACCCGATCCATCGCCGTCCACCACCACTGCACAGTGGCACAAGCATGTACAATCTCCAGTAAGAAATGTAGCAACTCACTAAGTCTCATTCAACGGCACCTCCTAAATTGTCTACCATCTAGATAGTAGCAATAGGTAGCAGTGGGAGTCGAACCCACGCCTCTGCGGAGGTTGCCAACTTGAACCCAGCGGCTTAGACTGCTGGACCATAGTCCTCACTTTTGCCTACTTTTACCATCTTGATAGACAAGAGCATCAGTTGCATGGGAACACTTACAAATTCATGCCCAAGCCATGATTAGATTAGATTCCCTACCTTGTGGAAACAGGCCCTTCGGCCCAACAAGTTCACACTGACCCTCCGAAGAGTAACCCACCCAGACCCATTTCCCTCTGACTAAAGCACCTAATACTATGGGTAATTTAGAATGGCCAACTCACCTGACCTGCACATCTTTGGACTGTGTGAGGAAACCAGAGCACCCGGACGAAGCCCAGGCAGACACAGGGAGAACGTGCAAACTCCACACAGACAGTCACCCGAGGCTGGAATTGAACCTGGGCCCCTGGCACTGTGAGGCAGCAGAGCTAACCACTGAGCCACCGTGCCACCTCCGTGTTGCTGGGTCCAAATCCTGGAACTCCCTCTGTAATGCCATTGTGCGTGTACCTTTGCACCTGATGGACTGCAGTGATTTAAGAAGGCATCTCATCAACAATTTTCTCAAGGTCAATTATGGATCAGCAAGAAAGCTAGCTTAGCCAGTGATGTCCACATCTTGTGAAATGTTAAAAATTCTGCATAGTTGACATTCCTCCTCAATTATATGACTGTCTCAATTGTTTGTGTTTACAAATTAGTAACCAGTTAACAAATCGAGTTATGACAGTCTTTTTGGTGGACTCATAACACAGACAGCTCATCTAATGATCTGAAGACATTAGGTCAAATCCCACAATAGCTTCTGGGGATTAAATTCAACAATAAAATAAAAATCTGGAAAAAATAATTTGTATCAAAATTAGTGAACATGTTTTTGGAATGTTGGAAAAACCATCCAAATGTATGAAAGCAAATTACTGCAGATGCTGGAATCTGAAACCAAAAGAGAAAATGCTGGAAAATCTCAGCAGGTCTGGCAGCATCTGTAAGGAGAGAAAAGAGCTGACGTTTTGAGTCTAACTTACCCTTTGTTAAAGCTAAAAAAAGGGTTTTTTTTCACTGTTGTGTACCTCTTATTTCTTGATTGTCTCTCTTAGTCCCCACTCTCTCGTCACCTTTTTCCTCTCCTCTTCCCCCTTTGCTACCCTTCTCCCCTGTTTTCCATTTTGCCTCTGCTTCACCCATCCCTCCCATCCCCCACATATTTTGTCACATAGCCCTGGCTTCAGCCTTGGTCATCCCAATAGTCTCTCTATGCACTGTCATTATCCCTGCTATAAATACCTCCCTATTTCTCCCTTTTTTTTTAGCTTTGACAAAGGGTCAATTAGACTCGAAGCGTCAGCTCTTTTCTCTCCTTGCAGATGCTGCCAGACCGAATGTATGAATGTCCTTTAAGAGTAGTAATTGACATCCTTACTCTGTCTGGACTGCATGCAGGATTATAGTTGACTCAATGTTCAAATATGCCACTCAGGCTCTTGGCATGTTGCCGTCTTTTCATGGGTTGGGTTTAAACTCAAACGAAATAATATCCTACCATAGGAATATAGAGGAAATAAAGAAAGCAGAAAATGCTGGAAATACCCAGCAGGTGTTCAACAGCAAGTATGAAGAATGAAGCAGAGTTAATGCTTCACTTTAATGACTTGAAGAACTGATAATGGTTAGAAGTGTAAGAGGCAGAAACGTGAGGGATGGGGAAGTGAGAACAAATGGTAAGGTGGAAGGGATTACATTTCAAAAGGAACAAAGATACCTGGCAAATTAAATTCTAAATGGGTCAGTTTTTATTTTTAGTTAACTGACTGTTGAGGTGCTGACACTGGTTTTGGATACCAGACAGACATTCATTAACTTGGGCCCAGAGTGGCCCTGATGTGATAAACTGACTGGAAATAGCTCACAAATTGAGGGGTCCATCAAAATACAAATGGAAAAGATTTTGCACACTATAAAATATTGTTCCCTCAGTGCTGATCTAGGACTCTGTCCAACACCCAAAACTGCCTCTATCCTCCCCCACCTAGAAACACAGCTACCTGACTGACCAGTGCTTATTGCAGCACCTCCACCTTGTTCAATTCCCCATTGTGTCCGCCCCTCAGATCAAACCAAAGTCAGTCTGATCAAAGTAGTTGAGCAGATGGTGACCTGCCCCTTTACCATCAGTGGCCCCAGTTGAATATCTCACATCAAAGTCTTCGAGTTTGGGGCTGGATCTATAGATGCGACAAATAAGGGATGGTTTCTGTGAACCGAGTACTCACGTGGAGACATTGACACCCAGTGATGCAGCACCAGAACTGAGGACTATCCCTGGAAAACATCGATACTTGCTCATCTGAGCATTACTTTCTCAGAATTGCTGATTGGTTAATGCATTAATAATACAGCTTTGATCTTCACAAACCTTCCTTTGATAAGTATAAATCTGACCATTGCAAAAAGAAAATGCTGGAGAAACTCTGGAGAGAATGAAACAGGGTTCTAAAGATTTGAGTCCAATGTGACTCTTCATCATGGAACATTATATCTGTTTTTCTCTCTCTCCAGATGCTGCCAGACCTGCTAAGATTTTCCAGCATTCTCCGTGTTTGGTTCAGATTTCCAGTGTCTTGCAGGTTTACATCTTGTCAAATTAAGCCTGCCCAGCCTGGTAATTTGTCAGAAGGGGAAGAGTGACATGAGTTGGATAAGTACATGAATCTTGGGATTATGTCAAATAACCTCGAGCTAAAGATGTTTCATGTGATAAATCATTAGCAGCCTGACATCGATTTGTGATGTTTGCTGAGCCAATTTGCTTTCTGCTGCCTCAGGGTGGTTAAATTACGTTAATATCTTCATTAAATTTTATGGAGATCATGCACTAATGAAAAACAATGATAATCCACAAGCAGATTTACCATGATTTTCCACACTCTATATTCATGAATGTTTCAATCTTCTGACATGCACACTGGCACGATTTCTCAACTCAGCCTTATCCATGCATTATAGAGAAACATTAAGTAGATAACCTCTCCTAAACTTTACCGTTACTCGATACAATGATAACGTTAAAAATAACACAACACCAGGTTATTATCAGTCACCACTAGCCAGTGCTTCCAAATAAACCAGTTGGACTATAACCTGGTGTTGTGTGATTTTTACCTTTGTTCACCCCAGTCCAACACTGGCACCTCCACATCATTGGTCTAATAATGCAGATGTCTTTGCTGAGAATTTGCATGAATATATTGTTCAGTAAATAACCAATGTGTTATGATGCAATTGTACCGTAAGCATGGGTAAAATCAACATAGAACGTAGCACTTGGAACAATACAGCACAGGAACAGGCCCTTTGGCCCATCATGTCTGTGCTGACCATCATGCCATTCTAGATTAATCCCATCTGCCTGCAAATGCTCCATATCTCTTTATTCCCTCTCTCTAAATGCCACTAAAACATTGTTATCATATTTGCTTCTACCACCTGCAGAGTGTTCGAGGCAACTACCAGCCTCTGTTTAAAAAAACTTGTCTTTCTAATCTCCTTTAAACTTTCCCTATCTCATTTTAAACTACTAATTGACATTGCCGCCCCGGGAAAAAGATTCAAACTATCCACCCTGTCTATGTCTCTCTAAATTTTATGTACTTTGATATGGCCACCCCTCAGCCTCCGAAGCACTAGCAAAAAAATCCAAGTCTATCTGACCTCTCCTTATATCTAACACAGTCCATTCCAGGCATCATTCTGGTATCCTTCCTTTGCACTCTCTCCAAAGCCTCCACACCCTATCTCAAGTGTAGTGACCAGAACTGCGCACAATACACCAAATGTGGTCTAACTAAAATCGTGTACAGCTGCAATGTGACTTGTCAACTTTAATACTCAGTGCCCTGAGCTGATGAAGGCAAGCATGCTGTACACCTTATTTACCACTTTATCTAACTGTTTTGCCACTTTCAGGGAACTATGGACTTGTAGCCCAAGATCCCTCTGTCCATCAATGTGTCTGAGGGTCTTATTATAGGGATCAGTTAGTTCATTGTGTGAGTTGGTTAGCTCAGCTGGACAGAGGACTGGAGTAGAAAATAGGATAATGCCATTGATGTGGTTTAATGTCAGTACTGGCTGTGGTAGTGCTTCCTTGCTTACTCCATGCTTGCCGTTGAGTGATGTTCCTTCAACTATCTAACAATTTAACTTTCTCTAACAGAGTCAAGTGTCGATGGCTATGGTAATTACCCTGTTCCACATGGTAAAATGAGTATGGATTTTGCATGGGTTTTCAAAATGTATCTTTGCAGTTCGTGCTGTTCTGGGTATAATGATGAATGCCAGTAATATTTAAAAGTTAGAAGTCAATGCAGGCTGACATGCCAAGATCTCATGAATAACAATGAACTAAATTACCAGATAATTTATTTTATCTTGTGATATGGGTTTAGAGATAAATGTTGACCAGGACACCAGGGAAAACAAACGTCTTTTTATCCCATCAGTGTCAGAGAATTGCCTATACCCCAGAAATCTCAGTAAGATATTTGTTTTAAAACCTCCTCTGGAAGGTAGTCCTTCTGACTGACGTTTCAGTCTCAGATTATGTACGTAAGGCTTTGGAGCAGGCTCTGAGTTTGCAATATTCCCACTTTGTGATAAGAGTGACACCGGATTGTATATATGCGTGTGTCAGAGTCATAGAATTTTACAGCATGGAATGAGGCCCTTTGGCCCATCTTGTCTGTGCTGAGCATCAAGTAGTTTGGCTCGGAGTCTTTTGTGTGATAGTGTTTCAGATGTTCACCGATAGACTTCTTCAATGTGAGTTCCAGATACCCACCACTCTGCTTAAATCCTCAACTTTAAATCAATGGTCCTTGATCTTGATCCCTCTAGGAAGGTGAAAATGTTCTTTCTATCTACTCTATATGCCTCTCACATTGTAAGTGTAAAGGCAGATACACAGTCAAATAAGTGCATTCTACATTGATGGAGTTGCCTTCAATCTTTTACCTTTTAACATGGAATTGGACAGTTACTGGGTGGCACGGTGGCACAGTGGTTAGCACTGCTGCCTCACACCACTAGAGACCTGGGTTCAATTCTCGCCTCAGACGACTGACTGTGTGGAGTTTGCACATTCTCCCTGTGTCTGCTTGGGTTTCCTGCGGGTGCTCCGGTTTCCACCCACAGTCCAAAAATGTACAGGTTAGGTGGATTGGCCATGCTAAATTGCCCATAGTGTTAGGTGAAGGGGTAAATGTAGGGGAATGGGTCTGGGTGGGTTGCGCTTTGGCGGGTCGGTGTGGACTTGTTGGGCCAAAGGGCCTGTTTCCACACTGTAAGTAATCTAATCTAAAACACTTACTTCAAGGGCAATAAGGGAGTGCAAATCCCACTTTTGAGCTAAGGTGCACATTCTGAGGCTGAAACGTCAGTGCAGTACTATGGAGGTGGTACACTCTCTGAGCTGTCAATTTTAGGAAGAGGCTTTAGAACAAAGATCTCACTTACCTTTTTGGGGAATTGGCAACCTTCTATACTCATGGAGAAGAAGGGAAGTTGAATTATAGAATCTTTAATATGGGCCACTTGGCCCATAGAACCTGTATGGGCCCACCGAAGAGCATCCCACTCAGCACCCCCATCAACTTATACCCATAACCCTGCATTTTCCATGGCTAACCCACTGAACCTGCATATCCCTGGATACTATAGACAATTTACCAATCTACCTAACCTGCACATCTTTGGACTGCGGGAGGAAAGTGGATCGCCTGAAGGGAGCCCACGCAGACACAGGACGAATGTGCAAACTCCACATAGTCGCCCAAGGGTAGAATCAAACCCGGGTCCCTGCTGCTGTGAGGCAGCAGTGCTAACCACCATGTAACTGAACCACCATGTCACCTCTGAGCTTCCTCTACGGTTCTGGGTAAAATTTATTATTCAACCCACATCACAAGACCATAATTCAATTCATTGTTATTCATGAGACTTTGGCGTGTGAATGTTCACCTGCATGACCAAGCTAACATTGACGAATAATACTGGCTTTAATTATGGTGCTCACAGCAGAACTACTAACAAAGGTAACAAGGCAATTAAGGATAAGCACCAAAAGCTAGTCAGTGATGCCCACGAAAGAATAAAGAAAATCTCAACAATGGAAAAGCAAAATGCAAAGGAGAACTCCAGACAAAGGTCTGGGGAGTAAATGTTGCTCTAACAGAGACCTAGCAGAACAAGACGAATCAAATGACCTCCATAGATTTTGGGTCTGCTCTCTAACTTTTCAACAAAATCCCCCAAAGACTGACCATTATAATGTTGTTGCTTGTAGGATCTTGTGTGCAGATTGCCGGCTCTGACTGCTACATTAGAACCCTTCAGAAATATGCCTTTGGCTGCAGCATATTTTGCATCATCTTAAAGTTATGGAAAGCTCAGTTCCGTCCTCAATAGGGATTTAAGAAATGATATGTGCATGGTAGAACAATCATACCTAGAGCGAGTTTTAATTTCTTGTTATCCTTTCATGGGTTGTGGGTTTTACTGGCAAGGCCAACATTAATGATTCATTCCGAACTGACATCGAGATGTAGCAATGAGTCATTTTACTGACTACAGCTGAGTGGTTTTCTTGGCTGTTTCAAAAAGGAATATAGAGTCAATCACAGTGCTGTGACACATATCCGATGATCTGTGTTGGCTTTAGTGACAAATGTTGTTCAGGGTACCAGGAAGAACTTAACTTCCCTCTTTGTAACCTTGTCAGAGGATTGCCTGTACTCGAAAAAGGTAGGTCAGATCCAAGTCTTAAGGCCTCCTCTAAAACAATAATATGCCACTGCAAATTTCCTTCCCTCAAGACATTTGTGAACCTGCCTGTTCTGCATGCCAAACAAAACTTTATATTGTACTTAGGTACATGTGACAATAATAAATCAAATCAAATTTAAATCACCTCTTCCTAATTACCCAGACAGTAGTTAAGAGTCAACCCTCCATTGTAAAGCAAATACAGGCCGGACCAGCTAAGGATGACAGGCAGGAGGCTAGAAGAACACAGCAAGCCAGGCAGCATCAAGAGGTGGAGAAGTCAACATTTCAGGTGTAACCCTTCTTCAGGACTGGCGGGTGGGGATAGCAATAGCTGCACCTAAAGGAGGTGGAGTGGGCAGGGTGTGAGGTGGGGATAGGTGAAGACAGGTAGAGAGTACAACCTGGTTGGTCAACTTCTCCACCTCCTGATGCTGCCTACCTTGCTGTGTTCTTCCAGCTGCCTGCCTGTGTACTTTCAATTCCAGCACCAGTTCTTTTTTGTCTCAGACCAGGTAAGGAAGGACATTATTGAATGGTTTTTACAACAATTGTCAGCAGTTCCACGGTCACCTTTATATTCCCAAACTTATTGAATTCAAATGTCATCAGATGTTGTGGTGGAATTTGAACCTGTATTCACAGAACATTAGCCTGGATGCTCATTGATTACTAGCTCAGTACAGCACCTCCCCCTAACTGATACGATAACAACCCATCGCCCCTCGCATATCCCAGGATTTCTCAGTGGATTTATAAACTATATTTAAAAAAGGAGCAAAATGAATGCAGGGTGTTTCCTGCACAAAATTGCTTTGCTGAGTAGCAGCTACTGATAATGTCAATTATATTAATCAAATGGAAGTTAATTAAAACCAAACAAAGAATTGTCATAATCAGTGTTAATTAACCATGGCATTGAATACTTTGCAATATAATAAGGATTTCTTTCATTGAAAGTTTCAGATGGCTTTGGGCAATATGGTTCAGTAATTCATTTTTTTTTCCAAAACCCTTCAGTCATTGTTATTTTGCTCGCACTGTGGGTGCCAAATGTTGACTGTAATAATGCCAATTTGTCACCAGCCTCCCACTTGGTGCTAGTGATGTGGTCACTTGGAAACAGCATTTGTATGTATGATGCTGTGTGGCTCACAGCTAAGGTAGAATCACCAGGCTCATGTCACAGCTCCTGAATTCACAAAATCACATTCCAAGCAAAACCTGCTCACATCTGAATTAACTTATCTGGTTGTACTAAAGTTTGGATGAAATCTTTCATACAATGTTTTGCCAAGAAATCTATATGTGCACGTTTGCACGCACATTCGCGTGAGACAAAGGATTAGTGAGGACAGAGACAGTGAGATTGTCTGCATCCACAAAAAAAAGGGTCAGTGTCCCAATCAGCCTCTTTAATCAAGCCTCCAATAGCCCTGCTTTGATCCCTGTTTAGAGACATGAAAACTGCAGATACTGGAATCCAAAATGGACAGGCAGGTGGCTAGAAGAACACAACAAGCCAGGCAGCATCGGGAGGGACAGGCAGGAAGCTGGAGGTACACAGCAAGCCAGGCAGCATCAGGAGGAACACAGCAAGCCAGGCAGCATCGGGAGGGACAGGCAGGAGGCTGGAGGTACACAGCAAGCCAGGCAGCATCAGGAGGAACACAGCAAGCCAGACAGCATCAGGAGGTGGAGAAGTCAACATTTTGGGAGTAACCCTTCTTCAGGACTGGGGGTGAGTGTGGGGGGAGCTGCAGATAAAGGGGGTGGCAGGGGCAGGGTGGTGAGGTGGGGATAGGTGAAGACAGGTAGAGGGTACAACCTGGTTTTCATCAAGCCCCACCTCACCACCCTGCCCCCCCCCCCGCCACCCTCTTTATCTGCAGCTCCCCCCACACTCACCCCCAGTATTAAAGAAGGGCTACAGCTGAAACGCCGACTTCTCCACCTCCTGATGCTGCTTGGCTTGTTGTGTTCTTCCAGCGTCCTGCCTGTCTACTTTCAAAACCTGTTTAGAACGGGGGTTCTGAGGTGTCAGGGTGACTGCCTCAAAGCTGAAAGTGTTCTGGCAATGAGTATCTATTACAATTGTACTACTGAAATTAACAGTAACCTTCTCAATGTTTCTCTGAAGTTACAGTCAGTTGAACAATCAATTCACCCATCTACCTTGATACCAGAAAGCTAACTGTTATGCAATGAACTGGGAGAAAACAAAGGGCTACTTATATTTTCCACTTAACAACTGGGAGGGTCCATGGAGGTTGTTTATCTGAAATGCTTGATAGGTCTCAATGATAATTGTTCTGATATGCAGGAGACTTTGGTCACATATATCCCGCAGTTCTGAACCCAGCTGCCTTTAAGACATACAAATCTTAAAGTAGCAGTCAGTTAATAAATCAACACTATTTTGTACATCACATACTGAGGATATCAAAAGCTCCTAACTCCAGATGACTCAGGAAAAGCCTTGACTGATTAAAAAAAAGCCAACAACCTCTGGTTATGCCCTCGCTATGTGATCAGCTGTCATTCGTCAAAGCAAGGAAGCAGAATTTACATTTCAGCAATATTTCTTAGAAGATATATTAGAAAATTAACTGTCTTACTACTCTGGAACAAATAGCTAGCCAATCAATGATCTCCACAAAGAAATTTTAGATTTTTAACTCCAGCTTTGGACTTTTGGATTCCATCATGAAAGCAATGACATTGAGAAACTGGGATACTTGGTTATTTTGTACTTCAGTTGCTGTTAATTGAATAATCTTTCTCTTATTTGATTTTCTCTCTCTTGTCCCCTGGTGCATGTTTGAAAATCTATCTGAAAGATTACCTCCCCTCCTATGCCTAAAAATGTATAAAATTAAAACAGTTTCTGGTTTAAATTGACCACAGTGTTGTTGCAATCCTGAAAGTCAGAGAGTCTGACAACAGAAGGATTGGAGACTTAAGTTCTGTTTAACAAGGAGAAAATCAAATGGTTAGATGGAGAGAATAGGGAAAGGGATTTGCTTTATAACTCACAATCTATGTATAATGGAATGAATATGCCAATGCAATATTCTTCTTTAGTGGAGGCATCAGTGAGCAAAGGGCATTGATTTAAGATAAGAGCTGTTAGGTTTAGATTAGATTACTTACAGCATGGAAACAGGCCCTTCGGCCCAACAAGTCCACACCGACCTGCCGAAGTGCAACCCACCCAGACCCATTCCCCTACACCTAACACTACGGACAACTTAGCGTGGCCAATTCACCTGACCTGCATATTTTTGGATAATGGGAGGAAACCGGAGCACCCGAAGGAAACCCACGCAGACACAGGGAGAATGTGCAAACTCCACACAGAGAGTCGCCTGAAGCAGGAATTGAACCCGGGTCTCTGGCGCTGTGAGGCAGCAGTGCTAACCACTGTGCCACCATGCCGCCCACGGATAAGGAGATGTGAGAAAAATATTTTTCACCCAGATGGTAGTGGGAACCTGAACCTCACAGCCTGCAAGAGGCTGAATCTCTCTGAACATTTAAGAAGCATTTGGATGTGCACTTTAAATATATAAAGCCATGGGCCAAGTGCTGGAAAATATGATTAGAGTAGTCGAGTGAATGTCATTGACTGAAATGGATATAATGGGCAAAAAGGCTCAATTTTCTGTGCTGTAGATCCCTGTGACTAGCTGATTAGTATTGAGTCTCTGAGAAGAAATGAAGAGGAAAAGCTGTATTTGAGAACTATAATCAGGATCCATTAAATCCACAAATGAAAGTTTTGTATTGGAATTCCTGGAGTCAGACAATACTCACCTTTATTCGAGGGAAAAACTGAGGCACAGAAGGCTCAGAATAGTTAGGTAAAGCATCTTCAAGGAATGCAGTGCAAACACCCAACACGCAGACCTAATGGGATACAGAATCCATGAAGCATTTCTTTTCAATTCAATATAGTACAGGAACAGGTCTTTCAACCCATCAACCCTGCACCAATTCCTATTCCTTATGTAAAACCCACTACTTATTGCCCATATGTGGTTTCTATCCCTATGTTCACCTCCCAATCATGTCTATCCTTAAATGTTGCTAATGTGCCTGCTTCTAACACCTCCACTAGCAGAGTATTCCAAGCACCCACCACCCTCTGTGTGAAAAATGTTCCCGCACTTCCCTCCTTCACTTCCACCTTGAATATGTGCTGTCATGTAGTTGACCTGTCCACCCTGGGAAAAAAGCCTGATTATCCACTCTATCTATGGCTCTCATAAGTTTGTAGCCCTCCATCAGATCACCCCTCGGCCTCCGACTTTCCAGTGAAAACAATTTTACATTGTTCAAAATCTCCTCATAACTAAAATCCTCTGGACCAGGCAATGTCCTGGTAAACCTTCTCTGCACTCTTTCCACAACATCTACATCTTTCAGGTACTGTGGCGACCAGAATTGCATGCAATGTTCAAAATGTGGCCGAACTAAAGTTTGGACAGCTGCAAGATAAGTTGAAACTTTATTGCTGGAACAGCACAGCAGGTCAGGCAGCATCCAGGGAACAGGAGATTCGACGTTTCGGGCACAGGCCCTTCTTCAGGAATGAGCAGAGAGTGTTCAGCAGGAGAAGATAAAAGGTAGGGAGGAGGGACTTGGAGGAGGGGAGTTGGAAATGTGATAGGTGGAAAGAGGTCAAGGTGAGGGTGATAGGTCGGAGTAGGATGGAGACGGAGAGGCCAAGAAGAAGACTGCGGGTCAGGAAGGCGGTGCCGGGCTGGAGGGATCCGGCTGAGACAAGGTGGGGGGAGGGGGGATGAAGAAACTGGTGAAGTCCAAGTTCATCCCCTGCGGTTGGAGGGTTCCCAGTCGGAAGATAAGACGTTCCTCCTCCGACCGTCGGGTTGTTGTGGTTTGGCGGTGGATGAGTCCAATGACCTGCATATCCTCGGTGGAGTGGGAGGGGGAGTTGAAATGCTGTGCCACAGGTTGGTTGGGTTGGTTCGTCCGGGTGGCCCAGAGGTGCTCTCTGAATCGCTCCGCAAGTAGGCGGCCTGTCTCCCCAATATAGAGGAGGCCACACCGGCTGCAGCGGATGCAGTAGATGATGTGGGTGGAGGTGCAGGTGAATCTGTGGCGGATATGGAAGTTTCCCTTGGGGCCTTGGAGAGAAGTGAGGGGGGAGGTGTGGGCGCAAGTGTTGCACCTCCTGCGGTTGCAGGGGAAGGTGCCGGGAGTGGAGGTTGGGTCGGTGGGGGGTGTGGATCTGACAAGGGAGTCGCGGAGGGAGTGGTCTCTACGGAAAGCTGATAGGGGAGGGGAGGGAAATATATCCTTGGTGCTGGGGTCTGTTTGGAGGTGGCGGAAGTGACGGCGGATGATGCGCTGTACATGGAGATTGGTGGGGTGGTAGGTGAGGACCAGTGGGGTTCTGTCCTGGTGGCGGTTGGAGGGGCGGGGCTCAAGGGCGGAGGAGCGGGAAGTGGAGGAGATGCGGTGGAGGGCACCGTCGAGATGCAACACTTGCGTCTCCCGGCACCTTCCCTTGCAACCGCAGGAGGTGCAACACTTGCGCCTCCCGGCACCTTCCCTTGCAACCGCAGGAGGTGCAACACTTGCGCCTCCCGGCACCTTCCCTTGCAACCGCAGGAGGTGCAACACTTGCGCCCACACCTCCCCCCTCACTTCTCTCCAAGGCCCCAAAGGAAACTTCCATATCCGCCACAGATTCACCTGCACCTCCACCCACATCATCTACTGCATCCGCTGCAGCCGGTGTGGCCTCCTCTATATTGGGGAGACAGGCCGCCTACTTGCGGAGCGATTCAGAGAGCACCTCTGGGCCACCCGGACGAACCAACCCAACCACCCTGTAGCACAGCATTTCAACTCCCCCTCCCACTCCACCGAGGATATGCAGGTCATTGGACTCATCCACCGCCAAACCACAACAACGCGACGGTCGGAGGAGGAGCGTCTTATCTTCCGACTGGGAACCCTCCAACCACAGGGGATGAACTTGGACTTCACCAGTTTCTTCATCCCCCCTCCCCCCACCTTGTCTCAGCCGAATCCCTCCAGCCCGGCACCGCCTTCCTGACCTGCAGTCTTCTTCTTGACCTCTCCGCCTCCATCCTACTCCGACCTATCACCCTCACCTTGACCTCTTTCCACCTATCACATTTCCAACGCCCCTCCTCCAAGTCCCTCCTCCCTACCTTTTATCTTCTCCTGCTGAACACTCTCTGCTCATTCCTGAAGAAGGGCCTGTGCCCGAAACATCGAATCTCCTGTTCCCTGGATGCTGCCTGACCTGCTGTGCTGTTCCAGCAATAAAGTTTCAACTTTGATCTCCAGCATCTGCAGACCTCACTTTCTCCATCTGCAAGATAAACCAAACATGTTAGGAGCAAACGTCTGGATGAATCAATGGGAGCTGCTCAAACAAGGTACACCCTGGAATTGACAGGTTCTGCATAAATGCCAGATATAACTGTCAAGAAATGCCGGGCCTCCACATAAAAAGAAATCCCACATAATAGCATTACAAGCTAGCTTCTCTTGAACCTTTCCTTCCACTGCACAGACCTCCAAGTCCATGTGTGGCAACAACCTCTAGAATTGGACATCTCCATGTCCATATATCTATTGGTGTGCACAACTCTCTTGGAGTCCATGTCATGATGCAAAACACAACATTGAGGAAATATTGATTACACATTATCTCTAACCTGTAAGAAAATGTGTTAAAGACTTTCCACTTAACCTCTGGGAAGAGGTATAGACAAGTTATTTATTTGCAAACCAAGCCTTGCCTCCATGACAAAATTTCTACCCACATTTCAACAAACAGGAAGCTCTGGTCACGTGAATCTAACAGTGATTAACTCAATTTCATTTTAACCAGACTTTTTAAAAAATAGTCAGTTAACTATTCTGTCTAATCAACTAGATCAAAAACATGTGATGCTGGAAAAGCACAGCAGATCAGGCAGCATCCAAGGAGCAGGACAGTCATCATAAACTCTTAATCAGGAATGTGGGAGGGATGGACCCAGGGCACTGAGATATAAATAGGAAGGAGGGGAGGGGCTGGGGGGGGGGGGGGGCAGGTAGCTTGGAAGATGATAGGTAGATGAAGGTGGGGAGTGATAGTGATAAGTTGGAGTGAAGGGTGGACCAGATAGGTAGGAAGGAAGACAGGCACGTAGGAGAGTTCAAGAGGGCGGTGCCAAGTTGGAAGGTTGGACCTGGGATGAGGTGGAGGGAGGGGAGATGAGGAAACTGGTAAAATCAACATTGATGCCATGTGGTTGTAGGGTCCCAAGGTGAAAGATGAGGTGTTCTTCCTCCAGGCGTCAGGTGGTTAGGATTTAGCAGAAGAGGTGGCCCAGTACTTGCATGTCCTTGGAGGAGTGGTAGGGGGAGTTGAAGTGATCGGCCACAGAGCGATGGGGTTGTTTGGTGCATGTGTCCTTAAGATGTTCTCTGAAATGTTCCGTGAATTGGCATCCTGTCTAGATGAGGGCACCACATCTAGAGGAATGGACACAGTCGGTGAGGTGTTTGGATGTGCAGGAAAATCTCTGCCGGGTGTGGAAGGATCCTTTAGGGCCTTGGATGGAGGTGAGGGGGAGGTGTAAGTGCAGATTTTACAATTCCTGTGGTGGCAAGGGAAGGTGCCAGCAGTGGAGGATGGGTTGGTGGAGGGACGTAGACATAACGAGGGAGTTGTGGAGGGAATGGTCTCTGTGGAATGCTGAAAGGGGTGGGGAGGGAATTATATCTCTGGTGGTGGGGTCAGATTGTAGGTGACAGAAATGGTGGAGAATTATGCTTTGTATTCAGAGATTGGTGGGGAGGAAAGTGAGGACCAGGGGTTCTATCATTGTTGTGGTTGGAGGGGTGAGGTTCAAGGGCTGAGATGCAAGAGATAGAGATGTGCTGGAGAGGACCCACCTTCAACCACACAGCATCAGTTAGTCTGACCTCAGTGGTGGGAAAAATGCTGGAGGACGAAATTACGACACATCTGGATAGCAGTAACAGGATAGGCCAGAGTCAGCATGGATTTACGAAGGGGAAATCATGCTTGACTAATCTTCTGGAATTTTTTGAGGATGTAACTCTGAAGATCGACAAGGGAGATCCAGTGGATGTAGGATACCTGGACTTTCAGAAAGCCTTTGATAAAGTCCCACATAGGAGGTTAGTGAGCAAAATTAGGGCGCATGGTATTAGGGGCAAAATACTGACATGGATTGAAAATTGGTTGGCTGACAGGAAACAAAGAGTAGTGATAAATGGCTCCCTTTCGGAATGGCAGGCGGTGACCAGTGGTGTGCCGCAGGGATCAGTGCTGGGACCGCAACTTTTTACAATGTACATTAATGATATAGATGAAGGTATTAAAAGTAATATTAGCAAATTTGCTGATGACACAAAGCTGGGTGGCGGGGTGAAATGTGAGGAGGATGTTAGGAGATTACAGGGTGACCTGGACAGGTTAGGTGAGTGGACGGATGCATGGCAGATTCTGGATCAGTGGTGCTGGAAGAGCACAGCAATTCAGGCAGCATCCGAGGACAGGCAAAATCGACGTTTCGGGCAAAAGCCCTTCATCATGCATGGCAGATGCAGTTTAATGTGGATAAATGTGTGGTTATCCACTTTGGTGGCAAGAACAGGAAGGCAGATTACTACCTAAATGGAGTCAAGTTAGGTAAAAGGGCAGTACAACAAGATCCAGGTGTTCTTGTACACCAGTCAATGAAGGTAAGCATGCAGGTACAGCAGGTAGTGAAGAAAGCTAATCACATGCTGGCCTTCATAACAAGAGGAATTGAGTATAGAAGCAAAGAGGTTCTTCTGCAGCTGTACAGGGCCCTGATGAGACCGCACCTGGAATATTGTGCACAGTTCTGGTCTCCAAATTTGAGGAAAGACATTCTGGCTATTGAGAGAGTGCAGCGTAGGTTCACAAGGTCAATTCCCGGAATGGCGGGACTATCTTACGCTGAAAGATTGGAGCGACTGGGCTTGTATATGCTTGAGTTTAGAAGGTTGAGAGGGGATTTGATTGAGTCGCATAAGATTATTAAAGGATTGGACACTCTGGAGGCAGGAAACATGTTTCCGCTGATGGGTGAGTCCTGAACCAGAGGACACAGTTTAAAAATAAGAGGTAGGCCACTTAGAACAGAGTTGAGGAGAAACTTCTTCACCCAGAGAGTGGTGAGTGTGTGGAATGCTCTGCCCCAGAAGGCTGTGGAGGCCAAGTCTCTGGATACTTTCAAGAAAGTGTTGGATAGAGCTCTTAAGGAGAATGGAATCAAGGGTTATGGGGATAAGGCAGGAACAGGATACTGATTGAGGATGATCAGCCATGATTATAATGAATAGTGGTGCTGGCTCGAAGGGCAGAATGGCCTACTCCTGCACCTATTGTCTATAATGTCAATTTCACTAGTTTCCTCATCCCCCCTCCTCCCACTTCATCCCAGATCCAGCCTTCCAACTCAGCACCACTCTCTTGAACTGTCCTACCTGTCCATCTTCCTTCCAATCTATCCGCTCCACCATCCTCTCTGGCCTATAACCATTACCTCCCCCTCCAGTTTCCTATCGCCTTCCCAGCTACCTTCCCCCCAGCCCCACCCCCCTCCCATTTATCTCTTAGCCCTCTTGCCCCTATCTCCCCCCCCTCCATTCCTGATGAAGGGCTTAAGCCTGAAATGTCGACTCTCCTGCTCCTCAGATGCTGCGTGACCTGCTGTACTTTTCTCTTAGTTGAAACTTTATTGCTGGAACAGCACAGCAGGTTAGGCAGCATCCAGGGAACAGGAGATTCGACGTTTCGGGCACAGGCCCTTCTTCAGGAATGATGAAGAAGGGCCTGTGCCCGAAACGTCGAATCTCCTGTTCCCTGGATGCTGCCTGACCTGCTGTGCTGTTCCAGCAATAAAGTTTCAACTTTGATCTCCAGCATCTGCAGACCTCACTTTCTCCTCGTACTTTTCTCTTACCACACTCTTCGACTCTGATCTCCAGCATCTGCTCTTGACAAGGTTTTGGGTGTTAGTTGGTGTCAGTGAGGAAAGGCAAGGAGAAAATTAATGAGGTAAATGATATTTAAGGACAAAATAACATTCTTCAGTCCTCCTTTATATAAGAGACTATATTTATGTGAGAAGGAGATGAGTTGGTAAATGAATATAATGCCTTGATTCCTTCTGGTGCAGAATTCTGGTGTTTATTGTTACTGAGTTATCCAATGACAGTTTAACAAATGACAGCTTTCTTACATGAATAAATTATTGGTACATTCTGTACATATGTGACAGCAGGTTTTTCCTTATGTTTGTTTTGTTGCAGTGGAACTGACATCTCTTTGCCTCCCCCAGCCTGCTGACTATCAAAAGTGGAAGAAATGATACCACAGAACACATACTGATACAAGTGGTGGTCGTCCACATTCCCGTGTTGTTAAAGTTTTAGCCAGAATCATAAATCTGGGATTGAAGTTCAATAGAGCTGTGGAAGTTCACTCACCAAGTGTCTGTCACTGGAAAGGTTCAAGTTAGGTCCTTAGAGCCTGCACCACCATTCAACATGATCATGGCTGATTATGCAACTTCATTATCTCATTCCGATTTTCTCTCCAAACTCTTTGATCCCTTTAGCCACAAGGGCCATGCCTAGCTTCCTCTTGAATATATCTAACAACATGGCCCCAACAGCTTTCAGTGGGAGCTTGCTGTCCCCGAGCATTTCCAGAAGGTTATTTGCATACAGATAGTTCTCAAGCTTAACCGAGGTCATTGCACTCGCCTTCCAGTCACAAGCCCGTTTCTTTCACGTATTTTCAGACCGACAGTTCTGAAGAAGGGTCACTGGAACTGCAAGGTTAACTCTGATTTCTCTCCACGGATGCTGCTCTGTGCCACATCTGGAAGCAAGTAAGCGTCTCCCACTTTCCATTTCAATTTTTCATCTTGGGAGGGAAAGGGGAGAGGAAACTGCTCACAAACAGCAACTGAAGAGAATGGAAGTTAATCCTGGGAGGGGCCAGATGCTGCAAAATTTGGTTCAGGATCCTAGAACAAAGGAGTTTGCAGACAGACATCTCAAACCAAAGTTGTGAAAGGATCTGACAGTCACTTGATTCATTGGGACTTGAATATTGTTGGTCTTTGAATCTAAGAGAGAGATTTATCTATGAAGTCTGCTTTGAACCATTCTGACCATCAGGTGACTGGAAAAGCACTGACATACCTGATTGAAAGGTTTGCAGTGAACTGACAGTGAAAAGAGCCTGAGCTGTATCATTCACAACAGTGAGACTGCACATGTGTCCAGTGTGCGAGTGATGCTTCAACCGGTCATTCAACCTGCAGTGAATCAAGGACACTCACACTATGGAGAAACTGTGGAAATGTCAGGAGAATGGGAAGGGATTTAGAGCTCCATCAGAGTTGGAAAATTATTGACACTGTCACAATACGGAGGGACCATTCTCCTGCCCTGTGTGTGTGAAAGGATTTAGTGATTCATCTGCAGTGCTGTGACACCAATGGGTCCAAACTGGGGAGAGACCTTTCACTTGCTTTGTGTGTGGGAAGGGATTCAATCAGTCAACCAACCTACTGATGCACCGGCAAGTTCACATTGCTGAGAGGTCATTCAGGTGCTCCTGTTGTGGGCAGCGATTTACTCAGTCTTCCCATCTGCTCTCACACAAGTAGGTTCACATGGGAGTGAGGCTGTTCTCCTGTCCTATATGCGAGAAGGAATGCACTGAATCATTCCGTCTACAGACGTACTGGCAAGTTCACGCTGGAGAGAGAACATTCGCCTGCTGTGAGTGTGGAAAAGGATTCTCTCAGACATCTGACCTATTGAGACACCTGGGAATTCACACTGGGGAGAAGCCATTCATTAGTTCTGAGGGAGGAAAGGGATTCAATAAATCATCCCACCCAACCTGGCAACCACATGGAGGATAAACGTTTTAGTAGCCCTGACTGTGGCTGTTAATTTCATCAAATGTTAAGTATACACTTGATGGTGACTGTAAAACATATAAAGGTACAGGTATGGACATAGAGTGGAGTCAGGAGGTACATACTTGTAATATTTCACTCTTTGATTAAATCTACACCAATGTATTATATTGATTAAAAAATAGTGACATCGTGGCTCAATGGTTAGCATAGCTGTCCCGCAGCAGCAGGGACTCAGGTTCAATTCCGCTCTCCCCCCCCGCCTTGGATGACTGGCGACGTGGAGTTTCTACATTCTCTCTCTGTCTGTGTGGGTTTCCTCCAACAATCAGAGGATGTGATGGTTAGATGAATTGGCCATGTTAAATTGCCCATTGTGTCCAGGAATGTGCAGGCTAGGTGGATTAGCCATGGGAAATGCTGGGGTACAAGGATAGCATGGGCCTGGTTGGGGTGCTCTTTGGAGGGTCAGTGTGGATTGATGGGCTGAATGGCTTATTTCCACACTGTAGGGGGTTCTATGATGCCTACTGAGCTTTTCCATCTGTTTCTGATTTCCAGCATCTGCAGTTCTTCAGGCTTTTTTCTTTGTTATTATTGATCTGCCAAACAATACCTTCTGTTAGCAAGTTTCCTATGCTGTTGGCTATATAAAGTATTATTGGTACCACCACAATAACTTCAGGCTCCAGTCATTGTTTGAGCAACAACCTTAATACAATTGACTTTTAATAAGACTGCTCTTGTACAGCGGTAATCCATTATTACATGAAATGACAATGGTTTAAAGCAACCTGTTCTCTCTGCATAGTTTATAATTATGCCATTTGGAAACCTTATGAACTACCATTAATGCAAATGAGCTTCCTGATGAATGCCCGAAATGTCGATTTTCCTGCTCCTCAGATGTTGCCTGATCTGCTGTGCTTTTCCAGCACCACACACTTGACTCTAATCTCCAGTCCTCATTTTTGCCTCACTGTATTGCAAGCTGTGCCATTCAGAGGCATCAGTCACTTTTGTTATTTGGCTAATCTCGTTGGATAGCAGATACTCATATCGCAATTGTTGCTATTGTCCCATCAAAGTGTCACCATGCCAACACCAAATGTACATGACTTCTTGTCAAAATGTCACATTGTTCTCTCCATTTCTCATGGCCTTGTATGTTAGATGCCTTGGCAGTTTTCAATGCTATCAGTAACATTGACAGATTGGTATCTTAGCAACTGCAATCCTATTAATTTGCTGCATTTGAACTGCCCTTTGTTCAATATAAAGACAACTCAGCATGTCCACCTTCTATTACTCGTGTAAGCTGAACCAGTATGTCTGGCTACTTTAGATTTTAATCAATGTGGAAATATTCTAGGATAATCAAAAATTGATTTGTTAACCACTTTGCTCTGAATCACTTATTATTAGCCAGGACTGTTACTGCATTTACCAGAGATATGGAACTCCAAGTTCTAAGAGAATACCCTTTCCATTCTCACTGATAAAAACAGAAAATTGCTGGAAATACAAACAAGCCTGGAGAGAGAAACATGCCAATGTTCCAGGTCAATTTAGTTTCATCAGACAATTCATTCATCGTTTCCTATTCAACATATTTAAACGGATTGGAAGACTAACACATTTTTCTAATGATACAACAACCACTGGATAAACATCTCCAACTATCTGTTTCAGTTGACACAGATGCCAGATGTTGTCATTGTGAATGCTTGGCTGATCTTCAAGACTCAATGCTGGAATTAACTTTGCTCAATCTGTTTGCTCAGTCTGAAGTGAAATGTTAACCTGTATTGATTTATATATTTATTAGTTAATCTTTTCTTATTCTGCTTTCTCAATATCTGTTATGTTATTTCAACAAAGAGGAAAGTGGAGTTGAGCTTCTGTTACTGAAATTATGAATTGTAGTGCCTGCTTAATACTCTTAAAGGCTTTAAAAGCAAATTATTTTTCCTGAAGAACATTACTAACCTTTTTTTTCAAAATTTCTATGATATTCCATGATTTGCCAATGCTATCGTTGATTCCAATTGATTTTTAAAAATTGATTCTGAACATATTGTATACTGGGTGAGTGGACATGGGAGATGTTGGGGTCATGAATGGATGTGGAAGTGATGGGAGGGGAAAGGAGCATGGAGAAAGAGTGAGAGAAATGAGGGAGACTTACAGAGAGTGAGGGATGATAAACATGAAGAGGAATAGAAAATATGACAAAATATATCAGTGTGTGGGAGAGGCATGAAGTTATAAGGAACATGAGTTTAGAATCTCAAGCTTCCAAATCCAGACGATGGATCACAACACTTCTGAGATTTTGAGAATCATGAGAAGTTGAAGATATCACATGGTGCAGTGTGGAGCATCCTTACCTCTGGGTCAGTTTAGTATTGATGACCTAGAAATGTGCATTCCTAACATAGTTAAATAGGTTTCAGATGCACATACCAATGACAGGTGATAAGAATGGAGAGATTCCTGGTCAGGGGGCTTGATGGGATAGATGTGCAATGGCTGGTTTTCCCTTCTGTGACAGTCCACGACCAAAGGGTATAAGCTTAGAGTAAAGGGGTTACCCAGTTAGGGCAGACATGAGGAGGAATTTATTCTTTCTCACAAGATTGTGAATCTTTGGGATTCTTTAGCACAGAAGGCTTTTGAAGGGGGATCATAAAATATATTCAAGGCTGAGAGAGAGATTTTTTTTTATCAGTAATGGAACTGAGTTACGGGATAAAGGCAGGAAAGTGGAGTTGATAATGATTAGATCATACATGATCAAATTGACTGGTAGAGGTGTATCAATGGGGCAAATGGCCTACTTCTGCTGTTATGTTTGATAGTATTATAGTTAGTTAGCTCCTCCCAGGAGTGGGCCATTATATCTCAGTGGGAAGAGCTTTCTTAGGTGGTTAGTAAGCCCTTACAGATAATTACCTTATAAGATTGCTCCATCACTAATCCATAGCTCTAGACAATGCATTGCCTGCAGAGGTGTATGTTGCCATGGCAACTCAGACTCTGAATAATCTGTGGTACAGATCGTGTATTAACCTGTACAAGTTTTGCACATTTTCTGAAATCCTGTTGCAATTTCCTATATCACCAGGTTTCCACTTGCTTATTTCCTATGATTGTGATCGCTTTTCCTTTCTCAGCAGAGCTGGCTCCCTGTAAAATTAATAAATAAACATTGCAATCTGTTTTGGTGATGAAGAATGAATTCCCTGTTGTTATTTTAGGCACCTGGATCCTGGAGCTGAGTTAGTAAGTTATGTCAGAGGAGCAGTGCCCAAAGAGCACATATGTTACTGTAGCAGGATCTAAACTGGTCTCGTGGAATTGCAACAATTGACCAAAGTATGTAAGCAAACAGAAGATGAGACCTGCAGGAATATGATTTAGTAGATCCAACAAGAGCAAATAAGGAACAAAATAATAGCAGTCCCCAGTGATATCGCTGCTCAAAAATCACAAAGTACAACTGATTAATGTATCTGAGATTCCTTCATGGTTGTAGACTCTGAAGGCTTTTGATACAGTGGAAGAGAAAGGCTTCCAACACTACAGAATCAAAAGACAGGCTGTGAGGACTTGTGTCCAGTCTGTGTGTCAGAACCTAATCGCGGCCCAGTTATAGGGAGGCGATAATTGTTCTATGCAATGAGTATAGGAGTTGGGAGATCATGTTGTAGCTGTACAGGATATTCGTGAGGCCATGTTTGGAATACTGCATTCCAAGGTGGCTCAGTGGTTAACACTGCTGCCTCACAGTGCCCGAAACCCGGTTTAATTCCAGCCTTAGGTGACTGTGTGGAGTTTGCAAATTCTCCCCCCATCTGTGTAGGTTTCTCTGGGTGCTCCGGTTTCCTCCCACAGTCCAATGATGTGCAGGTTAAATGAATTGTTCGTGCTAAATTGTCCATAGTGTTCAGGATATATAGGTTAGGTGCATTAGTTAGGGGAAATGTAGAGTAGAGTAGGGGATTGGGTCTGGGTGGGTTACACTTTGGAGGGTCCTTATAGATTTGCTGGGCCCAAATTGCCTGTTTCCACACTGTATGGACTCTATTCTCTGAATTCTGGTCTCTCTGCTATAGAAAAGATGTTGTTAAACTTGAAAGAGTTCAGAAAGGGTTTACAAGAATGTTGTTAGAGTTGGAGCCATAGGGAGAGGCTGAATAGGCTGTGGCTATTTTCCCTGGAGCATCAGAGGCTGAAAGGTGACCTTATAGACGTTTATAAAATCATGAGGGGCATCTATAAGATAAACAGCCAAAGTCTTTTCCCTAAGGTAAGGAAGTCAAGAGGCTGTAGATTTAAGGTGAGAGGGGAAAGATTTAAAAGGGGCCTAAGGGGCAATCTTTTCACACATAGGGTGGTACGTGTATTGAATGAGCTGCCAGAGGAAGTGATGGAGGCTGATACAATTACAACATTTAAAAGGCATCTTTTAAAAGGATAAATGAATAGGAAGGGTTTAGAGGGATATAGGCCAAATGCTAACGGGACTAGACGAATTTAGGATTCTGGTCAGCAAAGAAGAGTTGGACCAAAGGGTCTGTTTCCGTGCTGTACAACTGTATGACTCTATGATTCTATGATAGCCTGGTAATACTATTGCTGGCCTGTTAGTGCAAAGACCCAGGTAATATTCTGGAGAACTTGGTTTCAAATTTCAGCATGACAGATAGTGGAATAAAACATCGAGAGCTAAAGTTTTAATGAAAATTATGAACCAAGTTTGGAAAAGCCCATCTCGTTCACTCATGTCCTGTAGGGAAGGAAACTGTTGTCCTTATCCTGTCAGAGTTCTGAAGATGGATGACTGAACTTGAACCATTAACTTTGCTTTGTCTCTCCACAAATCCTCCAGACCTGCTGAGTTTCTCCAACAATTTCTGTTTTTAGTGCATTTCTCCAGTATCCACAGTTCTTGGCTTTATTTTAGTTTTGTCCTTATCTAATCTGCCTTATATGTGACTGCAGACACATTGCAATGTGATTGATACTCTGTGCAATAAATGATGGCCTGGCCAGGGATGTGACATCCTGTGAATACATTTTTTAAAAAAGTTGAATGTGTAAACAGCCATGGTATTTTTACAGATGCCTTATTGTGCATATCCAGTATTGTCTGCTTCTTTAACATCCATGTAATACATAATTATAACCTAGAAATTTAATTGTCCCATCTAAATCTTCTATCAAATGTCTTTCCAAGTCTACCTAATTACATGGATGAACTAACAATTAAGCTCAGTGTTCCTTCAGCAGTTAATTAACTGCGAATGTTGAACTAGTGAAGTTGGACCATGCTACTCAATCACGAGCACCATTTATCATATTGATTATTAAGCCACTTAAAACATGCTTAAGTTTAATTACTTATATAATGTAATGTTTGACTCTACTACATTGCAGTTGAAAGTACAGATCGAACTTTATTCTTTTACCTTTGTGTAATTTTTCACTCGATGAATAATTGTCATTTCTAAATAAAAACGTTTCATCTAATTAATTGAATGAGGTGTTTTTCTTACTTTCTGCTTGGACTGGTTTACTTGTTTTCACTCCACAGAAATACTTTAAATAATATAATTGCTGAGAAAGTGCAGTGGTTATGTCCCTGCATAAAGCCATTAGACTAGAAGAAACAGGAAAGGGAGTAGACCATTCAACCCCTCAAACCAGCTCCACCATACATAGGGCCATGGCTGATCCAACATTCCTCAAATCCACTTCCGTGCCCTTTCCCAAAACCTTTGATTATATTATTGAACAAGAATTTATCTATCACAACCTTAAGTATATATTGGGTTCAAGTCAGCGAATGTATTTATGTAAGGTATGAATTGTCTGGTTAACATGCAATACACAACATTTCACTGCATTCTGTACATGTGCCAATAATAAATCAATTCAAATCAGATCAAACCACCTCCTCCAGATGTAACCCTAACCCTATCTAACCCTCTGATTATCTTATGTGTCTCAATTAAGTCATCTCACAACCTTCTTCACTCTTACGAAACAGCCTCAAGTCCCTCAGCCTTTCCTCATAAGACCTTCCCTCTATACCAAGCAACATCCTAGTAAATCTCCTCTGAACTCTTTCCAAACTTCCACATCCTTCATATAATGTGGTGACCAGAACTGTGCACAATACTCCAAATGTGGCTGCACCAGAGTTTTGTACCGGTGCATCATGATCTCATGGTCCTGAAACTCAGTCCCTCTACCAATAAAAGCTAACTCACCGTATGCCTTCTTAACAACCCTATCAACCTGGGTGGCAACTTTCAAGGATCTATGTATCTGGAAACCAAGATCTCTCTGCTCATCTACACTACCAAGAATCTTACCATTAGCTCTATTCCTGTTACTCCTTCCAAAGTGAACCACCTCACACTTTTCTGCATTAAACTCCATTTGCCACCTCTCAGCCCAGCTCTGCAGCTTATCTTTGATCCTGTAAAATCTACAACATCCTTCGGCACTATCCAGAACTCTACTGATCTTAGTGTCATCCGCAAATTTACTAACACACCCTTCTATGCCCTCATCCAGGTCATTAATAAAAAATGACAAACAACAGTGGACCCAAAAACAGATCCTGCTGTACCCCACAAGTAACTGAACCCAAGAATGAATATGTCCCAAAACCACAGCCCTCTGTCTTCTTTCATCTAGCCAATTTCTGATCCAAACCGCTAAATCACCTTCAATCCTGAAACTCCGTATTTTGTGCAATAGCCTACCATGGGGAACCTTATCAAATGCCTTACTGAAATCCGTATACATCACATCAACTGCTTTACTCTCAACTACCTGTTTGGTCACCATCTCAAAGAACTCAGTAAGGTTTGTGAAGCATACCTACCCTTCACAAACCGTGTTGACTATCCCCAATCAACTTATTTCTTTCCAGATGATTACAAATCCTATCTCTTATAACCCTTTCCAACACTTTACCCACAACCAAAGTAAGGCTCACAGGTCTATAATTTCCAGGGTTGCCTTTACTCCCATTCTTGAACAAGGGAATAATATTTTCTATCTTCCAGTCTTCTGGCCCTATTCCTGTAGACAATTATGACATAAAGATCAAAAGCAAAGGCTCATCAATCTCCTCCTTGGTTTCCCAGAGAATCCTCGGATAAATCTCATCCAGCCCAGGGGACTTATCTATTTTGAAACGTTCCAGAATTGCTAACATCTCCTCCTTGTGCACCTCAATCCCATCTAGTTCAGTAGCTGTATCTCAGTATTCTCCTCGACCACATTGTCTTTTTCTAATGTGAATACTGACAAACAATATTCATTGATCACTTCCCCTATCTCCCCTGATTCCGTGCACAACTTCCCACTGCTATACTTGATTGGCCCTAATCTTACTCTAGTGATTGTTTTATTTCTGATATACCTCTTGAAAGCTTTAGGGTTTTCCTTGATCCTATCCACTAATGACTTGTCATGTCCCCTCCTAGCTCTTCTTAACTCTCTCTTTAGGTCTTCCCTGGCTAACTTGTAACTCTCAAGCGCCCTAACTGAGCCTTCACATCTCATCCTAACATAAACCTTCTTCTTCCTCTTGACAAGAGATTCAACTTCCTTAGTAAACCATGGCTCCCGCACTTGGCAATTTCCTCCCTGCCTGATCGGTACATAATTAGCAAGGAATCGCAGTAGCTGTTCCTTGAATAAGCTCCACATCTCAATTCTGCCCTTCCCCTTCAGTTTCCTTCCCCATCCTATGTCTCCTAAATCTTGCCAAATTGCATCATAATTGCCCTTCCCCCAGGTATGACTCTTGCCCTGCGGTATACATCGAGCCCTTTCCATCACTAAAGTAAACATAATGGAATTGTAGTCACTATCGCCAAAGTGCTCACCTACCTCCAAATCTAACACCTGGCCGGGTTCATTACCCAATGCAAATCTAATGTGGCATCACCCTTTGTTGACCTGTCTACACACAGTGTCAGGAAACCCTCCTGCACACATTGGACAAAAAGTGACCCATCTAAAATACTTGAATTACAGTATTCCCAGTCAATATTTGGAAAGTTAAAGTCTCCCAGAACAACTACCCTGTCACTCTCGCTCCTATTAAGGATCATCTTTGCTATCCTATTCTCTACATCTCTGGAACCATTTGGAGGCCTCGAGAAAACTCACAACAGGGTAACCTCTCCTGTCCTGTTTCTAATCTCAGCCCATACTACCTCAGTAGATGAGTCCTCAAATGTCCTTTCTGCAACTGTAATACTGTCCTTGACTAACAGTGCCGCACCACCCCCTCTAACACCATTTTCTCTGTTCCTACTGAAACATCTAAATCCTAGAACCTGCAATAACCATTCCTATCCCTGCTCTACCCATGTCTTTGAAATGGCCACAACATCAAAATATCAGGTACCAACGCATACTGCAAGTTCACCCATCCTATTCCAGATGCTCCTGGTGTTGAAGTAGACACATTTCAAACCAACTTCTTATTTCTGACCCCACTACTCTCAACCTCCCATATACGCGATCTACAATTTTGGTTCCCATTCCCCTGCTGAATTAGTTTAACCCCACCCAAAGCATTTTAGCAAATTTCCACCTCCCCCACCAGAATCTTGGTACCCCTCTGGTCCAGGTGACCAGATACATACCTCTGTTTGTCGAGGTCCCAACTAATACAGAAAGAGCCCCAATTATCCAAGAATGTTATGTCGGTTTAATAAAATATCTCTATTGACTTGGACATTACAGGAATCTGTTGTTCATATATTGTCAATTCTTTCATCATTACCTCTCTTTAACTGACTCTGACAATGCTGTGGCTTTAAGAGGTTATTTTGTCCTAGTTTCTTTTAAGAGAGTGATTGAATGAGGGATGATGATCTAGGTACTGAAGACCACTTGGTTAACAGCTTGGGAGGCCTTAGGATTTTTTATTGGAGCCTGAATGTGTGTGGCCAGCTCTCACAGATCAGAATTCCTGAGTAGCATCAGAAACTATTGGGCTCTCAACAGAGTTGGAAGCTTCAGTGAATGTCTCCTTGCTGCTCCCTCTCTGAATTTTCTCTTCATGTTATTTAATTCCTTCTGGATTGCAGAAACTGCATGTGAGAATCTATGTCTGAATTTTCCTTTGTTGCCAAGGGGTGTGTTTATGGGATGTTACGATATTGAAGCAGTTAGAGCATAGAACATAGAACAATACAGCGCAGAGCAAGCCCTTTGGCCCTCGATGTTGCGCTGACCTGTGAACTAATCTAAACCCACCCCCCTACACTATCCCATTATCATCCATATGCATATCTAAGGATGTTTAAATCTCCCTAATGTGGCTGAGTTAACTACATTGGCAGGCAGGGCATTCCACACCCTTACCACTCTCTGAGTAAAGAACCTGCCTCTGACATCTGTTTTAAATCTATCACTCCTTAATTTGTAACTATGCACCCTTGTACAAGCTGACGTCATCATCCTAGGAAAAAGACTTTCACTGTCTACTCGAGCTAATCCTCTGACCATCTTGTATGTCTCTGTTAAATCCCCTTTCAGCCTTCTTCTCTCCAATGAGAACAGACCCAAGGTTCTAAGCCTTTCCTCATAAGACCTTCCCTCCAGACCAGGCAACATCCTGGTAAATCTCCTCTGCACCTTTTCCAATGCTTCCACATCCTTCCTGTAATGGGGGTGACCAGACCTGTACATAATACTCCAAGTGAGGCTGCATTAGCATTTTGTATAGTTGCAGCATGACATCACAGCTCCAGAACTCAATCCCTCTACCAATGAAGCCTAACACACTGCATACCTTCTTAACAGCACTACCAACCTGGGTGGCAACTTTCAGGGATCTCCGTACGTAGACACCAAGATCCCTCTGCACATCCACACTACCAAGAATCTTTCTAGTGACCCAATATTCTGCCTTCCTGTTATTCTTCCCAAAGTGCATCACCTCACATTTAGCTGCATTGAAATCCATTTGCCACCTCTCAGCCCAATTCTGCAGTTTATCCAAGTCCCCCTGCAACATTGTTCCATACTATCCACTGCTCCACTAACTTTAGTGTCATCTGAAAACTTACTATCCTATCCACCTATGCCTGTGTCCAAGTCATTTATAAAAAGTACATGGACTCCCTAGCTTCCCAGAGAATCCGCAGATAAATCCCATCTGGCCCAGGGGACATACCTACTTTCACACCTTCTAGAATTGATAGCACCTCCTCCTGACTAACTTTAATTCTTTCTAGTCTAATAGCCCATATCTCAGTCTTCTCCTCTATAATATTCTCCTTTTCCTGAGTGAAAACAGATGAGAAATATTCATTTAGCACCTCTCTGATCTCCGCAGAGTCAACACACAACTTTACACTTCTGTATTTGACTGGCCCTATTCCTACCCTCATCATCCTTTTATTCCCCACGTATCTGTAGAAAGCTTTAGGGTTCTCCTTTATTCTACCTTCTAAAGACTGCTCATGTCCCCTCCTTGCTCTTCTTAGCTCTCTTTAAATCCTTCCTAGCTGATCTGTAACTCTCCATCACCTCATCTGAACCATCCTGTCACAACATCACATAAGTCTCCCTGTTCCACTTAACAAGAAATATAATTTCTTTAGTAAACCACAGTTCCCTTACATTATCACTTCCTCCCTGCCTGACAAGGACATACTTATCAAGGACATGCAAAATCTGTTCTTAAACCAGCCAGTGGCTTAGCAAACTCCTTTCTCGCTTCCCAGAACAGCCCAGGATAAATCTGGTCTGACCCCGGAGACTTATCAATCTTAATGTTTTCCAAAATTTCCAGCACATCAACTTCATCAATCTTGATCTGGTCAAGACAGTATCCCAGCTCCTCAAAGTTCTCATTCACAACAAGGTCCCTTTCCTTAGAGAAAACTGGCGCAAAAAACTCATTTAGGGCTTCCCCTATCTGCTCAGACTCCACACACAAGTTCCCTCCGCTTTCCCTGATCGGCTCTACCTATTCCCTGATCATTCTATGCATCCTAAGTCTTACCTAATTCCATTATAATTGCCCTTGCCCCATCGATAACTCTTGCCCTGTGCATCTACCTAACCCTTTCCATCGTTAACCTAAACGTAACTGAATTATGGTCACTTTGTCCAAAGTGCTGACCTACAACTAAATCAAAAACCTGGCCTGGTTCATTACCAAGCACCAGATCCAGTGTGGCCTCCCGTCTTGTTGGGCCTTCAACATACTGTGTCAAGAAACTCTCCTGCACGCATGGGACAAAAACTCATCCATCCGACGTACTAGAGTTATAGCACTTCCCGTCAATGTTGGTGAAGTTAAAATCCCCCATAATGACCACCTCGTTCCTTTCACTCCTACACACAACCGCTTTGCCAATCCTCTCCTCTGCATCCCTGGAACTTTGTGAAGGCTTATAAAAACCTCCAAGTAGTGTGACCTCTCCTCTCCTCTTTCTAACCTCAATCCATACCAACTCAGTAGACGGGCCCTCATAAAAAGTTCTTTCAGCCACCATTATACTGACATTGATTAACAAAGCCACACTTACCCCTCTTTTAACACCTTCCCTGATCTTAACAAAAAATCTAAACCCTGGAACCTGCAACAACCATTCCTGACCCTGCTCTATCCATGTCTCTGAAATGGCCACAACATTGAAGTCCCAGGTACCTATTCATGTTGCAAGCTCACCTACCCTGTTGCAGATAGTCCTGTTGTTGAAGTAGATACACTTCAAACTAGCTTGCTGTCTGACAGCACACTCCTATGACCATGAAATCCTGTCCATGTCCTCCCTATTCTCATCCTCCTGTGTACTGGAACTATAACATAGGTTCCCATCCCCCTGCTGAGCTAGTTTAAATCCATTAAACTCAGTTAATCAGTCATAGTTACTGTATCTACCATTGTGTTAAGTTTTCCAATAGAGTTGATTTGTATTAAATTCTTCTTTCTTTTCTTGTGTTTTAACTCCAGAGTTTAAATAAATGGTGTTTTGCTTAACAATAACCAGTCACATTGCATCAGGAACAAGCACTTCACATTTGCCTTTGAAATAAGAAAACATTAGGGTCTCGGCTACCTTCTGAAAATATTTTGAGGGAGTCTGGTCTGGTCCATAAAACTGACCACCACTTCAGATTTAGTACCGAAGCAGATGGCCATGGAAGTTGTGAAACCTACTGTCACCCTGCTAGAGGCTACACCCCAACCTCAGAGCCAACTCAGTGTGAACTTAGTGAATCAAATCAAAAAATTCCATTTCTCTATTCTCACATCACTGTTGGAAACTCAATAAATAGTTTGTCCGATCAGCTGTTTTCCAGTTCTGTACAGCGATCTTGAGAAGTAAATAAAAATGAGGAATAGATGTGCCCCTTAAAAAATAATGTTACGCTTGATTGTGGATATTAAAAGGATGAGCAACTGATAGGTAAGAAAATAATTCTGAATCAAAATCACGACTTTTTCTTAAATGACAAAAAGAACAAAATGATTACCTCTCATGATAGATCAACTGTAAAGATTTTTGAATGTCACTGAATTCTTGGTTCTAAATCCATGATTTAATTTAAAATATTACCATTTTTATTCTGTATTCCACCACAGATGTGAAGAAATAACTTCCACAGCTGATTTGACTGCTGAACATCTCTTTGCTCCACAAATCTTATGATTGATTGAGTGATTGCACACCATTGATGCCATAAATAAACACAGCAAAGTGACACTTTGAACAAAGATACAGGGTATTTTATTTACTAAGGGAATCAAACTGGCACTGATTAGATTGTACTAAATAAACAACCATTGTCATAAAGATTTAATCAGATTTTGAGGAGAAAGTGCTTCATATTCTATCAACTTTCAGAAGGCATGTTGAATCAAATGTTTGAAGGTTATATTGGCCCAGAACTTGAGACATTGACATGGTGAAGACTAAGATGAATTCTACTCCCTGCAGAGAAGAAGTACTGAGAAATTAAGTGACTAAGAACCAAACAATTCCAGGACTTATTGTGAATGACTATAATTTTCCAAAAGTCATTAATTTCTGAAAAGGGCCCAACACATTGAAACAAAGTAACCTTACACAGCATTCAAGAAAGGAGGGAAGGGCTCAGTGGTTAGCACTGCTGCCTCACAACGCCAGGGACCCAGGTTCAATTTCCGCCTTGGGCAACTTCTGTGTGGAGTTTGCACATCCCCCCCGTGTCTGCATGGGTTTTCTCTGGGTGCTCCTGTTTCCTCCCACAGTTCAAAGATGTGCCGGTCAGGTGAATTGACCATGCTAAATTGCCCTTAGTGTTAGGTGCATTAGTCAGAGGGAAATGGGTCTGGGTGGGTTACTCTTCGGAGGGTCGGTGTGGACTTGTTGGGCTGAAAGGCCTGTTTCCACACTGTAGGGAATCTAATCTCATCTAACAAATAGTGAAGTATAAACCCATTAGACTGACAACACACATCAGAAAATGGTAGAGATCTATTATTAAGGAAGGATAGAGGTATAGAGATCTACTCAGCCCTTTGAATCTATGCCAGTCAAAAGCAATGATCTAACTATTCAAATCCCAATTTCTAGCACGTGACCCATAGACATGAATACCTTAGCATTGCATATGGACATCTAAATATTTCTTAAATGTAATGAGAGTCTCTGCTTCTATCACCTGCAATATCTCTGCAGAGGCTGGTATCTCATCACCAAGTCACCCTTTATTGACACATGCATAATACTTGACACTGGTGCAGCTCCCTCAGAGCCAGCTTTCTGAATGAAAAGAACCTCTGACACTCCTGTCCATATTTGTTTTGGAGCAGGTCCAGGCTGCAATAGCAGCAACAGTGGTGGTAGCTGCCTGTGCAGCTGAGTACAGCTCAAATTACAGGAAATAAACAGAAAGAAACCCAGAAAAAAACCCCACAACAAATAATAAAGAAAACCAAAAAAAACAGTCTACCTGAAACAAGAGGGAGAGAAAAAGAAAACTCTCCTCCTTCACAGAAAGCCAACAGCAGCAACATACTGACAACAGAGAGGTCAGTCCCCTCCTCAATGCAAAATGGAGAGTCCTTCATCATTGATCCAGCTCCCTCAGAGGCAGGTCTCAGAGTGAACAGAACCTCTGACACTCATGTTATTTATTTTCTTCTTTAATTATATGTCACCACCAGGAAGAAAGGAACAAAAAGAACAAAATGATTACATCTCATGATAGATCAACTGTAAAGATTTTTGAATGTCACTGAATTCTTGGTTCTAAATCCATGATTTAATTTAAAATATTACCATTTTTATTCTGTATTCCACCACAGATGTGAAGAAATAACTTCTACAGCTGATTTGACTGCTGAACATCTCTTTGCTCCACAAATCTTATGATTGATTGAGTGATTGCACACCATTGATGCCATAAATAAACACAGCAAAGTGACACTTTGAACAAAGATACAGGGTATCTTGAGTGGCCAGTGACAACCAGTGTCCTTCTCAAAGGGCAATGTTGTGTGACACAACAGCGAAGGGGAGGGCAGGGATTAAATCAAAATAGAGTTTGAGGGGAAAATAATGCACACTATCCCTGCGGTGCCCACCTTTCTCTGAAAATCTCGAGGGCATTGGTGGACATTGAATGCTCCTTCTCCAGAGACACCCGGGCTCTGGCATAAATGCAGAAGAGGGGCAGGCAAGTGGCCCTAATGACCCCCTCCATAGCCCACTGCCTGGACCTGTTTATGGCCAGTTTGGCCAGTCCCAGGAGCAGACCACACTCCTGTTTATTTTTTTTTATTTATACCTGAAGCATCCTTGACACTGCTCCAGCTCCCTCAGAGTCAGCTCGCAGACTGAATAGGATGTCTGACGCTCCTGTTTATTTTTAAAATTTCTTTTCCTTTTCTTCTTTTTTTCTTTTTTGATTCTTTTCCCCACACTCCCGCCTAACTGCGGTAGTGCTTATTTTTTCCCCAGCACCCATGCTGTGTGTGTGCAGGTGCATGGTGCAAGGTGCACGAATCTTCATTCAATTTCCACCACCAGGAAGAAGAGAAATACCCAAGTGGCCAATGACAAGCAGTGCCCTTCACATCAAAGGGCAAACACTCCTATGTTTTAAAGAGCCAGTTCTCAGAGTGAACAGGATGTCTGACTTTTTTTTTCTTTTTATGCATTTTCAATTTTGGTTTCATATGTGATCACCCGACGTTCCAGAAAAATATAACCATCAGAAAGACTGAAGAGAAGAAAACTCTCTACTGCAGAAAAATGGAGGTTAGAGGATGAAATAACTCCACTAAGGCCAGTTCCCATCACCAAGTCACCCTTTATTCACATGTGCACTGTACTTGACACTATTCCAGCTCCCTCAGAACCAGCTCTCAGAGTGAACAGACCCTCTGTTGATTTTTTTTTACTGCTTTTTCTTTCTGTTTTCCCACACGCTACCGTCTAACTGCGGTAGTGCTTATTTTTTCTCCAGCACCCATGTTGTGTGTGCGCAAGTGACTCCTATTTATTTATTTATTGTTTAGAACCCCTAACACTAATCTCCTGCTCATTTAATCTCCTGTTTATTTTTCTTTTAACCCCCACACTACCGCCTAACTGCGGTAGTGATTATTTTTTCCCCAGCACCCATGTTGTGTGGGTGAAGGTGACTCTTATTTATTTATTTATTTTTATGGGGGGGGGGTTCTTTTTTTTTCTTTTTTCTTTTTTTCTCCCCACACTACCGTCTAACTGCGGGACTCCTATTTATTTATTTTTATTTATTTTTTAATTTAACCCCCACACTACCACCTAAGTGCGGTAGTGCTTATTTTTTCCCCAGTACCCATGGTGTGTGTGTGCAGGTGTGAGACACAGTGAAAGACACAAAGTGCACGAATCTTTATTCAAATTCCACCACCAGGAAGATAGGAAAACACCCGGGTGGCCAGTGACAAGCACTGCCCTTCAGGGACTCCTATTTATTTATTTATTTATTTCTTTTTTTTTCTTCTCTTTTTCTTTTTTTTAAAGTGCACGAATCTTTATTCAAATTCCACCACCAGGAAGACAGGAAAACTCCCAGGTGGCCAGTGACAAATACTGCCCTTCACATCAAAGGGTATAGCACTTTTTTTTTTATCAAAATATAACTTTTGTTTTTTTTTTTGTTTTTTTTTCTTTTTTTTTAAATTTAACCCCTACACTACCTCCTAAGTGCTGTAGTGCTTATTTTTTCCCCAGTACCCATGGTGTGTGTGTGCAGGTGTGAGACACAGTGAAAGACACAAAGTGCACAAATCTTTATTCAAATTCCACCACCAGGAAGATAGGAAAATACCCGGGTGGCCAGTGACAAACACTGCCCTTCAGGGACTCCTATTTATTTATTTATTATTTTTTTCTTTTCCCGCACACCCGACACTGCTTTTTATTTTTTTTTATTTTTTTTCTTGTTTTTTTCTTTTTTCCAGCACCCATGGTGTGTATGTGCAGGTGTGGGACACAGTGGAAGACACAAAGTGCACGAATCTTTATTCAATTTCCACCACCAGGAAGATAGGAAAACACCCGGGTGGCCAGTGACAAACACTGCCCTTCAGGGACTCCTATTTATTTTTTTTATTTTTTTTCTTTCTTTTTTTTCTGTTTATATTTTTTTTTTCCTTCGCGGAAGAGGGGCAGGCAGTCGGCCTTGTCACCTGTTTATTTTTTTTAATTTTTTTTTATTTTTTTTTCTTTCCTCTTTTTTTTTTTAACCCCCACACTACCACCTAAGTGCGGTGGTGCTTATTTTATCCCCAGCATCCATGGTGTGTGTGTGCAGGTGTGAGACACAGTGAAAGACACAAAGTGCACCAATCTTTATTCAATTTCCACCACCAGGAAGATAGGAAAACACCCGGATAGCCAGTGACAAACACTGCCCTTCAGGGACTCCTATTTATATTTGTCAGCCAAAAATCCCTGATTGGACCAGGTTAACAACCCCAATCAGGGATCTTACATTCTATGAGGTCCAGCTGGCTGACCCCATCACACTCACTGCATCATTCTTACAGGCAGTGAGTTTCAGATTCCCATCATCCTCTGGATGAGCAAGGTTTTTCTCACATCTCCGCTAAATCTACCATCTCTTACCTTAAATCTATGCCCCCGGTCAAACTTTTCCATTCAGGTTCTCAGTAGGTACCCAGTCCCTGACAGATTTCCCAGCACGCCTTCCTCATGGTCCAAGCCGATGGACTGCTGTCAGTCCAGGTGTCAAAACCTCAGGCCGTCTGGAAAGGGAAGGACTTTTGCCCAACTTACTGCTCTTCCGATCAGTCCCAAGCTGTTTCTCCTCCATATCAGTTGGTAAAAGCAAAACAAACTCTGATTTGAATATTATTTCTTTGTGGAGTCTTGCATGTGCACTCAAATGTATTTAGAACCCCTTTATAGGCTGCCAGTTGGATAAGTGCAATATTGAATTGTCCTGTAACTGGTATATAGTACTGTGAAGGAGAATCGATGTTTCGGGCATAAGCCCTTCTTCAGGCTTGTGGGTCAGGGCTGAGAGATAAAAGGGAGGGTGTGGGGCTTGGGGGAAGGTAGCTGAGAAAGTGATAGGTGGATGAAGGTGAGAGGGAAGGTGATAGGTCAGAGTGGGGCATAATGGACAGGTCCGGAGAGCGGTGCCAAGTTGGAGGCTTGGGACTGGGATAATGTGGGGGGAGGGGAAATGAGGAAGCTGTTAATATCCACATTTATCCTGTGTGGTTGCAGAGTCCTGAGGCAGAACACGAGGCATTCCTCCTCCAGGCACCATGTGATAATGGTTTGGTGGTGGAGAAGGCCCAGTACTTGCATGTCCTTGACTGAATGGGAGGGGGAGTTGAAGTGTTCAGCCAGGGGGTGGTGGGGTTGGTGGACGCGTGTGTTCCAGAGATGTTCTCTGAAATGATCTGCAAAAAGGCATCCTGTCTCCCTGATGTAGTTGAGACCAGACCGGGTGCAACAGATGTAGAAGATGACATTGGTCGAAGTACAGGTAAATTTCTAAGGGATATGGAAGGATCCCTTGGGACCTTGGATGAAAGTGAGGGGAGTGATGTGGGTGCAGGTTTTGCACTTCCTGTGATGGAATGAAGAGGAACTTGGGAGCTCATTCCTGATGAAGGACTTTTGTCCAAAACATCGACTCTCCTGTTCCTTGGATGCTGCCTGACCTGCTCTGCCTTTCCAGAACCACACACTCGATTCTAATCTTCAGCATCTACAGTCCTCACTTTTGCCTCAAATTTTAATCAGGAAGAGTCGTAGAGTCGTCGAGATGTACTTCACAGAAACAGAACCTTCAGTCCAACTCGTCCATGCAGGCCAGATATCCTCACCTAATCTTATCCCATTTGCCATATCCCTTCAAACCCTTCCTATTCATAAACCCATTCAGATTCCTTTTAAATGTTGCAATTGTACCAGTCTGCAGCACTTCCTCCAGCAGTTCATTCCATACATGTACCACCCTCTGTGTGAAAATGTTACCCTTAGCTCCCTTTTAAAATTTTCCCCTCTCACCCTAAACCTATGCCCTTGAGTTCTGTACTCCCCCACCTCAGGGAAAAGACCTTGTCTATTTATCCTATCCATGTCCCTCACAATTTTATAAACCTCTATAAGGTCACCCCTCAGCTTCTGCCTCTCCAGGGAAAACAGCCCCAGCCCATTCTCGGCCTCTTTCTTTAGCTCAAATCAAGGGAAGTAGGAAAATGGCAAGAAAGTGGATTTGAAGATTATTAATCAGCCATGACCTCGTTGATTGGTGGGACAGAATTGATGGGCCAAATCTATGCAGACATCTTATGGTCTTAAAGAAACAAAGGCATTTGTTCCCATTCATCAGTGTGTCATTGGTTTTTTTTATGAAGAAGCCAGTAGCATAGTGTAATTTTCTGACTCTGAGATAGCAATCAGATCATTTAGATCAATACATTCCAGAACTGCAGCAGGAAGTACCACACAATGTTGTGCAGACCTTCTGAATTTTTATTTAATTAATTTTCATCAATCCTGTAGGTTTATATTTTCCTTCTCAACTTCTAATCTGATTAATAGCACCATGACCTTTAATGTCTTAAGCAGCCAACATGATGCATAAGCCTTGAGAGCTGATATATAATGAATGTTGGAGTATTAGCTGATGTAGCACAGCCCGATTAAGCTGGGAACTAAATGATAAATGGAGTGAAATGTGGCTGTGTCACAACAAATACCGCAGCAAATCGTTTCCAGTCTAAATACCTTACAGCATATGGATGAATGAATGTCACGATAAGTCTTTGAACCTATTGTCAGGCCTGACCTGTTGCCTCTGCTTCAGGAGTAGATGAGCCCACTCCCAGGCTACCTGGATTCTGCAGACATTAATAATTGATTTGCAGGATGCTCCAGCAAGACAAGGAGGAAACAAAAAAATGACGTGGGTTTGCGTTTTTTTAAAAAATGTTTTGGAGCTCCCCTGTTTGTAGTTATCAAATATCGGGAATAGGTTAAATCAACAAGACAAAGAAGTGATGCAAACTCGGCCAAACCAGCTCGCATGCCTGCAAATGGAACTTTGGGATGATCAGTCCACTCATTTTCAAGTTTTGCCATTTTTCCAAATTATCTTTTTTTCTTCAAAAAACCAGAGTTTTTTAAATTGGGTGCTGAAGAGTTTTAATGTTTTCTGATTGATTCAGGAAATAGAACGATGGAGCAGTTGAGAAGGGGGTGTCATGCCTTAGAGACACAGGGTGTCATAGACTTATATAGCACAAAAAAGGCCATGCAGCCCATCGGGTCTACAACAACATATCTCCTCTCAGCCAACTTTCCAGCATTTGGCCATTATCCTTGAATGCTTTGACAGTCGAGTAACTTTTAAATGTGTGAGGTTTCCATCTCACATTCCTCCTGGGCAGTGCATTCCAGGCTCCCACCATCCTTCTGGATGAGATAAACATTTTCCTTAAATGTCCTCAAAACCTCGTGCCTTTCACCTTAACATTATGCCCCCATGTTGTTGACTCTTCAGCAAAGGGGAACAGCTGCTTTCTGTCCACTTCTGTCCATGCCCCTCATAATCTTATATTCCTCTATCAGGTCCCCTTTTTTCTGCTCCAAAGAAACCAGCCTCTCTTCATTACTAAAATGCTCCATCCTAGGCAACATCCTGATGGGTCCCCTCTGCACCCTCTCCAATGCCATCACATCCTTCCCATAGTGTAGGGACCCGAACAGCACACAGTGCTCCAACTGTGACGTAAGCAAAATCCTGTACAGTCCCAACATAACCTCCATGCTCTTATTATCTATGCAACAGCAGATAAAGGAAGTACTCTGTATTCCCATTACATTAACCTATCCTTCAAGGAATTGTGTTGGGAGTGTATTACTGGGAAAGCACAGCGGGTCAGGCAGCATCCAAAGAGCAGGAGAATCAATGTTTCGGGCATAAGCCCTTCATCAGGATTCCTGATTCCTGATGAAGGGTTTATGCCCGAAATGTCGATTCTCCTGCTCCTCAGATGCTGCCTGACCCGCTGTGCTTTCCCAGCAACACACTCTCAACTCTGATCTCCAGCATCTGCAGTCCTCCCTTTCTTCAGTGAATTGTGACAAGTATCACAAGGTCCTCCTGTTCCTCTATTGAACCCTCTGCAAACACACCCATCCAGAGCTACCTACCCTAGCCCAGGAGTACACAAAGACATCAACATCTCACTCTGAATCAACCTCCTCCACAACTTTACACTTGATCCATTTCCCAACTCTATCCACTGACTAAACCAGCAAAGTCACAATTCAGGTTCAATTTGACTGAGGCAAAGGCAGTCGATTATTCTCCTTCACAGCCTTGACCTTTCCACTACTGTCCAACTTGGTGAGACTGCACTTTCCTGGTTCCACTCTTATTCTTGTGATCAGAGCCAGAGAAACATTGTAATTGTATCAATCCTTGCCTAGGCCCTGCTTCTCAGATATATGAAACTGCTTGGAGATATCGTCCAAAAAGAGAGTATCCCAAAACAAGTTGGCCCATCTCAAACTCACCACCATCTTCTTCTTTCACCTCTTCCACTCTCTCTCAGTTATCTCACCCATTGAATGGCATTAAGCACGAGCTAAAGAGGAAGTTCCTGTAAGTAAATATTGCAGAGAATAAAATCATAGTATTCAGTCCCCATGACAAATTTGTACTTCCTACCTACTATCATAAAGCTAGTCCCTTTTTATTTCTAAAAGCTGTTCCTTGGCTCAAGGAGACTCTGTCCTTGATTTTTTTCAGAGGGGCAATAATCCAGGCTGGGGTCCGATCAGACTGGTTTGGTACAGAGATGAAAAGGACTTTGAATGGCCTTTTGTTCAGGCCAAAGTGGTTATGATTGAGAAGTGACCTGTACAAAGACAGGGGAGTGGTCAGCACTTTAGCTGGTTCGAGCAGTTTTATTTGAGTCCTGAACTGGGAAGTTCAACAGGGAGCTGTGTGAAAACTCTCTCTCTCCTTTTATTGTGTTCAATTTATACCGGTTTTTAAAGGGAGTTTGCTTATTGGGACTGTTGTGTATAATTGGAACAGCATAATTAAGTCTAGTTTGGATAGAGTGAGTTCTGTAGGGGTTCTTTATTCTGTTCTTTGTGTTTCATTGTGTAATGTTGTGAATAAATGTTTGTCTGTTTTAAAATCTAGTAGTCAACCTAGCTAACTTAATCTGGGTGATTTTCAATGTACACGTACCGAAATAAATTGCAAGATTATGGTCTGGGGTTGCCTGCTTAAGAATGTTTTGAGTGGTCTGGCTTAGACCATAACACCTACCAACCACACTCCTCCCCTCGACAGCAGCCTGAGACTGTTTGCAAAGTCAGCTTCATGCTTGACTCTAGATGTTCTTCTGATCTGATACTCCTCCTGTCACGAAGACTGCCTCTTTCTGTCTCTGTAACATTGCCCGTCTTCATAACTTTCTCGGCTCACCTGCTGCTGAATCACTGAACCAAGCCTTGCTACCTGCAGAATTTATTCTCCACAACACTGCTGGCTGCCCTTGCACATTCCACCCTCTATAAATCTGAGGTCATTTAAAACTGCTGCTCATGTTCTAGCTTGCAGAAAGTGAGGACTGCTGATGCTGGAGATCAGAGTCGAAGAGTGTGGTGTTGGAAGAACACAGCCGGTCAGGCAGCATCTGAGGAGCAGGAGAATCGACAACTCTCCTACTCCTCGAATGCTGCCTGACCAGCTGTGTTTTTCCAGCACCACACACTTCGACTATGTTCTCGCTTGTCCCAAATTCCTTTCACTGTCACCCTGATTCTCCATGAAATACTTTGATTCTTGCTTAAGCAAGGTTTGAATGTAAAGTTTTTATCCCTCTTAAATCCCTCAGTGAGCATACCCATCTCTAAATGTATTCTTCTCCAGCCACAGGACCCTGCATAACCTCTGCATTTGTATAAATCTGACAGAGAATGCCTTCCCAGTTGTAACAGCTCTATCATCGATGGTTGTAACATTAGTGACATGAACGCTATGTTCTCAGGTTCCCATCTCATACATCTCCACTTCCATCATTCCTCCTTTTACCAATTGGGCAAATTTATGATTATTTACCTGAAAGTCCCCTTCCGTCTAATTTGTGATGCAGGCTGATGCCAAAAACAAGCATTCAATTTCTGCACTGGCCACAAGAACAGGTCAAAGGCTAGGATTATTAAGTAACTCACCTCCTCACTCCCCAAAGCCTATCCACCATCTACAAGGCATGAGTCAGGAGTGCAATGGTATACTCCCCACTTGTTTGGATGGGTACAGTTTCAACAACATTGAGGAAGTTTGATACCATGGAGGACAAAGCATCCGCTTGATTGGCACCACATCCACAAGTACCCATTCCCTCCATCACCGACGCTCCAGGAGCAGCAGTGTATTATATCAACAAGACGAACTGCAGAAGTTCACCAAAGATCCTTATCTTCCAAAACCATGGCCAATTCTATCAAGAAGGATAGGAGTAACAGATACCTGAGAACGCCATCCCTTATAAGTTGCTATCCAAGCCACTCACCCTTCTTATTTGGAAATATATCATCGTTCATTCACTGTTGCTGGGTCACAATCCTGGGATTCCCTTCCTAATGGCATTGTGGGTCAACCTACAGAATTTAAACCGCCGTATTCAAGAAAGTAGCTCCCCAGGACCTTCTCAAGGGCAACAAGGGATGGGCAATAAGTGCTGGCCCAGCCAGCAACACCCACATCCCACAATTGATTTTTTTAAAAGTCTGAGGTTACCATGAAGGGCTATCCTTCTCAACCTCTCCCTTCACCTGAGGAGTGGCAACCCTCAGGTTAAACCACTGTCAGATATCTCTGTCTAATGAGAGAACAGCCCTATGCCCTCGTAAGGTTATAGTGTCTTTTGTCCCCTTGTGCATAGCAGTGCCAGATTTTAGCTTCATAATGCTCCTGTGAATCACATTGGTAGGTTTTATTGTGTGAATGTTGCTTTATAAATCCAAGTTTTTGTTATTGTTGAGGCCTACATATGAGGATTCAGACTATAACACTGACAGATCTTGAAGTGAACCTATCAATTCCATTTGGGTACTGAGCTATGGTCCCCTCTCTAAGATTTGCTGCTCTGAGCTGTTTCTCTCTTTGATATCTTATGTGATTTCTCCTGTGTCTTGATCTGATATGAATGATAGATTAAGAATAAAAATGAGGGAATTAATTTGCTGGGGTGTGTAGATTTTGCTGCAGAGTACTCCCCAATCACATTTTGGAAAATCCTCAGGACAAGAAATAAGGCATTGTGATTATCGACTGACTTGAAAGTAATCAAAGTGAGGAGAGACAGGCACGGAGAATAGCTTGTCATTACATCAGTTAAAGGTAAATGACAGAATCAACAGCCAAATATATCATGAGAGCTTGCAAAGACAGATTAGGTGAGTTAAAGGAACTCTGTGCACAACAGGATTCCGCCTATAAATTGGAGCCACTGACATTTCGAAAAGGAAGTAAATTAAGAGTGCATATTGTGAGGGTATTAAATCTTAAAATGGCACATCCAGTAATGATTTTATGCAATGCCAAACTCTGTGAGGCTATTTTTATTAGATGTGGTATGACTAATCTGCAGTCTGTAGAAATAATAATGAAAAATGGTGCGGACGTCAAACAAAGGCTGGTAAATAATGGCAAAACAATCAACACAAGATATTTGATGGAGATCCAATTTTTTTGGAGGTAACTCCAAAATTGGGACCTAATTGTTTTATATGGGTGCTTCGTTTACAAGGCAGACTGATTGAAAAGTAAAATCTTCACAAGTGCAGGTACCAAAGCAGAACAGGTGGCGTGTTTGAAGCACTTCACTTGATAGAGTTAAGTTAATCTGTTCAAATAAATATTGTGTTCTCCAGCTTCTTTGCAAGTGACAGGACAAGCTGCACATACACATTCTGGGAGTTCTAAACAACGTGGATTAATTAAATTTCAATGTATTGCATCAAAATCTAATTGTCATTCAAGAGTGTCTCCGGCAAAGCTGTTAAAACTCCAAGATGATGTCAGTGAGGCTTGGCAGAAGAGGGCGCTGATGGCAGTGTTGGCAGTAGTATTGGTGGCAGCATTGGCAATAGTGTTGACGACAGTGTTGGTGGCAATATTTGTGCCAGCACTTGCGGTAGTGTTGGTGGCAGTGTTGGCGATAGCATTCGCGGTAGCATCAGCAGTAACGTTGGCGATTTCATTCATGGTAACATTGGCGGTAGTGTTAGCGGTAACATTGGCTGCAGCTTTAGCGATACTTTTGTGGTAGCATTGCTGACAGCATTGGCAGTAGCATTGGCGATAGCTTTGGCAGCTGCGTTGTTGGTAGCATTGGCGGCAGCATTGGTGATACATTGGCAGCAGCGCTGGCAGTAGTATTGGTGGCAGTGTTGGTGGTAATGTTGGCAGCAGCATTGGCAGCAGTGTTGGTGGCAGTAACGGTGGCTTTGGTGGGCCTGGTGCAGGATGTTTGGTGGGGGAAGAGTTCGCAGTTAGTCCCAGGTCCATGGTGATTTGGAGGAGCCCACGGTGTGGCTGGTGGGGATGGTGCATGTAATGATCATTATGAAAGAAATGTGGTACACCTGGTTTTGCCAGACATTTCAAATCACATCACATCTGATTAAAAACTGAATTTGCGAGAGAAACCCAACAGGTCTGGTTGCATCTGTGGAGAGAAAGCAGATTTAACACTTTGAGCCCAGTACTTTTGATCAATGGGGAATACAGGAAGAATTACACATGAATTCTCCAGCCCTGAAACTTTATGATGGTGGCCATATTTTAAGGAGCTTTATTTTTAGCCTTTATATTCTGTGTCTTACTATATTTTCATGATGGCGCCGGACAGTGGCAATGCTAAGCAACATTTTTCACTGTATTTAACAATAAATAAAACTAGGTCAAGATTAGAGTGGTGCTGGAAAAGCACAGCAGCTCAGGCAACATCTGAGGAGCAGGAAAATCGGCGTTTTGGGCATAAGCCCTTCATCAGGAATCATTCCTGATGGAGGGCTTTTGCCCGAAACATCGATTGTCCTGCTCCTCGGATGTTGCCTGACCTGCTGTGCTTCTCCAGCACCACTCTAATCTTGACTCTGATCTCCAGCATCTGCAGTCCTCACTTTTGCCTAATAAATAAACCTAACCTATTCTAATTCAGAAACCAACTTTGAGGAAGATTCTATAGGTAGCCATATACTTGGCAGTCAGAGACAATGGTGCTGATGATAACAGGCTGAAGGAGCTACAGTGTTATATCACACAAATGCCAAATTTGTGCCACTGTTACATTACAATTGAGTAACCTAGATCCAGTAAATTTAAGTTCAAAAGGTTTAACTTGGGTAACTTGCAATCTAAGAGTGCTTGTGGGTGAAAGTCAGAATTGCAAAAAGAAAATTAATCAACACTCATTGGCAGATTGCACTTGCTTAAACGTCTTTTCAGGGGAGCTGAAGGACTTAGCTGGAGGAATTTTCCATGTGTTATTGAAGTGTTCAATTGAAACGTGAGTTACAGTATTAATATAAGTGGGTTTAATTGACGAGAGCTTACAACTTTTTTCGCAGCTGACAAAAAGTGAATTTAGCAAAGAGAAATGTCGTATATGTACACAAAAGGAGACATTAGGGCAGAAGACAAAATCCTGGTCATAAAGGAAGACCCTAAGAGCATCTTCAAGGAGGAGGGAAAGGGTTAAAGAGAGAATTCCAGAGCTGAGAATGGAGACTGATGAAAAGAATGTCTCCAATCTCTACAATTTAGTCCAATTATCTCATAGCTTCAGATTCGTAGAACAGTATTTCCAGAAAATGGTCCCTCCCTCACATGCTCCTTAAAATATGGCCACCATCATAAAGTTTCAGGGCTGGAGAATTCATGTATAATTCTTCCTGTATTCCCCATTGATCAGAAGCACTGGACTCAAAGTGTTAAATCTGCCTTCTCTCCACATACGCTGCCAGACCTCCTGAGCTTCTCCAGCAGTTTTCATCAGAACTATAAGTTTTATTCAAGGTCTAGCCAAACCAGCATACCACCCTAACCATTGACAATCTTTTTTTTAAGATTAGATTACTTATAGTGTGGAAACAGGCCCTATGGGCCAACAAGTCCACACTAACCCGCCGCCGACCCATATCCCTACATTTACCCCTTACCTAACACTACGGGCAATTTAGCATGGCCAATTCACCTGACCTGCACATCTTTGGACTGTGGGAGGAAACCGGAGCACCCGGAGGAAACCCATGTAGACACGGGGAGAACTTGCAAACTCCACACATTCAGTCGCCTGAGGCGGGAATTGAACCCGGGTCTCCGGCGCTGTGAGGCAGCAGTGCTAACCATTGTGCCATCTTTGAAGTGTTCATGCCTGCACCAGGCCAAATCCCTGAAGGATAAATGGGACACAACGAACTTTTTTTCAAATATTTAAAGAATTCCCTTTATGAGGAGGTGCTTCTGAATTGACATGGGGAAAGCCACCAATCAGCCAGTTTCCTTTTGGCTGGCAGTGCAGGCATGGTTGCAATTGAAAGACTAACTTGAGGCTAAAATGAAACAAAACAAACAGCAGATGCTGGAGACTGGAAACAGCAACAGAAATTGCTGGAGGAACTCAGCAGGTCTGGCAGCATCTGTGGAGAGAAAGCCACATTAACAGTTCATGTTCAATGACCCTTCTGTAAGCCTGAACTAGACTCAAAATATTAACTCTGTTTCCCATCCACAGATATTGTCAGACCTGCTGAATTTGTCCAGCAATTTCTGCTTCAACTTCTTTCTAGCTAATTTGATGACTTTGGTCTCATTCCACAATGTGTGAAGTTTTCAAACATTACCATAAATTGTTCTTATCGGAGTGATACTTTCTGCTCAACTTATTTATGGCACAATACCACATAACCTGTTTCATAAGGTGCTGAAAATAAATATTCCTCATAGGAATTTTGAAGCTGATTGTTCTAAATTAAATTAATTCACAACATTTGAGCTTTCAACCTTGTTTTTGTCTTGAAATTATACTGCAATCTACATAGTACTTGTAACGTCATCAGTAATTGACTTTGGGAACTGAAAAAATTTTAGTCATCAGCTTGAATTGCTTAAGTAGTGAATTTAATGAATGGAGGAGGTTTTTCATGGAATTAAGACAAGGATCAGGCTCCACAGGTGAAACAGTTTTCTTTAACAGTTAAGACTTTGTAAAGTATATGGTAATCTGCTGGTTAATGGTAGCAATAGGTAGCATGGTGGCTCAGTTATTAGCACAGCTGCCTCATAGTGTCAAGGACCTAAGTTGGATACTGAAATAACTACATGGAGGCCAGTATCGCGTTTAGCAAGTTATCCATGCACAGCAGTTGAACTCTGATCAGCCAGCTCAGAGTCAGTCCCTAGAGTGAGGAGAATTCCTGAGACACATGTTTTTTTTGTAATGAATACACTGACTGGATCCATATTTATTTCTGTCAACCAGTGCTCCCTGATTGGCCTAGGTTAACAATGAGATAAACATGACCAAACTCACTCTAATTACTACAGATTCCAGGGTTGGCAACTGTCTATGTGGAGTTTGCATATTCGTCTCATGTCTGTGTGAGAATTTACCAGGTTCTCTGGTTTCCTCCCATGGTCCAAAGATGCACAGGTTAGGTGGATTGGTCATGCTAAATTGCCTGATAGCATCCAGGGATGTGTGGGTTAAGTAGATTAGCCATGGGAAATATAGGGTTACAGAGTATTTTTGGGATGCTCTCTGGAGGGTCAGTGCAGACTCAATGGGCTGAATGGCCTCTTTCTGCACTGTAGGGATGGAATGATCTACGAATTTTGTGATCGGGAGTTCTAAATGTTGCCATTGTATTTGCGTTAAATTAAAATTCAACGGATTGATGAGGGAGCCTTCTTGTGATCATGAAAGATACTAATTTCTTATAATCATTTAATTGATTCATTCTCACCTCATCTGAAACACAGTACCACAGAACGATACAGCACTCCCTTAAATAGTGCACTGTCAGAAATATCAGTGATGGGATTTCTTGTCAATTCCTTGCCACAACCTTGCAAATTTATTTCAGAGGTTGACTAAAATTCAATTACGTTGGTGTGGTGCTGTGCCACAGAATTATTAAACTGCAGAAGGAGACTAGTCAGGCGACTGTGTCTGTGTCAGCTCTCCAAATGAGCATCTTTGTATTCTTCTGCCTTCTCCTAATTACATGTTTGTTTCTTCCTATCCAAGTAACCTTTTAAAATGCTTCAAATGAACTTGTCTCTATCACATTCTTAGCCAATGCATTCTAGATCCTAATCACTTGCTGCATGGAAAGCGTTTGCTTCTTTCACTAAGTGATTTTGATTTGTACACTCCCATTCTCAATCCTTTCATGAATGTGAACATTTTCTTGAATTTGAACACTTCAATCAAATCTCCCCTCAGCCTTCTCTTCCCCAAGGAAAACTATCCTAACTTTTCCAGTCAAGCTTTATAACTGAAATTCCTCATCCCAAGGAAGCTATTCTCATGAATCTCTCTGCAATGTCTTTAAAATCTTCACACCCTTCTGACAGTGCATTGCGCTGAAGTGGAAGCAATGCTATAGCCGATGCCAAACTATGTCTTCCGCAAGTTCATAATCCCCGTTTTCTCCTGTACACTTTACCCTATTAATCAAACCTAGGATACTGTGCACTTTATTGAACATGCTTTATAATTATCCTTCCATGCTTTGTAAGCTATAGAACATAGAACAATACAGCACAGAACAGGCCCTTCAGCCCTCGATGTTGTGCCGACCTGTGAATATTCTCTGCTCATTCCTCTACACTATCCCATTATCATCCATGTGCTAATCTAAGGATTGTTTAAATCTCTCTAATGTGACTGAGTTAACTACATTAGCAGGTAGGGCATTCCAAACCCTTATCACTCTCTGAGTAAAGAACTTGCCTCTGATGTCTGTCTTAAATCTAACACCCCTCAATTTGTAGTTATGCCCCCTCATATAAGCTGATATCATCATCCTAGGAAAAAGTCTTTCACTGTCTAGCCTACCTAATCCTCTGATCATCTTGTATGTCTCTATCAAATCTCCTCTTAGCCTTCTTCTTTCCAATGAGAACAGACCCAAGTCTCTCAGCCTTTCCTCATAAGACCTTCCCTCCAGACCAGGCAACATTCTGGTAAATCTTCTCTGCACCTTTTCCAATGCTTCCACATCCTTCCCAAAATATGGGGACCAGAAGTGTACACAATATTCCAAGTGTGGTCGCACTAGCGTTTTGTATAGTTGCAGCATGATATTGCGGCTCCGGAACTCAATCCCTCTACAAATGAAACCTAACACACCGTATGCCTTCTTAACAGCACTATCAACCTGGGCAGCAACTTTCAGGGATCTATGTACATGGACTCCAAGATCCCTCTGCACATCCACACTACCAAGAATCTTTCCATTGACCCAGTATTCTGCCTTCCTGTTATTCTTCCCATATTTCACCTCACATTTCACTGCATTGAACTCAATTTGCCACCTCTCAGCCCAATTCTGCAGTTTATCCAAGTCCCCTACCAACCTGCCACATTCTTCCAAGCAGTCCACTACTCCACCGACGTTAGTGTCATCTGCAAATTTACTAATCCATCCAGCTATGCCTGCGTCTAAGTCATTTATAAAAATGACAAACAGCAGTGGTCCCAAATCAGATCTTTGTGGCATACCACTGGTAACCGGACTCCAGGCTGAATATTTTTCATCAACTACCACTCGCTGCCTTCTTTCAGAAAGCCAGTTTCTAATCCAAACTACTAAATCACCCTCAGTGCCATGCCTCTGTATTTTCTCCATCAGCCAACCATGTGGAACCTTATCAAAGGTTTACTGAAGTCCATGTATACCACGTCAACTGCCCTACCCTCATCCACATGCTTGGTCACCTTCTCAAAAAACTCAATGAGGTTTATGAGACACGACCTGCCCTTGATGAAACCATGTTGACCGTCTGAAATCAAATTGTTGCTTGCTAGATGATTATAAATCTTATCTGTCATAATCCTTTCCAAAACCTTTCCTCCAACTGAAGTAAGGCTGACAGGTCTATAATTACCTGGGTCATCTCTACTGTCCTTCTTGAACAAGGGACAACATTTGCAATCCTCCAGTCCTCTGGTACTAAACCTGTAGACAATGATGACTCAAATATCAAAGCCAAAGGCTCTGCCATCTCCTCCCAGAGGATCCTCAGATAAATCCCATCTGGCCCAGGGGGACCTGTCTACTTTCACTTCTTCTAGAATTGATAACACCTGTCTATAATTAACCTCGATCCTTTCTAGTCTAATATCACGTATCTCATTCTTCTCCTCTACAATATTCTCCTTTTCCTGAGTGAAAGCGGATGAGAAATGTTCATTTTGCACCTCTCCGATCTCCACAGAGTCCACACTCAACTTCCCACTTCTGTCATTGACTGGCCCTATTCCTACCCTAATCATCCTTTTATTCCTCACATACCTATAGAAAACTTTAGGGTTCTCCTTTATTCTATTTGCTAAAGACTGCTCGTGTCCTCTTTTTGCTCTTCTTAACTCTCTCTTTAAATCCTTCCTAGCTGATCTATAACTCTTCATCGCCATGTGTATATAAACCCAGATCTATCTGCTTCAATATACCTTTTAAAGTTGTAACTTTTATTCTGTACTGTCTTTCCAAGTTCATTCTACCCAAATGTTTCATTTCACACTTCTCCACATTGAACTTCATTTGCCACCTATCCGCCCACCTACTTGCCACTGCATCAAATAACTTGTCAATGTTGTTTTGAAATTCAACACTATTCTTCTCACAGTTTACCAGGCTTTAAATGTACATATATTCCACAAATTTTAGAATGATGTCTTGTCCACCAAGTTCTAGATTACTGATATATATTTATCAGAAAAACAATATTGACCTCTATGGAAATCCACTACAAACCCTCTGCCAGAATAAACAAAAGCATCATTGCTGTGTTTCCTGTCCCTTGGTCAATTTTGTATCGATGTTGCCAATGTCCCTTTAATTCCAGAAACTGGAACATTACTCATCGATCCAATATTTGCCACTGCATTAAGTAACTTGTGGAAATCCATATCCAGCACATAATCAGCACTGCTCCGATCATTCCTCCATGCTACCTCATCAAAAACTCCATAAATTAGGTAAACACAGTTTGCCTAATGAAAATCACAATAATTTTGCCCAGAAAGGTATGAGCTTTGCATTAACTTGACCGGGAAGATACAGAAAAATAGTCTCTTCTCGTTGGACAATCTAGAACCAGAATAATCTCTGAATAAAGGGTGGCCCATTTAAGACAGAGATGATGTCGAATATTTCTTTTCAAATCTGTGGAATTCTTTACCACAGAAAGCTGTAAAGATTGGTCGCTCAATCATACTCAAGGTTGAGATAGGCAGATTTTTAATCAGTAAGGAAATCAAGGGTCATGTGGAAAAGCAAGAAAAACAAATTGAATATTCTACCTCAACTCCTACATCTTATGGTCTTATGAATATTGGTTCTACAAGTTTTCCATCTACCAGAGTTTAACTGACTGATCTATAGTTACTTGACTTATCCTTACAAAACATTTTTGAGCGAGAATATAAAGTTGGCACATCTCCAGTATTCTGGCATCACCCCTTTGTTGAAGAAAGACTGAAAAACAATTATTGCTAGAGCTCTGCAATTTCCATGCTCATCCCTGTTAGTATCATTGATACATCTCATTCTGTCTCAGTGGCTTGTCAGCCTTTAAGTCTGTACCTCCTCCAAGTCAATTTTAAACTCATCCAGTGACTAAGCTTCCTCCATCTTTACAAACTGGTTTGCTCAAACAGCATTTTCTTTCTGAATAAAGACAGGTGCATAGTTGTTTAATCCCTCACCCATGCCCTCAGACTCTATTTGTAAACACTTTTCCTTGCCCCCAAATGTCCCACTCCTTCGTTTACAACGCATGTCTATAAAGGTGGCACGGTGGCTCAGTGGTGCCTCACAGTACCAAAGTGCCAAGTTCGATTCCAATTTCAGGCAACTGCCTGTGTGGAGTTTGCATATTCTCCCTGTGTCTGCTTGGCTTTCCTCCCACAGTCCAAAGGTGTGCAGGTGAGGTGAACTAGCCATGCTAAATTCCCATAGTGTTAAGTGCATTAGTTAGAGGGAAATGGGTCTGGGTGGGCTACTCTTCAGAGGGTTGGCATGGACTTGCTGGGCTGAAGGACCAGTTTCATACTGTAGGGAATCTAATCCATTCATTTCAAAAGACATTTGAAATGTTATTTTATGTCAGCTGCCAATCTCTTTCCACACTCCCTCTTTCCTTCTCTTATTTGAGTTTCCACCATTATAATTTCTACTTGGTTTTTTCATGCAGTGAACTCTGGACTTGTTTGTCCTATCCTTCCCTTTCAGAGGAATATTCCTTGCCTGAGCCTAAACCTCTGTTTTTTTGAAGGTAGCCCATTGTTAAGCTGTTGATTTTCCTGCCAATATTTGAATCTGGTTTATTTGCCCAAATCCATTCCAACAACACTGAAGTCAGCTGCGCCCAAGTTAATTATTCTTACTCTGGATTATTCATTGTCCGTTTTCACACTCATATGAAATTTTATAATATAGATGATTTGGAGATGCCGGTGTTGGACTGGGGTGTACAAAGTTAAAAATCACACAACACCAGGTTATAGTCCAACAGGTTTAATTGGAAGCACACTAACTTTCAGAGCTTTCATCACTACCACCTGATGAAGGAGCGTCGCTCCGAAAGCTAGTGTGCTTCCAATTAAACCTGTTGGACTATTTTAACTTTATAATATAGAGTTGACTATTGTTATGGACCAGGCCAGTCCCCCTCAAAACATCTCAAGGGGGTAGCCCAGACCATAACTTTGCGAGTCGTTTTAAACATTTATAAAGTGGATATTCAGGAGGGATGCAGCTGGTCAAATCACTTAGTTTGAAACAAAACAGAATTTATTTGCAAGATTACTGAATGGAGCACAACCAAAAGAGAACAGAATAGCAAATAACCTATCCGAAAACCCAACAGGTTAATGAAACTGTTCCAAATACTTGCAACATTTCCCATAAACACCCGTTGGCACAAAAAGGTAAAATCAAACACAGGGTCTGACAGGAGAGAGAGAGATAGAGAGAGAGAGAGAGAGAGAGAGAGATGTTTCTTGGATGAGCAGCCTCTAAACTGACTGTCTGCTTTCAGTGAACAGCTTGAATGCTAAAATAAAAGTCAAACCAAATCAGAGAAAACTGAACTGGGAGAACTGGCCACTCTTCTTTCATTGTACAAGTTTTTCTTTCAAACTTGAAAGCCTTTTGCCTGAGACAGTATCTGTTAGCTATAATCAAATTGGACCTAGAACCCATCCAAGCCAGACTTTTTGGAATCTCCGCTTTTACAACCTCTCTGAAGAAAAAGCCAAGGACAGCAGAACCTTGTTCATGGAACAGCAACATCACACTATTATAGAGTCACAGAGATGTACAGCACAAAAACAAACACTTTGGTTCAACTCGTTCATATCGACTAGATGTCCTAAGTTAATCTAGTTCCATTTGCCAGCATTTGGACCACATCCCTATAAACCCTTCCTGTTCATGTTCCCATCCAGATGTCTTTTAAATGTTGCAATTGTAGCAGCCTCCACCACTTCCTCTGGCAGCTCATTCCATAGATACACTGCCCTCTATATGAAAAGGTTGCCCTTTATGTCCTTTTTAAATCCTTGCCCTCTCACCTTAAACCTTTGCCCTCTAGTGTTTGACTCCCTTACCCTGGAGAAAGGACCTTGTCTATTTACGCTATCCATGCACCTCATGATTTTCTCTTCCTCTATAAAATCACCCCTCAGCCTCCAATGCTTCAGAGAAAATACCCCCAACCTATTCAGCCTCTCCATATAGCCTACATCTTTTCTGTAGCAGGGAGACCAGGATTGAATGCAGTATTCCAAAAGTGGCCTAACCAATATCCTGTACAGCTGCAACTTGACCTCCCAACTCCCATCCTCAATGCACTGATCAATAAAGGCAGGGGTATCAAAATGCCTTCTTCACTAATCTGCCTACATGCAACTCTGCTTTCATGGAACTATAAACCTGCAGTCCAAAGTCTCTTTGCTCAGTGACTCCCCAGGATCTTATCATTATTACCATATTATTGTTCTAATGTCCTCCTCCTCATCTTCTCCCTTGTTTTCCTATCCTCTCATTCCTCTTCCTTGAGCTAGATTACTTTATAACTACATTATAAATCTATTTGTAGATCTCCACCTGTAGCTCAAAAGTCTTATGTAATAAATTCACATACATGCACAGCATAGTGACCTTGATTGAGACTATATTATTTATCCCCAGTTTCACATTCAAGATATAGATTAAATTTAGTGCATAGAAATGATTCATCTTTGGAGCATGGGGGGGTGGGGGGGGAAACCTGAATAAGAATAATTGAAAAGGATATGCAGGGTGTATGTTTATGCGAGGGTAGTCAGATATGTTGAGGGATTAGTCAGCAAAGCATATAACATCCTACGCTTTTTAGTGGAGTGTAGATCACAAGCACAAAAACATTGTGTTAAATTCAATAGAAAAACACTGACTTGGCCCCAACTCGAGTATTATGACTGGCTCTGAGTGTTTCACAGAGGATGTGTAGGCAGTAAGAGGAGTGCAGAAAATGTACATTAAAATTGTTCATAAGAAGGAAAGCTGGGGGAAAAGCACAAGAGGAATTGATGATTCAATGAGACAGCACAGACATTGGGGGCCAAATGGCCTCCATCTGCGTTGTAGCTAACCTGTGATTTTATGACAAAGGCCAGAGTGGGATATTTCCTTCTCTGAAAGATATTTACTGACTAATTAGGTTTATACACAAAACCAAATACAGAAACAGCTTTGTAGCCACTTTTAAAAACTTGTTCGTACATCTGGCTTAAGGAGTAATCATTTCTCAAACTCTCATCACAGGAATTGTATGCCTGGGAATGTCGGTTTGAATTTTTGGGGCAATGCTAATAGTGAAAAAAAGGTCAAATGAACTTTCTCAGGGTGACTTGGTGAGACCCTTCCAGAAGAAAACTGCAGATACCTGTTCATTACATAACTGGTTTCTCGTCCCTTTACCCCAGAAAATAAAAATATCCAAGGAGAGGAAAAAGTATAAGGAGGTTCTGATTTTAGTGAGACAATTACATTATCTTATGGAAATGCATTTGCTATTCATTTGGAGAAGCTCCTGGGGAAAGGCGTGCTGTTTCCAATATCCCCGCCTATATTTGCCCCACAATCAATATCACAAAAACAGATTGCCTGGTAGTTGCTGTTTGTGAGAGATTCCTGTCAGCTAAGTGCCTGCCATGATGCTCACATTATATTCATGATAACACTTCAGAAGATCTTCATGGCCTGTAAAGGAGTTTCCAATATCCTGTGCTCATGAAAGCCACTATAAATGTAAACACCTGGAATTAAGAGACTAACGAGAGCACAGAATCCCTGCAGTGAGGAAGCAGGCCATTCGGCTCATCGAGTCTACACTGACTTACCAAAGAGCATCACAGTGCAACCCAATCTATTTGTGTAACCCAACATTTCCCACTGCTAATCCACCTAACCTTCACATCCCCAGACATTATGGACAATTTCCCATGGCCAATCCACTCAATATGCACATCTTTGGACTGTGGGAGGAAACACTCATAGACACAGGAAGAATACACAAACGCCACACAAACACTCACCCGAGGCTGGAATTGAACCTAATGCTGTGAGGCAGGAGTGCTAAACACTGAACCACCATGTTGCCCCAAACCATGAACAACCATGAATCCATTCTCAATTGTCGGGAAAAATCCATCTGTTCACTCTATGATTCTATGATTCTATGTCCTTTAGGGAAGGAAGCTGCCATCTTACCTGGTCCGGCCTACGTATGACTCCAGACCCGCAACAGTGTGGTTGACTCTAAACTGCCTTCGGGATTCGGGATGGATAATAAATGCTGGCCTAGCCAGCGATGCCCACACCCCGTGAATGAATTCTTAAAACTCCTTTGTTTAAGCAGTATTATCTGCAGTAATAAAGCAATATTTAAGACCTATTCTTACTGTGTACATGAACATGAATTTTGAAAAATACAATCTGTAGAATTGATTGGCCAGATGTTACCTTGGCGACACAGCTGCATCGTATCATGATGATATAATCAATTGGATGCATGATTTATTGCTACAACTTGTAATCATGCAAAAAGACGAAGTCAGATGACTTCTACAATCAGTCATGGTTAACAGTTTGTACCATCATTGAAGTCTTGGCTCTGTAATACATGTGGTTTTGAGTTGTATTCTTTTACAGTTGCTTGTGCTTCCAAAAGCACGAGCACCGAGTTTCAGGAGACAAACTTGGGCAATGCAGATTTCAGAACTGGTGTGCTGTGTTCTATGATGAATCAATAAACCTTGAACATTGATGTTACAGGACGAGGATTTAATACGGTCATTCATTGAAAATGTTTTAATTGGAGCTTTTTCACCATTCTTTTCTTCATTCACTGCCAGCAGTAAAAGTATTATTGGCCCTTGTTATTTTGCACAAACAAAACAGAAGTCGCTGGAAAAGCTCAGCAGGTCTGGCAGCATCTGTGCAGAGAAATCAGAGTTAACGTTTCAGGCCCGATGACTTAAAGCATCCACAGTTCTTTGGGTTTTTCTTCATTATTGTCTGCCTTATTACCAAGTTGATTCATAAAAATATTAAAAACAACAACAATTTCCATTTATATAACACCTTTAATATAGAAAACAGTGTGTCTCACAGGAGCTTTATTAGTTAACATTCATCTTCAGACCACTGAACAGATTTGAAGACAGTTGATGGATACTTGTTCCCAAATGTATTTTTAAAAAATGTCTTAAAGCGAAAAAGTCAGGTGGGGCAGGAACACAGTTCAATGAGAGAATTTTAATGAACAATTTCTGCAGCATACAACTTAAATAAATTCTAGACTCTATTGATGGTCTGCTTAATCCTTAAGATGCCAAATGACGCTTGGAGAGAGCACCAAGAGAGATGTATCAGGTGTGATGTAGTTTAGATCCAGCTCTTTCCTCAAGAGGATTTATGAGTGAATCATCTGAATTCCTGTGACAATGGTGATGAGACAGAAGGGCAATGTATCAGGAAATTGAAGTATTGGTGCTTTGGGCAGCATGGTTGCTCAGTGGTTAGCACTGCTGCCTTACAGCACCAGGGACCGGGTTTGATTCCACCCTTTGACGACTGTCTGCCTGGAGTTTGCCTGTTCTCCCTGTGTCTGTGTAGGTTTTCTCCGCATGCTCCAGTTTTGTCCCCTAGCCAAAGATGTGCAGGTTAGGGGTGGATTGGGACATGCTAAAATGCCCAGAGTGTCCAGGGATATGCAGGTTGGGTGGATTGGTCATAGGAAATAAAGAAGTAACAATACAGGACAGGAACACTCCCTTCAGCCCTCCAAGCCTGCGCCAATACATTTTGCCCTTCCATACTAAAACTGGCTTCACTTACAGGATCTGTATTCCTCTATTCTCTTCCTGTTCCTGTATCTATCCAGGTGTTTCTTAAATGCTGTTATTGTGTCTGCTTCCACCACCTCCTCTGACATCGTGTTCCAGGCACTCATCACCCTTTGTGTGAAAAAATTGTCTCGCACATCTCTTTTGAATGTTCCCCACCTCCCACCTCCACTGCACCTTAAACCTGTTCCCCTAGTAATTAAGCCCTTCATCCTGGGAAAAGGCTTCTTACTTTCCACTTTATCTATGCCGTTCACAACCTTATAAACTTCTATCAGGTCACCCCTCAACCTCCTGTGTTCCAGTGAAAACAAACCCGGACTATCCAACCTTTCTTCATAGCTAAAATCCCCCATACCAGGCAACATCCTGGCAAACCTTTTCTGTACCCTCTCCAGAGCATCCACATCCTTCTGATGATGATGTGGCCAAAAGTGTGTACAATATTTCAAGTGTTGCCTAATTGAAGTTCTATAAAACTGCAGCATAACTTGCCTGTCCTTATACTCAATGCCCCTTTCAATGAAGGCAAGCATCCCATAAGCCTTTTTTACTACCAAATCTGCCTATGATGTCACCTTCAGAGATCTGTGGACCTGCACACTCAGATCTCTCTGCACATCAATACTCCTAAGGCTTCAATGGATAGCTATACATATAATTTCATAAGCTCATAAGATATAGGAGTACAGTTAGGCCATTCGGCCCATGATTGATCTTCCAAAATGTATCATCTCACATTTGTCTGGATTAAAATTTATCTGCCATTTTTTTGCCCATGCCTCCAACTGATCTATATCTTGCTATATCCTCTGACAAACCTCCTCACGCTCTGCAACTCTACCAATCTTTGTATTGTCTGCAAACTTACTAATTAGACCAGCTATGTTTTCCTCCAAATCATTTATGTAGATCGCGAACAGCAGATGTCCCAGCACTGAACCCTGTGGTACACCCCTAGTCACCATCTTACCAGCTCACCTCGATACCATTTAACTACCCCTTTCTTACCATTCTGCCATGAGGAACCTTGTCAAAGGCTTTACCGATATCCATGTAGACAACATCAAATGCTTTTCCCTCATCAATCATCTTCATCACCTCATCAAAAAACTCAATCAAGTTAGTGTGGCACAACTTCTCCCGTACCAACCGTTGTCTATCATTAAGCAGTCCATTTATTCCTAAATGCTAATAGATCTTGCCCCTGAAAAGATTTTCCAATAATTTCCAATAAATGCAGGGTTACAAGAATGTGGTAGGTCTGGGTGGGATGCTCTTTGGAGGATTAGTGTGGGCCTGGCTTACTTCCAAATTGGAGGGATTCTATGATTCTATTCACTACAGTTCAGAGCTGCAGATACTTGTGCTGGACACAGATTTAAGAATCAGGAGTCAAGTTGGTGGAGTCAGTTAGTTGTCTTCAGGTAGTCAGAAAGCTTGGGGAGGGGATCAGGGGATTGTGTCCATATCTTCTGTCTGCTGCCACTTGCAGCTGCCAGTGTGACGTCCTTGGATTGGACACGATCCACTTATTTCTGTCTTGCAGCATCACTGATTTTATAACAGAAAGAACATGGGATGATAGTTCAAACAACCCTGTCAACTATATACTTTAAAACTGAGTCTAATTTATTCAGGCAACAAAGTCAGAACTTTATGTTGTAGATTGTCTGATTTACATTTACTTTTCATATCATTTATGCTAAGTTTCAATTTTTTGATTTTGAATCAGAGACACATGGGATTTTACCTGTGTCTGAAGTTATTAATTAACTTTAAAATATTTCTGTAGCCATGGTGATTAATTTTGAAATAGCTTGAGAGAGCCAGCCTTCAGAATCAATGATTTTTTTGTGCACAATCGAGGTGTTTATGACCAAGAAAGGTAAACGATTATGCATCAAGATCTGGAAACATAGAAACATAAAAACTAGGGGTAGAAGTAGGCTATTCGGCCCTTCAAGATCTGATCCGTCAGTCAATATGATCATAACACATCCAATCTGAATGCCATCTTCTTTGTTGCCTGCCTTTGATATCTTAAAAAAATCAATATGTATGTTGAATATATTCAGTAACTTGACCTCTCCAAGTCTGTTAAAAAAAAATTGTCTTTTTATTTTTGAGCTAAGGGAAAATCTTCATAACTTGGGGATAGAGACCTTTTCAATTTATTTTCAGCTCTGGGCAGTTCTGAAAAACCCTTGGATAGAAATCTTTGTTGCTGCAAAAGGGAGAAGATGATTAGATTTATTACCATTAGATTACTTTAGAGTCAGGAATTAGGAATCGTTCCAGAACAGAGAGTGGTTGTGAAAACCATGAAGAGGAGAGAGTGAGGACTGCAGGTGTTGGAGATTAGAGTTGAGAGTGTGGCGCTGGAAAAGCATGGATGGCTAGGCAGCATCCGAGGAGCAGGAGAGTCAATGTTGCGGGTATAAGTACCCATGAAAATGTCATTTCAAAGAACAAAGAAAATTACAGCACAGGAACAGGCCCTTCAGCCCTCCAAGTCTGCACCAATCCAGATCTTCAATCTAAACCTGTTGCCTAGTTTCTGAGGATCCATATCCCTTTCAGACCAGAGTATATTTAAACTAATGCTCATGATAGCTCTAGTAAGAAATTATCAAAATTTCCAGACCAGGAATGAAAGTCACAGTTAATTTAAATCCATTGAGGTGTTAGAAAGAAGTTCTCTCGTTTATATACTGTTCAATGATTTTGGATTCTGTACAAGAAGTGTTTTCAGATTAATGAGATTATACTTACACTGTGTGTTTAAAAATCTTTAAGTTTATGTTATATGTCAATAGATTAGTTTATTTTATTTTCAGTTATTTTGGCTAAAAAAACTTCTATTGTCAAAACAATTTCTGCATCATTGCCTGTTTGTATCTCAGTAAGAGATTACCTCACTAAAACCAATTCAATGCTTGTCAAAGATAGTATTACAGCTGTGGAAAGGACGATGGATGAAGACTCGCCATCTGAGGTAGTTTGGGCTGAGGTTAGGAATAGGAAAGGTGAGGTCATCCTGTTAGGAGTTTTTTACAGGCCTCCTAATAGTCCTAGAAATGTAGAAGAAAGGATTGCGAGGATGATTCAAGAGAAGAGTGAAAGTAATAGGGTGGTTGTTATGGGGGACTTTAACTTTCCTGATATTAATTGGGAAAGCTATAGCTCAAGTTCGTTAGATGGGTCAGTGTTTGTCCAATGTGTGCAGGAGGGTTTCCTGACACAATATGTAGATAGGCCAACAAGAGGTGAGGCCATACTGGATTTGGTTCTGGGTAATGAACCAGGCCAGGTGTTAGAATTAGAGGTAGGTGAGCACTTTGGGGACAGTGACCACAATTCGGTGACCTTTACTCTAGTGATGGAGAGGGATAAGTGTGCACTACAGGGCAAGAGTTATAGATGGGGGCAGGGAAATTATGATGCTGTGAGGCATGACTTAGGATGTGTGGCCTGGAAAAGTAAGCTTCAAGGCAAGGGTGTAATTGATATGTGGAGCTTGTTCAAGGATCAACTATTGAGTGTCCTTGATAAGTATGTGCCCGTCAGGCAGGGAGGAAAGGGTCGTGTGAGGGAGCCGTGGTTTAATAAGGAATTGGAATCCCTTGTTAAATGGAAGAGGGCGGCCTATGTAAAGATGAGGCGTGAAGGTTCAATTGGGGCGATTGAGAGTTATAAGGTAGCCAGGAAGGACCTGAAGAGAGAGCTAAGAGCAGCAAGGAGGGGACATGAAAGGTCCTTAGTTGGTAGGATTAGGGAAAACCCTAAGGCTTTCTATAGGTATGTCAGGAATAAAAGAATGACTAGGGTAGGAATAGGTCCAGTCAAGGATAGTAGTGGGAAGTTGCGTGTGGAGGCTGAAGAGATTGGGGAGACACTGAATGAATACTTTTCGTCAGTATTCAATCAGGAACAGGACATTGTTGTCAATGTGAGTACTGAGTCACAATTAAGTAGAATGGATGGCTTTGAGGTATGTAGAGAAGAGGTGTTGGAAATTCTGGAAAGGGTGAAAATAGATAAGTCCCCTGGGCCTGATGGCATTTATCCTAGGATTCTCTGGGAAGCAAGGGAGGAGATTGCAGAGCCATTGGCCTTAATTTTTATGTCCTCGTTGTCTACAGGAGTAGTGCCAGAAGATTGGAGGCTAGCAAATGTGGTTCCCTTGTTTAAGAAGGGGAGTAGGGATAGTAACTATAGTAACTATAGTAACCCTAGTAACTATAGGCCGGTGAGTCTCACTTCTGTTGTGGGCAAAATCTTAGAGAGAATTGTAAGGGATAGGATTTATGAACATCTGGATAGGAATAATGTGATCAAGGATAGTCAGCATGGTTTTGTGAAGGGCAGGTCGTGCCTCACAAACCTTATTGAATTCTTTGAGAAGGTGACTAAGGAGGTGGACGAGGGGAAAGCAGTAGATGTGGTGTATATGGATTTTAGTAAGGCGTTTGATAAGGTTCCCCATGGTAGACTACTGCAAAAAATACAGAGGTATGGCATTGAGGGTGAGTTGGAGGTTTGCATTAGGAGTTGGCTGGCTGGAAGAAGACAGAGGGTAATAGTTGATGGCAAAGGTTCATCTTGGAGTGCCGTCACTAGCGGTGTTCCGCAAGGATCTGTTTTGGGACCATTGCTGTTTGTCATTTTTATAAATGACCTGGAGGAGGGGTTAGAAAGTTGGGTGAGCAAGTTTGCGGATGATACGAAAGTCGGAGGAGTTGTAGACAGTGAGGAAGGATGTGGCAGGTTACAGCGGGATATAGATAAGCTGCAGAACTGGGCAGAAAGGTGGCAAATGGAGTTCAATGTAGCTAAGTGTGAGGTGATTCACTTTGGTAAGAGTAATAAAAAGATGGGGTACTGGGCTAACGGTCGGATACTTGGTAGTGTGGATGAGCAGAGGGATCTTGGTGTCCATGTACACAAATCTTTGAAAGTTGCCACCCAGGTAAATAGTGCGGTGAAGAAGGCATATGGCGTACTGGCTTTTATTGGTAGAGGAATTGAGTTCCGGAACACTGAAGTCATGTTGCAGTTGTATAAGACTCTGGTGCGGCCACATCTGGAGTATTGTGTGCAGTTTTGGTCGCCATACTATAGGAAGGATGGAACGGGTGCAGAGGAGGTTTACCAGAATGTTGCCTGGTATGGTAGAAAGATCGTATGAGGAAAGGCTGAGGCACTTGGGGTTGTTTTCATTGGAGAAAAGAAGGTTTAGGGGTGACTTGATAGAGGTGTATAAGATGATTAGGGGTTTAGATAGGGTCGACAGTGAGAATCTTTTTCCTCGTATGGAGTCAGCTATTACAAGGGGGCATAGCTTTAAATTAAGGGGGGGTAGGTCTCGGACAGATGTTAGGGATAGGTTCTTTATTCAGCGAGTCGTGAGTTCATGGAATGCCCTGCCAGTAGCAGTGGTGGACTCTCCCTCATTATGGGCATTTAAGCGGGCATTGGATAGGCATATGGAGGATAGTGGGCTAGTGTAGGTTAGGTGGGCTTGGATCGGCGCAACATCGAGGGCCGAAGGGCCTGTACTGCGCTGTATTCTTCTATGTTCTATGTTCTATGTTCTATGTTCTAATGTCTGATCTATCAAGGTAGATTTCAGTCTGGGATATGACTTGTCCAGTAATAACATTAACTGGGATAATAACATCTTCAGTATCATGAAGATCACGCCATCAGTGTCTCAATCTCCCATTTGGTCGCTAGACTGAGCTTGCTGTGTTTTTATGTGTCTTCAGATTAGATGAAGAGGAACCATCTGATATAACAGCACAGAGAACGTCCAGTATTCAACTTTTCACGTTGTATTCTTTTCTGCAGAATGTTGAATACAGGGAATCAAGGCATCCCAACATTTTCATATGCACTGAGCATTGACATGACGGATTCACTGAGCAGGAGAACAAATCTCCTGCAGATGCAGATGGTATAAGGTCTTCCTGTTCATACAGATGTATGAAAGTCACCAATCAATCTAAAAGGAAACTCAAGTCAGAGCTCTTTACCCAGACAGTGATTAGAATTCAGAATGCACAGGGAGTAGGAGAGATGGAAAATATAAAAGCATTAGAGGGAACACATGAGGGGGAAAGGATGGGAAAGTTGATGACTTGATGTAAGGTCATGAAATGGCACTAGCCTTCTGTGCATTGTGAATACTATTCAATAGTAAGGATGTGAGGAAATACTCAATGGATGCCTTTTAAGTGACATGGGTGATAAAATGACATTTTGTATATTGGAAAGACAAGAAGGCCACTGAATTCTGCATTGCCTTCTCACTGCGCTATATGGTGCTTTACTGGATAAGGTACTGTTACCTCCTCCATTCCCTGGTTTACTCAGTGCTCCATTCGCATTCCAGAGGTTCTCTGCTGCTGCCTGAGAGGACAACTGACTGCGAATGCTGAGGGCAGTGATTGACCTTCAAAGTCATTCACACAGTGGCTTTGGAAGAGTGGATGGGTAACAGAGCAGTGTGGGAGGCTGCACATCTTCAGAATTTCAGACAAAGGCAGCAACAAAACTCTTAAGTCAGAACAACTCAGATCGAGCCTGTCATCCCTGCAGTTCAGAGTAAAGGAGCAATATTCAGTAGCTCTCTGTCAAGTGACCTGATTCTTGCTGGCAAGCACAGCTTCTCCTCAACCTCCTCCATAACAAGAGTCAGGACGATGCCCCTGGGAGAAGACTGCTCCTGAACTGATTAAATTGTGTGTGGGAGAAGGATACAGGCTGGTGAGAAATTAATGGCCAGTCAAAAATCAGGTGCAGGCCTCACTAGGTACAAGACAAATTGAAATATGTCATTACATTTGAAAATCTTTTCCTGAAGCTAGCAAATATGATGACATGTAGGTTAGCATAATTGTTATATTACTGGACTTGCAGTCCAAAGGCCTGCAGTAATGATCCAGGGATCGTGGATTTAATTCCCATCCTGACTGCTGGGGAATATAAATTCAGTTGATGAAATAAATAGCTAATTAAAGGTAAAGTTGCCACAGTTGTGGAGGTCTATAGTGTTAGAAAGGTGTTGGGGGTAGATTAGATTAGATTACTTACAGTGTGAAAACAGACCCTTCGGCCCAACAAGTCCACACCAACCCACCGAAGAGCAACCCACCCAGACCCATTCTCCTACATTTACCCCTTCACCTAACACTACAGGCAATTTAGCGTGGCCAATTCACCTAACCTGCACATTTTTGGACTGTGGGAGGAAACCAGTGCACCCGGACACGGGGAGAATGTGCAAACTATACTCAGACAGTTCCCCGAGGCAGGAATTGAACCCAGGTCTCTGGCGCTGTGAGGCATCAGTGCTAACCACTGTGCCACCATGCTGCCCCAGAGAATTAAGAGAATTAAAAGCTAGCACAACTACCTGACACAGCACCAGATGTTCTGAACAAGATAACAATGTAACATTTAGTTGAACAGCTAGAATAACTGGGTTGCCTGGATACAAAAAAAACAAATGCAAATTCAGCCCATCAGTTTAAATCAAAGCCCAAGATACCAAACTCCAATCAAGTTTGAATTTAATATTTTGATAATATTAAAACCAATGAAACAATCCAATGCTTTGGGGTAGAAGACTGGGAAAATTGAACAGTTGGAGGAGAACTGCCAAAAGTCCAACAGTGCAGGCTCTCTGAGAGGTACCTGTCAAGACAAGGAATTTGTACAGTGAAAAACATTGACACTGACTGGGAGGAAGATACCAAGAGAAGATTTGGCAGCTGGCTGGTTTTGATATTTAAATTTTTTGGTAAATATCAATTGGGGGGTTTTATCAGACAAAGTCTCTTCCCTGAGGTGGGGGAGTCCAGAACTAGAGGGCATAGGTTTAGGGTGAGAGGGAAAAGATATAAAAAGACTTAAGGGGCAATTTTTTCTCACAGAGGGTGGTAGGTGTATGGAATGAGCTGTCAGAGAAAGTAGTGGAGACTGGTACAACAGCAACATTTAAAAGGCATTTGGATGGGTATATGAATAGGAAGGGTTTGGAGGGATATGGGCTGGGTGCTGGCAGATGGGACTAGAGGGGGTTGGGATATCTGGTCAGCATGGACGGGTTGGACCGAAGCGTCTGTTTCCATGCTGTACATCTCTATGACTTTATGACTCCATTGTAGAGCAGAAGGTAAAAGGAAGGTTAGGGAAAGGGCTTGTAAATAGTTGTTAATTATTTATTCTCTGTTGGACCTAAAAAAAAGTTGTTAGTTTTTACTTAAAATTGTGACTTTTGGGAATATTTCTTTGCCTCTCAAATTTTAACGATTACAGCAGAGGTTAAATCATTTTTGTGTTGCAGGTTTAAATTAGCCAGTGGGGGTGGGGGATGCAGGGAGGGAGGGGTTTGTGGTTATTCCGTGTTGTAACAGTTTGGGGGCTTGTCTGGGATTTGAACAGTTGGTGTCTCGGATTCGTGATTTGAACAGGTTTAGACAGGTTTGAATAGACCTGAAGTACGACAAAGCCTAGTAGATTTCAACACTTTCAGGTTAGTGTCCCATATCTTTAAATAAAACATAGGTGAGGCAATTTGTTTAATTTTGGTGACTTGTGGTTGACTAAATTAATAGTGAAAGAAATGGCTCTTAACATTGCTGAAGAGTTTCTTGGGTTTGAAAATGATTCTTACATTTGCCAAGAAAATTTAGAAGGAAAGAAAAAGATTATACTTTAAGAATTGTGGGCGGCACGGTGGCACAGTGGTTAGCACTGCTGCCTCACAGCGCCAGAGACCCGGGTTCAATTCCGCCTCAGGCGACTTACTGTGTGGAGTTTGCACGTTCTCCCCGTATCTGCGTGGGTTTCCTTCGGGTGCTCCGGTTTCCTCCCACAGTCCAAAGATGTGCAGGGTCAGGTGAATTGGCCATACTAAATTGCCCGTAGTGTTAGGTAAGGGGTAAATGTAGGGGTATGGGTAGGTTTTGCTTCGGCGGCTCGGTGTGGACTTGTTGGGCCGAAGGGCCTGTTTCCACACTGTAATCTAATCTAATCTAATCTAATCTAATCTAATCTAATCTAATTAACAAAGAAATTAGATTCAGGTTTAACCAGGGCAAAAGTAAATCTGAAATTGTAAGGGAGTGACTCAAACACTTAGTTGTATCAAAGAAAAAAACAAGTGCAGTAGTGGTAGAAAAACCTAAATTACAATTGAGGAAAATGGAGTTAGAAGATAAACAAAGAGAGAGGGGGGGAACAATAGGTCAGAGAAAGGACTTGTAAATAGTTGTCAATTAATTTTTCTCTATTAGACTTTAAAAAATAATGTCACTTTAAATAGTGACTTTTGGGAATAGTTCCTTGCCTCTCAAATTTTAATAGGTTACAGCATGGGTTAAATCATTTCTGTGTTGTAGGTTTAAATTAGCAGGGTGGGGTTTACCCATGTTGTAACAATAGGGAAGCTCTCTCATTTCTCTGGAGAGAAGACTGGTGGTGCATTTAACCAGAGGGTCCCCACACCTTCTGCAAGAGGTAAGGTTGAGAAGGTAGCACATTGGCGATGACCTCAGCTAGCGTAGGGCTTGAACCTATACTGTTGGTATTGCTTTAATCTGTGAACCAGGAGAAAGTGAGGTCTGCAGACGCTGGAGATCAAAGCTGAAACTTTATTGCTGGAACAGCACAGCAGGTCAGGCAGCATCTAGGGAACAGAAGATTCGACGTTTCGGGCACATGCCCTTCTTCAGGAATGAGCAGAGAGTGTTCAGCAGGAGAAGATAAAAGGTAGGGAGGAGGGACTTGGAGGAGGGGCGTTGGAAATGTGATAGGTGGAAAGAGGTCAAGGTGAGGGTGATAGGTCGGAGTAGGGTGGAGGCGGAGAGGTCAAGAAGAAGACTGCAGGTCAGGAAGGCGGTGCCGGGCTGGAGGGATTCGGCTGAGACAAGGTGGGGGGAGGGGGGATGAAGAAACTGGTGAAGTCCAAGTTCATCCCCTGTGGTTGGAGGGTTCCCAGTCGGAAGATAAGACGCTCCTCCTCCGACCGTCGCGTTGTTGTGGTTTGGTGGTGGATGAGTCCAATGACCTGCATATCCTCGGTGGAGTGGGAGGGGGAGTTGAAATGCTGTGCTACAGGGTGATTGGGTTGGTTCGTCCGGGTGGCCCAGAGGTGGTCTCTGAATCGCTCCGCAAGTAGGCGGCCTGTCTCCCCAATATAGAGGAGGCCACACCGGCTGCAGCGGATGCAGTAGATAATGTGGGTGGAGGTGCAGGTGAATCTGTGGCGGATATGGAAGTTTCCTTTGGGGCCTTGGAGAGAAGTGAGGGGGGAGGTGTGGGCGCAAGTGTTGCACCTCCTGCGGTTGCAAGGGAAGGTGCCGGGAGTGGAGGTTGGGTTGGTGGGGGGTATGGATCTGACAAGGGAGTCGCGGAGGGAGTGGTCTCTACGGAAAGCTGTGAACCAGCCAAGTGAGTTAGCCAATCCCACACACACAAAAAAAAGGCTGACCATTGAGCTACTGGACTGTGGTAAAATCCTGTCTGATTCATTAATATCCTTAGGGAAGGAAACTGATTGTCATGCTTACCAGGTCGGGCTGATACATGACTCCAGACCAATTGCAATCTCCTTGACGCAGACTCTGAACTACCCTCTGAAGGGTCATGCAAACCAAACACTTCTCAAAGAGCTGTCTAAACAATGATGTAGGGAAGACCAACAAATCATGACCACTTTAGCAACTGGTACACTATGTGACTGAATAACAAATGCTGACTGTTTCAACAACAGGCACACTCTATGACTGAATAACAAATACTGGCTGTTTCAACAACAGATATACACTCTGACTGAAGAACAAATGCAGACTGTTACAACAACAGGTACACATTCTGTGACAAAATAACAAATGCTGACTTTTTCAACAACAGGTACACACTCTGTGACTGAATAACAAATGCTGGCTGTTTCAACAACAGGAACCCTATGTGACTGAATAACAAATGCTGGCTGATTCAACAACAGGCACTCTCTGTGACTGAATAACAAATGCTGGCTCATTCAACAACAGGTACACACTCTGTGACTGAATAACAAATACTGGCTGTTTCAACAATATGCACCCTCTGTGACTGAATAACAAATGCTGACTGTTTCAACAACAGGCACACTCTGTGATTGAATTACAAATGCTGGCTGTTTCAAAAACAGGCAGACTCTGTGACTGAATGACAAAAACTGGTTGTTTCAACAACAGGCACCCACTGTGACTGAATAACAAATACTGGCTGTTCCAACAACAGGCATGCTCTGTGATTGAATAACAAATGCTGTCTGTTTCAACAATAGGCACCCTCTGTGACTGAATAACAAATGCTGACTGTTTCAACAACAGGTACACACTCTGTGACTGAATAACAAATACTGGTTGTTTCAACAACAGGCACCCTCGGTGACTAAATAACAAATACTGGCTGTTCCAACAACAGGCATGCTCTGTGACTGAATAACAAATGCTGTCTGTTTCAACAATAGGCGCCCTCTGTGACTGAATAACAAGTGCTAGCTGTTTCAACAACAGGTACACCCTCTGTGACTGAATAACAAATGCTGACTGTTTCAACAACAGGCAGCCTCTGTGACTGAATAACAAATGCTGGCTGATTCAACAACAGGCACTCTCTGTGACTGAATAACAAATGCTGACTGTTTCAACAACAGGGACCCTCTGTGATTGAATTACAAATGCTGGCTGTTTCAAAAACAGGCAGACTCTGTGACTGAATAACAAATATTGGTTGTTTCAACAACAGGCACCCTCTGTGACTAAATAACAAATGCTGACTGTTTCAACAACAGGGACCCTCTGTGATAGAATTACAAATGCTGGCTGTTTCAACAACAGGCAGACTCTGTGACTGAATAACAAATACTGGTTGTTTCAACAACAGGCACCCTCTGTGACTAAATAACAAATACTGGCTGTTCCAACAACAGGCATGCTTTGTGACTGAATAACACATGCTGTCTGTTTCAACAATAGGCGCCCTCTGTGACTGAATAAAAAGTGCTAGCTGTTTCAACAACAGGTACACACTCTGTGTCTGAATAACAAATGCTGACTGTTTCAACAACAGGGACCCTCTGTGATTGAATTACAAATGCTGGCTGTTTCAACAACAGGCAGACTCTGTGACTGAATAACAAATACTGGTTGTTTCAACAACAGGCACCCTCTGTGACTAAATAACAAATACTGGCTGTTCCAACAACAGGCATGCTCTGTGACTGAATAACAAATGCTGACTGTTTCAACAACAGGTACACACTCTGTGACTAAATAACAAATGCTGACTGTTTCAACAACAGGTACACACTCTGTGACTTAATAACAAATGCTGACTGTTTCAACAAAAGGCACCCTCTGTGACTAAATAACAAATGCTGACTGTTTCAACAACAGGTACACACTCTGTGACTAAATAACAAATACTGGTTGTTTCAACAATAGGCACGCTCTTTGACTGAATAACAAATGCTGTCTGTTTCAACAACAGGCGCCCTCTGTGACTGAATAAAAAGTGCTAGCTGTTTCAACAACAGGTACACACTCTGTGACTAAATAACAAATGCTGACTTTTTCAACAACAGGTACACACTCTGTGACTTAATAACAAATGCTGACTGTTTCAACAACAGGCACCCTCTGTGACTGAATAACAAATGCTGACTGTTTCAACAACAGGTACACACTCTGTGACTGAATAACAAATGCTGACTGTTTCAACAACAGGGACCATCTGTGACTGAATAACAAATGCTGACTGTTTCAACAACAGGGACCCTCTGTGACTGAATAACAAATGCTGACTGTTTCAACAACAGATGCACACTCTGTGACTGAATAACAAATGCTGGCTGTTTCAACAACAGGCACTCCCTCAGTGACTAATTAACAAATGCTGACTGTTTCAACAACAGGCACACTCTGTGATTGAATAACAAATGCTGACTGTTTCAACAACAGGTACACACTCTGTGACTGAAGAACAAATGCTGGTTGTTTCAACAACACATACACACTCTGTGACTGAATAACAAATGCTGACTGTTTCAACAACAGGCACCCTCTGTGACTGATTAACAAATGCTGACTGTTTCAACAACAGGGACCCTCTGTGACTGAATAACAAATGCTGACTGTTTCAACAACAGGTACACACTCTGTGACTGAATAACAAATACTGGCTGTTTCAACAACAGGCGCACACTCTGTGACTGAATAACAAATGCTGGTTGTTTCAACAACAGGTACACACTCTGTGACTGAATAACAAATGCTGACTGTTTCAACAACAGGTACACACTCTGTGACTGAATAACAAATGCTGACTGTTTCAACAACAGGCACCCTCTGTGACTGAATACCAAATACTGGCTGTTTCAACAACGGGCAGCACACTCTGTAACTGAATAACAAATGCTGACTGTTTCAACAACAGGGACCCACTGTGACTGAATAACAAATGCTGACTGTTTCAACAACAGGCACCCTCTGTGACTAAATAACAAATGCTGAATGATTCAACAACAGGCACACTCTCTGATTGAACAACAGATGCACACTCTGTGACTGAATAACAAATGCTGGCTGTTTCAACAACAGGCACACCCTCTGTGACTAAATAACAAATGCTGACTGTTTCAACAACAGGCACACTCTGTGATTGAAGAACAAATGCTGACTGTTTCAACAACAGGTACACACTCTGTGACTGAATAACAAATGCTGACTGTTTCAACAGCAGATGCACACTCTGTGACTGAATAACAAATGCTGACTGTTTCAACAACAAATACACACTCTGTGACTGAATAACAAATGCTGACTGTTTCAACAACAGGCACCCTCTGTGACTGAATACCAAATACTGGCTGTTTCAACAACGGGCAGCACACTCTGTAACTGAATAACAAATGCTGACTGTTTCAACAACAGGGACCCACTGTGACTGAATAACAAATGCTGACTGTTTCAACAACAGGCACCCTCTGTGACTAAATAACAAATGCTGAATGATTCAACAACAGGCACACTCTCTGATTGAACAACAGATGCACACTCTGTGACTGAATAACATATACTGGCTGTTTCAACAACAGGTACACACTCTGTGACTGAATAACAAATGCTGGTTGTTTCAACAAGAGAATCACACTCTGTGACTGAATAACAAATGCTGACTGTTTCAACAACAGGCACCCTCTGTGACTGAATAACAAATGCTGACTGTTTCAACAACAGGCAGCCTCTGTGACTGAATAACAAATGCTGACTGTTTCAACAACAGGGACCCTCTGTGACTGAAAAACAAATGCTGACTGTTTCAACAACAGGGACCCTCTGTGATAGAATTACAAATGCTGGCTGTTTCAACAACAGGCAGACTCTGTGACTGAATAACAAATACTGGTTGTTTCAACAACAGGCACCCTCTGTGACTAAATAACAAATACTGGCTGTTCCTACAACAGGCATGCTTTGTGACTGAATAACACATGCTGTCTGTTTCAACAATAGGCGCCCTCTGTGACTGAATAAAAAGTGCTAGCTGTTTCAACAACAGGTACACACTCTGTGTCTGAATAACAAATGCTGACTGTTTCAACAACAGGGACCCTCTGTGATTGAATTACAAATGCTGGCTGTTTCAACAACAGGCAGACTCTGTGACTGAATAACAAATACTGGTTGTTTCAACAACAGGCACCCTCTGTGACTAAATAACAAATACTGGCTGTTCCAACAACAGGCATGCTCTGTGACTGAATAACAAATGCTGACTGTTTCAACAACAGGGACCATCTGTGACTGAATAACAAATGCTGACTGTTTCAACAACAGGGACCCTCTGTGACTGAATAACAAATGCTGACTGTTTCAACAACAGGCACACTCTCTGATTGAATAACAAATGCTGACTGTTTCAACAACAGATGCACACTCTGTGACTGAATAACAAATGCTGGCTGTTTCAACAACAGGCACTCCCTCAGTGACTAATTAACAAATGCTGACTGTTTCAACAACAGGCACACTCTGTGATTGAATAACAAATGCTGACTGTTTCAACAACAGGTACACACTCTGTGACTGAAGAACAAATGCTGGTTGTTTCAACAACACATACACACTCTGTGACTGAATAACAAATGCTGACTGTTTCAACAACAGGCACCCTCTGTGACTGATTAACAAATGCTGACTGTTTCAACAACAGGGACCCTCTGTGACTGAATAACAAATGCTGACTGTTTCAACAACAGGTACACACTCTGTGACTGAATAACAAATACTGGCTGTTTCAACAACAGGCGCACACTCTGTGACTGAATAACAAATGCTGGTTGTTTCAACAACAGGTACACACTCTGTGACTGAATAACAAATGCTGACTGTTTCAACAACAGGTACACACTCTGTGACTGAATAACAAATGCTGACTGTTTCAACAACAGGCACCCTCTGTGACTGAATACCAAATACTGGCTGTTTCAACAACGGGCAGCACACTCTGTAACTGAATAACAAATGCTGACTGTTTCAACAACAGGGACCCACTGTGACTGAATAACAAATGCTGACTGTTTCAACAACAGGCACCCTCTGTGACTAAATAACAAATGCTGAATGATTCAACAACAGGCACACTCTCTGATTGAACAACAGATGCACACTCTGTGACTGAATAACAAATGCTAGCTGTTTCAACAACAGGCACACCCTCTGTGACTAAATAACAAATGCTGACTGTTTCAACAACAGGCACACTCTGTGATTGAAGAACAAATGCTGACTGTTTCAACAACAGGTACACACTCTGTGACTGAATAACAAATGCTGACTGTTTCAACAGCAGATGCACACTCTGTGACTGAATAACAAATGCTGACTGTTTCAACAACAGGTACACACTCTGTGACTGAATAACAAATGCTGACTGTTTCAACAACAGGCACCCTCTGTGACTGAATACCAAATACTGGCTGTTTCAACAACGGGCAGCACACTCTGTAACTGAATAACAAATGCTGACTGTTTCAACAACAGGGACCCACTGTGACTGAATAACAAATGCTGACTGTTTCAACAACAGGCACCCTCTGTGACTAAATAACAAATGCTGAATGATTCAACAACAGGCACACTCTCTGATTGAACAACAGATGCACACTCTGTGACTGAATAACATATACTGGCTGTTTCAACAACAGGTACACACTCTGTGACTGAATAACAAATGCTGGTTGTTTCAACAAGAGAATCACACTCTGTGACTGAATAACAAATGCTGACTGTTTCAACAACAGGCACCCTCTGTGACTGAATAACAAATGCTGACTGTTTAAACAACAGGCAGCCTCTGTGACTGAATAACAAATGCTGACTGTTTCAACAACAGGGACCCTCTGTGACTGAAAAACAAATGCTGACTGTTTCAACAACAGATGCACACTCTGTAACTGAATAACATATACTGGCTGTTTCAACAACAGGCACCCTCTGTGACTGAATAACAAATGTTGACTGTTTAAACAACAGGCAGCCTCTGTGACTGAATAACAAATGCTGACTGTTTCAACAACAGGGACCCTCTGTGACTAAATAACAAATGCTGACTGTTTCAACAACAGGTACACACTCTGTGATTGAATAACAAATGTTGACTGTTTCAACAACAGGGACTCCCTGTGACTGAATAACAAATGCTGACTGTTTCAACAACAGGGACCGTCTGTGATTGAATTACAAATGCTGGCTGTTTCAACAACAGGCAGACTCTGTGACTAAATAACAAATGCTGACTGTTTCAACAACAGGGACCCTCTGTGATAGAATTACAAATGCTGGCTGTTTCAACAACAGGCACCCTCTGTGACTAAATAACAAATGCTGACTGTTTCAACAACAGGGACCCTCTGTGATAGAATTACAAATGCTGGCTGTTTCAACAACAGGCAGACTCTGTGACTGAATAACAAATACTGGTTGTTTCAACAACAGGCACCCTCTGTGACTAAATAACAAATACTGGCTGTTCCAACAACAGGCATGCTTTGTGACTGAATAACAAATGCTGTCTGTTTCAACAATAGGCGCCCTCTGTGACTGAATAAAAAGTGCTAGCTGTTTCAACAACAGGTACACACTCTGTGACTGAATAACAAATGCTGACTGTTTCAACAACAGGGACCCTCTGTGATTGAATTACAAATGCTGGCTGTTTCAACAACAGGCAGACTCTGTGACTGAATAACAAATACTGGTTGTTTCAACAACAGGCACCCTCTGTGACTAAATAATAAATACTGGCTGTTCCAACAACAGGCATGCTCTGTGACTGAATAACAAATGCTGACTGTTTCAACAACAGGTACACACTCTGTGACTAAATAACAAATGCTGACTGTTTCAACAACAGGTACACACTCTGTGACTTAATAACAAATGCTGACTGTTTCAACAACAGGGACCCTCTGTGACTAAATAACAAATGCTGACTGTTTCAACAACAGGTACACACTCTGTGACTAAATAACAAATACTGGTTGTTTCAACAATAGGCACGCTCTGTGACTGAATAACAAATGCTGTCTGTTTCAACAATAGGCGCCCTCTGTGACTGAATAAAAAGTGCTAGCTGTTTCAACAACAGGTACACACTCTGTGACTAAATAACAAATGCTGACTGTTTCAACAACAGGTACACACTCTGTGACTTAATAACAAATGCTGACTGTTTCAACAACAGGCACCCTCTGTGACTGAATAACAAATACTGACTGTTTCAACAACAGGTACACACTCTGTGACTGAATAACAAATGCTGACTGTTTCAACAACAGGGACCATCTGTGACTGAATAACAAATGCTGACTGTTTCAACAACAGGGACCCTCTGTGACTGAATAACAAATGCTGACTGTTTCAACAACAGGCACACTCTCTGATTGAATAACAAATGCTGACTGTTTCAACAACAGATGCACACTCTGTGACTGAATAACAAATGCTGGCTGTTTCAACAACAGGCACTCCCTCAGTGACTAATTAACAAATGCTGACTGTTTCAACAACAGGCACACTCTGTGATTGAATAACAAATGCTGACTGTTTCAACAACAGGTACACACTCTGTGACTGAAGAACAAATGCTGACTGTTTCAACAACCGGCACCCTCTGTGACTGAATAACATATACTGGCTGTTTCAACAACAGGTACACACTCTGTGACTGAATAACAAATGCTGGTTGTTTCAACAACACATACACACTCTGTGACTGAATAACAAATGCTGACTGTTTCAACAACAGGCACCCTCTGTGACTGATTAACAAATGCTGACTGTTTCAACAACAGGGACCCTCTGTGACTGAATAACAAATGCTGACTGTTTCAACAACAGGTACACACTCTGTGACTGAATAACAAATACTGGCTGTTTCAACAACAGGCGCACACTCTGTGACTGAATAACAAATGCTGGTTGTTTCAACAACAGGTACACACTCTGTGACTGAATAACAAATGCTGACTGTTTCAACAGCAGATGCACACTCTGTGACTGAATAACAAATGCTGACTGTTTCAACAACAGGTACACACTCTGTGACTGAATAACAAATGCTGACTGTTTCAACAACAGGCACCCTCTGTGACTGAATACCAAATACTGGCTGTTTCAACAACGGGCAGCACACTCTGTAACTGAATAACAAATGCTGACTGTTTCAACAACAGGGACCCACTGTGACTGAATAACAAATGCTGACTGTTTCAACAACAGGCACCCTCTGTGACTAAATAACAAATGCTGAATGATTCAACAACAGGCACACTCTCTGATTGAACAACAGATGCACACTCTGTGACTGAATAACATATACTGGCTGTTTCAACAACAGATGCACACTCTGTGACTGAATAACATATACTGGCTGTTTCAACAACAGGTACACACTCTGTGACTGAATAACAAATGCTGGTTGTTTCAACAAGAGAATCACACTCTGTGACTGAATAACAAATGCTGACTGTTTCAACAACAGGCACCCTCTGTGACTGAATAACAAATGCTGACTGTTTAAACAACAGGCAGCCTCTGTGAATGAATAACAAATGCTGACTGTTTCAACAACAGGGACCCTCTGTGACTGAAAAACAAATGCTGACTGTTTCAACAACAGGTACACACTCTGTGACTGAATAACAAATGCTGACTGTTTCAACAACAAGTACACACTCTGTGACTTAATAACAAATGCTGTCTGTTTCAACAACAGGCACCCTCTTTGACTGAATAACAAATGCTGACTGTTCCAACAACAGGGACCCTCTGTGACTGAACAACAAATGCTGACTGTTTCAACAACACGTACACTCTCTGTGACTGAATAACAAATGCTGACAGTTTCAACAACAGGGACCCTCTGTGACTGAATAACAAATGCTGGCTGTTTCAACAACAGGCACCCTCTGTGACTAAATAACAAATGCTGACTGTTTCAACAACAGGTACACACTCTGTGACTGAATAACAAATGCTGACTGTTTCAACAACAGGCACACTCTGTGATTGAATAACAAATGCTGACTGTTTCAACAACAGGCACACTCTCTGATTGAATAACAAATGCTGACTGTTTCAACAACAGATGCACACTCTGTGACTGAATAACAAATGCTGGCTGTTTCAACAACAGGCACTCCCTCAGTGACTAATTAACAAATGCTGACTGTTTCAACAACAGTCACACTCTGTAATTGAATAACAAATGCTGACTGTTGCAACAACAGGCACCCTCTGTGACTGAATAACAAATGCTGTCTGTTTCAACAACAGGCACCCTCTGTGACTGAATAACAAATGTTGACTGTTTAAACAACAGGCAGCCTCTGTGACTGAATAACAAATGCTGACTGTTTCAACAACAGGGACCCTCTGTGACTAAATAACAAATGCTGACTGTTTCAACAACAGGTACACACTCTGTGACTGAATAACAAATGCTGACTGTTTCAACAACAGGCACACTCTGTGATTGAATAACAAATGCTGACTGTTTCAACAACAGGCACCCTCTGTGACTAAATAACAAATGCTGACTGTTTCAACAACAGGTACACACTCTGTGACTGAATAACAAATACTGGCTGTATCAACAACAGTCCCACACTCTGTGACTGAATAACAAATGCTGACTGTTTCAACAACAGGTACACACTGCGTGACTGAATAACAAATGCTGACTGTTTCAACAACAGATGCACATCCTGTGACTGAATAACAAATGCTGACTGTTTCAACAACAGGTACACACTCTGTGACTGAATAACAAATGCTGATTCTTTCAACAACAGGTACACACTCTGTGACTGAATAACAAATGCTGACTGTTTCACAAACAGATGCACACTCTGTGACTGAATAACAAATGCTGACTGTTTCAACAACAGATGCACACTCTGTGACTGAATAACAAATGCTGACTGTTTCAACAATATGCACCCTCTGTGACTGAATAACAAATGCTGACTGTTTCAACAACAGGCACACACTGCGATTGAATTACAAATGCAGGCTGTTTCAACAACAGGCAGACTCTGTGACTGAATAACAAATACTGGTTGTTTCAACAACAGGCACCCTCTGTGACTGAATAACAAATACTGGCTGTTCCAACAATGGGCACGCTCTGTGACTGAATAACAAATGCTGTCTGTTTCAACAATAGGCGCCCTCTGTGACTGAATAAAAAGTGCTAGCTGTTTCAACAACAGGTACACACTCTGTGACTGAATAACAAATGCTGACTGTTTCAACAACAAGTACACACTCTGTGACTTAATAACAAATGCTGTCTGTTTCAACAACAGGCACCCTCTTTGACTGAATAACAAATGCTGACTGTTCCAACAACAGGGACCCTCTGTGACTGAACAACAAATGCTGACTGTTTCAACAACACGTACACTCTCTGTGACTGAATAACAAATGCTGACAGTTTCAACAACAGGGACCCTCTGTGACTGAATAACAAATGCTGGCTGTTTCAACAACAGGCACCCTCTGTGACTAAATAACAAATGCTGACTGTTTCAACAACAGGTACACATTCTGTGACTGAATAACAAATGCTGACTGTTTCAACAACAGGCACACTCTGTGATTGAATAACAAATGCTGACTGTTTCAACAACAGGCACACTCTCTGATTGAATAACAAATGCTGACTGTTTCAACAACAGATGCACACTCTGTGACTGAATAACAAATGCTGGCTGTTTCAACAACAGGCACTCCCTCAGTGACTAATTAACAAATGCTGACTGTTTCAACAACAGGCACACTCTGTAATTGAATAACAAATGCTGACTGTTGCAACAACAGGCACCCTCTGTGACTGAATAACATATAGTGGCTGTTTCAACAACAGGTACACACTCTGTGACTGAATACAAAATGCTGGTTGTTTCAACAACACGTACACACTCTGTGACTGAATAACAAATGCTGACTGTTTCAACAACAGGCACCCTCTGTGACTGAATAACAAATGCTGACTGTTTCAACAACAGGGACCCTCTGTGACTGAATAACAAATGCTGACTGTTCCAACAACAGGGACCCTGTGTGACTGAATAACAAATGCTAATTTTTTAAACAACAGGTACACACTCTGTGACTGAATAACAAATACTGACTGTTTCAACAACAGGCGCACACTCTGTGACTGAATAACAAATGCTGGTTGTTTCAACAACAGGTACACACTCTGTGACTGAATAACAAACGCTGACTGTTTCAACAACAGGTACACACTCTGTGACTGAATAACAAATGCTGACTGTTTCAACAACAGGTACACACTCTGCGACTGAATAACAAATGCTGACTGTTTCAACAACAGGCACCCTCTGTGACTTTATAACAAATACTGGCTGTTTCAACAACAGGCAGCACACTATGTAACTGAATAACAAATGCTGACTGTTTCAACAACAGGCACCCACTGTGACTGAATAACAAATGCTGGCTGTTTCAACAACAGGCACCCTCTGTGGCTAAATAACAAATGCTGACTGATTCAACAACAGGTACACACTCTGTGATTGAATAACAAATGCTGATTGTTTCAACAACAGGGACCCTCTGTGACCGAATAACAAATGCTGACTGTTTCAACAACAGGCACACTCTCTGATTGAACAACAGATGCACACTCTGTGACTGAATAACAAATGCTGGCTGTTTCAACAACAGGCACACCCTCTGTGACTAAATAACAAATGCTGACTGTTTCAACAACAGGCACTCTCTGTGATTGAATAACAAATGCTGGCTGTTTCAACAACAGGCAGACTCTGTGACTGAATAACAAATACTGGTTGTTTCAACAACAGGCACCCTCTGTGACTAAATAATAAATACTGGCTGTTCCAACAACAGGCATGCTCTGTGACTGAATAACAAATGCTGACTGTTTCAACAACAGGTACACACTCTGTGACTAAATAACAAATGCTGACTGTTTCAACAACAGGTACACACTCTGTGACTTAATAACAAATGCTGACTGTTTCAACAACAGGGACCCTCTGTGACTAAATAACAAATGCTGACTGTTTCAACAACAGGTACACACTCTGTGACTAAATAACAAATACTGGTTGTTTCAACAATAGGCACGCTCTGTGACTGAATAACAAATGCTGTCTGTTTCAACAATAGGCGCCCTCTGTGACTGAATAAAAAGTGCTAGCTGTTTCAACAACAGGTACACACTCTGTGACTAAATAACAAATGCTGACTGTTTCAACAACAGGTACACACTCTGTGACTTAATAACAAATGCTGACTGTTTCAACAACAGGCACCCTCTGTGACTGAATAACAAATACTGACTGTTTCAACAACAGGTACACACTCTGTGACTGAATAACAAATGCTGACTGTTTCAACAACAGGGACCATCTGTGACTGAATAACAAATGCTGACTGTTTCAACAACAGGGACCCTCTGTGACTGAATAACAAATGCTGACTGTTTCAACAACAGGCACACTCTCTGATTGAATAACAAATGCTGACTGTTTCAACAACAGATGCACACTCTGTGACTGAATAACAAATGCTGGCTGTTTCAACAACAGGCACTCCCTCAGTGACTAATTAACAAATGCTGACTGTTTCAACAACAGGCACACTCTGTGATTGAATAACAAATGCTGACTGTTTCAACAACAGGTACACACTCTGTGACTGAAGAACAAATGCTGACTGTTTCAACAACCGGCACCCTCTGTGACTGAATAACATATACTGGCTGTTTCAACAACAGGTACACACTCTGTGACTGAATAACAAATGCTGGTTGTTTCAACAACACATACACACTCTGTGACTGAATAACAAATGCTGACTGTTTCAACAACAGGCACCCTCTGTGACTGATTAACAAATGCTGACTGTTTCAACAACAGGGACCCTCTGTGACTGAATAACAAATGCTGACTGTTTCAACAACAGGTACACACTCTGTGACTGAATAACAAATACTGGCTGTTTCAACAACAGGCGCACACTCTGTGACTGAATAACAAATGCTGGTTGTTTCAACAACAGGTACACACTCTGTGACTGAATAACAAATGCTGACTGTTTCAACAGCAGATGCACACTCTGTGACTGAATAACAAATGCTGACTGTTTCAACAACAGGTACACACTCTGTGACTGAATAACAAATGCTGACTGTTTCAACAACAGGCACCCTCTGTGACTGAATACCAAATACTGGCTGTTTCAACAACGGGCAGCACACTCTGTAACTGAATAACAAATGCTGACTGTTTCAACAACAGGGACCCACTGTGACTGAATAACAAATGCTGACTGTTTCAACAACAGGCACCCTCTGTGACTAAATAACAAATGCTGAATGATTCAACAACAGGCACACTCTCTGATTGAACAACAGATGCACACTCTGTGACTGAATAACATATACTGGCTGTTTCAACAACAGATGCACACTCTGTGACTGAATAACATATACTGGCTGTTTCAACAACAGGTACACACTCTGTGACTGAATAACAAATGCTGGTTGTTTCAACAAGAGAATCACACTCTGTGACTGAATAACAAATGCTGACTGTTTCAACAACAGGCACCCTCTGTGACTGAATAACAAATGCTGGCTGTTTAAACAACAGGCAGCCTCTGTGAATGAATAACAAATGCTGACTGTTTCAACAACAGGGACCCTCTGTGACTGAAAAACAAATGCTGACTGTTTCAACAACAGGTACACACTCTGTGACTGAATAACAAATGCTGACTGTTTCAACAACAAGTACACACTCTGTGACTTAATAACAAATGCTGTCTGTTTCAACAACAGGCACCCTCTTTGACTGAATAACAAATGCTGACTGTTCCAACAACAGGGACCCTCTGTGACTGAACAACAAATGCTGACTGTTTCAACAACACGTACACTCTCTGTGACTGAATAACAAATGCTGACAGTTTCAACAACAGGGACCCTCTGTGACTGAATAACAAATGCTGGCTGTTTCAACAACAGGCACCCTCTGTGACTAAATAACAAATGCTGACTGTTTCAACAACAGGTACACACTCTGTGACTGAATAACAAATGCTGACTGTTTCAACAACAGGCACACTCTGTGATTGAATAACAAATGCTGACTGTTTCAACAACAGGCACACTCTCTGATTGAATAACAAATGCTGACTGTTTCAACAACAGATGCACACTCTGTGACTGAATAACAAATGCTGGCTGTTTCAACAACAGGCACTCCCTCAGTGACTAATTAACAAATGCTGACTGTTTCAACAACAGTCACACTCTGTAATTGAATAACAAATGCTGACTGTTGCAACAACAGGCACCCTCTGTGACTGAATAACAAATGCTGTCTGTTTCAACAACAGGCACCCTCTGTGACTGAATAACAAATGTTGACTGTTTAAACAACAGGCAGCCTCTGTGACTGAATAACAAATGCTGACTGTTTCAACAACAGGGACCCTCTGTGACTAAATAACAAATGCTGACTGTTTCAACAACAGGTACACACTCTGTGACTGAATAACAAATGCTGACTGTTTCAACAACAGGCACACTCTGTGATTGAATAACAAATGCTGACTGTTTCAACAACAGGCACCCTCTGTGACTAAATAACAAATGCTGACTGTTTCAACAACAGGTACACACTCTGTGACTGAATAACAAATACTGGCTGTATCAACAACAGTCCCACACTCTGTGACTGAATAACAAATGCTGACTGTTTCAACAACAGGTACACACTGCGTGACTGAATAACAAATGCTGACTGTTTCAACAACAGATGCACATCCTGTGACTGAATAACAAATGCTGACTGTTTCAACAACAGGTACACACTCTGTGACTGAATAACAAATGCTGACTCTTTCAACAACAGGTACACACTCTGTGACTGAATAACAAATGCTGACTGTTTCACAAACAGATGCACACTCTGTGACTGAATAACAAATGCTGACTGTTTCAACAACAGATGCACACTCTGTGACTGAATAACAAATGCTGACTGTTTCAACAATATGCACCCTCTGTGACTGAATAACAAATGCTGACTGTTTCAACAACAGGCACACACTGCGATTGAATTACAAATGCAGGCTGTTTCAACAACAGGCAGACTCTGTGACTGAATAACAAATACTGGTTGTTTCAACAACAGGCACCCTCTGTGACTGAATAACAAATACTGGCTGTTCCAACAATGGGCACGCTCTGTGACTGAATAACAAATGCTGTCTGTTTCAACAATAGGCGCCCTCTGTGACTGAATAAAAAGTGCTAGCTGTTTCAACAACAGGTACACACTCTGTGACTGAATAACAAATGCTGACTGTTTCAACAACAAGTACACACTCTGTGACTTAATAACAAATGCTGTCTGTTTCAACAACAGGCACCCTCTTTGACTGAATAACAAATGCTGACTGTTCCAACAACAGGGACCCTCTGTGACTGAATAACAAATGCTGACTGTTTCAACAACACGTACACTCTCTGTGACTGAATAACAAATGCTGACAGTTTCAACAACAGGGACCCTCTGTGACTGAATAACAAATGCTGGCTGTTTCAACAACAGGCACCCTCTGTGACTAAATAACAAATGCTGACTGTTTCAACAACAGGTACACATTCTGTGACTGAATAACAAATGCTGACTGTTTCAACAACAGGCACACTCTGTGATTGAATAACAAATGCTGACTGTTTCAACAACAGGCACACTCTCTGATTGAATAACAAATGCTGACTGTTTCAACAACAGATGCACACTCTGTGACTGAATAACAAATGCTGGCTGTTTCAACAACAGGCACTCCCTCAGTGACTAATTAACAAATGCTGACTGTTTCAACAACAGGCACACTCTGTAATTGAATAACAAATGCTGACTGTTGCAACAACAGGCACCCTCTGTGACTGAATAACATATAGTGGCTGTTTCAACAACAGGTACACACTCTGTGACTGAATAAAAAATGCTGGTTGTTTCAACAACACGTACACACTCTGTGACTGAATAACAAATGCTGACTGTTTCAACAACAGGCACCCTCTGTGACTGAATAACAAATGCTGACTGTTTCAACAACAGGGACCCTCTGTGACTGAATAACAAATGCTGACTGTTCCAACAACAGGGACCCTGTGTGACTGAATAACAAATGCTAATTTTTTAAACAACAGGTACACACTCTGTGACTGAATAACAAATACTGACTGTTTCAACAACAGGCGCACACTCTGTGACTGAATAACAAATGCTGGTTGTTTCAACAACAGGTACACACTCTGTGACTGAATAACAAACGCTGACTGTTTCAACAAAAGGTACACACTCTGTGACTGAATAACAAATGCTGACTGTTTCAACAACAGGTACACACTCTGCGACTGAATAACAAATGCTGACTGTTTCAACAACAGGCACCCTCTGTGACTTTATAACAAATACTGGCTGTTTCAACAACAGGCAGCACACTATGTAACTGAATAACAAATGCTGACTGTTTCAACAACAGGCACCCACTGTGACTGAATAACAAATGCTGGCTGTTTCAACAACAGGCACCCTCTGTGGCTAAATAACAAATGCTGACTGATTCAACAACAGGTACACACTCTGTGATTGAATAACAAATGCTGATTGTTTCAACAACAGGGACCCTCTGTGACCGAATAACAAATGCTGACTGTTTCAACAACAGGCACACTCTCTGATTGAACAACAGATGCACACTCTGTGACTGAATAACAAATGCTGGCTGTTTCAACAACAGGCACACCCTCTGTGACTAAATAACAAATGCTGGCTGTTTCAACAACAGGCACTCTCTGTGATTGAATAACAAATGCTGACTGTTTCAACAACAGGCACTCTCTGTGACTGAATAACAAATGCTGGCTGTTTCAACAGCAGATGCACCCTCTGTGACTGAATAACAAATGCTGGCTGTTTCAACAACAGGTAGCCTCTGTGACTGAATAACAAATGCTGACTGTTTCAACAACAGGGATGCTCTGTGACTGATAAACAAATGCTGACTGTTTCAACAACAGATGCACACTCTGTGACTGAATAACAAATACTGGCTATTTCAACAACAGGCAGCCTCTGTGACTGAATAACAAATGCTGTCTGTTTCAACAACAGGCACCCTCTGTGACTGAATAACAAATGCTGTCTGTTTCAACAATAGGCACCCTCTGTGACTGAATAACAAATGCTGGCTGATTCAACAACAGGTACACACTCTGTGACTAAATAACAAATGCTGACTGTTTCAACAACAGGTACACACTCTGTGACTGAATAATAAATGCTGACTGTTTCAACAACAGGCACCCTCTGTGACTGAATACCAAATACTGGCTGTTTCAACAACGGGCAGCACACTCTGTAACTGAATAACAAATGCTGACTGTTTCAACAACAGGGACCCACTGTGACTGAATAACAAATGCTGACTGTTTCAACAACAGGCACCCTCTGTGACTAAATAACAAATGCTGAATGATTCAACAACAGGCACACTCTCTGATTGAACAACAGATGCACACTCTGTGACTGAATAACAAATGCTGGCTGTTTCAACAACAGGCACACCCTCTGTGACTAAATAACAAATGCTGACTGTTTCAACAACAGGCACACTCTGTGACTGAATAACAAATGCTGACTCTTTCAACAACAGGTACACACTCTGTGACTGAATAACAAATGCTGACTGTTTCAACAACAGGCACCCTCTGTGACTTTATAACAAATACTGGCTGTTTCAACAACAGGCAGCACACTATGTAACTGAATAACAAATGCTGACTGTTTCAACAACAGGCACCCACTGTGACTGAATAACAAATGCTGGCTGTTTCAACAACAGGCACCCTCTGTGGCTAAATAACAAATGCTGACTGATTCAACAACAGGTACACACTCTGTGATTGAATAACAAATGCTGATTGTTTCAACAACAGGGACCCTCTGTGACCGAATAACAAATGCTGACTGTTTCAACAACAGGCACACTCTCTGATTGAACAACAGATGCACACTCTGTGACTGAATAACAAATGCTGGCTGTTTCAACAACAGGCACACCCTCTGTGACTAAATAACAAATGCTGACTGTTTCAACAACAGGCACTCTCTGTGATTGAATAACAAATGCTGACTGTTTCAACAACAGGCACTCTCTGTGACTGAATAACAAATGCTGGCTGTTTCAACAGCAGATGCACCCTCTGTGACTGAATAACAAATGCTGGATGTTTCAACAACAGGTAGCCTCTGTGACTGAATAACAAATGCTGACTGTTTCAACAACAGGGATGCTCTGTGACTGATAAACAAATGCTGACTGTTTCAACAACAGATGCACACTCTGTGACTGAATAACAAATACTGGCTATTTCAACAACAGGCAGCCTCTGTGACTGAATAACAAATGCTGTCTGTTTCAACAACAGGCACCCTCTGTGACTGAATAACAAATGCTGGCTGATTCAACAACAGGTACACACTCTGTGACTAAATAACAAATGCTGACTGTTTCAACAACAGGTACACACTCTGTGACTGAATAATAAATGCTGACTGTTTCAACAACAGGCACCCTCTGTGACTGAATACCAAATACTGGCTGTTTCAACAACGGGCAGCACACTCTGTAACTGAATAACAAATGCTGACTGTTTCAACAACAGGGACCCACTGTGACTGAATAACAAATGCTGACTGTTTCAACAACAGGCACCCTCTGTGACTAAATAACAAATGCTGAATGATTCAACAACAGGCACACTCTCTGATTGAACAACAGATGCACACTCTGTGACTGAATAACAAATGCTGGCTGTTTCAACAACAGGCACACCCTCTGTGACTAAATAACAAATGCTGACTGTTTCAACAACAGGCACACTCTGTGATTGAATAACAAATGCTGACTCTTTCAACAACAGGTACACACTCTGTGACTGAATAACAAATGCTGACTGTTTCAACAGCAGATGCACACTCTGTGACTGAATAACAAATGCTGACTGTTTCAACAACAGGTACACACTCTGTGACTGAATAACAAATGCTGACTGTTTCAACAACAGGCACCCTCTGTGACTGAATACCAAATACTGGCTGTTTCAACAACAGGCAGCACACTCTGTGACTGAATAACAAATGCTGACTGTTTCAACAACAGGTACACACTCTGTGACTGAATAACAAATGCTGACTGTTTCAACAACAGGCACTCTCTGTGACTGAATACCAAATACTGGCTGTTTCAACAACGGGCAGCACACTCTGTAACTGAATAACAAATGCTGACTGTTTCAACAACAGGGACCCTCTGTGACTGAATAACAAATGCTGACTGTTTCAGCAACAGGCACCCTCTGTGACTAAATAACAAATGCTGAATGATTCAACAACAGGCACACTCTCTGATTGAACAACAGATGCACACTCTGTGACTGAATAACATATATTGGCTGTTTCAACAACAGGTACACACTCTGTGACTGAATAACAAATGCTGGTTGTTTCAACAAGAGAATCACACTCTGTGACTGAATAACAAATGCTGACTGTTTCAACAACAGGCACCCTCTGTGACTAAATAACAAATGCTGACTGTTTAAACAACAGGCAGCCTCTGTGACTGAATAACAAATGCTGACTGTTTCAACAACAGGGACCCTCTGTGACTGAAAAACAAATGCTGACTGTTTCAACAACAGATGCACACTCTGTAACTGAATAACATATACTGGCTGTTTCAACAACAGGCACCCTCTGTGACTGAATAACAAATGCTGTCTGTTTCAACAACAGGCACCCTCTGTGACTGAATAACAAATGTTGACTGTTTAAACAACAGGCAGCCTCTGTGACTGAATAACAAATGCTGACTGTTTCAACAACAGGGACCCTCTGTGACTAAATAACAAATGCTGACTGTTTCAACAACAGGTACACACTCTGTGATTGAATAACAAATGTTGACTGTTTCAACAACAGGGACTCTCTGTGACTGAATAACAAATGCTGACTGTTTCAACAACAGGGACCCTCTGTGATTGAATTACAAATGCTGGCTGTTTCAACAACAGGCTGACTCTGTGACTGAATAACAAATATTGGTTGTTTCAACAACAGGCACCCTCTGTGACTAAATAACAAATGCTGACTGTTTCAACAACAGGGACCCTCTGTGATAGAGTTACAAATGCTGGCTGTTTCAACAACAGGCAGACTCTGTGACTGAATAACAAATACTGGTTGTTTCAACAACAGGCACCCTCTGTGACTAAATAACAAATACTGGCTGTTCCAACAACAGGCATGCTTTGTGACTGAATAACAAATGCTGTCTGTTTCAACAATAGGCGCCCTCTGTGACTGAATAAAAAGTGCTAGCTGTTTCAACAACAGGTACACACTCTGTGACTGAATAACAAATGCTGACTGTTTCAACAACAGGGACCCTCTGTGATTGAATTACAAATGCTGGCTGTTTCAACAACAGGCAGACTCTGTGACTGAATAACAAATACTGGTTGTTTCAACAACAGGCACCCTCTGTGACTAAATAACAAATACTGGCTGTTCCAACAACAGGCATGCTCTGTGACTGAATAACAAATGCTGACTGTTTCAACAACAGGTACACACTCTGTGACTAAATAACAAATGCTGACTGTTTCAACAACAGGTACACACTCTGTGACTTAATAACAAATGCTGACTGTTTCAACAACAGGCACCCTCTGTGACTAAATAACAAATGCTGACTGTTTCAACAACAGGTACACACTCTGTGACTAAATAACAAATACTGGTTGTTTCAACAATAGGCACGCTCTGTGACTGAATAACAAATGCTGTCTGTTTCAACAATAGGCGCCCTCTGTGACTGAATAAAAAGTGCTAGCTGTTTCAACAACAGGTACACACTCTGTGACTAAATAACAAATGCTGACTGTTTCAACAACAGGTACACACTCTGTGACTTAATAACAAATGCTGACTGTTTCAACAACAGGGACCATCTGTGACTGAATAACAAATGCTGACTGTTTCAACAACAGGCACCCTCTGTGACTGAATAACAAATGCTGACTGTTTCAACAACAGGCACACTCTCTGATTGAATAACAAATGCTGACTGTTTCAACAACAGATGCACACTCTATGACTGAATAACAAATGCTGGCTGTTTCAACAACAGGCACTCCCTCAGTGACTAATTAACAAATGCTGACTGTTTCAACAACAGGCACACTCTGTGATTGAATAACAAATGCTGACTGTTTCAACAACAGGTACACACTCTGTGACTGAAGAACAAATGCTGACTGTTTCAACAACCGGCACCCTCTGTGACTGAATAACATATACTGGCTGTTTCAACAACAGGTACACACTCTGTGACTGAATAACAAATGCTGGTTGTTTCAACAACACATACACACTCTGTGACTGAATAACAAATGCTGACTGTTTCAACAACAGGCACCCTTTGTGACTGATTAACAAATGCTGACTGTTTCAACAACAGGTACACACTCTGTGACTGAATAACAAATACTGGCTGTTTCAACAACAGGCGCACACACTGTGACTGAATAACAAATGCTGGTTGTTTCAACAACAGGTACACACTCTGTGACTGAATAACAAATGCTGACTGTTTCAACAGCAGATGCACACTCTGTGACTGAATAACAAATGCTGACTGTTTCAACAACAGGTACACACTCTGTGACTGAATAACAAATGCTGACTGTTTCAACAACAGGCAGCACACTCTGTAACTGAATAACAAATGCTGACTGTTTCAACAACAGGGACCCACTGTGACTGAATAACAAATGCTGACTGTTTCAACAACAGGCACCCTCTGTGACTAAATAACAAATGCTGAATGATTCAACAACAGGCACACTCTCTGATTGAACAACAGATGCACACTCTGTGACTGAATAACAAATGCTGGCTGTTTCAACAACAGGCACACTCTGTGATTGAATAACAAATGCTGACTGTTTCAACAACAGGTACACACTCTGTGACTGAATAACAAATGCTGACTGTTTCAACAGCAGATGCACACTCTGTGACTGAATAACAAATGCTGACTGTTTCAACAACAGGTACACACTCTGTGACTGAATAACAAATGCTGACTGTTTCAACAACAGGCACTCTCTGTGACTGAATACCAAATACTGGCTGTTTCAACAACGGGCAGCACACTCTGTAACTGAATAACAAATGCTGACTGTTTCAACAACAGGGACCCACTGTGACTGAATAACAAATGCTGACTGTTTCAACAACAGGCACCCTCTGTGACTAAATAACAAATGCTGAATGATTCAACAACAGGCACACTCTCTGATTGAACAACAGATGCACACTCTGTGACTGAATAACATATACTGGCTGTTTCAACAACAGGTACACACTCTGTGACTGAATAACAAATGCTGGTTGTTTCAACAAGAGAATCACACTCTGTGACTGAATAACAAATGCTGACTGTTTCAACAACAGGCACCCTCTGTGACTGAATAACAAATGCTGACTGTTTAAACAACAGGCAGCCTCTGTGACTGAATAACAAATGCTGACTGTTTCAACAACAGGGACCCTCTGTGACTGAAAAACAAATGCTGACTGTTTCAACAACAGATGCACACTCTGTAACTGAATAACATATACTGGCTGTTTCAACAACAGGCACCCTCTGTGACTGAATAACAAATGCTGTCTGTTTCAACAACAGGCACCCTCTGTGACTGAATAACAAATGTTGACTGTTTAAACAACAGGCAGCCTCTGTGACTGAATAACAAATGCTGACTGTTTCAACAACAGGTACACACTCTGTGACTGAATAACAAATGCTGACTGTTTCAACAACAGGCACCCTCTGTGACTGAATAACAAATGCTGGCTGTTTCAACAACAGGCACACCCTCTGTGACTAAATAACAAATGCTGACTGTTTCAACAACAGGCACACTCTGTGATTGAATAACAAATGCTGACTGTTTCAACAACAGGCACCCTCTGTGACTGAATAACAAATGCTGACTGTTTCAACAACAGGTACACACTCTGTGACTGAATAACAAATACTGGCTGTATCAACAACAGTCGCACACTCTGTGACTGAATAACAAATGCTGACTGTTTCAACAACAGGTACACACTGCGTGACTGAATAACAAATGCTGACTGTTTCAACAACAGATGCACATCCTGTGACTGAATCACAAATGCTGACTGTTTCAACAACAGGTACACACTCTGTGACTGAATAACAAATGCTAACTCTTTCAACAACAGGTACACACTCTGTGACTGAATAACAAATGCTGGCTGTTTCAACAACAGGCACACCCTCTGTGACTAAATAACAAATGCTGACTGTTTCAACAACAGGCACACTCTGTGATTGAATAACAAATGCTGACTGTTTCAACAATATGCACCCTCTGTGACTGAATAACAAATGCTGACTGTTTCAACAGCAGATGCACACTCTGTGATTGAATTACAAATGCAGGCTGTTTCAACAACAGGCAGACTCTGTGACTGAATAACAAATACTGGTTGTTTCAACAACAGGCACCCTCTGTGACTGAATACCAAATACTGGCTGTTTCAACAACGGGCAGCACACTCTGTGACTGAATAACAAATGCTGACTGTTTCAACAACAGGGACCCACTGTGACTGAATAACAAATGCTGACTGTTTCAACAACAGGCACCCTCTGTGACTAAATAACAAATGCTGAATGATTCAACAACAGGCACACTCTCTGATTGAACAACAGATGCACACTCTGTGACTGAATAACATATACTGGCTGTTTCAACAACAGGTACACACTCTGTGACTGAATAACAAATGCTGGTTGTTTCAACAAGAGAATCACACTCTGTGACTGAATAACAAATGCTGACTGTTTCAACAACAGGCACCCTCTGTGACTGAATAACAAATGCTGACTGTTTAAACAACAGGCAGCCTCTGTGACTGAATAACAAATGCTGACTGTTTCAACAACAGGGACCCTCTGTGACTGAAAAACAAATGCTGACTGTTTCAACAACAGATGCACACTCTGTAACTGAATAACATATACTGGCTGTTTCAACAACAGGCACCCTCTGTGACTGAATAACAAATGCTGTCTGTTTCAACAACAGGCACACTCTGTGACTGAATAACAAATGTTGACTGTTTAAACAACAGGCAGCCTCTGTGACTGAATAACAAATGCTGACTGTTTCAACAACAGGGACCCTCTGTGACTAAAAAACAAATGCTGACTGTTTCAACAACAGGTACACACTCTGTGACTGAATAACAAATGCTGACTGTTTCAACAACAGGCACCCTCTGTGACTGAATAACAAATGCTGGCTGTTTCAACAACAGGCACACCCTCTGTGACTAAATAACAAATGCTGACTGTTTCAACAACAGGCACACTCTGTGATTGAATAACAAATGCTGACTGTTTCAACAACAGGCACCCTCTGTGACTGAATAACAAATGCTGACTGTTTCAACAACAGGTACACACTCTGTGACTGAATAACAAATACTGGCTGTATCAACAACAGTCGCACACTCTGTGACTGAATAACAAATGCTGACTGTTTCAACAACAGGTACACACTGCGTGACTGAATAACAAATGCTGACTGTTTCAACAACAGATGCACATCCTGTGACTGAATAACAAATGCTGACTGTTTCAACAACAGGTACACACTCTGTGACTGAATAACAAATGCTGACTCTTTCAACAACAGGTACACACTCTGTGACTGAATAACAAATGCTGACTGTTTCACAAACAGATGCACACTCTGTGACTGAATAACAAATGCTGACTGTTTCAACAACAGATGCACACTCTGTGACTGAATAACAAATGCTGACTGTTTCAACAATATGCACCCTCTGTGACTGAATAACAAATGCTGACTGTTTCAACAACAGGCACACTCTGTGATTGAATTACAAATGCAGGCTGTTTCAACAACAGGCAGACTCTGTGACTGAATAACAAATACTGGTTGTTTCAACAACAGGCACCCTCTGTGACTGAATAACAAATACTGGCTGTTCCAACAATGGGCACGCTCTGTGACTGAATAACAAATGCTGTCTGTTTCAACAATAGGCGCCCTCTGTGACTGAATAAAAAGTGCTAGCTGTTTCAACAACAGGTACACACTCTGTGACTGAATAACAAATGCTGACTGTTTCAACAACAAGTACACACTCTGTGACTTAATAACAAATGCTGTCTGTTTCAACAACAGGCACCCTCTTTGACTGAATAACAAATGCTGACTGTTCCAACAACAGGGACCCTCTGTGACTGAACAACAAATGCTGACTGTTTCAACAACACATACACTCTCTGTGACTGAATAACAAATGCTGACAGTTTCAACAACAGGGACCCTCTGTGACTGAATAACAAATGCTGGCTGTTTCAACAACAGGCACCCTCTGTGACTAAATAACAAATGCTGACTGTTTCAACAACAGGTACACACTCTGTGACTGAATAACAAATGCTGACTGTTTCAACAACAGGTGCACACTCTGTGATTGAATAACAAATGCTGACTGTTTCAACAACAGATGCACACTCTGTGACTGAATAACAAATGCTGGCTGTTTCAACAACAGGCACTCCCTCAGTGACTAATTAACAAATGCTGACTGTTTCAACAACAGGCACACTCTGTAATTGAATAACAAATGCTGACTGTTGCAACAACAGGCACCCTCTGTGACTGAATAACATATAGTGGCTGTTTCAACAACAGGTACACACTCTGTGACTGAATAAAAAATGCTGGTTGGTTCAACAACACGTACACACTCTGTGACTGAATAACAAATGCTGACTGTTTCAACAACAGGCACCCTCTGTGACTGAATAACAAATGCTGACTGTTTCAACAACAGGGACCCTCTGTGACTGAATAACAAATGCTGACTGTTCCAACAACAGGCACCCTGTGTGACTGAATAACAAATGCTGACTGTTTCAACAACAGGTACACACTCTGTGACTGAATAACAAATGCTGGTTGTTTCAACAACAGGTACACACTCTGTGACTGAATAACAAACGCTGACTGTTTCAACAACAGGTACACACTCTGTGACTGAATAACAAATGCTGACTGTTTCAACAACAGGTACACACTCTGCGACTGAATTACAAATGCTGACTGTTTCAACAACAGGAACCCTCTGTGACTTTATAACAAATACTGGCTGTTTCAACCACAGGCAGCACACTATGTAACTGAATAACAAATGCTGACTGTTTCAACAACAGGCACCCACTGTGACTGAATAACAAATGCTGGCTGTTTCAACAACAGGCACCCTCTGTGGCTAAATAACAAATGCTGACTGATTCAACAACAGGTACACACTCTGTGATTGAATAACAAATGCTGATTGTTTCAACAACAGGGACCCTCTGTGACCGAATAACAAATGCTGACTGTTTCAACAACAGGCACACTCTCTGATTGAACAACAGATGCACACTCTGTGACTGAATAACAAATGCTGGCTGTTTCAACAACAGGCACACCCTCTGTGACTAAATAACAAATGCTGACTGTTTCAACAACAGGCACTCTCTGTGATTGAATAACAAATGCTGACTGTTTCAACAACATTTAAACACTCTGTGACTGAATAACAAATGCTGGCTGTTTCAACAACAGGCACCCTCTGTGACTGAATAACAAATGCTGGCTGTTTCAACAACAGGCAGCCTCTGTGACTGAATAACAAATGCTGACTGTTTCAACAACAGGGATGCTCTGTGACTGAATAACAAATGCTGACTGTTTCAACAACAGATGCACACTCTGTGACTGAATAACAAATACTGGCTGTTTCAACAACAGGCAGCCTCTGTGACTGAATAACAAATGCTGTCTGTTTCAACAACAGGCACCCTCTGTGACTGAATAACAAATGCTGTCTGTTTCAACAATAGGCACCCTCTGTGACTGAATAACAAATGCTGGCTGTTTCAACAACAGGGACCCTCTGTGACTAAATAACAAATGCTGACTGTTTCAACAACAGGTACACACTCTGTGACTGAATAACAAATGCTGACAGTTTCAACAACAGGTACACACTTTGTGACTTAATAACAAATGCTGACTGTTTCAACAACAGGCACCCTCTGTGACTGAATAACAAATGCTGGCTGATTCAACAACAGGCACACCCTCTTTGACTAAATAACAAATGCTGACTGTTTCAACAACAGATGCACACTCTGTGACTGAATAACAAACGCTGACTGTTTTAACAACAGGTACACACTCTGTGACTGAATAACAAATGCTGACTGTTTCAACAACAGGCACCCTCTGTGACTGAATACCAAATACTGGCTGTTTCAACAACAGGCACACACTCTGTGACTGAATAACAAATGCTGACTGTTTCAACAACAGGTACACACTCTGTGACTGAATAACAAATACTGGCTGTTTCAACAACAGGGACCCTCTGTGACTGAGTAACAAATGCTGACTGTTTCAACAACAGGCACACTCTCTGATTGAATAACAAATGCTGACTGTTTCAACAACAGATGCACACTCTGTGACTGAATAACAAATGCTGGCTGTTTCAACAACAGATGCACACTCTGTGACTGAATAACAAATGCTGACTGTTTCAACAACAGGCACACCCTCTGTGACTAAATAACAAATGCTGACTGTTTCAACAACAGGCACACTCTGTGACTGAATAACAAATACTGGCTCTTTCAACAACAGGCACACACTCTGTGACTGAATAACAAATGCTGGTTGTTTCAACAACAGGTACACACTCTGTGACTGAATAACAAATGCTGACTGTTTCAACAACAGATGCACCCTCTGTGACTGAATAACAAATGCTGACTGTTTCAACAACAGGGACCCTCTGTGACTGAATATCAAATGCTGACTGTTTCAACAACAGGTACACACTCTGTGACTGAATAACAAATGCTGACTGTTTCAACAACAGGCACCCTCTGTGACTGAATAACAAATGCTGACTGTTTCAACAACAGGTACACACTCTGTGATTGAATAACAAATGCTGACTGTTTCAACAACAGGCACACACTCTGTGACTGAATAACAAAAGTAAAGTTTGAATCATGAGAAGCTGCCATGATTTGTGTTCCTTTGACTGTCAACAATTAAGCGGTTATTTAAGTGACATATTTTAACATGGGTTGTTTGGATACGCTGAACAGAGAGAAAGAAGACAACTGTTTGGGAAGTTTGTGGGGAGGAGGTGATGGAGTTGGTATTGGACATCCACAAAGGGAGAACATGAATATTGGAGCTTATGTCATTCAATGATGACATGAGACACACTCATTTTTTTTTGTGGTTTATGGAACGTAAACCTCATTGGCTGGGCTGGCAATTATTGCACATCCGGAATTGTCCAGATGTCAGTTAAAAGTCAATCACATTTCTGTAGGTTTGCAGTAACATGTAGACCAGATCAGGTAGGAACCGAAGACTTCCTTCCCTCAAGAACTTTAGTGAACCAAATGTGTTTTCACAACTCAAATAGTCATGGTAATCTGGAACTCATTCTCTGAAAAATGTGTCAGGGATAAATGAAAATTGCAAAGCTTGGATTGATAGATTTCTATTAGTGGGTCTTAAGGCTGGTAGAGCAAGAAAAGTAGATGGAGTTGAAATGCAGATCATCCACCAATTAATTGAAAGGTAGAATAGGCTTGAGGGACTGAATAGTCTCTTTCTAGCCAGTTGGAAGCAAAGCTCAGGGTTTCTTTAGAAAACTTATACTCCTTGTCTCTACCAGGATCAGAGAGTAACAACTGGACAAAATATGATACATTCACAGCTACAGTGCCAATAGCTCACAGGTTACTAGAATGCTCCTGCACTGGATAGCAGGATGGATGAAAAGACTGGAGGGGTCAAAGGAAAGAATTAAAAGGGGTCACCAGTAAGAGGCAGATAGGCAATAGAGTTTCCTCTAGAAAAGAGAATGATGTTAGATAATAGTTTTTAAGTCTATGAAGAGAATTGACAAGATAGACATTGAGAAGATGTAGGGTATTTGAAAAAAGATGGGAGACATCAAATAAAAAAACAAAAGGTCATTAGAAATCCACCAGAGAATTCAGATAGAACATTTTTATTCAGCATAGTGGGAATGTGTAACTCATTTCTAAGATGACCAAGTGTGGTAAAAGGTGTAACATATTCATTCATGAGGAAGCTGGGTAGCACATCGTGCAAAAAGGCACCAAAAGCTATGAAATGCAGTACAGTGAGAGATGCTTCTTTACAACACAGGGTTAGACAAAATGAACTGTGTAAGTTCCACAAATTTAACATAATTTCTTTATCTATTTTGGGCACAGAAGCAGGAAGGCAGACTTTTATCTGAATGATGGCAGTTTAGGAAAAGAGACTTGGGTGTCATGGTGGAAACGTTGCTGAAGGTTAGCGTGCAGGTGCAGCAGGAGGTGAGGAAAGCTAACAGCGTGCTGGCCTTCATAGTGAGAGGATTTGAGTATCGGAGTAAGGATGTCTTGCTGAAGTTATATAGGGCCTTGGCGAGGCCACAGCTGAGTACTGTGTACAGTTTTTTTTTAGATTTCCTACAGTGTGGAAACAGGCCCTTCGCCCCAACCAGTCCACACCAACTCTCCGAAGAGCAACCCACCCAGACACATCTCCCTAACACTGTGGGCAATTTAACATAACCAATTCACCTGACTTGCACATCTTTGGACTGTGGGAGGAAACTAGAGCCCCTGGAGGAAACCCATGCAGACACGGGGAGAACGTGTAAACTCCACACAGACAGTCGCCCAAGGCTGGAATCGCACCTTGGCCGCTGGCGCTGTGAGGCAGCAGTGCTAACCACTGTGCCACCGTGCTGCCCTAATCTGTTTTTGGTCACCTAATCTGAGGAAAGACATTCTTGAGGGAGTCCAGTGAAGGTTCACCAGATTGATTCCTGGGATGGACTGACATATGAGGAAAGACTGGATTGACTCGGCTTGTACTTTCTGGAATTTAGAAGAATGAGGGGAGATCTTATAGAAACATATAAAATTCTGATGGGACTGGACAGGCTATATGTGGGAAGAATGTTCTCGATGTTGGGGAAGTCCAGAACTAGGGGCCACAGTCTAAGACTAAGGAGTAAGCCATTCAGGACTGAGATGAGGAAGAATTTCTTCACTCAGAAAGTTGTGAACCTGTGGAATTCTCTCCCACAGGAAGGTATATTCAGAAGGAGCTGGACATGGGCCTTGCAGATAAAGGGATCAAGGAGAGAAAGTGGGAACGAGATACTGCAATTGCATGATCAGCCATGATCATATTGAATGGTGCAGGCTTGAAGGGCCGAGTAGCCTCCTCCTGCATTTATTTTCTATGTTGCTATGTTAGGAATTCCCATGAATGGTGCTTTAGGATAAGTGTTATGAAGCCTCAATATTTCAGTGGATGAGTTAACTCATTAATTATTTTGTAAATATAACAAATTAAGGAATTTGATCAGGAAGCATTTCAGAGTCTCTCCCATATTCCTCCCATTCCTAAGCTACTCTGTAGCTTTGAAGACGGTCAGAAGGACCTTCCTAATATTAATGGAAGTGTAAATCATTTGCCAAAGAGGCTATGAAGCTGATGTAAGATGCTGATTATAGCAGGGACGAAAATACAAGAGTGCTCAATGGTTTTGTGTTCTTGCTGTCACATTTGCTGAAGTATGTTTCATATAAGTGGAGTTATAAAATTATATTTAAACACTTATGCAGTACCTATTATGAAACCATCAGCATCAAAAATGTATTGTTAAACCTTTGATCTATACTGGCAATAAGAAAATTAAGTCACAATTGCAGTCTAATTACTTGATAAAACCCTTCATCAAACGTGCTATATTCCTTTGTGAAGTGCTTTGGCAGGTTCTGAGCATATAATAAGTTGTGATTAATGCAATTTCTATTCTTTGCTCTTTCTTCCCATTATACTTTCTTGAGAGAAAATAACTTGCGTTGGAATACTGTTTCAGAGCTGATTTGCAACCTAACTCCATTTACCTGCTTTTGCCACACATCTCTTAATGTCTCTGGCTAACGAAAATCTCACTACTAAAAATTGCAATTGTTCAAGCAATAGCTCAAGGTTCTTGAAGAGAACTCCCACCCTCAACTGCTTTTTGATAAAGAAGTGTTTCCTAATTTCACTCATGAACTTATGGATTGGAGTTTTGGGCTACGTCTCCTAGTCCGAGATTCTTCAGCTGAAAGAGATTATTTCTCCCAACTGACTTGTAATATCATCTTCATACTTTGAAGCCCTTGATTAGATCAACATTTACATTTCAAAGTTGCAGAGAATACAACTTTAGTTTGTCTAATCTCGTCTTGTTAATGAAACCTTGATGTGCCGGTATCATTCTGGTAAATTTTCACTGCAGTCCATCCAAGGTAAAATAACGCACTGACCATGGTTGAGAGTGTGTTGCTGGAAAAGCACAGCAGGCCAAGCAGCATCCGAGGAGCAGGAAAATTGTCAAGGTTAGTAAGCTGTGGTGGATGGGAAGTAAATGGTAATTAAGATACCAAACACAACAATAAGGTAAATATTCAGGTGGTTTGTTTTAGAGATATTAGTTGAGGGATAAATGTTGATCAGCACATCTGCTTTTCTTCAAACTTGTATCATTGGAGTTGGGTACAATATACACCACAGATGGAAATGTGTTGCTGGAAAAGCGCAGCAGGTCAGGCAGCATCTAGGGAACAGGAGAATCGACGTTTCGGGCATCAGCCCTTCTTCTCCTGTTCCCTAGATGCTGCCTGACCTGCTGCGCTTTTCCAGCAACACATTTCCATCTCTGAGCTCCAGCATCTGCAGACCTCACTTTCTCCCTACAATATACACCACGTCAGGGCATGGGTGAGAACACATCTGGAGTACTGTGTCCTGTTGGGCCTTATTAACTGTTGAAAGGCATTATACTATTAGAAGCAGTTCAAAAACGTTCACTTGAGTGTTAGCTAGATTGAAGCTTTTTTAGAAAAGATTGGATCAGTATTTGTTGGACTTCAGAAGAATCAGAGATGATCTTATTTCAAATCCTGAGGGGAATTGATAGAGTAGATGCTGAAATAATGTTAGCCCTTGTGGGAGAGATTAGGGCTCAATTCAATTTAAAAAAGGGGTTCCTTGTTTAAAATTGATACAAAGAGGTATTATTTCTCTCAGAGGTTTCTGAGTCTGTGGAGCCCACTTTCCCAGAGAGTGATGGAGATTTGGAGCTCAATTTCATCCACTGTTTACCGCACGTCAATTTCAGGAAGTTTCATGGAGGGTTTCCTCCAACGAATAGCAATCATTTCTTTTGCACAATTCTCTGCAAACCCCGTCACTATGTATGTACTACCATGCTTCTATGGTGCTGCATTGACATAGAGACATAGAGATCTACAGCACGGAAACAGATCCTTCGATCCAACTCATCCATGCCGACCAGATATCTTAAATTAATCTAGTCCAATTTTCCAGCATTTGGCCCATATTCCTCTATACCCTTCCTATTCACATACCAATCCAGATGCCCCTGCCACTACCTCTGGCAGCTCATTCCATACACACCCTACCTTCTGTGTGCAAAAGTTGCGCTTAAGCCCTTTTTAAATCTTTCCCCTCTCACCCAAAACCTATGCCCTCTGGTCTTGGACACCTCTATCATGGGGAAGAGACCATTGCTTTTCATCCTGGCCATGCCCCTCATGATTTTATACCCATCTATAAGGTCACCCCTCAGCCTCTGATGCTCCATGAAAAACAGTCCCAGCCTATTCAGCCTCTCCCTATAGCTCAAACACTTCAATCCTGACAACATCCTTGTAACGTGCTCAGCTCTAGTGAAAATGCTTGTTAATGTCAGGACCCCCCGAACTAGGATATCCAGCACTTGCTCCATATTTAAACCGCAATGGTACACCATGCCAGCTCTCAACCTACAAAAGCTACCCATTCTTAGATAACACAAACCCTAACCCTAACCCTAACTCGAACCCTAAACCTAAGCCTAAACCTCTCCCTCACCCTAAACCTAACCCTAACTCTAACACCAACTCTAACCTTAACCCTAACCATGCCACATTTGAATCCTGTTCAAAGGAGTGTTACTCTTTCTCTAATGCTAAGCATAGCCTAAATCATCAGGGGGAAACAAGACAAAATGGTGTGATCTGACACAGATTGCATTGCTAACAGCTTTTATACATTTGTGCCTTGAAGATTGAGAGATCATATACAGATTCCCAATGAGTCCTTGGAAACAACAAATGTTCAAAAAATTTAAAGCTACTGTCATCGTGATGGCCCCACAGTCAATGTGCCTTGATCATCAGGCAGAAATGGCAAGGTGGGAGTTACTCACTGCAGAATTCCAAGCCTCTGAGCTGCTCATGTAACCATTATATTTATAGCCCCCAGTTTAGTTTCCACTCAATAGTAACCCCCACGTTGTTGATAGTGGGGGATTCAATGATAGTTATGCCATTGACTATCTCCAAACAGAGAGAATTAAATTATCTCCTCTTGACAGTCGCTGCCTGGCATCTGTGTGGTGTGACTGTTACTTGCCACTATTCATTCTAAGCCTGGATATTGTTCAGTATCTGAGGAAGTGCGAATGTTGCTGTGCAATCATCAGCAAATATCCCCACTTTTGACCTTATGATGGCAGGAAGGTCATTGTTGAAGTGATTGAAGATGATAGGGCCCAGGACACTGCCCTGAGGGACTCCTGCAGCGATGTCCTGGAGCTGAGATGATTGACCTCCAATAACCACAATCATCTTTGTGACAGGTAAGACTCCATCCTGTGAGTTTGTCCCCAATCTATATTGATTCCAGTTTTGCTAGGACCCCTGGATGCCACACTTGGTCAAATATGGCCTTGATTGCAGATGACACCAAAACTGGAAGTGTAGTAGATAGTGAAGCGGGTTACCTCAGATTACAACAGGATCTGGACCAGATGGGCCAATGGGCTTAGAAGTGGCAGATGGGGCTTAATTCAGATAAATGTGAGGTGCTGCATTTTGGGAAAGCAAATCTTAGCAGGACTTATACACTTAATGGTAAGGTCCTAGGGAGTGTTGCTGAACAAAGAGACCTTGGAGTGCAGGTTCATAGCTCCTTGAAAGTGAAGTCGCAGGTAGATAGGAAAGTGAAGAAGGCATTTGGTATGCTTGCCTTTATTGGTCAGAGTATTGAGTACAGGAGTTGGGAGGTCATGTTGCGGCTGTGCAGGACATTGATTAGGCCACTGTTGGAATATTACGTGCAATTCTGGTTTCCTTCCTATCGGAAAGATGTGGTGAAACTTGAAAGGGATCTGAAAATATTTACAAGGATGTTGCCAGGGTTGGAGTATTTGAGTTATAGGGAGAGACTGAACAGGCTGGGGTTGTTATTCCTTGACCGTCGGAGGCTGAGGGGTGACCTTATAGAGGTTTACTAAATTATGAGGGGCATGGATAGGATAAATAGGCAAAGTCTTTTCCCTGGGGTGGGGGAGTCCAGAACTAGAGAGCATAGGTTTAAGGTGAAAGGGGAAAGATATAAAAGAGACCTAAGGGATAACTTTTTTCACGCAGACGGTGGTACAATTGCAACATTTAGGAGGCATTTGGATGGGTATATGAATAGGAAGGGTTTGGAGTGATATGGGCCGGATGTTGGCAGGTGGAACTAGATTGGGTTGGGATATCTGGTCGGCATGGATGGGTTGGACCGAAGGGTCTGTTTACATGCTGTACACCTCTATGACTGTATGACTCTATGGCTGTCACTCTCTCCTCACCTCTGGAATTCAGCTCTTTTGTCCATGTTTGAACCAAGACTGTAAATGCGATCAGGAGCTGAGTGGCCCAGGCAGAACCCAAACTGGGCATCTCTGAACAGGTTATTGCTGAGCGGGTACTGCTTGATAGCACTGTTGATTACACCTCCCCTCACTTTACTAATGATCGAGAGTGGACTGATGGGGTGATAATTGGCCTTGTTGGATTTATCCAGCTTTTTATATACAGGACACACCTGGGCAATTTTTCACATTGTCGGGTAGATGCCAGTGTTGTAACTGTACTGGAACAGCTTGGCGAGGGGGACAGCAAGTTCTGGGACACAAGTCTTATTGCTGGAATGTTGTCAGGGCCCATAGTTTTTGCAGTATCTAATGCCCCCAGCCATTACTTGATATCATGTGGAGAGAATAAAATTGGCTGAACACTGATCTCTGTGATGCTGGGGACCACTGGAGGAAGCTGAAATATATCATTCACTCGGCACTTCTGGCTGAAGATTGCTGTGAAATCTTCAGCTTTATCTGTTGGATTGTTGTGTTGGCCTCTTCCATCATTGAGGATGCTGTTCAATTATTTGCCTCCCCTCTGTTCACGGTTAAAAATGGCTAAGAAAACAGAATTTGATACCAAGTTACATTCAGACATCTTTCGTTATCGTTACACAGGATGTATGGCATCAAAGGCATTTCTTGCTTATTCCTCATCGCCCTTTCACTGATTTGCTGTCCAGGTCACATCAGAAGGAAGTGTCAGTCATGTCCCTGTGGATCTAGAGGTATGAACAGCAGATTTCCTTTACCAAATATTATTCTTGCACCAGATGACTTTTATAACAAACAACAATTCTATGTGGGCACCAATGGGTTACCTTTATAAAAGAACCTTAACTTTGAATTTCACTATCTATCATATTTGGATTAAAACCCTTGACCCCAGAGCATTAGCATGGGACTCTGGGTTACACGTTCAGTGACAGTACCACTGGGTCACTGCCTCCTGTATTAGGATATGATTAAGACATGCAGTTAAAAGTAAATTTCAATTTGGTCATGAGATCTAAACATTATTGGCAAGGCAAGAATTTAAACTTCACCCCTAGTTACCCTGAATATGGTGTTAATGAGCCCCCTTCTTGAACCACTGTGATCCATATGGTTCAGAGACAAGTACAGCTCTGTTAGAGAAGAAGTTGAGACATTGCCTCAGCAACAGCGAAGAGAAATTGAGATAATTTCATGACAGGATGACAGGTTGTCAAAGAGGTTACTTTAAGGAAAGTTTTGAAAGTGGTAAGAGTTAAACATTGAGCAATTTGAGTTCACTTTTGTTTTGACATGAACTCACCCTGGCTCTCTGCAATTATCTAACCCTACCTCCCACCCACCAGAATCCAAATTACTCTGATTTTGTCGCTGCCTGAGAGTTTCCTCATATCATGCCATCCACAGATTTTTTGTACGTCAAGACAAAAGCCACCTTATTACCAAGATTTCAATCACTGCTCTCGATATTATCTTCTTTACCCTTGATGGGTTTTTTTTGAGACTGCCATGAAGTGCTCTCTTGAGATGGTTGATATGGATGTGGAACTCTGATCTAATTTTCCCCCAGTCATTCTTCCAATGGTTTTGTGAGTTGCTTGAAGCAGCAAATGGACAGTATTCATAAAATTGGTGCAACAGGGATCAATGTTTGAAAAAAAAATTCATTTATATATAGAAACATACCATTATATTTAAATAATTTAAATTGGATGTTTTATCAGTGTCAATTTGGAACATGTTTTGCTCAGGTAGTCTTCTCAAACACTGCAGTGTGAAGGCAGCCTCTTCACTTTTATAGCCTACTCATTGGATGGAACAGCATTGGGAGTCATTAAATTGATTGTCAGATTGACTCAAAGCACGGCAGAAGATGACACATTTTTCTAGTTCGTGACAATGCCTCTAATGATTCACCCAAGATTCCTCTTACACTTTCACTGTCAGTTAATGCAGAATGGCAATTGTATAACTTTTTCACTTCTGTGCAGTTGGGAATTCTTCCAGAGTTTACAGTCAGTACCAAAATGAAAGTCCTTGAATTTTTTTCTTGGATATTTTTGACTGTTACTGATGATATACATTAACATATTCAAAGGAATGACTGAAGGCATGTAAGCTGCAGAGAGAGCATTGTGAGGTTGCGCATTTATCACTGCTGACTGGAGTTGCCAATTAAAATAGATGAGTCACTGAATCACTGTATAATACTGTGGAGAGGAAGCCATTTGGTCAGTTGCATCTGTACTAGATAGGGCAAGTGCATGATGTTAGACATGCTGGTCTGTTTAGGCGGAAAATCAAGAACACATTTTCACACAAAGCATTGGGACAAATTGAAACTCTGTCTCCATGAGGTTACAAATACTGAGTCGATTGAAAGTGGTATGATCAATATTGATAGATTTTTATTGGAGTAAGTGTAACGAGGGAAATTGAGCAAAGATCTAGTGCTGCTATTGAAGGGTGTAGGTTTGCTTGCTGAGCTGTAGGTTTGATATCCAAATGTTTCATTACCTGGCTAGGTAACATCATCAGTGGCGATCTCCAAGTGAAGCGAAGCTGATGTCTCCTGCTTTCTATTTATATGTTTGTAGACATTTTGGCAGTACCTGTATTCTCAAACATTCATGCTGTAAGCACAGTTGTTCGCGGGTGGAACTCTCTCGGATGGCATTCCTTTCCCATCTTCGGGCAAGTTTTAGCGTGTTGCGCCCATAGGTTTTTGCAAGGTTTGTGAAGGTTTGTAGCTCAGGTTGAGGTTTAGGGTGTAGATTTGCTCGCAGAGCTGTAGGTTTGATATTGAACTAGTATCTGTCCAACAACTGGATAAAAAAATTGTTCAAGTATGCTCTGTCCACAAACAGTACAAATCCAATCCAGCCAATTACGTATCAGTTTGCTCTTAATCATCAGCAGAGTGAGTGAAAGAATCATTATCTGTGCTGGCAAGTGGCCCTTGTTCAGCAACAATGTGCTCACTGCTCAGTTTGGGTTCTGTCATGACCATTCAGCTTCTGACCTCAGTACAGCCTTGGTCCAAAATTGAACTAAAGAATGAAACTCCAGGGGACAGAGAGAAACCTAGATGACAGTTACTGCCCTTGACTTTAAGGCAACATTTATTGTGTATGTCAATAGAAATCAGGTAGATAGCTGCCCACTGCCCAGAAAAAAGGTGGTGGTGGTTGTTAGAGATCAATCATCTCAGCACCAGGACATTTTTGGATGAACTCTTTGAGGTAGATATTTTTACATCAAACTTTTAAGACATGTTATGACACATCTCTGGACCAGATAGGACTTGAACCTAGACCTTCACTATCCATACATTGCAAGAGCCCACAGCTCCTCAGAGTAAATATTTTCTAACCAACCTGATCAGTGATATCATTAAATTCCTCTGGAGCAGGTATGACTTGAATTCAGGTATCCTGGCTCAGAGGTAGGGAAACTACCACCCCAGTGCTGCAGAGTGGCATCTTAGCCTCAACTATCTTCAGCTACTTCTTCAACAATTGCACAGTTGTCAGGATCATTCACAGCTCTTCATACTGTGTTCATATCCACCAAAATCTGGACAAAATGCAGGCTTCAGCTGGAAAGTGGTGAGTAACATTCATGCCTCACAAATGCCAAGCAATGACCATCTCCAACAACAGGAATTTAGCCATCACCCCTTGACAGTAAATGTTAATACTATTGATTGGAAATTTATTGATCCAGTCTGCATATTCTTGTTTGCAAGTGGAGGTTATAAAGGTTATAAAATTCCTGAAGAAGGGCCTGTGCCCGAAACGTCGAATCTCCTGTTCCCTGGATGCTGCCTGACCTGCTGTGCTGTTCCAGCAATAAAGTTTCAACTTTATTCCTTTATGCTGAATTTTATTGCCTCATTGGCATATTTGCAGGATGGGGAGGCATTTGTTTAGTAAATTCCTTGCCTTCAAACTGCCACCCATCAACTCCCGACCTGTCTCACACCTCCTGTTTTGTGAGACCAGAAGACCTAAGAGCAGAATTAGGCTATTCAGCCCATCAAGTCTGCTCCGCCATTCGATCATTGCTGAAGTATTTCTCATCCACATTCTCCTGCCTTCTCCCTGTAACCTTTGATCCCCTGACCAATCAAGAACCTTTCTGTGTGAGAAACGTACCAAGCAGCCCACCTGCCCGTCCTTAGTCCTGTTGTGGCTGTTACTCACACACACACATACGGATTAAGTGTAAAAGTAGACCATTCAGCCACTTGAACCTGCTCCTTCATTTAATAACTTCGTGGCTGATGTGTTTGCGCTTTGAATTCCATTCCGCTACTAGTCTGACCCAAAAATTGATTCATGGTCATCCATAATTCCAGTCTTTTATTGAATTTGTATCCCTGCATGGCTGGGATTCAAACCCAGGTCCCTGGTGCATTACTATGTTCACCGTCCAGTGATAATCTCATTAGGCCATCACCTCCCCTGCTAAACACAAACTGGAAGGGTCAGGACATGCTCTTATTGTAGAAACCCAGAATTGGACCAGGGACCTTCAGATCACCCAACTGAGCTATTTTGGCTCCATGCCAATATATTAGGCCCAAACCCATGTGCTTTAATTTTTCCACTTGCTTCTTAATGTGGGACCTTGTCAAAAGCCTTCTGAAAATCAAAATACACCAAATCCCACTGGCCTCTCACCTATTGTGCTAGTTATACCTTCAATGGAATCCAGTAGATTAAACATAATTTTCCTTTTATAAAGCTTTGTGACTTTGTCTTATCCCTGCGAATGCTTTCTCACTGTATTGTTATCTCGTCTTCCCTTGACTGTAGCAATTTCCCTGTGACTTACGATCGGCTACCTCATCTATGTTTTTATATTTTTTTTGTATTTCTGTTCATTTTTCCCTCTTTTTTTAAAATAGTGAAATCACACTTGCCATCCTCCAATCTGTAGGAACTGCACCAGAGTCTGCATAATTTTGAAAGAGGAGCACTAATATTTCTAGTACCACTTTCTTTAGTACTCTGGATGTAGATTATCAGACACTGGGGATTTGTTAGCCTTTAACCCCATTCATTTCTCAAACATCTTCTGTTTTAGTAACACTGATTTTCTTCAATACTTCCCTCTCACAAGACCCTTGCTTCCCTAACATTTCTGGGAAGTTATGTGTACCCTGTTTTGTGAAGGCGGAACACAAGTATGTGTTCAATGAGAATCATAGAAACGTTACAGTGTGGAAGCGGGCCATTCGGCCCATCAAGTCTGGACCAACCATCTAAAGAGCATCTCACCCAGACATATTCTGACCCTATCCCTGTCACCCTGCATTTTCCATGGCTAATTAACCTAGCCTGCACATCTCTGGATATTATGGACGATTCAGTATGGACAATCCACCTAAAATGCACATCCTGTGGAGGAAGCCGGAACACCTGGAAGAAACCCACACAGAGAGAATGTGCAAACTCCAGACAGACAGTTGCTCGAGGGTGGAATCAAATCCAGGTCCCTGGTGCTGTGAGGTGGCAGTGCCAGCCACTGAGCTGCAATTTCTTAGTTCCCTGTTATTATTTCCTCCATTTCTGATTGTGACCTCCATTTGTTTTTGCTAACCCTTTTCTCTTCACATATTTATCAAAGCTGTTACAGTCAATTTCCCTAGGCCCTGAAAGCTTGCTTCTAAAGCCTATTTTCCTCCTTTTGATTAATCCATTTGCCCTCTTTATCTGAATTCTAAACCTTTAAAGCCCTCCATGGCTTTTTGGATGCCATGACAGTAAGCTAACTATGCACACGGAAGATTGTTTTTAAGAGTCTTTGCTGTTTTTTTTCATAATGCAGATCAAAGGGTAACGTTGGACTGACAAGAAACTGTCAGAAGGACCTCCTGCTCCTACAGTTCTCACCTGAATTATGCTACAGCATTTTTTAAGAGATTAGGCGTGCACACGATTAATTTATTCATTAGCTTGCCCTAAAATAGATTTAAATCTATCTTTAGGGATGAATGGAAGTGCAAAGTGCCGTTCTCTGTGTTCATAATGCAATGCACTAACGATGACATTGCCATTCTAAGTTTTGATCATTCTCTGGGTTATACCTTAGTTAATTACCTTGACAGTGCACAGTGTAATAACTCAGTAATGACAATCTGCAAAATCATTGATCAATGGAAAATCAACACATTGATTCAACCCTGATAGGATTGACTGGCAACAGGTTTACACTTAGGGAACAGTTTCACTTAAACGGAAGATGCTGTGTTCTTTCTCAATTAATACTAAAATGTTGGAGGCCATTTATTTACTGAGTGCACATTAGTGGGGCCAGGAGAGCCCTCATTCATGACCACATGTCAGAGGAAGGGTGAACAAAGCTCCCAACGTTCAGGAAATTAGCTAATGGAAAGGAATCCTTTTACCACGCAGATCCAATTCATGTATGCTGTTCAGTGTAACAGCTGGAGACTTATCTGCAAAACCATTGTTTAGCTTGTATGCCATTGCTCAGAAATAAAAAGAAAAGCTAAAAGACCATGTGAAAGTGTAGTTACTATTCAGGAGGTCACATGTGATCACAAATGAATTTGGGCGAATTATAAACAACTGCCATCTACCTCACCATCATGGGATCAGTCATGCAGACTGTGGATCAGCCTGAGCAAAGGGAAACATCTTCTATATTCCCAAGGTGCTGCCTCCTCAATATGATCTAGCTTTGGGCTTGAGAAGGCTGATTCCCTCCAGGCAAGCAGGCAAACTCATTTAAGTGACAGCATATATCTCTTCTTTCCAACAGTTAATGGCAAGTTGGGAGGAGCAAAATGAGGACTGCAGATGCTGGAGAGTCAGTGTCAAAAAGTGTGGAGTTGGAAAAGCGCAGCAGGTCAGGCAGCATCCGAAGAGCAGGAGAGTTGACGTTCCAGGCATAAGCCCTTTATCAGGAATGTTGGGAGGAGCACTGAGTTAGGAACAACAGAGTTGATTGTATAACCTGAAGTCAAGAGCTAACTTCCAAACTTTTCTCAGCTCTTCCCTTGTGAGCGTGAATGTGCCATATCTGCTCACTTACAGATAAGATCATAAGATGTTGGGACAAGAGCAGGCCATTCAGCTCATCGAGTCTGTTCTACCAATCCATGAGGACATGGGCAGCACTGCTGCCTCACAGCTCCAGGGACCCAGGCTTGATTGCCCCCTCACTCCGTCTGGAGTTTGCACATTCTCCCCATCTATGTGGTTTTCCTCTGGGTGCTCCTGTTTCCTCCCACAGTCCAAAGATGTGCAGGTTAGTTGAATTGGCTGTGGGAAATTGCCCATCGTGTTCAGGGGTGTGCAGGCTAGGTGGGTTAGCCATGGGGAATGCAGGATTAAGGATAGGGTAGGGGATGGGTCTGAGTAGGATGTTCTTCAGAGGGCAAGTGTAGCCTCTAGAGGCTGAATGGCCTGCTCCACACTGTAGAGATTCTGTGGCTGATGTTGTAATCCCCAAAATCACCTTCCTGCCTTTACCCCATAATCCTTGCTTCCCTTGTTTGTTAAAAATCTATCCACACTGTCTCCCCAACTTCTGACCACACTTCACCCTGTACTTTCCTGAATTGCAATGAGCTCTGCCTTTTCTTGAACAACAAGAAACCGCCCACAAGGCAGTAGTTTCTTTCCCTTGCTCCTCTGGCTAATTGTTTCAGTGCAATGATCCAAAACAGCCCACAGTCATCTATCTTCATGTTATCAATAATAATTCTTGTATTAAAGGAAGCAAATCACTTTTCAGAATCCCTCTAACCTCTCATAACAGAATCTCATTTAGTCAGAACAAGGCGCCTCATTGGCATGCTACCTCAGTCCATGTGTCTCTCTGTATCAGTGCTTTTGGGATGGTATTCAATCATAGAGTCAGAGGAGGTAGGACTCTTTGTTTCAAATCCCATTGTTTAGTCAGCACAGCTAACCTGCTTGTCATAGTTTCATTATAATGTTATCATAGAATTTCAAAACTGCTCCTGACTCCTTGCTGCTCTAATTTATCATGCATTATTTTGTAATAGAGTCCATTAATAACTTTATTCCGGATGAAAGCATCTAAACTTGTATTAAAAGTCAGGCCCATGTCAATATCAAATACCTATTAACCTCTTCATGTTAAGTTTGGTGTGAACGTAAATCCCATTGCTCAGAACATGGAATTTGAAGCTGCTCAGTTTGGTTAGAAGCTGTGAAAATATTGACACTTCTAGAGATTAGCATACAGCACTAGTTTCACAGTTATTATTAGACTTTTATGTCCAGTTTTTTTTAAAATGGATTCAAAAGTCACCATTGCAGGGATTTGAAGCCAGTTTTTAAGCAGTTTAGCTGGAGTACATCAAGATAATAGACCTGTCGTAATAACACTGGGCCATCATCCCACTTACTTGTATTATGCTGCAAGTTGGAGGTGAATGAAGACTTGTGGTTTTTATTTACAGACTTTCCAAACACATGACTAAAAAGCAGCAGAGTTTCCTGGTTATAGCAGGATTATTCCTCCAGTCAAGTCTAGTGAGTGGCAGATAGTTACACAATAAAAATGATGTGAATATAATATAGAAGGAAAAATAAGTCCAAAAGAAAAACACCAATATTTGGAAATAAACGTACTAAAACTCCACTTCAAAAACCTACAAAATGAGTCAAACGAGTATATGGCATTTGCAAATTTTCTGTACTGAGAATCAATCTCTGTCATTTATAACAGACTGGTCACCAGGCAGCATGGATGGAAATTGTAGATAGCCATCCTCACTCTTGATGGGAACGTGTGATGTTACTATATACTGTGCAGTGCCACATGACCGTTATGAGACTCCCAAGAGGGTGCTTTACTCCCAGCTCCGAAATGGCAGGCGAGCCCCAGGTAGGACAGAGAAAGTGCTTCAGGGGCACTCTCAAGGCCTCACAGGGGAAGTGCGGCATTCCCACAGGCACCTGGGATTCACTGGCTCAAGATTGTCCAAAGTCGGGGAGGAACATCCAGGAAGACGTCGAGGTCCTTGAGACTTGCTGTTGGGAAGAAATGGAAGCCGGGGTGGTAACAATGTAAAGGGCGTGCCGGCACACCAATGCCCCACCTACCCCTTCCCATGACCACCATCTGCTCAAGTGTAACAGAAGTTGCAAAGCCACATCAGGCCGTGTAGCCACCTACGGACTCCTCCTGAGAGTGGAAGAAAATCATCCTCAGCTGTGAGGGACCGTTGATGATGTTCATGATGAGTTTACAAAACCATCTGGTATCACTTGGTAATAATGGCAGACCCCCCACAGATTTCCAGCAATTGTGCTCCCTTCATTCCATTCCCACCCCCAAACGTTTCCCTCTTCAGGACCCCACCTTAATGTTTGAAAGACAATATCAACTGCTCAAAGGAAATAATGCAGCTTCTGTGCATGGCAGGGAATGCTTTAATTACCGAGAGGAAAGTAATTCTCATCTTTGTGTTCAGAGTCCTCTATGCTTACATCCCCTTTCCATCTCTGTCACTTTTTCCAGCCTCTACAGGCTCTTGTAGCCTGTACATGGAGATACACGTACATCTTTGAACATGTATCTGCATCTGACTGTCAGCAAAGATTTGGGCAAAGGAGGTTTCTAGTATTGAATGAATACTTTCAAAACAACTTTTTCTGATGTGTTGAATCAAAAGATTTTTCACCAAAGGCTCCATTATCAATAGTTGGGTGAATGAATGTCTGAACCATCAATCACTGATTAAATTAAACATAATACATTTAATGGGCCGTCCTTTCAGACATTGGAAGAAGCACACCATTGCTGATTGCATTCACTCCTTATGGTGTTTCCATTTGCAAACAATTTATGAAATATCAGAACTGCATGTTTCAAAGTGAAGCAGTTCTGAACTTTTTGACAAATAAAACAAGCATTTTAAAAATGCTTTTAAAACTCTGCTTCTGTGCATCAGTGCTAATGTGGGAAAAAAAATAGCACTTTTACAGATTCCTTCCTAATTTCAAGCCTTCCATCCCAATGAGGTACATGTTTTTCTGTGTGTAGATCAGTCCCATGGGCAGATCAAATTGCCTGATTTAAAGGTTTGGATCTTCTAACTTTACTTATAGACGAATGGCAAAGATAGCTCCCACTCGAGCACATGAATCACAAGGATGTTTTTTTCAAATTAGCTGTTCACACATATTGTGACGCACTTCTGGAATAGGTAGGACTTGAATGCAAGCCTCCTGGCCCAGAATAACGGGCATGACCACCATACCACAACACCTTTCCCAAAGAAGAGCAATTAGTACCATAGAATCCCCTACAGTGTGAAAATGACTTTTTAACCCATCAAGCCCATACTGACCCTTCGAAGAACATTCCACCCAGACCCATCCTACCACCCTCCATTTCCCCATGGCCAATCCGCCCAACCTTCACATCTTTGGACTGTGGGAAGAAACCCACACAGACTTGAGGAGAATGTACAAACTCCATACAGACAGTCGCCTAAGGCTGGAATTGAACCCAGATCCTTTGTACTGTGAGGCAGCAGTGTTAAAAACTGAGCCACTATACTGCTCTGCTATGTTGTTATTACTATTGTAATAGAGGAAGCACATGCCAATTTGCAATTAAACTGATTTTAGTCATTTTTTTAAATTAATTCATGGGTTGTGGGTGTGTTCGGCTGGGCCTGCTTTTATTACCAATCCCTAATGATTGTTGGGAGGGTAATGATGAGCCAGAGTCAAAAAGTGCAGTGCTGGAAAAGCGCAGCAAGTCAGGCAGCATCCAATGAGCAGGACAGTTGGTGTAGTTGACGTTTCGGACAGAAGCCCTTCATCAGAAATGTGGGGGGTGGGGTGGGTTGGTGCTAGAAGGATGAGAGATAAATGAGGTAGGGGTGGGGCTGGAAGGAGGTAGCTGGGAAGGCAATAAGTGGATGCAGGTAAGAAGTAATTGTGATTGGTCGGTGGGGAGAGTGGACTGGATAGATGGGAAAAAGATGGACAGGTAGGCCCTTTTAAATTTCTGCAATCCTTGGGGAAACAGTGATAGTGAAGGAGCATGATATATATTTCAGGTCAGTGGGTAAGTGGCTCAGAGGGGGAACTTACAGGTAGGTGGTGGTCTTCCAATGTATCTTTTGCTCTTATCCTTTTAGATGGTACAGGTCATGGGTTTGAAAAGTGTTACTGAAGGAACCTTGGGGGTCCACATTGTAGATGCTGCCATCTGCACATGTAGCGGAGAACCAAATGTTTAACTTGGTAGAATGTTCACTGATCAAGCGGGCTGCTTTGGATTGGATGGTGTCAATGTTCCTGAGTGTTGTCAGAGCTGCACTTTTTCCACCAACTGGAAGATATCGTATTACTCTCTTGTCTCGTGCATACTTTGGAATTTACAGTTTCTAATCTGCTATTGTAGCCACAATGCCCATTACGGCTGGTTCACATCAATTTCTAGTCAATCGCAAACCCCTAGAATGTTGTTAATAGTCTTTGAGGAGTAAATGCTGACAAGACACCCATTCTCTTTTCAAGAACTGCTATAAAACCATTTACAACAATCTGAAACTCTGATTGTACATGGAAATGCTTATCACTTTAAAGGAAATCCAGTATTTGTTGACTCACCTTGCAGAAGTTTGCCTTGAGAATAGACAGGTATATATCATCATATCTGGGTTACAAGTGGAAAGCAGGCCACACTATTGCCAGTAAATAACCACCACCTTGATTAAGCATAAACTATGATTGGACCTCTCCAGAACTGTATATGTTGGGTCCTGGTTCCATCTGATCTGATGTTGGTACGACATAGTTCCATTCGGACATGCTGTTTTTTGATAGCTTTAACCCTTTACCCCACATGCTTGCTCTTCCCAAAATTTGTTCACCTCATGAGGTAGTTACAGTTTTCATCCAATTCCTATGTCTCCACTCATTCTCATCTTCACGCAGTTTCTCTATCAGTATGTGGTGGGATCACTACGCTTGCTTCTGACTTAGGCTGCAGAACTGTAACTTCTGGGTCTTCTGCAGAAAGTGGAACTGCAACATCTTCAACAATGAAGTAGACTTGTGGACCAGGATCTATCAGATGTTCCTGCCCAGCACTCTGCTCAGTAGACCTACTTGAAATGTCAACCCCAGCTTCAGACATTTTCTGTACATGAACATCATTAGAGGTAGAATGAATAATGAGAATGGGTGCTTTTCAGATAGTTGCTATGTGGCTTGATAGTGCCTTGCAACTAGATGCACATACTGAGCTTTTAGTTCCTTCACTTTTTCATTTTAAAGTCTATTTGATGTTTTTCTTTAAACCTGAGAAACACCTCATCTGCAGAAGCTTTGCAGTTTGGCCTTGTTGCTTAGTTGAAAGAAAATTTAGTTCCATGGTTTGCTAATGAGATTCATTTGCATACTGCAGCTGATTTAACAGATTAATAATCTCTGACCATTCTTTCTTGGCTTGTTGCAACTTGGAGTTAAACATCTAATTCTCTTCGATATCTTTTCATTGGCTGTTAGAAATGTCATTGATGGGTTAATCTGTGGAATTCTTTATCACGAGGGCTGTTGAGGCTGGGTCATTAAGTATATTCAAGGTTGAGATAGGTAGATTTTAATGAGTAAGGGAATCAAGAATTTGGGGGAAAAGGAAGGAAAGTGGAGTTTAGGGTTACCGAATTGGCCACAATTTCATTGAATGGTGAAGCAGACTCGATGGACTAAATGTCCTACTTCAGTTTCTCTGTCTTATGGTCTTAAGGTTCAGGATTGCACTTTGGTCGAAAAACAACATGATTCTCCTGAAACGAGAGAGGAAAGACTTCATGCTGTTCTTGAGTGAAGGCAGAAAGTACAGCAGGATTCAGGAACTCTTCCAAGTGATTATCTGACTTTGCAATAATTTCATTCTTTTGCATTCTTTACAAAATAGAGCAAGTTAAGATTCGGAATGGGACATGATGGTGGTCACCGATCCTTCAACTAATGTATTGTACTGCTGCTGGACTTCTCTTCAGGCACTCTTTTGCCATTTTCCACTAGTTCTGTGGATCCAGGCATAGAGTCATAGTGTCATAGAGATGGACAGCACAGAAACAAACCCTTCAGTCCAACTCATCCATGCCAACCAGATATCCTAAACTAATCTACTCCCATTTGCCAACACTTGGCCCATATCCCTCTAAGGCCTTCCTCTTCATATACCCATCCAGATGTCTTTTAAATGTTGTAATTATACCAGCCTCCACTACGTCCTCTGGCCACTCATTCTATACAAACAGACTAGCCTCTGCGTGAAAAAAGTTGCCCCTTAGGATCCTTTTAAATTTTTCAGTCATTGTGCATTCAGATGAGATCTGCTTATAGATAGAAGGCAATCCAAACTCATTGTCAGTGAACAATACCAACATTTAATAAATATGAAATATATACCAGAGATGGTAGGAGAGGACAACACCCGAATGCTACAATTCAAATGATTGAATGTCATCCTGACATAACTCTGTACGCACACGCTCAGTAGCTATTATGAGAGCTGAAAAATGTGTTGCTAGAAAAGCGCAGCAGGTCAGGCAGCATCAAAGGAGCAGGAGAATCAACGTTTCGGGCATAAGCCCTTCTTCAGGAATGAGGAGGATGTGCCAAGCAAGCTAAGATAAAAGGTAGGGAGGAGGGACTTGGGGGAGGGGCGTTGTGAATGCGATAGGTGGAAGGAGGTTAAGGTGAGGGTGATAGGCGGACAGGGGGTGGGGGCGGAGAGGTCGGGAAGAAGATTGCAGCTCAAGAAGGCAGTGCTGAGTCCGAGGGTTGGGACTGAGATGAGGTGAGGGGAGGGGAAATGAGGAAGCTGGAGAAATCTGAGTTCATCCCTTGTTGTTGGAGAGTTGCTAGGCGGAAGATGAGGCGCTCTTCCTCCAGGCGTTGTGTTGCCATGGTCTGGCGATGGAGGAGGCCAAGGACTTGCATGTTCTTGGCGGAGTGGGAGAGGGAGTTAAAGTGTTCAGCCACGGGGCGGTTGGGTTGGTTGGTGCGGGTGTCCCAGAGGTGTTCTCTGAAACGTTCTGCAAGTAGGTGGCCTGTCTCCCCAATGTATAGGAGGCCACATCGGGTGCAGCGGATGCAGTAAGCGATGTGTATGGAGGTGCAGGTGAATTTGTGACGGATATAGAAGGATCCCTTGGGGGCTTGGAGGGAAGTGAGGGGGGAAATGTGGGCGCAGGTTTTGCATTTCATGCGGTTGCAGGGGAAGGTGCCGGGAGTGGAGGTTGGGCTGGTGGGGGGTGTGGACCTGATGAGGGAGTCGCGGAGGGAGTGGTCTTTCCGAAATGCTGATAGGGGAGGGGAGGGAAATATATCCTTGGTGGTGGGGATTGTTTGGAGGTGGCGGAAATGACGATGGATGATACAATGTATCTGTAGGTTGGTGGGTTGGTAGGTGAGGACCAGTGGGATTCTGTCCTGGTGGCAATTGGATGGGCAGGGTTCAAGGGCGGAGGAGCGGGAAGTGGAGGAGATGCGGTGGAGAGCATCGTCAACCACGTCTGAGGGGAATTTGCGGTCTTTAAAAAAGGAGACCATCTGGGTTGTTCGGTTTTGGAATTGGCCCTCCTGGGAGCAGATGCGGCGGAGGCAAAGGAATTGGGAATATGGGATGGTGTTTTTACAGGGAGCAAGGTGGGAGGAGGTGTAATCTAGGAGTTGGTCGTCCGAGATAGAAATGGAGAGGTCTAGGAAGTAGAAGGAGGAGTCTGAGATGGTCCAGGTAAATTTGAGATCGGGGTGGAAGATGTTAGTAAAGTGGATGAATTGTTCAACCTCCTCGTGGGAGCACGAGGTAGCGCTGATACAATCATCGATGTAGCGGAGGAAAGGGTGGGGGGTGGTGACAGTGTAGCTGCGGAAGATGGACTGTTCCACATATCCGACGAAGAGGCAGGCATAGCTGGGGCCCATGCGGGTGCCCATGGCTACTCCTTTGGTTTGGAGGTAGTGGGAGGATTGGAAAGAGAAGTTGTTCAGAGTGAGGACCAGTTCAGTCAGTCGAAGGAGGGTGTCAGTGGAAGGGTACTGGTTGGTTCAGTGGGAAAGGAAGAAGCGGAGAGCTTTGAAGCCTTCATGATGGGGGATGGAGGTGTATAGGGACTGGATGTCCATGGTGAAGATAAGGCGTTGGGGGCTGGGGAAGTGAAAACCATGGAGGAGGTGGACCATGATGTCACTGTCACCCCCACCACCCATGCAGCCTCTGAAATCGCCGCCCAGACAACCGCCTCCACGATCACCAGGAAGACCATTGCCGACAGATTCACGACCTCCGCGGGGTCCACAACCACCAGGAACAACACCGTTTCTGCCGTCGCTGCATCTACTTCCGCCCCCAGTGACGTCACTCGCCTGCACAACGACCACACCGCATGCATGTCCACCCCGCGCCGATCTCCGCCCCTGCGTCGATCTACGCCCCCGTGCCAATCTCTGCCCCCACACCCAACCCCGACCCATGTCGATTTCCGCCCCCATGCCTAACCCCGCCCCCACGCCTAAACCTGCCCCCCACCTCCAGCTCCAGGTCTTAGCTCCCAGCCCTGCCGTATTTTCACCATCCCTCCAGACCTCTCCCTCTCTGAGGATGAAAGATCAGACCTCAGCAGAGGCCTCACCTTCATCCCCCTATGGTCCCGGATTAACGAGTTCAACACACGGCGCGGCATTGAACAATTCTTCCGCTGCCTTCGCCTCCGCGCCTACTTCTTCAACCAGGTCTCCCGCCCACCCTCTGATGACCCCTTCTCACGCCTCCAACACACCCCATCCACCTGGACACCCCGTGCTGGCCTCTTATTCACCCTCGATCTCTTCATAGCCAACTGCCGCCACTGCATTGACCGCCTCAACATGTCCACCCCTCTCACCCACTCCAACCTCTCACCCTCGGAACATGCAGCCCTCCACTCCCTTCGCTACAACCCCAACCTCATTATCAAACCGGCAGACAAGGGAGGCGCGGTGGTAGTTTGGCGCACCGACCTTTACACCGCTGAGGCTAAACGCCAGCTCGCGGACACCTCCTCCTACTGCCCCCTTGACCACGACCCCACCTCCCACCACCAAACCATCATCTCCCAGACCATCCAGAACCTCATCACCTCAGGGGATCTCCCATTCATCGCCTCCAACCTCATCGTCCCACAACCCCGCACCGCCCGTTTCTACCTCCTGCCCAAAATCCACAAACCTGACTGCGCCGGCCGACCCATTGTCTCAGCCTGCTCCTGCCCCACCGAACTCATCTCTGCATACCTTGACATGGTCCTGTCCCCCTTCGTCCAAGAACTCCCCACCTGCGTTCGGGACACCACCCACGCCCTCCACCTCCTCCATGATTTTCGCTTCCCTGGCCCCCAACGCCTAATCTTCACTATGGACATCCAGTCCCTATACACCTCCATCCCCCATCACAAAGGCCTCAAAGCCCTCCGCTTCTTCCTTTTCAGCCGAACCAACCAGTACCCTTCCACTGACACCCTCCTTCGACTGACTGAACTGGTCCTCACTCTGAACAACTTCTCTTTCCAATCCTCCTATTTCCTCCAAATCAAAGGAGTAGCCATGGGCACCCGCATGGGCCCCAGCTATGCCTGCCTCTTCGTCGGATATGTGGAACAATCCATCTTCCGCAGCTACACTGTCACCACCCCCACCTTTTCCTCCGCTACATCAATGACTGTATCGGCGCTACCTCGTGCTCCCACGAGGAGGTTGAACAGTTCATCCACTTTACTAACACCTTCCACCCCGAACTCAAATTTACCTGGACCGTCTCAGACTCCTCCCTCCCCTTCCTAGACCTCTCCATTTCTATCTCGGACGACCGACTCAACAAGGACGTTTACTATGAACCGACTGACTCCCACAGCTACCTAGATTACACCTCCTCCCACCCTGCCCCCTGTAAAAACACCATCCCATATCCCCAATTCCTTCGCCTCCGCCGCATCTGCTCCCAGGAGGACTAATTCCAAAACCGAACAACCCAGATGGCCTCCTTTTTCAAAGACCGCAAATTCCCCTCAGACGTGGTTGATGATGCTCTCCACCGTATCTCCTCCACTTCCTGCTCCTCTGCCCTTGAACCCTGGCCATTCAATTGCCACCAGGACAGAATCCCACTGGTCCTCACCTACCAACCCACCAACCTATATCATATCATCCTTCGTCATTTCTGCCACCTTCAAACAGACCCCACCACCAAGGATATATTTCCCTCCCCTTCCCTATCGGCGTTCCGGAAAGACCACTCCCTCCGCGACTCCCTCATCAGGTCCATACCCCCCACCAACCCAATCTCCACTCCCGGCACCTTCCCCTGCAACCGCATGAAATGCAAAACTTGCGCCCTCACCTCCCCCCTCACTTCCCTCCAAGGCCCCAAGGGATCCTTCCATATCCGCCACAAATTCACCTGCACCTCCACACACATCGCTTACAGCATCCGCTGCACCCAACATGGCCTCCTCTACATTGGGGAGACAGGCCGCCTACTTGCAGAACGTTTCAGAGAACACCTCTGGGACACTCGCACACACCAACCCAACCGCCCCGTGGCTGAACACTTTAACTCCCCCTCCCACTCCGCCAAGGACATGCAGGTCCTTGGCCTCCTCCATCGCCAGACCATGGCAACATGACGCCTGGAGGAAGAGTGTCTCATCTTTCGCCTAGGAACCCTCCAACCACAAGGGATGAATGCAGATTTCTCCAGCTTTCTCATTTCCCCTCCCTCCACCTTATCTCAGGCCCAACCCTAGGACTCAGCACCGCCTTTTTGACCTGCAATCTTCTTCCTGACCTCTCCGCACCCACCCCCTCTCCGGCCGATTACCCTCATCTTAACCTCCTTCCACCTATCGCATTCCCAACGCCCCTCCCCCAAGTCCCTTCTCCCTACCTTTTATCTTAGCCTGCTTGGCACACCCTCCTCATTCCTGAAGAAGGGCTTATGCCCGAAATGTCGATTCTCCTGCTCCTTTGATGCTGCCTGACCTGCTGCGCTTTTCCAGCAACACATTTTTCAGCTCTGATCTCCAGCATCTGCAGTCCTCACTTTCTGCTAGCTATTATGTGAGTAAAGGTGAAATAACTCTACATATACAACCTAAAATGATGGTGATTGTGTTGACGATCAATTCGATGTTTGCATGACTCACTTATTTTTATGGCTTGATTTCATTTTTTTTGGTATTGTACCATTCAGGCTGATGAACTAATGCAAATCTTTCCAAAGAAAATAAGTCTTCAGCATTTAAGTGAAATCTATCAGAGGAAGGAAACATTTGAAGCACACTTGCCACTCTGGATAACAAGCAGATGTGACGGTTGTTAAGCTCATAGTTAGCAGTTAACAAGTGCTGGGTGTCACACAGGTACAAGTTAATTATCTGTTCACATCTACGTATTGTAGCACATCTTTCCTCACAGTGAGTGTACTGTACTAAGTTGTGCAGAGTGCTAAAAGGATTGCAAATTAAAGTTCCTTTAATTAATTACTCTCAAAGCATGAAGTAATCAGCCTTCTGAGATAAACTATAAAATCGGTTGGAGTATGAAATTATTGATGGATAGTGATACTCTTCTGAAACTTGGGTTAGGTCATGTTGTTTCAATGGTAAACACTGCATTAAACAATACATTCAGACCTCCATCGTTGACACTCAGTAGCAGCAATGTGTTTCATCTAGAAGATAGACTACAGAAATTAACCAAGGCCCCTTAGAAACACCTTCCAAACCCCTGATGACTTCCATTAGGAAGGATAAGAACTGCAGTTACATAGGAACAGCACCACCTGCAATTTCCCCTCCAAGCCGCTCTCCATCCTGACTTGGAAATACATCACTGCTCCTTCACTGTCACTGAGACAAAATCCTGGAACACTCAGGATTTTTATTTTCTGCAGAGATCTGATGAGGATCATCTGAACTTGAGGAGTATGTGATTTAATATGTATATTAATTCTCACCAGAGACAAAGTTATATGTTTCAAACTGCTGTACTGACTGTGAAATTATAAGCATCTCTGGAAATTGGAGTTCGATCCAAGATAAACAGACAGTGAAATTTCACAGCAAAACTTGGAGAGACCTCATTATCGGAACTGCTCACAGCTGGAAGTTTCAGAGCCTGAAGCAGCTAACTGTTTGTTTATAAGACTTTTAAAACTTATAAATCTTAACCTGTTACTTTTGTAAACCTGTAATAATAAGTGAGTTTTTTTTTTACATTTTACTGCGATCTGTCTCTTGATTAAAAAATATGTAAAACATGGCATTAAATTATCCTACAGCAGTGATTTTAGAGCAGTGAGGTTGCTATTTTCTGGGTCCGTAGATTAAGGTGCAGAGGTTGCCTTCAGTAGAGTGATGTGCTCTTTCTATGGGATGTGGGAAATTAGGGAGAATTTCAATGTTCCTGGTGATTCTGTTTGCAGGAAGTGTGTTTGATGATGTAGTGAATAGCAAAGAAGGCTATCTCAGAGTACAATGAGACCTTGATCAGATGGTCCAATTAGGAGTTTAAATTAGATAAATGTGAGGTGCTGCATTTTAGAAGGCAAATCGGGGCAGGATATGTACACTGAATCGTTGGGTCCTGGGGAATGTTGCTGAACAAAGACACTTCGGGGTGCAAGTTCATAGTTTCTTGAAAGTGGAATTGCAGGTTGACAGGGTAGTGAAGAAGGCGTTTGGTACGTTTACCTTTATTAATCAGTATATTGAGTATCATAGAATTTATGATATTGGGATGCCATGTTACAGCTGTACAGGTCACTTTGATAAGGGCACTTTGGAATACTGCCTTCAATTCTGCTCTTCCTGCTAATAGGAAAGATGTTGTAAATCTTGAAAAGGTGCAGAAAAGGTTTATGAGGAGGTTGGCCAGGTTGGAGGGTTTAAGCTTTAGGGAGAAGCTGAATAGGCTGGGGTTAGTTCTTCTGGAGCGTCAGAGGCTGTCGGGTGGCCTTGAGGGGCAAGGATAGGGTGAATAGCCAAGGACTTTTTCCCAGGGTAGTAGAGTCCATAACTAGAGGACATAGGTGTAGGGTGAGAGGGGAAAGATTTAAAAGGGACCTAAGACACAACTTTTTCATGCAGCGATTTGTGTGTGTATAGAAAGTGCTGCCAGAGGAAGTGGTGGTTGCTGGGACAGTTATCACATTTAAAAGACATCTGGATGGGTACATGAATAGGAAGGATTTAGAGGGACATGATGCCAGTGCTGGCAAATAGGACTTGACTAATTAAGGATATCTGGTCAGCATCGATGTGTTGGACCGATGGGTCGGGTTCTGTACTGTACAACTCCAAGACCCAGTTACCACTCCCATTATCTGGATGTCACACTGCAACACCCCACTATCCTCAACTCCCAAACCTTGTTGGGTCCCCCATGCCGAAATGTTCTTTTACTTCTGATCGCTCTGTTTTGTGCCCTCTCCCACACAAACTCCTGTCTGGACATAATCACTAAATTACAGTGACCCCCAGGTTCCTCAATGTTCGGGCATCACATTCTCCTCCACACACATGAATCCTTGCATTCCCTTTCTCTACTTGAACTCCTAAATTCTTCTATTCCTTTACCCTGCAGCATTCAAAATATTTCTTAATCACCCTAATCATTGAAAGTCAATGAACTGTCAGGCTGGATACAGAAAAATAAAAAATAGGTGCAGGAGTAGGCCATTCGGCCCTTCAAGCCTGCTCCATCATTCAATACAATCATGGCTGATCATTCAACTCAGTCCCCTGTTCCTGTTTTCTCCCCACACTGTCTGATGGCTTTATCGCAAACAACGTAGAGCCAATCCCCGCCTCTGGGTTTCCAACATTCCCATCCCCCTCTGCTTCCTCAAAACCCTTTAAATTAGTTGCTAATCCTCTTTTGAACACAAAAGAAGGAAATTGTTTGAACGTTATAAAGAATGTGCTGGAAACACAAACTGCTTGTTTAGAATAAGGCGAGTGTGATGAAGAGAACGTCTCTAGAGAGCTGTTGTGACATGCTTAAAGCTGCTACATCTTTCTGTCAAAAACAAAACTTGAATGGGTGGCAGAGAGAACTTAGAAACTGTCAAAGGAGATTTCTTCTCAATATGAATGGTCAAGATAAAAAAGGCATCAGGTTGGAGCCCTCCTGGGTTTCTCACTCCACAAATCAATTTGCATCTGATAAGAATAGGTTACAGGATACCGAATGGCATTAAAGAGCTTTATTTTTGTACAATTTGTATACATAGTTCCTGAGGATTAGTGTGGGAACAGAACTACAGTGCCTCAGTCTTTATCGTGTTGGGACATTGAGCTAAAGAGTGCCTACTGTGTTATGAGCAATAGATTGGCTGTTCTAAACTGTGACTGTGACTCTGTATATCAATGAACCACAGTGTAAGGTGGCTTCACTCCAGAAGCAGTGCTACATGTGGAGAGGCTAGTGACAAAATATGGCATTGTAGAGTCTCATTTTCAGTTCTGGAAGTGCAAAATAGTGTCCACAGCCCTTGAGTACACTCTGGCGCATGTTAGACACCATTCTGTTGAGGGTGTTAGTGCAGAAATGATACAAAACAGCTAGATTGTGATACCACAGAATCACAGAAAGCCATTTGGCCCATCATGATTGAACCAGTTCTATGACCTAATTCTAATCTCCTGCTTTTTTCCTATATCTCTGATCATGACTTCTATCCAAACAACTATCCAACGCCTTCTCCAATGCCTCAGTTGAACCCCCATCCAGCACATTTCCAGGCAGTGCATTCCAGGCCCGAACTGCTCATTGTGTGAGAAAGTTTTTTCTTCCCTCATTTCCCTGTTGCTTCATTTGCACATCTCTTTAAATTTTTGCCATTTTATTCTTGTTCCTTTATGAGTGGGAACAGCTTCTCCTTATAGACTACATGCAGCCCACTCATGATTTTGAAATCTTCTAACTTATTGACAATTCCAAGGAGATGGCCTCATGGTGTAATGATTAGATGGTTAATCCAGGGTCCCTGCTAATATTCTGGGGGTTTGGATTTGTATCCTGCCAAGGCCAGATGGTGGAATTTGAATTCAATAAATGTCAAACTATAACCGTGAAACCACTACCGATTCTTTATAAAAACCTCATCCAATTCCCATTTTCGGAAGGAAATCTGTCATCTTTACTTGACCTGGCTGACTTGTGACTCTAGACACACAGCAACATGGTTGATTGTGAACTGCCCTCTTGGTAATTAGGGATTAGCAGTAAGTGCTGGCCTAGCCAGGTACGTCTGCCCTCTGCGAATGAATAAAAGGTTGAAAAGAAAAACCTCCTTCTATCTATCCTCATAATTGATGTTTTCTCATTCCTGGGAATCATGTAGACCAGTTTTTCTTTTAAAAGTCTGTTCAGATGCATTGTGAGACACTTTTACAGCAGGTAGGACTTGAACTGAGACCATTGAGGTCCACAGGAAGGGGTAATAATACTGCACAAAAAAGACTTTGGATCTCGTCACTGTAGTGATAAATTGATTATAGCGATGGCTCAACTCTCCTGTTAATCTCTGTCAAATGCACACATCCTGTGCTTCCCGAGGTAGAGAAGTCGACGTTTCGAATGTAACCCTTCTTCAGGTTGCACCTGAACCATTGACTTCTCCACATCCTGATGCTGCCTGGTTTGATGAGTTCTTCCAGCCTCCTGCCTTTGGATTCCAGCATTTGCAGTTGTTTTGTCGCAAACCTGTGCTTCACAGTAGGAAGAACTCCCACCAATGATTTAAAGGGACCATCAACCACACTCAGCTTTACTCTTGAATATAATTTGCAGGGTCTACCTGGTTTTACAGAATATTCTTAAGTTTTTCAGAGCTGTTTAAATTCAATAAAACTTTGAAACTCTTACACTGCTTAATGTCCAGAACAAGTAGTGCTGCAGTTGGTAGGAGTCTTGTCTTCCTTCTGACATCAATGATTCTGGACTGACCACTAGTGCCAACACTGGGAGAGCTGTCTTACAGACTAGTCGAACAATAGCCTGACATGGTCAGACTCACAGATAACGGAGATGCCAGCAGAACCATCTGCAAGGCTCTCCTTTACATCATTCACCATCCTGACTTGGAAATATATTATCCCTCCTTATCACTCGCTGGGTCAAAATCCTGAAATTCCCTTTCCAAGGGTCAATCAACAGCACATGGACTGCAGCAGTTCAAGAAGACAGGACACTACCATCTTTGCAAGGGCAACTAGGAATGGGTAATAAATATTGGCGACCCATTTCATGTGTGCCACGAGTGAATTAATTAAAAAGCTTGCTTGGGTGATCAAACCGAGATGGTGCAGAGTGGGACCAACTGCTTCCTGATGGAGAAGCTGGAATGGGAGAAGGATGATCAGATCAGGCCTTCAGTGTACACGTCTTGAGCCCACCCTCAGTGAGGAACTTCTGCAGTGTATCCTGTAGTTTGCACATACTTTGGTAAAGTTACAAACTTTAAGCCAGACCTATGGTTGATAGAGATTGTAACTGGGTGAGTGGTGGAGTTAGAGTAGATTAAGCAGCACCTGAGCCTGATGGTACATTTGGTGGGATATGACGTTTGGAAGGTGCATTCACTGACCATGGCTACTCATAATCTCATAATGGTCATTGAACGTCTTCCATTACTCCAGTCCATGAGCCTGGAGTTTTGACATTGACCTCCATGGCCTTCGAGGAGAAAGTGAGGACTGCAGATGCTGGAGATCAGACTCAAAAGGTGTGACGCTAGAAAAGCACAGCAAATCAGGCAGCATCCAAGGAGCAGGGGAGTCGATGTTTCGGGTATGGGCATTCCTGATGAAGGGCTTATGCCTGAAATGTCAAGTCTCGTGCTCCACGGACACTGCCTGACCAGCTGTGCTTTTCCAGTGTCACATTTTTTGACTTGATGGCCTTCTGACCACTGTTGATAATAATTGACCTCTCTCTCTCTCTCTCTCTCTCTCTCTTTTCTCTTATCAGCCTCCTGCACCAAGGCTTCATTGTATGTCATTGGAGAACATTGAATTGTACTCCATGCCATATTGGACTGTTTCTGAGCATTTCCCAAGTCTATGCTGTTGCTGCAAAGAATTTCAGGATCTGCTGATCCATTCGTTTAACAGAGGCAGGCTGGCTTTAAATACTGTTGTATTGTGAATCACACTAACCCCTCAAGATTATGTTCTCCGACTGAATTGGAACCTTTGTGATGTCCATTCCTTGTGTAACAAACCTGGGAATGGGTGAACCACGCATCACAATCCCAGTTCCCACTTTTAGTCCTGATCCAAAATTTCCTCTGACAAGTTTTAACTGTTCGTTTTAAATTTCAAATTATTACAGACTTAAAATTGGTCTTCACTTGGTTGGGTCAAAATCCTAGAAAGCCATTCTAGCATTTTGGATCTGTCTACAGCACAAGGACTGCGGCGGTTTAATAAGATAGCTCACCACCACCTTCTCTGGCAACTTTTGGGTGGGAATAGTTGCTGAAGTATCTGGTTCACTAATGTCTTTTAGGGAAGGAAATCTGCCATCCTTATCCAGTATGGCTGACATGTGATTCCAGATCACTATGATGTTGTTGATGCCTAACTGTCCTCTGAAATGGTCTAATAAGTCACACAGTTCATGGGAAACTGAGGATGGACAATTGTTATGGAGCTGTGAAGGTCCTGTACCTTTAAGAGAGTTAAGATGACCGGATACAGCACAAAGTGTTCTGAACAAGGTAATAATGTAACATTTGGTCAAAACAATTAGCAGTAGATGGGTTACCATGAGACAAAAACAAATTCAAAATTGGCCAACCAGTTTAAATTATGCCCCAAGATACCAAACTCTAATCAAGTTTGAATTTAATATTTTGATAATACTAAAACCAATGAAACATTCCAATGTTTTGGGGGTATAAAACCAGACAGTTTTGAACAATTGAAGGAGAACTTCCAAAAGACCAACAGATGTAGGCTGCGAGTTTAAGAGCTCTCTTAGAGGTAACTGTCTGTGGAAGAAGTTTGCACAGCAAAACATTGCAACTGACCTGGAGACAATCTACAAAGGAGATTTGGCAAAGCTGACTGGTTTTGAAATATAATTTTATTTTCGTAAATCATAATCGGGATTTTTATTGGACTAGTATTGCAGAGTGGAAGGTCAAAGATAGGTTTAAGAGAAAGGCGTTGTAAATAGTTATTAGTTCTAATATTCTCTGTGAGTCTTAAAGTATAAAGTTATTAATTTTTACATTAAATAGTGACTTTTTGGATAAGTTCTTTGCCTCTAGACTTTTAACAGATTACAGCACAGGGTGAAGCTTTTCTGTGTTGCTGGTTTAAATTAGCCGAGGGGTTTACCCCGTGTCATAACAGTTTGGGAGCTTAATACCAGGATTTGAATGGTTTGGGTTTTGGATTCATAGTTTGAACAGATTTAGATAGATCCAGTTTAAGATTTGGACAGATTTAAACAGATTTAGGGTAAAAAAATGCCCAGTAGATTTAAACACTTGCAGGTTAGTGTCCTAGACCTTTAATAAAAATGTAGATGAGACAATTTGTTTAATTTTGGTGACTTGTATTTGATGAAATTATAATTGAGAGAAATGGCTCTTAAAATTACTAAAGCGGTTCTAGGGTTTGTCGATGATTCCCAAATTTTCAAAGAAAGTTTAGAAGCAAAGAAAAATGCCATACCTTCAGAATTAGCAAAGAAATTAGTTTTAGGTTAAACCAAGGACAAAAATAAAGTGGAAATTGTAAGGGAATTACTCAAACACTTCGGTATATCAGAGAAACAGGCAAGTGCAGTAGAGATAGAAAAATCTAAATTACAATTGAGGAAAATGGAGTTAGAAGATAAAGAAGGGGGGAGAGAGAGAGGTAAAAGAGAGAGAGAGGAAAAAGAGAGGAAGGTCTTAGCTGAGCAAAGAGAGAGAGAAAATAGGGACATAAAAAAAGAGAGAAGAAGGGGAGAGACAAAAAGAGACATAATATGTACTTGAGAAGTTGCGATGTAGTCAGCAAAGTCAAGTCACCAGGATGGAGATTAAAAGAGAAAGTAGTGATATATACAAATATGTCAAAACTCTGCCAGATCTAGATGAGAAAGATGTTGAAGCCTTCTTTATTTCATTTGAAACATTGGCGAGGCAGATGGAGTAGTCCAAGGATTTATAGGTAATGCTAGTTCAAACTAAACTGGTTGGCAGAGCTAGTGAGGTATTTGTCTCGCTGTCAAATGAGGAGTCAAGAGATTATGAAGAGGTCAAACAGGCTATGTGGCTGTACAGGACATTGGTTAGGCCACTGTTGGAATATTGAGTGCAATTCTGGTCTCCTTCCTATCGGAAAGATGTTGTGAAACTTGAAAGGGTTCAGAAAAGATTTACAAGGATGTTGCCAAGGTTGGAGGATTTGAGCTATAAGGAGAGGCTGAACAGGCTGGGGCTGTTTCCCATGCAGCGTCGGAGGCTGAGGGGTGACCTTATAGAGGTTTACAAATTATGAGAGGCATAAATAGGGTAAATAGACAAAGTATTTTCCCTGGGGTCGAGGAGTTCAGAACTGGAGGGCATAGGTTTAGGATGAGAAGGGAAAGATATGAAAGAGATTTAGGGGGCAACTTTTTCACACAGAGGGTGGTACGTGTATGGAATGAGTTGCCAGAGGATGTGGTGGAGGCTGGTACAATTGCAACATTTAAGAGGCATTTGGATGGGTATATGAATAGGAAGAGTTTGGAGGGACATGGGTCGGGTGCTGGCAGGTGGGACTAGATTGGGTTGGGATATCTGGTCGGCATGGACGGGGTGGACCGAAGGGTCTGTTTCCACGCTGTACATCTCTATGACTCTATGACTCTATAAGTGCTCATGAATTGATATCAGAAGCGTATAGGCAGCAGTTTAGAAATATAAAGAAGCAACCAGGTCAGACTTATGTTGACTTTGAAAGAATTAAAGATAGTCATTTTGACAGATGGGTGCTTGCTTTAAAGATAGATAGGACCTATGAGGCTCTAAGAGAGATTATTCTGCTGGAAGAAATTATAAGAATTCACGTGGATGAATAGAAAGTTCAGGAAGTGAGAAGGGCAGCAGAACTAGCAGATGTTGGTGCATAAGACAACCTTCCGGCCAGAATTTTGTCCTGTGAGAGAGATAGAAATTGGGAGAAGGGGAGATCCTACATTACAAAACAAAGAATAGAGAACACTGGTAAGTGGTTACCACAGGATAAAAAAGAAGCCCAAGAGAGTGGCAAGGATGCAAAAGGCCTCAGGTGTTTCCACAGTGGTAAAGGGAATACATAAAGCCACAGTGTTGGCTGTTAAAGAAAGGCACTGTGGGAAAAGATATGGTAAAAGAAGCTAAATCAGTGGCATTAGAGAAGGTAGTAAAGGAGACCCCAAGAAGAGCTGACAAGCTGCAGCAGAGTGTGCAGCCAAGGCAAAGGCTGGGTATGGACTTAGTACCTGATCTCTAAAAAGAATTTGCCTCTGTGGGTAAAGTTTATTCAGAAAGAACAGGGGAAGAAGGACAAGAAGTTATAATTTTGAGAGATACAGTATCTAACCAGTCACTGATAGTTAAAGATGAGCAAATTTGTACTATTTCTGATCTGTTACCCTAGAGTGTGGTAATTTGTGGGATAGATGGACAGAAATTTAGTGTTCCCATATGTAAGATCTGATTGGAGTGTCAACTCAACACTGGGGAAGTAAGTGAGGGAGTGATTGACAGAGTGTCAGTTCCAGGAACTCAGTTTCTTCTTGGGAATAATTTGGTAGGTTCCAATGTCAGAATGGCATCCCTTGTTATGGAGAAGCCCAAGGAAGACCAAGAAACTGAGGAGTTAAAAGAGAAATATCCTGGTATTTTCCCCAACTGTGTGGTAACCAGATCCCACTATCATGAGTCACAGCACAAATTGAAAACTAAAGAGAAAGATGAAGGAGTTGAGGTTCAGTTAGCAGACACTGTTTGACGTAATGGTGCAGGAAAAACCTGAACAGGCAGAGGGTCAGACAGAAGTGTTTAGTCCTGAAAAGCTCAGTGACTTTCAACAGCAAGACAAGTCAATAAAGATATGTATGTGAATGCGTACTCCAAAAAGGAGGCAGAGGATAATCCTGAGGGTTATTATCTGAAAGATAAAATCCAAAGATGGAAATAGAGATCATCGCAGGTTAGTGCCAAGGAGAAATGGACTGAAATACATTGGATTGTGTTGCTGGTAACATCCAGACAGGAGATGTTACGGGTAGAATATAAACTACCTGTAGGAGGTCACCAAGGGGTACGAAGACTCAGGTTAAGGTACAAAAACATTTTTGTTGGCCTGGAATGCACAAGGATGTGGTTAACTTTTGCCAAATGTGTCATACATGCCAAATGGTAGGTAAGCCACAGGCGGTAATAAAACCAGCACCTTTGTTGCCAATTCCAGTATTTGGTGAACCTTTCACATGGGTTATAATTGATTGTGTAGTTCCTGTCCCAAGAAGCAAGAGTGGGAACTAGTACTTGTTAACCATAATGGATGTGTCTACCAGACTCCGGAGGCAATTCCATTCCGGAGTATCAAGGCAAAAAGGGTAGTGGAGGAGTGAAGCTTTCTTCACACGGTATGGGCTACCTAGAGAGATTCAGTCAGACCAAGGGTCAAATTTTACTGCTAGGCTGTTTAAGGAGGTTATGGATAGCTTAGGTATACAGCACTTTAAATCTAGTGCATATCATCCTGAATCCCAGGGAGCTTTAGAAAGGTGGCATCAGACCATAAGACCATGTTGACAGCATACTGTCAGGATTACCTGAATGATTAGGATAAAGGTATCCCATTCATACTGTTTGCCATAATACTGATGCCCCCAATTAATCTACTCAGTTCACTCTTTTCTAGTTAATATTTGGTCATGAAGTGAAAGGCCCTTCGAAATTAATTAAAGAAAAATTGACAGGACCAAAGTCGGAGCTCTCACACTGAGATTATGTATCGGAGGTGAGGAGGAGATGAAATAGAGTAGGTGAGTTAGCTCAATAGCACCTAAAGAGGGCAGAGTGTAGAATGGAGCAGGTCAGATAAAAGCTCTGAGACTCAGACATTTTCCCATTTCCAGTGATAGAGATCCCTTCAAAACCAGGTTTAGTGATCCCTATCAAATTGAGAAAAAGTTGAGTCAGGTGAACTATTTAGTACAGATGCCAGATAGAAAAAGACAACATAGGGTATACCACGTGAAACCGTATTATACTAGAGAGAAAGAACTGGATAAACAGGTGTTAGTTACTGTCCTGCAGAGTGAGGAATCAAATCCAGATGATGTGGATGTTGATGTGTCTCAAAATAGATTTAAAAATGAAGAAGCCCTTGAGGAGAGAGATAGGTCAGTGAGCTATCTGTCTCAGGAGCATAGAACACAGTTGAAGGGTTTGTTACTTCAGTATAAGGACATAGGTAACAATCAGTTGGAGAGGAGTAATACTATTGTACATGAACTAGACGCAGAGAATACTGCTCTGATAAAACAACACCCCTATCGGCTTAATCTTTTCAAAGCCAGACAGGTCTAGAACAAGGTGGAAGCCATGATCAACAAGGCTATCATCGAACTGAGCCGGAGAGAGTGAAGTTTGTCAATCATGTCAGTTCCCAAACCAAACAAGACTCAACAATTTTGTGTGGGTTATTGGAAGGTAATATCAGATGGTAAAATTCTCGACAGCGCAGATGAACAGAGAGATCTCAATGTCCGGCTGCATAAATCCCCAAACGTTGCTACCCAGGTTGATAGGGTTGTTAAGAAGGCATATGTTGCGTTGGCGTTTATTGGGAGGGGCATTGAGTTTCAACGCCACAAGATCATGCTCCAGCTGTACAAGACACTGGTAAGGCTGCTTCTGGAATATTGTGTGCAGTTCTGGTCACCACATTACAGGAAGGATGTGGAAGCTTTGGAAAGGGTTCAGAGGAGATTTACTAGGATGTTGCCTGGTATGGAGGGAAGGTCTTACGAGGAAACGCTGAGGAAACTGAGACTATTTTCATTGGAGAGAACGAGGTTGAGAGGGGACTTAATTGAGATGCATAAGATAATCAGAGGGTTAGATCAGGTAGGCAGTGAAAACCTTTTTCCTCGGTTGATGAAAGCTAAGACGAGGGGAGATAGCTTTAAATTGAGGGTTGATAGCTTTATGACAGATATTAGGGGTAGTTTCTTTACTCAGAGAGCAGTAGGGGCTTGGAACAGCCTGCCTGCGATAGTAGTAGACTCGCCGATGTTAAGGGCATTTAAATGGCATTGGACATACATATGGATAAATGGTTATCAGATTAATTCTGCAGATCAGCACAACATCGAGAGCCAAAGGGCCTGTACTACGCTGTAAAGTTCTATTTTCTATGTTCTATGTGAAGACAGTTACAAAATCGGACTCATATCCAATACCGAGATTGGAGGACTATATCGAGAAAGTTTGACAAGCCAGTTACATCACCAAGTTCGACTGACTGTGTGGTTACTGGCAGGTACATTTATCAGAGATGGTGAAAGAAATTTCTGCGTTTGTAACCCCAAATGGGTTATGTCAGTTTAAAGTGATGCCATTTGGAATGAAGGATGCACCAGCCACATTCCAAAGACTCATGAACAGAGTTGTGGCTGGGTTAACAAACTGTACAGTCTACTTGAATAATGTATGATCTTTCATAAGTCCTGGAAAGATCACATGATACAGTTAGCAGTGCTTTTTGAATGACTATGAAAAGCAAAACTGGTGATGAACTTAAATAAAACTGAATTCACAAAAGCAAAGGTGACATTTTTGGAACATAACATCAGTCATGGAAGGTTGACCCCACGGAACGCAAAGACAAAGGTCATCAAGGAATTTCCCTGACCAATCTCAAAGAAAGAGATGCTTCAATTTTTGAGACTCAGTGGATTCTATTGGAAGTTTGTTCCAAACTTCAGCAGTGTAGTGGCAGTGTTAACCGATTTGCTGAAGAAGAACGCAAAGTTTTGGTGGACAGAACAATGCCAGGAGGCATTCGACCATTTGAAGTCAATATTAACTACCGCACCAGTTTTAGCTTCCAAAACTTTTCAAAACCTTTTAAAGTTGCCATCGATGCTCGTGACATTGGAATTGATGCTATACTGCTACAGGATGATGAGAATGGGATTGAATTGTCAGTTGGTTACCTTTCAAAGAAACTCAACATCCAGCAGAGGAAATACTCCATGATAGAAAAAGGACTATTGAGTTTAATATTGGCATTACAGCACTTTAATGTGTATGCCATGAACAATGCGTCGGAGATTGTACATGGTTGTGTACATGAATTGCAGATTTCTTACATTCTTGGAACACTTTAATGACAAAAATATGCGACTATTTCATTGGAGTCATATGTTACAGACTTTTAATTTACATATTGTACATGTTGCAGGTTGTAAGAATGCAATCACAGATGTGTTATCGTAGTTTTAACTGATAAAGATAAGATTGATATCTATTCAATATTTTAAATTTACATTGGAGAAGTTAAATGAACTTAGATTAAAGTCATCTGTATGTCATGGTATTCAGATAAGGAATAGAGGGGAAAAAATGAAGTCTTCGTTTCATTATGATGGTTCATTTTTTTCTTCAGGGAGAGTTGATATGAAGGTGTAAAGGTCTTGTACCTTTAAGAGAGTTGACAAGCGAGCATGCCCTGCCGGACACAGCACAATGTGTTCTGAACAATGTAACAATGTAACATTTTGTCAAAACAGCTAGCAGTGTTGGGTTGCCATGAGACAAAAAACAAATTCAAATTCAGCCAATTAATTTAAATTATGCCACAAGATGCCAAACTCCAATCAAGTTTGAATTTAGCAATTTGATAATATTAAAACCAATGAAACTACCCAGTGTTTTGGGGAATAAAACCGGACAGTTTTGAACAGTTGAGGGAGAACTGCCAAAAGACTAACAGATGTAGGCTGCTAGTTTAAGAGCTCTCTGAGAGGTATGTGTCTATGGAAGAAGTTTGCACAGCAAAACATCGCAAGCAACCTGGAGAGAATCCTCAAAGATGATTTGGCAAAGCTGATGAGTTTTGAAATGGGACTTTTCTTCATAAATTGTAATCAGGACTTTTTTTTAATCAGACTAGTGGTTGTTGAGTGGAAGGTAAAAGATAGGTTTAAGAGAAAGCAGTTGTAAATAGTTTTAATATTCTCGGTGAGACTTAAAGAAAAATGTTGTTAACTTTTACTTTAAATAGTGACTTTTGGGATAGTTCTTTGCCTCTCGAATGTTAACAGATTGCAGCACAGGGTGAATCTTTTCTGTGTTGCTGGATCAAATTAACTGAGGGGTTTACCCTCTGCTGTAACACAATAAATGCTAGCCGAGACAGTAAGATCCAAATCCTGTGAATGAATGTTAAAAATCACTTCCAGGTGACCCCTATTATCACAAAAATGATTTTTAAAAATCTTAACAGTTGCAGTGTTTTGAATAATTATACCAACTAACTTTTTAAAGATTAAACATTAATCAGTAAATATCAATGAAGGACTAAGTAATACATTTTGGTAAAAGCTGCTATTCAAAGTCAATCAAAAGCAATTAGGGATGGGCAATGAATTCTGACCCAACCAGAGTTACCTATATCCCACAAGTTAAAATCAAATTCTCCAAGTTTGAAGAGTTAGAAACTACCCAGGGTATTTACACAATGTTTTGAAGGTGGCAGAACAATTTAACAGGCTTAGACTGTTATATAATATTAGTGTATCTCCTGTGAATGTAGTTAAATGGGAAGTCAGTGCTCTTGATGCTTTCATTGAGCATCTACAGCATATTGGAAAGAGATGTCAGAACTCCCCCCATGACTAATTCTCCTTTGCTACGATCAAGCATTGCTTGCCAACTCCAATTCTTTGCTCCCTTTTTCACCACGTTCTCCACTGTCTCCACACACTGCTCTCTGCTCTCCTCGCCAACCCACACCCAATTTTTTCTGCACCCTTCGCTACCTTAATCACTGCTCCATTCTCCAGTATCCTCACTCCCCACAGCATCGTTCTCACTGCTCTCTGCTCCCCTCAGCAACATACTCCCCATTCTCTCCACCCTTCACTCCCCTCCCTGTCGTTTGCACTGTCCTCCGCTCCCCTTGCTGTCCCATTAACCCTGTGGTTGGTCCGTCAGTGATTCAATCATTTTGTAACTTGGTCCCATGTATCTAATTGAAATCGGACCACGGAGCATATGCTTTTGCTTTGAAATGCAAGACGTCACCTGGAGTATTGTGCACAGTTTTAGTCCCCTTATTTGAGGAAAGATGTTGTGGCATTGTAGGCAGTTCAGACGAGGTTCACTAGATTGATCCCAGAGATGAGGGGTTTGTCGTATGAAGAAAGATTGAACGGTTTAGCCCTATACTCTCTGGAATTTAGACAAATGAGAGGAAATCAAATTGAGGCATTCAAGATAATAGAAGGTGTGGGTAAAATAGCCGTGGAACAGATGCTTCCTCTTGTGGGGCATTCTAGGATAAGAGGTTATAGTCTTAGGATAAGGGGCAGCAAATTTAAACCAGAGTTCAGGAGGAACTACTTCTCCCAAAGGGGTGTGAATCTGTGGCATTTACTACCTCCAAAGTGCAGAGGATGCTGGGACAGTGAGTAAATTTAAGGGGGAGTTAGACAGATTTTTAATTGGTAATGAGTTGAAGGGTTATGGGGAGAAGGCAGGAAAGTGGGGGTGATGAACATATCAGCCATGATCGAATGATGGAGCAGGTTCGATGGGCTGAAAGGCCTAATTCTGCTCCTACAACTTATGACCGTATCAAATTATCATCTTTTAATGGGAGGTCTTGCACATCTGATAAATGCACCTCCTGTAATTGAGTTGGAAGCAAGGCAATTTCTGGAATCCTTAGGTACTTTAAGGGGTGGTATGGTGGTTCAGTGGGTAGCACTGCTGCCTCACAGCATCAGGGACCTGCGTTCGATTCCAGCCTTGGGCGACTGTCTGTGTGGAATTTGCACATTCTCCCCGTTGTCTGCATGGGTTTCCTCTGGATGCTCCGGTTTCCTCCCACAGTCCAAAGATGTGCAGGTTAGGTGAATTGGCCATGCTAAATTGCCCATAGTGTTAGGTGCATTAGTCAGAGGGAAATGGGTCTGGGTGGGTTACTCTTCGGAGGGTTGGTGTGGACTTGTTGGGCTGAAGGGCCTGTTTCCACACTGTAAGTAATCTAATCTTAAGCAAAGGCAAGAGTTCAAGAATAAGGAAGTAAATAAATCATTATTGAAACTGGTTCACCCTTAGCTGAAGAGTTTGTTCAATCCTGGGAAGCACACTTTGAGAAAGATGTCAAACCCTTGGAGATAGTGCAGAGGAGATTTATGAGAATGATCCAGTAGTGAGCAGGCTTCTGTAATGGGGAAAGATTTGAAAAGCTGAGATTCTTCTTTTTGACACAGGTAAGGATATAGGAACTTTATCCAAAATTTCACAAAATCTTAATAAACCAGGATAAGCTATTATGAATGGAATAGAGTGAGCATCTTTTGTACATCAGACAGTGCATCAGGATACCTTTAAGAGACAATTTCACCAAATCATCACTGCTTCATAGCATGTGGCCTGAGGGTATGAAGATCTCAGACTCCATATTCCCTCAGAAGCATGACACTCTGTTGGTGTAAAGCTCCTCTGATGTAAATGAATAGTTTAATATTAGCCCACACCCTTAAGTGCCCAAGGATTATAATATTTGTACATAATAGTTAGCTGTAATAAGCATTGTTAGAATCTTCCAGACCATGGTAAGCATGTTCAGTTTTTTATGTTACATATGAGAACATCAGGTGAAATATCTTGTTGGGTGTAAACTCATATGTGTAACCAGGAATGTTTAAAGTTAAAATTGTACTCAAAAAACAAACTGGGGTTGGGGTAAAGGAGAGGGAAGAGGAGGAAGTATCTTCTTTTTTACACAGAGATTTGTTGTGATTCAGAATGCACTGCATGGAAATGGCAGTGGAGGAAGACTCAATAAGAACTTGCAATAGGGATTTGTGTACTCACTTGAAAAGGAAAATAATGGCAGGGGAATAGGAAAAGTACAGAGGAGTGTTGGGGATTGGTGTCAGAAATAATTGGACAGTTCTTTCAGAGACCTGATATATTGAACAGCTTCTGTACTGCAAGACTCAATGTTTCAATGCAGATGACAAGTTAACGGCTGGATTATTGTGTTTTGTTTCTACTTGGAGGTTGCTGTATGAAAGGAGAATTAAATGTGCTGAATCAAACAGTATTTTGCTGTTGAATTATGTCTTTTGGGGCTTAACTGTGACCCTTAACAACCTTCGGAATTCAGTCTAATGCTCGCTGCACTCAATAAAGCATCAGCTGAACCTAGAGGAATTTTAAAATGACGTGTATATTTTTTCCTGTGGGCAAACATTTCCAACCAACAAATAAGAATGAATTTGTGATATCTAATTAAGCCAGAAACTTAGGGGTCCCAAAGTGTTCAAAGCAATAAACAGCTCAGCTCTCTGAGTAAATGCAGAGGTCTTTGGGTGAGGTTTTTTATTATTGGTTTTAGCCTGGAATTCCTTAGGCTGTTGCTTTTAACATAGCATTCCAATCTTCAGGAGAAGCTATCTATTAAACCAAATGCAGATCTAAATTGAAATGTAATTGGCAGGCCCTAAGTAGCTCAATGTGTGCCACATTTGCATCTCTCTCTCGCACAATTCCTATGGTGAGAAAGAGGCCATTTGGTCCATCAAGTCGGCATTGACTGCCCCACCGGGTTATCCCGCATTTAGCATGGCTGACCTATCCAGCCTGCATATCCCTGGACAGTATGGGGCAATTTCCCATGGCCAATCCACCTAACCTGCACACCTTAAGACTGTAGAAGGAAACTCACACAGACACATATAAGAGCACATAAACTTCAAGCAGACATTCACCCAAGGTTGGAATTGAACCTGGGTCCCTGAAACTCTGGGGTGGCAATGCTAACCATTGTGCCACCGTGTCACACAACTTTTTAACTCATGCACACTCTTCTAATTTCCATTTACCTTCCGTATGTATGTTTTGAAGACATGTATGCAGACAGTCAGACATTTGCAGACACGCAAACAGATACACAAACAAGCACAGATATACAGAGACGCAGACAGGTACATACACACAGATGCAGACACACACAGATGCAGACACACACACACACACACAGGGAGAGAGACAAATGCATACAAACACACAGAGACACACGGACAGATACAGAAGCACACAGATAGACTCAACCACACAGAGACACACAGACAACAAAAAACAGAGAGACACACAGACAAATGTAAATTCACAAAACTCCCAAACAGACACAAATACATGGAGATATACAGGCAGACACAAAGTCACACAGACAACATAAATACACAAAAACCCACAGACACAATGTACGGAGACTTACAAACACACAAACACAAACCACCATAAAGACAGAGGCAAACAGACAAGACACACAAACAGACACACACACTGAGACAGAGAGAGAGAGAGAGAAAGTCATACAGACAAAATAAACACACAAAATCATACAGATATACATGACCACACAAAGTCACATAGACACTATAAACACACAAAAACTCACAAACAAACACAAATACACTGAGACATAGAGAGACACAAACACAAAGACACACAGAGACAAACACGTGGAGACTCATAGGCAGACGCAAAAATACAGAAATACACAGACAGACAAAAAACACACTGTGACACTGTCACTAACACAGAAACAGACAGACACGAACACACAAAGTCATACAGATGGACACAAACATTCAGGCAGACATAAACTCACAAAAATCCACAAACAGACAAAAACACAGAGACACAGACAGGCACAGACACATAGAAATACACAGGCAGACAAACACACAAAGACACATGGACAAACACAAACTCACAAAGTCACCCACACAGAGACAAACACACAATGATACACAAACACACAAATACACAGTGTCTGAAGGCAGATCGACACATACAGAACTCATGCACACACAAACATACACACACGGGATATCGAATACAGCCTCGGGAATGGGAACTGTGGTGGGTGTGCTGTGGAATGTGGAGTGGGCAAAGTGGATTTCTGTCAGCTGGTTGAATATCAGGAAGCAAGGGCTGATGAATGTTGGCAGTGAGGAGACTGCCTGGCAATGATGCCACACACAGGTGTCAACTGACTCAGTACCCGAGATTGCTTCAAAAGGTTGTTAACCCGAAATCACATATTTGTGAACGGAATTAAGTGTTGCTGTCCGGATATAACATGTGGCACATTGTGCGCACAGACCATCAGATTGCCAAACATTCCAAGGTGGAAGCATTGCTGATGTCTCAGCTTTGGAGGGAAAAGTCTTAGAGTGGAAACATTCATGAGAAGGAAAGAGAAAGGATTTGAGTAGGTGGACTGAGAGGTGAAATCTGGACACACTGTCCAAGGGCAGCAGCTAGGGTCATCAAGGGAGTGTCATCGAAAGATGGGAATCACCCACTCAATCCACTTGGATCCCCAGGCAGTGGGAGAGATGTGCAGACAAAAGGTATTAGGGCTCAGGATCACCAATACTTGGCACAGCAGGAGGTGAAAAGTGTGGAGAAACTGGCTGCATCAGGGTTTCATGGGGAATCGTAGAGCCATAGAGACCTACAGCACAGAAAAAGCCCTTCAGCCCATTGAATCTGCACCCTTCAGGAACAATCATTAACTTTTTAAATCCCATTTGCCAGCAATTGCCATTGCAAGTCCATGTCTAAATATTAGGCTAACATTTCACCCTTGGCTGTGACAGGTTTCAAGCCCATATCTCCAGAACAGGAGCCTGACATTCTGGTCTACTGATATTACCACCATACCATCACCTCCCTGAAACAGTAGCTGAAGAGAGGGAGAGAGAAGTAGGAGACAGGGCAAGCTCAGTACCAGGGTTTTTAGAAATTGGATGAGTTACCTGCGGCTGTCGGAGTGTCAGAACCTGTAATCTACTACATAAGAATTCCACAAACTCATTGTAACCACAAAGGGTCATCCAGTCACTCTAATGCTCATATCTTAGTCTGTCATGTTAGTGGAAACATCTTCTCCACATCCACTCAATCCAGGCCTCTCAGTATTCTATTGGATCCTCCCTCATCCTTCCAAACTCCATCAAATACACACCCAGGGTCTTCAACTGCTGCTCATTTGACAAGCCCTTTATCCCTGAGATCATTATTGCAAACCTCCCCTGGACCCCCTTCAAGACCAGCATGTCTTTCCAGCTCCCAATACTCCAAATGCAGTCTGACCAGACATAAAGCCAGGCCCATCATTTGAATGGATGCCCCCCCCCCATCCCTCTCCCCCAATATCTAGACAATCATTGCTTGTATTCATTGCCTGGAGTAAATAAGGACATTAGTAAGATTAATATGGAATTGTCTGAGTGACAGGAAGCAGGGAATTAGGAAATGGATATTTATTTCAATCTGAAGGAAAACGTGAATGGAGTTCCCTCAGAGTCATTGTCAGCGTCTTTTCCTTTTCCTGATATGTATGAATACCCTAAATCTGAATGTGCAAGGCATTTTTTCAAAGTGTGTGGCTGATACAAACCTGTTGAGAATAAGGAAGATAATGTAGATCTTAAAACAGAATTGACAAATTGGAATGAGTGGCTGGTGGCAGATGAAATTCAATCACAGAGAATTGGGGATTGATTCATTTTGATTGGGTTTGAAGATGCAATGGCTTTAAGAGATATATTTTGTCCTTTTTAATGAAGAGAGGTTGAGGCAGAGATACCAAGTGGCCTGCTTCAAACCAACAAAGTAAGCAGCTTGTGAGGCTTTGGATTTTGTTTTTAAAAGTTGGAACAAAAAAAGCAGCCTGAATGGGTGGGGTCAAGCTCCCATAGAACTGGGACTTTTAGTTGTAGCTTTTAGTAGCTGTTGAGATTGTGAAATCTGTTACATTTATCTCTCTCCCTCTCTTTCGCTTTGCTACAGCTAAAAGCTGGGGTGGTCTCCCTGCTTCCACAATTGCATGTGAGACAATCTACCTTAGTGAATTTGCTTTTGGCAAGGGTGTGCGCATGGGAAGTTACTATACTGAAACAGTTATTGAGTAATTTATTATTTTGCTAAGTATTTCCATTGAGTTACAATTAAACCAATTCTTTTATCTTTGTTTCTTGGCATTTTAACCATAGTATATGAATGAAGTGTGTTTTGCTTCAAGCCTGGTAATTTGACAAATTAAATTGCATCCAGAATGCAAGGTAGACAGGCAAAAGTACAGCAAGCCAGGCAGCATCAGGAGGTGGACAAGTCTATGTTTTGGGTGTAACCCTTCTTCAGGATGCAATGCCTGATACGAGCCTTTAAAATAAGAAAATGCTAGGATCTGAGGTATCTCCTTGACTTATGCCTGAAATACTGATTCTGCTGCTGCCTGAGCTGCTTTTCCAGCATCATACTTTTTGACCCTGACTCTCCAGCATCTGCAGTGCTCACTTTCCCTGACTTTCTCCATGTTTTGAGGGGTTTGGTCTGGTTTATAACAGTGGGAAAATCTTGGAGTAAAGGGTACAGTTATTCAAAGGTTGTATAGATTATTGAAGGCAGAAAAATCTGTTGAGAAACCTGCTATTAAAATATGACATAACCAAGGCTTCATTGATCAAGATATAGAGTGTAAGAGCGAGGAGGTTCTGTAGATATCAGGAGCTGTAATATATGTCTGTTGAATCATTCAATACCATGTTACCCTCGTCTAGTTCAGCCAAGGCTGGAGTATTGCATCCTACCTGGGCACTGTAATTTAGGAAGGATGTGATGATACTGGAGACAGTGCAGAAAAGATTCTCTCAGACAGGTACACACCAAACACACACACAGACACACACACACACACACACAAGCACACATATGGGCAAACAGGTATACACATGCACATGTGTCTTAGCATACAAACACCAATAAAACACAAATGCAGTATTAGAATACAACAAAAGAGGAGTTATCTTTTAGAGTCATAGAGATGTACAGCATGGAAACAGACCCTTCGGTCCAACCTGTCCATGCCGACCAGATATCCCAACCCAATCTAGTCCCACCTGCTAGCACCTGGCCCATATCCCTCCAAACCCTTCCTATTCATATACCCATCCAAATGCCTCTTAAATGTTAAAAATCACACAACACCAGGTTATAGTCCAACAGGTTTAATTGGAAACACACTCGCTTTCGGAGCGACACTCTTTCATCAGGTGATTGTGGAGGGCTCGATCGTAACACAGAATTTATAGCAAAAATTTGCAGTGTGATGTAACTGAAATTATACATTGAAGAATTGATTGTCTGTTAAGCCTTTCATCTGTTAGAATACAGTGGTAGTTTCACTTCTTTCATGTGTAAATCACAAAACCCTTTTTTTTAAAGTTGCATTCTCGGGTTAGCTGTTAACAATGGTGATAGCTAGACAATGTGTTGAAGGTGTTAGCCCCCTGTGTTCTCTGTCTATGACCTGATGTTTAGATTGATTCCAATCTAAAAAGTGAAATAACAGAGTTTTACATAAATTCATGCAGTTTTTGAGCTCAGAGTGCGACATGAATCGATGTGGTTTTTGAGCAAAGTGCAATGTAACTTTGTACCAAAAAAATTCACCACACACAATATATATGTGTGCATGTGGGTCTTTGTCTGTCTGTGTGTGTGTCTGTCTGGGGTGGGGGCTGTGAGTGTGAGAAAGTGTGTGTGTGTGTAGTGAGTGCAGAGTGTCTTAAGTCTGTGAGGGGGTGCATGTGTGGGAGTCTGTGTGTCTATAAGGGTGTGTGTGGGTGTCTGTGTGCGCGTCTGTGTGTATCTGTGTCCGTGTGCATGTGAGAGTGTGTGTGTGTGTAGGAATATCTGTGTGTGTGTGTAGTGCAATGGTGATCACCTGTAATGTGACATGAACCCAAGGTTCCGGTTGAGGCCCTCCCTATGGGTACCGAACTTAGCTATCAGCCTCTGCTCAGCCACTTTCCTCTGCTGCCTGTCCAGAAGTCCACCTTGGAGGATGGTCACCTGAAGGTCCGAGGCTGAATGTCCTGGACCACTGAAGTGTTCCCCAACTGGGAGGGAACCCTCCTGTCTGTTGATTGTCGTGCGGTGCTCATTCATCTGTTGTCGTAGCCTTTGCTCAGTTTCCCCAATGTACCATGCCTCTGGGCATCCCTGCCTGCAACGTATAAGATAGACAATGTTGGCTGAGTCACATGAGTACCTGCCATGTACACGGTGGGAGGTGTTCCCACGCGTAATAGTGGTATCAATGTCCACAATCTGACACGTTTTGCAGCGTCCACCGTGACAGGGTTGTATGGAGTTGTCCTGAGAGCCGGGCAGTTTGCTACGAACAATGATCTGTTTGAGGTTTGGCGGTTGTTTAAAGGCAAGTAGTGGAGGTGTGGGGAAGGTCTTGGTGAGGTGCTCATCTCCATTTATAATGTGTTGCAGGTCACGAAGAACATGGCGTAAATTTTCAGCCCCTGGGAAGTACTGAACAATGAAGGGTACCCTGTCAATTGCAGCCCGTGTCTGTCTCCTGAGGAGGTCATTACGGTTCCTTGCTGTGGCACGTCGGAACTGGCGGTCGATGAGTTGAACATTGTACCCCGTTCTTGTGAGGGCATCCTTGAGTACTTCCAGGTGTCTTCGAGGAGAAAGTGAGGTCTGCAGACGCTGGAGATCAAAGCTGAAACTTTATTGCTGGAACAGCACAGCAGGTCAGGCAGCATCTAGGGAACAGAAGATTCGACGTTTCGGGCACATGCCCTTCTTCAGGAAGAAGGGCATGTGCCCGAAACGTCGAATCTTCTGTTCCCTAGATGCTGTCTGACCTGCTGTGCTGTTCCAGCAATAAAGTTTCAGCTACTTCCAGGTGTCTGTCACGTTCCGGTGTATGCATAGGGCTTGTCCATAGGGAATGGCTGTTCTAATATGTTTTGGGTGGAAGCTGGAGAAGTGTAGCATTGTGAGGTTGTCTGTGGGTTTGCGTAGAGTGTGGTGTTGAGGTGTCCGTCCTTGATGGAGACGCACGTGTCCAAGAATGAGACAGACAGTCGAGAGTAGTCCATGGTGAGTTTGATGGTGGGATGAAAATTGTTGATGTCACTGTGTAGTTTTATCAGTGACCCCTCGCCATGGGTCCAGAGGAAGAAAATGTCATCAATGTACCTGGTGTACAATGTCGGTTGGAGATCCTGCATAGAGAAGAAATCTTGTTCGAACCTGTGCATAAAAATGTTGGCATACTGGGGTGCAAATTTGGTCCCCATGGCTGTTCCGTGTGTCTGGATGAAGAATTGGTTGTCAAAGGTGAAGACGTTATGATCAAGGATAAAGCGGATGAGTTGTAGGATGGTGTTTGGAGACTGGCAGTTGTTGGTGTTGAGTACTGAGGCTGTTGCTGCGATGCCATCATTGAGGGGGATGCTGGTGTAGAGTGCAGAAACATCCATTGTGACGAGGAATGTTCCCGGTTCGACTGGTCCGTGGGTGCTGAGTTTCTGTAGAAATCCGTAGTGTCGCGACAGAAGCTGGGGATCCCCTGTACAATCCGAATCACTCTTAAATGTTGCAATTGTACCAGCCTCCACCACATCCACTGGCAGCTCATTCCATACACGTATCACCCTCTGCATGAAACAGTTGCCCCTTAGGTCTCTTTTATATCATTCCCCTTTCACCCTAAACCTATGCCCTCTAGTTCTGGACTCCCCCACCCCAGGGAAAAGACTTTGCCAATTTATCCTATCCATGCCCCTCATAATTTTCTAAACCTCTATAAGGTCACCCCTCAGCCTCCGACACTCCAGGGAAAACAGCCCCAGCCTGTTCAGCCTCTCCCTATAGCTCAAATCCTCCAATCCCAGCAACATCTTGTAAATATTTTTTGAACCTTTTCAAGTTTCACAACATCTTTCCGATAGGAAGGAGACCAGAATTGCATGCAATATTCCAACAGTAGCCTAATCAATGTCCTGTAGAGCCACAACATGACCTCCCAACTCCTGTACTCAATACTCTGACCAATAAAGGAAAGCATACCAAACGCCTTCTTCACTATCCTATCTACCTGCAACTCCACTTTCAAGGAGCTATGAACCTGCACTCCAAGGTCTCTTTGTTCAGCAACACTCCCAAGACCTTACCATTAAGTATATAAGTCTTGCTAAGATTTGCTTTCCCAAAATGCAGCACCTCACATTTATCTGAATTAAACTCCATCTGTCACTTCTCAGCCCATTGGCCCATCTGGTCCAGATCCTGTTGTAATCTGAGGTAACCCTCTTCGCTGTCCATTACACCTCCAATTTTGCAAACTCACTAACTGTGCCTCTTATGCTCGCTTCCAAATCATTTATGTAAATGACAAAAGGTAGAGGACCCCGCACTGATCCTTGTGGCACTCCACTGGTCACAGGCTCCAGTCTGAAAACAACCCTCCACCACTACCCTCTGTCTTCTACCTTTGAGCCAGTTCTATATCCAAATGGTTAGTTCTCCCTGTATTCCATGAGATCTAACCTTGCTAACCAGTCTCCCATGGGGAACCTTGTCGAAGGTCTTACTGAAGTCCATATAGATCACTGAGGTAAAAACAAAGACTTCAGATGCTGGAAATCAGTTTCTGGATTAGTGGTGCTGGAAGAGCACAGCAGTTCAGGCAGCATCCAAGGAGCAGCGAAATCGATGTTTCGGGCAAAAGCCCTTCTTCAGGAATAAAGGCAGAGAGCCTGAAGCGTGGAGAGATAAGCTAGAGGAGGGTGGGGGTGGGGAGAAAGTGGCATAGAGTACAATAGGTGAGTGGGGGAGGGGATGAAGGCGATAGGTCAAGGAGGAGAGGGTGGAGTGGATAGGTGGAAAAGGAGATAGGCAGGTAGGACAAGTCCAGATAAGTCGTGGGGACAGTGCTGAGCTGGAAGTTTAGAACGAGGGTGAGGTGGGGGAAGGGGAAATGAGGAAACTGTTGAAGTCCACATTGATGCCCTGGGGTTGAAGTGTTCCGAGGCGGAAGATGAGGCGTTCTTCCTCCAGGCGTCTGGTGGTGAGGGTGCGGCGGTGAAGGAGGCCCAGGACCTCCATGTCCTCGGCAGAGTGGGAGGGGGAGTTGAAATGTTGGGCCACGGGCCGGTGTGTTTGATTGGTGCGTGTGTCCCGGAGATGTTCCCTAAAGCGCTCTGCTAGGAAGCGCCCAGTCTCCCCAGGAGAACGCATCGGGAGCAACGGATACAATAAATGATATTAGTGGATGTGCAGGTAAAACTTTGATGGATGTGGAAGGCTCCTTTAGGTCCTTGGATAGAGGTGAGGGATGAGGTGTGGGTGCAGGTTTTACAGTTCCTGTGGTGGCAGGGGAAGGTGCCAGAATGGGAGGGTGGGTTGTAGGGGGGCGTGGACCTGACCAGGTAGTCACGGAGGAAACGGTCTTTGTGGAAGGCGGAAAGGGGTGGGGGGGGGAAATATATCCCTGGTGGTGGGGTCTTTTTGGAGGTGGCGGAAATGTCGGCGGATGATTTGGTTTATGTGAAGGTTGGTAGGGTGGAAGGTGAGCACCAGGGGCGTTCTGTCCTTGTTACGGTTGGAGGGGTGAGGTCTGAGGGCGGAGGTGCGGGATGTGGATGAGATGCGTTGGAGGGCATCTTTAACCACGTGGGAAGGGAAATTGCGGGTCTCTAAAGAAGGAGGCCATCTGGTGTGTTCTGTGGTGGAACTGGTCCTCCTGGGAGCAGATACGGTGGAGGCGGAGGAATTGGGAATATGGGACGGCATTTTTGCAAGAGGTAGGGTGGGAAGAGGGGTAATCCAGATAGCTGTGGGAGTCGGTGGATTTGTAAAAATGTCAGTGTCAAGTCGGTCATCATTAATGGAGATGGAGAGGTCCAGGAAGGGGAGGGAGGTGTCAGAGATGGTCCAGGAAAATTTAAGGTCAGGGTGGAATGTGTTGGTGAAGTTGATGAATTGCTCAACCTTCTCGCGGGAGCACGAGGTGGCGCCAATGCAGTCATCAATGTAGCGGAGGAAGAGGTGGGGAGTGGTGCCGGTGTAATTATGGAAGATCAACTGTTCTACGTAGCCAACAAAGAGACAGGCATAGCTGGGGCCCATATGTGTGCCCATGGCTACCCCTTTGTCTGGAGGAAGTGGGAGGATTCAAAGGAGAAATTGTTAAGGGTGAGGACCAGTTCGGCCAAACGAATGAGAGTCCATATAGATCACATCTACTGCTCTGCCCTCATCAATCTTCTTTGTTCCTTCTTCAAAAAACTCAATCAAGTTTGTGAGACATGATTTCCCATGCACAAAGCCATGTTGACTATCCCTAATCGGTCCTTGCCTTTCCAAATACATGTACATCCTGTCCCTCAGGATTCCCTCCAACAACTTGCCCACCACTGAGGTCAGGCTCACTGGTCTATAGTTCCCTGGATTGTCTTTACCGCCCTTCTTAAACAGTGGCACCACGTTTGCCAACCTCCAGTCTTCTGGCACCTCACCTGTGACTATCGATGATACAAATATCTCAGCAAGAAGCCCAGCAATCACTTCTCTAGCTTCCCACAGAGTTCTCGGGTACACCTAATCAGATCCTGGGGATTTATCCACTTTTAACCGTTTCAAGACATCCAGCACTTCCTCCTCTGTAATCTAGACATTTTGCAAGATGTCACCATCTATGTCCCTACAGTCTATATCTTCAATATCCCTTTGCATTAGTGGAACAGGATTCCTCTCAAATAATGTTGTCACATACTGTGAGCTTGTTCTCTCAACAGAAATCGACAAGTTTGACTGCTCAGTCCTCTCCTGTTGCCTGAGGAGAGCAATTAATTGCAGATAAAACTTCGAACTACATATTGTTGTGAGACATTTCTCTCTAATGGCAAAATTTTAACAGAATTACCTAACAAAAATTTCCATGAATAGTGTTCCATGGATGCTTTGTTCTGTCTGATATCCATTCATCTCTGTCCTTTCCTACCAATTTAACTTTCAATCTTTACCTCGAACAAATAATTCTAAGAACTCATTTTCTAGCAGTTAACCACTATTTGTGTCTCTAGAGCAGTCTAAATTGTTAAGGAGAACGAAATCTTCCAAATTGATCGTCTTTGTGGCCAATTAATCTTCCATTTCGTTTTGCGGAGATGCAGGTCTGGTTAAATGCCTCACTCACATCTTATTTTCCAACCTTCCCTGTGATCTAAAGTGCTGAGACCTAGAGTTATCACATCCACGTTCTAATGTCCTCTCTTCCAGTGAGTAAAATTAGCTTTAATAACCCTAGAAGGTTTGAATCATTTGTGTGTTTAGACTCAGATTTCAGCATTCTGAATAACCAAATCAAAAATTAAAGGACATATTGTCAAGGTCAGAGATACTGATTTTTATGACTCAATGCCCTATTTTTTATAAATGTTAAGAAGTGTCAGCACAAATGCCTTTATCAGTTGTTCACTAATATTAAATGTAGAAGTGGGATGTCAGACTTCTGACTCACCAAATATAATCATATCTGATTCACAGCTGGCTTTGTTTCATCTCTATGCTCAGAATCCTGCACAGATCAAGATGAACACCTTATTGTAAATGGCGCAGTCATTGATCTTTATCTCCCATATGAATATACATAAGAACTTAGAAATTAAATTGGCCCCTTGAACCTGCTCTGCCATTTGATAAGATTGTGGTTGATCTGACAGTGACTTTAACTGTGAACAGCCAATGTGATATGACCCTTACCCAGCCATTAATTTCATGACCAATGTACCATTTAACTTCTGTTTTGTGTCATATTTTTGGTTTGGACCCAGTGAGCTGTTGGATTCCTGGCTGGAACCAATGTTGTTCTTTGGAACAGAACATGTCTTTTAAATCTCTGTTTGAATTGAGTATAGGAGTTGGGACATCCAGCTGAGGTTGCGCAAAATGTTGGTGAGGTCACTTTTGGAGTACTGCATACAGTTCTGGTCGCCCTACTATAGAAATTATATTATTAAATTAGAGACGGTGCAGAAACATTTACAAGGATATTACTGGGAATCGAAGGTTTGAGTGATAAGGAGATGCTGGATAGGCTGGAGCTTTTTTCACTGGAATCTAGGAAGTTCAGAGTTGATTTTATCGAGGTTTACATAATCATGAGGAGCATAGGTAAGGTGAATAGTCATGGTCTTTACCCTAGAGCAGGGGAATTGAAAATGAGAGGGCATATTTTTATGGTAAGACAGGAAAGATTTAAAAGGGACCTGACATGTGACCTTTTCATGCAGAAAGTGGTTTGTACGTGGAATGGTCTGCCAGAGGAAGTGATAGACGCAGATACAGCTGCAACATATAAATGACATTGACATAGGTACATGCGTAGGAATGGTATAGAGGGATATGGGCCAAAAATAGGAAAGTGAGACTAATTTAGTTTGGGAAACTTGGTTGGCATGGATGAGTTGGACTGAAGGCTCTGGTTCCATGCTGTATGACTCTACGACTCTATGCTACATATGCAATTCCAGATTGCACCATTATCCAGGTTACAATCAGTAATCTGGATGGGAGGGGATATGAAGCATTGTTGCTGATTCCCATCTTCAGCTCTAAGTGCACTCCCAGCACTGTGACCAAACAATCCATATGGTTACGCATTTAGATTGGAGTCCAAGAATTATTGACTTGTTTGTTCGACATTTATATACCTCAACCATTTTTAACTTTTCATGGCACCACATTTTTAAGGCCCATTTAAAGACTTCATAAAAGGTCAGTAGGGAATGATATTTTTAAAAAAAATGAATGCAGCTGACTTTCAATTATTCTCTAAAGAGGCCTAATTAAAAAAAAAACAAAATAAAGCCTCAGTGGGTGTGAAGGAACTCCATGCATTGTTAATTGGATTCAAGCCAAATAGAGATGATGATGATGGATTTTCCCATTACTTCAACAGCTGAGCAATCATTAAGGATGATGAAATGTGAAACAAGGCACAGATTATTTTCTTGATTGTAGGTTTGCTTAACAGTACTGATCTCTATCTCTGTCTCTACCAGTGCTCCCTCCATTGTTATTTTGATTAACCTCTTCCGAAATACCAGAACATGCCTCTGGGGTAGGTAGAGCTTGAAGCTTGATCTTTTGGCTCAGTAGAAGTGGCACACTCAGCACACCCACTGTTCACGTTTTTTTGAATGAACTAAAAATAAATATAGTTAACTAATGTATTAGCCTTAAAGATTGAACCAAAGCACAAATGCTACAAAAGGGTTAAGTCATTATAATCCTGCCAGATGAGAGGGCTGCTCTCTCATGAGAAGGAGAAAACTGGTGGTGGTTTGATCTGGGATAAATAAAATAACAAAACTGTTCATATTACTTTGTCAATAAAATGTGGAGCTCGAAAGGCACAGCAGGCCGGACAGCAGCACAGGAGCAGGAAAGTCAACATTTCAGGTCAGGACCCTTCAATACAACTGGGATGAAGTCCCCCTTTTCCAGCTCCACATTTTGTCAACTCTGACTTCCAGCATCCACAGAACTTGTTATCTCCTGGTCAGATTACTTAAATGATTTTCATGATGCACTTTTTCATAGGCATAGATATGGTTGCTTTTCTGGAAACATTGAACAAGGTCACCTCTTCAGTAATACTTCCAACTCATCTTTCTAATTTCTGGGCTTCTGGAAGCTGATGTGGGAGACGAGACAGGGAGTTTTCAAATCTTTATGTTGTGTCACCAACACCAAACTCATCTTGACAGAAGACACAGTTAAAAAAAATCATCTTCAACTATGTCCTCGTAGATAAACTGTCTCTTTCTTAGGCCTCCATTTCCATTCAACATTAGCCATCTGCTTGAATGTAAGGTCTTTTCCAGACTTGACTGAACCAATTCCCAGGTACTGACCTTGCTTATAGCCAACTGTTGCTATCTGTTTAAATACAATACTCCTCCCAGGGTCCCTGTGGCTAGAGGAATGTCTTCTTCTATCAAGAATATCCTGCAAATAACCTCCAGGTCTGGACTCACAAACAAACAAAATCTCATTTGGTCTCGTTTTATCCCAAAGCCCATTTGGTCTCATTTTATCCCAAAGCCCACCTTCAGCTCACAATTCCCAGTCTACAGCTCCAAATCGAAATTGCCAAAACAATAAAAATAAAAACATAATGAAAATAGAGTCAGGGTTCTAACAAAGGCCATAAAAATATCAGGTGGCCATGAAATGCTGAAACCATCTTCATCACCCTGTTTTACGGGATTGTTGCATACAGCACTTCGTAGCAGTTCCCTAACAGGACAGAGGGGTACTTCCATGTGGAGAGCACGTCACTCGGAGCCACTATCTCCTTTCAATGGCAGAATGGAATGCCATGGTATGTCTGGATGGCTAATAAGCAGTCCCTCTTCAAGATACTTAATTCATCATTTCTCTCCGCCTGTTTATCCCTAACTTTAGCAATATAATTAACAGAATATTAACATGCACAAGTATTATAGTTGGCTCTAGAATAGCAGGAAAATAAAGTAATTAATTGAATGCAAGGAATTATTTGATGCTACTCAGTGCTTTCATGTTGCATGAACGTGAAGTAATTTCAGTTGATCACAATGTAATTCTGGAAACCAAAGCAGATTTAGGAAGTACAATCTATGATTTGTTTTTGTTAATTCATTCAGGGAATGTAGATGTCATTGGCTGGATCACATTTATTGTCCAACCGTAATTGCTCAGAGGGCAGTTGACTCAATCACATTGCTGTGACACTGAAGCCACATATACCATATGCCAGACCAAGTCAGGAGGACAGTAGACAAACAGGTGGCTGGAAGAACACAGCAAGCTAGGCAGCATCAGGAGATGGAGAAGTCAACGTTTTGGGTATTAATCCTTCTTCAGTTGCAGGCTAGGTGGATTATCCATTACATTAGGGTGTCAGGGAGGTAGGTCTGGGTGGGATGGTGTTCAGAGAGTCGGTGTGGCCTTGTTGGGTTAAACGGCTTGTTTCCACACTTGGGATTTATAAACTTTTTTCACTGATTATGCAATTTCAGTATCCCTCTCCCCGTACCCCTTGATCCCTTTATCTGCAAGGGCCACACCCAGCTCCCTCTTGAATTATCTAATGAACTGCCCCCAACAGCTTCCTGTGGGAGAGAATTCCACAGGTTCACAACTCTCTGAGTGAAGAAACTCTTCCTCATCTCAGTCCTGAATGGCTTACCCCTTATTCTTAGACTGTAACCCCTCGTTCTGGGCTTCTTCATCAGTGGGATCATTCTTCCTGTCCTATTAGGATTTTATATGTTTCAATGAAATCCCCCCCAACCTCCTTATTCTAAACTTCAGCAAGTACAATTCCAGCCTTTGCTCACTTGTCAGTCTGCCATCCTGTGAATTAGTCTGGTGAACCTTCGCTGGACTCCCTCATTAGAAAGAAGGTCCTTCCTCAGACTAGGAGACCAACACTGCACACAATACTCAAGGTGTGGCCTCACCAAGGCCCTGTATACTGCAGCAAGACATCTTTACTCCGATACTCAATTCCTCTCACTATGAAGGCCAGCCAACTGTTAGCTTTCCTCACTGCCTGCTGTGGAGGAGAAAGTGAGGTCTGCAGATGCTGGAGATCAAAGTTGAAACTTTATTGCTGGAACAGCACAGCAGGTCAGGCAGCATCCAGGGAACAGGAGATTCGACGTTTCGGGCACAGGCCCTTCTTCAGGAATGAGCAGAGAGTGTTCAACAGGAGAAGATAAAAGGTAGGGAGGAGGGACTTGGAGGAGGGGCGTTGGAAATGTGATAGGTGGAAAGAGGTCAAGGTGAGGGTGATAGGTCGGAGTAGGATGGAGGTGGAGAGGTCAAGAAGAAGACTGCAGGTCAGGAAGGCTGTGCTGGGCTGGAGGGATTCGGCTGAGACAAGTTGGGGGGAGGGGGGATGAAGAAACTGGTGAAGTCCAAGTTCATCCCCTGTGGTTGGAGGGTTCCCAGTCGGAAGATAAGACGCTCCTCCTCCGACCGTCGCGTTGTTGTGGTTTGGCGGTGGATGAGTCCAATGACCTGCATATCCTCGGTGGAGTGGGAGGGGGAGTTGAAATGCTGTGCTACAGGGTGGTTGGGTTGGTTCGTCCGGGTGGCCCAGAGGTGCTCTCTGAATCGCTCCGCAAGTAGGCGGCCTGGCTCCCCAATATAGAGGAGGCCACACCGGCTGCAGCGGATGCAGTAGATGATGTGGGTGGAGGTGCAGGTGAATCTGTGGCGGATATGGAAGTTTCCTTTGGGGCCTTGGAGAGAAGTGAGGGGGGAGGTGTGGGCGCAAGTGTTGCACCTCCTGCGGTTGCAAGGGAAGGTGCCGGGAGTGGAGGTTGGGTCGGTGGGGGGTGTGGATCTGACAAGGGAGTCGCGGAGGGAGTGGTCTCTACGGAAAGCTGATAGGGGAGGGGAGGGAAATATATCCTTGGTGCTGGGGTCTGTTTGGAGGTGGCGGAAGTGACGGCGGATGATGCACTGTACATGGAGATTGGTGGGGTGGTAGGTGAGGACTAGTGGGGTTCTGTCCTGGTGGCGGTTGGAGGGGCGGGGCTCAAGGGCGGAGGAGCGGGAAGTGGAGAAGATGCGGTGGAGGGCACCGTCGACCACGTCGGGGGGGGGAAATTGTGGTCCTTGAAGAAGGAGGCCATCTGTGTTGTACGTATTTTGAACTGGTCCTCCTGGGAGCAGATGCGGCGGATACGAAGGAATTGGGAGAATGGGATGGCGTTTTTACAGGGGGCAGGATGGGAGGAGGTGTAGTCCAGGTAGCTGTGGGAGTCAGTTGGTTTGTAGTAGATGTCCGTGTTGATTCGGTCGCCTGAGATAGAAACAGAAAGGTCTAGGAAGGGGAGGGAGGAGTCCGAGACTGTCCAGGTGAATTTGAGGTCGGGGTGGAAGGTGTTAGTGTAGTGGATGAATTGTTCAATCTCCTCGTGGGAGCACGAGGTAGCGCCGATACAGTCATCAATGTGGGCGAAGGAAAAGATGGGGGGTGGGGCCAGTGTAGTTGCGGAAGATGGACTGTTCCACATACCCTACGAAGAGGCAGGCATAGCTGGGGCCCATGCGGGTGCCCATGGCTACTCCTTTTGTTTGGAGAAAGTGGGAGGATTGGAAAGAAAAGTTGTTCAGGGTGAGGACCAGTTCGGTCAGTCGAAGGAGGGTGTCGGTGGAAGGGTACTGGGTGGTACGGCGGGAAAGGAAGAAGCGGAGTGCTTTGAGTCCTTCGTGATGGGGGATGGAGGTGTACAGGGACTGGATGTCCATGGTGAAGATGAGGCGTTGGGGACCGGGGAAGCGGAAATCCTGGAGGAGGTGGAGGGCATGGGTGGTGTCACGAACATAGGTGGGGAGTTCTTGGACTAATGGGGACAGGACCGTGTCGAGGTATGCCGAGATGAGTTCGGTTGGGCAGGAGCAGGCTGAGACGATGGGTCGTCCGGGGCCGTCAGGTTTGTGGATTTTGGGCAGGAGGTAGAAACGGGCGGTGCGGGGTTGTGGGACTATGAGGTTGGAGGCGGTGGATGGGAGGTCCCCTGAGGTGATGAGGTTATGGATGGTCTGGGAGATGATGGTTTGGTGGTGGGGGGTGGGGTCATGGTCAAGGGGACGGTAGGAGGAGGTATCTGCGAGCTGGCGTTTGGCCTCAGCGGTGTAAAGGTCAGAGCTATTCAGAGAGCACCTCTGGGCCAATAAAGTTTCACTGCCTGCTGTACCTACATGCCAACCTTCAGCGACTATTCCACCATGACACCCAGGTCTTGTTGTACCTCACCTTTTCCTAAACTGCTCCCATTGAGATAATAATCTATCTTCCTGTTTTTCCGACCAAAGTAGATAACCTCACATTTATCCATATTATGTTGCATTTGCCAAGTATTTGCCCACTCAGCCCGCCTGTCCAAGTCACCCTGCAGCCTTTTAGCATCTTCCTCACATTACACACTGCCACCCAGCTTAGTGCCGTCTGCAAATGTGGAGATATTGCATTCAATTCCGTCATCCAAATCATTAACATACATTGTAAACAACTGAGGTCCCAGCACTGAACCCTGCGGTATCTCAATCATCACTAAAAACGACTCATTTATTCCAACTCTCTGCTTCCTGCCTGCCAACCAGTTCTCTGTCCACATCAGTGTGGATCTTTGATACCATGAGCTTTAATTTTCCTAACTAATCTCCTACTTCATCATTTGGAGCCATGTCACCAACCTGTACCCTTAGCTCTGGAAGTCTCTCTTTAAAGCTCTTTGCCTCTTCTACTCTCTCTTTTCTTTCAAGGTTTTCCTTAAAACTGACCTCTTTGACCAAGCCTAAATTGGATGTGTTCTAATAGGATATAGAACATAGTAAAGTACAGCATAGAACAGGGCCTTCAGCCTATGAAGTTGTGCCATGGATTATTCCTAACTAAAATAAAATACCCTAACTTACGCAGTCCTCAACTCACTGCTATCCTTGTGCATGTCCAGAATTTGCTTAAGTGTCCCAAATGACTCTGCTTCCACCACCACTGCTGGGAATGCATTCCATGCATTCACAACTCTCTGCGTAAAGAACCTACCTCTGACTTCTCGTCTATACCTTCCTCCTAATATCTTCAAAGTATGACTTCTCGTACCGGTCAAACCTGCCCTGGGGAAAGGTCTCTGGCTATCAACCCTATCCATGCCTCTCATTACCTTATACACCTCTATCAGGTCACCTCTCTTCCTCCTTTCTCCAGAAAGAAAAGTCTGAGCTTAGTCAACCTGTCTTCGGAAGACAAGCCCTCCAGTCGAGGCAGCATCCTGGTAAACCTTTCTTTGCACCCTCTCTAAAGCCTCCACATCTTTCCTATAGTAGGGCAACCAGAACTGGACACAATAGTCCAAGTGTGATCTCACCAGGGTTTTGCAGAGCTGCAGCAAAATCTCGCGGCTCTTAAACTCAATCCCCCTGTTAATGAAAGCCAAAACACCATATGCTTTCTTAACATCCCTATCCACTTGGGTGGCAACTTTGAGGAAGATCCCATTGTTCTTCACACTGCCAAGAATCCTGTCTTTAATCCTATATTCAGCATTCGAGTTCGACCTTCCAAAATGCATCACTTCGCATTTATCCAGATTAACTCCATCTGCCATTCCTCAGCCCAGCTCTGCATCCTGTCAATGTTGCGCTGCAGCCCACAATAGCCCTTGGTGCTATCAACGGTACCTCCAACCTTTGTGTCATCGGCAAATTTACTAACCCAACCATCAACCTCATCATCCAAGTAATTTATCAAACTACAAAGAGCAGAGGCCCTGCAGGACACCACCGACCACTGACCTCCAGGCAGAATACTTTCCAGCTACAACCACTCTCTGCCTTCTGCCAGCCAACCAATTCTGAATCGAGAGATCCAAATCTCCCTGTATCCCATACTTCCTGACTTTATGAATGAGCCTATCATGGGGAACCTTATCAAATGCCTTGCTGATGTCCATAGACATCACATCCACTGCCTGACCTTCATCAACCTGACTCGTAATCTCCTCAAAGAACTCATTAAGATTTGTGAGGCATGACCTGCCCCTCACAAAGCCATGCTGGCTTCTTTTAATCATGCTATGCTTTTCCAAATAGTCATAAATCCTATCCCTCAGAATTCTTTCCAAAACCTTGCTGACCACAGATGACACGAATGCAAAATTGTGTATAATGATTTGCCAGTGAAGCACTTTAGAGTCGTTTCCTATCTTCAAAACACTGTAGCAATATAAAGTTTTGTTGTGCTGTGCAAGATCTAATTTGAAAGTGAACTTAGGTTCTGTTGTAACCCAAGGATGATGTGTCTCTCTTTGCTTTCACTTAAGTTGAATAATTAGAGAGTGAGGGATTCACTTTCTTCGCATCTCAAATTATTTAAATTAGTGCCCTTGGGAGGATAGATAATGATAAACCATTTCTGCTGGTAACCAGAGGGCATAGATTTAAGATAATTGGCAAAAAATGTCAGGGGGATAATTTTTTTTATGTAGTTCAGTATCAAATCCACTGCTGGGAACGGTGGTGAAAGCAACATTAGTTGTAACCTTCATGGAAAAGTTGAACTCAGAGCAGTCCCGTTTGGAGATAAGAGAATATTGGGCAAAGGGGAAATGGAAAGAAGAGAACTGGATAAATACTTTACAGTTAAAGTATTGAAGGGTTAGGTCGAGGATCAAGGGAGTGAGTTTAATTGGATATCTCTTTTAAAGAGCCAGAACCAACACAATGGATCAAGTGACCCCCTTCTTTTCTGTCTGATTCTGTGACAGTTCCACTCTAATGCCAAGATTTCGAGCAGCAGAAAGTTAAAAATCCAGACAGATTCTAGCAAACCCAGAAGCTTAGTGGTGGTACACAGAATTCTATTCAGATGAGGAATCCTATGGGATCAGCAGATATGTGGCAGGTAGCTTCGTTTTAAATTATCTGATTCTTCAAAAAAGTAAGATTGTCTTTTATTTTGTTCCATGAATGTATCCCTTCAAGCCTGCTCTGCCATTTGTAGAATCTCTCCAGCACTGAAAGAGACCATTAGACCCATCAAGTCCAACTGACCCTCTGAAGATCATCCCACCCAAACCCACTCCCCTACCTTTAACATAGCCAGCCCACCTAACGTGCACTATCCTGGACACAATGGGATAATATAGCATGGCTGTTCCACCTAACCTGGACATCTTTGGACTGTGGGAGGAAACTGGAGCACCTGGAGGAAATCCACGCAGACATGGGTTTCTGGCCTTTGGGTGAGTGGAGTTTGCACATTCACGCATGAAGCAGACAGACAGTTGTTCAAGGTCAGAATCGAACCTGGGTCCCTGGCACTGTGAGGCAGCAGTACTAACCACTGAGCCACCACGCCACTGTAATTCAATATGATCATGGCAGATCGTTTATTTCAATGCCACATTCCAATTTTCTCCCCAAATCCCTTGATTCTTTTAAATCTAAAAATATACCTACTCTTTCTTGAATATATTCAGAGATTTGGCAGCACTGATGGTATTGGTATATAAGGTTAAACTCTCCTTTATGGATTTCTAACAGTTTGTTTATTGCCTGTTCCTTTTTTTTTAAATCAAGGGCACATCTTTCATTTTTACTGTTGTATGAAGCCCTAAGAATACTATTCACAGAGCTATGATTGCGTTCCCACCACTGATTCCAAAGGTTGTGGCTAAAATAAGAAGAATATGGCAAAGGTGTAGGCGATAGAGTTTCTCGTTCACTGACCTTACCTTTAATTCCGCACCTATTCCCTTGATTCTCTAACAGGCTGGTTCTCAGGAAGTAAAACACGGGGACAGTGTAAAAAGAACCGAAGAAAATGTCCACAAGTGTGGAAGGTAGATGACAGAGAGATTGGTGATGAGGTCTAAGGAAATGGAATGAGAAAAGAACGAAAGATGCATCTCAAAGAATTATGAATGGCAAAATGATCATGGAATTGTTATAGCACAGAAGGAGGCCATTCAGCCTGTCAAGCCCGTACGTATTCTATTACCTAATGACAATGACCTTTTCCCTGTATCCCTGCAGATCATAACTTTCCAAATGACCGCCCAATGCCCTCTTGAATGTCTCAGTTGAACCTGCCTCCCCACTGTATTTCCAGGCATTGCCCTGAGTATTCACTGTGTGAACATTCACGTCACTTTAAATTAATGCCTTCTCATTCTTTTATGAGGAGGAACCAATCACAATAAACAACTCACATAGAAAACAAACGAAGAAGTGACAGTAAAACTGAAACTTGCAAAGATAATGAAAACAGATAATGACTTAAAATTGTTGACCTCAATGCTTAGGTTTAGATTACTCAATCAAAAGATGAGACTCTGATTCTCAAACACATGTGGAGTTTCATTGGAATATTTCTGGAAAACAGAGATGGTGAGATCAGTGATAGAGCAAGGTGGGAACGGGGGGAACGGGGAACGGGGGACGGGGGACGGGAGACGGGAGAAAACATATAACTAGGAGAAAAATAAGTATTGCCGCAGTTAGGCGGTAGTGTGGGGGTTAGGAAAACATATGTAACCAGGAGAAAAAAATATAACCAAGAGAAAATTACGATAGTTTCCTCCCACTCTATGGGAAATAAAAATAAAAATAAAATTAACAGGTGATTTCGGATCTCCTCAGTTTAAAAATTAAAATTAATTATAACCAGGAGAGGGATTTGAGATTTGTCCTCATTTCCCTGGAAACTGGCTGAATGGTGGGGTTTGGGGCCTGGCTTCCTTCTCCCTTGTAAATTGCTGTTTCTCTGTATATGGCTGTTAATGTTAATTGTTTGTAAACTGTACTGTTTAGTAAAATATAACCATGACAGGGATTTGAGGTTTGTCCTCACTTCCCTGCAAACTGGATGTATGGTGGGGTTTGGGGTTCAGCCTTGCCATCCCTTTCCACTGTAAATTGCTGTCCTTGCACACCTTGTTAACTATTTGTTCGTTTTTTTTGTACCATTTGATAAAATATAACCAGGAGATTACAATCTTCTCAGTGTATGGACTGACTCTGAGCTGGCTGGCCACATAGCCAGTATGCTTCTGTGAGGAGAACTGATTTCAGTGCTGTCTGAGTTGCAGCCAGTACGTACTGCTGTTTGTTAGAACTGGTTCCTGAGATGGCTAGCTAAGTGCCCAGTGGTACTTTTGGAGAGACCTGGGAGAACTAGGATGACTCATTGATGCGACCCGGCCTCGTGTTGTTGATTTGTGGGTTGTGCCCTTGCTGGTAGGCCCATCTCCTATGTGTGGACCAAACTTCCTCAGGTGGAATCTATTCTTGTGAGTGAACTTTGCTTCTGTGTGTGGATTTGCTTTTGTGTGGGGAGCCTGCTCTTGGGCTTGGACTCTGCGTGGGTGTTAGGAATCTCTATTGTGTGAGGATTTTGTGAACTCTTTTACTGTATGTGGGCCTTGGAATTGATTATGCTTGCGGTTTATGTGTGCAGTTGGGTAGCTCGAGGTTAGGAGGTTGGCTGGGGGTTGTGAAGTGTTGGAGGCTCGATGGTCCTTGGCCTGCTCATGGGGCTATGGGCCAGTTAATGCACTGGGCAGCCGGAGGCTGTGTGGCTGATATTTGACCTGGAGGAACACGGACCAGAGTGGGCAGGTCAGTACATGGGGGGCCACGAGCTGGAGGATTGATGATCAATCTGGAGGATAGCAGGCCTGGGGAGGGCGGCTGGAGACCGGGTCGCCAATGGCAGTCCTGCAGGAGAGCTAGCCAAGGAGGGTCTGATCAGTACGCAGTGTGGACCAGTGCCAGGAGGTGTGTAGGGTGGCCGGTGACTGGAGAGTCTCATTGGGAGTTGAGTTGTGTAACCAGTGCTTTTCATTGTTGCATGCTGTTTTCGGCTATGTTGTCTTTTGTAGACTACTTCCTCTTGTGCCTGGGTGTGGGCAATATGTAAAGTGTTTGAATTTACATATTTTGGGCTTTGCCTGCTGTAAACTTTACTCTTAGGGACTGAAATGGGCTCTTCTCTGGACCTTTGTCATTGTGATACCTTTTAAAAGTGCAGTGACCTGTGTGAAAACTCAATATGTTTTATGCAGTGTTGTTGTTTTCAGATTTTGGGTGCCTTATGGTTGTGTCCCTGTTTCTCTTGTATATTGTTACTGTTGTATTGTATTTTATATAACTGTGAATTTAGAAATATGTAAAACGAGGAGATTTAGAATATCCACAGTTTAGGGACTGACTCTGAGCTGGCTGGCCACAGCTGCTGTACTGTGCTAAAGAGCAATTTGGTGACAGGATACTAGTCTCTGTGCAGTTAATTCAAGAGATAACCTGTAAAGTGATGACCTCACCTGCATTTGGTCTCTGGCATGTGGAGTAGACTGGGTTGTGCAGCATTTGTTTCATGTGCAGCTACAGGGATTGTCACTGACATTGAGGAGAACTGTTTGTTTGAAGGGAAATGATACATGGAACTGCAAATCTCAATGTGCTCATCTCTGTTACTTCCATTAATGGAGTGCAGGAAATACACAGAATTCAAAGGGAACATGACATCATCCAAACCACACTGATGTAAGTCTACCTCCCTTGAAGCAGATGAAAACTTTGCATGTGTCAGGGAAAGATGCCTAGATCTAAAGATTAATGCCTCTGTAGATATGTGCCTGACAGGCAAGCTGCCAAGTTATAAAGTAGTGCCAAATACAAGATGGAGGGTGCTGATTCTTGACTTTGCATGATTATGTAAAAAGTGTGATAGTGAGTCTGCAGTTTGGTTTATATCTCTTCCCAATTTTATGCCCATGGATCACATTGGAGAGAGATGTCAAATGGTCTGCTGACTTGCTGTTTCTCATTTTACACTAATGCACAAAGTTCAGATCTACCTCATTGGGTGTCCACTTCAATTGGATTATTGTCACAATCTGCATGCAGTGCACAACTGGTTATTTTCTTTAAGCACTAACCTGCTGTCTTTCAGTTCTTCTATTTAACTTAAAACACTAACTGCAGTGAAATAATATGAAAATTCAAAGAGAAAGAGGCTGTGAAGAGTCAGCTGTAGCTCAGCAGGTAACAGTAGTCACTTTTGAGACAGAAGGTATTCAAGTCCCACTGAATTGACCTGGCCACACAATCTGGGCCTATTCTCCCAGGGTGAGCTTGAAGAGGAGTGTGTCTCATTAGTGTCACTATTCAGAAAGCACTGAGGAAACTATTTGCCCTTCCAGGTGGATGAGGCAATGTTTTGAAGAAGGGCTGAAGGGCTGCCTTGGTGACCTGGTTACATTATAACTCTCAATGAACATCGACCTACTGAATGTAAAAGCCAATGGCCTTGTTCACTTAGTTCATTGTTGATTGAGTTAGAGGTGAGCTAATTGAAACATATAAGGTCCTGAGGAGTCTTGGCTGGGTGGATGTTGAAGCAATGCTTATTCTCTTGTGAGAATCCAGAACAATGAGTCATACTTTAAAAATAAGAGAACACCGATTTCAAACAAAGTTGAGGAAATATTTTCTTCTCTACAAGTTGAGTGTTTTTGGACTTCCCTTTCTCAAAATGCAGCGGATGCAGAACCTTTTTAAATATTTTTAATACAGAGGTAGAGAGATTCTTGAATACCAAGGGGATGAAATGTTATTGGCAGGAGTATGCAGCAATGTAGAGTTGAGGTTAATATCAGATCAGCCTTCATTTTATTGAATGATAAAGCAGGCTCAATGGGCCATGTGACCTAATCTTGCTCCTTAACCGTATGTTCATACCTCTACAACTTCTGCTCTGTATCTGTCAGTGTGACAATGCCAGTGCTGTTCAGTCTAAACGCTTCAGGGTGCACACTCTCAAAGCCCTGTCAAATTAATGAGCTGAAAGAGACTGCCTCTGGTCACCATCCCATCCGTTTGCTCGAATTGGTTGAGAAACTCAGAAATTAAATTCAAACGTGGTAGATGCATTAAAAAAAAATAAAGAATGTGATGCTGGCACCTTTGAGTTCCCGACGCATCCACCTAAGTCCTCCGCAAAAGGATCAGGAAGTTGAAATCCAGTCCAACATTCTGGATCAACTATCTTTTTGTCAGAACTCGAAAATGTTCGATTTTCAAATAAATTCTGAATCAGGAAGATAGAGGAAAGAACAAAAGGGATGGTCTGTTGATGGAGTGTAGGGCAGGGAGCTTAACTGGCAAAAGGATGATGCGGGGTGGCTTGATTAGGCAAGCGAAGAAGCAAAAGATGGGTCAAGAGGAGCTGCATTATGGACAGGCAGCATCTGTGGATGAAGAAGCAGCAGGGAAACTAACAGCTCTGCTGTTAGAGTAAACACGAGTATTGGCTATGACTGGAAGTTGTTGAATTCATGTTAAGGCTGGAAGGGTGAGGTATGTTACTTCAGCTTGCTCTCCCTAAGCAATCACTGACAAGGCAAACGCATTGTTCCCCCCCCCCAAACGAATTGTAGTTTATCTCCTGACTCCAATATCAACAACAAACTTTAAAAATAGGATTTTGGAAAAGTTTGCAACTGCACCGCCTCTATTAACTTTGACAATCTATTGGAGAGTAGCAGCAAAATGTATTCTCCTGTTACCAACTAATCCATTGGCCTCTGTACAAACATAGATACAGCAGGTCAATAAACAAAAAGAACTACATCTTTCCAGTCTGAAATTACAGTTAGAACCTGTATTGAAGGAATAACTGCATCATCTTTCACAGGAAAATGGGAAACTAGACTCTTTTTTTAAATATGAGGCTAAAAGTAGGTCACAGACTTAATTAACTAGAGAAATATCTTACCTCTCTGCTGGAATTAAACTTTCCGATATAATATATTTTTGGAGAGTTGGTTCATAAACCCTTAAACACACATGATAAAAATTTACAACTTGCATCTAAATACTGGTCTGACATTGGAAAACATCCCAAAGTCACTTGCAGAAGCTTTATGAACAAAAGCTGACACTGAACCAGAAAAGATGTCAGGGATGAATGACAGAAATAGGTTTTACAGAGCATTAGAAATGAGAAGAGAGATGTAAGGAAGGAATTACTGAGCTTAAGGACTAACCTACTGAAGACAGGACCAAAAGCGAGCAATTAAAAATTGGATTTTCAGAATCAAGAGAACAGAATCTGTGGCTTGGAGACATCTCAGAAATAGAAGAAGGTTACAGAAATAGGCTTTTGTGTGTGTGTCTGTGTTTGTGTGTGTGTCTCTGTGTGTGCATGTATATCTGTATTTGTCTGTATGAGCGTGTGTCAGCATGTCTGTACGTGTGCATGCGTGTGTGGTTGAAAGTGGATGTGTGGTGGTGAGACCATGAGGAGACTTGAAAACAAGTATGACAATTTCATTTAAAAAACCCCAAAAACTACAGATGCTGGAAAAGCTCAGAAGGTCTGGCAGCATCTGTGGAGAGAAACAGAGCTAATGTTTCGGGTCCAGTGATGCTCCTTCATGGCAATTTTATTTACTGGCCAATAGTCGATATAATCTGCAAGCACAATAGGTGAAGGGTGAATGGAATGAGAATAGGAGGAGAAGAGTCTTTGATGAATATACGCTTATGTCTAATATGCAACTAAACCATCATAAAAAAAATCAGTCAAGAAATTCTCAGAAAATTGGCATTTGGAGTGTCCCCCTATATGCAAAATGTTAAACAGCTTGATCTACACAATCATTATGTTGCACTCTTTGAATTAATTTATGGGTCCAAGATTGATTTTGAGAGATGTAACAGGAAGCCACATTCAGTGATGACAGTTGGAGTTTATATAGCACCTTGAACCTAATAAAATATCCCAAGGTATTTCACAGAAGTGGCATAAGGCAAAACTTCCAGTCAGTCACAGAAAGCAATATCAGGCAGCTGGGTGAAAACTTGATGAAAAGAGGAATTTTAAAGACCATCTTTAAACAAGGTAGAGCTGTATACAGTTTTTGGAAAGGAATTCAGAAGTTAGAACAAAGAACAATACAGCACAGGAGCATGCCCTTCGACCCTCCAAACCTGCACGGACACATTTTGCCCTTCCATACACAAACTGTCTTCACTTACAGGATTCATATCTTTCGATTCCCTTCTTATTTATGTATTCATCCAGGTGCTTCTGGAATGCTGCTATTATGTCTTCTTCCACCTTCTCCTCTGACAGCACATTTCAGACACTGTAAAAAATGTGTCTCGCATATTTATTTTAAACATTGCCCCCTCATCCACACCTTGAACCTGCGTCCCCTTGTAATTGACCCTTCCATCCTGGTAAAAAGGCCTCATACTTTCCGCACTATGAATGCCATTCACAATCTGATAAATTGCTTTCAAGTCACCCTTCAACCTCCTGTGTTCCAGTGAAAACAAACCCAGTCTATCCAACCTTTCTTTATAGCATCGGTTAGAGTCTGTATTTCCTAGATTATTGGCATATTCCATAATTACAAAGAGCGTTATAGCAATGATACATTCCTCCATGGCACAAAAAAAATCCCAAATAAAGGTCGGTCAACTATAAGTATCAAAGGAATTTAAGTGTTGTACAAAATTAATAATGAAGGACTATAACGTTGTCAGAAATAATAATAAATCTGAGGATTGGGAGGATTTTAGAAGACTTTGTCCTGCATATTAAATACAAAGGTTTGAGTCTTCCCACTATTGAACTGGAAGGAAGTTTGACTCTCCCTGAACTGGATGTTGAATAAGCAATCCGGAAGGAGTTGAGAGAAGTGATAGAGCTAGATACGATGATTCTGCCAGTGTTTGTGATAAATGAAACGTAACCCTGTATATTTAGATACCTGCAAAGATGTTTAAAACCTTTCACCTGGTGCCACCTCCAAATCATATATGGGGCAAACTAAGCAATATAACATTTTTATTAGACTGGCATATCCTTCATTGAGAAAGCAAATTCACCTTTTAGACATAACCATAATAATAGATGTACATTTTTTTTTAAAAAAGTAAAACACATACTTGATGATCAGCAAATTCATATTTGTTATGGAACCGTGAGACAATTGTTAAGTGTTACCATCTCACTGGAAACTAGTAATTTCAAAAGCAAAATTTGAGCATTTCTTTCTTATTCACTCATGAAATGTAGGCATCGCTGCCTGGGGAGTATGTATTGCTTATCACTTGAAAACTTGGTGGTGAGCTGCCTCCTTGAACCACAGCAGTTCACCTGCTGTCGGTACACACACCATTTCTGATGAAGAGCTTATGCCCGAAACATCAATTCTCCTGCTCCTCGGATGCTGCCTGATGAGCGGTATTTTCCAACTCTGATCTCCAGCATCTGCAGTCTTCACTTTCTCCCACACACCCAATGCTGTTAAGGGAGGAAGTTCCAGAAATTTGAAAGAATATATATTTCTAAGTCAGGACGGTCTGAAATTTGACAGGAATTTGCAAATGTTGACGTTCCCATGTATCTGCTGCCCTCGTTCTTCTAGATGGTAGTGACCATGGGGTTAGAGCATTCTGTCTCAGAAGCGGAGGAGAATTTGTGCAATGCATCTTGTCGATGTTGCAACTGAACACCAAAGGTGAAAGGAGTGTATGCTCATGGATGTGGTGCCAATCCAGTAGTCAGCTTTGTCCTGGATGGTGTTGAGCTTCTGGAGTGCCATTGGAGTTGCACCTAACCAGGCAAGTGGGGAGTATTCCATTACAGGCGAAAGTGAGGACTGCAGATGCCGCAGATCAGAGTCTAGATTAAAGTGGTGCTGGAAAAGCACAGCAGGTAAGGCAGCATCCGAGGAGCAGGAAAAAAAAAAATCGATGTTTCGGGGCTTTTGCCCAAAACATCGATTTTCCTGCTCCTCAGATGCTGCCTGACCTGCTGTGCTTTTCCAGCACCACTCTAATCTAGACAGTATTCCATTACCCTCTTGTCTTGTGCCCTGTAGATGATGGATAAGCTCTGGGGAGTTAGGAGGGGAGTTACTCGCTGCAGCATTCCTAGCCTCTGACCTTCTCTCGTAGCCACAGTATGTATGTGGCTCATCTATATGATAACTATAAAGACTGGACAAATAGATTTAACATTTTAAGCAAACACATTTACTGTATGAGTTAAAGAAACTTACAACATCTTGGAAAGACGATAGAAAATCTTTACACAATAATGCTGATTCTACAGTGCTCTTTACCCTCTTGTTTCCTGATACTTTGCAGGATCTTGGGTTTTCTTCCACTCCTCCTGAGTCCTAACCAAGATGGGCCTCAGTGTTTTGGCATCCACTTTCATTTTCTTGATGTTTCCACTGTTCTCTCAGGCATGGGATGTCTTAGGCATGTGGCCTGGTGACCCTGGAACTCTCATTAAGTTCATCACGATTATAGAATTTACATCTGAAAATATCCTGGGCTTCTGATACCCCTTTGTTAATCGTCAATGGCTCCAGGTATATCATCACTTGCTGCTTTTCTCAGAGCTGCTGTGGAGGATGATCTCAGTTTCCTTTCTATCAGGAATCACATGGACGATCCCAAAACAAAATAGTAGCTCCCTTAATAACCTTTTACCATGGCAAAGCGGTATGTTTGGGATGTTTCAGATCAAAATGTCAATTAAATAATTTTACCTTTGAAATTATTCATTTGGGATGTGATGAATCATTCTTGTCTCTCATAAGGACAACTGATAGTTAACAAACTAATTGGCTCTGTTACAAAGTGAAGAGGGGACAAATTATTGTTCAGAAGAACATAAGAACTAGGAGCAGGAGTAGACTGTCCGACCCTTCGAGCCTGCTCTACCATTCAATAAGACCATGGCTGATCCTTTCGTGGACTCAGCTCCACTTACCTGTGTTTTCACCATACCCCTTAATTCCTTTATTTTTCATAAGGTATCTTCCTTCCCTTGAAAAGCGTTTACTGAAGTACCATCAGCTACTTCCCTGGGCAATGAATTCCACAGTTCAGTGCCTTCGGATCATTAACTGTAAAGTCTTGAAGGAGGCAGGAGTTTAACAGATTGATATTCATATGCTGAATGAGACAACAAAACACATCCAGAGATTCACCAGGATTTAATTGTAAATCTACAGTTTCGCACAAAACCCAGTTACCACATTTTCCTTATGGATCCTTTCCCTGTACAAAGGCCAATATGGAAGGAGATAGATTTTTTTTAAGTAAAACCAAATAAGTAAATCAAACCAAATTACTCAAAGGAAATAAAACAAAGAACTACAACTTAATTTATTTACAAGAATGATTTGGAGGTGCCAGTGTTGGACTGGGGTGTACTCAGATTACCTCTTGGTTCTTGTAAATCTTGTTTGCACTTTCTCCATTCTCTCCATTTCAGGTTTATGGAAAACAGGATAATTCACAGGATATCAATATAACAATATTTTTAAGTTAAAAATCACAGCACTAGGTTATAGTCAAACAGGTTTATGTGGAAGCACTAGCTTTCGGAGAGCTGCTCTTTCATCAGTTGGTTGTCAATCACCTGATGAAGGAGCGGTGCTGTGAAAGCTAGTGTTTCCAAATAAACCTATTGGACTATAACCTGGTGTTGTGTGATTTTTAACTATTTAAAAGAAAGGAGAAATGTACCATGTCAAAATATCCTTGGTTGGGAAAAGAATGCACTCCATTCCCCAGATCCCTCATCTTTAGTGGTACTTTTCTTAAATAAGAACAGTAAACAATGTAAAAAAGAAGCCACTTACAAGCTCACCAGGGGTGGCTCTGATTTAACTTTTTAATATTCCACTAACAATTACCCAATCATCCAAATTGCAAGCGCTGACTGCCAGGTGCAGTAAAAACCGAGCGTTTACAGAAATTTCTTTTGTAATATTTATAACCCATAGCCAATTTATCAAATTACTGAATAATCAAATTGCAAAGAACCTGCTCTCAATCAACACAGACGATGATCTGCATTACCCTTAAAGGGGTCTGTATTTATCATCATTGACAACATGGACAATCACAGAGTCAGAGTCCTACAGCGTGGAAACAGACCTCTCAGCCCAAACTGGTCTATGTCTTTAAAATTCCTGAAGAAGGGCTTATGCCCGAAACATCGATTCTCCTGTTCCCTGGATGCTGCCTGACCTGCTGCGCTTTTCCAGCAACACATTTCCAGCTCTGATCTCCAGCATCTGCAGACCTCACTTTCTCCTCTATGTCTTTAAAATGTCCATCCACACTAACCCTATTTCCCTGCACTTGGCTCATATCCTTCTCAACCTTTCCTATTCATGTATTTGTCCAAATGCCTTTCAAATGTTGTGAATATGTCTGCCTCAACCACTTCCACTAGTAGCTTATTCCATATGCATACTACCCTTTGTGCAAACAGGTTGCCCCCCACCCTCCAAGTTCCCTTTAATTCTTTCCCATCTAATCTTAAACTGATGCCCTCTAGTCCTCAATTCTCCAATTAAGGGAAAAAGACAGAGCTCATTCACCCTATCCATGCCTCTCATGATCTTCTTTATTTCTATAAGAATCCCCCCTTCAGTCTCCTACAGTCTGAAGAAAAAGTCCCAGATTGTCCAACCTCTCCCTATAATTCAGTCCCCTGTGTCCTGGCAGCATCCTTGTGAATTTCTTCGTCACTCTTTCTAGTGTAATACCACCCGTCCTATAGCAAGGTAACGAAAACTGAACAAGATTCTCCAAGTGCAGCTTCACCAATGTCGTGCATAACTGCAATATAACTTCCCAGCTTCTATACCCAATGCCCTGATTGATGAAGGGTGAGTGTACCAAAAGCCCTCTTCTCTTCAATGTCTACCTGTGACTCCACTTTCAGAGAACCGTGTACCTGAACTCCAAAATCCCTCTGTCCCATTACATTCCTTAAGGCCCTTCCTTAAACTCCTTCCTTGATTGGAGTTTCCAAAATGCAACACCTCACACTTATAAATTCCATTTACTATTTCTCTGCCCACTTTCCCAGTCCTGCTGCAATTTCTGACAACCTTCCTCATTGTCCATGATATCTGCTATTTTAGTGTCATCAGCAAACCTTTTAATCATGCCGTGTATGTGACGTTTGAGAAGATTTGTAGCTCAGGTGGAGGTTCAGGTTGTAGGTTGGTCACTGACGCTGCTGGGTTAGTTTTCAGATGTTTTGTCACCATGCGAGGTAACATCACCAGTGAGGCTCCGGTGAAACGTTGGTGTGCTGTCCCAACTTCTATTTATGAGTCTGGGTCTGTTAGGGTGGGTGGATGATATCATTTCTGGTTCTTTTTTCTCAGACATTGGCAAATGGGGTCCAAATCGATCTGTTTATTGATGAAGATCTGGTTTGAATGCCAGGCCTCTAGGAATTCCCATGCATGTCTCGGTTTAGCCTGTCCTAGGATGGATGTGTTGTCGCAGTCCAAGTGGTGTCATTCTTCATCTGTGTGTAAGGATACTAGTGATGCTTGGTCATGTCTTTTGGTGGCTAGGTGGTGCTTGTGTTTCCTGCCTGTCTGTCCAATGCAGTGTTTGTTGCAGTCCTTGCAGGGTATTTTGTTTAAGACATTTATTTTGCTGGTTGTTGGCACAGGGTCCATTAGGTTCATCAGTAGCTCATTCAGTGAGTTGCCGGGTATGTGGGCTACCATGATGCCAAGGGGTTAGAGTAGTCTAGTAGTCATCTCCGAGTTGTCTTTGATGTAAGGTAGGAACTTCACTGTAAACTGAAATACCCAGTTGAAGATTCACACCATCCATCCACTCCATTCAATAATTCCTGAACATCAAAGACACCAAGATAGAAGAGCACAAAGTCTTGGTCTCTTTTGACATGATGGCCCTATTCATATCAATAAACATCACCTTAGCCAAAGAAACACTGGCCTCACTGCTATACAAACCAAGGACACAAACACCAGACAGCATCAACTCCATCAGCAAGGACAGCATCCTCAAGCTGGTAAAGCTGTGCCTCACTACCTGCTCCACCTTCAACGACAAGGCCTACAAACAAATCAATGGGACACCCATGGGATCACCAATATCAGGCTTCTTAGCAGAAGCAATTAGACAGAGATAAAATGAACAGCCCTCCCCACAATCCACCCCTAACTTCGGGTCTGCTATGTGGATGACACCTTTGTCATCATGAAATGGAACAAATTAGAGGAGACCTACAAGATCATTAACAACATCTTTAATGGCATAAATTTCACCAAAGAAGAGGAGAAAAATAACAGACTCCCCTTCCAAGATGTCACAGTGGAACGAGCAGTCAATGGAGAACTGCAGACCAGCGTCGACAGGAAAGCAACGCACACAGACCAGATACTCAGCTATAGGAGCAAGTACCCCAACACCCATCATGCATCAGGACATTATTTAACTGGGCCACAACACATGGCAGCACCCAGGAAATATGAGCAGCAGAAGAAAAATACTTAAACAGCACATTCATGAACAATGAGTATCCAATAAACATGGTGTACCAATTCTTAAACAACAAAGCCAAACAAGAAGACGCAACACGCCCAGAGACTCTAGCCACACTACCGTAGATCAAGGACATCCCTGCGATGACAAACAGGTTACTCTGACCCCTTGGCATCATGGTAGCCCACAAACCTACAACTCACTGAAACAGCTACTGATGAACCTAAAGGACCCTATACCAACAAGCAGCAAAACAAATGTCTTAAACAAAATAGCCTGCAAGGACTGTAACAAACACTATGTCGGACAGACTGGCAGGAAATTAGCCACCAGAATACACGAACATCACCTAGTCATCAAAAGACATGACCCACTATCACAAGTATCCTTACTCACGAACGAAGAAGGACACCACTTCGAATGGGGCAACACATCCTTCCGAGGACGGGTTAAACAGAGACACACACACAGGAATTCCTAGAGGCCTGGCACTCAAACCGGGACTCCATCAATAAACACATCAATTTGGACTCCATTTACCAACCTCTGAGAAAAAGTACCGGAAGAGACATCACCCACCTCAACAGACCAAGAAAGTGGGACAGAACACTCAACGGAGGCTCACTGATGATGTTGGTTGAAACTTTATTGCTGGAACAGCACAGCAGGTCAGGCAGCATCCAGGATGCTGCCTGACCTGCTGTGCTGTTCCAGCAATAAAGTTTCAACTTTGATCTCCAGCATCTGCAGACCTCACTTTCTCCTCACTGATGATGTTACCTAGCATGGTGACGAAACATCTGATAACAAACCTACCAGGCTCAGTGAGCACACTTACAACCCATGCCTTGTACATTGTCATCCAAATCATTGATTTAGATGACCGACAGCAATGGTCCCAGCACATTGTTCCAATTTGAATTTTTAAAATCGATTTACAAGTTTCTAAATGTCTTCATTTATCTTGTATTTTTTAAAAAAAGCAAATCTGAAAGCTATACCCTATAACAAATGAATTATGAAATTACATATTCATAAAAATGACACTAACTAATCACATTCAAAATCACATGGCACGTTGAAAATGCATGATGGGAAACTTACACAGGAAATATTTTTAATAATGATGGTGCTTCCTTGTTCTAACTGAATGAAGAAAATAATGGTATTGATTTTAAAAAAAGGATTATGAAGTAAAAAAAAAGGTTTAACAGAAACCACTGTGGAGTTTTGGTTCCATGTGAGATGACTCAGGACTTGATTTCCACTTCGAACTCAGTCCTTGGAGGAAAACTTACAAAATCTATTCGGACAAAATTAATTCAAAGAGAGAATATTTCAAGTGGCTTTGTGACTACTTCACCCTTTGTACCTTAAGTCTGCAGTTACTCCACATGTTGTAGAAAATGCAAACATTTCATAACAAGGAGCGGTAAACTGCCTGATTTTGTACAGGCAATCTTACAGCCTTCTGCACTAGCTGCAAAGTCAATAGATAGATCAACGTTTTGTCAGAATGCAGAGACCTACATGAAACAAATGAGTGTATTTTATGTATCACTGTTGGAGCTTGCAGATTGCTACTCATGTTGATAGTGGACAAATACAAAAATCAGTTACATGCATTCCTAAATCCATCAGTTTAACCCATACGTAATAAACAGGTTAACAACCCGATGGCAGAAGTGGAATGTCACTTGTACAGAGTGCAATATACTTTCTAAATATTAGCAACTGTAACTATCACACTTATAGTATCACTGTCTAAGGCAATGGTATCACTTTCCCCTGTCTACTTTGTAACTGAGGCACTGAGCTATTTACTTGAATAGGTACAAAAAGTCAGTCTAACCTGTTCAGTGCAGTGCTGAGGGAACATTGTACTATTGGAGGAAGTGTCATTTGGATGAGATGTTAAACCAATAAACCAAAGGCCCTGTCTTAAGATCCTAATAGATTTCAAAGCACTTTCTCAAAGAAGAGCTTGGAACCGTAATGCCCCAGTCAATATTTATTTCTCATCTCACAACAGGAGAAGTGATAAAGAAAGACTTGCATTTGTACCATGGCTTTCACAGCCTCGATATGTCCTAAAGCTATCGAGAAAATTAAACACTATGGAAGTGTCGTTCCCTATTGTAATGATAAGGCTGAATGGCAACAGAGAAGGAAAGGAAATGAAACAAATCCTGTTACTTTGGATCCCGTACCTCATGGGTCCTGCCCCAACAGCCATCTGCAAGTCAGTATCAGCTGAGTCAGTCATGGGAAGATCAATGGCAGAAATGTATATCTGTGTGTTGACATCCTTGAAGCTAATGCCACTCTGTACTATTACAGTACATGAACAGGGCAGCCAATTTGCTCGCCGCAAGACCCAATGAACCACAATGAAATGTTGAACAGGTAATCACTTTGAGTGATAAAAATTAATCACAATGCTGCAAAGCAACCTCTTGCTCTTGTTCAGGGCGTGTCAGCTTTGGCATTTGGACTCAAGTCCTGGAGTGGGACTTGAACCTATAACCTCCTGAATCAGAGGTGAGAGAGTGATGCAATCAAAAGGTATGGCCATGACCAAAACAGATCATCTGTTCATTATAACATCACAGCTCATGGGAATATCTGTCTGCAAATTTGCTGCCACATTTCCTATATTGTAAGTGTGACTTTACTTTAAAAATGCTTATTAACTGTGCAGTACTTTGGGATCCTGAGATCTGGAATGGAGTCCTCAAATAAGCCATGATCAAATTCTGGAGGCGATGGGCCAAATGGCCTAATTCTGCTCTCATATCTTACAGTATTATAATCATAAATCTTCTTTTCTTTGCTTTCAAAATATTGGAAATAGTGATGTAGAATAAGTATGTTCAGCAATTATGTGGTCACATGATTAACAGTAAATGCTTCTCTTGCTGAGCTTAAGCACTGACGAGTGAATTAAAGCATGTGTTTATTTTAGGAAAGTTGACTAAATGAAAGGAAAAGATTCTGAGAGGATTGGATTCCACAGTTCGGTTGGGCTGTGTCTTGAAAAAGGACCAAATAACATTTTAAAAATTTAAAGTAAATGCATTTGAATCATCTGTCATATGGGGGTGGCTGTGTCATAGTGGTGCGTCATGTCATTTAACTAGTCAATTAAGACAATCCGATTAATGTTCTGAAAGAGAAACAGAAACAGAAGTTCCTGGAAAAGCTCCGCAGGTCTGGCAGCATCTGTGAAGAGAAATCACAGTTAATGTTTCGGGTCTGGTGACCCTTCCTCACCTAACTAGGAAAATGTTGGTTTATATGCCGAAGCTAGAGTGGGGGGAGGAGATAAGGAGGAAATGATAGGTGGGGACAGGGCCCAAAAGAAGAGTAGAACAGTTGGATTGATATAGGAGTGGATAACAATCTGGCTGGGAGGGTGACTAGCTGTTAATGGAGACTGTTAGTGGCTAACAATAGGTAGTGTGTAATGGCAGATCATGTGATAACAAGTTCTGGAGTGTGGGGTAGGGGGCTAGGACATGGGAGAGTTCAGGCCCTAAAAGTTTTGAACTCAATGTTGAGTCTGGAGCTTGTGGACCGTGCATCAGGCTCATTTGAAATCACTAGCTTTCTAACTGCTGTCCCTTTTTGAGGTGAAGTGAAGAGATGACACACATGGGAGAGAAGAAGGAAAAACACAAAAAGGGAGGAAAAACAAAGAGAACAGGGGGAGCAGTCAATCTCTGGCTGAAGCAACCTACTCTATCTTGGATCCTGTTGGCTTTGCTGGTTATGCCAGCATTATTTCCCTTCTCTAATTGAAGGTGGAGTCCCAGGTGGACAGGATAGTGAAGACAGACTTTGGTATACTTGCCTTTATTGGTCAAAGAGATCATAAAATCATAAATGGTGCAAGTGAAGTGTCAACAAGCCAAATAATAAGTCTCTTCAGGTGATCAAGAGTGTCAGATGGTGTGAGTAAAGTGTTAACAATGACATAACAAGGTGAAGAAATTACCTAGAATCTGATTAATTAAGGCTAAAGAGATAATTGCAAAATATTAAACATAAGGTGGTGCAGAGGACAAATCAAATGGCTGGAATAATATGATAGGTATAAGAGCCACATGCCAGGGTCTAACCAAAGTAACAAGTAATCCAAAAATGCTAAACGTTGTAATCGTACCAACCTCCAGCACTTTCTCTGGCAGCTCATTCCATACATGCACCACCATCTAGGTAGAAATATTGCCCCCTTATATTTTTCCCCTTTCACCTTAAACCTATGTTTGGACTCCCCTACACTGGGAAAAAAAGAAACTTGATTGTTCAACCTATCCATGCCTCTTGATTTTATGAACATGTGTAAGATCACCCCTCAGCCTCTGACACTACAGGGAAAATAGTCCCAGCCAATTCAGCCTCTTCCTGTGTCTCAAATCCTCCAACTCCGGCAAAATCCTTGTTGATCTTTTCTGAACTTTTTCAAGTTTAAAAACATCTTTCATATAGCAGGAGGACCAGAACTGAATGCAATATTCCAAACATAGCCTAACCAATGTCTTGTGCAGCTGCAACATTACCTCCTAACTCCTATATTTAATGCACTGACCAATAAATGCAAGCGTACCAAACACCTTCTTCACTGTCCTGTCCACCTTGGACTTGACCTTCAATTAGAGAAGAGAAATAATGCTGGCATAACCAGCAAAGCCAACAAGGTCCAGGATGGTGACAGAGTAAGACACTTCAGCCTGAGATTAACCACTTTGCCCGTTCTCCTTTTTTATCTCCTCTTTGTGTTTTTCCTTCTTGTCTCCCAGCTTTCAACAATTCCCAGCCTCAGTATGGACATGACAAGGGTCCTCCTTGCGTGGTGCAGTGGCCTCCCGGCCTAGCAATGTGGCCTCCCAGCCTTACATGACAACTTCCCGGAGTGGTATGAGTCCCCCGCCTGACATGGCCTCAGCATGGTCTCCTGGTCTTGAGACGATGCTAGATCAATCTCTCAGCCTCACAATCCTCAAGCTGAAGCCTGGCACAGTCTGAGCCAGGGCCTGCTGCGGCCTGGAGACTTGATGTCAGCATAGTCAGGGTTGGAAGACCACTGTTCTGAATTTTTATTTCTGCAACGCTGGACATTTTATTTCTCTGTATTCTAAGATATTGAATACAACTGAAGAAGTTGTACCTCGCTACCTTTGTACATAGGATGGTACTGTAAGTGGTGACATATAAACTTTTCACTATACAGTTTTGAGTACATGTGACAATAATTCTAATTCAATTCAATTCATGAAGACACTTACACACCTCAAAACCATATTAAAAATACATTCATCAGAATGCACATATAGCCAATTGTGAATCCAGGTGTGTGTAACATCATTTTTCAACAGTTAATGATGTGATACTGAATAGTCTTTGTTGTTAGACCCTATGATTGTAGTGTTTTACTTTATTTGATACATATCCAGTACACTTTAACCATTTTGCCAAGTACCTCTCCATGTGAAATGCGTTTACATATATTTCATTTAAGGCAATTTCTACAAATGTTTGAATAAGTTTTTGAAGGTATGAGTGGCCTCGATTAAGCTACAACCAGCAATTCAAAAAGTAACCAATACTATATCCTCGGACACAACCATTGACAGTCACATCAGAAAATATTTCTTTTTGAAAATGAAATTAATTGAGAAAAAGCCATTTGGTCACAGCAGTGCTCTGTTGGAGACCATGGACTGAGAGAAACAGTCTGTATTTCACAAAGGGATCAGGGCCATCTGTGATTGACAGGGTGTAACCAAATTGGTTTTCACAGGTGCAATGAGGACTTTTAATACCATCGATCACAATTCAGGTGGAAAAGAGAACTGGCAGCTAGTTCTAGACTGGGCAGAATATGGAAAGCTCCCTGTTGAAGTTCACAGGATCAACACAGATGTCGTATGAATGCTTAATATCATTCATTGCATATGTAACATCTATGCAGAGGCAATGCAATCAACCATCATAATCAAACGTAACCGTTTTAAAAATTCAGGTGGTGGGGCATGGGCTTCACTGTCAGCGTCTGGTATTTATTGCCCATCCAAGCTGCCCTTGAGAAGGTGGTTTCCAGCTGCCTGTTGAACCGCTGTGCTATAGGTAGACCCAGAATGGCCGGACAGAGGGAATTTGGAAATCTTAAAGTCATAATCTGGCACAACTTCATTCACATAGCTAAAAATAGGATTATCACACAATAATAATAGTTTCTCTTGAGTATCTTATCCTCCATCTATGAGTAATCTGATTTTAAGTCACTTGTAATTACTGTCAAATGCCTAAACAATATCGTAAAACAGGGACATTTATGTATGTTAGTCTGTACCCCAATTGTTCAGTATTTTCATATGCATAAATGTTTTCAATGGTTGTATTGGTGTAACTGTGAGAGAGGAACATTGAAGAACCTCCTATACCAACACAATCAGTGGAAAGCCATCTGTGGTAAGTATCCTGATCTCAGACACGGCAAATTTGTTGGTTGAACTTTGGGTAGACCTTTCACTCTGGACATAGTTATCAATCTTCAATCGCATTGAAATTCTGCTGTTTTTCCAAATTACAGGTCAAGTTTCTGTAGTAGTTCATCCTCATGTTTATGACTGTAAGAACTTCCATGAGACAATGGAATTGGCCACTGTACTGCTTTATAAAAATGGCATTCATAGATCATAAAAACACAATTTAATACCTCAGTGTGAGCAGGTTGATGTACAATAAAGTCAAAACTCTGGAAACATTCATTTTTGCAACAGCAGACTTAGTAGACTGTATATGGCTGTATACATAGAAAAACATGCGCAGTGCATGCTTAATACTCCATGTAGTATATTTTCCCCTTTTTCTTTAAAACCACAGAAAAGCAAAAACTAGATTCACAGTAGGTAAAAAAACATATATCGATAGTTCTGTCTGGCTAAGCAAATTCTCAAAATGCAGACAAGTAAATGGCAGGACTTGACTGTATGAGCTCTACAGTTAAATTGAATGCCACTTTGAAGATAGAAGTATAAATTTGTCAAGAGTTTTCACTAATCCTTTGAGGCAGCAATTGTGATCTTCTTGAAAATTGGAATAATATGTTTTGACTGTTATATTCCTTTTGAGAACATTTTCCATTTCCTGGAAGTGGATGTGTCCATGAGTTGGAGGGACTAGGACCCAAAGGCACATCCTCAGAGTAAAAGGACAACCCTTTAGTACTGAGATGAGGAGGAATTTGTTCAGCCAGAGGGTGGTTATTCTGTGGAACTCATTACTGCAGACACCAAGTCATTGATTGCATTTAAGATAAAGATGGATAGATTCTTGATTGGTAAGTTATTGGGAGAAGGGAGAAGGCTGGGGTCAAGAAACATATCAGCCATGTCAAATGAAAACAAAAAATGCTGGAAATCACGGTGGGTCAGGCACAGTTGGAGTATTCTGTGCAGTTCTGGTCACCCTACAATAGGAAGGATATTATTAAATTGGAGTGGGATGCACAAAGATTGATAAGGATATTACTGGGACTGGAGGGTTTGAGTTATCAGGAGAGGCTAGACAGTCTGGGACGTTTTTCACTGGAGTGTAGGAGGTTCAGGGGTGTCCTTAGATGAAATCATGTGGGGCATAGACAGGGTGAATAACAATGGCCTTTCCCTGGGATTGGTGTGGGGGGAGGGGTTCAAAACTAGAGGACATAACTTTAAGGTGAGGGGAGAAAAATTTAAAAGGCACCTGAGGGGCAACTCTGCACACACAGCGTGGTTCATATGTGAAGGGTGCCAGAGGAAGTGATAGATGCAGGTGTAGTTACAACATTTAAAAAAGTATTTGGACAGGTACATGAATAGGAAAAATTTACCAGGATATAGGCCAAACAGAAGCAAGTGGAAGTAATTTAGATTGGGAAACTTGTTTGGCATGGGCAAGTTGGACTGAAGGGTCTGATTCCATGCTATATGACTCTCTAACATTGATTCTTCATTTGAAGCGACACAAATATAGAAACTGAAAAACAAATTTGATTAAATATATGCTAAAAGAAGAAATTCCTCCTTGTCTTAGTTTTAATTTGGTGCCCTTAAATTCTGAGGCTATGCTGTCTGGTCCTAGACTCTCCCATATGGGAAATGTCTGCTCAGCATTTACTATATCAAGCCCTTTAAAAATCCTACATGTTCCTATATATCTATCTTTTGTAGCTACATCAGCCTTTGCTCTAGTGCAGTGTCACTGCCTGTGTTCTTTCTCTGTCACATAACTAATAAAATTGAATGAAAGTTGGGCACTTCCTTGACGCATGCAAAGGTCCACACTTTCATATGTCTTGCCAAGTTTAAGTGTTCAAGTAATTGTGTTAATCATTGAGTTCATACTCAGGTCCTGTCAGCTTCATCAATCTGCAAGGATGATGTCATATTTACATTCAATTTTCAGTTTCTCTTCACTGATATAAGTTTTCAGTTTCTCGAACAACTCCTTCTGGACTGCTTCAATGGACGGTATGATCACCAACTCAACAATTCTGTTTGCCCTCTATCTGAAAGATTACATAATAAGTCTTTCTCTCTGCATCTGCTAATGAAGTATTCGAAGGATTCTGTATGCTTCTGCCTAAGGAACATCAATTCTAGTTGATGGATACTGAAGCTAACCTGACTCTGAATTGGTCCTATAATGTGGTTCGTATTTTTTGGGGATGCTTTAATTCTTGGTTATTGCGTTTGACATGCTGCTTCTGTGCAGATCTTTGTTCCCAATTGTGAAACAAATTGTAATGTCTTGCTTTCCTGGTGATATTCAAACATTTTCTATTCTGATAGGAGACCTCTGTACTACAATTTAAACCAGGCAATATGTGGCCATTCTGACAATATACCTTTGACCTAACTTTGCTTGCTATCGCTCTCGCACATGTACTGCTCACTTGCCTTTCAAAAGTGAGTTAAGCCTATCTTCTCAATAAGTATTTGTCCACTTACCAACAAGCTGTGCATTAAACATCCTCTGATGTTGAAAGATACAAAGACATTGAGGATTCTCTGTGCAACTCAGCACGATTTAAGGATGTCAGCCACATGTTCCAGCTGTCTTTTAACTTGCCTGCTGCCTGTTCAAGCATGATTGACTTCATCAGAATGAAAATTTCCACTGCTTTCAGCTGTCATGTGAATGATGATCGTTTAATAATCAATCACAAATCAAGCATTGATTAACTTTGTGGTTAGTTTATTCAAGAAGTTAGGAGCCAACATGTGCTTATTGACTTTCAGGAGACATTTAATAAGTTTGTGATTAGTCTTGGAGTAAGGTTCTATCAACATATATTATGACAAATAGCTCCATCTGTCTACTATTAGTCTTGACCGCACCTTTTCCTGTGTACTGTCAGAACACTTCACCGACACCCAGTCTTGGATACACTACAATTGCCTCCAGCAATTGATAAAACCAAAATCTATCAGCTGCACTGTGGGAGGTGGGGGCAAAGTAACAATGGCACTAGATGAGTAACCTGGAATCCTGGGCCAACATTCTGGGATTATGGATTTAAATCCAAACAAAAATGGGTAATGAACTTTGAGACAAAAAAAAGAGAAATTGCTGGAAAAGCTCAGCAGATCTGGCAGTATTGTGGAGAGAAATCAGAGTTAATGTTTGGGATCAACTCAAATAGTTAACTCTGATTTCTCTGATTTTCCAGCAATTTCTGTTTTTGTCTCTGATTTACAGCATCGCGCAGTTCTTTTGTTTTTAATTTAGTGAACTTCAAATTGAATTTTAGAAAGAATAAGGAAAACACTCCAGTGTAAATTGTCATAAGCAAAACACTTGGTTCACTAATGCCCTTTGGGGAAGGAAAGTGCTGTCTTTATAGGTAACTCCATGTCCATAGCGATGTGATTGTTTCTTAACTTTCCCCTGAGCAATAAAGAATGGGCAATGAGTTGAAAATAAAACAGTGACAACACTCATCGCTCATTCCATTTTCTTCAGTGGCTTCTGATCACATCATCAATATCTGACTCAATCCCAAACTGAGTTCCAAACACAGCTATCCCACACACATATCTGCTTCACCACTTGAGCATCACCACTTCCATCCCATGAATCTCCTTCCATACTTCTGTTCCTGGCAGGATTAGTCCATCTACTAATTGACCTTTATCTGTGTCTTTGACATCTCCAGGCTGAAAATTTCCAATGCTCACCTGACTTGCTCCTAATAACCCCACTATCATAGCCTCTACTCCCCCACAATTCTACTGCTCTAAATCTTAACCTGCTCTAAATTTTAATATTAAGAATGAAAGAAGGAAGTGAATTTACTTAGTGGTTTAAAGGGTAGGTACTGACAAATGAATGCACAAATGTCAATTTGAGTAAAGGAATGGTCAAAAGATTTTAATACATTCATTGATGGAAGTAAAGTCATGGAGGAGGGCACAATTTTCCGTTTACTTATTTTTTACTTATTCGTGGATTGCATGAGGTCAAGATCAGTATTTGTTTCTCATTCCTAAAAGTTCTTGAAGATGCTGTTGGATGACTTTCTTGAAGCACTATATGGTGTCTCTGGTGTAAGTGAATCTACCGTGCCCTTTTCCTGTAGATCTTTAATGTTACAATGTGGCTGGTGAGACCATTTCAGAGGGCACTCACATGTCAGAACACATACTGAAGTCAGTATAGGCCAATCAAGTTTGATTTGATTTATTGTTGTCACATACCTAAGTCCAATGAGAAATTTTGTTTTACAAGGACATACAGATCATAGGGTGATTGAATAGAGTGAAGCATACTGAGTTACGGCTGTACAGGAGGTGTTCAAAAGGTGAGATCAACATTAGATTTGAAATTTGAGAGGCCCATTCAGAAGTCTAGTAAACATGGGGAAGAAGCTGTTCTTGAATCTGTTGGTATGTGTGTTTAAGCTTTAGTATCTTCTGCCTGACAGAAGAGATTACAAGATAATACCTGGGGAGGGAGGAGTCTTTGTTTATGTTGGCTGCCTTTCTGTGGTAACAAGCAGTGCAGATGTAATCAATAGATGGAACATCAGTTAGATGATGAACTGGGCTGTGTTCCCTACTCTCTGTAGTTTCTCATGGCCCTGGGAAGAGCAGTTGCTCTGCCAAGCCATAATGAATCGAGACAAAATGCTTTTGATGGGGCATCTATAAAAGGTGGTGAGTGTCTTTATGGACATGCCGAATTTCCTTAGCCTCCAGAGGAAGAAGAGATGTTGCTGTGCCTCCTTGCTGTGCATAATCCAGAACAGGTTGTTGGTGATCATCATTCCTAGGAACTTGCCACCCATGATCAAGATAGAAGACTTTCTCCCCCGAAGGATATTAATAAACCAGGTGAGTTTTTGCAACAATCCAGTAGTTTCCTAGCATTTATCATGTGGTTTGTTGCTACACTATGGACTTTGAATTCATGACAGATTGATCAAGGTGAAGGCAAAGTCAAGAACTGCATTCAGTATAAGACTTCAAAGTAACACAATTTATTATCCATTAATACTAAAAACAGCTATAGGCTATAATTTATAGTTACTCTTAAGAGCAAAATTTTCTTTGTGTGTTCACACCAATGTGCCCTTTTAATCATTCTAGTCTGTTCTCACTCTACCTGTACTGTGCTATTATGCTCAGTGATGTGCAGCTCCAAGACATCATCACAAGGTTGTTTCAGGGTATTGTTTTTAATGTTATTTTGGATCCTTGTTTTCGAATTAAATCCTCTTTTGATTGAAGACATTTGGCGACTATTAATGAGGAGACTGATGACAATTCTGTTGTTAATGAGTTCTTGTTTGAGGTTCACACAGCTACATTTAGTTCATACGGGTCATTATGATGCTATCTACAGTCTCTCCTTGAACTTAACATCTCCTATTGAAGCATAATCTTGCCAGTGTCTTATTTGTTCATGAAGTGAAGAATTTATCAGAATCTGTTAGAAGGTTGCCAGATACAATGATCTGCTGCCTGATGAACACATTTCTTATGTTCTCCCCACATCACAGTTTTACATGTTAACCTGTTCAGCATTTGGTTTCACTACTGATGGGCTTTTACTGCTTTCTTCATTTCTTTGTTCGAAGGCCTGTTTCCTCTATTACTGAATGTATAGGCCTTTTGTGACTTATAATATTCTGGTGGTGTCTCCAGAGAAATTTTCTTTTCAGAGATGTTTCCTTTACAACAATTGTTCACACTAAGACTATTCTGGCTGCAAGAAGGTTTTAAGGTTGTTCTTATGATTTCTTTAAAAAAGACATTATTTGAATTCTTTTCTTCTCCAAATAATCTCAGGGCTGTTTCCTAATCTTCACTATAGTGACAACTTTTGAAGCCGGGAATCCCATAGCTTCCATTGCATTTTATCAAGTGCTTTGATGTCATGATATGTGTTTAGGTTCAAGACAGACTGATCAAGGAGAAGGAGAATGTGATGATTGCAGATGCTGGAGAATCACAGTCGAAACGTGTGGCACTGGAAAAGCACAGCAGGTCAGGCAGCAACTGAGGAGCAGGAGAGATGACGTTTCAGACATAAGACTTCTGCCCGGAACCTCGACTCTCCTCCTCCTTGGATGCTGCCTGACCTGCTGTGCTTTACCAGCACCATTATTTTTGACTCTAATCAAAGAGAAGGCAAAGTCAAGAATTGTCTTTGGAGTTAGAGTTCAAAGTAATGTTGTTTATTGCAGATATTTTCCAATCAACTTGTTTAGAGATATTATTACATGCCTCTGGAGCAGATGGGATGTAAACCCAGATTTCCAGGATTATACATTATACTAAACACTGCCATTACTTCATAGATATACTAGGCTCTAACTATAGTTAGGTTATCGAGGAGTAAACTGTGTAAATAAAACAAAGATCTGGGCATGCAGAGCTCTGATGAAGAGTCACCAGACTCGAAATGTTAACTTTGCTTTCTCCCCACAGATGCTACCAGACCTACTCAGTTTCTCCATCAATTTCTATCATCTTTGTGTGTTAGTGTCCAATTTTCTCTCTGCCATACGGACTTGAGAAAAACCTATCTTTTGAACAATATTTTCTCATCCTACCTGTTGTCGTACCCACAATGTAATTCTTTCATCAGTGTAACATTTCTCCTTCAGTATTCCATTTCATCGTTATAAGACAATGAGACAGCACATAGTACTTTTCCACAGCCAGATTATATTCATTCATTAGAGAGAAAAAAAGAATGTTTATAAGATTCAAAGAGATTGTTACAACACAAGGATAAACCACGCCCACAGCTTTGTTTCCATGCATGTTTTAGTTTACACCTCAAATGACCAATCAAGGAGCAGTACATCTTCAAAAAGAATAAATATTGACAAAATTTGCTATTAAATTTCAAATTGGTTGAAATGTTATCACTAATGGCTGTAAGTTTGAAGGTTGAAGGCTCATGTTCCTCAGTAAGGGCTGACAAGTGAAGTCAGTCAGATGGGCATGCTGCAAGTTCAAGAGAAGCTTTCATTAGCAAGTAGGACCCTGTAAAGATGCCACCTGAATATGTTGAAAATGGAAAGTGAATTTTCTTGAAGTCCTACCCAACATTCCTCTCTCAATTAAACCCCAGTTGGCTGGTCATGTGCTTTGACTGGAGGTTGACATTTATGTATGACCATGAGACAAGAATGACCACAGTTCATAACTCATTTAGTCGCAAGTACTTTTTGACATGATAAAAAGGTGTTTTCTAGATGAACCTACATTTTCTTTTCAACATGTTGGGGAAAATCCATTGTTCTGGCACCATCAGTGGTTAGCACTGCTGTCTCACAGAGCCACAGACCCGGGTTCAATTCCCGCCTCAGGCAACTGTCTGTGTGGAGTTTGCACATTCTCCCCGTGTCTGCGTGGGTTTCCTCCGGGTGCTCCGGTTTCTTCCCACAGTCTAAAGATGTGCAGGTTAGGTGAATTGGCCATGCTAAATTGCCCGTAGTGTAAGGTGAAGGGGTAAATGTAGGCAATGGGTACGAGTCGGTTGCTCTTTGGAGGGTCGGTGTGGACTTGTTGGGCCGAAGGGCCTGTTTCCACACTGTAAGTAATCTAATCTAATCTGTGGTGAGAGAAAAAAACAATAACATTTTGAGTCTGATAAATCTCTTCCTCAGAACTGAAGAGAGCTGGAAAATTATGTTTTTATGCTCTTGACAAGGTGGGAAGGGAATAAGCAGAACTGATGATTAGGGAATGTAGGGCAAAAAACAAATGAGTGCTAATGATAGTAGAGGAGATATATACAGGTAGAATACAGAATAGGTGTTAAAGGTAGGTGTGAATAATAGAAAGTAGCTGAGCCTTGCTGAACTTAATCCATGCAACCAAGACATAGGTAGGGGGAGCACATGTGTGGAGGCAATGCAACCAAAATTTGGACAGTGTTCATTTTCTGAAGTTAGTTATAGAACAGGACAGTATGGCAACAGACCTTTCGGTCCATGTCATCCATGCCAACCAGATATCCTAAATTAATCTAGTCCTACTTGCCAACACTTGGCCCATATCCCTCTAAACTCTTCCTATTCAAATGGCCTTTTAAATGTTGCCATTGTACCAGCCTCCACTACTTCCTCGAGCCACTCATTCCATACATGTACCATCCTCTCATGAAAAAGTAGCCCCTCAGGTTATTTTTAGATCCTTCCCTTCTCATCTTAAAACTATGCCCTCTAGTTTTGGACTCCCTCACCCCAGGGGAAGGACCTTGGCTATTTAACTTATCCATGCCCTTCATGATTTTATAAACCTCTAAAAGGTCACCTTTCAACCTCTAATGCCCCAGGGAAAACAGCCCCAGCCTATTCAACCTCTCCCTATAGCTCAAACATTTCAACCCTGACAACATCCTTTAAAATCTTTTCTTAATGCTTTCAAGCTTCACAAAATATTTCCTACAGCAGAGACACCAGAATTGAATGCAATATTTCAGAAGTGGCCTGACCAATGTCCTGTACAACTACAACATGACCTCCCAACTCCTATACTCAATGCACTGACCAATAAAGGCAAGCATACCAAACGCCTTCTTCACTACCCTGCCTACTAGTGACTCCACTTTCAAGGGACTATGAACCTGTTGAATTCAATGTTGCACCCTGAAGCTTGTGAAGTGCTAAAATGGAAAACTTGGGCATTTTCCCTCCTGGTTGCGTTACACTTTATTGGAAGATTACAGCAGATTGAGAAGAGAAATACAAGCATGAGACCACGATTGTGTATCAAAATGACTAATGACTGGAAGGTGAGGGCCATCATTGTGCACAGAGTGGACGAGTTCGCAGTGCGGTCCCTCAGTTATACGTTTGTTCTTATCAATGTAAAGGAGACCACATTATGTGCAGTGAATGCAATAGACTAGACTGAAAGAAGTACGACTGAAATACAGCTGTACCTGAACGGTTTGTTTGGAGCCTTGGACATTAATGAGAGAGGAAGTAAAGGGGCAAATATTACACTTTGTGCAATTGTGCCATGGGCAGGTGAAGAGGTTTTAGGAGTGCTGGAGGAGTGGACCAAAACAGCCCAGGCGGAACAGTCCCTGCAGAATTCCAACAAGGAAAATGGGAAGAGAATATGTTTTTGCTCATCGCAACCTGCTAGAGGTGGTGTTAACGGAAGAGGATAATTCTTTGAATGTAGAGACTGGTGGGTGAAGGTAAGGACATGTAGAACCCTATTGCAGTTCAGGCAGGAGGGAGAATGGGTGAGATGATAGGTCAGACAGGGTTCTGTCAAGCATGGTAAGGGGCAATCCTCAATTGAGGAAATGGAAGACACGTTGATCTTCCATTTTTCTTCAGTTGCTGTCACTAACCTGTAATTAGATGACACAAACAAAATGATGCAGTAAAACTGTTCAAATCAGTGGAAATCTAAAAGCATAACTAATGAGCAGAATTATTCATTCATGAATTATTTTCTAATTCCCACCACACAGCACTCAGCAATCAATAGTGAGTGTTGCAGATGAGGTGGTTTACGGTGTGATAATAGTTAAGGCAGTGTGCAAAGAACATTTCCAGTAAAAATTGCAATTTTCGACACTTTTCATCCCAATGGGGCATCACACAGGGCGCAGTCTGCTAAAGCTGTGATAGAAAATCTATTCTTAGAATATAATTTATAAAACTGTGTGGATCAAGGCTGATGATACAAATCATTGTTGCAAAAAAAATCAGCCTTAATTGCTTACCTTTTAACAGGAATGTGCTGCTGATGCAAACTGCAGGGCTCAGGAATTCATTAGTGAAACTTCTGTCAAAATATGGAATATCAAAGAGAATCAATTCAATTTGCCATCTGAGTGAGCCATGTTCTGGATGATAATATTGATTGTCTTTTGTGGTAGTATTTCAAACTCAGCTGGGTACCTTCACATCTATCACTTGTAATAGACGTGGACCCAGTGTTATGACCAGATCCTGAGAGCGGTTCCTTTATTCATTATAGTTGCACACTAGATACTCCAGACTAATAAGCTGCCAAGCAATGAAGGAGAAGGAAGAGGGACTCCTTCCTTTATCCCTCCACACACACATTTTTAGTTACAACAAGGTTAATTTTTTTAAAAATCCCTTTTCCTGGTATGAGGGTATAAAGGTCTAAGACAGCATCTTCACTCAGATAACTTGAAGCATAACATGCTGATAAAAAGCTGCTACTTTAAGCCAACAATTTAATGATAGCCCATACACGGATGTACCTGTGGATGTAACATCTGTACCTTTTTAGGGAGCAGTCATAAACATTCTGTTGGAACTTTCAATATCATCTTACCCTCACCCTAATTTCTTATGATTTGGAAATGCCGGTGTTGGACAGGGGTGTACAAAGTTAAACATCTCACAACACCAGGTTATAGTCCAATTAAACCTGTTGTACTATATATAACCTGGTGTTGTGTGATTTTTAACCTAATTTCTTAGGTTGCAAGGGGTAAAAAGCATTGCCACATCAGTGAAAGATAGCCTGTTGGAGACGAAATGCAAAGCGCTTGGCTCAGGAAATTGCAGCTGCGTTTCTAGCCCATACTCAAAACCCTTGATGATTTCCTTTGCCCTGCATCCTCACAAAATTATCCTCAGTTCGCCTTGAGAGTTTTAATCACATCATTCCCCACTTTCACTTCCATTTAGACTCATCCAATGTTAAATGAAAGAAATTAATATTTTTGATGTTAAAACATTCTTCCTATCTTTACTTTGGAATCCACTTTCAATGTTATAATTGTGCTCTCATGTACCAGATTCCCCCAACAGAAGAAGCACTTTCTCTGTGTCTACCCTCTTGAACTTTCCTTTGGCAGCTTTTAACGCCCCAATAACATTACATCTCAATCTTTCCAACTCATGAGAATATATACCAAGTTATGCAATCTGTCCTCTTTATTTAAATTTATTCTGTATAACAAGCCTGAGAGGGACTCAATATTTGATAGATTGAACATAATCAAACAAAAAAGAGATTTTTGGTTCTCCATTGCCTACCCATCTTATTTCCTTCAGTCTAACCTCCTGAGCAGGGTTTCACTGTGTGTTCCTTTCATCGTGTTTCTGATCATAATTTGTATCTCATTTAACAATTTGTTGGAACTCTCAACACTTGCCTGACTGCAGACATTCCCACTGTGAACCAATTAAATGAAAGACTGCAACCAAAGAAATAATGTTCATATTCATTTATGTCAGGAGAGGAATTGAGAAGAGAGTCATAGACCCACACAACACAGAACCAAGCGCTTCAATCCAACTCACCGACACCAACCAGGTTTTCTAAACTAAACTAGCCCCATTTGCCTGCATTTGGCCCATATCCCTCTAAACCTTTCCTATTCATGTATCTCTCCAAATGTCTTTTAAAAGTTGTAATTTTACCCGCCTCTACCATTTCCTCTGGCAGCTCATTCCATATATACACCACCCTCTGTGTGGAAAAGTTGCACCTCAGGTGCAATTTAAATCTTTCCTTTCTCACCTTTGCCCACTAATTTTGGATTTCCTTACTCTGGGGGAAAAAACCTTGGCTATTCACCTTATCTGTGCCCCTCATGATTTTATAAGTGTCTACAAGGTCACCCTGAACCTCCAAGCTCCAGGGAAATACATCTAGGACTATCCAGCCTCTCCTTAGAACTCAAACCTTCCAGAACATCCTTGTAAATCTTTTTTGCACCATTTCCAGTTTAATAATATCCTCTTACAGCAGGGCTGGAAGTGTACACAGCACTCCAAACATGGCATCACCAATATCCTGTACAGCTGCAGCATAATGTCCCAACTCTTATATTCAATGCGCTGACTAATGAAGGTAAGTATGCCAAATGCCTTCTTTGCCACAGTCGCTCCTTGCTATTATCTGAGAACTATGTATCTGAACCCCTAAGTCTCTATGTTTGATAGCATTCCCCAGGACCCTAATATTAACTGTGTAAATGCTGCCCTGGTTTATCTTACTAAAATGCAACATCTCTCATTTATCTAAATTAAACTCCATCTGCTACTCCTCCATCCATTTGCTCAGCTGACTAAGATCCTATGGTAATCTTCGGTAACCTTCTTCACTGTCCACTATACCATTTATTTTGGAGTCATCTGAAAACTGGCTAGCCAAGCCTCCTATATTCACATCCAAATCATTTATATCCTTGCGGTACACCGCAGATCACAGGCCTCCAGTCCGAAAAATAACTCTCTATCACCACCCGCTGTCTCCTACCTTCAAGCCAATTTTGTATCCAATTGGCTAGCTCTCCTCGGATCCCATGTGATCTAACCTTGCTAACTAGTCTGCTATGCAGAATCTTATTAAAGATCTTCCTAACAGCCATGTAGACAACATCTACCAATCTCCCCATATCAATCCTCTTGGTCATATCTTCAAAAGGCTCAATCAATATTGTGATTTCCCACACAAAAAGTCATGCTATTCATTCCTAATCAATGCTTGTATCTCCAAACACATGTAAATCCTGTCTCTCAGAATCCCATCCAATAACTCCAAACAGTCCGCAGGTACCTTGGACGAGTACACCACTATTGTCACAGACTTTATCAGCAAGTGTGTGGAGGACTGCATACCGAGGAAATCTATCCGGGTGTTCACCAACAGAAAACCATGGATGAATCAGGACATACAGAACCTGCTAAAAACCAGGCGTGAGGCCTTCAGATCAGGAGACCCACTCAAATATAAGGAATCCAAGTATGACCTTGGCAGGGCCATTAAGACAGCGAAGGAGCAATACTGATCCAAACTAGAGGCCCAGACAGACACCCAGTGCCTATGGCAAGGACTGAATGACATCACAGGTTCTAAAAAGAGACGGTGCAAGATAACAGACAATGACATATCCTTCCCAGATTGTCTCAATGCCTTCTATGCTCACTTTGAGCAGACTTTCTGTGGAGAGGTAATACCTATTCCAACAAGTCCTGACAAAACTATCCCAACAGTCACTGCATCAGCGGTCAGATCGGTTTTCCTTTGAGTAAATCCAAGGAAATCAATGGAACCAGATGGAGTACCAGGCCATGCACTCAGGGCATGTGCAGATCAACTGGCAGAGGTCTTTTCAGACATCTTCAACCTCTCCCTGCAGCAGGCCACTGTCCCGGCCTGTTTCGAGAGGGCCAACATCATCCCTGTGTCTAAGAAGGCTCATGCCGCATGTCTCAATGACTACCGCCCAGTGGCCCTAAATTCAGTGGTCATGAAGTGCTTTGAAAGGTCATGGCATTAATCAATTCCAGCTTTCCTACTACTCTTGGACCACTCCAATTTGCCTATCAAACCAACAGATCCACGTCAGATGTCATATCACTTGTCCTTCACTCCTCCTTGGAACATTTCGACACCAAGAACAGCTATGTAAAAATCCTACTCATTGACTACAGTTCAGCCTTCAACACTATTATTCCCTTGAGTCTGATTACTAAACTTATTGATCTCTGACTAAGCCACACTTTCTGCAACCAGATCCTCAATTTCCTGACCCACAGGCCACAATCAGTGAAGATTGGGGACAATATTTCATCCTTACTAACACTCAACAGTGGAGCCCCCCAGGAGTGCGTACTCTGCCCCCTTCTGTACTCACTGTATACCCATGACTGCAACACCAAATACCAGACTAATGTCATTTACAAGTTCACTGATGACACCACCATAGTCTGTCAAATCTCAGATGGCGACAAAACAGACTACAGACGGGAGGTGGAAGACCTGGAAAAATGGTGCACTGAGAACAACATTGCTCTCAATGCTGGCAAAACTAAGGAACTCATTACTGACTTTCGGCAGGATGTTACTCATGCCCCCCTGCACATTAACAGCACAGAGGTGGAACGAGTGGAGAGTTCAAGCTCCTGGGAGTGGTCATCAACAACAAGCTTTCTTGGAGTCTTCATGTGGACGCCCTGGTTACAAAGGCCCAACAACGTCTCTTCTTCCTCAGGCAGCTGAGGAAATTTGGCAAGACAGCGAATACCCTTGCCAACTTTTATAGGTGCGCCATCGAGAGCATTCTGATTGGATGTATCACTACCTGGTATGGCAACTGTACCATTCAAGATCGGAGACGGTTAGAGAGTGGTGAGCTTGGCCCGGGCAACCACAAAGGCCTACCTCCCATCTATAGAATCCATCTACCAGGCCCGCTGTCAAGGAAAGGCAATGTTTTTCTAAAACCTCTACCATCAGGGAGAAGGTACAGAAGCCTGAACACATGCACCAGCCGGTTTTGAAACAGTTTGTACCCAACTGTTGTTAGAATGCAGAATGGACTCACAAACTCTTAGCATTCACCTGTACCTGTGTTTTTGTTTTGCCTGTTTACCTATTATTTACTATCTATGCAACCTAACACTGTGATCTGCCCACATTGCTTGCAAGACAAAGCTTTTCACTGTGCCTCGTTACACCTGACAATAAATTCAATTCAATTCAACTTACTCACTGACGTCGGGCTCACTGATCTAAAGCTCCCTGGCTTTTCCTTGCAGCTATTCTTAAAAGGCACAGAATTAGCCATTCTTTCATGGGGATGTATGCATCCCTGACAAATCCTGCCCTTGTTGCCTGTTTTGAACTGCTCTGCTTGGTTATTTCAGAGGGAAGTTAAGAGTCGGTCAATTTGCTGTGAGTTTTAGATTTGTCAATTCAACTGAAATCCCACCAGTCACTGCGATGTGGTTTGAGCCATTTCCCCAAGAACATTAGCCAGGCCAGGCAGATTACCAGCCCAATGACACTACCATGCCCTGAATTTATTGTGATGGTCATGTTCCTGAAAGGTTCTTGGTGGATGCTGATCCCTCAAGGACATGCCCCACATTTCTACTGCACAATCTCACATATACCACGATCACCTGGTCGGGAGCCAATCAAAACATTGTTGCCAAGCAGATGTCCTTGAGTTCAGAACCCATCGGTCTCTGTTCTGACTGTTTTTGATGTCACCATTCTAGGAAAAGGCAATTCGGAATGTGCTCCAATAAGCATTGCATCATACTGGACAGAAAAGGCATTTCGGCCCATCAAGTTTGTACTACCAAAACTGCACTAAATCTACACTAGTCCCACTTGGCTCAATTGTCTTGAATGTTGTGACATTTCAAGTGCATATTCAGGTACTTTTTAAAGGATGTGAACTTTCTCACCTCAACAACACTCAGGCAGTGCATTCCAGACCCCAACTGACTCTGTGAACACCGTTTTCCTCAAATTCACTCGAAATCTCCTGCCTTTCACCTTAAAATTACGCCGTCTTGTTATTTACCCTTCAATGTGATTTAGAAGACTTCAGCTACTCATTTATGCTGTCTCCTTAGCTTATAGTAGAATCTTCATTTTACAGTCCAGCAACAAAGGCAATAAAAAGATGTAGTCTTAACACAATCTCAGTAAAAATTCATAGGTTTTTGCAATGTCTCACTGTTTAAGAGGGGTACTCTTTCAGAAACTCAACTCTATGCTACTGAATAATGTGTCTTCTCCTCAAAATACAGTCACCTAGATGTTAAAAATCTGTGTCACTGTGAGACCATCTTCTATTGTTCTGAGTTTTCTTCATGAGGGAGGACACTTTAACATTGAGTCATGTCTGCGCGCCAGCGTATTTTGCGTTTTATCTCGTGGCTCATGTCTCTGAGCCACAAGGTTGTGAAGTTGTTTTTCATCTTTATTTTGGCAAAGATTCATGCTCTGACTCAATTGTTTCATAGATGAAATTCATCAGGATGTTGCCTTGAATGGAGCATCTCAGCTATGAAGTGAGGTAGGGCAGTTTCAAGTTGTTTAGTTTTGGAGCAGAGAATGTTGGGGAGGGGGGGAGGGGAGCTTGGTGGAGGTATATAAGGTCGTGAAGGCTCTGGGACAGGATGGGTTGAAAGCAGCTATTCCTCTTAGTTGAAGGCTCTTAGTTGAAGGAGGCATAATTTATGTTTGTAATATTTGCGATTTAATTTCTTCATTTGGTGGTTTCCTTCACAATTGGATTTACGATTATGTTCATTTTGCACTTTGTTAAAATCATGACACCACAATCAAAGAGCAAATTTTTCATAAAGAAAGTTATATTATCTGTCTTGGCCTGGTAAGTGTTGGGTTATTTTAATCTTTATCAATTAAGCCAATGCCTCTTTGACTCAGCCAACTTGTGAAGGATGAAATATCAGTTCTCACAACAGTGAGCAATAAACATAATCCCTATTCAAAATGTGAAGGAGCATTTTGACCTTGTGGCACAGTGGTTAGCACTGTTGCCTCACAGCGCCAGAGACCCGGGTTCAATTCCCGCCTCAGGCAACTGACTGTGTGGAAGTTGCAGATTCTCCCCGTGTCTGCGTGGGTTTCCTCCGGGTGCTCCGGTTTCCTCCCACAGTCTAAAACTGTGCAGGTTAGGTGAATTGGCCATGCTAAATTGCCCGTAGTGTTAGGTGAAGGGGTAAATGTAGGGGAATGAGTCTGGGTGGGTTGTGCTTCGGTGGGTCGGTGTGGACTTGTTGGGCCGAAGGGCCTGTTTCCACACTGTAAGTAATCTGTAAATATCAGAAAGTGTGTATTGTCAGGTCTCCAATATTAGGTTTTGATCACTCTTTTTTTTTAGTGGAAGTGTTCATGTAAATTGTTGGGGTCATGGGTTCACATCCCTCCATGGCTGATGTTGAAATTAGAATTCTATATCAAATCATTCTGGAATTAAAAATATAGTAATTTTTGAGATGATTTGTAGCTCAGGTTAATGATAAGTCTGTAAGTTAGCTCACAGAGCTGCAAGGTTTGCTTCCAGACGTTTCGTCACCATGGCTAGGGAACATCATCAGTGAGAGTCTCTGGTGAAGCGCTGGTGGTATGTCCCAACTCTCTATGTATAGGTCTTGTTTTCTTAAGATGGATGATGTCATTTCCGGTTTCTCTTTCAAGGGAAATTAGATGGGATCGAAGTGGACGTGTTTATTGATAGAGTGCTGGTTAAAATGCCATGCCTCTAAAAATTCTTGTGCATGTCTTTGTTTCACCTGTCCAAGGATTTGTGTGTTGGCCCAGTCAAAGTGGTGTCCTTCTTTGTCTGTATGGTTGGAAACAAGTGATAATGGGTCATTTCCCTTGAGAAAAAGAACCGAAAATGACATCAGGGAGTTCAGGAAGTTTAGCAGTACACTGTGTGTACTGGCTCTGTTTTTTTTCTGCCCTTCTAAATTCATTCTGTTAGCACCTGTTCCTTTTTTTTATTGGTCCTTAAGAGGGGTTTGCCTATTGGAACTATGGTGTATATTCAGAACTGCATAATTATGTCTAGTTTGGATGGACTGAGTTCTGCAGGGGTTCTTTCCTTTGTGTTTCATTGCATAATTTCGTGAATAAATTTTTGTCTGTTTTAAAACTTGTTGGTCAAACTCGCTAACTTAATCCAGAAAATTTTCTACTGTACACTTACTGAAACAAATTGCAAAGTTATGGTCTGGGCAGCCTGCTTAAGAATGTTTTGAGTGGTCTGGCCTAGTCCATAACACCTGGTAACATAACTGGTGCTAATGGTCAATGTCTCGTTCTCAGTTTGGCTTTGTTTACAAGTTTTAGACATTATCTTCAGCAGGATACATATAATACCATTTTGCAGTGAATGCCCTAAATTGGAAAGCACTCTGGAACATTTATAATCATTAAATCAGAGTGGAAATGCCTGGACAATTTTAGTCAGTTAAGACTTTATGGAGAGAATGAAAATAAAACACAAGCTCAAAAGAAAACGGTATAAATAATGACATTAGTTGCTTGGTAAATCAGAAAGTGAATATTGTCAAAAACTGCCTAATATTATTTTAATGCTTGAATATTAAATATTGCTGAAAAAGATTAATACATTTTTGTTTGAAACTATATTTTCTGACCTAACAGAGACAGCAACTTGCTTTTATGTTATAAATTCCCGAAATGTTTTGTAGTTTTTGCATTTTATGTCAGTCAAAAAGTCATTTGGTTGTAAAGAAACGGAGTAATTAATTATCAGGACTAACACAAGCATGTCAACTTACAGGTGGTTCCGAACAGTATATATGACAGGAGTGAAAGGGTTGAAAAGTGTAGTGCTGGAAAAGCGCAGCTGGTCAGGCAGCATCCAAGGAGCAGGAGAGTCCACGTTTCAGGCAAAGCTGTGCTATTCCAGCACAACATTCTCGACTCTGATCTCCAGCATCTGTAATCCTCACTTTCTCTTAGGAGTACAAGAATGCTGATTGGTTGGCAGGTTAACTCTAATAAGCTGAGGTATAGCGAAATCTGCAGGGAATTATAGATCATAAGATACAGGAGCCATTCAGCCCATCGAGTCTGCTCTGCCATTCAATCATTCATTCATCAAATCTGCAAATTCAGCATCATTCTACATCACTCTTCTGTCAACCATCATACTAGGCTAACTGACCCCCACTATGCCCTTGCTATAAATAGACCAATTTATGAATTCTATTTCGAAAAACAGTAAAAGGTTATATTTTTCAGACTGACTTTCCCGTGCCTTGACAACTTGCAATGCTTGGTTCATTTGGGACAAAATACAAGAAAACATTTGCAGTCCTAGACCCTCTGGGCTCAAGTTATGTGCTAGCTAGAGGCCATTCTTCAGTGAGATGGCAGTTTGAAGGTGCTTTAGATAAAAGCCACACTCAGGTCCTGAGGCAGTTTGCAATCGGACCAGCAGAGAGGAGACTGGTGACAACTGTTGCTCAGTGCATACCTGCAGCTTTGAGTCTGAAGACATTAGGCTCAATTATCACGTGGCAACTTGAGCACAGAATAAAATGTAGCATCCTGGTGGCACACTGAAAGAGTGCCACATTGTAAGAGCAGGAAGATCATGTTGTAGACACACAGACCTCTGGTTAGGCCACAGCTGCAGTTCTGATCACCAAACATTGGGAGCGGTATGATGGCTTGGTGGTTAGCACTGCTGCCTCACAATGCCAGGGACCCGGGTTCAATTCCAGCCTTGGGTGAATGTCTGTGTGGAGTTAGCATGTTCTCCCCATGTCTTCCTCCAGCTGTTCTGGTTTCCTCCCACAAGCCAAAGATGTGCAGCTAAGGTGAATTGGCCATGCTAAATTGTCCTTAGTCATCAAGGATGTGTAGGTTAGGTGCATTTGTCGGGGTAAATGCAGGATAATAGGGGAGGGAAATGAATTTGGCTGGGTTAATTTTCGGAAGGTAGATGTGGATTTACTGGGGCGAAGGGCCTGGTTCCACACTGTAGGGACTGTATGATTCGACAGGAACGATGTGATTGCACTGGAGGGGTTGCAGAGGAAATTCATCAGGATTATGCCTTGAATGGAGCATCTCAGCTATGAAGTGAGGTAGGGTAGTTTCAAGTTGTTTAGTTTTGGAGCAGAGAATGTTGGGGGGATTGGGGAGCTTGGTGGAGGTGTATAAGCTGAAAATGTGTTGCTGGAACAGCGCAGCAGGTCAGGCAGCATCCAGGGAACAGGAGAATCGACGTTTCTCGAAACGTCGATTCTCCTGTTCCCTGGATGCTGCCTGACCTGCTGCGCTGTTCCAGCAACACATTTTCAGCTCTGATCTCCAGCATCTGCAGACCTCATTTTCTCCTGGAGGTGTATAAGGTCATGAGGGCTCTGGGACAGAGTGGGTTGAAAGCAGCTATTCCTCTTAGTTGAAGGCTCTTAGTTGAAGGAGGCATAATTTTAAAGTAAAAGGCAGGGGGTTTAGTGAGGATTTGAAAAATCCCTTTCACCCAAGACGGTCGGGGGTCTGGCCTGGGGGGGTGGTAGTTGAATGGAGAACCTCACAACCTTTAAAGAAATATTTGGATGAGTACTTGAAATGTCATAAGATTCAAGGGTATGGTCCTAGCGTGGGAAGGTGGGAGGGATGACGTAGTAGCAGTAGTACATTTTTGATAGTACAGACATGATGGACTGGAGAGCCTCTTCTGTACTATATGATTCTATGGATTTCTGAGGAGCTCACTTTCAAATCAGGTATTAAACAAGACCTTGTCAAATCTCCCTAAGTGCATGGCTGTGACTTTGAAGAAGAGCAAGGGAATTATCACGTGTTTTCGGGTCAATCCTGTCCCTCAACCAACATGACTGGAAACCATAAATCTGGAGATGTATTGTAGAATTTTATTGCATGTAAATAGATGGCAATGTTTTTACAGGGTTCCGAATAGTCACATTAGACTTGAAGCAATATCTTTCCTTCTCTCTGTTATCAGAACTGTTACATTGTTCCTATATTTTGCAACAGTGACTCCACTGCAAAAATACTTACTTGCTCTGAAGTGCCTTATGGTCCTGCGAAAGGTGCTATAGAAATGCAGGGCATCACATCATAGATTTGTTAGCAAAACTGAAGCCTGTGAGATCAAAGGTGTTCCCTGATTGGAGCTATTAATCTGGTCTGAACAGGGAGCCCTGGTTGACATAAAAACATTGGGTGTCAGGGACACTGTCACTCCAGTGCTGAACTCTGTATAGGGCAGTACTAAAGTCAAGGAGTGTTCATGTGTAAATAAAGGTTGCCTTTGTGATGGTATATCAGTTCTGAGGAGTTATTTCAAAAGGAAGGCAATGTAAATAGAAAATTTACAAAAACTACAGCAAGTAGAGATTGTCAGCGATGGTTCATTTTTCAGAATAGAGAGAAGTATACAGTGTTATTCTCTTGGGTTTGGTATTTACTTTTATGCACATTAATGACCTGCATCTGTGCAAAACAGCATAACATAAGAATTAAAGTTATTTTTAACTGAGTTGCATCTAGGAGTTTCTGCAGATCATTCCAGCCATTGAGATGCTCAGCCAAACTGGCCTGTCAAACAACTACACCATACTGAGACAATCACTACCCCACTGCCATGTACAATTTTCTGTGTGTTTGGTGTAACGTGACAATTATGTTCCTGTACAGCCTTACACCATAGAAAATCATTCTGAAAAGATCGCTGTAGAAAATCGCAGTTGAAAGTTTGCGCTACCCGAACAGCGTTCACTATTCGTCAAACGTGTAATAACCAATTCGCGTTGACGAAATACGTATGATACCAGAAATACCTGTAGTCAGAAAGCCCAACACTGACTTCCCAACGAAAACCTTTTATGGACAGTTTGAGTCTTTTTATGTTCTGGTTGCACTCAAAAACACTACAGGATGCACTGAAGGCTTCACTTAGGAGGCCTGTGTGAGTACTAGTGCTGCACAATGATCATTCAGGATCAATGTGCCCAGCACAACTATATATATAAATAGTGGGGAATTTTCCAAAAACGATTGGACAACACAGGCAGAGAGAAAATTTCCAAATGCAATAACTCGCTCTGTCAGACGCTGTCCTGCTGTAGCCAGATCATCCAGAAGTACATTGGTCTTAGCAATCACCTATTAAAATACCGAGATCACCATAATCCCACTGTCTATTAGATAGAGAGAGAGAGAAAGAGACGGCCGGTGACCACTACACCTTAGACAGGGGATGCAATTGAGAAGACAGGACCTTCCCAATGGTCTTAGCCAATACAAGAATTGAACCCATGCTGTTGGCATCACTCTGTAGCATAAACCAGATATTTAGCCGACAGAGCTGACTGTGGTCACCCACGGACTGTCCAAAGCCTTAACAAACACTCCGAATGATGAAATAAAACAGAAGTTGCTGGAAAAGCTCAGCAGGTCTAACTGCCAGCAATTTGTGTTTTATTTTCTGATTTCCAGCATCAGTTATTTTGGTTTTTACCCCAGGTGATGAGCATGGCCACATTCAACTTCATGAACAAGTTTAAAAATGGAATTTCAAAAAGTCAAAGTGTTTCAGCTACTGAAGTGAAGAATAACTTTATTGTGATAATCACTGCTGGCACGTCAGATTGAGACCGGGTGTGAGTGCCTCTCTAACTGTATGGCCAGCACCTGTGTAATAAATTGCATTCTTTCCAATCTCTTTTATGTCATCTTTGAGGTGTAAGCAATCATTTCTCTTCACACGATGAACTTTGATTCATTCATTTCCCCAGCCTTTGTATTTCTGTCAAGCTGCTCAAAACCTGTTGACAATTGCAATAATATACGTACACGTTGTTACCCTACCATTTTCCATGTGCTTTCAAGAACCTATCAAGTGTACAATGAGATAAAAAGGAATTGACATGTGCTATATATTTCCATATTAACAAAAGCTCATAGATTCACAGAAAGTCAGAGTAAAGTAAGGCAGCAGTGGTTAGCACTGCTGCCTCACAGCACCAGAGACCCGGTTCAATTCCCGCCTCAGGCGACTGACTGTGTGGAGTTTGCACATTCTCCCCATGTCTGCGTGGGTTTCCTCCGGGTGCTCCGGTTTCCTCCCACAGTCCAAAGATGTGCAGGTCAGGTGAATTGGCCATGCTAAATTGCCCGTAGTGTTAGGTAAGGGGTAAATGTAGGGGTATGGGTGGGTTGCGCTTCGGCGGGGCGGTGTGGACTTGTTGGGCCGAAGAACCTGTTTCCACACTGTAAGTAATCTAATCTAAAAAGTAATCTAATCTAATCTAATCTAAAGCATACTGTTCATTCTTGTAGGTGTAAGGCCTGAGTGCACAACTAATAGTGTACACTTCCAAGTGTAAATATCTCACTTTTTTGAAAAAGAAAAGACTTCTACTCACGTCTGGAGCTTCTATTTATCAATTTACCAATATAACCCATTCCTGTCTGCCTTCCAGTCGTGGTCTCAGCAACAATCTTTCATGTCCTTCCAACCCTAACACCTCATGATATCGCCTTTTCTGACAATGTTGCCTCCTTTGCAACGAATTCTGGATGAAATGGTTGATATTTGTAAAACAAGCACAGAGAATGCTGAAGGAACTCAGCAGGTCTGACAACATCTGCGAAGAGAGAAATAGTGAGCGTTTTGAGTTCTGTTATGACTTTGAAAACTGAAACATTAGCTCTGTTTCTCTCTCCACAGACACTGGCCAGACCTTGCTATGTTTCTCCAGAATTCTCTGTGCTTGTTTCAGATTTCCAGCATCCACAGTAGTTTGCTTTTATTATGATGTTCTTATCTGCTCAGGCGGCAAAGAGATCTAGGACAGGCTTTAAAGAAGCGAAATTTGGAAGTGCCCATCTCTGAGTGACACTAGACCCTGTAAAATACTATCATCTCCACACAAAATGGCAAGCCCGGACTGGTCTGGGATTGTGGTTAGAGTCATAGAGTCATAGAGATGTATAGAATGGAAACAGACCCTTCGGTCCATCCCGTACATGCCGACCAGATATCCCAACCCAATCTAGTCCCACCTGCCAGCACCCGGCCCGTATCCCTCCAAACCCTTCCTATTCATATACCCATCCAAATGCCTCTTAAATGTTGCAATTGTACCAGCTTCCACCACATCCTCTGGCAGCTCATTCCATACACGTACCACCCTCTGTGTGGAAAAGTTGCCCCTTAGGTCTCTTTTATATCATTCCCCTCTCACCCTAAATCTATGCCCTCTAGTTCTGGACTCCCCGACCCCAGGGAAAAGACTTTATCTATTTATCCTATCTAGGCCCCTCATAATTTTGTAAACCTCTATAAGGTCACCCCTTAGCCTCCAATGCTCCAGGGACAACAGCCCCAGTCTGTTCAGCCTCTCCCGATTGCTCAAATCCTCCAACCCTGGTAACATCCTTGGAAATCTTTTCTGAACCCTTTCAAGTTTCACAACATCTTTCCGATAGGAAGATCAGGATTGCACGCAATATTCCAACAGTGGCCTAACTAATATCCTATACAGCCGCAACATGACCTCCTAACCCCTGTACTCAATACTCTGGCCAATAAAGGAAAGCATACCAAACGCCTTCTTCACTATCCTATCTACCTGCGACACCACTTTCAAGGAGCTATGAACCTGCACTCCAAGGTTTCTTTGTTCAGCAACACTCCCTAGGACCTTACCATTAAGTGCATAGGTCCTGCTAAGATTTGCTTTCCCAAAATGCAGCACCTCACATTCATTTGAATTAAACTCCATCTGCCACTTCTCAGCCCATTGGTCCATCTGGTCCACATCCTGTTGTAATCTGAGATAATCCTCTTCGCTGTCCACTACACCTCCACTTTTGGTGTCATCTGCTAACTTACTAACTGTACCTCTTATACACGCATCCAAATCATTTATGTAAATGACAAAAAGTAGAGGACCCAGCACTGATCCTTGTGGCACTCCACTGGCCACAGGCCTCCAGACTGAAAAACAACCCTTCACCACCATCCTCTGTCTTCTACCTTTGAGCCAGTTTTGTATCCAAATGGCTAGTTCTCCCTGTATTCTTATAATTCAATGCAATAGAGACAACATTGCAGGAAGAAGCCATATTGCTCAAGATAGATAGATTCTTTATTGGTCAAGGGATTAAAGTTTATGGGGAGAAGGCAGGAGAAAGGTGTTGAGAAACATACCAGCCATCGTGAGCTTTGAGAAGATTTGTAGCTCAGGTTGAGGTTTTGGATTTAGGCTTGCTCGCTGAGCTGGAAGGTTCATTTCCAGACATTTTGCCACCCTACTAGGTAACACCTTCAGTGGACCTCAGGCGAAGCAATGCTGAAAATTCCTGCTTTCTATTTATGTGTTCCTGGAAATGACATAACCAACCCAAAGAAACCCAAACATATAAATAGAAAACAGGAATTTTCAGCATTGCTTCGCCTGAGGCCCACTGTAGATGATACCGAGTAGGGTAACGAAACATCTGGAAATGAACCTAAGAGCCCAGCGAGCAAATTTACATCCATATACCAGCCATGATGGAATGGTGGAGCAGATTCGTTGGGCCACATGGCCTAATTCTGATCTTATATCAAATGGTCTTATGATAGGCATTCAGCTTGGAAGAACATGAGAGAGTTGCAGCGGCCACTGACGCTCAGTAGCAGTCATGTGTACCATCTACAAGAGACACAGCAGAAATTCACTGATGATACTTTGACATCACCTTCGAAATCCATGACTACTACCACTAGGAATGACGAAGGCAACAGATACATGGGAGTAACATTTTGGTTTTATTCATTTGTGGGACATGGGTGTCGCTGGCTGGCCATTGCTGGATTTTATTGCCCATCCCTAGTTGCCCTTGAGAAGGCGGTGGTGAGCTGCCTTCTTGAAGCACTGCACTCCACTTGCTGTGGGTTGACCTACAATGCCAGTAGAGCATTCCATGATCCTATGATTTTGACCTAACGACTGTGGAGGAACAGCAGTATATTTGCAAGTCAGAGTGGTGAGTGGCTTCACGGGGAACTTGCAGGTGGTGGTGTTCCCAAGTACCAGCTGCCCTTGTCCTTCTAGGTGGAAGTGGTTGTGGGTTTGGAAGGTGCTGTCACAAGATCTTTGGTGAATTTCTGCAGTGCATCTTGTAGATAGTACACACTGCTGCTACTGAGTGCCGATGGTGGAGGGATTGAATGTTTTAGGTTGCGGTGCCAATCAAGTGGGTTTCTTTGTCCTGGATGGTGACAGTGGGGGATTCAGTGATGGCAATACTATTGAATGTTAAGGGCTGGTGGTTAGAGTGTCACTTATTTGTGATGGTTATTGTCTGGCATTTGTGTGGTGCAAATGTTACTTGCCACTTGTTGGCCCAATGACAAAGGCAGCAGGTGCATGGGAGCAACATTTCGGTTGTATTCATTTGTGGGACATGGCTGGCCATTGCTGGATTTTATAGCTGGATTTTATGTCCCTATCCTATTACTCTACATTTACTCCTGACTAACACACCTACTTTACACATCCGTGAACACTATTTCGCATGGCCAACTCCCCCTAACCTGCACATCGTTTGGATTGTGAGAGGAAACTGGAGCACCTGGAAAAAAACCCACGCAGACACAGAGAGAATGTGCAAACTCCACGCAGACAGTCACCTGCGGCTGGAATCAAACCTGGGGCCCTGGCACTGTGAGGCAGTAGTGCTAGCCACTGAGCCACTATGCCACCCTTACAACATACAAAGTAGGAGGAGGAGTAGGCAATTCAGCCCCAGAACTATGCTTTTGCAGATCTGATTCTAACCTCAAATCCACATTCCCTCCTCACCCTGATAATCTTCACTCCCTCACTCGACAAGAATTTACTTTCCTCAGCTTTAAGAATATTCAAGGACATTTGCTTCAACCATCTTTTCAGTGAAAGATTTCCAAAGACTCCGTGACACTCTGTGAGAAATATCAATTATCCAATCTCTATTTTAAATGGATAATTTGTGATTTTAAACAATGACTCCTTGTACTAGATTCTCCCACCAGAGGAACCATTCTCTCCACGTTCACCTTATAAAGAACCCTTAGAAACCTACATGCTTCAATCAAATCAACTCTTAGTCTTCTGAACTTCCATGGATACAAGCCTAGCCTGTCCAACATTTTCTCTTAAAGACAATTTTCTCATTCCAGACATTAGACTTAGAAGTATTCTCTTAAATGCTTCCAATGTACTTACGTCCTTCCTTAAATAAGGTAACAAATACTGCACACAGTACTCCAGGTATACTCTCATCTGTACCCTGTATACTTGAAGCATAACCTCCTTCCTTTTGCTGCAATTGACCCTTCCTTTTGTGTTCAATTGCTCCCGTGTTAAATGACAACATTTTATTAGATTTCCTCATTACTTCCTGGACCTGCATGCTAACATTACATGTTTCACAAAGGCATTCTTACATTTGAGCTCTGCAATCTCTCACCATTTGCAAGAGTTTTATTTTCCTCAGCAGTTTCACTCTTACCATTGTTATTGTATGATTCATTGGATTTGTATAAATTGCATCCTGTGCGAAGCACTGTGCATGAAAAATACATTCCATTACCTTCACTTGGAAATGTAGTATCGGGTAGAGAAATGGGACTAAAATTTGTCAAAACACAGATTAGGTTAAAATGACTTCTCAGTGCTTCAAAAGTGGCTCGGGATTGCTTTTTCCTTCTAATAGGGAAGATTTCAATTTCCTCAGTTCAGTTCGCCAGTCACAAGTTATCAATCAGTTGGGTTGGCAGTATTGCCAGATTTTTCAGGAAACTCTTCACCACACAAAGATTGGTAACTTTTTAAATTCATTTATGGGATGAAGGGGTCACTGGCTACACCTTCATTGTCCATTCCTAATTGCCCAGAGTGCAGTTAAGATTCAACCACAGTGCTGTGGACCTGGAGTTCTCACGAAGAGTTCTGACAAAGGGTCACTGGACCCAAAATGTTAACTCTGATTTCTTTCATGGATACTGTCAGACCTGCTGAGCTTTTCCAGCAATTACTGTTTTTGTTTGTGTTCGTAATATTTCAGAAGAAGCTAGTCTAACTAGTACTGGATTCCAATTAAACCTGTTGGACTATAACCTGGTGTTGTGTGATTTTTAAGTTTGTACACCCCAGTCCAACACCGGCATCTCCAAATCATAGTACTGGATTGAATCTATAGTTCAATATTGGCATTTAACATCTTCATTCTTTCTCAAAATTAACTTGATCATTCTGGTTCCTCATGCAGCTTCTCTGCTTTATTGAGAAAATTGCAACAATTCAGTCTACTATTTTTTGCAAATTACTTGAAGTATTTATTTATAGGTTGTAGTCTATTGTCAGAAACAACTTTATTTGGGCTTCCATGAGTTACAAAAAATTATTTGAATATCCTGATGACTGTTGCTGTAATTGTCTTATAAAACTTCTTGATTTCAGTTCATCTTATAAAGTCATCAATGGCTATCAAATATGATTTGTCTTCAACATTTTTTTAACTGTATGGTTACCACACTGATGGTATACATTTAATGAGTTCCAAATGACATTGATGTAGCTTCTCTAACATAACTTTTCTGCGGGAAGTTGAAATAAGATCTTCTACAGCGTGACTAATATCTCATTGACAATAGTGAAATTTTCTATATTCAGAATAAGTTTTCATGACTATATCACTGGATTGTTACTTTGGCCATTCTTCTACAATATTGTTAGATTTTGACATATTCCTAGTCCTCCATTTACACCTGATGGATTTTTGTTAGTCTATTCTGATTTTTACACAGAATATTGAAAATATATTTCAATTTCTTCAATGAAATTAACATCTCACCATTCCAGAATTTCAACAGTTGTTCCAGAGAATGCATATGCTATTGTTTGCAGTCTACTGTGTGCATAAATTGTTCCCTAAGCAAATATCATCAATCTCATCGCATGAAATCTTTTTATTCTTGGAGGTATTCTTGAAAGTTAGAATTATACAGAGTAGAAAAGGCCCATCAGCCCATCAATTCTGCACTGACTGCTCTAACTCTATAATAATCCCACTTCCCAGCCCTTGGCCCAGAGCCTTGAATGTTATGATATTTCAATGCTCATCCAAACATTTTAAAGGTTCTGAGGTTTTCTACCTCAACTACCCTCCCAGGTAGTGCAATCCGGATTCCCACCACCCTATGGGTCAAAATATTTTTTCTTCTCTAAACCTCCCACCTTTCACATTAAAATTGTACCTCCATGTTCTTTGCCCTTCGATGCTTACTATCCACCCTGCCCATGTCCCTCATAACTTTATTTATATCAATTAGATCCTACCTCAGCCTTCTTTGCTCCAAAGAAATCAGCTTGAGATTATCCAGTCTCTCTTAATAGCTGAAATGCTCCATCCGAGGCAACAGCCAGGTGGATTTCTTTGGCAGTTCTCTCGTGCAAGTGCATGCTTCCTTAGGGCAATGACCAGAACAACACTTAGTATTCCAGCTGTGGCTTACCCAAAGATCTGTACAGCTCCAACATAGCTTCCCTTGATCATATGATCTATGACTAAACTGCTAAAGGCAAGTATCACACATGACCTTTTACTAACCCATCCAATAAAAGTTCCTTCTATTGATTAACATATTTGATTTTCTGAATATATTTCAGATCAATACAAGCCCTTTTGCTGAACAGCTAAAATTCTTGGTCATATCATTCCAGCATATCTTTGATTTTTAATTCAGTTCTTCTTGAACTGAATAAAGTAATTTTCATTAAATCCAGGAAATGCCTTGATAACCAAGGTTTTCTGTCCAATAAAACTATTATTCTTGTTCCACTCTTTCAGTGAAACCTGTCAGATGACACTAACATAAATATCCACATGTTAAAATGTATGCGATCAGACATTGACTTCACCAAGGAAGACTTTCGATTTATCTTCAAAGAATATTAATTCATTACATTGCTTGCTTTTTGAGTAAAGATTTTTAAAGTCTTCAGTATTTTTAAGTCTTCACTTATTTGGTGTCTGTTTTTACATATTTGCTGAAAACGCCATATACAGTGAAAATATTCTGTCTTAAAGGCAGAACGCAATTCAACCCTGTTAGAGTTTTTTGCCACACAGCAAGTGCTGTCATCTTATATTTGCCCTCCCAGCTTTATCATTTTCTTTATACTTTCTCACTATCCTGATGTTAAAGGAGTGAATAGATCTTGTAGATCCCTTGTAATAAATCTTTCTCTCCTCTGATGCAAGAACTAGTATGCTTCAGGATCCCTGCTTTTCTTACCAAAAGGGCAACTTTTGTCAGTGTGTGGTATTTTATCGACAGAATTGAATCTATAAAAGATTCATCGGCAATAGCCACAACTTTGCAATCTTTGATAAACTCAATATTAAAATGTTCACCTCCATATCTTTCAAATAATCTGTAAAGCCACTAGTATGGATCAAAGCAGGAGTCAGCTATGATCATACTGAATGGTACGGCAGACACAAATGACCAAATGACATACTCTTGCTCCCACTTTCTATGTTTCTAATAAACCCATTTTGTGAATTTACCAGGCTTCTGCACTCTTTGACTGAATCTTGCTCCTTCCAAAATTTTGTTAGTTCTGCGATTGAATTATCAGAAGCTTTTAACATTTCATCACATTTTTTGATATCTTATTAGCTCCTTGTTGAATAGTTACATTGTCTGTTCTGCTTCCAGTTGTTTTACAGAAATATGTTAGTTTGGTTTAGTTCTATCTCTTAAAAACTGTTTTTCTTTTCTATGATGTCCAACTCTGAGTGTAATTTGCAGCTCTCATGATATCATCCTGGGAAAGAAAATTCATATGCAAATGTCTTTCCATACTTGCTAGGCATTCTTATTCTCTGTTTTTACTTCACTTATCTCACTTTAGTTGTGGATTTCCCATGCTTATGAGATTCAATATGACTCCCACTGGGTTCTAATTTCCCCTCAGATAAATCTCTTTGCTTAAACAGCTTTCCCAAGTTTTGGAAAGATAAGTTTTGTCTCCTTCCTCATTAAATACTTGAATACAATGGTCTTTTTTAGTTTCTTAGTCTCTAATTATCCCTCATAGTTCCTGCGCCCAATGGCAGCAGTGACCTGTGCCAAGCTTTTAAAAGCTACCTTGTCCTCTACATTGTATGATCATTTGAGGTGTCTCTCCCTGCTCAATCCCTAATTACTGTTCAGTCTACTCGCACAAAATTGCAGACACTGTCTCACACAGTACAGCTTGTCCCTGTGCCTCAGATCTCCTCAGGTTCCTACTTCTGTATCTTTCTTCCAGGTCCAAGTTTGTTCTGATTCATTCATTGGATGTGGGTGCCTCTGGCCAGGCCAGCTTTTTTGCCTATCCCAAATCGCCCAGAGGTTAGTTAAGGGTCAAACACATTTGCTGCGGACTTGTAGTCACAGACAAGGCAAGCATAACACTTTCTATCCCTAATGGACATTAGTGAACCAGGTGGGCTTGTGCAACAATCAACAATGGTTTCATTGTCATCGTTAGCCATGAACCTTTTTAGAGCCTTGGACAACTCAAACATCCCGCGAAGCTACATCACTCCCTCCACCACAGACAATCCTTCAACCAGAAATATCTTGGCTTCTCAGGTCATCTAGCCTTTGTGTTTTTGCACTGCCCTCCTCTACGTAAAGAAACAAAAGAAAATCGACTTGGAATCTCAAGACTGCCTTTCAGTTTTGAGGGTTGCTTTGTCTTGTCCCACCCTGAATCCTCTCTGATCTAAGCATTGGAATCCCAGGGTGGCAAGAATTCCTAACCCAGCTCATTATAATGGTGAGTCTTAGGTACAAACAACCTACTTCTTATTTAGAGTCATAGAGTCATAGAGATGTACAGCATGGAAACAAACCCTTCGGTCCAACCCGTCCATGCCAACCAGATATCCCAACCCAATCTAGTCCCAACTGCCAGCACCCAGCCCATATCCCTCCAAACCCTTCCTATTCATATACCCATCCAAATGCCTCTTAAATGTTGCAATTGTACCAGCCTCCACCACTTCCTCTGGCAGCTCATTCCATACAAGTACCACCCTCTGTGTGAAAAAAATGCCCCTTAGGTCTCTTTTATATCTTTCCCCTCTCACCCTAAACCTATGCCCTCTAGTTCTGGACTCCCCGACCCCGGGGAAAAGACTTTGCCTATTTACACTATCCATGCCCCTCATAATTTGAGAGGATGTGGAGAGCCAGCATCTCTCTAGCTCAGGGCTTGAACAAGCACCGGAAAAAGTTTAAATAGGAGTACCAGTCCCTTTCCCTTTTCCTTTGCTTTCTTCAGTGATTACACTGACATTAATTATTTTGTGACCTGCTGATAGACAACACTATCCAACTGGAAGTAAGTTTGTGCGACAGTGCACAACCTTGATTATATAAAAAGAAGTGTCAAATGGAATAAGCCAGTTAGTAACAAACTTCAACAGACATCGTGTTTGATGCAATTATACTGAAACCAGCAAAAAAAGGGAACAATCACCTTCAGCCTGTGCTCACTGACCGAGATTAGCTGCTGGTCCAGCAATGTCTTAAAATTAATTTAGAATTTAAATTCTGATTATTCTGTTCTTATCAGTCTCATGGTTTCCCATCGCTGTTACCTCCATCATTTCTAAGAATCTCCAACTCCAGCCAATTCACTGAGTTCGAATCCCACTCAGACATTGCTGTTCTTGATCACCTCCTCTATTGACCCAAAGAAGGCTATGGTAAGCTTGAGAAACTACACCTCTTTTAATTGGACAACCGAAACCCTCTCAGACTTAACATTGAAGTTAACAATCCAGATCAAAATCTTTGACCCCAATTTATTTAGTCTTTCCCTTGATTTTTGGAGCAATTGTTGATGATTATTCTGTTTTATTGAAACATATAAATTTCTTCGGGGGTTTGACTGAGTAGATGTGAAAAGGTTGTTTCTCTATTGTGAGACAGACTAGGACCTGGGGGCAGAATTTCAGAATAAGATTCAACAATTTATAATAGAGATAAAAAAGAATTTCTTCTCTCAGAAGGTAGATAATCTGTGGAATTCCTCACAGCACAGGGCTATTGAGGCTGGGTATTTAAGGATATGCAAGGTTGAGACAGATTTTTAATCAGCAAGTGAATAAGTATTCGGGGGGAAAGGCAGAAAACCGAGTTGAGGATTATCAAATCAGGATTATCAACTCAATGACTAGCAGGGCAGACTTGATGGGCTGAATGGCCTCTCTCTATCTTAAAATCATCATAAAATCCCTACAGTATGGAAACAGGTCATTTGGCCCAACGAGCCCACACTGACCCTCCGAAGAGTAACTCACGCAGACCTGCTCCCCTAAATTTATCCCTGACTAATGCACCTAACCTACACACTGGGCAATTTAGCATGGCAAATTCACCTAACCTGCACATCTTTGGACTTTGAGAGGAAACTGGAGCACCCAGAGGGAATCCACACAGACACACGGAAAATGTGCAAATTCGACACAGACAGTCACCCAAGGCTGGAATCAAACCCAGGTCCTTAGCACTGTGGAGAAAGTGAGGACTGCAGATGCTGGAGATCAGAGCTGAAAATGTGTTGCTGGAAAAGCGCAGCAGGTCAGGCAGCATCCAGGGAACAGGAGAATCGACGTTTCGGGCATAAGCCCTTCTTCAGGAATCCTCTCACCCTCGGAACGCGCAGCCCTCCACTCCCTCCATTGCAACCCCAACCTCACTATCAAGCCAGTAGACAAAGGAGACGCAGTAGTAGTTTGGCGCACCGACCTTTACACCGCTGAGGCCAAACGCCAGCTCGCAGATACCCCCTCCTACTGCCCCCTTGACCATGACCCAACCCCCCACCAGCAAACCATCATCTCCCAGACCATCCATAACCTCATCACCTCGGGGGATCTCCCATCCACCGCCTCCAACCTCATAGTCCCACAACCCCGCACCGCCCGCTTCTACCTCCTGCCCAAAATCCACAAACCTGACTGCCCCGGCCGACCCATTGTCTCCGCCTGCTCTTGCCCCACCAAACTCATCTCCGCATACCTTGACACCATCCTGTCCCCCTTAGTCCAAGAAAAAAAACCCAGCTCCAGCCCCACACCAGGTCCTAGCTTCCAGCCCTGCCGTGTTTTCACCATCCCTCCAGACCTACCCCTCTCCGAGGATGAAAGATCAGTCCTCAGCAGAGGCCTCACCTTCATTCCCCTACGCTCTCGGATTAATGAGTTCAACACACGGCGTGACATCGAACAATTCTTCCACCGCCTTCGCCTCCGCGCCTACTTCTTCAACCAAGATTCTCGCCAACCCTCTGACGAACCCTTCTCCCGCCTCCAACACACCCCATCCACCTGGACACCCCGTGCTGGCCTCCTACCTGCCCTCGACCTCTTCATAGCCAACTGCCGCCGCGATATTAACCGCCACCTGAACTCCCCCACCCCTCTCACCCACTCCAAACTCTCACCCTCGGAACGTGCAGCCCTCCACTCCCTCCGTTGCAACCCCAACCTCACTATCAAACCAGCAGACAAAGGAGACGCAGTAGTAGTTTGGTGCACCGACCTTTACACCGCTGAGGCCAAACGCCAGCTCGCAGATACCTCCTCCTACTGCCCCCTTGACCATGACTCCACCCCCACACCACCAAACCATCATCTCCCAGACCATCCATAACCTCATCACCTCGGGGGATCTCCCATCCACTGCCTCCAACCTCATAGTCCCACAACCCCGCACCTCCCGCTTCTACCTCCTGCCCAAAATCCACAAACCTGACTGCCCCGGCCGACCCATTGTCTCCGCCTGCTCCTGCCCCACCGAACTCATCTCCGCATACCTTGACACCGTCCTGTCCCCCTTAGCACTGTGAGACAGCAGTGCTAACCACTGAGCCGCCATGCCCCCCTTGATATCATTCCTTCATTAATTAATTTGGCAGCGGTGGAACCTCAACCCAGCGCCTTAGACTGCTCAGCCACATTATCAAGCATTATCTTATTACCTTATAGTCTGCACAGGGTATATTAGGAGAAATCAATCCATTCATGGAAGCATCAAGGATGAAAAGACTCTGATTTAAAATTATTGGGAAAAGAAGCAAAAGTGACATGAGAGGAAAATTTTTCACACAGGATTTGGTTATATGCACTCCCTGTGGTGGAAGCAGGACCAATTAAAGCATTAAAAAGGATCTGGGACTCCATCTATAACCACACTGTGGGTGTCCCTATAGCTAACAACCGCAGTTATTTACAAAGGCAGCTCGCCATCACCTTCTCCAGGACAATTAAACAGGGGCAACCAAATTCTGTGCCAGCCAACAATGCTCACATACCATGAATGGACAAGGTAAAAGGGCAGTGATGGCCAGAGATGATAGTCTTTATCCTATTATTCTGTGGCTGTACGATGCAGATAATTGTAATGCTGTGGTTCTGTTCGCCAAGCTGGAAGTTTTTGTTGCAAACGTTTCGTCCCCTGTCCAGGTGACATCCTCAGTGCTTGGGAGCCTCCTGTGAAGCGCTTCTGTGGTGTTTCCTCCAGCATTTATAGTGGCCTGTCCCTGCCGCTTCCGGTTGTCAGTTTCAGCTGTCCGCTGTAGTGGTCGGTATATTGGGTCCAGGTCGATGTGTTTGTTGATGGAGTTTGTGGATGAGTGCCATGCTTCTAGGAATTCCCTGGCTCTTCTTTGTTTGGCTTGCCCTATAATGGTAGTGTTGTCCCAGTCAAATTCATGTTGCTTGTCATCTGCGTGTGTGGCTGCTAGGGATAGCTGGTCGTGTCGTTTCGTGGCTAGTTGGTGTTCGTGGATGCGGATCATTAGCTGTCTTCCTGTTTGTCCTATGTAGTGTTTTGTGCAGTCCTTGCATGGGATTTTGTACAATACATTAGTTTTGCTCATGTTGGGTATCGGGTCCTTCGTTCTGGTGAGTTGCTGTCTGAGTGTGGCTGTTGGTTTGTGTGCTGTTATAAGTCCTAGTGGTCGCAGTAGTCTGGCTGTCATTTCAGAGATGTTCTTGATGTATGGTAGTGTGGTTAGTCCTTTGGGTTGTGGCATGTCCTCGTTCCATTGTCTTTCCCTTAGGCATCTGTTGATGAAATTGCGAGGATATCCGTTTTTTGCGAATACCTTGTATAGGTGTTCCTCTTCCTCTTTTTGCAGTTCTGGTGTGCTGCAGTGTGTTGTGGCCCTTTTGAATAGTGTCTTGATGCAACTTCGTTTGTGTGTATTGGGGTGGTTGCTTTCATAGTTCAGGACTCGGTCTGTGTGTGTGGCTTTCCTGTATACCCTTGTAGTGAATTCTCCATTTGGTGTTCTCTGTACCCTCACGTCTAGGAATGGGAGTTGGTTGTCCTTTTCTTCCTCTCTCGTGAATCGGATTCCTGTGAGTGTGGAATTGATGATCCGGTGTGTTTTCTCTCTTTCCTTGTTTTTAATGATTACAAAGGTGTCATCAACATATCTGACCCAGAGTTTGGGTTGAATTTGTGGTAAGACTGTTTGTTCTAACCTTTGCATTACTGCATCTGCTATGAGTCCCGAGATTGGTGAGCCCATGGGTGTTCCGTTGATTTGTTCGTATATCTGGTTGTTGAATGTGAAGTGTGTTGTGAGGCACAAGTCCAGTAGTTTAAGTATGTCGTCTTTGTTGATGGGTTCAATGTCCTGTTGTCTGTTATGTCTGTTCAGCAGGTTGGCTATTGTTTCTCTGGCTAGGGCTTTGTCAATAGAGGTGAACAGTGCCGTTACGTCGAATGAGACCATGGTTTCTTCCTTGTCTATGTGTATATTTCTGATGATGTCCAAGAATTCCTGTGTTGATTGTATAGAGTGTCTGGAACATCTCTGAAATGACAGCCAGACTACTGCGACCACTAGGACTTATAACAGCACACAAACCAACAGCCACACTCAGACAACAACTCACCAGAACGAAGGACCCGATACCCAACGTGAGCAAAACTAATGTAGTGTACAAAATCCCATGCAAGGACTGCACAAAACACTATATAGGACAAACAGGAAGACAGCTAACGATCCGCATCCACGAACACCAACTAGCCACGAAACGACACGACCAGCTATCCCTAGTAGCCACACACGCAGACGACAAGCAACATGAATTTGACTGGGACAACACTACCATTATAGGGCAAGCCAAACAAAGAAGAGCCAGGGAATTCCTAGAAGCATGGCACTCATCCACAAACTCCATCAACAAACACATCGACCTGGACCCAATATACCGGCCACTACAGCGGACAGCTGAAACTGACAACCGGAAGCGGCAGGGACAGGCCACTATAAATGCTGGAGGAAACACCACAAAAGTGCTTCACAGGAGGCTCCCAAGCACTGAGGATGTCACCTGGACAGGGGACGAAACGTTTGCAACAAAACCTTCCAGCTCGGCGAACAGAACCACAGCAACGAGCACCCGAGCTACAAATCTTCTCACAAACTTTGAAGATAATTGTAATATTGAAACGATCGCTACAATTTTCAGTCACAAGTACCAAAGGAATGATTAATCTCAGCCTCCTCTAGAAGTACCCAGTATCAGTCCACAGCCAATTCAATTCACTTCATGGGAGATCAAGAAATGGTTGGAAGCACTGGATACAACAAAAGCTATGGGCCCTGATAACATTCTGGGAATAGTACTTAGTACACGTGGTTCAGAGTTTACCAATCCCGAGCCAGCTGTTCCAATACAGTCCATACTTTTAAAAAATTCATTCATATGATGTAGACATCAATGGCCAAGCCAATATTTGTTACCCATCCCAAATTTCCAAGAGGGTAGTTGAGCATCAATCACATTGTGCGTCTGGAGTCACATGTAGGCCAGACCAGGTAAGGCTAACAATTTTCCTTCTCTAAGGACAATCTTGAACCAGATGGTTTATTTCTAACAACCAACAATGGCTTTATGGTCATCAATAGACTCTTAATCCCAGATTTTTAATTGAAAATTTGTATTCTACCACTTGGTTGGCAGGATTTGAACCTGGGTCCCCAGAACATTCGCTGAGTTTCTGAATTAATAATTCAGTGATAATGCCAATAAACTATCCCCTCCCCTTACTAACATTTACCCAATCATGTGGAAAATTTTCTTTGTAAATATTATCCACAAAAAGCAAACAAATTTGACTCGACCAATTGCTGTCCTGTTAGTCTGCTCTCGATCATCAATAAAATGACAGAAGATGTTATCAACAATGTTATCAAGCAGCACTTACTCAGCTCTAACCTGCTAATTGATGTCCAGTTTGGATTGCACTGGAGCCATACCGTTGCTGATCTTGTTACAGCCTTGCTTTAAACATGGACAGAAGAGCTGAGTTCCAGAGTGGAGGTGAGAGGGACTGCCTTAGAATCATGGCTACATTGCCTGAGTGTGCCTGAGCAGAACTGGAATTAATGAGTATCAACTCTACTGGTGGGAGTCATAACTGGTACATAGGAAGATGATTGTGGACAGTCATCACAGTTCCAGGACACCTTTGCAGGAGTTCCTCAGGGTAGTGTCTTAGGCCCAACTATCTTGAATTGCTTCATCGATGACCTTCCCTCTACCTAATGCCAGAAGTGGGGATGTTTGCTGATGATTTTCCAATGTTCAGCACCATATGTAATTCCTCAGATGCCGAAACTATTCACGTCTGCAGCAAGATCTGGACAATATCAAGGCTTGGAGAAAGTGAGGTCTGCAGATGCTGGAGATCAGAGTCCAGAGTGTGTTGCTGGAAAAGCACAGCAAGTCAGGCAGCATCCGAGGAACAGGAGAGTCGGGCATGATCACTTCATCAGGAATGAGGCTTGTGACCCGGGGGGTGGGGGGAAGTAGAGATGAATGGTCGGGGGCGGGGGTGGGGGCGGGGGGGGGGGGGGGGGGGATGCTGGGGCGAAGGTAGCTGAGAATGCAATAGGTAGATGAAGGTGGGAGAGAAATCCCACCCCCCACCCCCCAATATCATTAATGTGGATTTCACCAGTTTCCTCATTTCCCCTCCCCCCACTTTATCTCAGCCTCAAACCTCCAACTTGGCACTGTCCTCTTGACCTGACCACCATCTTTCCCATTTATCCTCTCCACCCTCCTCTCTGACCTATCACCTTCTCCTCACCTTCATCTACCTATTGCACTCCCAGCTACTTTTGCCCTAGACCCACTCCCCTCCCATTTATCTCTCAACCCCCTGGCCCACAAGCCTCATTCCTGTTGAAGGACTCATGCCCGAAACATTGATCCTCCTGTTCCTTGGATGCTGCCTGAACAACTGTGCTTTTCCAGCACCATATTCTGGACTCCAATAAAAAAGGCTTGGGCTGACAAGTGGTAAGTAACTAAGAATCTATCCATCACCCATTGATGTTTAATGGTATTAAGCCAATCCAACACAATCAGCATCCTGGTGATTACCAGTGTCCAGAAACTCAACCAGACCCTGCATCTGAATAGTGTGGCTACAAGACCAAGTTGGAGGTTAGGAATCCTGAAGTGAGTAACTCACTCCCCAAAGCCTGTCCACCATCATAAAGGCAAGAGTCAGGAGCATGATGGAATACTCCCCACTTGCCTGGATGGGTGCAGCTCCAATAACACTCAAGAAGCTTGACACCATCCAGAATGAAGCAGCTAGCTTGCTTCGCACCATATCCACAAGTATCCACTTCCTCCACCACGGACGCTCAGAAGTAGCAGTGTGTACTATCTACAGGATGCACAGCAGAAATTCACCAAATCTGCAGACTTCCAAACACACAATTCCTACTAGTTTGAAGGACAAAGGCAGCAGATACATGAGGACATCACCAGCTACAAGTTCCCCTCCAAGTCTCTCCCCATCCTGACTTGGAAATGTGCCACCGTTCCTTCACTGTCGCTTGGTCAAAATTCTGGAATTCCCTCACTTAATGTCATCGTGGGAGTAGCGGCATTAAATGGAATACAGTGACTCAAGAAGACAGCTCACTACCACCTTATCAAGGGCAATGAGGAGTGGGTAATCAAATGCTGGCCAGCCAGCAGCACCCACATCCTGTGCACAAAGGAAATAAAACTTATTTTGTTCAGGGATACTTGTGGTGCTGAAGGATATATTTAACCGAAGGCTTCTAGTTGGTTCAATTTGACATATACAAAATTGAATATGATTCATTTACATTTGAAATCCTGATTGGTCTCCCCAGCCACAATCTCACTTGAGAATAAAACTGAAATATTTTAATCTGCAATCCAGTGAGAAATGAAAATGACAGTCTGATTTGCGTCCAAAAATCAGCCTGATTTCCCCAGTGAAAACCAGGTAATATATTGTCATAGCTTTGCAGGGTGGTGTTTTGGCAAGTGCACTCTTGAGAATAAGACCAGGTATCTCGTTTCATATGCAAAAGATTGTAAAATAACACTGATGCTGAACAATATTTACATTTCTGCAGGGAAGGAAGACAAATATAACCAGGGGTCACACTATAATGATACAGTGTAAAGTATTTAGGACTGAGATGAGGAGAAATTTCTTCTCTCAGAGAGTGGTGAGCCTGTGGAACTCACTGAAATAGAAGGCAGTCAAAATCAAGCATTGTATGACTTTAAGAAAGAATTGGATATTGTGCTTGGGGCTAAAGGGATCAAAGATAATAGAGAAAAAGCTATTAATCATTCATAGAATCCCTACAGTGTGGGAACAGGCCCTTTTGCCCAAAACGTCCACACCAGCTCTCTGCAGAGTATCCCACCCAGACCGATTCCCCTATGTTTACCCCTGACTAATGTTCCTAGCTTACACACCCCTGAACACTATGGGCAATTTAGCATGGCCAATTCACCTAACCTGCACATCTTTGGACTGTGGGAGAAAACCCACACAGAGACAGGGAGAATGTGCAAATGCCATAAGGACAGTCACCTGATTCTAGAGTCGAACCTGGGTCCCTGGCACTATGAGGCAGCAGTGCTAACCACTGAGCCACCATGTTACCCTCCCACTGAGGCACTGTGCCGCCCAAATATTGAATGGTGCAACAGACTCGAGGAGCCAAATGGTCTGCTGCTGTTCCTTTTTTCTATGTTTCTATGCTATGTAGTACTTGTACCGGATTTGCATTCGTCCACATGAGGAGGACTATTCACAGTATGTTGTATGAAATGAATCCAGGGACCAGTCTCAGGGACAGAATCACAGACCCTTGCATTTCTCCTGGCTCCACCTCTGACCTCATCCTCGCCCCTATCCTCCATCTGAACACCCAGACTAAATACAGTTGTCCCACCTCTGACCAGAACGCAGACTCCCTACCTCCAGCCTGAGCACAGACTCCCCACCCCCAGCCTGAACGCAGACTCCCTACCTCCAGCCCGAATGCAGACTCCCCACCTCCAGCCTGAGCACAGACTCCCCACCCCCCAGCCCGAACGCAGACTCCCCACCCCCGGCCCGAACACAGACTCCCCACCCCCAACCCGAACACAGACTCCCCACCCCCAGCCCAAACACAAACTCTTCAACCCCCAGCCAAGCACAGACTCCCCACTCCCCAGCCCGACCGCAGACTCCCCACTCCCCGGCCCTAACGCAGATTCCCCACCCCCGGCCTGAACGCAGACTCCCCACCTCCAGCCTGAGCACAGACTCCCCACCCCCCAGCCCGAACGCAGACTCCCCACCCCCCAGCCCGAACGCAGACTCCCCACCCCCGGCCCGAACACAGACTCCCCACCCCCAACCCGAACACAGACTCCCCACCCCCAGCCCAAACCCAGATTCCCCACCCCCAGCCCGAACGCAGACTCCCCCATCCCCAACCCTAACACAGACCACCCATTCACCAACCAAGCACAGACTCCTCACCCCCAGCCCAAACAGCCCAAACTCTCAGCTCAAGTCCAGTGACCTTACCCCTGACTCAACTCTAATGACCCATTCACTCATGTAACCCTGAAGACCCTGAGACTCCAGTTTGTGATCCTGATGAACCTCTCTCTCTGATGTACTGGCAGAGGAACTAAAGAATATGCAGAAACAGCAAAGAAACATCACCAAATTCAACAGTTAGCTTTTTGAAAAAATAATTCTTGAAATATGGACTTTAATGTCAAGCCAACATGTATTCTCCAGTGTCAATTTTTCTTGAGAAGCTGATGGTGAATTGCCTTCTTGAGCTGCTGTTGTCTCTGTGATATCAGGGAAGGAGTTACGGGAGAGGTATAACATGCTGTGGGTCACCATCAACACCAGAAACTCAACTGGACCATCCATACTGTCACAAGAAAAGCAAGTTAGATCCTGAGTATTCGTGGTGAGTATCCCATCTTTATGTTATTCCCTTCATGGCTTTTGAAATTCACTGGAGAGTCCAGCATTTGTTGCCCAACATTGATTGGCCCTGAAATGATTGGTTTGTTAAGCCACATGAGAGGGCATTGCTGTGGAGATGGAGTCAAACCTAGGCCAGACACAGTAACAACAGTAGATTCCTTCTCTCGAAGACTTTAGCAAGCCTGACTGTTTTATTTTACAAGTGACAATGGTTTCAGGTTGCCATCACTAAGATGAGTTTTTAATTCAAATTTCTTAAATGCATTTAAGTTCCACAAGGCATAAGTAGGTGTTGAACCCACATCCTCAGAGCACTAGGCCTCTGGATTACTAGTTAAGTCATACTTGCACTAAAGTACTATTGGGAGAAAGTGAGGACTGCAGATGCTGGAGATCAGAGCTGAAAAATGTGTTGCTGGAAAAGCGCAGCAGGTCAGGCAGCATCCAAGGAGCAGGAGAATCGACATTTCGGGGCATAAGCCCTTCTTCAGGAATTAATGTACTATCTCCTAACTCCAAAAGTCTATCCAGCATCTACATTTGCCTGGATGAGTTCAGCTCTAGTAACACCCAAGAAGCTCAAAACCAATCTGGATAAAGCAGCCCACTGGTCAGACACCAAATTCACCATCTTCGGCATTCACTCCCCCCATTATTGATGTATCATGGTTATAATGTGCACCATATACCAGATGCACTGCAGCAACTTGCTAAAGTTTCTCCAGTAACATTTTCCAAACCGGTGACCGTAATCTTCCAGCAGGATAGGTGCAGTCTCTGAAAGGAACACCAGCATCTGAGATTTCTCCAAATAACACACAAACCAGACTTGGAGCTATATCACCGTTCCTGCACCATCATCTGGCAATGGTCTGGGATCTCCCTCCACCAGCATCGAGGGTGTATATTTGCAAGGCGGACTACAGCTTTTCTGGATGCTTCACGGCAGCTTCTCAGGGACAATCAGTGATGAGCAACAAAGGCTGGCCCAGTCACTGAGGCTCACATTCCACACATGGGTAAACCCAAGAAGGACAGAATTTGTTACGTCTTCTTCGTCACACAATTGAGGCCTGACATGATAGACATCCTGAAAATTATAACCAGGTTTAAAAGGGCATGTTCAGAGAAAATGCTTCAGCCAATGAGGGAACTCATGAATCCCAACTCATTGTCAGAAAAGCAAGCAAGATAGTCACCAATAAATCCAGTGGAGAACTCAAGAATATGTTTTGGTTTTAACCATGGAGTGCTAAGAATGTGGAACTTGCTAACTCATAGAATATTTGAGGTGAATCACATGGATGCATTTAAGGTGAAGCTCAATAAGTACATGTGGGGAAAGAAATAAAAGCTGATGTTAATAAGATCAGATTCATAGAATCCTTACAGTGTGCAATTAGGCCATTCATTCAAGATTAGAGTGGTGCTGGAAGAGCACAGCAGGTCAGGCAGCATCCAAAGAGCAGGAAAATCGACGTTTTTGGGCAAAAGCCCTTCATCAGGAATGTTCATTCAACCCATCAAGTTCACACCAACTCTCTGAAGAGATACCCACCAAGCCCATCCCCATAACCCCTCATGGGTAACCCACTAACCTCTGAAACCCTAGACACTATGGTAGTTTAGCATGGCAATCCTCTGAGCCTGCACATCTTTGGATTGTGGGAGGAAACCGGAGGACCTGAAGGAAACCCACACAGACACGGGGAGAATGTGCAAACTCCACACAGATAGTCACCTGAGGGTGAATCGAACCCAGGCCCTAGGTGCTGTGAGGTAGCAGGGCTAACCATTGAGTCACTGTGCCACCCTCTCAGTAATTAACTGAAGTACAGTGGGAAGATACATGTGTGGGACTCAATGCAAAGATGTGTTGAAAGTCTGTACTTTTGCGCTGTAATTTCCGTCTTGATTTGGAAACCCAGGTCCTGCTACCACTGTGCCAGTATCTCATTGAATCCCAATCTGAGCAACAATTCAAAGTGAATTTCAGCAAACACAATTCAGCGGCATTATATTAATACATGTTCTAATGACTGTCCAGCAAGAGGTTTCAGATACTGCGCAGTTGGCATCAATAAGAATTAGAAGGGCATTAGTGTACTGTATTCATGAATTTTACTGGTACAACAGCAGAATTGGAATTCCTGACTTCAATCCCCTTCCAGTGGCAGATTCCTTCAGTTTAAGTTATCTATCCTTACAGTATATGTAGATGCAACTCCTCTGCAGACTAATTACATGAGTGAGACAGCTGGCATGTCATTCAGGGGAGACCTTGCTCGCCTCCAGTGTGACATTGAGAACGTGAAGACAAAAATCTAACACATCTACCCATCCAACTCCTGCTGTTGTAGTCAATTTGGCAACCAATTTTGAGATAGGTCTGCCCAGCTGTCAATCATGGCACCAGGCAGAATGCAAGCATGGATCATTTTACAATTATGTTAAGGTTGGACACAGATAAGATGGACTATTTTAATTGTCTTCCCAGGAGTTCACTGTAAAGGGGAAATATCTGTACTATCATTTTGCACTGTGGTAATGCAAGACACTCTGTCTTTGAGGTCCTGATTGCAAACAATATGAGGGCAGTGGCCAACAAAATTCATAAAACTCCCTCGCAGATATTGCTCTTGTCCTCTGCAGATTTCCAAGCAGCCTTGCCCTGCTTTACATTTCTTGAGGTGATTCCGAACACAGGAGTCAACTGAATTTGCAAGGATATATAAACCGTGAATCAATTTTTAAATGAAGTGCTTTACCGTGCCAGTATTTCACAATATGAAGTGTATGATTCTGATAGCAGCTGCAGTTTTGAATACTGTTGGTGGGTTTATGCAGCTGTGCAAAAATCATTTCTTCATGTGTTTAGAAATAACATCCGCCTCTTACAATTTTCCTGAAACTCTTTCGTTCCCTTCTCCTTTCGACAGTGAATCTGATCTGAAAATAAGTATTTTTACTTCAAAGGCAAAATTAAATTGCTGCAGCTTTCCATAACTATGTTTACATTTATATTTTAAAAGTGACAGTCTGTGTGCAGGAAAAGCAAAGGTGCAATCATTATGAAGACGTCTGAAAGTCATTTCAGTGTTTCTTTCAGCCAACCATTACTCAAAAAGGGGTCTCCTGCGAAAATTGAAAAAAGGAGATCGAGATCTTTTATAAGCTGGTCACTAAATCATGTGTGCATTGGTGAAATGCTTTATAGCAAAGCTTCTTATGAAAGTAAAAGATTTAGGAACAATGTGGACCATTCAGTCTGTCGCACCTGCCTCACCATTCAATAGCACCTTGGCTCCAGAATCTTTGTGGATCAAAAATCCATCTAATTCTGCATTGAATAAGTTCAATTTGCTCGGTAAAAGAATCACACAGACTAACCATGTTCAAAAAAAAAACTTCTTATCACAATCCAGCCCAATCATCATCAGCTGCTTTGTCAATCACTCTCCCTTCATCATCGGTTCAGATGTGGAAATGGTCGCTGATGATTGCACAATGTTCGGCACCATTCACAACCCCTCAGGTACTGAAGCTGTCTATGTTCAAAAGCAGTGAGATGTGTACAATTTCCAAGTTTGGGCTGAGAAGTGGTGAGTAAAATTTGGGGTTCACAAGTGCCAAGCAATGACCATCTCCAATTAGAGAAAATGTAACCATCTTCCTTTGACATCAATGATATCACAGTCCATAAACCCTCCAACAGCTTTGACCAGAATGGACTGCAGAAGTTCAAAAAGACCACCTTCTCAAGGGTAATTGGGATAGGCAATTAACCTCCAAATCAAAAGAATAAAAAAGTTCCTGAATTTTTAACCTAGTTTGAGACTCTTCTCTTGTCTCATTGGTTGGATATAAACCCATATAGTTCCACTTTAATGTTTGGACATCGTTTCAATGCTCTGCAAATATCAACACTCTTGACCAATGGGTTATCTGGACCAGCCGCATATACACTGGAGCGAGAAGAGCAGGTCACAGGCTGAGATTTCTGTAGCAAATAAACCAACTCCCAACACATCCTTTCCTCCACCAACAAGTGACAAACTGAGTAAAATCAGTAAACATGGGAATATTTTTGGAATATGTCGGTTTTGGTCAATGTGATGAGCCACACTCATCTCCACACCCGTCTTGCAGTTCCATCCTGCAAAATTCAACTGCAGGCCACCAAGATCACACAATAGCTACACAGCCAATGAAAATCAGTTCCGATCTGATGAAAATGGTGAAAGAAAAATGAAATTGCATGACAACTTTTACATTTCTCTCCCTCGTTAATGACACAAATTCTCTCGATTGAAACCTCTATTCCTCTCTATGTCTGCCTCATTCATTTAGATGTTTCTTGACATCCAAATGATAAAAAAAGAGCTGTGGATTTTGCCAATTCATAAACTAAAACAGAAAGTGCTGAGGGACCTCAGCAGGTCAGGCACTATTTGTAAGGAGAAAGTAGAGTTAACGTTGCTAGTCTGAAGAAGGATCACTGGATCTAAAACGTTAACTCTGCTTTCTCTCCACAGATGCTGCCAGAACCTGCTGAGTTTCTCCAGCAATGACTGTTTCGTTTCTTGAAGCCGACTCCATTGATCAGGCTTTTGATGAAAGCCATAGTATTGTCCTGACCCGTTCAGTATCAAATATTGTTTGATATTTCTGAATAAAAAGTTGCCAGAATTTTTGCTTTGCAGTAATCAGGATGGAAACAGGAATGTCAAATTTCAAAGTGGGCAGTATTTGTGATTAGCTGCCGGTTGGTTTTAATTTTGCTGACCGATTATCATGGACAATGCACCAAAGAGTTATTGTCCACTGACACTTTAATTCAAAAGTGATGCAAAGCCTGTACTTGTTCCTTTCCTCCTGCAGAGAATGATTATATATAGACTTTAGCAAGTTTTAGTGGCTCATGTTATGAGCTTGACAGGTAAAGGCAAAGTCACTAAAGTCTTGATTCGCCCATCGGGCTTCTCTCTCATTAAAGAGAGATGATTGGTAGTGATTTAACTTGAGGGTCCATGACACATGAGCAGAATTAGGCCATTTGGCCTCCAGGTCTGCTCTGCCATTCAATCATGGATAGTGTGTTTCTCAACCCCATTCTCCTGCCTTCTCCATGGAACCTTTGATGTCCTTACTAATCAAAAACCTATCTCTCTCTGTCTTAAACACACTCAATGAAATGATCTCCATAGCTTCCTGTAACAATAACTTCCACAGATTAACCACCCGCTGGTTGGAAAAATTCCCAAGCCTCTAACTCAGCACCACCCTTTTGACCTGTCCATCTCCCTTCCCACCTATCCGTTCCACCCTCCTCTCTGACCTATCGATTTCACCCCCACCTTCATCTACCTATCACATTACCAGCTACCTTCCCCCCATCTCAGTTCTAAAGCGTTATGCCTTTGCTCTGAGGCTGAGACAACCATACTTCAACCGAGTGGAGTATTTGTGAAGGAGGATCCTTTATGATAATCTTGGGCAGTGCAGGAATGGAACCCAAAGTATTGCGCTGCATCACAAACCAGCTGTCCAGCCAACTGAGCTTGCCAATCACCCCATGACTGATAACCTTAGATTAGTTATTAGTGTCATGTCAACACACTTGGGATCCTTTAGTATTTACAGTTCAATTAGAAGATCAATCCAACCTTAGTCATTGTGAATAGATCCAGTTTTTTAGCACCACTGCATGTCCAACTGATAATCTCAAACTGTTTTATTGGTATCATACTGAGCATATTTGGTATCATTCAGCAATTGCTGGTCTATTTGCAGAATCACATCTAACAATAGTCATGAAGAATTTTCCAGCTTCAAGCAAGCATAAGTGAACCACATTGTGAGTCCAACTAATGATCATAGAATCCCTACAGATTTGGCCCAACAAGTCCACATGACCCTTCGAAGGTTAACCCACCCAGACCCATCCTTCTAAGGCCCCAACAGATCCTTCCACATACCCTATTGCACCATGGCAGAACACTTCAACTCCTCCTCCCACTCCACCAAGGATATATATGTCCTGGGCCTCCTCCACCGCCAAACCCTAACCACCCGACACCTGGAGGAAGAACACCTCATCTTCTGCCTCTGGACCTTGCAACCACATGGGATCAACGTGGATTTCACCAGTTTCCTCATTTCCCCTCCCTCTGCTTATCCCATCTCAAGCCTCCAACTTGGCACTGCCCTCTTGACCTGTCCATCTTCCTTTCCACCTATCCATTCCACCTTCCTCTCTGACCTATCACATTCACCCCCATTTCTATCTGCCTATCACTTTTCCAGCTAGCTTCACTCCAGTCCCATCCCCAACCCTTCCCATTTATCTCTCAACCTCTCGGCCCACAAACCTCATTCCTGATGAAGGGTCTATGCCCGAAACATTGATATTCCTGCTCTTTGGATGCTGCCTGACCTGCTGTACTTTTCCAGCACCACACTCTTGTATCTGCAGTCCTCATTTTCTCCTTGATCAATTCCCCTATCTTATTACTCTACATTTACCCCTGACGAACTCACCTAGCCAGTACAACCCTGAACACTATGGGCAATTTAACATGGCAAATCCACCTAACTGTACATTTTTGGACTGCGGGAGAAAACCAGAGCACCCAGAGGAAACCCACGCAGACACGGGAGAATGTGAAACTCTATACAGTCGCGCAAGGCTGGAATCAAACCCACGTCCCTGGAGGTGTGAGGCAGTAGTGCTAACCACTGAGCCACTGTACTGGCCTAAACTTTAAATTGGTTATTCATGTCATGCTTAACACTTAGGATTGTCCAGTAACTGCTGATAATCACAGAATCAGATCACGTAATTATGTTCTAAGTGTAGTCAGGACTCTGCCAACTAATATACCTATCCTGAAAAATGCAAGATGAAAGTTTCTGACAGTGTATCGACTTCTCCAGAGTTCTGAAGAAATCATTCCAGACTGCAATGTTAACGATGTTTCTCTCTTCTTGAATGCTATCAGTTTATCCAGAATTCTCTGTATTTGTGTCTTTGTTAGCATTGCTTAAGTTTTGTACTGCCACCTGAGTATTGTTTGAGGCAGCCTGGGATAGGTCCCGGCCTGAAACGTCGACTCTCCTGCTCCTCGGATGCTGCCTGACCTGCTGTGCTTTTTTCCAGTTCTACACTTTATCGACTCTGACTTTCCAGCATCTGCAATCCTCACTATCTCCAGGCAGCTTGGGAGAGTTTGATTACAGTAATAGTGCTATATATAGCTGTTAGAACTGGTTTAATATCTCACTAATTTTGCTCACTGTGCATTATTCCCATTGAAGGTAGTGGACTTGAATGTTGGATGAGATACACATGGGGTGACACAATGTTCCCAACTTTGCCTCCAGAGAGTAGTAAGAGAGTATTCAAGCATGGAAACATGACAGGATACCTGCTTCTCTCTTTCACCTTATGTGGTGTGAAAACAATTGATTGACAGGTGCCTACAAATCTTTCTGCTGTGACCAAGCAGAACTCAAATAACAGGCTGTGGAAATGAACAACAAAAGTTGTTGCCAATCAAATATCTCCTACTTGGGGAACAATCAACAAGGAATAACTGGGAGCTGCAATTGACTTTTGTTTCACCAAGAGATATTGAGGCAATCCTTCTGCTTCCACCTGAGCTAATTGAGAACATTTTGCCCAATATAAGTCAGAAATCAAACCTGGGAACATTTCTGCTGTATATCCCAACTCTATATTTGATTTAGCCAGCGGATCATAGGATTGTGAAGCTCTCTGACACATCAAATAATAAAGGGCAGCTATGAAATTAAAATCTTAAAAAAATCAAATAACCAGCTGCAGACATCTATCCATCTCGAGGGAGAGTGATGGACTGCACCCAGAGTGTCTGTCATGTCTAGATTGAACACCATCTTTGGTGGCAATAAAAGCTGATTCATGATTGGCAGGCTGATTGATATTATTTAGTTCCAGCTCTTTTTCTCTTTTTTATTGCCTTCTCCTTTTTCCACATTCCGCCTGTCACCGGACACTCTGGTCAGCAGTGGAGACTCCCCTCTCCTAACTGTAAAAGCAATGAACTTGCAACCTTTCTTCTCAATATCCTTGTTTCCCAGTTGTTGGTGATCCATTGATCATGTATCAAGTACAGGCTCATCCCTCCCAACTTGCTCCAGTCAATGGATTTGTCACTTACTCAAGAGAGAAAACACACTGGGGAATCCCTGCATGTTGTGGAACTTCCTAATAACCATTTAATGCAGTGGAATATAAATGCCAGCATGCTTGCATATCATTTATACAGGCCAAAGCACAGTAAAAACATGCCTTCTCCTGTGACGCCATTTCACCCTTCCAGATGAGACTTGTTACTTGTTCAAATAGTACCACGATACAATTGTGACTGAGTGAAACAAGCCCTTAAAAACTGCGATGTTGGATAATTTTGCAAAGTCGATATGCTGCCTCTGATCTTCTGAATATAAAACTCCGCAGAATTCTCAATATATCAGGTGAATTCATAACTTGCTTTGTTTTCTCAAGCAACGGAAGAGTACTGTCAGAAATCCAGGCAACTGTGAAATGCAAAGGTTAGATGACAAGAGACTGTTTTCCCAGCAGAGCATTATAGCAGATTATTTAGATGAACACTGTGAAAATAGGAAACCCTGTGAGGACCTGATAATACTTTCACATAATCGGATGTGACAGACATGGGCAAGGATGGAAAGCATCTGGAATTCTTTCCACAAGCAGCAATTAATGTTAGGTCAATTGTTAAATTTGAAACTGAGATTGATATGTTTTTGGTAACCAACGATGCTAAAAATAAAAATACATGCATTATAATGAGACTTAATTTAAATATTCTTCAGCGTAAAGTGTTTTACGACGTTCAGAGATTATTGATGTTACGATAAAATTTAATGTTTATCTTTTATTCTAAGTAAAAACTGAAAGAGCTGCAGATGCTGGAAATCAGAAACAAAAACAGAAATAGCTGGCAAAGCTCTGCAGGTCTGGAAAGAAATCAGAGTTAATGTTTCAGGTTGGGAGATCCTTCCTCAGAACTCAAGGAAGGTTTCTACCAGTATTCTAGCTCTTTCAACAACATGAAAAACCATGTTGAATGTCAATGGAACTGTTTTCTCACAATGGGCAAAAGTGAGGACTGCAGATGCTGGAGATCAAAGTCAAGATTAGAATGGTGCTGGAAAAGCATAGCATGTCAGGCAGCATCTGAGGAGTAGGAAAATTGACGTTACAGGCAAAAGCCCTTCATCAGGAATGATCCCTTCATTCCAGATGAAGGGCTTTTGCCCAAAGCATTGATTTTCCTGCTCCTCAGATGCTGCCTGACATGCTGTGCTTTTTCAGCACATTCTAATCTTGACTGTTTTCTCACAATGGCAATGCTGCGTTCGTCACCAGCCTTGCAATGAATCAGATTGAATTGGGATGATGGCAGGGCAGGAACCGTGTGTGAGGTGGAAGCATAGTTCTTTGCCCTAGTATTAGACACGGAAAAGGAGACAATGACAGGTGCATAATGACAGCAGCAATCACAGAGTAGTGAACATGTGGCTGGCCCAGTGGTCCCAAAGGCTAAATGCTTTGGGGATATGTGCTCGGATCCCATCATGGCAGCTGGTGGAATTTAAATTCAATTAATAACATCTGAAATTGAAAGATAGTTGTCACCATGACAACTATCATCAGCTGTTGCAAAAACCCATCTGGCTATTAGCCTAAGGGAATGAAATTTGCAGTTCTGGTCTGCTGTGTATTTGACAACTGCAGTGATGTGCTTGACTCTTACCTGTTCTAAATTCAAGGGAAATTAGGGATGGGTAACAAATGCAGGCTGAGCCAGCAGTGCCTGCATCCAATGAAGAAACAAACTAAAAACAGTGTTAACAAGATAACAAAAGCATTAACAGCGTTGATTGTAATTCTCCAATGGGGTCAGTTCGCTCTGTTGGCTGGATGGCTGATGGGTGATGCCAACAGCATGGGTTCAATTCCTGCACCAGCTGAGGTCACTAGGAAAGTCCTGTATTCTCATCCCCTCCCCTTGCCTGAGGCACGGTGGCCCTCAGATTAAAGCATTACCAGTTCTCTCTCTCTCTCTCTCTCTCTCTCAAATCGGAGAGCAATCCTCTGCAATTATGGCAACTTTATCTTTATTTCCCTAAGCTGTCAGGGGTTATTTGCATTGCACTCAAAGAATGCATCATCAATCCAATTACATCTCTCTGTAGTAAATAGAAATGAAAATAAAGTTATATTGTAAGTTTGGAAGGAAATTGAAAAGAAATGCCTAAATTTGTCTTGTATCAGCAAAATTCCAGTTGTCAAATATCTGTGACAAGATTTGAACTCACATTCTCTGGATTATTAAACCAATGATATAACCATTACATGCAGCAAGATTTGTTCAATTTGTCACTCCAACGTAAAGCTGGTCACCTTTAATAGCTAAATTCCAGAGCTTCTGTTGGCAGCACTGAGTTGCAAGCAGAGAACTTAATATTGTCAAGTCTCACAGTGTAGAATCTACAGAAACCATAGTCAGCAAACAGAAACTACATTAATTTCACTGGCAGACAGTCGAACAATCTATTTCAAAGCAATTATATGTCAGGATCAGAAAGAACCTGATACCAATAAAAACCTGAATTCTCCGACAAAAAGCAGGGAGCGGGAGGGTAGTTATTGGGTTCAAATGAACGTATAACATTAATCCTGGTCATGATGTGCATTTGCCGGTGTTGGTTTGAGGTGGACAAAGATAGAAGTCACATGACACCAGGTTACAGTCCAGCAGATTTATTTAAAATCACAAGCTTTTGGAGCACTGCTCCTTCGTCACCTGATGATGGAGAGCGTTTCAAAAGCTTGTGATGTTAAATAAATCTGTTGGACTATAGCCTGGTGTCATGTGACTTTTGAATTACTCACAGTCACATCTAGCAATGCAAACTCGCAGAGTAATTGACTGTGGAATTAGCTGATCATTTCTATTTTGGACAGGAACAGAGATACTACCTATACAAAAACAAGATCATCTAAATTTTATTTCTCTTTAAAGCAAAAGTTTAAAAATAAAATCAGGTGAACAATTGAACCACAGTAGTTTCCCATCTCTCTGTCTCTGGTGCATTTTGGGAGTGTGTATCAGTTAAGTTTGCATTCCTTTGACTATGATTTTTTACTCATTAACTTCTGAAAAGCAGCAATTTTAACTGTGTATGAAGGTGTTGGATGCAGAAACCCTCATACCATTAAAGCCGTATTTAGATCTGTACTTGTAATCTAAGGCATACAAGGCTGTGTGCCAAGTGTTGGAAAATGGGGTTGGAATAGTTAGCTGCTTGTTTTTGACCAGTGCAGGTCTGATGGTCTAAAGGGCCTTTTTCTGTGCTGTAGCTTTCTATGTCTCCTATAACCTTAAAGCAGAAACATGGAGATAGTAACCACTGCTTGGATGGACGTAATATTAATTGGATAATAAATGTTGGTGCTGTGAATATCATGATTCCTCATGGTCTCAGTTGTCAAAGCCCAAAGCACAGATATTGTGTCCTTTGACCTCCTCATCTCTCTGCCATTCCACCCCATTATCTCACGTTCCACCTCTTGAAAACCCATGTCTTTGACCAAGGTTTTTGTCCTCTGACTTTCTTATGGGCAAAGTGGTGAATTTTGCTTGATTATGCCTCTATGACATGTCTTTGAAGATTACAGTAGGTTCAAGGTACACTCTAAAGGTAGATTGTTGCATATGTTGACATGAGGTAGCTTTAAGTCGCATTTACTTCTTTCGGTTCTGAATCAAAGTTTTGAACCAAAGACATAAAATACATTTCACACATATTTTAACTGTTTATACTGTTAAGGTCTGACTGTCTAGGGTGCCATGTTACTTATTCAAAGTTAAAAATCACACAAAGGAGCCACTACCACCTGATGGAGGAGCGTCGCTCCGAAAGCTAGTGCTTCCAATTAAACCTGTTGTTCTATAACCTGGTGTTGTGTGATTTTTTAACTTTGTACACCCCAGTCCAACACCAGCATCTCCAAATCATGTTACTTATTCAGCAGTGTTATGAAAGAGTGCTGACCTCCCAGAGAGACAACTGCCTGAAGCCATTGGTTCACTGGGATTTACTCTAAATCATTGGCATCACATAAAATATAATGCAAAATGTTTCTTACAATGGAGATCATATATCTTTCAAACAACTTCTAAAGAGAGTGGACTCTCTGGGCACAACCATAGACATTACTAATATTGATGTGCAATTAATTCACCAGTGGCATTTTAAGGATTAAGGAAAGAAATCTATTGCATTACAGTTTTTCCTTAAGTCGTACATTATGCACCTGAGATTAACAGAGTTGTTATTGGAAAAACACCTTTTGAATAATATGAATTGAATTGGAATAAGATATAGAAAGTGCACATTGACAATCTTCAGACTACTGATAATGTGTTCCAATCAGAACACCCCTATTATCTGTTATGCATATTAGAAAGTTGTGTTACAGGTAGAGGAGGTGGTAGAGAAGGCATTTAGCACACTTGCTTTCATTGCTCAGACTACTGAGTGCAGGAGAAAGTGAGGACTGCAGATGCTAGAGATCAGAGTCATAAATTGTGACGCTGAAAAAGCACAGCCGAACAGGCAGCATTTGAGGAGCAGGAGAGTTGACGTTTTGAGCATGCGCTCTTCATCAGGAATGTGGGGGTGGGGCCCAAGGGAGCTGAGAGTTAAATGGGAGGGGGGAAGGGCTGGGGGAAGGTAACAGGGAATGTGATAAATAGATGAAGACAGAGGGTGAGGGTGATAAGTCGAAGGGAAGGGTGGAGTGGGTAGGTGGGCAGGAAGATGGACAGATAGGAGAGGTCAAGAAGGCGGTGGCAAGTTGGAGTTGGGTACTGACTGTATGATTTGGGATGTCATGTTGCGATTGTAAAGATGTTGGTGAGGGCACTTTTAGAATACTGTGTACAGTTCTGGTCACTCTGTTATAGAAAGAATAGTATGAGATTGGAGAGAGTCCGAAAAAGATTTATAAGGATGTTACTGGGACCGGAGGATTTGCATTATAAGGAGAGACTGAATAGGTTGGAGCTATATTTCCCTGGAACGTCGGAGGCTGATTGGACAGGGCAGTGTTTGTGCAGTGTGTCCAGGAAGCTTTTCTAACTCAGTATGTAGATTGTCCGACCAGAGGGGAGGCCATATTGGATTTGGTACTTGGTAACGAACCGGGACAAGTGATGGGCTTGTTAGTGGGTGAGCATTTTGGTGATGGTGACCACAATTCTGTGACTTTCACCTTGGTTATGGAGAGAGATAGGTGTGTACAACAGGGTAGGTTTTACAATTGGGGGAAGGGTAAATACGATGCTGCAAGACAGGATCTGAGGAGCATAAATTGGGAGCATAGGCTGTCAGGAAAGGAAGTCGTTGAAATGTGGAACCTTTTCAAGGAACAGATATGACGTGTCCTTGATATGTATGTACCTGTCAGGCAGGAAAGAGATGGTCATGTGAGGGAACCTTGGTTGATGTGGGAGGTTGAATGTCTTGTAAGGAGGAAGAAGGAAGCTTACATAAGGTTGAGGAAACAAGGTTCAGACAGAGCATTGGAGGGATACAGGATAGCCAGGAGGGAGCTGAAGGAAGGGATTAAGAGAGCTAAGAGAGGGCATGAAAAATCATTGGCGGGTTGGATCAAGGATAACCCCAAGGCATTTTATGCATATGTGAGAAACATGAGAATGACGAGAACGAGGATAGGTCTGATCAAGGACAGTAGTGGGAGACTGTGTATTGAGTCGGAAGAGATAGGAGAGGTCTTGAATGAGTACTTTTCTTCAGTATTTACGAACGAGAGGGACCGTATTGTTGAAGAGGAGAGTATGAAACAGACTGGTAAGCTAGAGGAGATACTTGTTAGGAAGGAAGATGTGTTGGGCATTTTGAAAAACTTGAGGATAGACAAGTCCCCCGGGCCTGACGGGATATATCCTAGGATTATGTGGGAAGTAAGAGAGGAAATTGCAGAACTGTTGGCAATGATCTTTTGATCTTCACTGTCAATGGGGGTGGTGCCAGGGGACTGGAGAGAGCGAATGTCGTGCCCCTGTTCAAAAAAGGGAATAGGGATAACCCCGGGAATTACAGGCCAGTTAGTTTTACTTCGGTGGTAGGCAAAGTAATGGAAAGGGTACTGAGGGATAGGATTTATGAGTATCTGGAAAGACACTGCTTGATTAGAGACAGCTAGCATGGATTTGTGAGGAGTAGGTCTTGCCTTACAAGTCTTATTGAATTCTTTGAGGAGGTGACCAAGCATGTGGATGAGGGTAGAGCAGTGGATGTAGTGTACATCGATTTTAGTAAGGCATTTGATAAGGTTCCCCATGGTAGGCTTATGCGGACAGTCAGGAGGCATAGGACAGTGGGAAGTTTCGCCAGTTGGATAGAGAACTGGAAAACCGGTCGAAGTCAGAGAGTGGTGGTAGATGGTAAATATTCAGCCTGGAGCCCAGTTACAAGTGAAGTTCCACAGGGATCAGTTCTGGGTCCTCTGCTGTTTGTAATTTTTATTTATGACTTGGAAGAGGGAGTTGAAGGGTGGGTCAGTAAATTTGCAGACGATACGAAGATTGGTGGAATTGTGGATAGTGAGGAGGGCTGTTGTCGGCTGCAAAGGGACTTAGATATGATGCAGAGCTGGGCTGAGGAGTGGCAGATGGAGTTCAACCCTGTCAAGTGTGAGGTTGTCCATTTTGGAAGGACAAATAAGAATGCGGAATACAGAGTTAACGGTAGGGTTCTTAGTAAGGTGGAGGAGCAGAGGGATCTTGGGGGTCTATGTTCATAGATCTTTGAAAGTTGCCACTCAGGTGGATAGAGCTTGTAAGAAGGCCTATGGTGTATTAGCATTCATTAGCAGAGGGATTGAATTCAAGAGTCGTGAGGTGATGTTGCAACTGTACAGAACCTTGGTTAGGCCACATTTGGAGTATTGTGTGCAGTTCTGGTCGCCTCATTTTAGGAAAGATGTGGAAGCTTTGGAGAGGGTGCAGAGGAGATTTACCAGGATGTTGCCTGGAATGGAGAATAGGTCATACGAGGATAGGTTGAGAGTGCTAGGCCTTTTCTCATTGGAACAGAGAAGGATGAGGGGTGACTTGATAGAGGTTTATAAGATGATCAGGGGAATAGATAGAGTAGACAGTCAGAGACTTTTTCCCCGGGTACAACAGAGTGTTACAAGGGGACATAAATTTAAGGTGAAGGGTGGAAGGTATAGGGGGGATGTCAGGGGTGGGTTCTTTACCCAGAGAGTGGTGGGGGCATGGAATGCGCTGCCTGTGGGAGTGGCAGAGTCGGAATCATTGGTGACCTTTAAGCGGCAATTGAATAGGTACATGGATAGGTGCTTAAGCTAGGACAAATTTTTTGGCACAACATCGTGGGCCGAAGGGCCTGTTCTGTGCTGTATTGTTCTATGTTCTATGTTCTATGAGTGACATATAGAGGTTTATAAATCATGAGAGGTGTGGATAGGGTGAATAACCAAGGATTTGTTTTTTCTCAGAGTAGGGGAATCCAAAACTAGGGGGGATAGGTTTAAGTGAGAGGGACCCACAGTACAGCTTTTTCACGCAGAGCGTGGTACATATTTGGAATGAGCTGCATCAGGAAGTGGTGGAAGTGGGTATAATTGCAACATTTAAAATGCCTTTATTACTGCTCTTCAAAAGAATTTTCCATCTTTTCCATAATCTCAATAAAGTCTCCCAAACATTCCATCCCCTTTAAAACAGGTCTACTTAGACTTTTAATTATCCCAATTTCATCACTTTAATTACTGGCTCCATGATGTTCCTGATCTGTGACCTTGGATTAATATTTCTTTCATAATCTTTCATACTGTAGCTGTGCCTCACTTTGCTGACTCCCTTCATGAAGCTTAATCTGAGCTGTAAGTAGCATTTGTTTTTCATTTTTTGCTTTCCAGGCTGGATTAGAGACCATTTTTAAGTTTCCCCTGACCCTCCAAGATATTTAAGCTTTACTCAGGTAGCCTCAGATGTCTGTTCATATATCACTGAACTCTGAACTGCTCTGCTCACACAGATCGCCAATTCTGAATGCATCCTTTATCTGCTTTGGACTTTCTAATTGTCTCTCTCCAGGGAGTTGTTAACTCTTCTCTTGTGGCAGATATCTTACCAGGTCTACACTGCTTTTCCCATTCATTGGAATATTTGTCCCTGTTGAGGATTGTCACGTGGCTTTCCTCCATTGGTGCTTCACTCATCATCTATTCCCTATGCTATTATGAGTAGGTGACTTCTAGCTAAGTCTAAAGATCTAAAGGGAGCATCACAGTGGCTCAGTGGTTAGCACTGCTGCCTCACAGCACCAGGGTCCCATGTTCAACTCCAGCCTTGGATACTGTCTGTGTGGAGTTTGCACATTCTCCCTGTTTCTGTGTGGGTTTCCTCCGGGTGCTCCTGTTTCCTCCCACAGTCCAAAGATGTGCAGGTCAGGTGAATTGACCATGCTAAATTGTCCATAATGTTAGGTGCATCAGTCAGAGGGAAATGGGTCTGGGTGGGTTACTCTTCAGAGGGTCAGTGTGGACTTGTTGGGCCAAAGGGCCTGTTTCACACTGTAGGGAATCTAATCTAATCTGTTCTAATCTCACACCACTACTTGCAATGTGTTGTAATTAAATCAGATCCACATTGCTACCTACAATGTTGTATGGCCATACCCAGTTCACTACACTGTATGAGCTACTACTCAAGATGGAGACTTCTGACACCATTGTCTTGAGGTGTAGAAAAATACAGGGCCTGCTTTGTCTATTGTGGGGAAGAGAATAAACTTTGTGATTTAACTAGAAAATCTCTTGTCGTTAACAAAGGCTTATTGCACTTTAGCAGCTCATTGATGTTTGCATGGATATGGTAGACATTGTTGTAGAGACTGAGAGCTGTTAGGGATCAGGTTCATTCATTTGAGATTCTAAATTTTTCCTACCCTCAAGTCTCTATGATATCAACATTGTGGATAGTGTTTGGGGCACTCCTCAGTTTTAACACTTCCAGACCCCACATACAACACTCAACAGCTCCAACATCTATTGAGGGAAAAAAAAAACAGACTTATTGCTTCACATTGACAGCTTTAAATCCAAAATTTAACTCAGTTGATGGGCAAAAGAAACAAGAGAGAGGAGGAAACACATGTTCTCCACATTGGATTCTCAACTGGGATGTGTGGCCTGAATGAGTGGTAGTAGATTCAGTTAAAATTTTCCTAACTTTATTTGTTAAATACTTGAGGGCAATATTTTCCAGTGTTTTGCAGTATTGATTGGAGCCTGTGTCTAATTGGATATCTCTATTACAGCCAGACAGGATACAATGCTGTAAATTGATTCTTACCCGAGTGTCGGATTCTGAGATGCATTCTGGTTGATCAAAAATGCACAACATTACTGAGATGTAATCTGCCATGCAGAGTCCAACCACTCACCTATAGGAAGGGTATTACTAAATTTGATTTGATTCATTTGATTTAGGTTTTATTGTCATGTGTACTTAATGGTGGCTAACAGTGAAAAGTGTACAGTATTGCCATTCCCAGCACTGTGTTGCTGAAAAGATACCTAGATTTAAAGTCTTTTTGACTCAAATAGAAAAATAAGTTAAAGCCAAACATTCAAATCAAGCACAACAGTTTCTTCTCAGTATAAAAGCAGAAAAATAAAGAAAGAAGTTAAAAAGTTAAACATTACTTAAACCTGCAGTCGCTCCAAACTGAGCTTTGGTACACTCACCAACTCTTCTCCTCCCACAAATGGGCACACTCTCCCCCAGCACTGGGCTCATTTTTGCCCCACACTGGGCACACTCTCCCCCATTATTGGACACACTCTCTCCCCGCACTGGGCATTCTCACCCCCCAGGCTGGGCATGCTTTCCCTCTGAACTGGGCTGAGTCCTGCTTGGACTTGCCAGCCCCTTTGCTGATAACTGCCCCTGCTGCCTTCCTTCACCATTGACTGCTGCTTTGTCACTGCCCACCGCTGGGCTACCACTGGGCCCAGCCGCTGCCATACTCCATTGCCGTCATTGTCTTCATGGTTGAGTTTTCTCCAAACGGTAAGCAAGAAAACACTTAAAAAAAAGGATAAAGAAGATTTAAAAAAGAGAAATGAAAGGGAAGCAGACAGAATACACAAGATCCAGTCTCAAGAGCTCAGATGTTGCCCACTCCACTGTTGCCATTTTGAGAGATGGTCTCATGCAGTGACCCATTAAATTGCAGAGCATTCAGAAAAGATTTACCAGGATGTTGGTGGAATGGAGGGCTTGCGTTATAATGATCAGTTGGATTGGCTGGGACATCTTTTCACTGGAGCACAGGAAGTTGAGGGGTGACCTTCCAGAGGTTTATAAAATCATGAGGGTCCAGATAAGGTAAATAGCAAAAGTCTTTTCCCTACAATGGAGGAGTCAAAACAAGGGGACATATTTTTAAGGTGACTGGAGAAAGGTTTAAAAAAGACATGAAGGCAACGTTTTTTACACAGAGTGTATGTGGGATGAACTGTCAGAGGAAGTGATGGATGCAGGTACAGTTACAACATTCAAAAAATGTAAGTAAGAAAGGTTTGGAAGGATATGGGCCAAACATAGGCAGTGGGACTACTTTGATTTGGGAACATGGTCATCATGGACTAGCTGGACCACGAGGTCTGTTTCCATGCTGTGTGACTCTATTATTATGAGTTTATGCCTTTTCATTTGTTCTTTATTTGGGAGCAGCTTCAGTTACTGAAAAATCATTGATATTTAACAAAGTTGTGCAAGAGGAACAGACTGACAAATTATGTTCTACATTTCACTCAATAGATATTTTATTCAGACAGCAAAAAAAACAAATTTTGAGTCTCAAACCATTGCAATTGATTAAGTTGAACTTTTTCCACACTTTCTGACTCTGTCCCCATGGCAGAGTCACCAAGTCTTCCCAGACCGTAGGGCTGCACTTTTATTGGAGAGAGACTGCTGATGGTCATTTCCCTGAGAGTCACCATGCCGTTGGGAAAGGGAGAGATTGAGAAGAGAGTCCTTGATGAAAAGTCCTGCCTTATAAAGGTGCCCGGACACAAGCAGATAGTGGTGGACGAGTGGAAAGGTGTTGCATCAAATTGTGATTCAGTTCCAAAGACCAAAAATATTTTGCATGTTACTACTATGCAGGAATGTCCCTTTGGAATGGGCGCAAGCTCATTTTGCTTCAGATTCATGTTTGGGGTGTGGGAATCACAAGACAGGAAGTCTTCGGCATGCTAGTTCTAGGCCTTCATCTTGAACCCCTATCGTCTGTCTGTGAAGAGTTTATGCTTGAAACATTGACTCTCCTTCTCCTCGGATGCTGCCGGACCAGCTGTGCCTATCCAGCGCAACACACTTTGACTGTTGAAGGTGGTCCCAGAGTGCTGCTGTAAAGGCAGTTCCAATAGCCTGAGACAAGAATAGTAAAGGAGAAGTGATTTCTCTCCACGTCAGGATGGTGCGCAGTTTGGAGGGGAAGTTGGAGGCATGTGATGGTTCTCACATGTAACTGTTGTCTTTGTTTCTCTTAGTTCTACCAGTCATGGATTTGGAAGGTGGTATGGAAGGAGTCAAGTCCTAACTGACATAACTGCTCGATCAGGTCTCTGGCAGGTGAGTTACAATCTTTAAAAGACATCTGGATAAGTACGTGAATAGGAAAGGTTTGGAGGGATATGGCAAAATGTGGGAAGGTGGGATGAGTTTATTTTGGGAACATGGTCAGTGTGGACTAGTTGAATGAAAGGATCTATTTCTGTACTGTATGACTCTATGATTCTATAAACATCTCTCTCCTTCCTCATGATTTCATCTAGATTCCCTTTAAATATATCTTAGTTATTCCTCCCAGCTCTTCCTTGTTGTGATTTACACTAAGGACTCTCTTGAACCCTCCATTTGAATGTTTAGTGTCTACTTTATTATCAGAGTCACATATTTTACCTTTATTTATCTGGAAATATTTTCTCCATAATTAATTATTCTTGTAGCATGGGCAAGGTCAACATTTGCTTCCCACCTCTAGTTGGCCTTGAGGAAATGGCAGTTGGATTTATCCTTCGACCTGGTGGCAGCGAGTGGCGAAGGTGCTCCTTAAGTATTATCAAGGGGGAGTCACAGGATCCAATGGTGACCATTGGCAACAGATGTTATCACAGCTCTGAATTGTTATACCAACAGTTCATTACAGGGAGGCAAAAGAGCCTATCTCTGAGAGCTACCTCAGTTCCAAGGAAGGGTCACCGGACCCAAAAGGTTAACTTTGATTTCTCTGCACAGATGCTGCCAGACCTGCTGAGCTTTTCCAGCAACTTCTGTTTATGTTTCGATCCAATTTCCTGTTTTTTTGCTCTATTGTAACGGCCTTTGACCTGGAAGTTATAACAATAAGAAATAGTTATAATAACTCTGAAAGACTTGGGAAATCTGCAGCTTTTTTTTAAATGTTGAAAATATCTTTGAAAAGTTTTATCATTCATATCAAACATGAGATTGACCTATCTGACGTGATTACCCTTGACCTGGAGGCAGTATCAACAGGGACGTTTTTGATAGATCTACAGTACTGTGAACAGTGGGTACTGAGAATTGCGAAGGTTCTTGAAAGAATTATACCATTGTACCATGAGCATGAAATCTATTTTGGTGCTGCTGCTACCTGTGAAGAAGTAACTAAGTCCTTGAAAGGAAAACAAAACAGTCATCTCCCATGCATACCAAGCTTGGAAGATAATTGAAGCTGGAAATTCCATGTAATGTTCCATGTGCAAAGTACAGTTCATACCAACTATGATTTGTTAGTCAATTTTTGTTTATTTTTACTTTGGTTCTGATTTCTGTTAAAGTTATTAAAGGAGGACTCTTGGTGAGTAGATTGTTGCATGAGGTAAGGGTGGAGTAGGCGAGATGCTTGTAGCGATTAGAACCAGTTGGATCTTGTAAACTATGAGATCCTTGATTGGGGTTGTTAATCTGGGCCAATCAGGAAAGCCCTGTCTAAACAATATAACCAGGAGATCCCCCTCCAATTCTAGTTTGATTTAATCCCTGCCCTCCCCTTCACTGTTTGATCACACAGAATTTCTCTTTGATGTGAAGGGCACTGCTTATCACTGGCCACTCGGGTGTTTCCTTTCTTCCTGGTGTTGGAAATTTGAATGAAGATTCGTGCACCTTGTGCTTTCACTGTGTCTCACACTTGCACACACACACACCATGGGTGCTGGGGGGAAAAATAAGCATTACCGCAATTAGGCAGTAGTGTGGGGGTTTAAAAAAAAAGAAAATAAAAACAGCAGGACTGTCAGGGATTCTGTTTATTCTGAGAGCTGGCTCTGAGGGAGGTGGATCAGTGTCAAAGACTCTTCACTGTAAATAAATGCTGACTTGGTGACGGGAAACCAGCCTCTATGGGGAAAAGAGAAAAAAAAAATAACCAGGAGATCCCCTCCAATTCTATTTTGATTTAATCTCTGCCCTCCCCTTCACTGTTTGATCACACAGAATTACCCTTTGATGTGAAGGGCACTGTTTGTCACTGGCCACTTGGGTATTTCCTTTCTTCCTTGTTGAGGAATTATAAATAAAGATTTAAACACGTGTTGTTCTTCACTGTGTTGTACACCTGCACACACACAACATGGTGCTGGGGAATAACTAAGCACCACTGCTGTTAGGCGGTAGTGTGGGGTTTTAAAAACAAAGAAAGAAAAAGATGAAAAAAGAAAAAATGAGAAAAGGAACAAAAAGAAAAAAATATATTTTAAAAATTCAGGCAATCTCTCTCCAATTCTATTTCAATTTAGTCCTTGCCCACCCTCCCTTCACCTTTTTGAGCACTCAGGCATTGCCCTTTGATGTGAAGGGCACTGCTTGTCACAAGCTACTCAGGTGTTTCCTTTCTTTCTGGTGGTGGAAAATGAATAAATGTTTCTGCACCCGCTGTTCTTCACTGTGTCCTATATCTACACACACACGACATGGTGCTGGGGAATAAATAAGCACTACTGTTGTTTGGCAGTAGTGTGGGGTTTAAATTAAAAAGAAAATAGAATACACACACATACATATATAACCAGAAGATGAATATGAACACAATTGCTTTCTGGTGTGGGATCGGGGAGAAAACAAATTAAATATTTAACCAGGAAATTAGAATCTTCTCAGTTCAAGGGACTCTGAGCTGGCTGGGGACAGCCAGTGTACCTGTGCATTCGTAAATAAAAATAAATAAATAAATAAACAAAAGTGTGTGTGTGTGTGTGTGTGTATAAAACCAGGAGATGAAGATAATCACCACTGCTCTCTGGCTGTAGTGTAAGAGCATTAAAAAAAAGAAAAAGAACAGAAAAAAAGATATAAACAGGGGACTTAGAATCTCATTAAAAAAAGAAAAAAATACATGCAACCAGGAGATTCGAATCTCCTCAGCTCAGAGGACTGACTGGTGACAGCTAGTGTACTGTGCACCTATAAATTCAGGGTGACTTGGTGACTGGATACTGACCTCTGTGCAGTTATTTCACTGCTGTTTGGTAACTTCGGGATCCTCTATGGGGATAGTAGCACTATACTGCAGTATTATTTTGTCCTCTTGACTTGGGGTAGCCTAGCAGATACATTTTCACGGCACTCTCACACAGATGATTGCGAGGACTATGAAATCTTTCCAAACCCTTGGTTACCTTTGTGTGCTGAAATCATTGACTGCAGGCTTGTGGTGGTACATGCCGACATGTGAAGCACTATATTATTGTTGGCTTCTAATCGGTGAAAGCGCAGTTTATTTGTTATTCCTTGTGGTTCCTTGTGTGTGATTTCACAGTGTGGTAGCAGAGGCTCAGGGATGTACACATGAAGACAGGAGTATGACCTGAACAGATCGTCAGCAAGCTCTAGTGATGGTCTGGCTTAGCCTGAGATATGTCCTTGTCAGTTGTGTGTACTGTGCTTCATAACATGTCAGTTTATAGTTCTACTATCCACAGGATGACATTGAGGAAGCAACAAAAAAAAACTTGCATTTTTGTAGCACCTCTTCATTACTATACCTCGGGATGTTCCAAACAGTTCTACAATTAGAGACACAATTTTAACCTGTAGTCAGTGTTACAATGTGGGACAGCAACAGTTAATTTGCACAGAACTAAATCCCCCAAAATGCCAAGGCAATAATGATCAGATGATCTCTTTTAAGAATATTGTTTTTCAGTAAACATTGTCCAGGATTTTGGAGAGAACTCACAATATAATTTGGCAGCATTATATATGTATATCTGATAGTATGAATAACAGACAGAAAGCAGAGATTAAGAATTTCTAGGTTGTTCTCAGACTGAGTAGTGAGGTGCTGCATAGATCAGTGCTTGGGTCTGGCTGTCCAAAGGTATATAAAAAATGTGGAATGCGGGGATCAAATGTAATATCTCTCAGGTTGCTGATGGCACAAAACTAGACATGAATGTGAGTTGTGAAAAGCATGCAAAGAAACCTCAAGTGTATTTGGATAGGCTGAGTGAGCAGGTATATATAGGCAATAGAATATAATATGAAAATATTAAATTGTTTAATTTGGTCATAAATGCAGAATGTCTCATGAATTTAGGTTTCCTAAATGGTAAGATTTTGAGAAGTGTTGATTTCCAAAGGTACCTGAGTGTCTTTGTTGCCGCAAATGTACAGAGCCTTGGTGAGATTTCCTTTAGAGTGCAATGTACAGTTTTAGAGTCATAAAGTGATAGAGGTCTACAACATGGAAGCAGGTGCTTCAGCTAAACTTGCCCATGTCACCCAGTTTAACAATTTAAACCAGTCCCTTTAGCCTACATTTGATCCATGTACCTCCATATGAGAAAGTGAGGACTGCAGATGCTGTAGATCAGAGTCGAGAGTGTGTAGCTGGAAAGGCACAGCAGGTCAGGCAGCATCGGAGGAGCGGGAGAATCGATGTTTTGGGCATAAGCCCTTCATCAGGAATGGTTCCAGATGAAAGGCATATGACCGAAAAATTGATTCTCCTGCTCATCGAATGCTGCCTGAACTGCTGTGCTTTTCCAGCTACACACTCTCAACCCCTCCATACTTATCCCATCCAAGAACCTGCCCAAACGTTTCTGAAATTATGACATTGTACTCACTTCCACCTCCACTGCCTCTGGCAGCTTGTACCAGGCACTCTCCCACGCTCTGTGTGAAAAAGTTGCCTCTCTAGACTCCCTGACCATGTGGAAAAGCTTGGCCATCTTCCTTCTCTCTGCCTCTCATTATTTTATAGACATCTACAACGTCACCCCTCAATCTCCTAAACTCCAAGGAAGAAAGTCCCAGCTTATCAAACCTCTCCTTATAACCCTAACCTTCTAGTCTGGGTAGCATCTTGTTAAGTCTTTTCTGCACTCTTTATAGTTTAGTAATGTTCTTTCTGTGATAAGGCCCCTTTAATAAGGGAGGATATACTTGTCATAGAGGGACTGCAACAGAGGTTCACAGATTGATTCCAGCATTGGTGGGATTGTCCTATGAGACATTGAGGAGACCGGGCCTGTATCCCTAATTTAGAAGAATAAGAGGCGGTAGTTCTGAAAATTAAGAAATCCATAAGATCATAAGACCATAAGACATAGGAGCGGAAGTAAGGCCATTCGGCCCATCGAGTCCACTTCGCCATTCAATCATGGCTGATGGGCATTTCAACTCCACTTACCCGCATTCTCACCGTAGCCCTTAATTCCTTGTGACATCAAGAATTTATCAATCTCTGCCTTGAAGATATTTAGTGTCCCAGCCTCCACTGCACTCTGTGGCAATGAATTCCACAGGCCCACCACTCTCTGGCTGAAGAAATGTCTCCGCATACCTGTTCTGAATTTACCCCCTCTAATTCTAAGGCTGTGTCCACGGGTCCTAGTCTCCTCGCCTAACGGAAACAATTTCCTAGCATCCACCCTTTCCAAGCCATGTATTATCTTGTAAGTTTCTATTAGATCTCCCCTTAATCTTCTAAACTCCAATGAATTCAATCCCAGGATCCTCAGCCGTTCCTCGTATGTTAGACCTACCATTCCAGGGATCATCCTCGTGAATCTCCGCTGGACACGCTCTAGTGCCAGTATGTCCTTCCTGAGGTGTGGGGACCAAAACTGGACACAGTACTCCAAATGGGGCCTAACCAGAGCTTTATAAAGTCTCAGTAGCACAACAGTGCTTTTATATTCCAACTCTCTTGAGATAATTGACAACATTGCATTCGCTTTCTTAATCACGTACTCAACCTGCATGTTTACCTTTAGAGAATCCTCAACTAGCACTCCCAGATCCCTCTGTACGTTGGTTTTATGAATTTTCTCACCGTTTAGAAAGTAGTCCATGCTTCTATTCTTTTTCCCAAAGTGCAAGACCTCGCATTTGCTCACATTGAATTCCATCAGCCATTTCCTGGACCACTCCTCCAAATTGTCTAGATCCTTCTGCAGCCTCCCCACTTCCTCAGTACTACCTGCCTGTCCACCTAACTTTGTATCGTCGGCAAACTTCGCTAGAATGCCCCCAGTCCCTTCATCCAGATCATTAATATATAACGTGAACAGCTGCGGCCCCAACACTGAACCCTGCGGGACACCGCTTGTCACCGGCTGCCATTCCGAAAAAGAACCTCTGCCTCCTGCCAGACAGCCAATCCTCTATTCATACAAGTAGCTCACCTCGAACACCATGGGCCCTCACCTTGCTCAGCAGCCTCCCATGTGGCACCTTATCAAAGGCCTTTTGGAAGTCTAGGTAGACCACATCCACTGGGTTTCCCCGGTCTAACCTACTTGTCACCTCTTCAAAGAACTCCAACAGGTTTGTCAGGCACGACCTCCCCTTGCAGGGCTGACAGTTTCTGAAATGCTATGTCTGCTGGTTGAGACTACCAGCACTAGGGCACACAGTCTCAGATTAAGGGATAGATTGAGATGAGGAAGAACTTTTTTTCACTCAGAGGGTCACAGAACACGAAATGTGAACTCTGTTTTCTCCCCACTGATGCTGCCAGACTTGTTACGTTTCTCCAGAGAGCTCTGTGCCTATTTCAGATCTTCAGCATTGCAGTTGATTCACTCACAGAGGGGTTGGTTAGCTCAGTTGGCTGACCTGTGATGCTGAGTGATACTATCGCCGTGAATTCAATTCCTGCACTGGCTGAGGTCACTGTGAAGGGCTCTCCGTCTCAACCTTTCCCCTCACCCGAGGTGTAGTTACCCTCAGGTTAAACTGCAACAGTCATCTCTGTCTCTCTTTCCAATGAGAGAGCAATCCTATGGCTTGCTAGGTCTAGGTAGCATTATTTTCAATCAGAAAGTAAAAAATCCCATTAAATAGAAGGAGGCCATTCAACCCACTATGAACTTGGTGGCTCTTAGAAAAGGTAGACATGCAGGAGGCTGGAAGAGTACAGCAAGCCAGGCAGCGTCAGGAGGTGGAGAAGTTAATATTTCGGGGGTAAAATGTTGACTTCTCCACCTCCTGATGCCGCCTGGCTTGTTGTGCACTTCCAGCCTTCTGCTTGTCTATGTTGGATTCCAGCATCAGCAGTTTTTTTCAGCTCTTTGAAAAGGGCTATGCTACTGTTTCCACATCTCTTTGTTCTTTCCCCATTATCCTGCAAAATTCTCATTTATTTCTAAATAGATTTAATTCCCATTTGAAAGTAGCCTTTCCACTCAGCAAAGGCGTGATTTATTGCGACTGTTTACAAAGGCATTATTTAGTTCTGTCTCCGTGGGCACCCTTGTGAGTACACATGCTTTCCTCTGCCCTTTTCTAACATCCTGATGGTCCGCCTGGGGATCTGGGAGGTAGCTGGGTTACTGCAGGTAATAATAAGCCTCTTCAATGGAGGTGCTGCCTTCTCATCTGAGGTGGAATGTACATGTATCAAGCTGACTCCTTGTCAGCCTGGACCTATATAGAGCGGCTTAGGGTCGGCGAGCTGATTGATGCTCTGTGCCATGAGGGGAAAGCAGCCTCCAAACCGTGAACATCAGCTTTTTCACCATAACTCAGAGCAGCCTTTCTGCTTCAGCAGTAAAACGGACCTCAGACAGCCACAAAGAACCTTAGATTCCAGCAAAATGACTTTAAATAGGCTGCCATAAGGGCTTTACAATTGGATTGACCCTTCGGTGGTGGCCCCTTAGGACCACAGTCCTTCACAGTTGACTGGTTTCCTTGTATCAAGCAGGAAGCAGAGAAAAGTTTGAAGATGCTGCAGCTGATGCTTGCTCCAAGGGATCCCTGTCATGAATTGAACCCTTCGGCTTTCTCTCTCTTGTTTCACTTTGCTTTTTATTTAAAGCTCCTGGTGCATCACAGAGAATCAGCCCGTGCTGGTGTCCCAGACATCATCAGCTACACATCTGAGGTGAGAGGCCACCTACAGTCTCCAGACATGTTCAGGTACTTTGTTAGAACCACTGTCTTCATGCTGGGATGCCTGAGGTCAGTGGCTGTTTGCTCACTCAGCCAGTGAGCTGTGTGAGATTCCACTCATGTTGCCACAATCTCTGCTCTCCTTCTGCTTTGTATATTGCTGTGTGAGGGAGATATCGGCATAGTACTATCATCACAGGGCTAGTAATTCAGAGGCCCAGGCAAGCATCCTATGAGCAGGGCTCAAATATCAGCACAGCAGCTAATGACATTTATTTCATCAAAGTGCATGTTAAAACCTACTCTCAGTGCTGGTGACCATTGAACTATTACCAATTGCAGTGAAAAAAAAATCTGTTTTGTTTTGAGTCTCTCTTTTCAAACGAATTTTGGAATCCTTAACTGGTCTGGCCAACATGTCAATCCAGATTTACTTGCAATGTGGTTGATTCATAACTGCCCTCTGAAAGGGCAATTAAGGATGGGTAACAAATAACGGTTTTGCCTGTAACGCTAAAAGCCAGTAAAAAACAATTTGATCAAATCCTCATGTCATTTATCTTTTTATTTGTTCATGAGATGAGGGCATCAGTGGCTGGGCCAGGATTTATTGCCCATCCCTAATTGATCAGAGGGCAGTTCAGATTCAACCACAATGCCGTGGGTCTGGAGTCACATGTGGGCCAAACCAGGTAAGGATGGCAGTCTCCTTCCCTAAAGAGCATTAATGAGCCAGTTACATGGTCACCTGGTCTTTTATTCCAGTCAGTGCAACGTCAGTGGCTCAGTGATTAACACTGTTGCCTCACAACATCAAGGACCCCGGTTCGATTCCAGCCTCAGGCGACTGTGTGGCGTTTGCACATTCTTCCCTGTGTCTGCTTGGGTTACCTCTGGGTGCTCCAGTTTCCTCCCACAGCCCAAAGGTATGCAGGTTAGATGAATTGGCCATGCTTAATTGCCCATAGTGTTAGGTGAAGGGGTAAATGTAGGGGAATGGGTCTGGGTGGGTTGCTCTTTGGAGGGTCGGTGTGGACTTGTTGGGCTGAAGGGCCTGTTTCCACACTGCAAGTAATCTAATCTAAAAAAAAAAATTCTAATGAATATAAATTTCACCATCTGCAAGTTGGGGGTTTGGGGAGCATGTGGGCATTGGTTGGAGGGAGCTGATGGTGGGGAGGGCGGTGGATTCAGATCCATAGCCCCAGCCTGCGACTCTGGGTTATCAGTCCAGTGACAATATCAATAACCCAGCATCTTCCCACTGATGCCAAACCTAAGGGACATTTCTCAAGTGATGAGAAAAGCAAAATACAGCAGATACCTTGCAATCACTCTATCTTTGCTACTGTTCACCTTCCATCAAGACTCTTGCTCTTCCAGGTTTATATTACAAACCACCAAAAGTCCTTCATCCTGACAACACTAATCTGACATCCCATCCACACTGCCTACTCACTCACTCAAGCCACTTTCCCATGCTTAAAGAAACAGCGGTGCCATTCATTTCCGTCTCCCTTAATAACTGACTCTCTCTCATTCCGAGAGAGCAGAGATGTGCTTGAGGATTCTTAAAGGTTGGCAAAAATTGGAAGCCAAGGTCCATGGTTGAGTATCTGCCTGAAGATGGAACGTGCCCTGAGATTTGTTGTGTGGTGTTCAATATGGAGGCACTCCACTGTCAAAGGCAAGGTGATGTTGTTGAGTACCTTCTCTGACTTCCAAGTGTGCAAAGATCGGAAAGCCCACTGTTCACATCCAGTGATCTGTACATTCATACCAGAGTTCCAGATCAATATTCATTTGAACATTCTACACCTTATCATAGAGTCATGCAACACAGAAACAGACCTCTTGGTCCAACTAGTCCATGCTGACCAGATGTCCTCTAGTCCCATTTGGCAGCATTTGGCCCATATCCCTCTAAACCCTTCCTATTCATAGACCCATCCAGTTGCCTTTTAAATGTTGTAAATGTACCAAACTCCACCACTTCCTCTGGCAGCTCATTCCATGCACGCATCACCCTCTGCATGAAAAAGTTGCCCCTCAGGCCCCTTTTAGTCTTTCCCCTCTCCCCTTTTTCCTTCAAGAGCACATGATTATTGGCCAAAAGTGTGTAATTTTTCAATTTCCATTTTCTTCCTCTGTTAGTTGTATCTTTGTCTGTGTATGTTTATGTGCGTGATTGTGCGCATACGATTGTTTCAAACAGTATTTCTATATGGATAATGCATCATGCCTTTGCTGAATAAGTTGCATTTTCACAATAAATTAATCATTTTATTCTTTAATAAAAAGTCCGCCTAATGGATCTTTATAAACATATTAGAGCCTACTATCGATAAAGTGAACCCTGCCAGGGTCTGTGAGGTGCCAGGGTCCGTGATGTCTCTGATCGTGTTTTTGGGATCCTTTGGGGGGAGGGAGAGCAGCCGCAAGTCGTGTTCCACATTGGCACCAATGACATAGGTCGGAAGAGAGATGGGGACTTGAGGCAGAAATTCAGAGAGCTAGGATGGAAGATTAGAGCTAGGACAAACAGAGTTGTTTTCTCTGGTTTGCTGCCCGTGCCACGTTCTAGTGAGGTGAGAAATAGGGAGAGAAAGGAGTTGAACACGTGGCTACAGGGATGGTGCAGAAGGGAGGTTTTCGGGTTTTTGGATAATTGGAGCTCTTTCTGGGATAGATGGGACCTCTACAATCAGGATGGTCTTCATCTGAACCAGAGGGGTACCAATATCCTGGGGGGGATTATCGCTAAAACTATAAAGGTGGATTTAAACTAATACAGCAGGGGGATGGGAACCAAAATTGTAGGACAGGTACAGAAGAGGATGAGAGTAGGGAGTTCCAAAATCAAATATCTGACACTGGCAAGCGAGAACCTGGTTTGAAGTGTGTGTACTTCAACGGGAGGTGCATCCGAAATAAAGTGGGTGAAATGGCAGCGTGGGTTGGTTCCTGGGACTTCGATGTTGTGGCCATTATGGAGACATGGAGAGAGCAGGGACAGGAATGGCTGTTGCACGTTCCGGGATTCAGATGTTTCAGTAAGAACTGTGAATTGGTAAAAGAGGGGGAGGTGTGGCATTGTTGATCAGGGACAATATTCCAGTTGTAGAAAGGATGTTTGGGGACTCGTTAACTGAGGTAGTATGGGCTGAGGTTAGAAACAGGAAAGGAGAAGTCACCATGCTGGGAGTTTTTTATAGGCCTCCGAATAGTCCCAGAGATGTAGAGGAAAGGATAGCGAAGATGATTCTCGATAGGAGTGAGAGAGGCAGGGTAGTTGTCATGGGGGACTTCAACTATCCAAATATTGACTGGGATCACTACAGTACGAGTACTATAGATGGGTCAGTTTTTGTCCAGTGTGTGCAGGAGGGCTTACAGTATGTAGACAGGCCTACAAGGGGCAAAACTCCTTTAGATTTAGTACTGGGTAACGAGTCTGGCCAGGTGTTAGATTTGGAAGTAGGTGAGCACTTTGGAGACAGCAATCACAATTCTGTCAGGTTTACTTTAGTGATGGAAAGGGATAGGTGTACTCCACCGAGCAAGAGTTACAGCTGGGGGAAGGGAAATTATGGTGCAATTAGGAAAGATTTAGGAAGCGTAAAATGGGGAAGGAAACTGCAGGGGATGAGCACATTAAAAATGTGGAGCTTATTCAAGGAAAAGCTCCTGTATGTCCTAGATAAGTATGTACCTGTCAGGCAGGGAAGAAGATATAGAACGCGTGAGCCATGGTTTACTAAGGAAGTGGAATCCCTGGTCAAGAAGAAGAAAAAGGCTTATGTTAGAACAAAATGTGAAAGCTCAGTTAGGGCGCTTGTGCGTTACAAGGAAGTCAGGAAAGACCTAAAAAGAGAGCTCAGGAGAGCCAGGAGGGGACATGAGAAGTTGTTGACGGATAGGATCAAGGTTAACCCTAAGGCTTTCTATAGGTATGTCAGGAATAAAAGAATGGCGAGAGTTAAATTAAGGCCAATCAAGGATAATAGTGGGAAGTTGTGTTTGGAGTCAGAGGAGATAGGGGAAGTACTAAATAGATATTATTCGACAGTGTTCACTATAGAAAATAAAAATGTTGGCGAGGAAGATACAGAGATACTTGCATCTAGACTAGAAGAGATTGAGCTTCACAAGGAAGAGGCATTAGAAATACTGCAGAGTGTGAAAATAGACAAGTCCCCTGGGCCGGATGGGATCTATCCTAGGATCCTCTGGGAAGCAAGGGAAGAGATTGCTGAGCCTTTGGCATTGATCTTCAAATCATCATTGTCTACAGGAATAGTGCCTGAGGATTGAAGGATAGCAAATGTGGTTTCCTTGTTCAAAAACGGTAATAGAGACAACCCTGGTAATTACAGACCAGTGAGTCTCACTTCAGTTGTTGGTAAAGTGTTGCAAAAGGTTACAAGAGATAGGATTTATAACCATTTAGAAAAGAATAATCTGATCAGGGACAGAGGTAAAAACAATGACTGCAGATGCTGGAAACCAGATTCTGGATCAGTGGTGCTGGAAGAGCACAGCAATTCAGGCAGCATCCGAGGATAGGCAAAATCGACGTTTCGGGCAAAAGCCCTTCATCAGGAATAAAGGCAGAGAGCCTGAAGCGTGGAGAGATAAGCTAGAGGAGGGTGGGGGTGGGGATAGAGTAGCATAGAGTACAATAGGTCAGTGGGGGAGGAGATGAAGGTGATAGGTCAGGGAGGAGAGGGTGGAGTGGATAGGTGGAAAAGGAGTTGGGCAGGTCGGACAAGTCCGGACAAGTCAAGGGGATCGTGTTGCTGGAGGTTAGAAACTAGGATGAGGTGGGGGAAGGGGAAATGAGGAAGCTGTTGAAATCCACATTGATGCCCTGGGGTTGAAGTGTTCCGAGGCGGAAGATGAGGCGTTCTTCTTCCATGCGTCTGGTGGTGAGGGAGCGGCGGTGGAGGAGGCCCAGCACCTCCATATCCTCAGCAGAGTGGGAGGGGGAGTTGAAATGTTGAGCCACGGGGCGGTTTGGTTGATTGGTGCGGGTGTCTCGGAGATGTTCCCTAAAGCGCTCTGCTAGGAGGCGCCCAGTCTCCCCAATGTAGAGGAGACCGCATCGGGAGCAACGGATACAATAAATGATATTAGTGGATGTGCAGGTAAAACTTTGATGGATGTGGAAGGCTCCTTTAGGGCCTTGGATGGAGGTGAGGGAGGAGGTGTGGGCACAGGTTTTACAGTTCCTGCAGTGGCAGGGGAAAGTGCCAGGATGGGAGGGTGGTTTGTAGGGGGGTGTGGACCTGACCAGGTATCATGGAGGGAACGATCTTTGCGGAAGGCGGAGAGGGGTGGGGAGGGAAATATATCCCTGGTGGTGGGGTCTGTTTGGAGGTGGCGGAAATGTCGGCGGATGATTTGGTTTATGCGAAGGTTGGTAGGGTGGAAGGTGAGCACCAGGGGCGTTCTGTCCTTGTTGCGGTTGGAGGGGTTGGGTCTGAGGGCGGAGGTGCGGGATGTGGACGAGATGCGTTGGAGGGCATCATTAACCACGTGGGAAGGGAAATTGCGGTCTCTAAAGAAGGAGGCCATCTGGTGTGTTCTATGGTGGAACTGCTCCTCCTGGGAGCAGATACGGCGGAGGCGGAGGAATTGGGAATACAGGATGGCATTTTTGCAAGAGGTAGGGTGGGAAGAGGCATAATCCAGGTAGCTGTGGGAGTCGGTGGGTTTGTAGAAAATGTCAGTGTCAAGTCAGTCGTCACTGATGGAGATGGAGAGGTCCAGGAAGGGGAGGGAGGTGTCAGAGATGGTCCAGGTAAATTTAAGGTCAGGGTGGAATGTGTTGGTGAATTTGATGAATTGCTCAACCTCCTCGCGGGAACACGAGGTGGCGCCAATGCAGTCATCAATGTAGCGGAGGGAGAGGTGGGGAGTGGTGCCGGTGTAATTACGGAAGATCAACTGCTCCACATAGCAACAAAGAGACAGGCATAGCTGGGGCCCATACGTGTGCCCATGGCTACCCCTTTGGTCTGGAGGAAGTGGGAGGATTCAAAGGAGAAATTGTTAAGGGTGAGGACCAGTTCGGCCAAACGCATGAGAGTGTCGGTGGAGGGGTACTGTTAGGAACGTCTGGAGAGGAAAAAAACGGAGGGCTTGGAGGCCCTGGTCATGGCGGATGGAGGTGTAGAGGGATTGGATATCCATGGTGAAGATGAGGCGTTGGGGACCGGGGAAACAGAAGTCTTGGAGGAGGTGGAGGGCGTGGGTGGTGTCTCGAACATATGTGGGGAGTTCCTGGACTAGGGGGGATAGGACAATGTCGAGGTAGGTAGAGATGAGTTCAGTGGGGCAGGAGCATGCTGAGACAATGGGTCGGCCAGGGTGGTCAGGCTTGTGGATCTTGGGAAGGAGGTAGAACCGGGCAGTGCAGGGTTCCCGGACTATGAGGTTGGAAGCTGTGGGTGGGAGATCTCCTGAGGTGATGAAGTTCTGTATGGTCTGGGAGATGATGGTTTGGTGATGGGGGGTGGGGTCATGGTCAAGGAGGCGGTAGGAAGAGATGTCCTCGAGTTGGCGTTTGGCTTCAGCGATGTAGAGGTCAGTGCGCCAGACTACCACTGCGCCCCCTTTGTCCGCTGGCTTGATGGTGAGGTCAGGATTGGAGCAGAGGGATTGGAGGGCTGCGCGTTGTGAGGGTGAGAGGTTGGAGTGGGGGAGGGGGGTCGACAGGTTGAGGCGGTTAATGTCCCGGCGGCAGTTGGAAATGAAGAGGTCGAGGGCAGGTAATAGGCCAGCGCGGGGTGTCCAGGTGGATGCAGTGTGTTGGAGGTGGGCGAAGGGGTCCTCGGAAGGTTGGCGGGAATCCTGATTGTGAAAGTAAGCTCGGAGGCGGAGGCGACGGAAGTATTGTTCGATGTCACGGCGTGTATTAAATTCATTGATGCGTGGACGGAGGGGGACGAAGGTGAGTCCTTTGCTGAGGACTGATCGTTCGTCCTCAGTGAGGGGGAGGTCTGGAGGGATGATGAAAACTCGGCAGGGCTGGGAGCTGGGAGCTGGTGTGGGTGTAGAGCTGGGAGTGGGGTCGGAGCCAGTACCTGGAGTGGGTGTGATGGTGGGGGGAATGGGATAGAGTCATGAGCAGGGGTAGTGTTCCCCTCGGGGTTCTGGGGGGTGGGGATAGTGACAGTGGGGTCTGTGGGGGGCGTGTCAGCAGAATGCAGGTGAGTGGCGCTGGTGGGGGCGGAAGTGGTGGCAGACACGGCAGTAGGGGTGGGGGAAGTCACTGAGCGTGTGGCATCGGCGATGATGTGAGGGCCGGAAGTGGTTGCGGGCGTGGCCATGATGGGGGCAGAAGTGACATCATCAGTCAGCGTGGGGGTGGTAGCTGCATCAGCCGCATGGCTAATGGTGTTTCCGAGGCCAGGGGAATCTTCTGGAATGTTCGAGGAGCGCTGGTTATGGAGGTGGGTAGATAAAAGTTTGTTGTACTTACAGTTTTTGATGTTTGAGATGGAATTGAAATACTGTTTGTTGAGAGTATGGATTCTCCTGAGGATGTAGTACAGAGTGGGTCCTTTGCAATTCTGAGAGAGTGTGGCCCTCAGCTGAGGCAGGTCTGACTGTAGAGAGGTTAGGTACCGGCGCATTGCTGCAAGCGTGGAGCGGAAGATCTTGAAGGAGAACTGTTGCTGGTGTGATCAGGGACAGTCAGCACAGTTTTGTGAAGGGTAGGTCGTGCCTAATGAATCTTATTGAGTTTTTTGACAAAGTGACCAAACAGGTAGATGAGAGTAAACAGGTTGATGTGGTGCATATGGATTTCAGCAAGGCATTCGATAAGGTTCCCCACAGTAGGATATTGTACAAAGTGCGGAAGAATGGGATTGTGGGAGATATAGCAGTTTGGATCAGTAATTGGCTTGCTGAAAGAAAACAGAGGGTTGTCGTTGATGGAATATGTTCATCTTGGTGTCCAGTTACTAGCGGCGTTCCGCAAGGGTCGGTGTTGGGTCCACTGCTGTTTGTCATTTTTATAAATGACCTGGATGAGGGCGTAGAAGGGTGGGTTAGTAAATTTGCGGACGACACTAAGGTCGGTGGAGTTGTGGATAGTGACAAAGGATGTAGTAGGCTGCAGAGAGACATAGATAGGATGCAGAGGTGGGCTGAGAGGTGGCAAATGGAGTTTAATGTGGACAAGTGTGAGGTGATACACTTTGGACTGAGTAATCAGAATGCAAAGTACTGGGCTAATGGTAAGATTCTTGGGAGTGCAGATGAGCAGAGAGATCTCAGTGTCCATGTAAACAGATCCCTGAAAGTTGCCACCCAGATTGACAGGGTTGTTAAGAAGGCATATAGTGTTTTGGCCTTTATTAATAGAGGGATTGAGTTTTGGAACCAGGAGGTTATGCTGCAGCTGTACAAAGCTCTGATACGGCCACACTTTGTGTACAATATTGTGTACAGTTCTGGTCACTGCATTATAAGAAGGATGTGGAAGCTTTAGAAAGGGTGCAGAGGAGATCTACTAGGATGTTGCCTGGTATGGAAGGAATGTCTTACGAGGAAAAGCTGAGGGCCTTGAGGCTGCTCTCGTTAGAGAGAAAAAGGTTGAGAGGTGACTTAATAGAGACATACAAGATAATCAGAGGGTTAAATAGTGTGGACAGGGTGAGCCTTTTTCCAAGTATGGGAACAGCAAACACGAGGGGACACAACTTTAAAGTGAGGGGAGATAGGTATAAGACAGATGTCAGAGGTAGTTTCTTTACTCAGAGAGTAGTAAGGGTACGGAATGCTTTGCCTGCAACGGTAGTAGATTCGCCAAGTTTAAGTGCATTTAAGTCGTCGTTGGACAGGCAAATGGACGTACATGGAATAGTGTAGGTGGGATGGGCTTCAGATTAGTATGACAAGGCGACGCAACATCGAGGGCCGAAGGGCCTGTACTGCGCTGTAATGTTCTATGTTCTATGTTCTATAAGTGGATAATTAGCCATTCTGGGATGCAATGGTCTAGTGGTATTCTCGCTGACTATTAATACAGAGACCCAGGTATTGTTCTGGGGACCCAGAACAATATCCTACCATGGCAGATGGTGGACTTTGAATTCAACAAAAAATTGGATTTGGGGATCTAATGACAACCATGGAACCATTATTGTTTGTTGCGTGTTATGGACTAGGCCAGACCCCTCAAAACATTTTTAAGCAGGTAGCCGAGACCGTAGCTTTGCTATTTGTTTAGCTAGGTATATAGTGGATACTCCTGATGTAAATTAGCAGGGTCGATTTCCAAGTTTTAAACAAACAAAATTTATTTACAAAATTACGGAATGAAATACAAAGAACAGAAAATAGAATACCCGATAACTTGTGCTATCCAACCTCGACTTAATGATGCTGTTCCGAAACACACTCATCCCTTAGCACAAACAGTAAAACATGCCACAGGCAACTTACAGATTGCAAGGAGAGAGAGAGAGAGAAGTCCAGCAGCTTGTTCCACACATTCCCTGCTGTAATGGAACTAAAAAACCTCAGCTGCCAGGACTGGCCACTCCCCTTTCATTCTACAAGTTATTTCTAAAACATGAAAGCCTTTGGTCTGAGGTATCGTCTGTTTAGGTGTAAACAAAAAGGGCCCCAATAAACTATTCATCTCTCTACCAACTCAACCATTTCAGAACCTCTCTGAAAAGAACCAAGGACACAGTAACTTTGAGAAAAAGGAACGGCTTTGAGAAAAGGATCAGCTTTGCGATATGGGAAAAACCCACCTGTGTCACTAATGTTCTTGAAGGAAGGAAACTACTATCCTTACTTGGTCCAGCCTACATGTGACTCCAGTCCCTCAGCAATGTGGTTGACTCTTAATGCCCTCTGGGCAATAAAAGCTGGCCTAGCCAGAGATGCTGTCATCCTGTAACCTTAAGACAGATTCTGTATTCCTCCCATCTCAATTCAGTTGAAAATATGGCACCTCTGACAGTGCAACACAACCTGAGCATTGTGATTTCCCAGCCTTGATTTTGTTGTTTAGTTTTGGCGGGCAACTTAAACCAGTATTCAGCGGTCTCAGAGACTGGAGAGCCATCCAATGGGGTAAGGCTCAAACACCAAAGGTGAAAACTTTCAGGATTGTCACAGAAGTGCAGCTGGTAGACTGATAGCCTTCAGTGAAGCGAAGCCTTCCTTCCCACCTGGTCCGCTCTCTGCAGCATTTCTGCCTCACAATTCATGAGGCTAACACTCTTACAGTTTCTGTAACAGCTGAAACAGTTGCTGAAATGAAAAAAAGATTCAGCCACTACTTCTTCAAAGTGCCTGGAGATGGGAGCTCCTTCCACAACTCTACAGCAAAGGCAGAAATTCTAGACTGTGTGATAGCCTTCTCTTCATTGAAAGAAGTCTAATAAGAATAATCTTCATATTGCGAGGTGAACAATAGATTTAAATGTAAAGATGATTTGTTCTGATATCAATGATGTCAAAATCATTTCCACTGCTAATTGAAGGTTGGCATGTAATTAGTATTTCCAAATAATAGTGAAGATTTTTTTATAATTTAGTGTGACTTAGGATCAAATTATTTCATCGAGTTGCTATTGTTTCTAAAAAAAAGTCCTGTTATCCTTTACTAAAGTCTTAAGATTTTTCTAAACTATAGACTATAGTGAAAATTACTGTCAACTTTCTTGCATTCGAGTTGATATGTGTACAATTTTGAAGCTGAATAGTACTCAATTAAAACGTAATGTGTATTTTCCAACCTAGGAAACATTTATACAAATTTTTCAGAGAAATTTAATAACCCAACTATAGAATTATTTTGATAAACATATTAGATCTCTTCTTCCCGTGTCCATGAGCCTTAATGCAATGAGATGCGTATCCTTCACATTTTGTCAAATGATTAGATCTCAATGGCTGTAATTCAATTTTTAGTTTCACTGGAAAGAAACATATATTTTTCTAATGCCTTCCATGTTCCAAATGGGGTCACATCAAATGTAATATATTTAAAGTGTACTCACTGTTGTAATGCAAGAAAAAAAATTTACAGCCTTCCTTTGTACGGCAATGTTCCACTCACAGCAATGAGACAGGAGACCAGATAATCTGTTTCGCATAATGCTGTGTGAGGGGAGAATATCTCATCTGGAAGATGACACCTCTTAACTTGGCAGTAGTCCCTCAGTGCAGACTATCTTCTCAAACTGTTCAAGTGGATCTTGAACCCAAATCATTAAAGCTCTCTGTGGGGTGATTAAGCCTTCCATCTTCCTATACATTGGTCTCAGAGTTTACATTAATCAACTTTGTATCTTATGAGTCTCTACAGCAAACCAAGAAATGCAGGAATGCAATGTATGGTCTGTTCTGGTGTCTGTGGATTAGTCTCAGTTTGTTAAGAATAATGCTTTTTTATTGTATGCTACCAGCGCATCAAATTACAATTCGTCATTTCAATGCAGATCACCCACTACCTCTGTGCTTGCTGATCTGCATTGAATCCAGGTCCATTGATACCTTGATTTTAAAAACCTCATGACAACTTACAAATCTCTCTGTTGCTTCAGCCGACAATATTTCTGTACCTTGCTCCAACCTCACAACCCTCCAGAATCTCTGCGCTTCTCCAATTCTATTTTCCGACAATTACAGGGTCGAGTCCATAAACTTTGGAATTCCCTTCCCTAACCATCCCACCTCGTGTCACTCATCTCCTTCAGGGTGGCGCTTAAAACTGATCAAAATCTTTGATTGACTTATTCAAAAAAGAGACAGCTACATGTTTAGATGATAAAGGCATCAAGGTGTATGGGGAGAATGCAGGAATATGATAATGAGATTCAGCAACAGTCGCGATCATCTTGAGTGGCAGAGCTGTCTGGAGGGGTTGAATTGACTTCTCCTACTCATAATTTCTATGCTTCTAGTTAAGCATTTGGTCACCATTCCAAGCATATCATAATGCAGTTTGGTATTGGATTTTATTTCATAATACTCCATTTATGTAATGAAGTTATACACTCAATACGCCTTTGAGTGGATAACCCCGTTACATAAATATAACTCATTATCTTATTCCATTAATGCAGGTAATGGACTTGTAACTTGTAAATTCTGATCATTTTCACAAAGCCTCGAGAGTGTCACATTCTACTCCCATGATCAAGTGAGTCATCCCAGGAGTCTCAAATCATGCACTCTGTCACTAAGATGCAGCCCTGTTTAATCTTTGTGTTGCATTGAGGGCTTACACTTTAATTGTTATAAACAGGAAAGATTCAAAGTCAATTAAATTTTGCAGGTGAGAGACATTTGCCATTCATAAGATACCTGAAGATGAATTTGAGACTTCTGGCATTGCAGATAACTGGAAAGGGTAATTATTAACCAAGGAAAGATAGCTATTGAACCCAGTCTGCAATTGTATGTTAAGCCAAATCTCAAAGGATTTAACAGACAGCAGTCAGATGAAATTCTTTTGAAAGCTTCTTTGCAGAACTTTGGCTAAAATAAATAACTCTTAGGAATAGATGGTTGCCTATCTTTCAGTGAGCCAACAGAATTTCTCTGATCAGTTCTTATCTGTTCAAGTAATTTTGTCTCCTGATACTTGTCTACTATCTTTGAATTAAGCACTTCTTTTTATCGTGTTTTGTTGTTTTTGACTTGAAGAATCTAATTGAAGAATCGCATGACATCAATTGTCATCCAGTTGAAGAATCGTGTGACACCTCCCAATAGATGCACATCTTTTATGATCTCAAGTGACTACCAGTTCTGTTAAGTGGTGTTTCTCAATTTGTTGATGATACAATGACTTGTCTGTCCATTAACAACAACGAATGCCCTATATCTATTATAAAAAGGAATTACATTGCCTGAGGTGCTGCACTTCACTGATTTTCAAACCTCCCAGAGAATCAACTGTACTCAAATAATTTCCTCTGTGTCCTTCAGACACCCTTGTAATCCCAACACTTTTATTCTTCCTTTGCTGCTTTCAATACTCACCTCAAAGTGCTTCTGCTCTGATTTTATTTTTGTACTTTATTTCTTACTTGTCCTCTCTCATCCAAATTATTGCCCACATTTCTACCCTAGACAGTATGGTGAGAAATCATTCTGTTTCAGTGCTGCTACGTAAATGTGAATCATGTGAACCTGGTGCACAATCTGCCATTTTTACAATCTTCTGGATGGTACTCCCCATAACTCTGTTTGTGATCGTGCTATTAATCTGTAACATTGACAAAATAACACAGCTGAAGGTATAGACAGGCACAGCTGTCACTTCTGAAAATGAATTTTGGGGAATGGTAGTAGTCAGGCTGGTGTTTATTGTCCATTCTTGATCGCCTTTCACAGGACAGTGGGCTGCTGAAATGATGGGTGTTGTCTCCATGCTGCTCAGGACAGAGTTACAAACATGGGAATTTGATGGACAAGGAAAGACAGACTTGTCCAAGATTTTGACCGAGCAACAATGAAGGGCAACAATGTATAGCCAGTATATGTTGAATTGGTCAGGTATTAATCTTTGCTTTTAATCCTTTTCACAAAAGCATTCAGCTAAACTCAGTTCTGCACTCCCGAGAGTTTCATTTTAATTATTGAGTGAACTAGAGAGGAATTTTGAGGGGATAGTGTTTCCTCACTTTTGTGACCCTGCCTTTTCAGGTTCATGATGGTCACAGTTGAAAAGTTGAAGCAGCCTCTCGCTCCTACGAGCTAAAAATCTGCAAATGGTTCAGTGCAAAGCTTACCTTAATGTCTGACTGCAGCAACGTTCATTTTACCTAGTGCTGTGAATCCCCAAGTTACAGGAGGCATACAGGTTCGCCATTTAAAAATGACTTAAGGGGTAACTTTCTCATGTAGAGGGTGGTGCATGTATAGAATGAGCTAACAGAGGAAGTGGTGGAAGCAGGTACAATTACAACATTTAAAAGGCATCTGGATGGATATATGAATAGGAAGCATTTGGAGGGATATGGGCCAAGTGCTGGCAAGTTAGACTAGATTAATTTAGGATATCTGGTCAGCATGGACTGGTTGGACCGAAGGTTCTATTTCTGTGCTGTACAACTCTATGGCATTATGCTGAAATATTTGGCCTATTTAGTGAAGAATCCTGGCTGTATCCAGCAATCTTTAATAATTAAAGTTAAACTCATGAAAGTGCTATAATGAGGTTAGCTGAATGCTTTTGTAAAAAGGAGTGTCAGCTAATGAGCTCTTTGTTCAGATTTGAGATATAAATTCTTGAAGTCTGAGAGTCTACTTGTAAAATAGTTTCTCTCCTGTAATCCTGCTTCTCATTTTAATCTAGCTCCTATCGAAGATTCACACATTCTCAGAATATAAGGGCAAATTTAGATTTTATACAGAATAATATCCAAGACCAGCAGCGCAGTTTAATATTAACAAGTTGCAATTAAATAACACCTTGACAATGATAATACATATCAACTATAAAGGGGACTAAATGGCTGCAAACCAACTTCCCAGCTCAGCGAACAGACCCACAACATTTACAATAATACATCCCATGATGCTTTGTATCATCATCAAAAGACGTTATTTGACACCAAGCTGCATTAAGATATATTAGAACAGAGGAGCTCAGTCAAATAGGTTCGTTTTGAGAAATGAGCTAAAGGAAGAAACAAAAAGATAGAGAGGCGATTAGATTTAGATTATAAAGGCCATTTTTAAATGCTTGAACACGTTATATGGCAGCATGATTAATATCGCAAAGTACTATCTATTAACATCTTCAAGATATTACCACTTAAAAATTTGTTTATTGCCTCTTTAAATTTACTCAACATCCCAGCATCCACCACACTCCAGAATAGTAAATTCCGCAGATTTACAATCCTTTGAGAGAAGCAAATTCTCCTCTTCTCATTTTTAAATATGCTACCCCTTAGACCTCCCATGCTAGATTACCCAACAAGAGGAAATATTCATTCTGCATTTACTTTGTCAATCCCATTTAGCATTGTATATACCTCCATTTGATCTCCTCTTATTCTTCTAAACTCTGGGGAGTGTATATGAGTTTGCAATAACTCAGGGCACCTTTGAAGTCTCCTGCTTACCTCTGTAGAAGCCACCTTACCTAGTAACCCTGCACAGGTTAACACCTGCTGATGTTCTGACTGGACCAGAAGCTTCTAGAACCCATCAAGTCCCATATATTGCTGGCACTGTCACAGGGCACCCTTAATAAAATCACAAAGCAGATCCCATTGCCACTAAGTGTGGTCATGGAACCCAACTTTTACTTAGAAATCAGTGCGCTGACACCCACAGGGAAAGGCAGGCCTGTGTTGAAAGGGTGAATGGATGTTCATTGAAGGACACAGGGATATCTGATTGTAGACCTTAGTTTAGATGTTGAATAAACAACATTATCAATCAAACAACTACAAAACATATTGGCACTCATTAATTCCCCAGAGAAAATTTTACCCCAATGACATAAAATGATTTGGAGATGCTGGTGTTGGACTGGGGTGTACAAAGTTAAAAATCACACAACACCAGGTTATAGTCCAACAGTTTTAATTGGAAGCACTAGCTTTTGGAGCGATGAAGGAGCAGCGCTCCGAAAGCTAGTGTGCTTCCAATTAAACCTGTTGGACTATAACCTGGTGTTGTCTGACTTTTAACAACATAAGATGAATAATGGATTACCAGGAACAGCGTGGGACCTATTAGAGACCAAAGGGACAATCTGTGCATGGAGCCAGTGTACTCGAGTGAGGTCTGAAATGAAGATTTTACATCTGTATTCACAAAGGAAAAGACATTGTAGCCGGAGATGATGAGGCACTGGAACATGAAATGATTAATAAGGAGGAAGCATTTGACCTTTTAAAGGATGTATAAATGCACAAATCCCCAGAGGGGGCTGGCAACTGGGAAGGAAAGGCTAATGGTGGCAGGGTGTTTCTCAGGCTGCTATAGGAGGAAATTGCTGGGGTCCTGACAGAGATATTTAATGCCTCACTGACCACAGGTGAAGTGCCAGATGATTGGAGGATTACTTAACCTGGTTCTTTTATTCAAGAAGGGCAGCAGGGATAGGCCAGGTAATTACAGACCAGTTAGTTTGACATCAGTGGTTGGGAAATTGTCGAAACTTTAATGAAGGACAGGATTAGTCAATACTTGGGAAGACAGTGACTGTTCAGGGATGGTCAGCAGTAAATTTTCAGAGAGAGATCCTGTCTGACTAATTTAATTGAATTTTGTTTTGAAAGATGACTGAAGATGTGGAGAAGAGTGATGCAGTTGATGTAGGTTACAAGGATTTCAGCAAGGCCTTTGACAAGGTCCCACATGGAAGGCTGGTCCACAGGGGAAGAGCACATAGGACCAAAGCAAACTGCCAAACTGGACACAAAAGTGACTTGTATGCAGGAGGGAAAAAGGATGGCACTGGAAAAGCACAGTAAGTCAGGTAGTATCCGAGGTGCAGGAGAATGGTGGCACAGTGGTTAGCACTGCTGCCTCACAGCGCCAGAGACCCGGGTTCAATTCCCGCCTCAGGCGACTGACTGTGTGGAGTTTGCACATTCTCCCTGTGTCTGTGTGGGTTTCCTCCGGGTGCTCCGGTTTCCTCCCACAATCCAAAAGTGTGCAGGTTAGGTGAATTGGCCATGCTAAATTGCCCGTAGTGTTAGATGAAGGAGTAAATATAGGGGATTGCGCTTCGGTGGTTTGGTGTGGTCTTGTTGGGCTGAAGGGCCTGTTTCCACACTGTAAGTAATCTAATCAACATTTCAGGCATAAGCTCTTCATCAGGAATGTCGCTTATGCCTGAAACAAAGCTGCCTGACCTGCTGTGCTTTTCTAGCCCCTACATTTTTTGAGTCTGACTCTCCAGCATCTGTGGTCCTTAGTTTGTCCCTGTCTGTAGAAGGCAAAGAGTGATAGTGGAGGGTTGTCTTTGTGATTGTGCTCCTGTGGCCAGCAGCGTACCACAAGGTTCAGTGCTGGGACCCTTACTGTTTGTTATTTACATTAACGACTAGGATGTGAATGCCAAAAGCATAATTAGTAAGATTGAAGGTGACACAAAAATTGATAATGGTGTTGTTAATAGTAGAAACATAGAAACATAGAAAAAATACAGCGCAGTACAGGCCCTTTGGCCCTCGATGTTGCGTCGATCCAAGCCCCCCCTAACCTACACTAGCCCACTATCCTCCATATGCCTATCCAATGCCCGTTTAAATGCCCATAAAGAGGGAGAGTCCACCACTGCTACTGGCAGGGCATTCCATGAACTCACGACTCGCTGAGTAAAGAATCTACCCCTAACATCTGTCCTATACCTACCACCCCTTAATTTAAAGCTATGCCCCCTGGTAATAGCTAACTCCATACGTGGAAAAAGGTTCTCATGGTCAACCCTATCTAAACCCCTAATCATCTTGTACACCTCTATCAAGTCACCCCTAAACCTTCTTTTCTCCAATGAAAACAGCCCAAGTGCCTCAGCCTTTCCATACGATCTTCCTACCATACCAGGCAACATCCTGGTAAACCTCCTCTGCACCCGTTCCAGTGCCTCCACATCCTTCCTATAATATGGTGACCAAAACTGCACACAATACTCCAGATGCGGCCGCACCCAGAGTCTTATACAACTGCAACATGACCTCAGGACTCCGGAACTCAATTCCTCTACCAATAAAAGCCAGTACGCCATATGCCTTCTTCACCGCACTATTTACCTGGGTGGCAACTTTCAGAGATCTGTGTACATGGACACCAAGATCCCTCTGCTCATCCACACTGCCAAGTATCCGACCATTAGCCCAGTACCCCATCTTTTTGTTACTCTTACCAAAGTGAATCACCTCACACTTACCTACATTGAACTCCATTTGCCACCTTTCTGCCCAGCTCTGCAGCTTATCTATATCCCGCTGTAACCTGACACATCCTTCCTCACTGTCAACAACTCCACCGACTTTCGTATCATCCACAAACTTGCTCACCCAACCTTCTAGCCCCTCCTCCAGGTCATTTATAAAAATGACAAACAGCAATGGTACCAAAACAGATCTTTGCGGAACACCGCTAGTAATTGCACTCCAAGATGAACCTTTACCATCAACTACTACCCTCTATCTTCTTCCAGCCAGCCAATTTCTAATCCAAACCTCCAACTCACCCTCAATGCCATACCTCCGTTTTTTTTTGCAGTAGTCTACCATGGGGAACCTTATCAAACGCCTTACTAAAATCCATATACACCACATCTACCGCTTTACCCTCGTCCACCTCCTTAGTCACCTTCTCAAAGAATTCAATAAGGTTTGCGAGGCCCTTCACAAAACCATGCTGACTATCCTTGATCACATTATTCCTATCCAGATGTTCATAAATCCTATCCCTTATAATTCTCTCTAAGACTTTGCCCACAACAGAAGTGAGACTCACCGGCCTATAGTTATTAGGGTTATCCCTACTCCCCTTCTTGAACAAGGGAACTACATTTGCTATCCTCCAGTCTTCTGGCACTATTCCTGTGGACAACGAGGATATAAAAATCAAGGCCAATGGCTCCGCAATCTCCTCCCTTGCTTCCCAGAGAATCCTAGGATAAATGCCATCAGGCCCAGGGGACTTATCTATTTTCACCCTTTCCAGAATTTCCAACACGTCTTCCCTACATACCTCAAAGCCATCCATTCTAATTAATTGTGACTCAGTATTCACATCGGCAACTGTTCCTGAATGAATACTGACGAAAAGTATTCATTCAGTGTCTCCCCAATCTCTTCAGCCTCCACACGCAACTTCCCACTACTATCCTTGACTGGACCTATTCCTACCCTAGTCATTCTTTTATTCCTGACATACCTATAGAAAGTGAGCAGGATGGTCTCAGGGCCATCTGTGTTGTTTGGATGGTAATGTGGGCAGAAAAGTGGTAGATGGAATTTAATTCTGATAAGTACGAGGTGATACATTTTAGGAGATCTATAAAGGAAGGATATACATCATCTATGGTAGGTCCTGAAAGAATATCGAGGAACCAATGGACCTTGGTGTATGAGTTCATAGATCGCTGAAGGTGTCAGCACAAGTAGACAGGATGGGGAAGAAGGCATATGGGATGCTTGCCTTCATTAGCTAGGGTGTAAAAAATAGGAGCAAACAAGTCTTATTGCAACTTTATAAAACATTGTTTAGACCACAGAAGGAATAATGTGTGCAGCTCTGGTCACCACACTATTGGAAGGACATGAATGGACCAGAGAAGATACCGAGGAGGTTCACCAGGATGCTGCCGGGATGGAAAGTCTCAGTTACGAGGAGAGAGTGGAGAGGCTGAGTTTACTTTCTCTGGAGCAGAGCAGGCTGGGAGGTAATGGCAGGAATATGATTGAAGTATACAAAATTATGAGATGTACAAACATAATAAAAGATGACAGTCTTTCCCCATGGCAGATATGTCTAAGACCAGTAGCATAAGCTTAAAGTGAGAAGTGAGTGTTTACAGGGGATCTGAGCAAATGTCTTTTCACCCAGAGAATGGTGGAAGTATGGAACCTGCTCTCTGAGTGGATGGTGGATGCAGGTACTCTTGAAACAATTAATGAAAAATATGGATAAACATCTAAAATGCCACTCAAAATGCGATGGACCAAGTGCAAGCAAATGAGATTAGTGTAATCTGATGTTTGTTGGTCAGCATTGACATGGTGGCTTGTTTCTCTGCTGTATAACTCAATGAATAACTGCATGCAATCTGCAGGATATGCTGAAGGTAACCATAGAGCACCTAATGTTTCTACATCTTGCTGGCTCACATCAAATTCTATTTTCCCATTGTCCCTGTGTTCACTGATTTCTATCTCCTCCCAATCCATGAAAGACTCAACTTTTACATTTGTCATCCTTATGTTCAAATCCTGCTGAAGCCTCACCTGCCTCTCTGTCTTTTGGATTCTCAATCTTTTTACAGATCAAACCCAAATTCTGCAGCATCCCTGGTTTTGTTTCCTCCACAACTGGTGTCTCTGCCTTCGGCTGCCCAGTTCCCAAACTTCATAATTTTCTCCCTATACTTCTCTGTCTCTCTAATTCTCTATCCTTTTTGTAACGCACTCACTGAAATTTTACCTCAATGTCCAAACTTCAGGTAATTTCTTCTATTACCTCCTTATATGGCTTCGTGTCAAAACCTCATTTGATGCTCATAGCTATGAAGCATCTTGAGATTGTTGAATGTACTCAGGACATGAAATATGAACAGATATTTTTATTATAGTTTTTCTAGTTGATCAAGCAACTGGATCAAACCAATTCACTGAAGTTTTAGCTGGCTCAGTGATTTGAAACATTCAAATAATTTGAGCATGTTAGTCTGGCTTATGGAATTTAAATTTGTAGTTAATTGATGCTATTCCCCTGTCCTCCATAAATCAAAACCAATGAAATAGAATGTTTTGGTTTCATTTCAATTATTTTACGGAATGTATGTCTCACTGGAAAGCCCAGTGCTTGCTCTGCATTTCTAACCACTCTCAAACTGAGTGGCTTGCGAGACCATTTCACAGGATTGTTAAGAGTCAACCACATTGCTGAGGGCATGGAGTCATGTGTTGGCCAGGCTAGATAGATTTCCTTCCCTAAAGGACATTAATGAACGGGAGGGATTTTTATAACCATCAGTGATACTTTTCATCACTGAAGTTAGTTTCCAATTCCAGAATTTAATGATTACATTGAAATTTCACCAGCTGCCATTGAATCCACACTAGCCTGTGACATTATCACTGCAATACCCTGTCCTCTTTGCTTCCATGTAGTTGGTTGCTTGTCTCTGACTTTGCTCATAGAATGGAGGATGAGGTTCATTTTGATCATTTCTGGGTAAACAGTTTTTCCCAAATTGAGTGTTTGGAATGCAGTTTCTATCTCAAAGAGTTAATTGGACGTCAGGAGATAGGACAAATGAACTGTTTTTGAAAGGAGCTAACCAGTCTCTAAGTCTTCAGCGCTGAGCTCTATGCACTGAATAATATGCTTATTCTTAATCCAACCTGAGGATTCACAAAAGATTGCCAGGTTACTCAGATGTAATTAGTTAAAAATCACACAGCATCAGTCCAACAGATTTATTTGGAAATACAAGATTTTGGAGTGCTGCTCCTTCCTCAGGTAATCCGAAAGCTCGTGATTTCAAATAAACCTGTTGGACTATAACCTGTTGGACTATAACCTGGTGTTGTGTGAATTGTGACTTTGTCCATCCCAGTCACCAGCAGCTCCATATCATGGCTGAAGACATTGTGTGTGCATCCTTTCCCGTTGGGTATTAATAATTGAGGCTAACACTAGTCAGAAAGATTGGTGACTGTGAATTTAGTTGAAACTTTATTGCTGGAACAGCACAGCAGGTCAGGCAGCATCCAGGGAACAGGAGATTCGACGTTTCGGGCACAGGCCCTTCTTCAGGAAATCTTCAGTGAATTTATACAAGGCATCTCATGAACATGCCTGCATTGTATGTGTAGAATTGAAAAACTGAGTAAATTGGGCCTGTGCTCTCTCAAGTTCAGCAGAATGTGATTTGATCTTATTCCAGCCAAAGTGGTACAATTATTCAAGAAGACAGTCATGATTAAACCAGGCCAGTCTGTCTAACCTCAATGGGATACAGGCAGAGTGCCTGAAGGATGGAGAAATAAATGAGAGGAGGCTCCTCTCATTTACCTCTCCACCCTTCAGGCACTCTGCCTGTATTCCTGATGAAGGGCTTTTGCCCAAAACGTAAGTTTTCCTGCTCCTCAGATGCTGCCTGAACTGTTGTGCTTTTCTAGCACCACTCTACTCCAGAGTCTAACCTCAATGGTGAGGAAGCTGTTGGAGACATTTCTGAGGGACAGAATTAATCCGCACCTGGAGACATAAGGATTCACCAAGAACAACTAGCACCGTTTTGTTCAGGGGAGGTCATGTCTGATGAAATTGATAACATTTTTCAAAGAGGTGACCACATGTGTAAGTGAGGGCATTTCATTCGACGTTGTCTGTTTGGACTTCAGCAAGGCTTTTGATAAGATCCTGCATGGGACACTGATAGCGAAGGTAAGAGCCTATTGGATCCAAGGAAATGTGGCACTTTGGATTCAGAATTGGCTAAGTAGCAGAAAGCAGATGGGGATTATTGAGGGGTGCTTTTGTGTCCAGTGGGGTTTAGCATGGATCCCTTGCTGTTTATGGCCTGTATACATGGTTTAGACTTGAATGTATAGAGAAAATGGAAGATAGAAGTTAGAGGACAGAGGGCAGAAGAATACTGCAGAGGAACAGGCCCTTCAGCCCAACGTGTCTGTGCTGACCATGATGCTATTTTAAACTAATCCCACCTGCTTGTCCATGGTCTGTATCCCTCTATTACCTGCCTGTTCATGTGTCTGCCTAAATGCCTCTTAAACATTGTTATTGAGTCTACTTCTACCATCTCCCTTGCAACATCTTCCAGGTACCCACCATCTTCTGTATACAAAAAACATGCCTTGCACCTCTCCTTTAAACATACCCCACAATCAAGTGACCACCACGTCTCCCGTAATTGTAATTCAGTTCTAGTTGCTGGTGCAATACTTGGTGAAGAATTGACCAAGCAAGTGGGTTGGAGATGAGCTATGAGGGTTATAACAGGCCAGCAGGTTTTAATGGATGCGAGTGGCCAATGGAGAATGAGGCATTTTACTGGCTATAGATTAGATTATTTACAGTGTGGAAACAGGCCCTTCGGCCCACAAGTCCACACTGACCCTCTGAAGAGCAACCCACCCGGACCCATTCCCCTACACCTAACACTACGGGCAATTTAGCATGACCAATTCACCTAAACTGCACATTTTTGGACTATGGGAGGAAACTGGAGCACTCGGAGGAAACCCACACAGACATGGGGAGAATGTGCAAACTCCACACAGACAGTTGTCCAAGGCTGGAATCGAACCTGGGACCCTGGTGCTATGAGGCAAAAGTGCTAACTACTGAGCCACCGTGCTGCCCACTGTGTTATCTGAGATGGCAGTCCGAGGCACAGGGGCTGAGCTGGAGTCTACAGATTCACGCTCTTTCTCACTTTCATGTTGGAAATTGACGGCTTCCAGTTTCCTTGTGGTTGGTGGTAGAATGGGGAGCTGCACAGGGCTTTTGCCCGAAACGTCGATTTCGAAGCTCCTTGGATGCTGCCTGAACTGCTATGGTCTTCCAGCACCACTAATCCAGAATCTGGTTTCCAGCATCTGCAGTCATTGTTTTTACCTCTGAGACTTGGGACTTGACAAACCTCTGTTAATGAGTAGTGATCACCATCAGTAAGCATCTCACCTCAGTCACACAAGAATCTCATTTCGATGCTCAGTACTCAGGTGGAGGATGTAGCTGGTTGTTTCTGATGTTGAGATTGACTTTGCTGGAGCTTCTCCTAGATTTCTTGGTTTTGTCCTGATCATTCAGCCCATAGGAAACTCCACATAAAGTTAGTAAAATAGGATGAGTTTCATGTTGAACATAAACGTTCAGTGAAATGGCTGGTTTTAGTGCTGAAATTCCAAGCTAATTCTGTGTGTGTGTGTGTGTGCATGTGTGTGTGCGTGTGCGTGTGTGTGTGTGTAAAGTATGGGATCCACAATGTGAAGTGTATTCAGTGGTGAATTCCAGAAGTATAACCTGCGTCAGTGATGCTGTAATAAGTGGGACAAATAGCGGATAACATTCTAATTCCAGATTATACAATGACATGGATAGAATCTGGTATTTTAGTACAAGGGGCAGAAATCCCTCTGGTGCTGTGTTAATGAGCACAGTGCCCCAGGATTCAGATGCAGTCAATTCTACAGAGTAAAGAAGATAAGCAGAATATTTTCAATTGAATCGTACCCTGGAAATTTAGTCACCAGCTCCTTTAAAAGCTGAGAATTCATTGAGGTACATGGAAATAACAGCTTGGGAGTGCAACTCCAAGTTTATCAGATGCCAAGTTAAAGAAGTTACTACAAAGTGAGGTGTAGTAACACAACAAAATCAGAAATCAGCTAAATATTATAGCAATCAATTTTTAAATTAGGCAAGCCGGTTAATGAATAATTAGAATAAGCTGAGTGAGCTTTGATTAATTGAATCATTTGATTTATTGTCACGTGTATTTATTACAACTATCCATAAAACCATATAACAGAGGAGTGTAAATAAGGCCATTTGGTCCATCAAGTCCATTCTGCCATTCAATCATGGCTGACAGGCATTTCAACCCACACTCACCCCACACTAGCCCTTAATTCCTTGCGAGATCAAGAATTTATCAATCTCTGCCTTGAAGACATTTAACGTCCCGGCCTCTGCTGCGCTCCATGGCAATGAATTCCACAGGCCCACCACTCTCTGGCTGAAGAAATGTCTCCTCATTTCCATTCTAAATTGACCCCCTCTAATTCTAAGGCTGTGTCCATGGATCCTAGTCTCCCTGCCTAATGGAAGCAACTTCCCAGCGTCCACCCTTTCTAAGCCATGCATTATCTTGTACGTTTCTATTAGATCTCCCCTCAACCTTCTAAACTCTAATGAATACAATCCCAGGGTCCTCAGCTGTTCATCATATGTTAGGCCTGCCATTCCAGGGATCATCCGTGTAAGTCTCCACTGGACACGCTCCACTGCCAGTATGTCCTTCCTGAGGTGTGGGGCCCAAAGTTGGACACAGTATTCTAAATGGGGCCTAAAGTCTCAGTAGCATAATGCTGCTTTTATATTCCAAACCTCTTGAGAAAAATGACAACATTACATTTGCTTTCTTAATCACAGACTCAACCTGGAAGTCAACCTTTAGAGAATCCTGAACTAGTACTCCCAGATCCCTTTGTAATTTGGCTTTATGAATTTCCTCAACGTTTAGAAAATAGTCCAATCCTGTATTCTTTTTTTCTCAAGTGCAAAACCTTGCATTTGCTCACATTGAATTTCATCAGCCATTTCCTGGACTCCTCTCCTAAACTGCAGAAGACTTTCCGCAGCGTCCCCACCTCCTCAGGACTGCCTGCCTGTGCACTTAACCTAGAATCATCGGCGAGCTTTGCCAGAATACCCCCTGTCCCTTCATCCAGATCATTAATATATAAAGTGAACAGCTGTAGCCCCAACACTGAACCCTGCGGGAACCACTTGTCACCAGCTGCCATTCTGAAAAAGAACCTTTTATCCTAACTCTCTGCCTTCTGTCAGACAGCCAATCCCCAATCCATGCCAGTAGCTCACCTCGAACACCATGGGCCCTCACCTTACTCAGCAGCCTCCCATGAAGCACCTTATCAAAAGCCTTTTGGAAGTCTAGATAGAAAATATCTACTGGGTTTCCCTGGTCTAACCAGGACTAATCCAGCACTATCTTAAAGCACAGGAAATAAACCAAAGCACAGATTATGAAGCTGAAGAATAAAATAACAAACTTCATCTTATAGTCTTATCGCAAAAAAGTTAGATGATCATAGAGTCATCGAGATACACAGCACGGAAACAGACCATTTGGTCCAACATGTCCATGGCAACCAGACATCCGGAGTTCATCTACTCCAATCCTTTTTTTTTCCCAGCAGTCTACTTGGGAATTTAGAATAGCGGGAATGGAGGTGAGGACAGTTGACTATTCCTCCTACAGTGGGAGATAAGGGTTACCCCTAGTGTCCCTACTGACTTCATTTGTGGGAAGTGAACCCAACTCCAGCTCCTCGAGAACTGTGTTAGTGAACTGGAGCTGGAGCTGGATGAACTTCGGATCATTCAGGAGGCGGATGGAGTTATTGACAGGAGTTACAGGGAGATAGTTCCTTCACAGCCACATGAAGAAGGTTGATGAGTTACCGTCAGGAGTAGGAAAGGGAATCGGCAGGCAGTGCAGGGATCTCCTGTGGCACTTCCCTTCAACAACAAGTATACCATTTTGGGGAGGGGGGGGCAACGACTTAGCGGAGGAAACCAATGGGGCACAGGTCTCTGGCGCAGCGTCTGTCCCTGATGCTCAGGGGGGAAGGGGGAAGAGGAGCAGAGCTTTAGTCATTGGGGACTCCATAGGTAGGGGGACAGATAGGAGGATCTGTGGGAACAAGAGAGGTTCATGGTTGGTGTGTTGCCTCCCAGGTGCCAGGGTTTATGACGCCTCTGATCGTGTTTTCAGGATCCTTCAGGGGGTGGAAGAGCAGCTCCAAGTTGTGATCCACATGGGCACCAACAACATAGGTTGGAAGAAAGGTGGGATCTAAGGCAGAAATTCAGGGAGCTAGGATGGAAGCTTAGAGCTGGAACAAACAGAGTTGTTATCTCTGGTTTGTTGCCTGTGCCACGTTCTCGTGAAGTGAGGAACAGGGAGAGAGTGGAGCTGAACACATGGCTGCAGGGATGGTGCAGGATGGAGGGTTTTGGATTCTTGGATAATTGGAGCTCTTTCTAGGGAAGGTGAGACCTCTGCAAATAGGATGGTCTTCACCTGAACCAGAGGGGTATCAATATCCTGGAGGGGAGTTTGCTAATGTTCTTCGGGTGGGGTTAAACTAATGCAGCACAGGTGTAAAAATGTGAATTGTAGTTCCGGTGTACAGGAGGTTGAGGGTAGTGAGGTCAGGGATAGGTTTACAAGGTCGCAACAGGACTTCGGCAATCAGGATCTTGGTTTGAAATGTGTGTACTTCAATGCCAGGAGCATCCAGAATAAGGTGGGTGAACTTGCAGCATGGGTTGGTACCTGGGATTTCGATGTTGTGGCCATTTCAGAGACATGGCTAGAGGAGGGACAGGAATGGTTGTTGCAGATTCCGGGAATTAAATGTTTCAGGAAGAACAGAGAAGATGGTAAAAGAGGCGGGGGTACGGCAATGTTAATCATGAGTAGTATTACAGCAGTTGAGATCACATTTGAGGACTCACCCACTGAGGTAGTTTGGGCTGAGATTAGAAACAGCAAAGGAGAGGTCACCCTTTTGGGAGTTTTCTATTGGCCTCCGAGTTGTTCCAAGGATGTAGAGGAAAGGATCGCAAAGATGGTTTTCGATAGGAGTGCGAGTAACAAGGTAGTTGTTATGGGGGACTTAACTTCCCCAATATTGACTGGGAATACTATTGTTCAAGTAGTGTAGATGGGTTATTCTTTGTTCAATATGTGGTTTTCTGACACAGTATGCAGACAAGCCAACAAGGGGCGAGGCCACACTGGATTTGGTACACCAGCCAGGTGTTAGATTTGGAGGTAGATGAGCACCTTCATGATTGTGACCATAACTCAGTTATGTTTACAATAACAATGAGGAGAAAGTGAGGTCTGCAGATGCTGGAGATCAAAGTTGAAACTTTATTGCTGGAACAGCATAGCAGGTCAGGCAGCATCCAGGGAACAGGAGATTCGACATTTCGGGCACAGGCCCTGCTTCAGGAATGAGCAGAGAGTGTTCAGCAGGAGAAGATAAAAGGTAGGGAGGAGGGACTTGGAGGAGGGGCGTTGGAAATGTGATAGGTGGAAAGAGGTCAAGGTGAGGGTGATAGGTCGGAGTAGGATGGAGGCGGAGAGGTCAAGAAGAAGACTGCAGGTCAGGAAGGCGGTGCCGGGCTGGAGGGATTCGGCTGAGACAAGGTGGGGGGAGGGGGGATGAAGAAACTGGTGAAGTCCAAGTTCATCCCCTGTGGTTGGAGGGTTCCCAGTCGGAAGATAAGACGCTCCTCCTCCGACCGTCGCGTTGTTGTGGTTTGGCGGTGGATGAGTCCAATGACCTGCATATCCTCGGTGGAGTGGGAGGGGGAGTTGAAATGCTGTGCTACAGGGTGGTTGGGTTGGTTCGTCCGGGTGGCCCAGAGGTGCTCTCTGAATCGCTCCGCAAGTAGGCAGCCTGTCTCCCCAATATAGAGGAGGCCACACCGGCTGCAGCGGATGCAGTAGATGATGTGGGTGGAGGTGCAGGTGAATCTGTGGCGGATATGGAAGTTTCCTTTGGGGCCTTGGAGAGAAGTGAGGGGGGAGGTGTGGGCGCAAGTGTTGCACCTCCTGCGGTTGCAAGGGAAGGTGCCGGGAGTGGAGGTTGGGTCGGTGGGGGGTGTGGATCTGACAAGGGAGTCGCGGAGGGAGTGGTCTCTACGGAAAGCTGATAGGGGAGGGCCGTCACTTCCGCCACCTCCAAACAGACCCCAGCACCAAGGATATATTTCCCTCCCCTCAGCAACAATAATGTTGCTGATGGATCCAAAGAAAGGGAATTCATGGAATGCTTACAGGATGGCTTTTTGGAACAGCTTGTGATGGAGCCCACAAGGGAACAGGCTATTCTGGACTTAGTGCTATGTAATGAGCCAGGCATTACAAAAGATCTTAAAGTAAGGGAACACTTAGGAGGCGGTGATCATAATATGGTAGAGTTCAGACTGCAGTTTGAAAGCGAGAAGGCAATATTGGATGAAATGGTGTTACAGTTAAATAAAGGTAACCATAAGGACATGAAAGAGGAACTGATAAAAATCAACTGAATGCAGAGCCTAGTGGGGAAGACAGTAGAGCAACAAATGGTTTCTGGGTGTAATTGAGGACATAGTATAGATGTTCATCCCAAAGAAAAGAAAGATTATCTGGGTGTGGTGTGTGTGTGTGTGTGGGGGGGGGAGGGGTGTGTGGTGGAGGTGGGGGTAATTAGATTGCCAGGGCTGAAGTTAGGACATGTATCATTGAAAAAAAGAGAGCTTATAAAGTGGTCAAGAGCACTGGGAAATCAGAAGGTTTGGAAGAGTACAAAAGCAAACAGACGATAACAAAAAGAGAAATGAGGAAGGAGAGGGTCAACTATGAAGGTACGCTAGCCAGTAATATTAGAAATGATAGTATAAGTTAATTTCAATACATAAGAAACAAATGAGAGGCAAAAGTAGAAATTGGGCAGTTCCAAATAGATGTTGGAAGGTTAGTGATGGGAGATAACTAAATAGCTGAAGAACTTAATAAAACATTATTCACAGTGGAAGACATGAGTAATATCCCAACAATTAAGGAGAGTCAAGGGGCAGAGTTGAGTATGGTAGCCTTTACAAAAGTGAACGTGCTAGAAAAGCTGAAAGGTCTAAATATCGATAAATCTCCTGGCCCCAATTGGCTACATCCTAGAGTTCTGAGGGAGGTGGTGGAAGAAATAGTGGAGGCGTTGATTGTAATCTTCCAAAAATCACTAGAGTCAGGGAGGGTCCCAGATGATTGGAAAATCTCTGTTGTAACCCCCTTGTTCAAGAAAGGATTAAGACAAAAGAAGGAAAATTATATGCAGATTAGTTTAACCTCAGCTATTGGTAAAATTATAGAATCCATTGTGAAGGATGAGGGTTCTAAATTCTTGGAAATGCAGGATTGGATTAGAACAAGTCAACGTGGATTTAGTAAGGGGAGGTCGTGCCTGACAAATCTGTTAGAACTCTTTGAAGAAGTAACAAGTAGGTTAGACCAAGGAAATCGAGTGGATGTTATCTATCTAGACTTCCAAAAGGCCCTTGATAAGGTGCCTCACAGGAGGCTGCTGAGTAAGGTGAGGGCCCATGGCATTCGAGGTGAGCTACTGGCATGGATTGGGGATTGGCTGTCTGACAGAAGGCAGAGAGTTGGGATAAAAAGTTCTTTTTCAGAATGGCAGCTAGTGACAAGTGGTGTCCTGCAGGGTTCAGTGTTGGGGCTACAGCTGTTCACTTTATATATTCATGATCTGGACAAAGGGACAGAAGGCATTCTGGCGAAGTTCACCAATGATACTAAGTTAAGCGCACAGGCAGGTAGTACTGAGAAGGTGGAGAGACTGCCAAAAGATTTAGACAGTTTAGGAGAGGAGTCCAGGAAATGGCTGATGAAATTCAACATGAGCAAATGCGAGGTCTTGCACTTTAAAAAAAAGAATACAAGCATGGCCTATTTTCTAATGAATTTTTGAGGAAATTTATAATGAATTTTTGAGGAAATTCATAAAGCCAAAATACAAAGGGATCTGGGACTGCTGGTCTAGGATTCTCTAAAGGTTGACTTGCAGGTTGAGTCCATGGTTAAGAAAGCAAATATGATGTTGTCATTTATCTCAAGAAGGTTGGAATGTAAAAGCAGCGATGTGCTACTGAGACTTTATAAATCTCTCGTGAGGTTCCATTTAGAATACTGTGTCCAATTTAGGGGCCCCACACCTGAGGAAGGACAAACTGGCACTGGAGAGTGTCCAGCGGATATTCACATGGTTGATCCCTGGAATGGTAGGCCTAACATACGATGAACAGCTGAGGATCCTGGGATTGTTTTCATTAGAGTTCAGAAGGTTGAGGGGAGATCTAATAGAAACTTACAAGCTAACGCTTGGCTGAAAAAGGTAGATGCTGGGAATTTGTTTCCGTCAGACAGGGTGACTAGGACCCGTGGGCACAGCCTTAGAATTAGAGAGGGTCAATTTAGAATGGAAATGATGAGACATTTCTTCAGCCAGTGAGTGTTGGGCCTGTGGAATTCATTGCCATGGAGCGCAGTGGAGGTCGGGACATTGTGGGCGGCACAGTGGCACAGTGGTTAGCACTGTTGCCTCACAGCGCCAGAGACCCGGGTTCAATTCCCGCCTCATGTGTGGAGTTTGCACGTTCTCCCCGTGTCTGCGTGGGTTTCCTCCGGGTGCTCCGGTTTCCTCCCACAATCCAAAAAATGTGCAGGTTAGGCAAATTGGCCATGCTAAATTGCCCGTAGTGTTAGGTTAGGGGTAAATGTAAGGGAATGGGTCTGGGTGGGTTACGCTTCGGCGAGTCGGTGTGGACTTGTTGGGCTGAAGGGCCTGTTTCCACACTGTAAGTAATCTAATCTAATTAAGTGTCTTTAAGGCAGAGATTGATAAATTCTTGATCTTGCAAGAAATTAATGGCTATGCGGACAGTGGGGGTAAGTGGAGTTGAAATGTCCATCAGCCATGATTGAATGGTGGAGTGGACTCGATGGACTGAATGACCTTACTTCCACTCCTTTGTCTTATGGACTTATGGTCTTATGGTCTAAGGCAGCACCTGGAGTATTGCATCAGTTCTGGTCACTGCATTATAGGAAGGATGTGGAAGCTTTGGAAAGGGTTCAGAGGAGATTTACTAGGATGTTGCCTGGTATGGAGGGAAGGTCTTACGAGGAAATGCTGAGGGAACTGATGCTGTTATTATTGGGGAGAAGAAGGTTATGAAGCGACTTAATCGAGACGTATAAGATAATCAGAGGGTTAGATAGTGTGGACAGTGAGCGCTTTTTTCCTCAGTTGGTGAAGGCTAACATGAGGGGATATAGCTTTAAATTGAGGGGTGACAGATTTAGGACAGATATCGGGGTAGTTTCTTTACTCAGAGAGTCGTAAAGGCAAGGAATGCCCTGCCTGCAACCATAGTAGACTCACTGATGTTAAGGGCATTTAAATGGACATTAGACATACATATAGATAATAATGGAATAGTGTAGGTTAGATGGGCATCAGATTAATTTCACAGGTCGGCGCAACATCGAGGGACAAAGGGCCTGTCCTGTGCTGTAATGTTTGCGTTCTATGTTCTATGTTCATTTGCCAGCATTTGGCCCATATCCATCTGAACACACTAGATGACCTCCTTCTTCAAAGACTGCAATTTCCCCTCCCACGTGGTTGATGATGCCTTCCAGCACATCTCATTCACTTCCTACACTTCCACACTCGAACCCCACCTCTCCAACCGCAACAAGGACAGAACCCTCCTGGTCCTCACCTTCCACCCCACCAACCTCCGTATACACCATATCATCCTCCGCCATTTCTACCACCTACAAACGGACCCCACTACCAGGGATATATCTACCTCCCCACCCATATCCGCATTCCGTAAAAAACATTCCCTCTACAACTCCCTCGTCAGGTCTACAACCCCCACCAACTCACCCTTCCCTTCCGGCACCTTCTTCTACCATCGCAGGAATTGCAAAACCTGCGCCCACATCTCTCCATATCACCTCTGTCTAAGGCCCCAAAAAAGCCTTCCACATCTATTAGAATTTCACCTGCACTTCCATACATGTCATTTACTGTATCCGTTGCTCCTGATGTGGTCTCCTCTACACTGGGGAGACAGGATGCCTATTTGCAGAGTTCTTCAGAGAACATCTTCGGACACTCACATCAACCAACCCCACCGCCCAGTGGCCGAACATTTCAAGTCCCCCTCCCACTCCGCCAAGGACATGCAGGTCCTGGGCCTCCTCCATTGTCACACCCCAACGACGCAACGCCTGGAGGAAGAACGCCTCATCTTCCGTCTTGGGACCTTCCAACCACAAGGCATCAATGTCGATTTTGCCAGTTCCCTCATTTTTCCTGCCCCACCTTATCCCCGTTCCAACCCTCCAACTAGGCACCACCCTCATAACCTGTCCTAGCTGTCCATCTTCCTTCCCATTTATCCTCTCCACTCGGCTCTCCGACATATCACCATTATCCCCACCTCCATCTACCTATTGCACTCTCAGCTACGTTCGCCTGGCCCCACCCACCTCCCATTTATCTCTCCACCCCCTTGGCTCACAAGCCTCATTCCTGATGAAGGGCTCTTGCCTGAAACGTTGATTCTCACTGCCGGACCTGCTGGGCTTTTCCAGCACCACACTCTCGACTCGCTCTAAACCTTTATTATTCATACACCAAACCAGATACCTTTTAAATGTTGTAATTGTGCCTCCACCACTTCGTAGAACATAGAACATAGAAAAGTACAGTGTAGGACAGGCCCTTTGGCCCACGATGTTGGGCCGAGGTTTAATCCTAATGCAAAATATAATAACTTAACCGATGCACCCCTCAACTCACTGCTATCCATGTGCATGTCCAGCAGTCACTTAAATGTCCCTAATGACTCTGCTTCCACCACCACCACTGGCAACACATTCCATGCATTCACAACTCTCTGTGTAAAGAAACGTCCTCTGACGTCCCCTCTATATCTTTCTCATTATATCTTAAAACTATGACCCCCTTCTACCAGTCAATCCTGCCCTGGGGATAAAGTCTCTGGCTATTGACTCTATCTATTCCTCTCATTATTTTGCACACCTCGATCAGGTCTCCTTTCTTCCTCCTTCTCTCCAGAGAGAAAAGTCCGAGCTTATTCAACCTTTCTTCATAAGGCAAGCCCTCCAGGCCAGGCGGCATCCTGGTAAACCTTCTTTGCACCCTCTCCAAAGCCTCTGTATCTTTCCTATAGTAGGGTGACCAGAACTGGACACAATATTCCAAGTGTGGTCTCACCAGGGGAAAGTGAGGACTGCAGATGCTGGAGATCAGTGCCGAAAATGTGTTGCTGGAAAAGCGCAGCAGGTCAGGCAGCATCCAAGGAACAGGAGAATTGACGTTTCAGGCATAAGCCCTTCTTCAGGGCTTATGCCCGAAACGTCGATTCTCCTGGTCTCACCAGGGTCTTGTAGAGCTGCAGCAAAGCCTCACAGCTCTTAAACTCGATCCCACTGTTAATGAAAACCAAAACACCATATGCTTTCTTAACAACCCTATCCACTTGGGTGGCAACTTTGAGGGATCTATGTCCTTGCACACCCAGATCCTTCTGTTCCTCCACACTGCCAAGAATCCTGTCTTTAATCCTATGTTCAGCATTCGAGTTCTACCTTCCAAAATACATCACTTCACATTTATCCAGGTTGAACTCCATCTGCCATTTCTCAGCCCAGCTCTGCATCCTGTCTATGTCACGCTGCAGCCTGCAGTAGCCCTCTATACTATCAATGACACCTCCAACCTTTGTGTCACCTGCAAATTTACTAACCCACCCCTCAACCTCCTCATCCAAGTCATTTATAAAAACTACGAAGAGTAGAGGCACAAGAACAGAGCCATGCGGGACCCCACTCAACACTGTCCTCCAGGTAGAATACTTTCCATCTACAACCACTCTCTGCCTTCTGTCAGCCAGCCAATTCTGAATCCAGATAGCCAAACCTCCCTGTATCCCATACTTCCTGACTTTATGAATGAGCCTACCATGGGGAACCTTATCAAATGCCTTGCTGAAGTCCAAATACTCCGCATCCACTGCTCGACCTTCATCCACCTGTCTTGTAACCTCCTCAACGAGCTCAATAAAATTTGTGAGGCATGACCTGCCCTTCACAAAGCCATGCCGACTGCTTTAATCATGCTATCAGCATAATAGTCATGCTTTGTCAAATAGTCATAAATCCTATCCCTTAGAATTCTTTCCAAAATTTTGCTGACCACAGACGTAAGACTGACTGGTCTTTAATTGCCAGCAATTTCCCTATTTCCCTTCTTGAAAAGTGGAATAACATTCACTTCCTTCCAATCCTCTGGTACGATTCCCGTGAAAGTGAGGAGGCAAATATCCTCGCCAACGGCTTAGCAACCTCCTTTCTCATTTCCCGGAGCAGCCTGGGATAAATCTGGTCTGGCCCTGGGGACTTATCAATCTTAATGTTTTCCAAAATTTCCAGCACATCAAATTCATCAATCCTGATCTAGTCAAGACTGTATCCCAGCTCCGCAAAGTTCTCATTCACAACAAGGTCCTTTACTTAGTGAAAACTGAAGCAAAAAACTCATTTAGGGTTTCCCCTATCTGCTCTGACTCCACGCACAAGTTCCCTCCGCTATCCCTGATTGGCCCTACCTTCTCCCTGATTATTCTCTTATTCCTCACATATAAGTAAAATGCCTTTGGGGTTCTCCCTAATCCTTATTGACAAGCCCTTTTTGTGCCCTTCCTGACTCTCCTCAGCCCATTTCTGAGTTTCTTTCTAGCAAGCCTGTAATTCTGTAAAACTGAGCTAGATCCTTGCTTCCTCCACCTTACGGACGCTGCCTTCTTCCTTTCGACAAGAAGCTCCTCTGTTCTCATCTTCCAAGGTTTCTTAATCTTACCCCTTCTTACCTGCCTCAGAGGAATAAATCCATGCATCACTCACAACAACTGCTCCTTAAAAAGTTTCCACATGTCTGCTGTACCCTTTCTGTGGAACAATTGTTCCCAGTCTGTACTTCCCAACTCCTGTCTGATAGCATCATAATTTCCTTTTCCCCAATTAAGTATCTTCCCTCTGTAACTGCTCTTTTCCCTCTCCAAGGCTATGGTAAATGTGAGGCAGTTGTGATCACTGTCACCAAAATGCTCTCCCACCACGAGACCTGATACCTGTCCTGGCTACTTGCCGAGCACCAAATCCAAAATGGCCTCCCCTCTCATTGGGCTGTCTACATACTGAGTAAGGAAACTCTCCTGAACACACCTGACAAAAATGGCTCCATCCAAACCATCTGCACTAAAGTGGTTCTAGTCAATATTGGTAAAGTTGAAATCACCCATAACAACAACCCTGCCACATCTGCATTTTTCCAGAATCTGCCTGTCTATGAGTTCTTCGATCTCCCTACTGCTAATTGGTGGTCTGTAGAAAACCCTCAATGCGGTGGCTGTTCCTAACTTCCACCTGTACTGACTCAGTAGACAAACCTTCCTCGACAACCTTCATTTCTGTAGCTGTGGTGCACTCTCCTCTTTTTCCACCCTCTCTGTTCTTTTTAAACATTCTAAACCCTGGAACGTCAAGCACCCATTCCTGCTCCTGTGCAACCCACATCTCTGTTATGGCCACAACATCGTAGCCTCAAGTACTGATCCATGCCCTAAGTTTGTCACTCTTATTTCTGACACTCCTTGCGTTAAGGCGGACACATGTTAACCGATCCCTTTGTTTCATCATGTGAGAAACCTTCCCCATAGATTCACTACATCCTTCACTGCCTCATCTGCAACTGTCCCCCTCTCAGATATGTGGTTCTGATTCCCATCCCCCGCCAAGCTTGTTTAAACCCTCCCGAATCACATGAGCAAATCTCTCACCCAGGACACGTGTGCCCCTCCAGTTCAGGTGCAACCCGTCCTTCATGTACAGGTCCAACCTTCCGCAGAAGGTATCCCAATGGTCTAGGTATCTGAAGCCTTCCCTCCTGCACCAGCCTCGCAGCCACATATTAAGCTCCATTCGCTGACTGTTCCTCATCTCACTATATCGTGACACCGGTAGCAAACCTGAGATCACTACTCTCCTCGTCCTGCTCTTCAGCTTCCAACCTAACTCTCTGTTGTCACTTTTCAGATCCTCAATCCCTTTCTTGGCTATATCATTCCTGCTGTGACCGTCGGTTCCCTTTCCTCCCCCGACTGTACCTCAGCTGTCCTTATCCTGTATCTGAGGAGTGACCACCTCCCTGTACATCCTCTCAATTTCCCCCTCAGCCTCCCAGATGATCCGCAGTTCATCCAGCTAACTCGGTTTTCGAGGAGGTAGACTTGGGTGCACTTCCCACAGATGTAGTCGACAGAGACATGTGAAGTGTCTCTCACCTGTACACTCTGCAGGAGGAACATGCAACTGCCCTAACATCCATATCCCGCTGCTCTGAAAGCCCGCACAGGACTAAACAAAGGAAGAGAAGAAAAAAAATGAGAAAACCTGAAAACTTACCTAGTTTACAGTCTCTTAGTAAGGTTAGAGGAAGTGAGTGGAACAGAGGCCCTGTGGTTTACGATCTTGGGTTTAGATCTCAACCACATAAAAACCTCTAAGCAGCCCTTGTTTCTCTCTGCCCTCTCTACTTGCTGCTCTTTTAAAAAAAAATGTTTTATACTCACCTTCCCAGCAGTCCTTCGCTCCTCTCTCGCACTTCTTCTGGCAGCTCATTCCATACACGCACCACCATCTGCATGAAGAAGTTGCCGCTTAGATTCCTTTTAAATCCTTTCCCTCTCACTTTAAACCTATGCCCTCTAGTTTTGGACTCATCCATCCTCAGGAAAAGACCTTGCCATTTACCCTATTCATGCCCCTCATGATTTTATAAACCTCTATAAGGTCATCCCTCAGCCCCCGATGCTCCAGAGAAAACAGCCCCATTCAGCCTCTCCCTATAGCTCGAATCCTCCAACCCTGGCAACATCCTTGTAAATTTTTTCTGAACCCTTTCAAGTTTCACAACAGCCTTCCAAAGGAGGGAGATGAGAATTGCACACAATATTCCAATAGTGGCCTAACCATTGGAGAGCTCCCATTTCCAGCACAGCCATGGACCCGCATCCTGGCTCCTCCACCTGGAAGCCTCGAGTCCATTCTGGTAAACCAATGATATCACGGTAACCATCCCTCAACGCGCTACTGTAGCTGCAGGAACAAATCTCTGGCACTATCTCGCCTCGACTAGCCACCAACGCCATAAGTTCTCCAATACAGTCACCTCCAGTGCCCCAGAGTACTGTGCTGGGACCAAACTCACTGCCATTGCTGCCTCTTCCATCAGGCTCCCAGACCTAGCCACAGACTGGAGCCTTGGCTCAGCCTACAAGTCACAACCAGGGGGAGGGGAATAGGCCTGCGGCCTGCTCCTCACTCACAGGGAAATCCCAGGCTGGCATTGCTGCCGCAATCAGCAGACACCATCTCCTTCGTCACTTCCTCGACTTCACCGCTTCCTGGGCCTGCACTGCCATCTTCATCCACCACTTGTGCATAGCCCACTTGCACAGATATGGCTGCAACCAAGTTGAAAAGTAAGAGAAAAACCTTTAAAAAAAACAAAACAAAATGAGAAAAGAAAAGCAGATGTATGTGAATGAGCCTTGTCTCAGTAGCCCCGAATGCTGCGACTCCTCTGCAGCTATTTTGAAATGCTGTGAATTTTGAAAGCACACATTTTAAACTTGGGAGCCTTAGGGATGGGCAGCCAATTGCAGGTCGTAACACGCCACAGCACGTGTTTCATCAATGCAAATTGACTGTAACGCTATTGACAAATAGGGAATACTGTTTCTAAAGTGTGAACTTCTAAAACATGTGTTGGCCATGACATGATTACATTGTTAACACTTTAAGCGCTGTTTCTAAAGTGTCATTTTTCTATAGTGTAGGGTTGCACAAGACAGCAATCATCGGGTTATAGAAGAACTAACCATAGAATAAATCTCCAAATTAGACAGTAATGTGGTTCCCAGGCTAAGAATAGCTGAGTTCCTTTGCTCATAGGGAATGCATCACATGATTTGAATTTTGATCACAGCTTATGATCTTTTCAGGTGAACAGTAAGCTGACATACTGAGACTTGGAGAGATTTTAACTCTCGCGCATCATCATTTCCCCATCTGGGTCTCGACCCTCCACCTGAAACTGATTGTTATGACAGAGTAGTGAACCTTTTCTGCTAATTAAACTAAACATCCAGAAAAGCTCACCTCACTCGTAAACTATTGAAGTATGAGTGACAGGGAAATCCCAAATTCCACTATTTAAAGAAAATAACAACAATTTATTTTCTTATTCTAAGTAAGCATTAAACAAAATCTCTTCACAAATCTAACCTCCCTTTCTCTTTACTACTCACTATCTGCCTCCAACCTTATAACAATATGCTGTCCCATAAGATACTTATTCGACTGATAGCAATTTAATTTCAAAACCACACAGTCTCTGTCTTCTTCTGTGTTTTCACTCTCCTGGCTGATGATCTCCCTGGGTCGTCATCTTTCATTTTACTATGAGCATGTTTCACATGAAAAAGTACCTATGATAGACAATTTTTTCTAATTTCTTTGAGAGCAAGATGATAAATGGGCAATTAGCTGTCCAGCAGTTTCTCTCTCTAAGGCAGTTGCTCTTTGACCAATTTTCAAAATGCTCACATTATTATACCCCAAAATCAGACCATCTCATTGGTTCGATGTTAGCAAAACAATAAATTCAAACTTGATTGGTTTTAGTATCCTATGGCATAATTTAAACTGGTTGGTTAAATTTAAATTGTTGTCAAAACAGCAATCAAAACTCAGGTATCCATTTCACAACCAACTGTTGCATATTTTCAATTTACCAGTACACTCTGGAACTGCTATCCAGTCGCATACACAGGTGCTTGTAAGCTCTCAGTTCAGAACAGCATTCACTCTCTCTCAAAGGTATAGTACACACCTTCAACTTCATAACACCGATGACAGTCAATTCCTGGCTATGGCAAGCAGGAGCAGAGTATAGGATGGCCTTCTGGATCTGCCTACAGGGATCACACCTCCCAGCAAAGTAGGGAGTGAGTGAAGGGTGTGTGGGAAGGAGAGTGTGGACATGTGGAAGAGAGGGGATGATCAGACATGAATGAAGAGGTGGAGAGGAAAGGTTAAATTCAACAACTCCCTGTTGGCAGCAAAACAGCACAGTCACTAATTAGACCAAAAACTGTAAGAGCAGGAGTAGGCCATTCAGCCCATTGAGTCTGTTTGCCATTAAATAGGATTATGGCTGATCTGTTAATCCTCAAATCCACTTTCTTGCCATCCCCATAGGCCTTGATTCTTTGACTGATTAGAAATCTCAGCCTTGAGTATTAAATGACCCGATCATACCACAAGATATGGATGGCTGGCAGTATTGAAAACCCAGGAGATGGAGTCATCTGAAAGATATCACCTCCATTAGTATAACAATCCCCACTGCAGTGGGTTCTCAACCTTTACCTTTTTTTGAAAAATGTGGTGCTGGAAAAACACAGCCAGCCAGGCAGCATCCAAGGAGCAGGAGAATCGACATTTCGGGCATAGGCCCTTCTTCCTGAAGAAGGGCCTATGCCCGAAATGTCGATTCTCCTGCTCCTCGGATGCTGCCTGGCCTGCTGTGTTTTTCCAGTACCACATTTTTCAACTCTGCTCTCCAGCATCTGCAGTCCTCACTTTCTCCTACTTTACCTTTTGTGTTCAACACCTGGAGAGGGACTTGAAACTCAGCCTTTCTTTCCCTGAGGTGAAGGTATAACTAATTGATCTGTGACTGACACAGTTGGCTGAGGACACAGAATGAATGCAATTGCACACCACAGGTTATTATGTTTTAATTTATATATAGCTTTGTTCTTCCATCTATCGTTACTGTATTGGATGATGAATAGAAGGAGAAGAAATAGTCTACGACACTATTTTCTGAGTCAGATGATTATGTTGTTCAAATCCTTCTTTAGCAACTTGAACACAAATCTGGGCAGATACTATTGAGTCAAACAGTCATACAGCACGGAAACAGATTCTTTGGCCCAACCAGTCCACGCCAACTATAATCCCAAACTAAACTAGTCCCACCTATTTGTGCTTGACCCACATCCCTCCAAGCATTTCTTATTCAAGTACTTATCTAAATGTCTTTTAAATGTTGTAACTGTCTCCACATCCATCAGTTTCTCAGGAAGTTCATTCTACACATGAACCACTCTTTGTGTAAAAAAAAGTTGTCCTTCATGTTTTTTTTTAAAATCTTCCTCCTCTCACCGTAAAAATATGCCCCTAGTCTTGAAATCCTCCATTGTCCTTCATGTTTTTCTTAAAATCTTCCTCCTCCCACCGTAAAAATATGCCCCTAGTCTTGAAATCCTCCATTCTAGGGTAAAGATACCTGCCATTCACCTTTTCAATACCCCTCATGATTTTATAAACCTCTATAAATTCACCCCCTCCCTCCCCCCAGCCTCCTTCACTCTAGTGAGAGGAAATGTCCCAGCCTATCTGGCCTCTTATCATAACACAAACCCAGTGTCTCATGGGTACAATGTTAACTCAAAGGTCCACCAACAGTTTTATATTAATGTAACAAACTCAAACATTGACTCTTAGGCTTATTGATATCAAATAAAAGCCTATTGCCATGCTCACTTTTGCTGGTATTGGATACTTTGCTGAAGCTTGGAAACTTCATTAACTTTTTAGTACATGATGGAGCCTCAGAGATATCATCATTGAGGATGAATCCCTGCTCCCAAAAAAAATCTTTATTTTTTCATTTATTTTCAATAAAAGATGAAAGTCTCGGACCTTCCTTGAAGTGAGGAGTCACAATGCCAAAGATTCACTGTCATGGCGATCATACCTGTTGTAAGAAACACAGCAGTCAATTTGCACATGAACTTCAATGAGAGAGAAGAAGCAGAAAATCTACTATTTAAAAAAAAACATACTTTCTGGGAGATAAATAATAGCCAGCAACATTTGAGAATCCATTGTTCCTCATCAAACAAGCCCCATGACACGTATTACCATCATCAGAGAGGACACAGTCCTTAATCTCTGACTTAGTAAAACACCTTTTGCATGAAAAATGTCAAACGAGAGCTTGTGTTGAGATGTCTGTGGTTTGTCATATATCCAGCAGTTTCCGAAAGACAGGCATAATTGGCACTCACAGAGACACGACATTGAGCGTTTGAATAGTATTGCTGCAGTCCATTATGTTTAAAGCCAGTGGTTATGTATTTCCACTAGTACCTCTGGTTGTTGTCATATGATATGAAGGAGTAGACTCCAGTGAAGACAACAGCAACTGAAAGAATTTAATTTGATTCAATTGCCAGCTTCATATTCCAATGGTAATTCTGGTCTGTTACTGCCAAGATGCTGACGAACTTGCATGTTTAACAATCATCAATTTCCTCCCTCTATCGTTTAGTCAGAGAATTTAGACAGCACAGTGGCACAGTAGATAGCACTGCTGCCTCACAGCACCAGAGACCTGGGTTCAATTCCCACCTCGGGCAACTGTCTGTGTGGAGTTTGCATGTACTCCCCATGTCTGGATGCTCCAGTTTCCTCCCATATTCCCGAAATGTGCAGGTTAGGTGAATTGGCCAGACTAAATTACCCATAGTGTTAGGTGAAGGGGTAGATGTTGGGGAATGGGTTGGGTAGGTTACTCTTCGGAGGGTTGGTGTGGACTTGTTAGGCCGAAGGACCTGTTTCTTCACTGTAAGTAATCTTAAAAAAAAATTCATCAAGTGTATGTACTATAAAAGTCTGACCCCCTCCAGGCTTTGTAACCTTTTGATGCAGTTTCGTTGCTGAAAATAATAAGTTTCCTTTATATTGTGACTTTAAGAAGCAAAAGATCCCAGTGTACAGAATTACTAATGTTCTGGTGCAAATCTGCGTGATTAATTGCAAATCCTGTTTTCCAGTTTATTCAAGGACAATGCCAAGCTCATTCTGCCTGCCAGGTCCCTCTCTATCATTAGCCAGCTGGCTAGTTAAAATGGGTACAGTACATCGACTAGTCTCTTTAATCAAGAGTCAAAATTAAAATCAGAGAAGGCGCCTTTTTTATTTATTAGTTTGGCATAAATGCCAGTATAAGATTAATACATAAACATTAGAAATAGGAAGTCATGTAGCCTCTTGAATGTGCTCCATGTTCAGTGAAATCACAGCTGATCATCTACTTCACTTTCTGGTCTGATCACATCACCAGTAAATCTCACCAACGATCAATCCTGGTCCATGCATGTCAATGCTACACTCAAGAAAGCACACCAATGCCTCTACTCCCTCAGAAAGCTAAGGAAATTTGACAGGTCCACAATGGCTTCTACCAAGTATTATAGATGAACCATAGACAGTATCTATCCATATGCATCACAGCTTAATACAGCAACTGTTCTGGCCAAGACCACACAAAATTACAGAGGGTTGTGAACACAGCCCAATACATCATGAAAATCATCCACTCATCCATTGACTCCATCTATACTTGCTGCTGCCTCAGGAAAGCTGTCAACATCATCAAAGATCCCTCCCACCCCAGTCATAATCCCGCCCAACCTCTTCTGTCGGACAGAAGATTCAAAAGCTTAAACACACATACTAACAGATTCAAGAACAGCTTCTTACTTACTGTTATAAGATGTCTGAATGGATCTCTCAAATTTCAAACTTAATGTTGACCTTGCTGTTTGTGCACCTTCTCTGCAGCTATAACAATGTTTTCCTCACCCTGTTCTATTGCCCTAATGAAATTTGTATGCAATGATCTGCCTGTACTGCAGACTCCGTCAATACTTTCTGCTGCCTCGGGAAAGCAACCAACGTAAACAAAGACCTCTCTCACCCTGGTTATACTCTCTTCCACCCTCCTCCATCAAACAGAAGGTACTCAAGTTTGAAAACTTTGTTCCAACAGATTTAAAAAACAGCTCCTTCCCCTCGGTTATCAGACTTATAAATGGGCCTCTCATATATTAGACATGAACTTTCTCTGCACCTTCTCTGTAGCTGTAAGACTATATTTTGCATTATCTACTTATGTAAGGTATGATTTGTCTGGTTAGTACACAGTACAATAATTTTCACTGTATCATAGTAAATGTGATAATAATAAATCAAATCTTCCCTTTCATCCCTAATCAATATCAGTCTAACTATTTTCATCAGCACAGCACTCACTGAAGTGAAAAATTCCAACTCTCTGAGTAAACAAGTTTCTCATCATCCAAGTCCTAATTCGTAAATCGTACTTCCGGTTTTAGATTTTCCTCTGAGTAATCACAGCCTATCAAGCATCTTCCCTATGAACCACTCATCATTTTCCATCTTTTAATTCAATCAAGTCTCATTCTTCTAAACTCCAGAGAATGTAAGCCTTTTCTACTTAAGCAAAAACAGAAAGTGCTGGAAAAACTCAGCAAGTCTGGCAGCAACTGTGCAGAGAGAAACACAGTGAACATTTCAAGTCCAGTGACCCATTATCAGAATTAATTTTGTACAGTTTTCTAGATAAGAACCCATCAGCCACTTTCTTGCCGAATCACTTAAGTGGTCTATATTTAGTCTGACAAATAGCCCCTTGATATCAACCTTGCATGAAAATAGAAAACAAGACTTAGATGCATATATTGCACATTTTGTGACCTCAAAGCATCTCAAAGTGCTTTGAAATCAATGACATGTTTTGGAAGCGTGATCACTCTTCGAAGGTAAGAAACCAAGACAATTCTTGTCCAGCAATCTCTTGTCATCACCCACATAATAGTCACTCACATAATAGTGAGTTCTAAAGCTTTTAATTCAGGGATAAATATCGATCTGAACTCCACAGAAAATGATGTTCTTCAAAATGGTGCAAAAAAAAGTTTCAAAAAATTCCTTGTTGTTCTTCAAAATTATGTCAAGATCTGTTTTTTACATTCATTCATGAGATGTGGGTGGCTGTGGCTGTCATTTAATACACAGTCCTAATTAACCTGGAAGTGTGACTGTCACAGACAATTTGAGTTTCAACTGAAATATAAGAATCAGATATCCGTGGGTTCACATCTCCACACAGAGTGTCAATGAAAACTAAGGCCTGCATTTGGAGCAGGACAGCAAGAGTGTTGGATTGCTAGAGATAGCATTTTCTTTTGGATTGGATATTAAACTGAGGCACCCTTTTCACCCATAAGTAAATAATCCAATAGTACCACTGAAGAATGACTTGGGATTTTCCCTGGGTGTTCTGGTCAATAATTGCCCTCTCAGGCCACAGAACAGATTAAATGACCACTTAAAAACATGCAGAAAACATAAAAATATCAAAGCAGAAAAAGTCTTCTCCACATTACAATCTAAATTCTGCTTTCCTGTCCGATCCCCAATATCCCTTAATTCCCAATGTAATACAAGGTCTGTCTATCATAGCCTTAACTTTCCTCAATGGTGGATCATCCATGCTGCTGTGTTTGTTAGGCCTGCCGAAAACTAATTTGGCTAACTTGTTTCTCTACACCATCACAACTTCAGAAGTAATTAAATAGCTGAGAAATGCTCTTGGATGTAAGAGGGGTATGTCAGGTGTGTAGAGTGTCATGTTAATTCAATCTTTTCTCTTTGAATGCATTGCATCAATACCTTCCTCCCTCCCTTTTGTGTTTCGGAAAATATTAAACTCATGGGGTCATGGATGGTGATGGCCACCACGAGGGGACATAGCTTTAAATTGAGAGGTGATAGATATAGAACAGATGCCAGAGGTCGTTTCTTTATTCAAACAGTAGTAGGGGCATGGAGTGCACTGCCTGCAACAATAGTAGACTCGCCAACTTTAAGGGCAATTAAATGATCATTGGATAAACATATGGATGAAAATGGAATAGTGTAGGCTTCAGATTGGTTCGACAGGTTGGCACAACATCGAGGGCTGAAGGCCTGTACTGCACTGTAATGTTCTATGTTCTATGTTCTAAATCTGACAACTGTCACAGAGAGCAAAAGACTGGGCTAATCAATTAAGTAACTGCTGCGTTGGAAGTTATTGCCCTGGTTTACTCTTGTTGAATTTTGATCTTACTGATATGTTCCTGTATCCGTTCTTTTTGAAAGTTAACACAAGGACCGTATTAAGGCATAGTTATTAAATGCTATAGTTCTTGTAAACAGAGCCACTAGAGTGTGATGATAAAGCTGATTTCTTTGAATTGAAGCAATTTATCTGTTAATTCAATTAACAGAAGGCAAGTAAATCATATCATGTTCCAGAGTAGAAATAACATAAACATTCTTGAATTTTGCAACAGACCATGTTCATCACTTTTCTGTTTTCAGTCATGCATTCAATGTAAAATAATTTTCATCTGATGTAACATTAAACAAGACCAATGACTATCCTCATTTACTTCCAACCAGTTAATTTTAATAAATTACTAATAGTATAACAATTTGTTTATTTATTTGAATGTTCAGGTATGATGTACCCAAGCAACAGTCTTGATATATGGCATTGTTTTCACAGTGTTTAGGAATTGTTGTCATAGCAACATTGAGGCACGATGTCTCTTTCTATATGTGTGCACCTTGAGATCTCTGATTGAATTCAATTTCCACATTGCCTGAAGCCTATAAGGGATGCTTTGTTAATGAAATTTATTCACTTTTCATATTCAGCCTGACAGTCATTGGTAAGACTGATGCCAAGGAAAATCAAAATGCTGTACACATCTGGGGGTAGTCCACTACTTTGCAAATCAGTCAGCCGCCCATCTCTCAGAGTTTTATTTCTGATGAGCTTCAGATGCTGTTGGAAATGCGGACAGATGTAAAATAGACTGCAGACTCACTTTGCACACTCACTCAAAGTCAGGATGGGTACCCTAGTTTCAGAGACAGGTGCATGATGTTGCATTGATCCGCTGAATCAGTCCTGGTGAAAACAGCAATGCAAGTTTGCTTTCTTTCTCTTAATCACAGGCTGCAGAGAGACAGTCTGCACTCAAGGACAAAACTGTGACAGGTCCCAAACTCAAACAGGGATACATGAGGGCTCACTTTAAAAAATTCTCTGAGAATTTAGCCACACTAAGACATCTGATAGAGCTCAGACGCTTGACATTTCTGGATGTCCTTGTACCTTGCATCCCTGCACAGAGACAAAGATCATCTGATGGCATAAACTCATTGGAGGAGAGCGGGGAAGATACCAACCTTCTCAAACTATGTCAGGACTCGAGATCAGGCAGCTAACTGGATCACTCGATTGAATGAATACATTCCAGTTGCCATATTTTCACATGGAGGTTAGCCTCAAATTTTGGATGAAGATTGAAAAGTATACAATTGATAAGATGCAGCTATAACAACAACTGGATTAATATTTGAAAGGAAGAAAAAGATTCATTGGTCAGAGTATTGAGTACAGGAGTTGGGAGAGCATATTGCGGTTGTACAGGACATTGGTTAGGCATTTTTGGAATTTTGCAGGCACTTCTGGTCTCCTTCCTATTGGAAGGATGTAGTGAAACTTGAAAGGGTTCAGAAAGGATTTACAAGGATGTTGCCAGGGTTGGAGGATTTGAGCTACAGGGAGAGGCTGAACAGGCTGGGGCTGTTTTCCCTGAAGCGTCGGAGGCTGAGGGGTGACCTTTTTGAGAGTTATAAAATCACAAGGGGCATAGGTAGGATAAATAGACAAAGTATTTTCCCTGGGTTGGAGGAGTACAGATCTAGAGGGCAAAGGTTTTGGGTGAGAAGGGAAAGATTTCAAATGGACCAAAGGGGCAACTTTTTCATGCAGAGGGTGGTGCGTGTATGGAATGAGCTGCCAGAGGAAGTGGTGGAGGCTGGTACAATTGCACCATTTAAAATGCATCTGGATGGGTATATGAATAGGAAAGGTTTAGAGGGATATAGGCCACATGTTGGCAAATTGAACTGGATTATGTTAGGATATCTGGTTGGCATGAATGAGTTGGACCAAAGGTTCTGGTTCCATGCTGTACATCTCTATGACTCTATGTGGTGTTGTCTGGGAGAAAGCAGAGGAGTAGGATCAATAGAGTAGTGAGACAGCACAGACAACTAGGTCAAATGGCTTCCTTTTGTCATGTATTGCTCCATGATTCTTTAAAAAGCAGTGAAAGAAAGAATAAAAGAATAGAACTAGACCATTCAGCCCCTTCAGCAAATTCTGCCGTTCAATTAGGTCACAGTTGATTAGCATTGTTGCTTTATCTAACATCTACCCCCACCCACCTAATCCAACCCCTACACTGCAGCTCCTGTCACACTGTCATCTTCTTCCTCCGACAGAGTTCATTAAATGAGGTGAGCATTGTATGCACAAAATAGCTGTCACAACATTATAAATTCCTCAATGCCAATGAGAGTGCAATGCAAATTTCAAGGTCAGAAACAATTTCAAGTGTTTGATCGAAATAGTAATGGACTAATGGCTGTCTTTGAGAAATGGGTAGAATTGCAGTATTAATAATGCGGTTTTAGATTTTTCCAGTGTGGAATGGCTGTGTTCATTCATCTTTGTTTCCTGCACATTAGTATTCTACTTTCAGTGAACTTTGACTGAGTAGACCAGAGATTGCCTGTACATGGATATATATGAGAGGAGGTGCTGCATTATTTCAGCATTATACTTGTATGATTATAATATTTGCAATTCAGCTTTCAAATCAAAAACAAAAATAGAAATTGCTGGAAAAGTTCTGCAGATCTGGCAACATCCGTGAAGAGAAATCAGAATTAATGTTTCGGGTCCATTGACCCTTCCCCAGCAACTTCTGTTTCTGTTTCTGATTTACAGCATCTGCAGTTTTTTTCAGTTTTTATTCAGCTTTTAATTGGATGGGCCTCTGAATATTGGAACTTCGTTTTACTATCCATTCCTGACAATTTTCTGAGTTCCCTTGTGATACGTTTCACCTCTATGCATTATGTCCAATTAGTCGTCATTTGCTGGAGAGGAGGTGTTGTAGAGATCAATGCCAATGGAATAGTAGAAGACTGGATGATGTTCTGTAAAGATAACTACTGCCATGAGATTTCATTTCTTCACCCTTGTGGCTGTGAATTGAAGCTCATAGCAGGAAATGGACTTCCGAGATTTAAGTGAGCTTTAAGTGTAGTTCTCTTTGAACCTTAGGAGGACAAAGCAATTACTGTGTAATACAACTTGTTAGCCTCAGCACTGTTACTTCAGCACTGGCAAGAGGTGGAAAACACTTATTATTTTCCTTTCAGTTCATCAAAGTTTATCAACAGCCATCAGTAGTAGTTTACTGTATTACATGGGGTCAGTTAGTTCATTTGGGTTGTCTGTAACGTAACGTAGGGTTAAAATGTGTGAGTTCAATTCCTGCACCAGCTGAAGTATATTATGAAGAACTTACCTTCCTAATCTCACCCTGATCTGAAAGATGGAGACCCTCAGGTTAAACTCACCACCAAACATCATTTTGTAATAAGCATGTGGGACAATGACAACTTTGTTTTTACTGTGATATATTAGTTCTCTAGAAGCAGATATCATTGGCAAGGAACCTTTTATATTACAGAGAACTGTTGAGGCTGGGTCTTTAAATGTGTTCAAGGCTGAGATTTTTAATTAGTAAAGGAATTAAGATGTTTGGGAAAATGCAGAACCATGGAATTGAGGATTATCAGATTAACCATTGAATAACAGAGCAGTCTGGATGGACTGAATGATTTATTCCTGCTCCTAGGGCTTGTTTCTTACATTGCCTGTCTCTCATTGCTGTGTTTGATGCAGGTGTTTGATCAGAAAGCACTGAGAGGCATACAATCCCGACAGTGCATAAGGAAGCCATTCAGCCCATCGGGTCTGCGCTGACCTTCCAAACAGCATCCCATCCAGGCCCAGACCCCCACCTTATCCCTGTAACCCTGCACTTCTCATGGTGAATCCACCTAGCCTGCACATGCCTGGACACTCTGGGCAATTTAGCATGGCCAATTCACCTAACCTACACATGTTGGACAGTGGGAGGAAACTGGAATACCTGGAGGAAACCAATGCAGAAAAGGCAGTCAATCACTTCTTTCTAGGATTTGAGTGATGTACAGGCCAGAGCAAGTAGGGGAGCTAGATTTCCTTCTCTAAAGGACAGATTCATAAATCCTTTTACTAATGCCAGCTGTCTTCTTTCTAATTCTTTGAAACAGAAGTGAAACTCTCCCACTGCCTTTTTGGGATTGAACCAATATAGCAGCTTCAACAGATGGCACATCGAGGAGTTGGAGTTTTTCAGTCATTGCTTTCTGTGAAGACTTTCATTGGCATCAAAGCAACACATGCAGAGATGTCACCTCAAAGATTAACTGGGACAACCTTAACATAACAACATCTTCCATGGTGCTTCCAAAGAGTGTCTTAATCTGGTACTGTACCACATCAAGAAATATTAGGGAAAATGACCAGAAACTTGATGAAAGATGTGGATTTTAAGGAGTTTCTGAAAAAGTGGATGGATGACATATTCATGGAGAGAAATATCCGCAAGAAAATAATCGTGCGTCATCCAGGGACAGATGTCAGGCAAGACAGGGATATATGGAAGTTTTAGACATCCTAAAGATTCAGTTGAAATGACAGAGAGGTAAAATCAGGTAAATTCAATTGAAACAGAGCTCCATGACTTTGAATGGTGTTAGCGAGGGCCAGGGTATAGGTGAGGAAATGGAGATGGCCATGGAGGTCACCAGAGATAAAGGTGTGGGGGGGAGTAAGAAAGCATTGCTAAAAATTAGGGGTGGCTCAGTGGTTAGTACTACTGCCTCTCATCACCAGGGACCTGGGTTTGATTGCCGCCCCTGGCGACTGCATGGAGTTTGCACGTTCTTCCAGTTTTTGTGTGCGTTTCCTCCCACGGTCACAGAGATGAGTAGGTAAGGTGGATTGGCCATGCAGGAGTGCCCATAATATCCAGGGATGAGTAGGTTAGGTGGATTAGCCATTGGAAATGCCGGGTTAAAGAGATAGAGTAAAGGGGTGGGTTGCTCTTGGGAACATCGGTGTGGACTTGATGGGCCAAATGGCTTGCTTCCATACTGTAGGGGTTCTATGATTCTTTGTTTGTAATTGTGTTCTCTATCATCACTTTTGAGACCAAGCAAATAACATCATGATAAGGAGTCATAGAGTCATGGAGATGTACAGCATGGCAACAGACCCTTCGGTCCATCCCATCCAGATATCCAAACCCAATTTAGTCCCACCTGCCAGCAAACAGCCCATATCCCTCCAAACCCTTCCTATTCATATACCCATCCAAATGACTTTTAAATGTTGCAATTGTACCAGCCTCCACCACTTCATCTGGCAGCTCATTCCATGCATGTACCACTCTCTGTGTGAAAAAGTTGCCCCGTAGGTCTCTCTTGTATCTTTTCCCTCTCACCCTAAACATATACCATCTAGTTCTGGACTCCCCTACCCCAGGGAAAAGACTTTGCCTATTTACCCTATCCATGCCCCTCATAATTTTGTAAACCTCTACAAGGTCACCTCTCAGCCTCTGACGCTCCAGAGAAAACAACCCCAGCCTGTTCAGCCTCTCCCTATAGCTCAAATCCTCCAACCCTGGCAACACCCTTGTAAATCTTTTCTGAACCCTTTCAAGTTTCACAACATCTTCCCAATAGAAAGGAGACCAGAATTGCATGCAACATTCCAACAGTGGTCTAACCAATGTCCTGTACAGCCGCAACACGACTTCCCAACTCCTGTACTCAACACTCTGACCAATAAAGGAAGCAAACCAAATGCCTTAATGATCCTAATCAAAATAATATATTCTTCCCATCTAACTATCTGATTTTTATTGCAATCACTTCTTTATTGGCCAACTCAATGTAATTTACACAAACATGAGATTTCTCAGAAACTGCAGTGTTCAATTTTTCATATTTCTCCCCTGCCATTATAATGTTTCACTGAATAATAATTGTGGCTTGACAGGATGAAGGGTAACAAAACCTCTCCCTGGTCAGTATCATTTTAGGATTCATTAAAGGGAGCCTGTGTCCTAATTGCTGGGTTGAATAATTATAGGTTACAATTTATAGACAGAGTGCTTGTTTTATCATCACTTAATTGAAAGCTAATACTCTCTCAGAGTTATTAACATAGTTCATCAACATGATGTTAGAGTTTGCAATATGGAGTTCAGATCCATTTTAAAGGGCAAGCATTGAATTAGGAATTGGACACTGAAAGAAAACCTCGAAAATATTGTGACAGCGTCACCTTTTAATTCTTGTCTTCAATTTTTCAGGATGGTAATATTCAAAGTTGTAAAGATCACAGGGACATCAAATGCTTATCAGCTTTGTGGTATTGCAACACCAAAGACTTTTCTTTAAAAAAATCTCTTATGTAATCTGATTATTCTTTTAGAATGGATTTAACTGTCTTAGAAGCCTCTGATCTAGTTAGCTACATGTTGAGAAAGTACACGGAGCATGCAAATAACTATATTATGGAAATCGAATGCACATTATTAGAATTTTAATCACTCATTTACATTTCAGCTACAGTACTTTACTATTCACCAAGCTTAATAAATGTCTTTAATATGTTTCCCATTGTGCTGTATTAGCACATAATTTGCTGGATTCATATTTTCAATGAACCTGATTATCATGAGTCTGTCCTGCAGATGCTTATTGCAGTCTGTTACTTTACACATTCAAACTGTGTTGAATTGTCTCTGCACAGCACATCAGGAGCAGCCTGTTCTCTTCAATGTGTGCCACTCTTTATTCAGAATCCAACCGCAGCATTCAGACTGATCGGGTGCACTTCAAAGCAGGAGCAGAACTGAAGGTGTGAGTGAGAAAGGGTGTATGATGGGGCAGATAAGATTGACCCACAAAACCTATTACCAAGTTCTGAGAAGATTTGTAGCTCAGGTTGAGGTTCTGGATGTAGGTTTGCTCGCTGAGCTGGAAGGTCCATTTCCAGACGTTTTGTCACCCCACTAGGTAACATCTTCAATGGGCCTCCAGGCAAAGCACTGCTGATGATTCCTGCTTTCTATTTATATGTTTGGGTTTCTTTGAAATGGCATCACCAACCCAAAGAAACCCAAACATAAAAATGGAAAGAAGGGCTGGGAGGCCCATTGAAGATGTTACCTCGTAGGGTGACAAAACATCTGGAAATAAACCTTCCAGCTCAGCGAGCAAACCTACCTCCAGAACCTATTACCTTCCAAACCCTGTCCAGTTAAGTACAGGAAGGACAGCTGTAGCAGTTGAAAGACAACTGAAACCCTTAATTTCCAAGTTTGAATCCTGCCACAGCAAATGGTGGAATTTGAATTGAGTGAAAACAAAAATCTGGTATTAATTACAGAATCCCTACAATGTGGAGGCAGGCAATTCAGCCCATCAAGTTCACACTGACCCTCTGAACGGAATCCCACTCAGACTCATCCCCACATTCTATCCCTGTATTTCCAGTGGTTAATCCATTTAGTCTGCATATCCCTGATCGCTGTGGCCAATCAACCTAACCTGCTGTAGGAAGAAACCAGAGTACCTAGAAAACACCCATGCAGACACAAGGAGAACATTCAGATTCCACACAGACAGTCACCCAAGATGGAATTGCACCCAGGTCCCTGGTGCTATAAGGTAGCAGTATTAACCACTGAGCCACTGTGTCATCTGATGGTAACTGGTTATCGGAAACATCCATCTGGTTCATCATGTCCTTTTAGAAAGGACACTGCTGTCCTTACCTGGTTTGGCCGACAAGTGAATCCAGACCCACAGCAATATGGTTGACTCCTAACAATTATGGATGGGCAATAAATGCTGACTTAGCCAGTGACGTCCTTACCCTGTGAATGAATTTTTTTTTTAATAAAGTGCCTCTTCCGGCCAACACTGGGATTCAGTCAGTGGTGGTGGGCCCTTGTCATGTGAGCAAGCTGCCACTCCGGGAGAGATCCTGGCTTCAGATTGCTTGGCACCGTTTGGCAAGTAAATAGACCCACCTGCAGGGGCAGGAAGCCCAGACTGCTCGACTGAAACTAAATCCCATCAGAGCTCCAAGAAACGGTCACAAAAGGATTGCCCCCAGCACTCCAACCAGTGGGTGGGCCCACCACATTAACCGCTAAACTCGAGCCAATATGGCAAGAAAATGTTCCATCCTCCATGTCCCTGCCCAACTATTACTAATTTAAATCATTAAATGTCTTTTCTGACAGTGCAAATCTACATTAGCATCGCACTGAAGCCTCAGCCGAGATTATGGATTTAAATCCAGAAACTTCTGACTCAGAGATGAACTGGGAAAATTATCTTCATCTGCGATATCCTTCCTGTTTCCTATTTTATTAGCTCAAATTGTTTTTGCACAATGCAGAGCGTCGAGCATGTTGTTCACCAGGGCATGATAATAATTAAAGTGCCATTTTCAGTGTAATATTTAGTTGGCAATGTCATTCAGCAAGGAAAGAGTCAGCAGCCCTGGGGTGAGGTTCAGTCTTTGCTATGGCCCCCATAATTCACTATTCAATGATAAGACAGTGTAATTAAGACATTGCAGTATTCTTCCTTATCTGCATGGAAATCTATTCCTGCACAATTAACATTTGTAAAGCAAACTGCTTTCTACAACCGACACATTGTTTGCAATTATCTAATTTGTCAGCTTCTCTTATATTTACTTTACCTATCTCAGACTGTTTATCTCTAACTTGTTTCAATGCTGATTCTGTTGCTCAGAAACAGTAAATTGTAGGCACAAATGGGGCAAATTTTTACCTTCAAAGCCTGGGGTGGTCATCTAAAGAGAGGCAATGCTCATGCCCACATAAATCCCTAGTAAGGTGATGGAGGCATGTTACTCAGGGAAAATGGGTTACTTTCGCAGTATACACATTTTACATGCACATTATAATCTGGAGCTATGATGGTGGAAGTTTCTATCATATAGCTCCCCAGGAATTTCTCCCACTTTGATTGGCGTGTGTTTGGATGGATTTACACATTAATATTTTCTGAATGCACCTTCCTTGACTGTTGAATCCTGGAGTCTTGACTCAAAACTGGAGGTTGTGTGGTTCAGAACCACACACACTATACCAAAATCATCAATCTCTTTTGATATCTGTTGTCTAACTCCTCATTGACAGTATGTTAGTATGCCTTAAAGAGACATTCTCATGATGTTACCACCATTAAAAAGGATGTGACCTCAGGATGTACACAGATCATTATCCATTTGACCGGGAATTATTAAAGTCTGAAACTATGTTGGAAAAATAGCTTAATATTAGCCTAGACACTTGCGTTTCTGAGAAATACAATATTTGCGCATAATAGGTAGTTGTAATAGATGTGGAATTTTTAAGACTCTCAATATCCACAGCCAGTTTCTTATGTTATGATAGATAAAATAAGCATTGTCACATCCAGCAAAACACCTTTTTGGAGGCAAACTCAGATTACGGTATTAGCAATCACCATCTATAAAATACCCAAAAATATTTGTTGTAGATATCTGAAAAACTAATTGAAGGCTAAAATAACTCTACAGAGGCCATTATACCATCACCAAGCCACTCTTTATTTACACATGGAGAATCCTTAACACTGATCTAACTTCCTTAGAGCCAGCTCTCAGAGTGAACCGATCTCTGACACTCCTGTTTATATCTGTTTATATCAGGAACCAGACCTCCCTGACTGGACCAGGTTAACAGACCAAGGGAACTCATATTCTATGAAGTCCCCCTGGCTGATGTCATTACAATCACGACAATGACCCCAATCGGGCAACAGCTTTGGACAGTAAAGAATCTGCCAACAGGAGAATTTCAACTTTTAGCAACATCAGTTTTGAGTGTGGACAGTTGTAATAATCTGTAAATAAATTTGGGCGGCACGGTGGCACAGCGGTTAGCACTGCTGCCTCACATCGCCAGGGACCTGGGTTCAATTCCCACCTCAGGCAACTGTCTGTGTGGATTTTGCACATTCTCCCCGTGCCTGCGTGGGTTTCCTCTGGGTGCTTCGGTTTCCTCCCACAGTCCAAAGATGTGCAGGTTAGGTGAATTGGCCATGCTAAATTGCCTGTAGTGTTAGGTGGATTAGTCAGGGGTAAATACAGGGAGGTGGGTTACTCTTCGGAGGGTCGGTGTGGACTTTTTGGGCCGAAGGGTAGGTAATCTAATCTAATCTTAAAAAAATTAAACAACAAAAAAAAGAGCTAAATTCATATATGATTCAGAATATAAGCTCTTTCAATTCAAAAGGAGCTTGCATGGCTACCTTAATTTAAAAAGAAAGGAAAATAAAGGACTGCAGTACACTTCAGAGCTAGGACACAAATCAGTGAAGTGCAAACTGTGGAAGCTGGAGTCTGGAATGTTCTGACAATATGTAAAGTAGCAAGTTATCAGAACAGTAGCTGCAGAGCTGGATTTCTTACTGAGGAGCAGTTTTTGATCCACACTGAGACAAAAAGGTACATGGCTTAAGATGGTAATGTCTGTTGAGAGAATGTTGCTAGAAAAGCAGAGCAGGTCAGGCAACATCCAAGGAGCAGGCGAATCAACGTTTTGGGCATAAGCCCTTCATTAGGAAGGACTTATGCCTGAAACATTGATTCTCCTGCTCCTCGGATGCTGCCTGACCTGTCGTGCTTTTTCAGCACCACACTCTCGACTCTGATCTCCAGCATCAGCAGTCCTCACTTTCTCCCTTAAGATGGTATTGTCCAATCATTTCAAGTCGAATTATGGACAGCATAAACTCATTTTCCAATGATGCACTTATTGAATTACAGCTATTTAAAGAACATATGCAGTTCTACATTATAGACCAAGGTATTGACGAATGCCAGAACAAAGCTCTAAAAATCTGCTTTCAGTTAGCACGGAGCGGCTTCATAAATGAACTCATCCAGTCTTTCCATGGATGATCAGCAAGACGCAAAACAAAAGCTTCTCTAAACAAAGCTTCAGGTAAACATCAGGATTAACAAAATCTGATTGATCATATACAGAGAACAACCTCAAGATGCTAACAGCCATTAGTAAATCCCTTAATATCTGGGGGTTACCATTCAATCAGAAACTGAACTGGAGCAGCCATATAAACACAATAGCTACAAGATCTCGTCAGAGGCTAGACATCCCACAAGAAGTGACTTACTTCCTGACTTCTCAAAGCCTGTTCACTATCTACAAGTCATATTTCAGAGGTGTGATGGAATACTTCCACTTAACCTGGATTAGTACAGCTCCAACAACACTCAAGAAACTTGACACCATCCAGGACAAAGCAGCCCACTTGATCAGCATCACATCCATAACACCATAAGACCATTAGACATAGGTGATGAAATTAAGCCATTTGGCTCATCGAGTCTATTCCACCATTCACTCATAGCTGATAAGTTTTTCATCACCATTCTCCTGCTTTCTCCTCATAACCCTTGATCCCCTTGACAATCATGAATCTACCTATCTCTGTCTTGAATATACTCAATGACCTGACCTCTACAGCTTTCCATGGCAATGAATTCCACAGATTCATTAGAAAGACAGAGGTTGAAGGGGGACCTGATTGTGGTCTTCAAAATCATGAGAGATATAGACAGGGTGGATAGAAATAAGTTTTTTCCCAGAGTGGGAACTCAATTATTAGGGGTCAAGAGTTCAACATGAGAGAGGAAAAGTTTAAGGGAGATATGCATGGAAAGCTCTTTACGCAGAGCATGGTGGGTGCTGAGGTGGTAAAGGCTGGCATGATAGCATAATTTAATATGTACTTAGACAGACACATGAATGGGGAGGGAGAGGAGGGATGCAGATCCTTTGAAAATAGGTGACAGATTTAGATAGAAGATCTGAATCTGTGCAGGTTTGGAGGGCTGAAGGGCTTGTTTCTGTGCTGTAATTTTCTTTGTTCTTCGTATTCACCACTCTCCGGCTAAAGAAGTTTCTCCTCATCTCCATTCTAAAGAGTCTTCCCTTTACTCTAAGGATGTGCCCTCAGGTCCTAGTCTCTCCTGCTAATGGAAACATCTTCAAACATCTATTCTGTCGAGGCCATTCAATATTCTGTATCTTTCAACTAGATCCCTTCTCATCCTTCTAAACTCCATCGAGTATAGTCCCAGAGTCCTCAAACTTTTCTCATACGTTAAGCCTTACATTCCTGGGATTACTCTCGTGACCTTCCTCTGGACCCGCTCCAGGGCCAGTACACCCTTCCTGAAGTATGAGCAATGAAAATTGCTCACAACACTCTAAATGTGATCTGACTACAGCTTTATAAAGACCAAGAAGTACCTCCCTGCTTTTATATTCTAGTCCTCTCGAAATAAATGCCAACATTGCATTTGCCTTCCTAACTACCGACTCAACCTGCAAGCTAACCTTAAGAGATTCCTGGACTAGGATTCCCAAGCCCCTTAGCACTTCAGATTTCTAAATTTTCTCCCCATTTAGAAAATCGTCCACGCCTGTATTCTTCCTACCAAGGTGCATGACGTCACACTTACCCACGCTGTACTCCATCTGCTACTTCTTGCCCACTCTCCTATCCTGTCTAAATCTTTCTGCAGCCTCCCTGCCTCCTCAATACTACCTGTGGTTCTAACTGTTCACTCGTTCCATTACCAATGCTCAGTCACAGCAGTGTGCACTATCTACAAGATGCACTGCAGAAATTCACCAAAGCTCATCAGCCAACACCTTCCAAACTATGGCATCAGAAACATGGGAACATGATCATCTGCAAGTTCCCCTCCAAGCCACGCACAAGCCTGAGCTTAATGTTAGGGCATGGGAAGTTTGCCGAACAAATAGAACAAGGGGTGCAGGCGCATTGTTGCTTGAAAGTGGAGTTGCAGGCAGCCAAGATGGTGAAGAAGGCGTTTGGTACACTTGCCTCCATTGGTCAGAACACTGAGCATCAGGGTTGGGCTGCTATGCTATGGCTGTACAGGACATTGGTGAGGCCACATTTAGAATACTGCTTATACACTTCTGGTCACCCTACTACAGGAAGGATGTTGCTAAACTTGAGAGGATGCAGAAAAGTTTAACACAAAATGTTGCAGGAACTGAAGAGCTTCAGTTATCAGGAAGAGGCTGAACAAGCTGGGCTTTTTTTCCAATGGAGCTTCGGAGGCTGAGGGGTGATCTTGTAGAAGTTTATAAAATCATGAGGGACATAGATAGGGTAAGCAATCAAGGTCTTTTTCCCAGGGTAGGGGAGTGCAAAACTAGAGGGAAAAGGTCTAAGGTGAAAGGGAAGAGATTTCAAAAAGGATGTGAGGGGTAACTTTTTCATGCAGCGGATGGTATATGTATAGAATATGCTGCCTGAGGAGCGGTGGAGGGGTTTACAAATACAACATTTAAATGGCATCTGGGTGGGTATATGAATAGGAAGGGTTTAGAATGACACAGGCCAAATGCTGGCAAATGAGATTAGGTCTGATTGAGATGCTTAGTCAGCACAGATGAATTGGATGAAGGGTCTGGGATATAAATATTTCATCAAGGGGCCCAGCAATCACTTCCCTAGCTTCCCACAAATTTTGAGGGCACACATGATCAGGTCCCAGGGATTTATCCACGTTAATCTATTTTAAGACATCCAGCACCACTCCTCTGCATTATGGACATTTTTCAATATGTTGCTATTTATTTCCTTACTTCCTCTATCTTCCATATATTTCTCCACAGTAAATACTGATGCAAAATATTCATTTAGTATCTCCCCATCTCCTGTGGTTCCACACATGGGTAGCCTTCCTGATCTTTAAAAGGCCCTATTCTCTCCCAGTTACCCTTTTGCCCTTAATATATTTATCGAATCCTTTTGGATTCTCCTTAACCCTATTTCCTAAAACTATCTCACGTCCCTTTTTGCTCTTCTGATTTCCCTTGTAAGTGTATAAATATATCTTTGTCAGCAAGCCCACTATCTTTTGCCCATCTCTAATTGCCACATGTCTGGATTGCTCGGGCCATTTCAAAGTTAACCATATAGATGCAGGTCTGGAATCACATGGAAACCAGATCATTTAAAAATGGCGGGTTTCCTTCCACAAAGGACACTGGTGAACAAAATTTATTTTATTTTTAAACAATGGATCACCTTGAGGCTAGCTTTCAATTCCAAACTTTTTGTGGATTCAAGTTTCCCCATCGGGAGTGGAATCCATGTTACCAAAGCATTGACTTGGGTCTCAGGATCCAGGGAGAGTAGCATGAAGAGTCGAATGGGACACTTTAGTCACCATGTCCAAATGGATGAGGTGTCGTTCAAAAAAATTCTCAAACCTTTAAAATATCTGACTTGCTGGTTGTCGCCTTGAGAATAACAATTTTAGGATTCTGCATCAGATTCCAGAGAGGGAATTAACCTGGGTTTATGAAATGCCAAAAGATGAACAATCATAGACTTTGGATGCTCATAGAATCAGCCCATTATACTGCTATTACCATCTAACTGAAATGAGTGCAACATTGGAAAAGCATATTTAATGGAAAAGCAATGAACTATCATTTGGAAGCTCATCATCAATCCATCATCAAAAGCCAACACAGAAATTATGCAGTGTTACACGACATTGTTGCAATCAAATATAATTGACAATAGCAGCAAAAACAAAGGGGATAATTCATTAATCGTTCAGTTGCCAGGTAGATAATGAATCAAACTTTAGTTTTGTTGGAACGCTCTTGACAAAAGAGTAACCTTCCATGAAATATTAATAACTGTAATTTTGCACTCACTGTCTTAATCAGATGTAGCACAGTGTTTTGCTCAATGGCTATATATGTAATTTAAATGACCAATTTTAGTGTCTTAATTACAGTGTAAATACAGAAGTGTCAGTAAGCTCACATTGCACCCAATGATTAGTGTCAGTGGTGAAGCTGATATGGCCCTTTTTCAACTGAGAAGTGATGAGATTTATTTGCTAATGGCCATGCAGTTTTCTGCCTAACCAAGCTCCTATACACCTATCACATTTATCACCGTCTTTTAAAAGTTATCTTTTGCTAGCCTCTTTTTTTTAATCTGTGTTTCACTCATTGCAACTTTGTCCTTGTCTCATCACATCAATCGAACTGTAACTTATCCATAATGGATGGATGCTTTATGTTTGGTTCAGCCCTCTTCGGGTTATGTAACCCAGGATTGGTATTTGCAGCTGATTTATACAGTCATTGATATCAGTGCAAATATGGTATTAGAGCCTTAGAATAACGGAGTTATACAGCATGGAAACAGACCCTTTGTTCCAACTTGACAGCATCGACCTGATATCCTGATATAATCCAGTCCTATTTGCCAGCATTTGGCCTATATCTCTCTGAACCCTTCCTATTCATATACCCATTCAGATGTCTTTTACAAGTTGTAATTGTACCCACCTCCACCACCTCCTCTGGCAACTCGTTCCATACAAACACCACTCTCTGTGTGAAAAAGTTACCCCTCAGGTCCCTTTTGTATCTTTCCCCTTTCACCTTAAACCTATGCCCTATAGTTTTGGACTCCACTACTCCACTATACTGGGGAAAGGCAGGCTATTCACCCTATCTGTGCAGTTCATAGTTGTATAAATTGCTATAAAATCACCTCTAAACCTCCGATGCCCCAGCAAAAATAGCCCTGGTCTATTCAACCTCTCCCTATAACTCAAAACCTACAATCTTGGCAATATCCTTGTAAATCTTTTTGGAACCATTACAAGTTGAACAATATCTTACCTATAGCAGGGAGAACAGAAGTGAACACAATATTCTAAAAGCAGCCTCACCAATGTCCTGTCCAGCTGCAAAATGTCATTTCAACTCTCGTAGTCAATGCACTGGCAAATAAAGGCATGTGTGCCTTCTATTTAAAAATAGAAGCAAAAATAAATGAACAATATTGATATATAAATTCATGTATGATGCTTTTTGATTTTATGAATATTTTGACTGTAGCTTCTGGCATATGAATTGTCAATGGGGGTGCATGCAGTCAATAGCAATGTGGATTAGTAGTTTGACAGACATTGCATTAGTTCGGAGATTTTCACATGTTCACTCCTCACTGTCAAAGATGATTCAAGATCATGCACCTTATCCTGAGGGGGGCTACATCAAACAGACTCCCAAAGCATTTCAACAAAATATTACATGCACTCACAATTTAATTAGTTTACATTAATTTCATGTCAGAGCCCTTCATTGGGCGTGTAAAAGAATGCATACATTATCCAAAGGATTAGGAGGCATGGAGACTGACTCCTGCGATATCATTGGAGGTGCCTTGCAGGACCTTGAAAGATTAAGGTTGAGGGCAGTGTTAAGCGTCAAGACCTCTGGTAGTTGCTCAACGGATGATTGACATTAGCTTCAGGATATTGTGTGCACTCTAGCAGATTTCAGTCACAGCCTCCACGCTTTTATTAGAAGAGAAGATCATTCAAGGAATGCAGGTTCTGTTTACAAGGCCAGAATTTATTGCCCATCCCTACCTGTCCTTGGGAAGGTCATGGTGATCTATCCTCCTGAAATGCTGCAGTCCATTAATTGTGGGACACTGACACTGCTGTTGGGGTGGGGGGTGGGGAGTGGGTGTTGCAATGACATTGAAAGAATGACAATATATTCCCAAGTCAGGGTGGTACGTATTTCACCAGTTTCCTCATTCCCCCTCCCCCCACCTTACCTTAGTTCCAGCTCAACACTATCCTCATGACCGGTCCTATCCATCCATATTCCTTTCCATCTATCCGCTCTAACCTTCTCTCCGACCTATCACCTTTACTCCCACCTCCATCCACCTATTGTACTCTCAGCTACCTTACCCCCAGCCCTACACCACCCCCTCCCCTCCCACCTCCCCACCTCCATCCCATTTATCTCTCCACCACTGAAGCTCCCAGCCTCATTCCTGATGAAGGGCTTTTGCCTGAAATGTAAATTTTCCTGCTCCTCGGATGCTGCCTGACCTGCTGTGCTTTTCCAGCACCACACTCTTGACTCTAATCTGCATCATCTGCAGTACTCACTTTCGCGTAGCTTATTTTGTCAATCATTGACAGGATTTGGGTGTGACTGGCTCGGCCACCATTGGTTTCCCAGAGTACGTTTAAGAGTCCACACAGTCTGAATTCATTATAAGCCAGACTAGGTAAGAGTAGCAATTACCTATCCTAAAGGATATCAATGAAGTAAATGGGTCATTCAAATGATTGATAGTGATCATCATTAGACTCATAATTCCAGATCTTAACTGAATTCAAATTCTACCGTCTACCATGGCAGGATTCAAAATGGTCCCCAAAACATTACCTGGATTGATCGTCTAATGTTCATGCCAGTAGGTCATTGCAAACCAATGCATCACCTCAGAACGTCTAGCCTCCCACCTGCTCTGGAAGCACAGTATTTATGTAGTGGGACCAGTTACATTTCTGGTCATTGGTAACCCCACAGAATCACTGTGGCATTTGGTGATGACAATTGCATTGAATGTCAAGGGTGAAAATTCAGATTCATTCTTGTTGGAAATAGGCATTGTCTGACATGAACACTACTTGGCATTTCTTCGCCCAAGGATGAATATTATCTTGATCTTGCTGCATGAGGTCAGATTGCTTCACAATCTGAAAGATTGCAACTAAAAATGAACATTGAGCAGCAAGCAGCCTTACTTCTGACCTTCTAATGGAGGGAAGGTAATGGATAGAGCAGCGGAAGTTGGTTGGACATTGGACAATACTTTGAGGAATACTTGAGGCTGAGATGATTCACCTTCCCAATCATAACCATCATCCTTTGTGCCTAGTATGATTTAAATGAGGTGTGGAACTTTACTTCTAATCCCCATTGTATTTTATTTGTCTCAAGCTCCTTGATAGCACAGTTGATGCCTGTGTTGTTGACATTACAAAATCAACACTTCAGAGTTGACTGACCATCAACCAACCAATTTAAATTGAATTGAATTACATTTATTGTCAGGCGTACTGGGGCACAGTGAAAAGCTTTATTTTGCAAGCAATACAGGCAGATCACATAGTTCAATAGCATAGATAAGTAAATAATAGGTAAACAGCGACAAAAACCAAAACACACAGGTACAGGCGAATGTTAAGAATGTTTGTGAGTCCATGCAGTATTCTAACAACAGTGGGGTAGAACCTGTTTTGAAACTGGCTGGTGCATGTGTTCAGGCTTCTGTACCTTCTCCCCAATTGTAGAGGCTGTAGAAAAGCAATTCCAGGGTGGGATGGATCTTTGAGAATGCTGGCAGCCTTTCCTTGACAGCGGGCCTGGTAAATGGATTCTATAGATGGGAGGCTGACCTTTGTGATTGTCGGGGCCAAGTTCACCACTCTCTGTAACCGTCTCTGATCTTGAATGGTACAGTTGCCAAACCAGGTGATACTCAAAGACAGATGCATCATTGCCATGATGATTGGCAAAGACAAGACTGAGTATGTTTTTCTGTATATCTGCACTCAGCCAGCTTGGTCAATGCTGGTACCACTGAGGTACTCTTAGTGACAGATATCTGTTCCCTTGTCACCCTGTGTTCTTTCAAAGTGATTCTCAACCTGAAAGATTATTGAGAGAGTGATCTTTCTTCCTGATTATTACCTCTTATGCCATGAACTTTGGTGGATACCTGTCACAAGAATAGCTCAGTGGTACCAGAATTGACCAAACTGGATGGGTACAGAGGAACAGATATTCAGGAAAACTTACTCAGCCTTGTCTTCGCTAATCACCAAAGCACCAATGCATCTGTCTATGATTACATTGGTTGGTTAGTATAGTTGATAGATTTGTTGGTTTTGTAATGTCAACAACACAGGCATCAACAGTGCTACCAAGGACACCTGGCAAAACAAAATACAATAGGAACTAAAAGTTAGGCTTCCCACCTCACTTAGGATGGGGTACTCTCACAGATGTGCCTGGTCTCTTTCACTCTCCCACTTATGGCTCAGATACCCAGATGTCAATAAGAAAGGATTTACAAAGTTGACTGTGCATCTTTGCCAAGTCTACATTTAATACCTAGATCCAATTTTATTCTTATTTTATTTCTCTATGTGGATTAATACAACCCAGCTTGCTTGACCATTTTGCAGGACAGTTATTCTTTCTGTAGTATCGAGTTGCATGTCGGCCATACCCAGTAAAGATGACAGTCTTCCTTTCCTTTTAGACTTTCTTGGTCCAGTCCAGGTTTCAAGCCACAGTCTGATCACTTCATGGCTACTTATCACATTTTAACACTTATCCCTCTTTAGTAAGACTAAAGGAGGTGATCCGGTCATTGTCGCACTGCTGCTTGTGGGATCTTGCTGTGTACAAATAGGCTGCCACGTTTTCCTTCACCGTGATTCAATGTCAAAACTCTTCCTTTGTTTATTTTTGTCTTTTAATCCTTCCTGAACCAATATAGTTCTGACTGGAGGTAAGAGCAGTACTAAGAAGGTTTATCGTTTGGTAAAGTTTCGAAGATTGTGAAGAACTTTTCTCTAAATTTGAGGGGATGGAAGTAGGTCACAAAAATAAGAGCTGACATTATTTGCATTGATTAAAATGTCACATCGATAAATAATACACATTTTAGTTTTAAACAAATGATTTAGTTTTGACAGTCATATACTACTCAACTTGAAAAGTAACAATCACATAACATTTGAGATTAGGAGAAATCTGTCTCACATTGAAGACATGAGAGTAGCAGATTCCCAGATAAATCAATAGTCCCATGTCAACCAGCACATTTAAAAAGAGATGGATAGGCATCTGATTACATCCAGGATAGGGGATTGTGAAGATAGGGGATTAGGAGAGTAGCTCAAACTAATTCCATATGGAAGAAAATGAATTCTTAACTGCTGTAACCATAGAGATTTTCATGGAAGGAGAGCAAATGATTTAAAGAAGAAATCTCTCTATGCCTTTTGTGCAAGGTGATTTCACTCGCAGTTCCCTGTGTAAAAGCAGCACGAATATGGTGTCAGAACTCTACTGCTGGGTAGAGTGGGGCAGGAACCTAACTGCAATTCCCTTTCGAATCAGTTTGGGTACAAGTACATGACTGATATCATGGAGAGAGTGAAGGCAGAAACTGCTTTGTTCTAATGCTCAATGCATTTGTTAAAATTTTAAATTATCTGGTTGTGTGCAAATTTTCTTTATTTAAGCATGATGTGAGGAGTACAGATGAAAAAGCTTTGCTCAGAAGATTTTGCAGATTGGTTGGGGGAGATGTCATGATACAGAACACCCTACAATGTGATCTTTAATGAATGATTTTATTGCTGAATGCATGCTATTTTTATTCATTAGATTTGAGCCAGGCAGTACTTACTCCCAGCTTGGCAAATTCAAAGCCTCTTTCTTCAGAAGATGACAGCTCCTTCTGACAACTCTCTGATATTGAAACAATTAGAGCACAGATTGACTTGCTCATCCTTCTCCCTGGCCTGAACAAATATTTTTCTTTCGAAAAGCTCAGCAGGTCTGACAGCATCTCTGGAAAGAAATCAGAGTTAATGTTTCGGGTGTGAGAAGTTCTGAGGAAGAGTCACTGGACCCAAAATGCAAAACCTGCTTTCTCTTCACAGATGCTGTCAGATCTGCTGAGCTTTTTTTGTTCTGATTTCCAGCCTCCTCAAGTTTTTCAGTTTTTAAATATTTTTTGTTGTTCTCCTTCCTCCTCAACCTTTCCTGTTTTGGACATTGATTCTGACTAAATGTTAACTCACTGTGATCCTGAGATTTCAGTTGTCTTCCCCAGGAATGATGTTAGAGTCACTACTCCTTTCTAAATGATTTGAACTTGGGTACCAAAAGCGTAGTTTCCAAAGATCACACAGAGAAAATGAAACTCAGAAATGTAGCCAACAATGAGGAGGACATTAAGAGACATCCCAAAACCATAGGTTAATGAAATGGACAGAAACACAGCTGATTAGGTTTAATGCAGAGACATTTGAAGTGATTCATATTGGTTGGAAGAATGAGAAAAGACAATATAAAATAAATTTCAGAAGGTTATTTCTGAAAAAAAAAGCATGCATTGTCAATGATTTTCATCTTGAACTGTTTAGGACAATTAGCAAGAATAAATATTCAAAGGGAAAATCTCTATTGATACTATATGAGAGGAGAGTGTTGATTGGTTGGTCAGTGGACTTTAATTGGTTGTAGTGTTGTCATGAAGAATGCACCTGCTGATGCTGATTGACAGTTAACAGCCAGACCTTGTTTAAATTTTAAACCAATCGGGTTGACTATGATTGGGCAGAACATTACCATGAAAAATGAATCAGAGAATAATTGTTCCCTGTTTTGTTGAATAGAAACATACAGAGTTGAGGGTGTAGGTTTGCTCGCTGAGCTGTAGGTTTGTTATCCAGGCGTTTCATTACCTGGCTAGGTAACATCATCAATGGCGACCTCCAAGTGAAGCGAAGCTGTTGTCTCTTGCTTTCTATTTATATCTTTCTCCTGGATGGGGTTCCTGGGGTTTGTGGTGATGTCATTTCCTGCTCATTTTCTGAGGGGTTGATAGATGGTATCTAGATCTATGTGTTTGTTTATGGTGTTGTGGTTGGAGTGCCAGGCCTCTAGGAATTCTCTGGCATGTCTTTGCTTAGCCTGTCCCAGGATAGATGTGTTGTCCCAGTCGAAATGGTGGTTTTTTTCATCCATGTGTAGGGCTACGATGGAGAGAGGGTCGTGTCTTTTTGTGGCTAGCTGGTGTTCGTGTATCCTGGTGGCTAACTTTCTTCCTGTTTGTCCTACAAAGCATTTGTGGCAGTCCTTGCATGGAATTTTGTAGATAACGTTGGTTTTGTCCATGCGTTGTACTGGGTCTTTTAAGTTTGTTAGATTTTGTTTGAGAGTGTTGGTGGGTATGTGTGCTACTAGGATTCTGAGGGGTCTCAGTAGTCTGGTTGTCATTTCTGAGACTTCTTTCATGTATGGTAAGGTGGTTAGGGTTTCTGACTGTGTTTGGTCTGCTTGTCCTGGTTTGTTCCTGAGGAATCTGCGGACTGTATTTTTTGAGTATCTGTTCGTCTTGAATACGTTGTATAGGTGGTTCTCCTCTGTTTTCTGAAGTTCGTCTGTGGTGCAGTGTGTGGTGGCTTGTTGGAATAGTGTTCTGATACAGCAGATCCAGTACAACGCATGGTCAAAACCAATGTTATCTACAAAATTCCATGCAAGAACTGCCACAAACGCTACATAGGACAAACAGGAAGAAAGTTAGCCACCAGGATACATGAACACCAGCTAGCCACAAAAAGACACGACCCTCTCTCCCTCGTAGCCCTACACACGGATGAAAAAAACCACCATTTCGACTGGGACAACACGTCTATCGTGGGACAGGCTAAGCAAAGACATGCCAGAGAATTCCTAGAGGCCTGGCACTCCAACCATAACGCCATAAACAAACACATAGATCTAGATACCATGTATCAACCCCTCAGAAAACGAACAGGAAATGACATCACCACAAACCCCAGGAACCCCATCCAGGAGAAAGATATAAATAGAAAGCAGGAGACAACAGCTTCGCTTCACTTGGAGGTCACCACTGATGATGTTACCTAGCCAGGTAATGAAATGTCTGGATATCAAACCTACAGCTCAGCGAGCAAACCTACACCCTAAACCTCAACCTGAGCTACAAACCTTGCAACATACAGAGTGCATATACACCACACACAATGTGAAATCTAAATTAATCTGAGGGTCACCATGAATTGGGCAAGGAGAGGTTGAGAAGGAAAATCCTTCTCGGACAGCATGGGAATGGAACCCACAAATATTAGCATCATTCTGCATTGCTAACCAGCCAACTGAGCCCAGCTGAATGTAGTAAACCCAAAATGAAATATGAAGTGAAACATTCAGTGGGATGTTATGTGTTTATAACAGTATCCCGAAAGTCTTCTGATCTCAACATTGAGTCCAACAATTTCACGTCTAACTGTCTTAAGGAGCAGTTGCTTTTGAATCTTTCACTTCCTCCACTTCTGATATAAGGTCATTGACCTGAAATGCAAAACGTGATTCTCCACAGAGGTTGCTAGATTTATAGCCATAGAGATGTACATCATGGAAACAGACCCTTCAGTCCAATCGTCCATGCTGACCAGATATCCCACCCAATCTAGTCCTACTTGTCACCACCTATCCCGCATTCCTCCAAACCTATTCTACTCATGTATACATCCAGATGCCTTTTGGATGTTGCAATTGTACCAGCCTCCACCACTTCGTCTGGCAGCTCATTCCATACATGCACCACCCTCTGGGTGAAAAGGTTGCCCCTTAGGTCTCTTTCATCTCTTTCCCCCTCACCAAAAACCTATGCCCTCTAGTTCTGGACTCCCCCACTCCAGGGAAAAGACCTTGTCTATTTATCCTATCCATGCCCCTCATGGTTATATAAACCTCTATAAGGCCACCCCTCAGCCTCCGACGCTCAAGGGAAAACAACCCAGCCTATTCGACCTCTCCCTATAGCTTAAGTCCTCCAACCCTGGCAACATCCTTGAAAATCTTTTCTGAACCCTTTCAAATTGCACAATATTCTTCCAATAGGAAGGAGACCAGAATTGCATGCAATATTCCAAAATTGGCCAAATCAATGTCCTGTAAATGACCTCCTAACTCCTGTACTCAATATTTTGACCAATTAATGAAAGCACACCAAATGCCTTCTTCACTATCCTATTTACCTGCGACTGCACTTTCAAGAAGCTATGAACCTGCACTCCAAGGTCTCTGGGTTCAGCAACACTCACCAGGACCTTACCATTAAGTGTATAATTTGTGCTTTCCAAAAATGCAGCACCTCACATTTATCTAAATTAAACTCCATCAGCCACTTCTCAGCCCATTGGCCCATCTGTTCAAGATCCTGTTATAATCTGAGGTAACCTTCTTCGCTGTCCACTACACCTCCAATTTTGGTGTCACCTGCAAACTTATTAACTATACCTCTTATGCTCACATCTGAATCATTTATATAAAAGATGAAACGTAGTGGACCCAGCACTGATCCTAGTGGCACTCCACTGGTCACAGGCTTCCAGTCTGAAAAACAATCCTCCACCACCACCCTCTGTCTTCTATCTTTGAACCATTTCTGTATCCAAATGGTTAGTTCACCCTGTATTCCATGAGATCTAACCTTGCTAACCAGTCTCCCAAGTTGCTCGAGTTTCTCCTGCAATTTCTGGTTTTATTTCAATTTTGAGTAACTTGGAACTTCGACAGATCTGTCATCAATGTTACTGCTAACATGGCAATTATACATCTCTTTGCACTTACTGTCTTCAAAGAATATAGGAGACAAATTTAAACAACATTTTTTTCAGTTAATGTTTATATTCAGTATTTATTTTAAGAGGAAGCATGTATCTGTGAGTGAGATGAGTAATGATAACACTGTTTACAATGGTTGCAGCTTTTTCTTGTCTTTGATAACTTCAGAAAGCTGTGGGAAGGAAAAAAGTAAGAGACTAAATTCAAATCGAAGTGAGCAGGCTGTGTGAGAGGGATGGAGGGAAAGAGTCTCGGCTCATGCCAGAACAGCTTCCATTTTAGTTCCACTATTTATTTGACCTTTCTTTAATTGGCAGAAAAGGTAATGCTAGTTACTACAACTTGTAAAATAGGGATTTAAATTTACAGCAGATGAAATGAAGAGGAGGCAGAGAGGCAACTGAAGAAAGGAAAAAGAAAATTGACAAGCAGATCAATAAACTACCTCTATTCATTTTAATCTGACTTCTTCAGGAAAAAAAAACGAGTAAATTGAACTTTCAGCATTAAAAACATTCAGGGGAGAAAAAGAAATAATTTGCATTACCACAGTTTCTTTCATAACCTTCAGACACTCAAAACCATTTTCTATCCAATAAAATGTTGTCTGAAGTTTCTTCACAGCTGTCGTAAGCAAGTCAAAAATCGCCCAACACCAGGCTACAGTCCAAAAGGGTTATTTAGAAACACAAGCATTGTGTTTTTAAAAAAATCTGTTGGACTATAACCTGCTGCTGTGTGATTTTTGACTTTGTCCACTCCACTCCAACACCGGCACTTCCACATTGTTGTAAGCAAAAGAATAAGGGAAAGAGAGCCACGCGAGAAATAATTTTGTGGGTGAAGAGGTTTTGCACCTCTCACCATCAACTCTTGGGGAAGTCACCCTCAATATTTCTTTGCAGATGAAGATCTTGAAAAGGTGACAGGCCTTGCTGCCAACTAATGAGGCCCATCCACGACTGGCAGATTTTCCCACAGTGGGTGTAAGTGACGGTGTAGTCGCTGTTTCAGGTAGTTTGATCTATCCTTCACTTTCTTTTCTCTTTTGTGCCCACTTGCCCTCAATGCTCAAACCTTTGAGTAGAGGAGTTGGGATATTATGTTGAGGTTTTGCAGGATGTTCCTGAGGCATCTTCCAGTTCTGGTCACCTTATTTGAGGAAGGATATTGCTAAACTGGAGAGGTTCAGAAGAATCATTTACCATGGTATTGCCGGGAATGGAGGATTTGAGTTATTAAGATAGGCTGGGACCTTTTTCCTGGAGCATTCGAGTCTGAGGGGTGACCTTATAGAGGTTTATAAAATCATGAGGGATATAGATAAGATGAATGGCAAATGACTTTTCCCTGAGACAGGGGATTTCAAGGGGCTTTTCCCAGGGTGAAGGATTCAATAACAAGAGATAACGCATTCAATATAAGTGGTGAAAAGTTTCAGAGGGATACATGCAGCAAGTACTTCACACAGAGGGTAGTAGGTGCCTGGAATGCATTGCCAGCAGAGATAGTAGAGGCAGGGATGGTAGATTCATTTAAGATGCATCTGGACAGATGCATGAGTAGGTGAGGAGCAGAGGGATACAGATGCTTAGAAATTGGGTGACAGGTTTAGACAGTAGATTTAGATCGGCTCAGACTTGGAGGCCTGACGGGCCTGTTCCTGGGCTGTAAGTTTTCTTTGTTCTTTGAGGCGGCATTTTTTAAGGTGACAGGAGAAAGATTTTAAAAAGACATGAGAGGCATTTTTTTGCGCAGGAAATGGTTCATGTGTGATATGAACTTCTAGAGGAAGTGGTGGATACATGTACAGTTACAACATTTAAAAGACATTTGGATAAGTACATGAATAAGAAATATTTGGAGGGATATGGGCCAAGCGCAGGCAGGTGGGACTAGTGTAGTTTGGGATATCTGGTCGGCATGGACTGGTTGGACCAAAGGACCTGTTTCTATGACAATATGCTTGATCTTTGCTCAATTTCAAAAGGTAGCTCTAGCACTCTTGATGTAGCTCCTCCAGGTATCACAATCTAGGTCCAGTGCTTCCCACTGGTGGAGTACACACTGAGTGACTTTGTCAGGAAATCCTTGAAACATTTATCAGTGGTCAGCTCCCTGTCCAAAAACATCTTGGATAGGCCAGTTGGATACAGCCAGTGGAGTTGTCTTTGCGGGAGTCTGGGTGAAATGCAAGCAATGTCTGCTGATTCAAGGACTTTGATAATTGTGATGTGGAAATGCCAGTGGAACTCAAAGATGTTGTCGAGCAATGCGGATAGAAGCTTTTAGAAGGTGTAAATGGCAGAGGTACAGAACCCATGACTCGGTGTCATTCGGAAGGGGAGTGAGGTCTATAGTTTTATACATTTTAGGTTTGCTCTATACTGCAAGGCTGTAGTTGCTCCATACTCGATTGTAGAGCCAGCTGAAGTCACTATTTGGTTTCAGAAGTCTGTCATTCACTTCCTTGTCTATGTTGGTATCAAACATGATGACAATCTGCAAGTGGGTAAATTTCTCATTGGCATTCAGCTCATCTCCTCAATATCAATCCTTTATCATCTCTTTGCTTCTTGATTAGGATTCTTTAAACATTGCTTTTTAATCCAAAAAGTTGCGATGCATGTGAAAAATGTGTTGTTACTCATTGAAAGTGCGACTGACGTTGAGCCAGGAGACTGTTGTTCATGGATGCAATATTCTTGTATCTGTTGGAAGGTGAGTCGATAAAGTGTGGTGTTGGAAAAGGCACAGCAGGTCAGGCAGCATCTGAGGAGCAAGAGAGGTGACATTTCATCAGGTCCTGACTCTCCAGCATCTGCAGTCCTCACTACGCCTCAGTTGGAAGATACTCAATGTTGAAAAAACCTTCATCATTAAAGTTCACGTTATCTCCTTCTGTGAAGTCTTCAGTATTCTGTTGTAGGGACATACTGAAGATGGTGGTTATAAAGTGGGGGCCAGCATGTATCGCTGCCTCACTTCCTTGGGAGTTTCTGAAGGGATTCGAGAAGCGGTTGTTGTTTTTGTTTTGTCAGGAATGATTTTCAAAAAACTGCTTTACAATGGCTAGGAAACTATGCTGGCTTCCAATTATTTTCAAAGACAATTGCTGCTCACAGTATCCAATGCCTTGGTGAGGTCGACAAAAGTATTGTAGAGGCCTTTACTTTGTTCCTAACACTTTTAAAAAATGGTTTTCTGAGTGTATATGCCACACCCGGGATGCCTCTGTTTGCTCTGACTCTGCTCTGTCAATGGGACAGGTATTGTTTCTCAATGGTAGCTACAAACCAGTCCAGGGGTCTCCTAGGCAGAGTCTTCTTAGAATTTGAAAGGAGGTGGTGACAGCATCACCAAGATACTGTGGAATCCATCCCTGTTTCCAACAAGTCATGAAAAATTCAAGGAACGTGGTCTCTAGGATAGAGTCACCATGCTTCAAGGCTTCAAGAGGAATTCTACTGAATCTGAGGACTTTGTTATCTTTGATCTGGCTGATTGCTGCTAGTTTCCTCCTGAATCCAGTTAATTTTTGCCAGGCTGTTATTGGATGTCATTGATGACTGTCTCATGCACAATGCTCCTGAAGAGTGGTCAAAGTGCTCCAAACAGAGATCCAGGTTTATAAAATCATGAGGGGCTTGGTTAGGGTGAAGAGGCAAGGTCTTTTCCCTGAGGTGGGGGAAACTAGAAAAGTAGAGGACTTTTACCCCTTAAGTCCCTATTAAATCTTCCACTCTCACCTTAAGGGGTTTAAGGTGAGAGTGGAAGATTTAATAGGGACTTAAGGGGTAACTTTTTTCACACAGAGGGTGGTGTGTGTATGGAATGAACTGCCAGAAGAAGTGGTGGAGGCTGGTATAATCACAACATTCAAAAGGCATCTGGATGGGTATGTGAATTGAAAGGATTCAGAGGAATATAGGTCAAATGCTGGCAAATGGGTCGAGATTAATTTAGGAGATCTGGTTGGCATGGACAGGTTGGACTGAAGGCTCTGTTTCTGTGCTGTATGACCTTATGGCTCAATATCAGTGTCCCATCACTAGTCTAAAGTGAGTACTGCAGATGCTGGAGATCAGAGTCAAGATTAGAGTGGTGCTGGAAAAGTACAGCAGGTCAGGCAGCATCTGAGGAGCAAGAGAATCGACATTTCAGGCCTGATGAAGGGCTTTTGCCCAAAACATCAATTTTCCTGCTCCTCAGATGCTACCTGACCCGCTGTGCTTTTCCAGCACCACTCTAACTTTGAGTCCTATCACTAGTGCTCCTCAAGGGAGATTGGGTTAGATGTGCTGGTCCGTATACTGATGTCAAGGTCTTGCTATACAGCTGAGATTTTCTTTCTCCCTGTAACTTCAATCCACCAACCTATGATCTTCAGTTTCCTTTGAAGGGTGTAACATGTTGAACCTCAACTGTCTGCCGGTCTTGGCTGGATGGCTGGGCCAGGTGAACCTGATATGCTTGAGATTATTTTATTTTCGTTCATGGAATGTGGGGATCACTGGCTTGGCCAGCGTTTATCCCCCATTTAGTTCCTAATTGTTCAGAGGGCAGTTAGGTGTCAAACACATTGCTAAGGATGTCAGCTTCCTGCCCTGAAGGACAGGAGTGAACCAGATGCGGTTGTTCCCTAACAATCGACAATTGACACATTCGACTCTTCCTACCAGATTTCTCATGAACTCAAATTCACCACCTACCATGCTGGGATTTGAACCCGGATCACAGGGACGCTCTTTGGATTGATAGTCTCGCAATAGTTCCACTAGGTCATCACCTCCCCACAGAGCATTAATTTAATCAGCAGTGCACACAAGAACAATAGTTACCCCAAACAAGATGCACTGAGCCAAGCCCATTCCAAACCTACAGACTCCACCACTGAGAGGAACGAGGGCAGCACATAGATGGGAATACCAGCTGTAGGTTCATGGGGATGTCTTGAAAAATCGCAGGTCATGTCTTCAAGAAGTGAAGCAAAGGAAATTGATCTCCTCTTTCCAACAGTAATAACAATAAAAATAATAATTTTAAAAAATAAAGAGAATTCCAGCTTTAGTGTTTAAATGTGCCTTGTAAATCATCACTCGCTACTACAGCCATGTGACATTCATCAGCTGCTCTCTTCGCAACCATCTTGTTTCCCATCCCTCGACTCCCTTCCCAGCCCCTCCCCCTCCCTTCCATCCCTCTGATCGACCCTTCCTACCAGCTACCAACCGGATTTATTCCTCTCATCGATTAGCCAGGCCGTACTCTCTGCGTGTCTTCACCTATTCCCACCTCACCACTCTGCCCCTCTCCCCAACCAAAACCCTCTCCCAAACCACCCCCTTTTTCTGCAGCTCCCCTAACACCCATTGCCTATCCTGAGGAAGGGTTATACCTGAAACGTTGACTTCTCCACCCCGTGTTGCTGCCTCGCTTGCTGCGTTCTTCCAGTCTCCTGCTTGTCTACTTTGTAAATCTCATCATTGACTTTCACTTTTGGACATCTGGCCAATAATTCTCCTTCCGCAGAGGGCTAGGCCATCTGCCACTTGCTGAAGCATTAATGCCTTTTCATGGATCACCAGGTTCCGTCCTTGCCCCACCAGAAAGAATTTGCTTTTTGATGTGTTTCCTTCTTCTGTTCGCTCACATCCATGACACAGGGTAAACTCTCCTGCTTAATTTAAAACCAGCAACACAGAAAAGATTTATCCCGAGCAGTAATCTGTGAAAATGCGAGAGACCAAGAATTATTTAAAGTAAAAATTAACAACTTTATTTCTTAAAATATAACAGAAAATAATTAACTAACAACTATTTACAACTCCATCCTCTAACCTATCATTTACCTTCCCCTTCCACAATACTAGACTCCCGATTAAAATTTACGAAACAAAACCTCTTATCTCAAAACCAGGCTGCTTTCGATTCTTCTTCCTATATCTTCTTTTCTTCTTCTTCAGGATTTTGCTACACAGGTTACTGATATATAAAGATGCTTTTAAGAGAGCTATTTTTCAGACAGTCTTTTTCCATGCTGGTGACTTGGCAGTTCTCCTCCCAACTGTTCAATTTTTCCCGGTCTTGGATGTAGGAGGTTCATTTCCATACGTTTTGTCACCCTACAAGGTGCCTCAGGTGAAGTGGTGTATATGACTCCTGCCTTCTATTTATATGTTTGGGTTTTTTTGCATTGGCAATGTTTCCTGGTCTTATACAAGAGAGCATCGGATTGTGTCATTGGCTTTTAAGATTGTCAATATACTCAATTCAAACTGGATTGTAGTTTGGTGTTTTTTAGGGTATAATTTAAACTGATTGGCCTAATTAAAATCTCCAGTAGAGTTGGGAAACTATATTGTGAGTTGTTTATTCAAAGGTAATCATTCTAGATACATGTTGCTTTTGGAGCTTTTGCAAGTGCCTTGACTTAAGAGGATATTGCCCTAGATTTCAAGCACCACTATTCCTGGAATCATCAGAAATATGAAAATATGAATCTGCGCAACAGATTTTTTCCACTAACAAGAAAATAATTGATCATTGCATTCAAACTTTTTTTTATAAATCAGTTGCATAAAACAAACAAGTTAAAATGCTACCTTAGCACTTTAAAAATTAAGCTGTACCCCTTTCTTAAATTAGTGGCAAAAAGTGTGGCATTGGAAAAAGCATACCAGGTCAGGCAGCATCCAAGGAGCAGGAGAGTTGACTTTTTGGGCATAAGGAGAAAGTGAGGACTGCAGATGCTGGAAATCAGAGTCGGAGAGTGTGTGGCAATGGAAAAGCATAGCTGGTCAGTCTTCCTGATGAAGAGCTTGCGCTCGAAACATTGACTCTCCTGCTCCTTGGATGCTGCCTGGTCAGCTGTGCTTTTCAAGCACCACACTCTTTGATTTTTTGCATAAGTCCTTCATCAGGAATGTGGAGGGGGAAGGGGGCTGAGATAAATAGGGGAGTGGTGGTAGGGCTGGGGGAAAGGTAGCTGGGAAGGCAATAGGTGAATGCAGGTGGGGGGGGTCAAATGCGATAGTTTGGTGGGGAGGGTGGAGTGGATAGGTGAGATGGAAGATGGATAGGTAGGAGAGGTCAAAAGGGTGTGGCCAAATTGGAGGGTTGGTTCTGGGATAAGATGGAGTGAGAGGTGATTTGGAAACTGGTGAAGTCGATGTTGATGCCACGTGGTTGGAGGGTCCCAAGGAAGAAGATGAGGCCGTCTGCCTCCAGTGGTGACTTTGATTTGGCGATGGAGGAGGCCCAGGATTTGCATGTCCATGGGGTAGTGGGAAGGGGGATTAAAGTGGTTGGTCACAGGGTGGTGACATGCAAATGCTGGGTCTCCTCCATCACCAAATCAAAGCCATCTGCCAACTGGATGGAGAATGCCTCATCTTCCACCTTGGGACCTCCAATCGACTTCACCAGTTTCCAAATCTCTTCTCACTCCATCTTCTCCCAGATCCAACTCTCCAATACAGCACTGCCCTCTTGAACTGTCCTACCTGTCCATCTTCTTTCCCACCTATCTGCTCCACCTTCCCCACCGATCATCGCCATCACCCCCTACCTGGATCTGCCTATCGTCTTCCCAGCTACCTTTGCCCCAGCCCCACCTTCACCACCACCCATCCCCTCCTTATCTCCCAGCCTCCTTCCCCACACCCCCCATTCCTGATGAAGGACTTATAGCTGAAACGTCCTGCTCCTCAGATGCTGCCTGAACTGCTGTGCTTTTCCAGCGCCACACTTTTCAAATCTGACTCTCGGACATCTGCAGTCTCCACTTTCTCCCTTTCTTAAGTTAGCCACACATGGATCAACCATTCACTCAGATGGGAGAGATAGAGTGAGACAGCGCATTTCAATCCTTTCCCTTCGGACAGATGACATCATATCCTGTGTGAAGGTGGACGCAGATTATGGATATACTGATTTACAGAAGTAACATGCTTGCCTCGCCAGCTGCCAGTGCAAAGAATCCACTTTAAAACATTGCAGGAGGGATCCACCCTGAGATCTTTAGGGGTGTAATCCCCACATGAAGCCCCTTTATGGCACCCATAATTGTCATAGAGCCACCTGAATGAACCATGCTGTCTCGAGCCACTTACCTGTGGTTTTATGAGTCTATAGAGTTTATGAATGCCTTTCATCAGCAATTGCCAGTTTTGGCCTGATCCCCTTTCCTACAACCCAAGGCATCTCAGTTGGAACTCCCACAGTGACTGGGGAACCACTCTGCCGAATTTTCGGTTATATCTTCAAAGTATTCGAGCACTGGAAGCAGGTGTCAGGCTCTGAGGGAATGCAGACTGATCAACATTGCCATCTTTTCTATCCAAATTAAACCAAGCCCTTGTCTCCTTTCTTGGGTCAGTATGAAAGCTCCTATGGCAGTGTTTAAAAGAGCAGTGGAGTTAAACCCCTGGTGTGGTCCTCAATGTTTATCCCCTTTCTAACGCAACAACTTTGACATGAGTGGGAACTTGTGCTCAAATTGGCTTCTGTACTTTTCACATTACAATAGTGACAGCACTTTGCAAAACATACATTCACAGCAAACATGCTTAGGAGCATCCAGTGAATGTGAAAGGCACTATATAGGTGCAAGTCTTTCTTCTTTATGTACAGCAAAGAAACAAACCCTCCAATCTGGCAGAACACATGCTCCAAATGTACCTTCTGCTACGACTTTTGATTGAACATTATCAGTAACTTTTTACCAATTTCTCAGTCATGTGATTAAATGCATCTATGCTATTCACCGTAGCTATTTCATCTGATTGCAAGTTTGACATTCCAACCACTGTCTAGGACATGAAAATCTTCTGAATTTCTTTTTAGATTTATTTGTGATCATCTTGCATTTGTGACCCCTGGTTTTGACCTTCTTTACCACTAGAACCATCCATTCTATATCAATATTGTCAAACCCTTTCACTGTTTCACTCTTCATGAATCTCTGGTCGAGATTAAAGAGCCCCAGCCTATTAGTTTTGCTCGATAGTCACTATGTGTCAGTTCTGGTCTCATCAAGTCATTTCTGCACCTCATCCAGTGCATCTACATCCAGCTATTGATAAGGAGAGCAGAACCATATTCAAATATTCGAATACGCTTAAAGAAAGGTCATCAGCTGCCTGGAATAAAAGATGTTAATGCTTAAACACTTTTGAATAAATAAACGTGAAAAATAGCTCTCTAATCCTTTCACAGGGTGAGGTGTTATACCCTTCAATCTTTCAGCTGCTGCTCCAATACTATGCTGGTTGAAAAACTCCAAATGGCACAGGATCACAATGCATTGCTGATGTCGAAAGCTCAGTTGAGCCATTACGAGCTGCACATTTCCAGATAAAGTACTCAGGCTTCTGAATTAAAACAACGCTCTGAGGTGTGACCTTTTTGATGAAGACTTTGAAAGTCAAAAAGATAGTACTGTTCTGATATATATTTATTTATTATATGTATCTTTGAATTTAATTCAAACCTTTAATAACTTTCTTTAGACGTAGTCGCTCAGCATAAAAATTATGGCTGTCTTTTTCTCAGAAAGTGCTTTGCTATGTTATATTCATTCCTAGGTTATAGGCTGCATTCTGAAAGTGGCTATTTATTGTTCATAGAGTCATAGAGCCATAGAGATGTACAGCATGGAAGCAGACCCTTCAGTCCAACCCGTCCATGCCGACCAGATATTCCAACCCAATCTAGTTCATTCTCAACTGCTCTCAGCAAATGATGCTATCATTTACTTTAAACACTGCTACCAGAGTGACACATTCAAATAAAACAAAGCAAAAAGAAAACTGCAGGTAGATAGCCCCTGAAACAAAGAAAACATAAATTGTTGGACAAACTCAGTAGGTCTGGCAGCATCTACGGGGAGAAAGCAGAGTTAATGTTTCAAGTTCAGTGACCCTTCCTCAGAACTGGGTAAGGAAGGCAGGTTTCTTGGACCACAGAGACTCATAGATATCATGGCACAGAAAGAAATTATTCATCCCTTTGAGTAAAAAAGGGTGGCACTGGAAAAGTACAGCAGGCCAGGCAGCATCTGAGGAGCAGGAAAGTTGACGTTTCCAGCATAAGCCTTTCATCAGGACCGTAGAGGGGGAAGGGGTATGAGAGATAAATAGGGAGTGGGGTGGGGCTGGGTGGATGGTAGCTGGGAAGGAGATAGGTGGTTGCAGGTAGGGGGGTAATTGTAATAGATCGGTGGGTAGGATAGAATGGATAGGTGGGAAGGAAGATGGACAGGTAGGACAGGTCAAGAAGATGGAATTGGGGATGAGGTAAGGGGAGGGGAGATTGGAAACTAGTGAAGTCGATGTTGATGCTGTGTGTTTGGAGGATCCCAAGGTGTAAGATGAGCCCTTCTTTCTCCAGTTGCCGGGTGTCTTTGATTTAGTGGTGGAGGAGGCCCAGGACTTGCATGTCATGGAATGGAGTGGGAAGGGGAGTTGAAGTGGTCAGCCACAGGGTGGTGGGGTTGTTTGGTGCATTTGTCCCAGAGATGTTCCATGAAACCTTTCTCGAGTTGGTGTCCTGTCTCCCCATTGAGTCCATGCTAGCTTCCTGTACAGAAATCCAAACAGCCGCATAGAGTCGTAAAAAGTAATTGAGCCATACAACACAGTAGAAGCCCTTGGTTCCATTGAAGCTGTGCCAATCTATCATCTAATCCCACACTCATTCACACATTCTGGACTTCAGAACTGAAGGAGACCCATGTTAGACTTGAAACATACCTCTCTTTCTTCAGAGATGCTACCAAACCAGTTGTTTTTCTTCAGCCACTTTCCGCTTTTATTTCAGATTCCCAGCATCTTTGCTTTTATCTTAAAGTTCTTTTCAGCTATCCAATCTTGAAGAGGTGTCTGAGAGAACAGATGTTGTCTCCATATGAAGCTGGGACCTCCAACAGTGCAGTTCAATCTTGGAGAGACAGGCCAGATTTTCTCTGGAGTGAACCATGAACACACAGTCTTCTTATTCAGACATTAGAGTGCTGCCCCTTGAACTAAATGGGGCCTACCGACATTCCAACATTTTCAAGGTTGATTTTACAGCTCTTGAGTTATGAGATTACAAAAAGAAACTGATCTCAAATTTCCAGGGTGATTTGAACATTTGTGCACAGGATCAGTAGTCAAGCATCCCCCTCAACATAGCCAATGGATTACTAAAGTCACAATTAATAGATTCTTTGAGAATGGACAATGTAAGCTGTTTGCTGGCATGGAGTCATAGAGTCATGTAGCGTCAACACAGGCCCTTCAGTCTAACCAGTTCATGCTGACCATACTCCCAAAACAAACGACTCTTGGCCCATATCTCGATAGACCTTTCCTATTCACTATGTACTTATCTAAATGCCTCTCACGTGTTGTAACTGTATCTGCATCCCCTAGCAGTTCATTCCATATACACTGTGTAAAAACATTGCCCCTCATGTCCTTTTTTTAAGTCTTTCTCTTCTCACCTTAGAAATATGTCCTCTAGTTTTGAACTCCCCCACCTGAGGGAAAAGACACTTGTCATTCACTTTATCCATGCCCCTCATGATATTATAAATCTAAATAAGGTCAGCCCTCAACAGCCAGTGAAAAAATGTCCAACCCTTCCTATCTATTTTTATATCTCAAACCCTCCAGCAACATCTAGGTGAATCTTTTCTGAACCTTCTCCAGTTAAATGATACCTGTCCTGTAACAGGGCGAGTAGAATTGCACACATTAACTCATGTTGATGTTCCCACTGGAACTAGTAACAGAGGAAATTCTATGGAGTTGCACCCTCTGCAATCAGACAACGTTTGCAGATTTTTTGCAAAATATGTATCAAGCTAACAAGAATCTTGTTTCTTCTCACACTATCCTTCAGAATGAAAATAATGGAATTCTCAGCCTGCCAAGATTAATTAATATGAGTATTTTAAAATTAATACTCTTTGCCTTTATGGCTCAGATAGCCTGAGAAGTGACAATTAGCAGCATATTGCTGTTTGGCTGAAAGTTTGCCCCAAGTAGAAGATACTCCGCAGCCGGTGCAGAATGGGGAGGGTAGGTCAGAGGACCTCCGCATGAGTCTGCTCCTAGGCCTGGCCAAACTGGCCATAAACAAGTCCAAACAGCGGGCCGTGGAGGGGCTCATTAGGGCCAATTGCCTTCCCCTCATCTGTGGTTATGTCAGAGCCCGGGTGTCCCTGGAGAAGGAACACACGGTGTCTACCAACACCCTTGAGATTTTCAGGGAAAGGTGGGCATCACAGAGAGTGGAATGTTTTATTTCCCCTCCAACTCTATTTTGATTTAATCTCTGCCCTCCCCTTCACTTTTTTGATCACACAGTATTGCCCTTTGAGAAGGGCACTGCTTATCACTTGCCACTTGGGTGTTTCCTTTCTTCCTGGTGGTGGAAATTTGTACACCTGTTGTCTTTCACTGTGTCTCACTCCCTCACACGCAACATGGTTGCTGGGGAAAATATAAGCACTACTACAGTTAGGCAGTAGTGTGGGGAGAAAAGAAATATAACTAGGAGATTTAGGGTCTCCTCAGAAAAAAATAAAGAAGGAAAAAGAAGCTACTCCTCATCTCTTGCTGGGATTTCCAAACTCGGCTTCTCCAGTAACAAGAGACTGCTAACTCACCCAGCTGCCATCTCCCTTGGAGAACTCTCTCAGACTGCGAGGGCGTGAAAGAAAACAAACCAGATCCACTTCAGGGGCACTCATTATCTCATGGTCAGTTTAAGCAACCAGGTTGAATGTTAGTGAACGGGCAGACTGGCTAACAGGGTTCAAGCTGATCGGTGAGGTGGCAGGTTGTTATGGAGTCTATGGATAGGGTGGCAGCTATGTGAGAAAGCTGATGGGTGAAATGGCAGGTCGGTGAGATGTTGGGTGGGTGAGGTGACAGGTGGGTGGGGTGCAGGTGGGTGAAATAGCAGGTGGGTGAGGTGGCAGGTTGGTGAGATGGTGGGTGGGTGAGATGTCAGATGGGTGAGGTGGTGAAGGGGTGAAGTGGCAAGTGAGTGAGGTTCAGGTGGGTGAGGTGACAGGTGGGTGAGGTGGCTGGTGGGTGAGATGGCCGATGGGTGAGATGGTGGGTGGGTGAGATGGCAGATGGGTGAGGTGGTGGGTGGGTGAAATGGTGAAGGGGTGAAGTGGCAGGTGGGTGAGGTGCAGGTGGGTGAGGTGACAGGTGGGTGAGGTGGTTGGTGGGTGAGATGGTGGTGAGTGAGATGGCCGATGGGTGAGATGGTGGGTGGGTGAGATGGCAGATGGGTGAGGTGGTGGATGGGTGAGATGGCAGATGGGTGAGGTGGTGAAGGGGTGAAGTGGCAGGTGGGTGAGGTGACAGGTGGGTGAGGTGGTTGGTGGGTGAGATGGTGGGTGAGTGAGATGGCAGATGGGTGAGGTGGTGGATGGGTGAGATGGCAGATGGGTGAGGTGGTGGATGGGTGAGATGGCAGATGGGTGAGGTGGTGAAGGGGTGAAGTGGCAGGTGGGTGAGGTGGCAGGTGGGTGAAGTGGCCGGTGGCTTGGTGGGATATTAGATGATTAGGATTTTGTGCGTATGTGTCTAATTCTGTTCAGTCTGGGAAAATAATGCTCCTGTACTCTCTGGAACAACCCTATTTACAGCTCGATCTATACATATACTACCTTCACATGATGTTAGATTCCTTCTCCTTCCAACTCCCTCCACACTATCACATGGCTCAGACATCTCCATATATGTTTTTGATGTGACTTGACAGTAAACAGGTACAGTGCTAGCTGGATAAGGCATTTCAGGGGGCAGCAGAGGTCTATTCCTGAAGAAGGGCTTTTGCCCGAAACGTTGAATTTCCTGTTCCTCAGATGCTGCCAGACCTGCTGTGCTTTTTCAGCACCACTCTAATCCAGCAGAGGTCTTTAGGTCTGGTCGTGTGGGCAGTGAAATGGTGTGTCAGTCCGGCCTGGTTGAGGGAGCTAGCGGGTTGTAAGGGTTAGTTGGGTTGGAACAGGTCAGACGGTGGCATCGTCAGGGTGGGTCTGGTTGGATCAGAATGATGAGGTAGCCCACTAGATAGTTACCTCAGATTTACACTAGGGTTGGTGAACTTTCACAGAGGAGCTCAGCAAGGGCACACATCACCCGTTGGAAGTTCAGACTGTCCGGGCAATTTGCATGAAGTCTTTTGTCAGGAGTTCCATGGGCACCAGGCATGTTTTAGACTGGACTTCCAATCTCCGACAGAACAAAGAGTGGAAAATCTGCGTCTTTATGTCATCATTCACATTGTGCTCCAGCTTTAGCTGCACCAACCCATCCAGAATAATTCAGACAGATCACAGCTTACATAATATCCATGCTTCTTGTTTAAAGGATTATATTCTCAACATTGTTGAAAAAACAATTTTCATTTATAATAAAGAAAAGAAAAGCACCACGCTGATCATAATGAGCTGATAATGGATCGCTTTGTCAAAGACATGGTTTTAAGAGATAATAAGGGAGTGGACTGGGAAGGAGTTACAAACGGATTATGAGCTATGGTAGGCCATTAGCCCCTCGAGCTTGCGCTACTATTTAATAAAATCAGGGCTTATTTTATTCCTCCATATTGCTGCCTACTCCCCAGCCCCATGTTTATCAAGGGTCAGAAGAGTTTCAAGGAGAATATCAAAGTTTTGAGACTAAAGATTGAGCAAAAGGGAATGGATGAAACATGTGGTATTTAATAGGAAATATGGAAACTGGGAGAGGGGAGTGTGCAGTGGGACCTGGGCATCCTTGTGCACCAGTCGCTGAAGGTAAGCATGCAGGTGCAGCAGACGGTATAGACGGGAAATGGGATGTTGGCTTTCATAGTGGGAGGTTTCGAGTACAAGAGCAGGGATGTGTTGTTGCAGTTATACAGGTAGTTGGCGAGGCCACACCGAGAATATTGTGGGCAGGTTTGGTCTCCTTTTCTGAGGAAGAATGCTCTTGCTCTCGAGGGAGTGCGACGAAGGTTTTCCAGGCTGATTCCGGGGATGGCGGGATTGACGTATGAGGAGAGATTGACCTGGTTTGGATTGTTTTCGCTGGAGTTCAGATGAATGAGGGGGGGGGGGGGGGATCTCATAGAAACTTATAAAATTCCAGCAGGATTAGACAGGGTAGATGCAGGGAGGATATTCCCAATAGTAGGTGCATCCAGAACCAGGGGTCACAGTCTGATGATTCGGAGTGGACCATTTAGGATAGAAATGCGGAGACATTTCTTCACCCAAAGAGTGGTGAGCCTGTGCAATTCATTACCACATGAAGTAGTTGATGCAAAAACATTGAATGCATTGCAGAGGCAGCTAGGTACAGCATTTGGGGCGAATGAGATCAAAGGTTATGGGGAGTAAGCAGGATTAGGCTATTAGACGATCAGCCATGATCATGATGAATGGCGGAGCAGGCTCGAAAGGCTGAATGGCTTCCACCTGCTCTTTCTTCTATGTTTCTCTGTCAAAGATAGAACTTGCTGGAGAAACTGAAACACAGATCATCATGAGCTGATAAGGGAGATACACCTGAGCTCCAACAGCTGGCAGAAGCTGTGAAAAGAAAGCAGGGTTGACGTGTTGAGTTTGGTGACTCTTCTTCAGACTCTCCAGTTACTGGGTTTCTCCAGCAAATTCTGTTTTCATTTCAGCAGCGAGAATTCTTTATTTTATTCCATGATGTTGAATTCCTCTCATTCAGAACTCGACATTGTTTCTTTTATGTTTTGGATCTGTTTGTATTTTTCGCACAACATGTTTAGATTAAGCCTGAACATTGGTCCCACTTCAGAGAATCCTGCTGTAATTGGTTCCTGTTTTAGCAAGTCCAACATTTCAGACCTTAATGTGTTCAGGAATGCAATACAATTCAATACCCCGAGGAGGAAATTAGTGCCCTCACCGATGAGGATATTAATATCAACTTTATAGCTGCTTGCTTTGCCAGGTTCTACCTTAGTTTCTCTATCATCAAACTGTACTTAAGTCCAATTAGCTTCCTCGATAATCACTAGAATATTTCAACTTCTTGAAGAGTAGTTTTGGCATCTAGGGAATACAAGACTTCCTTAAAGCTACATCGTTGAGCTACGAGGTCACTATTGACCTTGACCTTCCTGTAACCTGCTGACAGCGCTCATTAAAATAAAATACTGCTTGCTTCGAAACTCATTGATCTATTCAACAATCCCTCTCAGGAATTCTGTGTAGGTTTTGCCAATGTTCTGAACTCTGTATAAATAGGTTTGTGTGACTGAGAGATCTCACGTATTAATGCTGCCCAATTTCCATTGGTAATAGTCCATCTTTCCCCAGTTCCGAGAGAAACTATTTTTTTGAGATCGTGGTTGTTAACATCACAAGGATTGGGAGTAGACCACCTGGCCGCTCAAGTCTACTTTACCATTCAAAAGGTCAAGGCTGGTCTGATTACTCCACATTCCTGCTTACCTCTGATGACTTTTCTTACCCTTGTTGATGACAAATCCATCAAAGAACTCCCCACCATAAAAAGAAATTCAAGGATTCTGCTTCCACCAAAGATTGTATCCACAGCAGGCAACAAGACAGCAAACCTGATGGTGTGATAGACTTGTTGGGCCGAATGCCCTTTTCTCTACACCTTAAAATAATGAATGAAATTTCAGCCTGCCCCAGACAAGCTTTGGAGTCCAATTCAGCAGCAATCCCCCTTGAAGTGGAAATAGAAATCTGCCCCAGGATGGGGCTGTGACGGGGTTATGAGGAAGACGGGTGAGGGAGGGGGGTATCTGGTGGGCGTAGAGGTAAAGACAAGAGATGGTGATAAGCCTGAATCAGCAATGATTTTCTGCAGCCTTGCTGACCACTGCACTTCCTCTCTTATCATTATTAAAATATTTCAGTTTTTCCTCTTAATCTCCTCCTTTCCACTTAAGATAACATTCGGATCCTGAATTGAATAGTAAAGGTGAGTAGGCTGCTTGCTCATTTATAAATTCCATTAATAAATTATAATACTGAATGTCAGTGTTAGTGCATTGACATCCAAATCAAAAGGTTGTGGGGTTTAATTTACCCACATCAGAGAACTGAGCATTAAAATGTAGGCTGGAACTCTTAGTACAATACTGAGGGAACACTGCATTGTCACAGATGAAGTGCTCGTGCTTCCAATTAAACCTGTTGGATTATAACCTGGCGATATGTGATTTTTTAACTTTGTCCACCCCATTCCAACACTGCCTCCTCCACATCTTGTCAAGATAGCCCATTGTCAGAAGTGTGAATGTGGTGCCAGTCAAATGGGTTGCTTCACTTAGATGGTGCCGAGCTTCTTGAGCGTTGCCTCATCCAGCCGAGTGCGGAATATTCTATCACACTCCTGACTTGTGCCGTGCAGATGTTGGACAGGCTTTGGAGAGTCAGGAGGTGAGTTAACTCACTGCAGTATTCCTAGCCTCTGACCTGCTCTTGTAGCCACTTGTTTATGTGGTGAGTCCTGTTGAGTTTTAGGTCTAATGATAATCCTCAAGATTTTTTTAGGCGAGAATTCTGCAATGCATGGTTACACCTGAAACATTGACTTCTCCACCTTCTGACATTGCCTGCATTGCTGTGTTCTTCCAGCCTCTTGCTTGGTCTTCCTTGGATTCCAGCATCTGCAGTTTCTTTGTCTCTCAGCAAGACTGAACATCAAAGAGCAATTGTTAGATCATCTCTTGTTGGAGATTGGAATGGTGCTGGAAAAGCACAGCCGGTCAGGCAGCATCCGAGGAGCAGGAAAGTCGATGTTTCGGGCAAAAGCCCTTCATCAGATTCCTAATGAAGGGTATTTTGTCCGAAATGTCAATTTTCCTGCTCCTCAGATGCTGCCTGACCTGCTGTGCTTTTTCAGCACCACTCTAATCTTGACTTTATAATTGCCAGCATCTGTAGTACCCAATTCTGCCATCTTGTTGGAGATTGCCTTGCAGATATATGGCATGAATATTACTTGCAATTTGTCAGGGCCAACCTTTCTGATCATCACCCATCTCTAGCTCATTGGTTAAAGATGATTATTCCCTCATTTGTCAGATTCGTTGTGCAGTGTCTAGTGTTGCAGTTGTTGTGGGTATGTGCACTGAGCTGGGTGGCATCCTCAGTGCTGCGGAGCCCCCTGAGAAGCGCTGCTGTACTGTGTCGGTTGGAATTTATTTGGTTTTGCTCCCCCTGCTTCCGGTTGCTAGTTCTGGTTACTCATTGTAGTGGTTGGTATACTGGGTCCAGGTCCATGTGTTTATTGATAGGATCCGTGGATGAGTGCCAAGCTTCCAGGAATTCTCTGGCTGTTCTCTGTTTGGCTCGTCTCACTGTGCTCCTACTAAATTCTCAGCATCTTGCACAGTCATAGTTCATATGAAACAATGAACTGGAAGCAGTTTACAATTACGGTTCCAAAAGCGAAAATGCTGGAAAATCACTGCAGGTCTGGCAGCATCTGTAAGGAGAGAAAAGAGCTGATGTTTCAAGTCTAACTGACCCTTTGTCAAAGCTTTAGACTCGAATCGTCAGCTCTTTTCTCTCCTTCCAGATGCTGCTAGACCTGCAGAGAGTTTCCAGCATTTTCTCTTTTGGTTTCAGATTCCAGCATCCGCAGTAATTTGCTTTTATTACAATTACGGCTTCTTTCTTTGACGCCTTCATCATGAACATGGCTTTGGGAACATCTGTACTCCTGCTTTTTATCAGTGTCCTTGATAACCTGAGAGATGAACAGGAGGTTTTTAGGTTCCTAATTATTTGATTTATTAGTTTGGTTGTGGATTGGGGAGTCAAGAACGTTTGAAGTCAATGATGCCAGTCTGGGTAGGGCAGTTTTCTGGACTGATGATGAGTCTTCATTTACTTCCAATAAAAACACATTTTGTCCATTTTCCTGATCCATGTTTGAAAAATGCCGGGAGTAATCTCGCTTGTTGTTAGTGTGTTGACATTCGCAAAGCAATAGATTTCCATATCACAGGAAGCCTCAGTTTTTCAGTTGTATCCATGTTGGTCCAGACCACAGGATTGGCCTGTTCCTCATCTCACTTTATACCACTCCATGCTTCATCTTTAAACATCCAAGAACGATCTGGTAAAAGGCAGCAAAACAAAATAGTCTATTTCCACTGTTCGGGGTTCAATTAACATGCAGGGCCAAGTGGCATTTGGGAAGCAAATGCAATATCAGCATTCATTTCAAGAGAGCTAGAATACAATAGCAGAAATGTTCTACTGAGGCTGTACAAGGAGGTCATAGATGAGAAAGGATGTGTTCATGGTCTAAAATTGTTAAGATTTGATATTCGACCCTGAAGGCTGTAGGGTACTGAGGCAGAAGAAGAGATGTTCCTCCACATGTGCTTAGCCTTCCTGGAGCATTACAGCAAGCCTGAGGCAGAGATGTTAGCCTGGGATCATGGAGGTGTTAGAGAGTTTTGAGAAGATTTGTAGCTCAGGTTGAAGTTCTGGATGTAGGTTTATTTGCTGAGTTGTAAGGTTCATTTTCAGATGTATCGTCACCATACTAGGTTAACATCATTAGTGAGCCTCCGGATGAAGCACTAATGGTGTAGCCCACTTTCTATTTATATGTTTGGGTCTCCTTGGGATGTTGATGTCATTTCCCGTGATAACGTCATTTCCCATGGTGATGTGTCATTTCTGGTTCTTTTTCTCGGGGGGTGATAAATGGGATCCAAGTCAATGTATTTGTTGATAGAGTTCTGGTTGGAATGCCATGCTTCTAGGAATTCTCGTGCATGTCTCATGGAAGTGTATTGAAGTAGCAGACAACTGGAAGTATGTGCATAATTTTATAGACAGAATGCATGTGTTTCATAAAACTTCTGTTCTTGTTAGTCCATTCGCGAGATGTTTAACAATCAGTGGCTTGGTGGATCAGTGGTTAGCACTGTTGCCTCACAGCACCAGGACCCAGGTTGGTATGGACTTGTTGGGCTGAAAGGCCTGTTTCCATACTGTAGGGAATCTAATCTAATCATCAATTGAGGGTAACTAATATAACTCCATTCTTTAAGAAAAGGAGGGAGAGAGGAAATGGGCAATGAGAGATAGGTTAGCTTGACATCAGTGGTGGGGAAAATGCTGGGGCCCAACTGTTCACAATATGCATTAACGATTTAGAATAAAGAAATTGAATGCAATATCTCCAAATTTGCAGATGACACGAAGCTGGGTGGCAGTGTGTGCTGTGAGGAGGATGCTAAGAGGCTGCAGAGTGACTTGGGCAGGCGGGCTGAGTGGGCAAGTACTTGGCAAATACAACATAATGTGGATAAATGTGAGGTTATCTACTTTGGTCACAAAAAAAAGGAAGGCAGGCAGATTATTAGCTGAATAGTGGCAGTTGAGGAAAAGGTGAGGTGCAATGGGACCTGGGTGTCATGGTGGAACAGTGGCTGAAGGTTAGCATGCAGGTTCAGCAGACAGTGAGGAAAGCTAACAGCATGCTAGCCTTCATAGTGAGAGGATTTGAGTATTGGAGTAAGGATGTCTTGCTGCAGTTGTACAAGGCCATACTGAGGCCACACTTTGAGTGTTGTGTGCATTTTTGCTCTCCTAGTCTGAGGAAGGACATTCTTGTTATTAAGGGAGTCCAGCAAAGGTTCACCTTCAGCGAAGGTGACTCTCAGGATGGCAGAACTGACATATGAGGACAAACGGGATCGACTAGACTTGTACTCACCACAATTTAGAAGCATGAGGAAGGATCGCACAGAAACATATAAAACCTTACTGAGACTGGACAAGCTAGATGTGGGAAGAATGTTTCAAATGTTGGGGAAGTCCAAAACTAAAGGTCACAATCTAAGAATAGGGGGTAAGCCTTTCAGGACTGAGATGAGGAAGAGTTTCTTCACTCCGAGAGTTGTGAACCTGTGGAATTCTCTCCCATAGGAAGCTGTTGGGGCCAGTTCATTAGATAATTCAAGAGGGAGCTGGGTGTGGCCCTTGTGGGTAAAGGGATCATGGTGCATGGAGAGAGAGTGGGAATGGGATACTGAAATTGCATGATCAGCCATGATCATATTGAATGGTGGTGCAGGCCCGAAGGGCCAAATGGCCTTCTCCTGCAGCTATTTTCTATGTTTCTCAGGCATCTCCCACTATGTTCACTGTAACATCAGTAGAGTGCTTAAAATGTGTCTTCAAAGCTTTTCTCCAGTCTGGCTCTTCTGCTCCTCAGTGAGTTTTGTCATGCCGTTGAGCTTATTATAGCCCTTCCCTAACATTACTAACTGAGTTCGTAGCTGGCAGTTTTATTTGTTCAAGTCCCTTGCTTAACTCAGTTGCTACTGCATAATTTTGCCATTGCGACTGGAAGAATATGTTCTATACTGCCGTTCAATAAATCTTTGGCTATTCAACCAATTGCCCTGTTCCTGCTCTATCCTATACTCTTTGATTCCTTTAGGCCTCAGAACTATATCTAACTCACTCTTGAAAATATTCAATTTGTTGGCCCGAACCACTTTCTGTGGCAGAGACTTCCGCAGGCTCACTACTTACTGGGTGAACAAAGTTAAAAATCACACAACACCAGGTTATAGTCCAACAGGTTTAATTGGAAGCACACTAGCTTTTGGAGCGCTGCTCCTTCATCAGGTGATTGCCAACCACCTGATGAAGGAGCGTCGCTCTGAAAGCTAGTGTGCTTCCAATTAAACCTGTTGGACTATAACCTGGTGTTGTGTGATTTTTAACTTTGTACACCCCAGTCCAACACTGGCATCTCCAAATCATGACTACTGGGTGAAGGTATTTCTATTCATCTCAGTCTATTTGACTTACATTTCCACATACCAGTTCCTTTCAAGCTTTGCAAAAACATAGGGGAACATTGCTGTGTTGTTTCTTTTGGGTTTATTCAGCTTTATTTGCCAAATTCTGAAGAATTATAGTGTCCTAAAGGGAATTCTTAATTTGAAATGGTCAACTTTAATTTAAAAGAGAAGAGATAGTTTCAAAGCAACATGGCAATGTTATTTCTCACCCATAATATCAATTTTCAAAGAGATTCAGTTTTTATTGTCCCTCAAGGCCAAACCTACCTTCCCAGCACAGTCCTGTTCACACAGATAACTGTAATTAGATGTTATAGTCTGTCTATCACAGATCTTTTCCAGTACGTTTACCCCTGTTAAATTAAATGGTGAGTGAATGAAAATCACTGCAATTAGAAGCAACATAACTACATTATGTCTGTGGGCTTCTGCAGAGTGAACAACCACATTTGTATATGAATGGATACATTTTTGATCATCTGGACTGTTAACAGCAGCCAATGAAAATGAACATTAGAATAGAATCATGTAATTGTCTTGGTTTTGCTCGGGTGCCCAACAGCATTCTACATTAATATATAAATCGAGTCACATTGCAGCTTCACCCCTGAGGACATGCAACACATCTCAGAAACCAATACCTTCTTCAGTCGTATTCAAACAGTTGGGGTTACCAGTGCGAATTGACCTATGGGCACCTACACAGTCATAGTTCTCCCCACCGCTGTGATATGTTTACGATAGCAACGCAGGGACAGAAGTAGGCCATGCAGCCCTTTGAGACTGCCCCGTCATTCTTTGTGATCATGGCTGATCAAACACTTGAATACCCTTTACTCATCACCCCGCCTCCACCAACCCCATAACCCTGTCCGCCATTGGGAAACTTCACCTTCAACTTACTCAAAGCATCTGAGCTTCCACAGCCCTCTGTGGCAGAGAATTCCAAAGAGTCACAACCCCTGGAGTTTAAAAACAAGCAGACTAAAATTAAATATGGTGCAAGTTGCCAGCAAGACTACCAGCACGTGGACAAGGGAAAACAATATGTAAGCATTTTGATGCCTGATCCTGACCAGTAATTGGATCCTGACCAGTAATTGGATCTGACCATGCTGTTTTCATAACACACTTGGTGCATCAGGATCCAATTTGGTGAACATTGTGCACATGTTCACTTCATGCATCAGATAGATTGGAGCCCCCTACTGATTTCCTGGACATTAGATTAGATTAGGTTACTTACAGTATGGAAACAGGCCCTTCGGCCCAACAAGTCCACACCGACCCGCCAAAGCGCAACCCACCCATACCCCTACATTTACCCCTTTAACCTAACACTACGGGCAATTTAGCATGGCCAATTCACCTGACCCGCACATCTTTGTGACTGTGGGAGGAAACCGGAGCACCCGGAGGAAACCCACGCAGACACGGGGAGAATGTGCAAACATGTTGGATAGGGTAAATTTTCCCTGAGGTCGGGAGTCCAGAATTAGAGGTTGAGGGTGAGAGGGTAAAAATATAAAAGAGACCTTAGGGGCAACTTTTTCACGCAGAGGGTGGTACGTGTATGGAATGAGCTGCCAGACGATGTGGTGGAGGCTGGTACAATTGCAACATTTAAGAGGCATTTGGATGGGTGTATGAATAGGAAGGGTTTGGAAGGATATAGGCCAGGTGCTGGCAGGTGGGACTAGATTGGGTTGGGATATCTGGTCGGCATGGACAGGTTGGACCGAAGGGTCTGTTTCCATGCTGTACATCTCTATGACTCTATGTGCCAAATATGACCTCTGATCTTCTGTATTTGCAAATTAGATGCACAAAGGGACTTGGGTGTCCTAGTTAATGATTCACTTTAAGGTTCAGTTGGCAGTTAGGAAAGTAAATGCAATGTTAGTAATTTCAAAAGTTGGTGTTTGCTTGTAGAGGGTGTGGAAAATACGAGGAGGAAGTCAGGGCTGCAGATGCTGGAGATTAGAGTCAATACGTGTGGTGCTGGAAAAGCACAGCCGGTCAGGCAGCATCTGAGCAGCAGGAATGTTGACGTTTCGAGCATAACCTCTTCATCAGGAATGTGGAAAATGCTGTCACACCACACTACCTGAGGCACCCTGTTGCTCCTCTGATCCCTGTGATCCCTGACATCTCCAGCTTTATTTCCCTCAGCACAATCAGGCCTAGGTAAGGGAAGAGAAACATCAAAGGGCATCAAGGGGTCTTCATTTCCTCAGCCCATCCAAGTTGCTATGGAGCTCCACATCGCCAGCAGTGGTCACAGGATTACACAAAGTACTTGCAGGAGAAGACCATTTGGCCCCTTCATTCCACTTTCCTAACTTCCTCTTATAGTGTATGAATAGCTTTTGATCAAAAATCTATCCAACTCAGCTTTGAGTCCATTTAATTGTTCATGGTCTTTTACTTTCTGAGGAAGAACTCTAATAAGCAAATCCCATGGCCACACAGGCACTATGCTTTGTGCATGCTAGATAGACCTTTATCTCCTGCATTCAATCATTCATCCTCCTTTTTTCTCACTCCTGTCTCAGATCAGCTGTTCAATGGTGATCCTGCCCTCTGCCATGTTAAAGATCCCTTTCTCCATGGGAGTGTCAGAATCTATAGGTTTTGCTCCTCTCTTTGACACAGCCTGCCAGCTTTTCTTGTAAGTGTAAGAAGGAAAATAGCTCATCTCTTGGGATAAGTGCAATACATGTTTACGGTAGGCCAATAACCTGGAATGGCCACCCTTGAGGGACTGGCAATGATGTGCCAGTGACAAGATACGTTGCCTGTTTGACTCCTTTACTACATTCTAATCATTCCCTGCCTACCCAATGCCCTTGCCTTAGACACACAAGTAAAAGAGAAATGGATAACTCACCTGGGCACAGAAATTATGTGCATCGATGGACTTCTACTGATGGAGCCAAGTCCTGGGATGACCTCAAGGATACAAAAGTTCAATCTCTTGTCCATCTTTACATGACCCACCATTTGTGTAGATGAGAGCTTTCTTTTCATCCTTGCAGCCCTGAGGAGAACTCACAAGGTGACATCACTGAAACATGGGGGTCACACATCATTATAGAGTCTCTATAGTGTGGAAAAAGTCCATTCTGCACCGAGCCTCTGAACGTCATCCCCCCCTACCTTATCCCCATTATCCTACATTTAACATGGCTAATCCACCCAACCTACACATTCCTGGGGGCTACAAGACAAATTTCCCATGGACAATCCACCCAACCTGCATATCTTTGGATCGTGGAAGGAAACTGGAGCACCTGGCAGACACCGACATAGACACAGGGAGAATGTGCAAACTCCACACGGATGTTCACCCAAGGCTGGAATCAAACCCAGGTCCCTGGTGCAGTGAGGCAGCAGTGCTAACCACTGAGCCACTGTGCTGCCCTGACCGGCCGTCTGTTGTTCATACAGTCATAGAGTTATAGAGTTTAGAGTCATCGAGTCAGACAAGTTGGTCCAACCTGTCCATGCTGAACCTAATCCCAAACCTAAACTCATCTCACCTGCCTGCTCCTGGCCCATATTCCTCCAAACCTTTCCTATTCATGTAGCTATTCAAATGTCTTTTAAACGTTGTAATTTTACCCACATCCACCACTTCTTCAGGATGTTCATTCCACGAGTCTCTGTAAAACATTTGCCCCTCGTCTTTTTTAAATCTCTTTCTTCTTAACTTAAAAATATGCCCCCTTGTCTTGAAATCCCACATCCTAGGGAAACAACAACCATCATTAACTCTATCTATACCCTGCATGGTTTTATTAACTTCTATCAGATCATTTCTCAACCTCCTACACTCCAGCGAGAAAGGTCCCAGCCTTTCCAGCTTTTCCTTCCACACCCGGCAACATCCTGGTAACTCTCTTCTGAATCTCTCCAGCTTAATAATATCCGTCCTATAGCTGGGCGACCAGAACTGGGCACAGTATTCCAGAAGAGGCCTCACCAATGTTCTATACAACCTCAACCTGATTTCCTAACTCCTATACCCAAAGCACTGAGCAATAAAGGCCAATGTGCCAAAGGCCTTTTTAAACAACCTGTCTATATGTGGCACAAACTTCAAAGAATTATGTACCTGCACCCTAGGTCCCTCTGTTCCACCCAACATCCCACCATTAATTGTCTAAGCCGTACCCTTGTTTGTTATATCAAAATGCTATACTTCACATTTATCCAGATTGAACTCCATCAGCCATTTTCACCATTAATAGAATCCTTACATTGTGGAACCAGGCCCTTCAGCCCAACAAGTGTGGGCGGCACGGTGACACAGTGGTTAGCACTGCTGCCTCACAGCGCCAGAGACCCGGGTTCAATTCCCGCCTCAGGCGACTGACTGTGTGGAGTTTGCACATTCTCCCCGTGTCTGCGTGGTTTCCTCCGGGTGCTCCGGTTTCCTCCCACAGTCACGAAGATGTGCGGGTCAGGTGAATTGGCCATGCTAAATTGCCCGTAGTGTTAGGTTAAAGGGGTAAATGTAGGGGTGGGTTGCGCTTCGGCGGGTCGGTGTGGACTTGTTGGGCCGAAGGGCCTGTTTCCACACTGTAAGTAATCTAATCTAATCTAAAGTCCCCATTGACCCTCCGAAGAGTAACCCACCCAGAACCATTCCCCTACCCTATTATCCTATATTTACCCCTGACTAATACACCTAACCTACACATCCCTGAACACTATGGGCAATTTAGCATGGCCAGTTCACCTAACCTGCACATCTTTGGGCTGTGGGAGGAAACCAGACCACCAGAGAAAACCCACGTAAACACGGGGAGATTGTGCAAACTCCACACAGCTCAAGGATGAAATTAAACCCGGGTCCCTGGCACTATGAGACAGCATTCCTAACCACTGAGCCACCGTGCCACCCTATTTTTCAGCCCATTGACCCATTTGATCAGGATCCCTTTGTAATCTTAGAAAACCTTCTTCACTGTCAACCCTGCCACCAATTTTGAAGTTTTGTGCAAACTTACTAACCAAACCTTCTATATTCTCATCCAAATCATTGATATAAATGACAAACAAAAGTGGACCCAGAGCCGACCCCTGTGGAACACTGCTGGTCACAGGCCTCCAGTCTGAAAAGCAACCCTCCGTCACCACTCTCTGTCTCCTGCTATTAAGCCAATTATGTATCCAATTGGCAAACTCTCCCTGAATCCCACGTAAACTAACTTTACCAGTTAGTCTACCCTGCGGAACCGAGTCAAAGGCTGCACTAAAATCCAAATAAACAACGTCTACCGCTCTACCATCATCAATCTTTTTGGTAATTTCCTCAAAAAACTCAATCAAGTTTGTGAGACATGATTTTCCTCTTACAAAACCATGCTGACTATCTCTAATCAATTTTTGCCTCACTAAATGTCCAAAAATCCTATCTTATGAAGTCACCTCCAACAAGTTACCCACAACCGAAGTCAGACTCACAGGTCAATAGTTTCTCCTGACAACGTTTATTAAACAAAGCTATAACCTTAACTACCCTCAGGCACCTCACTTGTAGTTGTAGGTGCTGCAAATATTTCTGCAAGGGGTCTCACAATTTCCTCTTTTACTTCCCACAACATTCTGGAATACATTATATCAGGTCCCGAAGATTTATTCACCTTTATATTCTTTAAAGACCCCCTAAACTTCCTCTTGTGTAATGTGAACTATTTTAAAACATTAAAGTTTATTTCTCTGCATTCTCTGGACTCCATTTCTTTCTCCGCAGTAAAACTGACTCAAAATATTCATGAAGTATCTCTCCCATCTCCTGAGGTTCAACACAAAGATGACCTCCTTGATCTTTAAGAGGCCTACCCTCTCTCTAGTTACCCTCTTACGATTATTTGAACCTGATGCAGCAATGCAGATGACAGCTCCCATTACATTAGAAACAGATACGGGCAACTTAGTATTGCAGGATTCAACAGACATTAATTACAGCTCTTTGATACATATGCACTTTACTGTCACAGGGACTTCAGTGACTGGGCTAGCATTACAAAGTATAACAAATAGAATATTGCATGCAATTCTGGTCTCCCTCTGTTTGGAAGGATGTTGTGAAACTTGAAAGGGTTCAGAAAAGATTTACAAGGATGTTGCCATGGTTGGAGAGTTTGAGCTGCAGGGAGAGGCTGAACAGGCTGGGGCTGTTTTCTCCTGGAGCGTGGAGGCTGATGGGTGACCTTATAGAGGTTTATAAATCATGGGGAGCATGGATAGGATAAATAGACAAGGTCTTTTCCCTGGGTTGGAGGAGTCCTGAACTAGAGGGCAGAGGTTTAGGGTGAGTGGGGAAAAATTTAAAGGGACCTAAAGGACAATGCTTTCATGCAGAAGGTGGTGTGTGTATGGAATGAGCTACCAGAGAAAGTGGTGGAGGCTGGTACAATTACACCATTTAAAAGGCATCTGGATGGGTATATGAATGGGAAGAGTTTAGAGAGATAGGGGCCAAGTGCTGGCAAATGGGACTAGACTAGATTAGGATATCTGGTCGGTATAGATGAGTTGGAACGAAGGGTCTGTTTCCGTGCTGTACATCTCTATTACTCAAATAGACTACTTCCAATAGCATGCCATGCTTCAAATGGCTCCAGCTAGGACCTTTGCACACCTTCAGATTGCATGTCAATGATATAAAGACAATATTATCCACATATCTCTTAAAGCTAGACGCCATACTTGCAGTGAGACACAACACAATCAGGACTCCAACTTTACTGCCTGCCTCCTCATGTCACATTCACATTTTATGTATTCACCGACCACTGAAGAACTGAGGCAAGAAAATTGCAGCCAGTTCTGGATCCAGAGTCCCAACTCAAAATCCAGCAAGATGTTCATGTTGTGCGACTTGAAAGAGTGCGGAAAAGATTTACAAGGATGTTGCCAGGGTTGGAGGATTTGTGCTATAGGGAGAAGTTGAATAGGCTGGGGCTGTTTTCCCTGGAGCATTGGAGGCTGAGGGGTGACCTTATAGAGGTCTGTGAAATCATGAGGGGCATGGATAAGATAAATAGAGAAAGTCTTTTCCCTGGGGTGGGGGAGTCCAGAACTAGAGGGGATAGGTTTAGGGTGAGAGAGGAAAGATATAAAAGAGACTTAAGCACCAACTTTTTCACTCAGGGAGTGATACGAGGCTGGTACGATTGCAACATTTAAAAGGCATCTGGATGGGTTTATGAATAGGAAGGGTTTGGAGGGATATGGGCCGGGTGCTGGCAGGTGGGACTAGATTGGGTTGGGATATCTGGTCAGCATGGACGGGGTTGGGCCGAAGGGTCTGTTTCTGTGCTGTACATCTCTATGACTATGACTTTATAAGAACAAAAATCAACTCTCATTATTCATGCTTCAAATACAGACAACATTACTTGCCAAACCTCTTGATAATTTTGTTAAAATTCCTCCCACTTCCTTTTCCCCAAAATCAATATTTTTTGCATCCCTCCCAAGTACAGTACAGGTCCATCATTACCACTGCATGCATGCTTTTCAAATACAAGTCCTTTGGCTGAAGAACCCCAATGCACTCAAACAATAGACCCTCAGCGCTATCACTAATCATTGCGTCTTACACATCTTAATCAAAGTGCCCCCATTCTGTCATAGCCAGTTTAATGACTGCATGTGCATCTGGAGGAGGCTGCTATGCCCTTCCTTAATCAGTGTAAAGTATTCTGATATGCAGCTTACTCAAAATGAGAGGAAAAATAGCCCTTTTGAAGCCACCTCCTTTGTAACTGAATCTGCACTGAGTCAGAATTTGCTGGTGCAAGGCACTTTGGTGTTACTGGGACTTGTTGGCACCCATTCAGGTTTTTAAATGTTTTATTCATAAAGTTGCTGGGAATGCGACCTGACAATACTGTGGCCAAGACAACAGGGCTTCTGGGAATTTGGTGAGTGACGGAATTTACAGTCTGTCTCCTTAACCAATCTATTTGAACAACGGAGAAAATAAACAGAGGGAATAAGGAGGAGGACAAGTTTCATTCTCAAGGTCAAGGGACTTGAAATAAAAACTTTGCGTTTTCTGCACAAACGCTGCCAGACCTGTTGAGGTTCTCCAGCCACTTCTGCTTTGATTGTTTTAGGACAACTTTTTCTTTACCTCTCTTTATTTATTTTTCTGTGCCTGACATTAAAGAAACACTCGACTGAGAGAGATTTAAAAAACACAAATGTAAAGTAAGATGAATTTTTTTACACTTTTCAAACCTCTGAAAACCTGATGGAAAGAAAATATGTACTTACAGCTGTTTACTTACAAAGAAATTTCATTGACAATCAACAACTATTGTAGTCTTAAAGGTGTACTGATACTGTTAATTAATAGTTATATTTTTGTGGTAGCTTTAATGAAAGAATAATTTCAAAGCATAGCAACTTCATAAAACACACAGGAAGATCATTAGACGGGGGAGCTGAAGTAGGCCATTCAGTCCATCAAGTTTGCTCTGCTATTCACTGCGATCATGGCTGATCCGATAGCCCTCAACCCCACATTCCTTTCTAGTCCCATAATCCTCAAGTCAGTTACTGAATAAAATCTGTGCAATTTAATGGTGAATATATGTAATATTCCATCCGCAACAGCCCTCTGTTGTAAGGAGTTGCACTGATTTGCTCCCCTCTGAGAGAAGAAGTTACCCTTTGTTTCTGTTATAAATGTGGGCCTCCTTATTCTGAGATGTTGTCCTTTGGTCCCAGACTCTTCGACAAGGGGAAACAACTTTTCTGCATGTGTCCTGTCAAGTCCCCTAAGAATCTTGCATGTTTCAATAAGGACACCTTTCATTCTTGTATACGTCAATGAATACAGACCACAAGGTTCGGTGCTGGGACCGCAGCTGTTTACAATATACACCAATGATATAGATGAAGCTATTAAAAGTAACATTAGCAAATTTGCTGATGACACAAAGCAGGGTGGCAGGGTGAAATGTGAGGAGGATGTTATGAGCATACAGGCTGACTTGGACAGGCTAGGTGAGTGGACGGATGCATGGCAGATGCAGTTTAATGTAGATAAATGTGTGGTTATCCACTTTGGTGGCAAGAACAGGAAGGCAGGTTACTATCTAAATGGAGTGAATTTAGGTAAAGGGGAAGTACAACGAGATCTAGGTGTTCTTGTACATTAGTCAATGAAAGCAAGCATGCAGGTACAGCAGGCAGTGAAGAAAGCTAATGGAATGCTGGCCTTCATAACAAGAAGAATTGAGTATAGGAGCAAAGAGGTCCTTCTGCAGCTGTACAGGGTCCTGTTGAGACCACACCTAGAGTATTGTGTGCAGTTTTAGAGTCATAGAGTCAAAAGAGATGTACAGCAAGGAAACTGACTCTTCGGTCCAACTCATCCATGCCAACCAAATTTGAAGAAGGACATTTTAGCTATCGAAGGAGTGCAGCGTAGGTTCACGAGATCAATTCCCAGAATGGCAGGACTATCATATGTTGAAAGATTGGAGTGACTGGGCTTGTATACACTTGAATTTAGAAGGATGAGAGGGGATCTGATTGAGATATATAAAATTATTAAAGGATTGGACACTCTGGAGGCAGGAAGCATGTTTCCGCTGATGGGTGAGTCTAGAACCAGAGGACACAGTTTAAAAATAAGGGGGAGGTCATTTAGAATAGAGCTGAAGAGAAACTTCTTCACCCAGAGAGTGGTGGATATATGGAATGCTCTGCCCAGAGGTTAGTGGAAGCCAAGTCTCTGGATACTTTCAAGAAAGAGATGGATAGAGCTCTTAGAGATAGTGGAATCAAGGGTTATGGTGATCAGAGAGGAACAGCATACTGATTGTGGATGATCAGCCATGATAATAATGAATGGCGGTGCTGGCTCGAAGGGTCGAATGGCCTACTCCTACACTATTGTCTATTGTCTAAATCTACTCAACCTCTCCTCATTAAAAAAATACTGTGAGAAGTTAATGGTGGACCAATCTAAAATGCCCATATACATGTGGCTATTCACTCAGTCTCTCTCAACACAATTCGGTTGCCAGTTTGTCCATTCATTACAATATGGACATACCATTCTTTTGTCAAGAAATACCAGTCTTGTAAAGTGTTTCATTTTTTAGAGATTTGCTCTATTTGATCTGTTAACTTATATTGTATTATTCATACATATGCTGAAAGTATCATAGTCTTTATTTGTGCCGGATATCGCCATGACTGTCATGTGCTTTCTGTATAATTTGTCGAGTAAAGGTGATTCCTATTGGGCGATGTAATGTTTTCTTCATTTCTGGAACATCAAGCTTTCTTCCTGTATCAAACATCTACTTTGTCACTGTATTCTAGTGCAAGGGGAACACACAGCAAACAGAGAGCAGGGAGTTTCCTTCCTTGTTGCTGTTGTGGAGAGGAATCAGGTGGGCTCAGACAAAGAGAGCAAGATGGAGGACGTGGAGAAAGTGAGGTCTGCAGATGCTGGAGATCAAAGTTGAAACTTTATTGCTGGAACAGCACAGCAGGTCAGGCAGCATCCAGGGAACAGGAGATTCGACGTTTCGGGCACAGGCCCTTCTTCATTCCTGAAGAAGGGCCTGTGCCCGAAACGTCGAATCTCCTGTTCCCTGGATGCTGCCTGACCTGCTGTGCTGTTCCAGCAATAAAGTTTCAAGATGGAGGACGTGGCAGGTTAAGCAGTGTTTGGCCTCTCGGCTCATCCAGTCCCTCTTGGGTGACCTGCTACATTCTTCTTTAATTGTTCCTTATTATTATTATTTCTATATTTCATCTTTTATATCAAATCCATCTTTTCTTCTTTCTGCTGCTGAGGTGCAGCATTTTCAGTTGGACAGCCTCAGGTCCTCAGTGGTTTCGATGGGCCTCAGATTTCAGCAGTTTCAACAGGCCCCATTTCAATAGGTCCTGGTTACGGGCCGTTTCAACAAGCAATTTTGGCAATTTGGTTCTTAGCAATTTTGTTAGGCCCCTGTTCTTGTGGTTTGGACTAACGCAGTTCTTGGCAGTTTTGACAGGCCTTCGGTCTTTGGCAGTTTTGAGAGGCCCCCGGTCTTTGGTAGTTTCGAGAGACCCCAGTCTTCAGCAGCAGCCAGTTTGTGAAGCCGAGAGGCCGTGAAATGAACAATAAATCAACTTGTCTTCACTTTGTATTTTTTTAAAATGTAAAACGTATGTAATTGAATGGTGATGATTTTGCGGTATCTTCAACACAATTTATTGTATTTTTACAGCTACAAGTAATGATAAATTTCTATCTTTAAATTCCTACTTGAAAGGAAAGAACATTGAATAGTGCCTTTATGAAGCATTGAGTCCACCAATGCTTTTGAAGTTTAATAATTGTTGTTATGCAGGAAACACCTTAGCCAATCTGTGCACAGCAAGATCCCACAAAACATAATGCTATAAAGTGGCAGCTAAATCTAGTGCAGTGATATAATGTGAGGCATTAATATTTGCCAGGGCATCAAGGAGAATGTCTTTATCGGCACTTGGTCTTTTACATGCTCCTGGGAGTGCAAACAGGACCTTAATTTAAGATGCCATTTGGAAGGCGCCACCTGCTGACTGATTTGGATTACAACAGTCCCTCAATACTGCTTTGGGAAAGCCAGCCTCTATTTCATAGACTCGGATTTGAAACCCAGTCCTTCCTACTCAGGAGCAAGAGACAGACAAAATGTGAAACAGCTAACTCTTTGGAAAGGGAATGATGATAAACTGCATATGACTGACTGGCATAAATTGAAAATAACCCTGCTGATTTGGGGGTGGAGTGGAGTTAAGAACACATGGTGGGGTGATGGCCTAGTTGTATTATCACTGGATTGTTGACCCAGAGACTGAGATAATGTTCTGGGGATTCAAGTTCAAATCCTGCCATATAGATGGTGGAATTTGAATCAAATACAAAGTCTGGAATTAAGAGGCTAATTTTTTTAAATTTCAAAAATATACTTTATTCATAAAAATATTTTGATGATCTGTACAATTGGTCATGCCTTACATACATAAACATTCCATTTCTTTGCATACAGAGATTGAGTAATCATTCATATATAGAAGTCTGTGCGTTTACTACACATACATTTAGCTGAGGCATCAGCGGAGCCCACTTACTGCATGGGCCCCCTGTTCTTACAGTCTAATCATGACTGTGGACCAATTGTCAGGGAAAAAATGCCATCTACTGTCCTTACCTGGCCTGATCTACATGTGACTCCAGATCCACAGCAATGTGTGGTTGACTGTCCACTGGACAATTAGGAATGGATGATAAATGCTGCCTAGCAATGCCCTCATCCTGTGATTGAATTTAAAAAGGAGCAGGAGTAGGCGAATTGAGCCCACTGCCCTCTCTAGTACAGTCGTGAATGATCTTATCTTGGTCTCAACTCCAATTTGCTGCCTGCACCCCATAACCAGTTAACTCGTTGCTAACTAACAATCTGTTTATCTTCCCCTGGAGGAGAAAGTGAGGTCTGCAGATGCTGGAGATCGGAGCTGAAAATGTGTTGCTGGAAAAGCGCAGCAGGTCAGGCAGCATCCAGGGAACAAGAGAATCGACGTTTCGGGCATAAGCCCTTCTTCAAGGGCTTATGCCCGAAACGTCGATTCTCCTGTTCCCTGGATGCTGCCTGACCTGCTGCGCTTTTCCAGCAACACATTTTCAGCTGTTTATCTCCCCCTTCAATTTACTCAATGTCCCAGCATCTGTCACAGTCGTGGGGAGTGAATCCTCAGATTCATGACACTTTGAGAGAAGAAATTCCTCATTTCCGTTTTAAATCTGCTACCCCTTATCCTAAAAATATGACCTTGCATTCCAGATTGATGCACACAAAGAAACGTCCTTCGTCCACCTACTTTGTCAATCCCCTTTAGCATCTTATATACTTCAATTAGAAACTCCTCTCATTCCAAAGAGATGAGGCACAAACCACTCCATCTCTCTTCAGAAGACAAACTTCAGGACAAACCCCCTAAGGTTTATTTACCTTTGCTTAATGGAGTAATTAAAAATTGAAAACATTTAGCTCCCTCCAGCACCAAAGGAGGATGGTATTTCGACCAATTTTATCTGGGCACCTACCGATATTCGACCCAATGCATAGCACTAGCATCACTCCACCCTTATCACCTGAATTAACAATGGGAGCTCAATAGAATTCTTAAAACATGGAATTTCCACATACACAGCCAACTTCAATAAATGCCATGTTCACTTCCAGTAAAACTTCTGTTGATCACATCTGCATTTGTTAAAAAGTGAGGTCTTTCATGAAACATTATGGGTATCGTCGGCAAGATCAATTCTGACAACAAATGATGATGATTTCGTGCTCAGCATCACTAAGACCACCGTTCAATTCCAGATTATATTTTCTTTCTTCCTTTTGTTTCCATTTATATCCAGAAGCGTTCTTTTACAGACAACCAAACATTTATTTTCCCCACCATCAAATTCCATGTTATTTTTTTCCCACCTGTTAACCACCATCAATAGCTCACCCGTATTTTATAACTGATTCATTTGCATGCAAAGCTCATTAAGGGTAATGTTGAGAGTGTGGTGCTGGAAAAGCACAGCAGGTCAGGCAGCATCCGAGGAGCAGGAATTCCTAATGAAGGGCTTTTGCCCAAAACATCGATTCTCCTGCTCCTCGGATGCTGCCTGACCTGCTGTGCTTTTCCAGCACCACACTCACGACTCTAATCCCCAGCATCTGCAGTCCTCACTTTCTCCTCATTAAGGGTAATGCAAACCAGTAAATGTGAGGGAGAGAGACAGGTAAGGGACAGTGAAAACAAAATGGCATTGGATAAGGCAATTCCAGATTTTATCAACTGATTTTGAATTTCAGTCACCTGTTGTGTTGGGATTGCATTCCATGTCCCAAGAGTGTTGAAGTTTTTGAGGCTTGCAGTCATAGAGTTGTAGAGATCTATAAGACAGAAAAAAACCCTTCTGCCCATCGATTCTGCACCAGTTCAAAACAAGCACTTAACTATTCTTCGTAGGATATGTGGAACAATCCATCTTCAGCAGATACACTGGCACCACCCCCCACCTTTTCCTCCACTACATCGATGACTGTATCAGCGCTGCCTTGTGCTCCCATGAGGAGGTTGAACAGTTCATCCACTTTACGAACACCTTCCACTCCAACCTCAAATTTACCTGGACCGTCTCAGACTCCTTCCTCCCCTTCCTAGACCTCTCCATTTCTATCTCGGGGGACCGAATCAACACGGGCATTTACTATAAACCGACCGACCCCCACAGCTACCTCGACTACACCTCCTCCCATCCTGAGTGGTGGGAGTGAGGTCTGCAGATGCTGGAGATCAGAGCTGAAAATGTGTTGCTGGAAAAGCGCAGCAGGTCAGGCAGCATCCAGGGAACAGGAGAATCGACGTTTCGGGCATAAGCCTTTCTTCAGGAGGCCACAAGGGATCCTTCCATATCCGCTACAAATTCACCTGCACCTCCACACACATCATTTACTGCATCCGCTGCACCCGATGTGGCCTCCTCTATATTGGGGAGACAGGCCGCCAACTTGCGGAACCTTTCAGAGAACACCTTTGGGACACCCGGACCAACCAACCCAACCACCCCGTGGCTCAACACTTCAACTCCCCCTCCCACCCCACCAAGGACATGCAGGTCCTTGGACTCCTCCATCACCAGACCATAGCAACACGACGGCTGGAGGAAGAGCACCTCATCTTCCGCCTAGGAACCCTCCAACCACAAGGGATGAACTCGGATTTCTCCAGTTTCCTCATTTCCCCTTCCCCCACCTTGTCTCAGTCCCAACCCTCGAACTCAGCACCACCTTCCTAACCTGCAATCTTCTTCCTGACCTCTCCGCCCCCACTCCCACTCCAGCCTATCACCCTCACCTTATCACCCTCACCTTAACCTCCTTCCACCTGTCGCATTTCCAAAGCCCCTCCCCCAAGTCCCTCCTCCCTACCTTTTATCTTAGCCTGCTTGGCATACTTTCCTCATTCCTGAAGAAGGGCTCATGCCCGAAACATCGATTCTCCTGCCCCTTGGATGCTGCCTGACCTGCTGCGCTTTTCCAGCAACACATTTTCAGCTCAGATCTCCAGAATCTGCAGTCCTCACTTTCTCCTTAACTATTCTCATGCCATTTTCCACACTTGGTACATAGACTTCTATGCCTTGACATCACAATTGTAAATTTAAATTCTTCTTAAATACTATGCGGCTTTCTGCCTCTACCAACCTTAAAGGCAATGAGTTCCGGATTCTCACTATTCCCTTTATGACCCCTGTCAACCTCTTAAAATTACCTTAGCCCAATACTCCCTGCTCATTGATCACTCTGTCAAGAGGAAACGTTTCTTCCTATTTACCCTATCTATGCCTCTTATAATTTGATACATTCTCAATCATGTCCTCCCTCCCTACTTCAAGGAAAACAACCCCAGCCTGTCCATAACTGAAACTCTCCAGCCCTAGCAATATCCTGGTAAATCTCCTCTGCACTCTCTCCAGTGCTATCACATCTCTCCTCTGTAATGCGGATTCCAGAACTGCAGGCAATAATCTAGCTGTGGTTTAACCAGCTTTTTATACCTTTCATGCATACCCTCCCTGCTCTTAAACGTTATGCCTCAGCTAATAAAGGTAGGTATCCCATGCTCTGTCTTCCCCACTTTATCCAACTGTCCTGCAATATGAAAAGACCAGTGGACAGGGACACCAAAGTCTCTCTGAACCTCCTACTGTTCATCCCATATTCCCTCGCTTTGTTATCCTGCCCAAGTGCATTACATCACACTTGTCCAAATAGAATTCTATTTGCCTCTGATCAGCACATCTGACCAGCCTGTCTGTATCTTTCTGGAATCAAAGACTATGTTCCTAATTGTTTACCACCCGATCAATATTTGCATCATCCATGAACTTAGTGATGAACCCTCCTATGTTCATTCTAAACTATTTATTTAAACAGTAAGGGCACCATCATAGATGCCTATTGATCCCCACTGGGTACAGGCTTCCCCACACAAAAACACCCTTCAACCATCACGCTCTGCTTCCTACCAATTCTGGCCAATTGTGGATAAACTATTCTAAATTTCCTTGGATTCCATTCCTATCAGCCCACCATGTCAGACCTTATCAAAAGCCTTGCTGAAGTCCAAGTAAACTACATTGTATTAATTGCTCTCATCTACATGCCTGACACCTCTTCAGACAGTTTAATCAAATTGGTCAGATATGACCTTCCCTTAACAAAACCAGGCTGACTGCTCTTGATAAATCCCTGTTCCTCCAAGTGCTGATTAATTTTGTCCCTCTGAATTGCTGTCAATAGTTTCTCCATCATTAACCTTAGCCTCTGTATTACTCATGCAGTGACATCACCATTACGTTAGCAACTCCCCTGGTTATTCCAAAATAGCAAAAATAAAATTAAAACTTTGCATTATTTTATTATTGTTATAGATTAGCATTATAACGTAGCAAATCATCAAACTGAATAATACCAGGAGAGATCCGCTTTGACTCATAACTTTTCCAATGCTCAGGACTCATCTGGCTTGATTATCTGGCTCCTTCTTTATGCATGCAACTCTCTGAGTGTGTTCAATGCCAAGATTAACAAAGCTAAAGATTCTTCGAGTGAACTAATTTAAGACTCTGGATGATTCAGGTTTATTTCCGTAAAGGCTGTTGACGAAAATCTGCTTAGCTTTCATCCATACTCAGTGATCAATCGGATTAACTGTGTCAATGAATGAGGATTTTGCCTTAAAATCCTCACCTATTACTGTGCTCTGTCTTACATTTAAACCTTACACAGATTTTTTTTTGGCCCTAATGCAATTTGTCCCTTTATAGAATGAAAAAGCAGCACTGACATGCAGGTTTATAGAGTCGAGCAGAGCCATTCATGTAGAATTGCCAGTACCACATTGTAAACACGGCTTCTAGCTTTGCTTACTTTTGAGTCAGTTTTGGATAACTTGCTTCATCGATGGAACTCTACTAGGTATTAATATAGATATTGTGGAGGCTTTACTCAATACAGGAATTTTTTGCATTGGCAGAGGAACCCTGTACAATTAGCCCTGAGCGAGCACTACCCTCTTGGTGAAAGACATAAAAAGTAATCGTTGATGCTCATAAATAATCCACACATTTAAAATACAGATTGGAAAAATAGGAGTAATTTAAGCCCCAGACCACTTGTGTTCCACAGAATAGAATCAGGACATCAACTCCACACTGAATCTCCAAAGAGCATCCTACCCAGACCCACTAGGCACCAGTAACCTTGCATTTGCCTTGGCTAACCCATTTAACCTGCTGGGCTTTTCTAGTGCCACACTTTTGACTCTTATCTCCAGCCCTCACTTTCTCCTCTGCAATTTAGCACGGCCAATTCACCTAGCCTGTATGTCTTTTGACTGTGGGAGGAAACCAGAGCACCCAGAGGAAACCCACACAGACACGGGGAGAATGTGCAAACTCTACACAGACCGTCGCCCAAGGCTGGAATCAAACCCATGTTTAGATTAGAGTGGTGCTGGAAAAGCACAGCAAGTCAGGCAGCATCCAAGGAGCAGGGAAATCGATATTTCGGGCAAAAGCCCTTCATCAGGAATAGAAGGGCTTTTGCCCAAAACGTCGATTTTCCTGCGCCTCAGATGCTGCCTGACCTGCTGTGCTTTTCCAGCACCACTCTAATCTAGACTCTGGTTTCAGCATCTGCAGTCATTGTTTTTACCTGGAATCAAACCCATGCTCCAGCGCTGTGAGGCAGCAATGCTAACCACTGAACCACTGTGCCATCCCATTTTATTCAACATCTGGTCTGTACTATAACTCAGTGCATTCACTTGTGCTCCATCTGTTTTGATGCCCTTTTTGAACAACAAGTTCCTTAATCCTAGCCTTGAAATCTCCAGTTGACCCCAAAGCATCCACACCCTTTTTGGAGAGAGATTTTCACCACTTTTGTGCTGACTTCAAAGCAGCTAGGACTGACTCAAATATTAAGACTATGTTAAATTATCTCTGGATTTAAAAGCAACAGGAATTAACTCCACCATTTGTGTCCTATTCAACTCTTCAGGCCCGTCCAAAATGGTTGTCGCTCCATGAAGTACTTCTAAAAGGCATGATTGCTTTAATGTAGGAACTAAATGGCCCATTTCCACACAGCTAGCTCCCATGTAGAGCATGAAGTGATAGTTGGATAGATTCACAGAGTCATAGAGATGTACAGCTTGGAAATCCACCCTTCAGTCCAATTCTTCCATGCTGACCAGATATCCTAAATTAATCTAGTCCCAATTGCCAGCCTTTGGCCCATATTCTTCTCAACCTTTCCTACTCATAAACCCATCCAGATGCCTTTTAAATGTAGTAATTGTACCAGCCTCCACCACTTCCTCTGGCAGCTCATTCCAAAAACAAACCACCCTCTGCGTGAAAACATTGCCCCTTTGGTCACTTTCAAATCTTTCCCCTCTTACCTTAAACCTTTGCCCTCTTGTTCTGGACTCCTCCAACCCAGAGAAAAGATCTTGTCTATTTACCCTATCCATGCCACTCATGATTTTATAAACCTGTATAAAGTCATCCCTCAGCCTCCGACACTCCAGGGAAACACAGTCCCAGCCTATTCAGTCTCTCCCTCTAGCTCAAACTCTCCAAACATGGCAACCTCCTTGTGAATCTTTTCTGAACCCTTTCACAACACCTTTCCAGTAGATGGGTAAATGTTGATGAGGTGCTGGGAATAATCCTCACACTGTTAGTTCAAATGGTGCCAAACAGGGCCTGGGAGAGATATGATTAGCCTGGATTCACTTCCTGTTTCTGGGCCCTTTATCATTTTCCACAACAATCGCTCACCCGACCCCAATTTAAATTCAGAAACATCTGCAAAATTTGTTCCCAATGCATTTTGGATCCAACTGAATAATTCAACCAGCATTGAAGTTGATCAGCTCATCAAGCCCAAAAGGATTCTGAATAATCCAAGATGGAGGATGGGGAAAAAAAGTTGTGGCTGTAAGAGCTGCTCCTTTTTTGAGATATTTTCAGTGTTGGAGCTGATTTTCTCAAATTCCAGGTGAAGTACTTACTGTTTTATGAACTATTGCGTTGTTTGGAACTTTGAGAAAAAAGTGATCAAAACCACAAACACGTTAATAAGGAGAAAGAGAGACAAAGGCAGTGATTCAAAGAAAGAAAACTTACTCTACTGTTTGACCCAGTAGTGAATCTGCATAGCTGCTGCCTCTATAGTTTGAATTCAAGTATCTCTGGACATTGACGTGCATCTAACAAACAGCTGACCTTGGAGAAACCTGTGTGACACAGCTCACAGCACAGGAGTAGCTAAGTGGATAGTTTTTAAGTATAACCTTACCGTTCTTCTTGTTTTGTTTTTGTAAATCTATGATAGTAAGTAGAGTGGGGTTTTTTGATTATATGTTAATCAGTCTCTTGTTCAAATTTAAAAATATAAAACATAGGAACAAAGTTAGCCTGGAGCAGTGTTTCTTCAAGAACTATGATAAGCTATGTCTACCTATTGCCTTTCCACCTCACTCCTCCCCTGCCCCACCCCTACCCTTCTATTTATCTCTCAGCCCCTTTCCCCCCCACCTCCCATATTCCTGATGAATGGTTTAAGCCTGAAATATCAATTCTCCTGCTCCTCGGATACTGCCTGACTTGCCGTGCTTTTCCAGCGCCACAATTTTAACTCTGATCTCCAGCATCTGTCGTCCTCACTTTCTCCTGTGCCATTTTCTAGGTCTGTAGATTGTTAAGATGCAAAGATGGCCTTGAGTGGAGGGATGTGCTCTTCCTGTTGGATGTGGGAGATTAGGGAGAGTTTCCATGTTACTAATGATTACGTGTGCAGTGTGTTTTGCTGCAAAACCCTATCAGATCGCATGGATCAGTTGGAGCAACAGTTAGAGGCAATAAGGAATTTACAGGTGCTAGGGGTTGTGATGGATGGCAGTTATAGGAAGGAAGAAACGCTGCGGATACAGTCATGTCGGTGGGTTACCGCCAGGGAAGGTAGGAGAAGAAGGTAGGTAGTGCAAGAGTCTCCTATGGCTATCCCCACCTTAAACAAGTACATTCAAACAAGGACTCTCAGGGGAATGTAGCATGGCTGTAATGTAATAAGGGGTACCTCAGGTTCCAAGCGACCAATTGTGATAGGGGACTGTCTAGTCAGAGGCACAGACAGACATTTCTGCAGCTGGCGACAAGAAATCAGAATGGTGTGTTGCCTCCCGGGTGCCACATCAAGGATATCTCAGAGAGGGTGCAGAATATTCTCAAAAGATAGAGAGTCCAGCAGGAGGTCAGTGTACGCATTGGAACTAACAACATAGGAAAAGAAAACACTGAGATTCTGAAGGGTGAATATAGGAAGTTAGACAGGAATTTTCAAAGGAGATCCTTAAGGGTGGAAATATCTAGATTACTCACATTGCTACGAATGAGTGAGGGTAGGAATAGGATGATAGAGCAGATAAATGAGTGGCTGAGGAGCTGGTCTATGGGAGAAGGGTTCACACTTTTGGATCATTGGAATCTTTTCTGGGGGAGAAGTCACCAATATAAGAAGGACAGATTGCACCTGAATTGGAAGAGGACTGGGAGGGAGATTTGCTTGAGCTAATCAGAAAGGTTTAAAACAGTAAGGTGGGGATGTGGGACCCAAGGAGATAGTGAGGAAAGAGATCAATCTGAGACTGGTACAGTTGGCAAAAGGAGCGAGTCAAACAATCAAGGAAGACAGGATCAAAGCAGAGAACAAGATAGGACTAATAAATTAAACTGCATTCACTTCAATGCAAGAAGCCTAACCGGTCAGGCAGATGAACTCAGGTTAGGGTTAGGAACATGGGACTATGATACCTAGCAATTAGAGAGATGTGGCTTAGGAATGGACAGGATTGGAACATTAATGTTCCAAGGTATAGGATGGATAGAAAGAGAGGAGGGGTAGTGGCATTTTTTATTCAGAATAACATGACAATTGCACTTGGGGAGGATATTCCTGGGAATGTCATAGAGTCATAGCCGTCCATGCCGACCAGATATCCCAACCCAATCTAGTCCCACCTGTCAGCACCCGGCCCATATCCCTCCAAACCCTTCCTATTCATATACCCATCCAAATGCCTCTTAAATGTTGCAATTGTACCAGCCTCCACCACATCCCCTGGCAGCTCATTTCATACACATACCACGTTCTGTGTGAAAATGTTGCCCCTTAGGTCTCTTTTATATCTTTCCCCTCTCACTCTAAACCTATGCCCTCTAGCTCTGAACTCCCTGACCCCAGGGAAAAGACTTTGCCTATTTATCCTATCCATGCCCCTCATAATTTTGTAAACCTTTATAAGGTAACCCCTCAGCCTCTGACGCTCCAGAGAAAACAGCCCCAGCCTGTTCAGCCTTTCCCTGTAGCTCAGATTCTACAACCCTGGCAACATCCTTGTAAATCTTTTCTGATCCCTTTCAAGTTTCACAACATCTTTCCAAAAGGAAGGAGACCAGAATTGCATGCAATATTCCAACAGTGACCTAACCAATGTCCTTTACAACCGCAACATGACCTCCCAACTCCTGTACTCAATACTCTGACCAATAAAGGAAAGCATACCAAATACCTTCTTCACTATCCTATCTACTTGCGACTCCACTTTTAAGGAGCTATGAACCTGCATTCCAAGGTCTCTTTGTTCAGCAACACTCCATAGGACCTTACCATTTAGTGTATAAGTCCTGCTAAGATTTGCTTTCCCAAAATGCCGCATCTCGCATTTATCTGAATTAAACTCCATCTGCCATTTCTCAGCCCATTGGCTCATCTGGTCCAGATCCTGTTAGAATCTGAGATAACCCTCTTCACTGTCAACTACCCCTCCAATTTTGGTGTCATCTGCAAACGTACTAACTGTACCTCTTATGCTCGCATCCAAATCATTTATGCTAATGACAAAAAGTAGAGGGCCCAGCACCGATCCTTGTGGCACTCCACTAGTCACAGGCCTCCAGTCTGAAAAACAACCCTCCACCACCACCCTCTGTCTTCTACCTTTGAACCAGTTCTGTATCCAAATGGCTAGTTCTCCCTATATTCCGTGAGATCTAACCTTGCTAATCAGTCTCCCATGGGGAATCTTGTCGAACGCCTTACTGAAGTCCATATAGATCACATCTACTGCTCTGCACTCATCAATCTTCTTTGTTACTTCTTCAAAAACTCAATCAAGTTTGTGAGACATGATTTGCCATGCACAAAGCCATGTTGACTATCCCAAATCAGTCCTTGCCTTTCCAAACACATGTACATTCTGTCCCTCAGGATTCCCTCCAACAACTTGCCCACCACCGAGGTCAGGCTCACCAGCCTACAGTTCCCTGGCTTGTCTTTACCGCCCTTCTTAAACAGTGGCACCACATTTGCCAACCTCCAGTCTTCCGGCACCTCACCTGTGACTATCGAATGCATCTAGGGAAGTTAATTGGGTGGAACTGAAAAATAAGAAGAGGATGATCACCTTACTGTACCCTCAAAGACCCCCAACAGTCATTGGGAAATTGAGAAACAAATTCGTAAGGAGGTCTCAGTTATCTGTAAAAATAATAGTGATTATGGTAGGGGATTTTAACTTTCTGAACATAGACTGGGCCTGCCATAGCTTAAGGATTTAGAAAGGAAGGAATTTGTTAAGTAGTTGTTAAGAAAAATTTCTGATTCAGTGTGTAGATGTACCGACTAGAGAAGATGCTAGACTTGACCTACTCTTGGGAAATAAGGCAGGGCAGGTGACTGAGTTGTCAGTGGGGAAGCGCTTTTGGGCCAGTGACCATAAATGTATTAATTTTAAAGATGAAAAGGATAGACTGGATCTAAAAGTTAAAGTTTTAAATTGGAGGAAGGAATTAGGCACGAATTTTCAAAAGTTTATTGGGATGGATGTTTGCAGGTCAGGGCTGGAAAATGGGAACCCTTCAAAATACATGAATCAAAGTACTGAAATCGCTAAAACTTGATTTTCAGATACAACAGGTATTTCAGAAAGCAAACGGAATTTTGGCTTTCATTGCTAGAGGGATTAAATTTAAGAGCAGTGAGGTTCTGCTGTAATTGTACACCGTATTGGTGAGGCCGTACCTGGAGTATTGTGCGCAGCTCTGGTCTCCTTCCTTGAGGAAGGATAAACTGGCTTTGGAGGTGGTGCAGAGGAGGTTCACCAGGTTGATTCCAGAGATGAGGGGGTTACTCTCTGAGGACAGGTTGAGCCGCTTGGGACTGTACTCGCTAGAATTTAGAAGAATGAGAGAGAATCCTATTGAAACATATAAAAGAATGAAAAGGATAGATAAGATTGAGGCAGTGAAGTTGTTTCCACTGGTGGGGGTGAGACTAGGGGACATGGCCTCAAGATTAGGGGGACCAGATTTGGGGCAAAGATGAAGAAGAACTGCTTTTCCCAGAGAGTAGTGGATCTATCAAATTCTCTGCTAAAGGAAGCAATAGAGTTAGCTTCATTAAATATATTCAAGACAAGGGCAGATGGGGTTTTGCATGGTAGAGGAATTAAGGGTTATGGAGATAATGCAGGTAGAAGGAGCTGAGATGATGGATAGATCAGCCGTGATCTTAATGAATGGTGGAGCAGACTCGATGGGCCAAATGGCCTACTCATGGACAGGTTGGACCAAAGAGTTTGTTTCCGTGCTGTACACCTCTATGATTCCATTACTTTGAAGCTATGAAAATGATAACAAGAGTCCAGAGAGAGTATATTCCTGTTAGGGTGAAAGGTTAGACTGGTAGGTGTCGAGAATGCAGGATCACTAGGGAAATTGAAGCTTTGGTCAAGAAAAAGAAGGAAGCATATGTCAGGTATAAACAGCAGAGATCGAGTAAATCCTTAGAAGAGTATAAAGGCAGTAGGAGTATACTTAAGAGGGAGATCAGGAGGGCAAAAAGGGGACATGAATTAGCTTTGGCAAATAGGGCTAAGGACAATCCAAAGGGATTTTATAAATATATTAAGGACAAAAGGATAACTAGAAAGAGAATAGGACCCTTAAGATCAACAAGGCCACCTATGGATGGGGAGAGTATTTTGAGTATTAAGCGAGTATTTTGCATCAGTGTTTACTGTGGAGAACGATATGGAAGATATGGAAATAAATAACAACATCGTGAAAAATGTCCATATTGCAGAAGAAGTAGTGCTGGACATCTTAAAGTGTATAAAGGTAGATAAATCCCCAGAATCTGATCAGGTGTACCCTCGGACTCTGTGGGATGCTAGGAAAGTGATTGCTGGGCCTTTTGCTGAGATATTTGTATCATCGATAGTCACAGGTGAGGTGCCAGGAGGTTGGCTAACGTGGTACCACGATTTTAAAAAGGTGGTAAGGTAAAGTCAGGGAACTATAGACCAGTGAGTCTGACACCAGTGGTCGGTAAGTTGTTGGAGGGAATCCTGAGGGACAGGATTATTATGCATTTGGAATGGCAAGGACTGATTAGGGATAGCCAACATGGCCTTATTCGTGTGAAATCATGTCTAACTAACTTGATTGAGTTTTTTGAAGAAGTAATGAAGAGGATTGATGAGGGCAGAGTGGTGCATGTGTTCTATATGGACTTCAGTAAGGTATTTAGTAAGTTTCCTCATGATAGACTGGTTAGCAAGGTTAAATCACATGGAATACAGAGAGAACTAGCCATTTGGATACAAACTGGCTGACAGGTAGAAGTCAGAAAGTGGTGGTGGAGGGTTGCTTTTCAGACTGGAGGCCTCTAACTAGTGCTGTGCCCCAGGATTAGTGCTGGGTCCACTGCTTTTTGTCATTTATATAAATGATTTGGATGTGAACATAACAGATATGGTTGGTAACTTTTCAGCTGACATCAAAATTGGAGGTGTAGTGTGCAGCGAAGAAGGTTACCACAGGGATCTTGATCATATGGGCCAATGGACTGAAGAGTAACAGATGGAGTCTAATTTAGATAAATGTGAGGTGCTGCATTTTGAAAAGGCAAATCAGGGCAGTACTCATAAACTTAATGGTAAGGCCCTGGGGAGTGTTGCTGAACAAAGCGATCTTGGAGTGCAGGTTCATAGCTCCTGAAAGTAGAGTCGCGGGTAGATAGGATAGTGAAGAAGGTGTTTGATATGCTTGCTTTACTTCATCTGAACATTGAGTATAGGTGTTAGGGAATCATGTTGTGGCTGGAATATTATGTACAACTCTGATCTCTTCTGGGGTAGCAGAGTTCAAAAGCAGAAGGCATAGATTTAAAGTAAGAAGAGAAAGATTTAAAAGGGACCTGCGTTTTCACACAGAATGTTGTGCGTGTCTGGAGTGAGCTGTCAGAGGAAGTGGTGGAGGCTGGTACAATTACAACATTTAAAAGGCATCTGGATGGATATATGAATAGGAAGGGTTTAGAGGGACTTTAGAGTACATATGGGCCAAGTGCTGGCAAATGGGATGACATTAGGTTACCTGGACGAGTTGGATCGAAGGGTCTGTTTCTGTGCTGTACATCTACATGACTTTATGACTACAAGTGCCACATTCATTTACTCATGCGAATAAATTCCTACAGCAACTGGTTTGTACAACTTTGTCCAATAGTGATATAAATAGCAACTCAAAATTGGAATATTAGGAAGCATATTTTTTGTAACAAGATAGAAGATATTATTAGGATTATTAAGATTCCATGTCCTCTTGAAAACACAAATCCTTTCGGAGACATATGCAAGACGATTTGGAGTAATGTAAATCGCAAATCATCTCTTATCTTCATGTTTCAGGCTTTTAACATTCTCTTCCAGATCATCTGTCTGGTGCAGTTCATAAGGGTCATCACTATTTTATTCAAGGGTCCATTACAAATAAGGATGATTCGTTAGGTATGGCTATTTAATACAGCGCTTGTTACCAGTATCTGTTTGTAAATTGACTCACAGTTCAACATATAGTGAAATTGCAAATCATGCAGGGAATAAATTATATGACACTTATCACTGAAGGAATCAACTCAGGGTAATGATATTTTTGATGAAAATTTCTTCTAAAAGGAGGAAAGGTCATTTCACATTATCTCCATTGAATATCAACAAAAGGAGACAGAATAGCAACCACTTCTCACTGCTGAGTCTCAGGCAGTAAAATACACTCAGTTCTATCTTCTGGAATGCACTTTATTAATAGCATACCCATTTGTAACTCATTGCAATACTGAAGAATAGACACATTCAGAGACATGAAGAGTGCACTGAGGGAATGCTGCCACAACACTTTCCTGATTAATGGAACTTACGGTGCTGGTAAAGTGAGAACATTGATGTTAATGTGGATTGGATTCCATTAGGACATATCTGCAGAGCAAAGGCAACATGACCTTAAGTTTTACTTATGCCCAACACTGAAATCGAAACATGAATGTATATGTGAGGCAAGGGGTGTAAGAGAATGTTAGCACACTGGCTATATAACTTGCCTAATAGTCCAAAATGCTCTGATCTTTTGTACATCATATTCCATCCTGGCAACAGGGTTATTTCAGTTAATTAAATATATCTAGCATCAATTGGTGATGAGGGTTTTGTCCCTAGCAGGATATATTAAGTTGATGTGGCAATGTTTACGTTTATCCTTGCAACACAAGAAACTGGGTGTGGATGTTGTGGTATTGAAAGACCTAATAGGCATTTATTGCAGCTGGCGACTATATACAATTATTGTGTTTACAACTACATTAGTACCTGGGCTGGTATTAGCCAATTTGGCCACAGTGGAAGGGCATGCTTCTTGTAGAGTGACACAGACAGAAGCATATCCTTCAGTCAAACTTATTCACAGCGATCATGTTCCCAAACTAAACTATTCCCACTTGTCTGTGTTTGGCCCATATCATTCCAAATCTTTCCTATTCATGCACTTATCCAAATGTTTTTTTTTAAATTGTAACTGTATTTGCATCCACAACTTGCTCTCGCAGCTCATCCCACAGATGAACCACTCTGTTTATAAAAAGTTCCCATCATGGCCTTTCTAATTCTTTCTCCTGTCACCTTATAAATATGTTCCCTGGTTTTGAACTCCCCCACACCAAGGGAAAGACCTTTGCCATTTACCTTTTCCATGCCTCTCATGATTTTATAAACCTCAATAAGGTCAGCCCTCAACCTCCTAAGCTCCAGTGAAAAAAGCCTATCCAGCCTATTCTTATAATTCACCTTCCATTCCTGACAACGTCCAGGCAAATCTTTTCTGAACCCTCTCCAGTTTAATAACACCCTTCCTACAACAGGGTGACCAAAACTGCACACAGTATTCCAGAAGAGGCCTTACCAATGTCCTGTACAAACTCAACATGACATCCCAACTCTGACACTCAAAGGTCTGGGCAATGAAGGCAAGTGTTTGTAATGCCTTCTTAACCACTCTGCCTACTTGTGGCGCAAATTTCAAATAATTATGTACCTGAACCAATAGGTCTCTGTTCTACAACACTACCCAGGACCCTACCACTAATTGTACACTTGTTTGTTTTACCAAAATGTAATATCTCACATTTGTCCAAATTAAGCTCCATCTGCCTCTCCTCAGCCCATAGGTTTAATTGATGAAGATCTTTGTAAAATCTTAGATAACCTTCTTCACTATCCATGTTAACACTAATTTTGGAGTCATACACAAACTTACTAATAGTAGCATGTCATTTTTCAAGTGATATAAAACATAACATCTGAGATCTTTATACCCTCAGGGCACACACTATAATACATTTATGATATCATAAGGACATCTCCTAAAGACAACTTATCATGAGATATAATGCAACATTTGATGCCTGCGAAAGTACTGAATTGCCATATAATCCCATCTGGTTCACTAACATCCATCAGAGAAGGGAAGAAAAGGACAGTGAATTAACTTGAATTGAATGCTATATTGTCACTTGCATTTTACAGTAAAATACAGTGAAAAGTTTCAACTGGCACCACAACAGGTGGCAGTTTGAATAATTTAAAAATAAGAAGTATAAAAAGATGTAACTTTAAGATAATCTATCTCTGTTCCACTGCCTCTGCCAAGGGTCCTGTGCCCTGATCGAGCTCACCATTGACATCTGTGCTTTTACTCCTCCTCCACTACCTTGTTGCCATCTGTGCCAGATCCACCAACATAGGAATCACCACTCTTCAGGTGCCATCTCTTCACCGTTGGGTCCACCTCGCTGATGCCATCTCTGATGCCAGCTCCTGTGCTGTACATGCACTCGCCCTGCAACTGAGAAAATCTGGCTCCGCCACCCGGCTATGCCCTACCCCGCCAAGCGTCTCGCCCAAGCTGCCCCGCTCCGCGGTGTCACCTTCCTGCCTTCCCCGACTGGAAGAAGATAAAGAAAAAGAAAGAAGATGAAAATGGAAGGAAGAAGGGAAGAAGCAGCCGGTCTGGAGGGGACGATCTCATGAGTCTGAAAGCTGCCTACCTTAACGGCACCGCCATCTTGGAAAACGTGGAGGTCCGAAAATAGTGCTGGGCATGTGTGGAATGAGTTGCTAGGGCAAGCTGTGGATGCAAATAGTTACAATTTCTAAAAAAAAAATTTGGATAAGTACATGAAGTGGAAAGATTTAGTGGAAAGTGGAAAGTGGAAAGTGGAAAGTGGAAAGTGGGAATAGTTTAGTTTGGGAACATGATCGCTGTGAATTAGTTTGACTGAAGGATATGCTTCTGTCTGTGTGACTCTTCAAGAAGCATGCCCTTCCATTGTGGCCAAATGGGTTAATACTAGCCCAGGTACTAATGCAGCTGTAAACACAATAATTGTATATACCAGCAAATAATTATTCTTACTGACCCTAGGAGACATTACCAAGACATGCAGAGAGCAAAGACTTTCTGCAGCATTTCAGAGACAGGTCAGATATGGAAATGTAGAATGATACAGCTCAGAAAGACATCATTTGGTTCAACACATCTGTGATGGGCCTATGAAAGAGTTCTCCAATGGCCCCACTCTCATTGATTTCTCCCCCTCTGTCTGCAATATTTCTTGTCAATGTTATCCAATTCCTTTAAGGATCTCACTTTCAAATTTGATCCTGCCCTTTTGATTGAATTTCACCACAGTTTGCTGCATTAACATATTTCTTCCCAATTTATCCCAGTTTTTGCTAAATCTTAATGAATGGAATCTGACTTACGGGGGAGTACTCAAAATGATTGATATGAGATTTTACACTCTTCAGCAGTTCTTTCTGTCTTCAGGAGGAATTTCTGAGAGTTTTGTTCTCACTGAAATAATTTCAGGCGTGTTTACTGCTCTTGCAGAGAATTGGGTGACCATGTAGGAGAGGGGAAGGTAAATTAATGTCCCATGTAGACTGCACTATGGATGGATTGATGGAACAGTGACATGGGTTGATTAATCTTCAAAGAAAGAGTGCACAAATATGTACTTAGAAGACACTTTTTCTCTCCCCCATCAGATCTACCTGACAAATTCAATTTGCATTTTTGTTTCAGATTTCACAATCTGTCAAACATCTCATTGTCCATAGTTCCATGAAAAAGCCATTAAATTAAAGCAGCCATTAAATGTTAATGTTTTCTGATTATGCTTTCTGTGTGGTTACCTGCTCTACTCTGTTAATGAAGACCATTGATGATAGTTTTGGCTCCAAAGCTCATTGTTATTCAACTGAAAGAAAATCAATCGGTTTGTGAAGTATTAGTTTGCTAAGTAAATTAGATTCTTCCATGGTCACACTCACTGCAATGTATTCCAATAAACTTCCTCTGCATTTGCAATCTAGCAATCCTCTAGTACAGAGTAAGATTTTGAACTGTGAAGTTAATGGAACTATATGCAACACAATGTGTTGCTCTCCTATCAGTCATGCTCTTATTAAACAACATTGGTTCCTAATTTCTCAACACCGCCAATTTAGAAATTTCATCCATCATGGCCTCACCCTTTCCAATCTCCGTAATTGCTTCATGTCCCAAAACTCAAACTCTCAAAAATGTATTCCTCTGTCTCTGCCTCTTGTGTAGCCCCTGCTTATGTAGAGTAGAATACAATAGAATATCTTTTATTGTCACATGTGCTCAAGTACAGAAGTACAGGAGTACAGTGAACTTTACAATGTCGGCTCATATGGCACCATTTTAGGTACAAAGTACCTAGGTACAAATCTTAGATACAAAACATAGAAATAAAGGGGAAGGGGAAAGAAAATAAGTTACATTACTTACAGTTGTTCATAGTAAAAGTTAGAAAATTGAGAATAAAGTTAAAAAGATAGACATTGCAATCTTTACAGTCAGTGCAGGGGCTTCCACATGTAGACTGCCAGGGCTCGCAAGCCACTGACCGTCCACCCCAGTGCCTAGGCAAACAGTCCCCTACTTGGTGAGCACCCACACCGGTTCCCAGTCCAACAACCCCCGCGCCCACACCGGTCTCCAGTCCAACAACCCCTAGTTGGTGACTGCCCGCACTGGTCCCCAGTCCAACAACCCCATAGTTGGTGACCACCCGCACTGGTCACCAGTCCAACACCATGGTGGCTCAGTGGCTAGCACTGCTGCCTCACAGGGTGCCCAGGTTCGATTCCAGCCTCAGACAACTGTCTGTGTGGAGTTTGCATGTTCTCCCTGTGTGTGTGTGTGGGTTTCCTCCAGGTGCTCTGGTTTCCTCCCACAGTAACAAAGATGTGCAGGTCAGGTGAATTGGCTGTGCTAGATTTCCCACAGTGCTAGGTGCATTAGTCAGAGGGAAATGGGTCTGGGTGGGTTACTTTTTGGAGGGTCATCGTGGACTTGTTAGGCCGTAGGGCCTGTTTCCACACTGTAGGGAGTCTAATTTAAAATGCCCTAGTTTGCCTGCACCTGCACTAGTCCCCAGTTCAACAACCCCCCTATTTGGTAAGCATCTGCACCAATCCCCAGTCAAATACCCCCTAGTTGGTGACTGCCCGTAATGGTCCCCAGTCAAACAGCCCCCTAGTTGGTGAGCACCCATACCGATCCCCAGTCTAACAACCCCCTAGTTGGTGAGTGCCTGCACCAGTCGGTTCAACAACCCATCTAGCTTCACTCCATGCCTCCAACCTGCCTTACCTCAGGAAAGAACGCCAAGAAGGGAAGAAGCAGAAAGAAAAGAGAAGAAAATGGGAGATAAACAGAAGGACGAGAGGAACTCTCATTGGAGCATCCTACTATGCCGCCATCTTGACATCATGCTATCATTGATAGTTATGTCTTCATCAACTCAGGTCCATCATTTGGAATTCCCGGCTAAATCCCTCTCGCTCCTCCTTTGAGACCATTTTAAAATCCATTCCTTTTGGCCAAGCTTAGTAACTCTTCCAGCATTGTGTTTTATTTGTTTATGTCTCAGTAAAGCACAAGGATATATCTCCCTATGTTAAAGATATGGTATATATCTTTAATTGTGAAATGCTTATGGCCTATTGCTGTTAATTGCCACTGGTTAAAGCTGATTCAGAAATTCAAATTGTTTAGTCAATGGTTTCAAAGTTTTTGATAAGTCATGAGTTTACATCTGGAGATTCAAAATTATTTATGTACATAAAAAAAGTTGATTATCAAGTAATTTGAAATGGACAATATAAGGAACACAGTAAATTCACACTTATTCCTGCAAATTTCACAAATTTGATAACTAAATTAAATAACTTTGAATCAACATAGAGTCTAAAAATCCCTTGAGAGCAAGGAGGAGTAGATGCATTTTTTAAAATTCATTCAAGGGATGTGAGCATCACTGACTGGGTCAACATTTATTGCTCATCCCAAGTTACCCTTGAGAAGGTGACACTGAGCTGCCTTCTTGAACTGCTGCAGTTAGACCCACAATGCTGTTCGGGGGGGAATTCCATCATTTTGACTGAGCAGCAGTGCAGGAACCGTAATATATTTCCAAGTCAGAATGGACAGTAACTTGGAAGGGAACTTACCTGTGGTGCTGTTCCCATTTATCTGATGACTTTGACCTTCTAGATGGAAATGGGTTTGGAATGTGCTGTCTCAGGAGACTTGATGAATTTCTGCTGTGATCTTATGGATGGCACACACTGCAGCTACTGAATGTTAATTTTGGAAGGAATAGACATTTATGGAATTTCTGCCATTCAGAGGGGTGGGCGGGGGGTGCTGCTGCTTTGTCCTGAATGATGTCAATGTTCTTGAGTGTTATTGGAGATGCACCTATCCAGGCAAGTGGGAGTATTCCATCACACTCCGGGCTTGGGGCTTGTAGATAGTAATGGTGCACTAGTTGTCGACAAGAATGGTGGAAATATAAGTGAAAAAATATTTCAAAAAGAAATTGGAAAAGGTTTTGAGAGGAACAAACTTGCAGGGATAATGGGATAGCACAGGAACACAGAAATGATTGGATTGCTCTCCAGGCAGTTGGCATGAAATCAGTGAGCCCTCTCACCACAGTTATACTCTCTTACACCCTCCTCCATCAGGCAGAAGATATTAAATTTTGAATGCATGAATAGATTCAAGAGCAGCTTCTTCCCTACTATTATCAGGCTTTTGAAAAGACCTCTCAAATATTAATTCTGATCTCTCTCTTTCTGTACCTTCTCTGCAGCTTTAACACTGTGTTCTGCACTCTGTTCTGCTAGCCTGATGCACTTTGTATAGTATGATCCGCCTGTATAAACTACACCTTTCATTGTATCTCCGGATGTGACAAAACTAAATCAATAAATCAATCAAATTCTTGAAAGAAATGGTCTTCACCGTGTCATTATAACTTTAAATCCATTCACAATACCTCCAATAGAGTAAAAGTATATTACATATGGTGTCCAATGGATAGACTTTTTTTTAATCACTTAACAACAAAGAAATTATCAGACGAAGGAAGACCAAGCTTTATCAAATCCACCTTCTCTGATCCTGGGATCCATCTAATAACATAGCAAGAGAAATATTGACAAATCACAGCAATCAATCTCTCGAGATCAGTCTACAATGTGAGAATAGGAATCCTCCTGGGAAAAAAAGACTCCTTCAAATAACATTTTGTGGCATTTAATGACTGTAATGCTATTTCACCCCCACATACTCGGCTCAAAGATTGACCTAAAGAATGATCTGGCTGATTTTTTTAGCTGGAATCAAACATTTTTGTTCTTTTGGGTTGCAAAATTATAAATGAGTGAACAATGTGACAGTAGATTCAGCTCATTTTAGCTTGACTTTCTGGTCACGAGGTGTTAATGAGCAGGACAGTCAGCCCAGACAAAGCATGATGCGCAAAGATGGTTAAATCACCTTACGTGTAACTATAGTAGTCACAATCTCCTTTGGAGTTTCAGGCGTGTGAGCAGGGGATTGTTCGTGAAATGCTTTATGTGAACAACTGAATACACAACTTCAAAATTCCTTAACAAAGCAAAGTTGGCAGAGCTTTAGATTTTCTAGGAGACACAACAATGGAGTGATTGGTGAAAACGGTTTGTTAAGATATAGAAATGCATTTGGAATTAAATACCAAATGACAAGCTTAACAAATAAATCTCAGGCTCATCATATTTAATAAGGCTTGCAGCTGGTGAAATTACACATCATCAAGAACAGAAAAGAAACGTAAAATTGAGAAAGTTCTCCTCGATTTTTACAATTGCATGGAACTGAGAAGAAAAGAGCAAAATATAACAAAGTTCTGTATCCAAGGGAATGCATCATTAAGTTCAATCATGATTTCTGTAGATTAAAGGAAAAATCAAACTCTTTAGCTTTGAAATCAGAGTTCATAAGAGAAAGAATTGTTGTTGGAAATATTGATGCGTCTTTGCCAAATTTATTACAGCCTAAAAAAGGTTTGCCTTTGAAACAAGTGACTCATGATTGTTCTGGCAAATAGAAAGCAAATATACTGCAGGATAAGAACCTAATTCTTATTAATATAAACGTATTAATGTAATAAAACCACAATCATAAGATTCCGTACCTGAGACATTCCAAGTAGAATTTGGTAATTGAACCAACTCAAATTGATGGAGCATGTTTATTTCAAGACACGTCTCATTAATTTCAACCTTGATACATTGGCAAGATTTCCATTTCCGAAAAATTGGAAGTTGCAACACGCAGAGATGAAACTACCTGGTCTGGATTTGACAACCCTCAACATTAAACATTTGTTGCATGTAACACTACAAAACAGTGTGCATTTGGGAGTGAGAAATGTATCTGTAATTCACAACCAACACTTGCATGCATGTGGAGAAAGTGAGGATTGCAGATGCTGGAGATCAGAGTCAAAAAGTGTGGTGCTGGAAAATGCCTGATAAAGAGCTTATGCTCAAAATGTTGACTTTCCTGCTCCTCAGATGCTGTCTGACTGGCTGTGCTTTTCCAGCACCACACTACTTGACTTGCACGCATGTCTTAACTTCAACATCTTTGATGTAGCAGAACCAAGTTAACTAGTTCCAAGGGAACCACAGGCTCAGGAACAAGCAGTTGTCCACTAACTTGTAATGGCAAATCTTTATCTGAAGTAGTTCAATCCGCAAAAAAGAATTGTGAACAAAATCATATAGCAGATTAAACTTTGGTAAATGATGAGCCAACAGATGAGCTCATTCCTGATGAAGGGCTTATGCTTGAAATGTCAATTCTCCTGCTCCTCAGATGCAACCTGACCTGCTGTGCTTTTCCAGTACCACACTCTTACCTGGGCAAGGATGGAGTGCCACTCTCAATCTAGTGGAGAAAATATGCCATTGTTCTCTCCTGAAAGAAATGTCTAACGAGCCTATGTAAATTGTACCTATCACTATGATGTAATAGGCTACATCTTATTAATGCAAATGTCTCTTCTGATTAAGACTCATCAGTGGTTCATCCTCTACCACTGTTGATCAAATCAACCTTTGACTATAAATGAGGATTGATTGCAGGTTTATCTGGTCGTGGTTCACAGCTTCCAAACTCTCTGTCCACAGCCCACTTTGACCCTTTTACACAATGTTCACCAACTGGATTTCCCAGGCAGACTTATTGTTTATGACTGCTCCTGCACACAGAACATATTTCTCCCCTTGTCCAGTTAATCTAGTCTAAGTATTCGTTGCTCACAAAGTGATCTCCTGTACAATGGGGATATGGAATGCAGACAGGGTACCACTTTTTGGAACACCTACTTTCTGTCTGTAAAAATGACCTTGAGCATCCTGCTACTTGCCACCTCATCATATCACGGTGTTCCCTGATCAACATCACTGTCTTGGGCTTGCTGCAGTGCTTCAGCGAGGCTCAGTGCAAACCGGAAGAACACCAACTCCTCTATCGCTCGGAGATCCTGCAGCCTTCAGGACTCAGTGTTGAATTCAATAATTTTCTACCCTGAGCACCTTCTTCCATGTCCTTTACCCACACTCACATCCCAGACCCTGTCATGACATGGGCTGCTTTCAGCACAGCCAACCTATTTTCACTTACTTATGTTATCCATCATGAGTTTTTCACCTTCCCTAGCATACAATTAAGCATTCCTTTGTTGCCTTTCCTTCTGTCTCTCTAGGGTCCATCTTCACATATCCATTTACTGCTTTTCTCCCCAAAGTACCGCCATCAGCATCTATACCATATTTTCCCAGCTGCCAAGAGTTCAGATGAAGGGTCACTGGACTTGAAACACTAACTTTGTTGCCAGACCTGTTGAGTTTCTCCAGTAATTTCTGCTTTCGTTTCAGATCTTCGGCATCCACAGTTCCTTGTTTTATTCCAGTTGTGTTTGGCTCTGCACCACACATGACATCTGGTCCAATGAGACTTGTGAGTTAGATATCCACAGGATATCAAAGCTGTAGTTAAGAGTGGTGCCTGGAGGAGTCCCTTCTATAATTTTCCAGGTATTAGTGCATCTCTCAATTCCTCTAACCTTTCTTGAATAAATGCATCCAGGTAATGGGATCCTCTAAATTCTCCAACCCGGAAGAGGGGAATATCTTAAAGGGTTTCAGATCACAGGGATAGTCCATTGCAAGTTTCAACTTCCCAAGATATTCCACAGAATCAGCTCTTCCATCTGCTCTATGGTTTAGCAGCAGCTACTCTCCTGGAGGGAAGTCTAGACCAATCCTTCCATCTTGATATTTTTCTGCACTGAAGGCAAATTGAAATGGGTTTATGAATGTACTAGCGCCAAGTTTGTGTAGATGTAGACGGGAAGTCAAATGTTGCAAATGTTACAAAGTGTCTGCAGGTGGATATAAACTGGCAAAAATCAGCAGCTTAAATGGATATGACGAAATGTGGGGTTATGTACTTTGGCAGGAGGAATGGAGGAGCTGACTGCTATTTAATTGGAGTAAGTGTACAGAAAGAGATGGAACTGAGGGACTTGAGAATCTTCATTCAAGAATCACAGAAAACTAGCAATAAGGAAGGCAAACTAGCAATAAGGAATAGTGACCTTTATTTCAAAGGGAATGGGGTATAAAAGGAGGGAGGTTTTCTATAACTAAGTAAAAATCACAAAGCACCAAGTTATAGTCCAACAGGTTTAATCTGTTAACCAGATAAACATGTTGGACTATAACGTGGTGTTGTGTGATTTTTAACTTTGTCCACCCAGTTCAATGCTGGCATCTCCACATCACTTCTATAACTATACAAGTTACTAGAAGGCCACAACTGAATCATTATGAACATATTCCTTACTGAGAGAATGATTGAGGTTGTAACCAGTGTTAGTACAGAAGAGGTTCAGTAGACAGTTACCAGTTATGGAGGATTTTTTTTGAGCAGAGACCTGTACTCATTGGAATTTAGAAAAATGAGAGCTGACCTTATTGAAACATATCAGATTCTGAGGGGACTTGAAAGCATAGATGTGGAAGAATGCTTCTGCTTCTGGGAGAATCTAGGACTAAAGGGCATAATCTCAGAATAAGGAGTTGCACATTTAAGACAGAGATGTGGAGAAATTTCTTCTCTTGGAGGGAATTCTTTGCTACAGAGGACTGTCAAGGCTGAGTTATTAAGTATAGTCAAGGCTGAGGCAGACAGATTTTTAATCAGCAGGGAAATCAAGTGTAATGGGTAGAAGGCAGGAAAGTGGAGTTGAGGATGATCAGATCAGCCATGAGCTCATTAAATGACAAAACAGACTCAATGGCTGAATTACCATCTTCCGCTGCTCCAACATCTAATGACCTTTTATTATGGCATGGATTTAATGCCATCAAAGTTGGAGGCAATGGAAGAACAAAAGATAAAGGGTAAGGTAGAGTCCTTGATGGTTTGAATCACAAGAAATGTCATGCAACAGTAATCCAAATAGGGGTGGCACAGTGGCTTAGTGGTTAGCACTGCTGCCTCACAGCACCAGGGGCCCAGGTTTGATTCCAGGCCACAGGCACCTGTCTGTGTGGAGTTTGCATGTTCTCCCTGTGTCTGTGTGAGTTTCCTCCCACAGTCCAAAGATGTGCAGGTCAGGTGAATTGGCCATGCTAAATTGCCCATTAGTCAGAGGGAAATGGGTATGGGTGGGTTGCTCTTCGGAGGGTTGGTGTGGACTTGTGGGGCCGAAGGGCCTGTTTCCACACAGTAGGGAATCTAATCTATAAAGAGACAATGCATTTTAATGAGTCAATGTGAGTGCCAGCATAATGAACAGTTTTGTCTGAAAGCAAGACCATAAAAAATAAGATTCAAATGGGCACATGGCTAAGAATAAATAGAATCAAATTGAGGGGACAAAGTTCATGGTCTGCAATTATTGATTCACTGTTGAATCCAGAAAGTGAGAAAACCTGGAGGATGGGATACTGTCCATTAGACATTTATTCAACTTCACTGAAACACTGCATGAGGGTGAGGAGAGAAATGAGAAAGATGAGTTGATCAAAAATACCAGGCAAGTGAAGTCATAGTTTAATAGCAGTGGACTAAGTCTCGAATTCTGCAAGGAATTATATCCAACTGGATATAGAAGTCGATCAATAAACTATTTCAGAAGAATCAATAGCATTTTGGTTCGTAAACTCTGAATGTGCAGCTAAATTGTTCGAGAAACAGTAACAATTTTACGGGACTGTTGACTGTCAGAATTTGATGTGATCGAAAACATGTAAGACTCAGAGGACAACATGGGTCTTTTAATATCCTGTGTGCCATATCATAAATATAGCAGGGGCTTGCCTTCATTTACAGCACATCAAACACAGTTCCTGTACTGTGCATTGATTTTTATTCCTTTTCCCTTTCCAGAGAGACAGCAACTTTTCGAGGGTAGCAGGTGCCTTCGCAGTGAACATGTCTTTACAAGGGCAGCCAGTTGTTTTGACCTATTTACACAGGGCAGCAAATCTGTCGACCATTAGTTTAAGCTGTCAAGCTAGTTCAGCTCAAGTCACTTTCATTGTAAGTCGCTCCCAGAATGGGCCAAAGCCTTCACTTGTTTTCCTAGTAGACACCTTAGGGATAGAAGAACAGGAGGAATCATAGAAGCATAGTAACAATGGAAAATGGAACAGGAGTAGATTATCTGTCCTGATATCTGCTATGATTCAATTAGATTACATGTGATCTTATCCTACATTCCTTGACTAAAAATGTATTGCCCTCATATTCAAAATCAGCATTAATTGGCATCTGAGGAAAGACTATTCCAAACACCTATCTTACATTGGATGCCCAAGGAATTACTAAATAAAAACTGAAAGAACTGCAAATGCTATAAAGCAGAAACAGAAACAGAAATTGCTGTAAAAGCTCAGCAGGTATGGCAGCATCGGTGGAGAGAAATCAGAGTTAACATTGCTGGTCAAGTTACACTTCCTCAGGAATCCTCTGAATTCCGAAATGGAAAATGGATTGTAATTTCAGATTCTTGGTATCTACCCTAGCTATCTGTTCCCCATTATATGCTGAAAATGTTGAACAAACTTACTATTAAAGGTTCAAATTCTGTGGAATACTACCCAATTTTGTGCATACAGAAACAGAAATTGCTGGTGAAACTCTGCAGGTCTGGCAGCTTCTGTGAGGGATAAAGGATTTAACATTTCAAGATGAGAGATTTGCCTTCAGAGCAGAATTTTGTGTAATCTCTGCTCGTGACATTTTGGCATCCAGGTATCATTCTGATAGATCCATCATTGTGGTGTTCATGATGATTGACTATACCCCAGGCTAGGCTTCAACAGGGCTTTCTGCAGCTGAAGTGTAACTTTGACCATGCTATATTCTGCCCCTTTTCTACACTTGCATGTACATGAAATGCTATGGTTTCATGTACATTTACCCCAAGTATCTGATCTTTCACTGCTTCTAGTTTTTAACCATTTTGAAAGTACTTTGTTTTCCTATCTTTGGCAAAATCCTCAGCACTAACATCATCTTATATCATGGTGTTCGGATAAATCAACTTGGATACTTGGTATGCTTGCTGCAACCAATTTTTACTGTTAATATAAAGTTACTGATGAGAAAGTGAATTCTGCAGATGTTGAAGAACAGAGCTAAGAGTGTAGTGCTGGAAAAGCACAGCAAGTCAGGCAGCATTTGAAGAACAGGAGATTCTCATGAGCAGGAGTATTTTGCATCAGTACTTACTGTAGAAAAAGATATGGAAGATATAGAAAGTAACGAAATAGATGGTGACACCTTGAAAAATGTCCATTTTACAGAGGAGAAGGTGCTGGATGACTTGAAACGTATAAAGGTGGAAAAATCCCCAGGACTTGATCAGGTGTACCCGAGAACTCTGTGGGAAGATAGAGAAGTGATTGCTGGGCCTTTTCCTGAGATATTTATATCATCGATAGTCACAGGTGAGGTGCCGGAAGACTGGAGGTTTGCTTCCTGTTTTTTTTCTGTTCTGGTTTGCTGCTACACAGCCACCACCTCCCCTGTCCCCATATCCTACCCCGCTAACATCCATCTCCAATTTTACCAAATGACCATCCCACAGGATAGATGATGAAGTAGTAAATTTGGATTGATTTAATAATATTCTAATCAAAACAGGTATTAGCTTTCTCTCTCAAAAAAAAGACAAAAAACTGTAGATGCTGAAAGTCAGAAACAAAAACACAAGTTGCAGGAAAAACTCAGCAGGTCTGGCAGCATCGAGTTAACATTTCGGGTCCAGTGAGCATGCTTCAGAATGCTTTCGCTCTCGTTGCAACAAGCTATAGTTTATATCATGTCGTTTTATTTTACTTCAAATTATATTACTTCTCTTGGTATCATTTTGATGCATTCAAGGCACAAGTTAAATGCAAAACAAGGCCAGGGGTTATGATCTGAAACTTTTGAACTCAGTATTCAGTGTGGAAGGATGCTGAGTGCTGAATTGAAAGCTTGAGCTTTTTTTGGGCTACATTAGAATGATGTCAGAGGGCATAAACTGAGAGGTCAACATTAACCCATTTACACCTTCTTTTGCCTTTCATCATGACCCCTTTTATCATTTAATCTCTCCCATATATCACCTTGTTTCAATGTAAATGCAAGTGGTTGTTGTAGCTCTGTTGTGAATGTATGCATCCCAATTTTTATGTTGTGAATTGATTTTTCTGGAAACATATAACAGAACAGTAGCTTGACGGGGCAAAATTCTGTTATTAAATTGTAGAGAGAAACCTTGATGTATTTTGAATATAATACTGAATCAGTAAAATGGATAGGATGATATCAGATACCGGCTAATCAATCTTGGCAAGAGAGCCACACTTGGATATTGAAACGAGAAGGCTGTCATCATTTACAGGTTATTAACCGATTTGGTTCTGCAGACTGTAGCACACAGGCAGATAGTCAGCTGACTGAGAGCAAGATAGTATTTCAGATTTTATCCACTTCTCAAAAAAAATCACACAAACTAAAGGAGACCCATTTTGTGCTGTTGTCTGCTTCTAGCTAGATTACTAATCTTTACCACACACACACACACTTGGAGTCAGATAACTTGCTCACCCAAGAGCATATTGAGGGCAATAAATTGCCACTTACTGACAGCTCTAGCTGTGCATGCTGGTTGTTGTCAAGTGAAAGTCCTCCTTCTTCGATTCTCAAATCACCTGAGACATCCCTTTAGGATCAATCAACTTTCATCCTTCCTCCATGTCATTAATATACTGTGAACAGTCTCAGTCCTAGACCTGATCCCCTCATCCACACTCACTGTTTCCTGCTCATTACCAAATTGTCTCTCCACACCAATACACTACCTGCAACGCCGTGAGCTCGTAACCTATGACTTAACCTTTCGTCACATACCTTGTTGAACACCTTCTGGAATTCCAAATAAAACATATCTACTGGTTCCTCTCTATCCACTATGGTTGAGACTTCCTTGAAAAACTTTAATAAATTAGTTAGACATGATTTTCCTTTCATGAAGCCAATGTCCAAACAACCAGCAACAGCTTTATCCTTTGAAAAAAAACGATTCCAGACCCCTTGGAGCTTAAGACGAAATCCCTTTTTGTTTCATAAAAGTAGGAAAGGAAGTAGGATTTTTGGTGCTTCAAACCTATTCCCCATTCAATGGGATCATGACTGATGATCCAATTCAGTCCCTCTTCTCACTTTCTCCCTATATCCTTTGATCCCAAGTGATCTGTCACCCTTACCTGATCTGGTTTACATGAAACTTCAAACCCACAGCAATGTGTTTGATTCTCAACTGCCCCCTGGGCATTATAGAAATGGACAATAAATTCTGACCTGGTCAGTGTTGTCCACATTCTGTGAATGAAATTGTTAAAAGGTTTCTGCTATAGGGAGAGGCTGAATAGGCTGGGGCAATTTTCTCTGGAGCATCAGAGGCTAAGGGGTGACCTTATAGAGTTTTATAAAATCATGAGGGACATAGATAGGATAAATAGACAAGGTATTTTTCCTAGGCTAAGGGAGTCCAAAACAAGAGGACTCTTAAACTAGGTTTAAGGTGAGAGATGAAAGATTTAAAAGGTACCTCAGGATAAACTTTTTCATGAAGAGGATAGTGTGTGTATGGAATGAGCTGCCAGAGGAAGTGGTGAAGGTGTGTACAGTTACAACATTTAAAAGGCATCTGGATGGGTATATGAATAGGAAGAATTTGAAGGGATGTGGGCCAAATGCTGGCAAATGGGACTAGATTAATTTACGATATCAGGTCAGCATGGACAAGTTGAATGGAAGGGTTTTTTTTCCTGTGGTGCACACCTCTATGATTCTATGACTATATCTCCTTCTTGAAAACATTCAATGTTTTGGCCTCAACCACTTCCTGTGGAAAAGAATTCTACAAGTCTCACCACTCTCTGGGTGAAGATATTTCCCCTCATCTTAGTCATAAATGGCCTATCCCATACTCTTAGCCTGTAGAACCCAGTTATGGACTTCCCAGTCATCAGGAATTTCCTTCCTGTGTTTAGATTAGATTCCTTACAGTGTGGAAACAGGCCCTTCAGGCCCAACAAGTCCACACCGATTCTCTGAAGAGCAACCCACCTAGACCCATTCCCCTACATTTACCCCTTACTAATGCACCTAACACTACGGGCAATTCAGCATGGCCAATTGAACTAACCTGCACATCTTTGGACTGTGGGAGGAAACCAGAGCACCAGAAGGAAACCCACACAGACACAGGGAGAATGTGCAAACTCCACACAGACAGTCACCCCGAGACGGGAATTGAACCTGGGTCCCAGGCGCTGTGAGGCAGCAGTGCTAACTGCTGAGACACTGCTCCGCTCTGTTAGACAGGATAGTTTGAGTGAATCCTTAGAAGAGTATAAAGAAAGAAGGATTATACTTAATAGGGAAATCAGGAGGGCAAAAGGGAGACATGAGATAGCTTTGGCTATAGGATTAAGGAGAATCCAAAGGGTCTCACAAACGTGATTGAGTTTTTTGAAGAAGTAATAAAGAAGATTGATGAGGGCAGAGCAGTAGATGTGATCTATATGGACTTCAGTAAGGCATCCGACAAGGTTCCCCATGGAAGACTGATTAGCAAGGTTAGAATTCATGGAATAAAGGGAGAACTAGCCATTTGGATACAGAACTGGCTCAAAGGTAGAAGACAGAGGGTGGTGGCGGAGGGTTGTTTTTCAGACTGGAGGCCTGTGACCATTGGAGTGCCAAAAGGATCGGTGCTGGGCCCTCTACTTTTTTGTCATTTACATAAATGATTTGGATGCGAGCATAAGTGGTACAGTTAGAAAGTTTGCAGATGACACCAAAATTGGAGGTGTAGTGGACAGCGAAGAGGGTTACCTCAGATTACAACAGGATCTTGACTAGATGGGCCAATGGGCTGAGAAGTGGCAGATGGAGTTTAATTCAGATAAATGCAAGGTGCTGCATTTTGGGAAAGAAAATCTTAGCAGGACTTATACACTTAATGGTAAGGTCCTAGGGAGTGTTGCTGAACAAAGAAACCTTAGAGTGCTGGTTCATAGCCCCTTGAAAGTGGAGTCGCAGATAGATAGGATAGTGAAGAAGGTGTTAGGTATGCTTTCCTTTATTGGTCAGAGTATTGCGTACAGGAGTTGGGAGGCCATGTTGCAGCTGTACAGGATATTGGTTAGGCCACTATTGGAATACTGTGTGCAATTCTGGTCTCCTTCCTATTGTAAAGATGTTGTGAAACTTGAAAAGGTTCAGAAAAGGTTTACAAGGATGTTACCAGGGTTGGAGGATCTGAGCTATAGGGAGAGGCTGAACAGGCCGGGGCTGTTTTCTCTGAAGCGTCGGAGGCTGAGGGGTTACCTTATAGAGGTTTACAAAATTATGAGGGGCATGGATAGGATAAATAGACAAAGTCTTTTCCCTGGGGTCGGGGAGTCCAGATCTAGAGGGCATAGGTTTAGGGTCAGAGGGGAAAGATATCAAAAAGACCTAAGGGGCAACTTTTTCACGCAGAGGGTGGTACGTGTATGGAATGAGCTGCCAGAGGATGTGGTGGAGGCTGGTACAATTGCAACATTTAAGTGGCATTTGGATGGGTATATGAATAGGAAGGGTTTGGAGGGATATGGGCCGGGTGCTGGCAGGTGGGACTAGATTGGGTTGGAATATCTGGTCGGCATGGACAGGTTGGACCAAAAGGTCTGTTTCCGTGCTGTACAGCTCTATGACTCTATGAGTATAACCGTGAAGTTTTTATTTCGAGTAGCTTTCCAAATCAAGAAACACCGACATGAGACTATTTCTTCGTTGACTGAAACATACAGAATAATAATCAGATCATAATAAATCCTTTCCGTGTATCGTACGGGTCAGGCATAAATATATATATTTTTAACAGAAAATGGTTAACAGACTGGTAATATTGAGCATTGTTTGGTATTGTAGAAAATCTCCTAGGCATTGACTAGTAACAGAAGATATAAAATTATGCCATGGGATATTGAACATTTAGCCTTGGAGCACACAGGTTTTTCACAGTTCAATCTTTTCAAACACAATAAAAAGCCAATCATTAAAACAATATTGTATAACTCACACAGTGAAACTAGCTTGGAGAAGGAAGATTTGTTTTTATACTCCTCAGTTGCCAGCTGGTCTCTGCATAGCAGACTCATCCTCTGAGTATGCACAGAATCATAGAATCTCGACAGTGTGGAAGCAAGCCATTCAGCCCAACACGTTCCACACTGACCCGCCGAAGAACATCCTACCCAATCCCAGTCACCTTGCATTTCCCACAGCGAACCCACCCAACCTGCACGTCCCTGGACAATTTAGCATAGCCAATCTTCATAATCTGTGCATCTTTGGAGTGTGAAAAGAAACCAGTGCGTCTGGAGGAAACCCGCATAGACATGGTGAGTATGTGCAAACTCCACACACACAGTCACTCAAGTCTGGGATTGAACCCAGTTCCCTGGTGCTGCGAGGCAGCAATGCAAACCATTGAGTCACTGTGCCACCCAACTCTAGACTGATGCTCCCTGACCAGTATTGAGGGAGCTGCTGCACTGTCAAGGGGTGCTAACTTTTGGGCGATAGGTTAAACTGATGCCCTGCTTCTCCTCTCAAATCAACATAAAAGACCCCAGGATGCTCCTTGAATGAAGAGCAGGGGAGTTCAGCCTGTTGATGTGGACAGCATTTATCCCTCAAATAAAATGCATCACTAAAATTTATATCTTTGGTTATCTTGACATTGCCCAGTGGGAAGACAAAAAAAAGCACAATGCTTGGAAATGAACGGACCTGCCACACACAGCTCCTCCATTTTAAAGGATGGGCAATCAATATTCCAGCCAGTGGAGCCCACTTTCCCTGAGCGAATAGGAAAAAAGACAAGCCTGATTATTATTTGTCATTCTCAAGATTTACCGCCATCTTTTTCTTTCTGGGAGCTTGCTGTGCACATTTTTTTAAAACCCAACATTAAAATAAACACTTCATTGACAGTAAAGTCTTTGAGATCCTAAGGTTGAGAGGAGCTCCAAATAAAATGCAAGTTTTACTTTTCTTTGCCAGATCCACTTAAATTCCACCTCCAGTGTCAATATTTTAATTTTATTTCACTTCTTTGTGACTCATGGACATTATTCATGTAAGATACATTAGTTTAGTGCAAGTGTCAGGAATAATGAGGCCAGTGAATGCCATCATTCAATAAATATTACATACATGTATTGTATTTATAACTCTGCTGTATCATAAATTGAAACATTGTCTACAAGAGGCCTTGTTATATAATTTTTACATATATTGAACTAATGCAGGCAGATCAATTTAGCTTCATATTTTATTCAGTGTTTGGAAATCAGTATATTTCAAAAATAAAAATAGCCAAGTGAGAATTTAAGAGGATAAAGACCTTGCAATGTGTATGATCGATGAAAGCAAACAGAATAACAATGGGCTTAGTCACACTGGATTGGTGCAAAAAATCCAACTGATTTAGTATACCTCTTAACTGATGGGAACTTGCTCACCCTTACCCAGTCCAGTCCACCCATTACTCCCAGTTCATACAATGGAACAGATTTTGAGCCTTTGGAGGCTGAAGAGGGTCAGCTGAATTTGAGGTGGGGGTCTCACATGTTGAGTCGAGAGTTTGGTGTTGGAAAAGCATCACTCTCTTAATTCTGATCTCCTGTCTCACATGTTGAGCTAATGGATGGGAACCACACAAGATGCACTTGTAAAGGTTGAAGCCTCAAAATGGACCATTTCCTCATCAAGAGATGGAGGGAAGTGAAGAAGGATTATTGATACTCAAGGTCTTACTGGGTTAGGTCAGGGAGGGGTGCAGTGTCAGAGCCTTAGATTCATTTTTTTAGTTGATTTCTGCACTTGCAGATTCTCTAAAACGGATGGCTCGTGCTGAATGTGAACCTGGTTTCTTCATTCCATTGCTTCTGGGACTAAATGGATGAGCAAAACATTGCACACTCTCTCCGTGACTGCTTGGGTTTCCTCCTGGTGCTCCAGTTTCCCCCGACAGTCCAAAGATATGTAGGTCAGATGCATTGGCTGTGCTAAATTGCTCCATAGTACCCAGGGATGTGCAGGCTGGGTGAGTTTGCCATGGGAAATGGAGGGTTACAGTGATAGGTGCGTCTATATGAGATGTTGTTCAGAGGGTCAGTGTGAACTTGATTGGGCAAACGGCCTGTTTCCACATTGGAAGGATTCGATGATTCCAGTCGAGATTCTGACCTAAAAGTCAATTGTGATCTAATTTACAGCATCGGAACCTGATTTCTGTATTAAATTGGGTTTGCCCCCTCACCCCAAAACAGAGGGACAGAGGCTTTTGAACACCTGGCAGATAAAGCCATTTTCAAAGTAGCTGCCCTGAGATAAAAGAAGGGTGAAAAACCAGTAATACTTGGGAGGTGAACATCCTGCTTTTACTTATCCTCTATTCTGAGGTATGCAAGACCAGTATGTCTCACTTGCCAATTTTACCAAGCTGCAGTACTGTTGTTAATAGGATAGTGAGATTTTTGAAAGGAAACAGAAAAATGTTGAAAATATTCAGCCGGAAAGGCAGCAACTGTGCAGAGTGACAGAGTTAGCAATCATAACCTCTCTGCAAGTACCACACCAGGAAATCTTCCATCAATTCATCTTCACTTCCCTCAACCTGAGGGTTACCGTGGTTACTAATGCTGTCTCACACATTCTCTCCCAATAGGTGTGGGTTTCTGCAGGGTGCTCAACTGTCTTCCCACTGCCCAATGGTGTGCAGGTTCTGTGGATTGGTCATGCTAAATTGCCCCGTAATTCCCAGGGATGTGCAGGCCAGGTGGGATAAATATGTTGTTACGGTGATAGTGTGAAATGCTCTACAGAGGATCAGTACAGATTCAATGGGCTGAATGACCTCTATCTCCACTGCAAGAATTCTGTGATTCAACCGATCACAAATTAGTGCGAATGGGATTGGGCAGAATATTCAGGTATTGATTGAGAAGTGGTAAATGGAGGAAGAACAGAGAATAGGAGTAATGGAGTTGTTTGCAGGTTGTCAGTTTGTCATGAATAGGATCAGTGATTGGCCCCCGTGGTTCATATATCAATGATTTGGATGTGGGGATCAAATTAAATATTTGTAAGATTGCAGATGGCACAAAACTGGGCAGAAATGTGAGTTATAAAAATGATACAAAAACATTTTTGTGTAAAGGAGAAACGAATCTGGCAGATGGAATACAGCTGGAGAAATGTGTGGTTATCTGTTTAAATCGGAAAACACAGAAACACAGAGAATTTCTGAAATGGCGAGATCCTGGGAAGTGTTGAACTTCCAAAGCACTTGGGTGTCTGTCTTACTGAGACACTGGAAGTTCACATATGACTGAACAATTTAGGATCCAGAGTAGACCATTCCACCTGTTATGATGGGGGGTAAACCCTCCTGTTAATTTAACAATTTATCCTGTGCAGTAACCTGTGAAAATTCATGAGGCAAGAGCTATTCAAAGTAAAAATTAACAACTTTATTTCTTAAATTATAACAGAGAATAATTAACGAACAACTAATTACAACTCCTTCCTCTAACCTATCTTTTACTTTCCCTTCTACAATACTAGTCTGATAAAATACACCGATTAAGATTTACCAAAAGATAAAGTTGAATTTTCTATTTGGATCTTCCTGTGTTCTTTTCTTCTTCTGAGGGATTATGTTTCACAGATCACAAATTGCTAAAGCACCTTTAAGGTTAGATTACTTACAGTGTGGAAACAGGCCCTTCGGCCCAACAAGTCCACACCGACCCTCTGAAGAGCAACCCACCCAGACCCACTCCCCTACACCTAACACTACGGGCAATTTAGCATGGCTAATTCACCTAGCCTGCACATTTTTGGACTGTGGGAGGAAACCAGAGCACCTGGAGGAAACCCACGCAGATACGGGGAGAATGTGCAAACTCCACACAGACAGTTGCCTGAGGAAGGAATTGAACCCGGGTCCCTGGAGCTGTGAGGTAGCAGTGCTAACCACTGTGCCACCGTGCCGCCCAAAAGCTATTTTTCGGGCAGCCTCTACATGCTGGTGGTGTGGCAGTTTTCCTCTCAACTGTTCAATTTTCCCCCGTCTTATACCTCCAAAGCATTGGATTGTGTCATTGGCTTTTAAGATTGTCAAAATGCTAAATCCAAATGTGTTTGGAATTTGGCAATTTTGGGGGTATAATTTCAACTGATTGGTCTAATTCAAATCTGTTTTTATCTCCAGGCAACCAGCTACACTAACTGCTGGGCAACATGCTACATTGTATCTTGTTGAGAACACTGTCAGGTAGTTCTGCCAGATTTTAACTTTCTTAAAGGCACAGTACACCCAAATCTTCATAACACACCTCTCATGCCTACTACATCATTCAATAAGATCATGGCTCATCTTTGATTTTGATTTTATTTATTTATTTGTCACATGTATGTAAGTACAGTGAAAGGTTTTGTTTTGCTTGCAGTACAGACAGATCATTACACACAAAGTGCATGAGGGCCATAGAACAGAGCGAGGAATACAATGTTACAGCTGCAGAGAAGGTGCATAAAGAGTGCTATCAACATTAAATTTAAAATTTGGGGGATCCATTCAGAAGAGTGGAGAAGAAGTTGTTTTTGAACCTGTTGGTACGTGTGTTTAAGCTTTTGTATTTCCTGTCCGATGGAAGAGGGTGGAAGAGAGTATAACTGGAGTGGGAGTTGTCTTTGATGATGTCTGCTTTTCCAAGGCATTGAGAAGTGTAGATGGACTCAGTGGATGGAAGGTTGGCTTGGGTGATGGACTGGGCTGTGTTCACAACTCTCTACAGTTTCTTAGAGTCCTGGGTACAGCAGTTGTCATAGGAGAAAGTGAGGACTGCAGATGCTGGAGAGTTGTAATACCAAGCTGTGATTTATCTGATAGAATGCATTCCATCATCTGGCAGTAATCTCAAATCCAATTTGCACATGATCCGGATAGCCTTTTATCTGCTTGCTAAAGAGGCTCTAATTTCAGACAGTTCCAAAAACTGATGACTAAGAGAAATACATTCCTTGTTTCTATTTTGAATGCATCTCCCCTGATTTTTGGATGGAGATACCTCATTCTAGATTCTCCCATAAGAGGAACCATCCTCACAACATCAAGCCCGTCAAGATTCTACAGCATTGTATGGTTCGATCAAGTTTCCTATTGCTCTTCGAAAACTACAGTAGATACAGTAGTCAGCTATTCCTCAAAGTACAACTGTGTCCCTCCAGCTAATAGTCTAGTAAAGAAATACAAACATTGCTGAAGAACTCAGCAGGTCTGGCAGCATCTGGAGAGAGAAAGCAGAGTCTGGTGACCTTTCAACAGGACCCAGTTCAAAACTAAAATCAGGAATTAAGATTCTAATTATGACCATAAAATTTTTGCCGATTGTCATAAAAGTCATAAAAGACTCATGTCCTTTGGGGACAGATGCTGTCATTCTTACCTGGTCAAGCCCACATGTGACTTCAGACTCACAGCAATGTGGTTGGCATGAACTGCCCTAATGGGCAATAAATATTGGCCCAGTCAGTGGCACCCTCTTTCCATAAGTCAAAGTTTAAAAACGTATTTTTTTGGAGATCCAAGATGACGGCGACCCAGCAAGTCTGAGTCTGTAGTACTCCACCCAAAACTCGGGCAAAGTGGGCTACCCTCCTCCACCATACCTTCCAAACCGTTCAAAATTGCTTTTACCTAATTTAATTGGTCAATCTGCAACTAGCTTGAATAATTTGGTGCAGTGCTAAAATGACTAAAGGAAAGAATGCCCACAGCTCGCAGCAGGCAGGAACCCCTGCCCCACCCCCTTCCCCTCCAGCAGCAGCAGAGACGTCCGCGGCCACCTCACGGGGACTTACCTACGGTGGCGAGCCTGGTCTCTGTAATTAACAAGCTGCAGGAGAAGATCAACATCATCATAGAGGAATCCAGGTCCAGGTGGGAATCGTCTATCAGTCACGCTGCAAAAGCATGACCAAGATATTGAAAAATCGAACATCGCGTTGGAGGGGCAGAGCTAAAGGCTGCAACCATGGAAGCTGCTGCAGAGTCTGCTGTGAGCCGGATCCGGACTCTCGAACTATGAGTCCGGGCCTTAGAAGAACATATCGACGACCTCGAGAATCAGGTCGCCAAAAAAATATTCGTTTGCTGGGCCTTCCCGAACGGAAAGAGGAAAGCCAGTTTGCAGTCCTCTTGGAGCAGTAACTCCCTCAGATATTGAAGCTGGAGGCTGGATCAGGTCAGGTGCGGGTAGAGTAGGCCCACCAGGTTGCAATACGCAGGCCTGGGTTGAACCAGCGCCCCTGCCCAGTCCTGTTCCGGCTTCAGTGTTACAGAGAGAAGCAAATGCCATGACATATAAGAGATCTAGGATTATGCTGTTCCAGGATTTCTCCCCAGCTTTGGTCCGCAAGAGGAGGGCTTTTGATGACATGAAGAAGCATCGAAGGGACTTAAACATCCAGTATTCCTTGCATTACCCAGCGACGCTGCGTTTTAGCCACGAAGGATCCGTCTATAACTTTGGATCGCCAGAGAAGGCCAGAGAATTTTTGGACTCTCTTAAATAGACTGTAAGAATTAATCCGTGTGGTAAATGAGGCTGTTTTGCAACCCCCCCCCCCAGTTGACCCATTTTTTCTTCTTATTTCCTTTATTGTTTAACATTGTCTCCGGGGGTGGGGAGGGGGGGGGCTTATTTGTTCTCCAGTATGCGATTTCCTCTTTATTTATATAAGCCGGGCGGTTTAGTTGATTTGTGTGGGGGAGGGTGTTTGCTCTGTTCTACCTCATTTCTTTCTTAGAGCGGGGTTTTCTTTTTCTGCTATCATACTTAGTTATTACCTGCTGAGATTGTAACTTTATAGCTTTATACACTTATACTTGGTATTATCTTTACTAAATGTATCTAGACGTTGGTTTGGGTGGGGGGTGGGGAGCTCACTTTCAACTTTAGCTTTATAGCACTCTGGAATTTCTTTATTTTACTATGTGTGGCCTGGGTTGAGGGTGGGGCGCTGGTTGGGAGAGTATACGATGGATTTACTGATAGGAAGTGATGCCCCCGGGAGCAAGGGGGAAAATCTCCTTTTAAATGTGTTTTATATTTTTCTTATTTAGAAATAGTTTTTCACTATATTGACGTGAGTGCATTAAAGAATTTCTATTTTTGTGAATTTTCTACCGTCTATGCTCGGGGTGTTTTGGTGGGGGGGGGGGGGGTTCTTCCTCCCGGGGGGTTTCGGACTTGCCTGGACAATTATGGTTAGTTAGTCATTCGATTAAATGGTGTACCTGGAATGTCAAAGGGGAATAATTCACCAATCAAAAGGAAGAAAATACTATCAAACCTCAAAAAAGAAAGGGCTGATATGGTTCCCTTACAGGAGACACATTTACTGGATAAAGAGCACTTGCAATTACAACAGGGAGGAGTTGATCAGCCCTTCTTTTCATCTTTTAGTTCAAAACGTAGGGGAGTAGTCATTCTCATTCGGAAGAACCTTCCTTTCAAAATCTTAAGTCAGATAAAGGATGAATCTGGACAGTATATACTGATCAAAGCCCTTATAAATGGAGAGGAGTCTGGGATTTTGAATCTTTCTTGTCCTCTGGCACACTTTTTCAAATTTGTAATGGAAGCATTCTCCAAACTGATGGCTTTTGGGGCTTGTTACACAATTATAGGAGGAGATTTTAACTGTATTATGGACCCAGAGGTAGACAGGATACCCAAGAGTACTGCGGGTACATCTCCTAGATCCAGACAATTGGTAGATTTGAATAAGGAACTAGGATTAGTAGATGTGTGGAGGTATCTTCACCGGCAAGGCAGACACTTTCCTTTTTAGGTGGTAAAAACAATGACTGCAGATGCTGGAAACCAGATTCTGGATTAGTGGTGCTGGAAGAGCACAGCAGTTCAGGCAGCATCCAAGGAGCAGCGAAATCGATTTTTCGGGCCATCTGGTGTGTTCTGTGGTGGAATTGGTCCTCCTGGGAGCAGATACAGCAGAGGCGGAGGAATTAGGAGTACGGGATGGCATTTTTGCAAGAGGTAGGGTGGGAAGAGGTGTAATCCAGGTAGCTGTGGGAATCGGTGGGTTTGTAAAAAAATGTCAGTGTCAAGTCGGTCGTCATTAATGGAGATGGAGAGGTCCAGGAAGGGGAGGGAGGTGTCAGAGATGGTCCAGGTAAATTTAAGGTCAGGGTGGAATGTGTTGGTGAAGTTGATGAATTGCTCAACCTCCTCGCGGGAGCACGAGGTGGCGCCAATGCAGTCATCAATGTAGCGCAGGAAGAGGTGGGGAGTGGTGCCAGTGTAATCACTTTTCTTTTTATTCTAATCCAAATAAGTGTCACACTAGAATTGCTATGTTTTTTGCTCCCTCTACTTTTCTGAATTCCACTCTATCTTGTAAAGTAGGTAATATAATAATCTCTGATCATGCTGCAGTGTACATGGAAACCAAGACTAGAGACAAAGAAACGACCCCCCGACATTGGCGTATGGATTTTTTTTTAATGAAGGGTAGTAAATTCATAAAATATCTTTCTCAAGAATTCAAAACCTTTTTGGAAATTAACTCAGGTACGGCCAGTAACCCGTCAGTGATGTGGGAGACCATTAAGGCGTTTGCGCGGGGTCTGATTATTTCATACTTGGCGACCCAAAAAAAACAAAAGGGAGAACCACAGCGTCTACTCAAGGCTCGCTTGAAGGCAGCTGAGATAGCTTATGTTATAGACCCTCTGTTGCTAAATTACAAAGGATTACAGCCTTTAGGACAGCCCTGAATACTTCACTTACACAAACGGCAAAGAGGGAAATACTATTTGCAAAGCAAAGATTATATGAGTATGGCGATAAGCCTGGTAGGTACCTAACATATCTTGCAAGGGAAGAAAGGGCCCCTCAAGCTATCACGTACATTAGGGAAAGTGCTGATACTTTGACTCATGATCATAAAAGAATCAACACAATCTTCAGAGAGTTTTACTCTGATTTGTATAAATCGCAGGATTGCGAAGACAAAGCCAAGAAGATGGAGTCCTTTTTTAAAAGCCTGGCCTTTCTGGACATAACCCCGGACCAGGTGTCAATTTTGAATGCTCCCCTAACAACCCAGGAAGTATTTGACACAATCAGGCAGCTTCAGGGTGGTAAAGCACCTGGCCCAGATGGATTTCAGGTTGAATTCTACAAAGAATTTACAGGAGTACTAGCTGGTCCACTAATGGACATGTACAACTACTCATATAGTCAGGGCTGCCTCCTGCCTTCGTTGAGAGAGTTCTCATTCTCAAAAAAAGGAAAGACCCCAGAAGATTACGCATCATACAGACCATTATCTTTATTAAATGTAGATTTTAAAATTCTTTCTAAAACATTAGCATTGAGGTTGGAGAGGGTGTTACCACACATCATAAAAGAGGACCAGATGGGGTTTATCAAGGGCCATAGATCATCTAATAACATTAGAAGGGTTTTGAATGTGATTCAAGTCTGTCATCAGGACTGAATACCGGGAATAGTAGTCTCGTTGGAGAAGGCATTTGACCAGGTTGAATGGTCATACTTGTTTTACACACTGGAAAAATATGGTGTCAGTCAGGTATTCGCTAAATGGGTCTCAATATTGTATAATGACCCCAAAGCAGCCATGATTACCAATGGATTAGGCTCAGATAGCTTCATTGTGGGTAGGGGCTGTCGTCAGGGTTGTCCTCTCTCACCGTTGTTGTTTACGCTAAAAATTGAGCCACTCGTGGAAACTATACAGGCTGATTCTAATAGAATAGCTCTGAAGGTTGGTACGGGTAAACATAAAATTACCCTTTATGCAGATGATGTTCTCCTTTTTCTTAGTAATCCTTTCATGTCCGTGCCCCGCCTGATCCAAGTAATTAACTTACTTAGTGTGTTTTCAGGTTACAAAATTAATTTCACAAAATCGGAGGCCATGCCAATGGGCGGTCTCGTGAGTATGTCCCACTTATCAGATGGATCTCGCTTTCCCTTACGGTGGTCCCTGGAGAGTTTTTTATATTTAGGTATTTTTATCACCCCAATATTTGGCCAGTTGTATAAAACCAATTTTGTGCATCTATTGGAGAGGATGATGCAGGACCTTCAACGTTGGGGGGATCTTCCAATATCTTAGTTAGATAGAATAGCTCTAGTTAAAATGAATATCTTGCCCCGTCTCCTATACCCTTCGAGAGTGCTCCCGGTGATGCTGCCGAGGCCGGATTTGCGCAAACTAAATGGTTGGCTTGGTTCTTTCATCTGGAATCAGAGACGGCCCCTTATTAAGTTAAGGAAGCTACAGCTTCCACAAGCAAGGGGAGAGTTGGGTTTTCCAGACTTTAGGAAGTATCAGCTGAGTTCTCAATTAAGCTACATAGCCGATTGGGTCTCGTCTGACCCGCAATCAACCTGGCTGGACATCGAGGCCTCTCAAGCAAAGTTCCCCCTTATTAATCTCCTATTTTTAGATTAAATGAAATCTATTATGGACCATTGTAAAAACCCTATTGTATTAAATACAATTTGCTGGAGGATAATGCAGCAAAACGAGGGCAACTCACAAAAAACCTTCCTTTATACTCATATAGTGGGAGCATGGGGTTTTCAACTGGGGCTCACAGACACCACATTTAAATCCTGGAGGTCCTGGGGTATTTCTTGCTTAGTGGTTCTGTTCGATGGGGATTAGATTCGCTTACTTACAGTGTGGAAACAGGCCCTTCGGCCCTACAAGCCCACACCGACCCGCCAAAGCACAACCCACCCAGACCCATTCCCCTGACACTACAGGCAATTTAGCATGGCCAATTCACCTAACCTGCACATTTTTGGACTGTGGGAGGAAACCGAAGTACCCGGAAAAAACCCACGCAGACACGGGGAGAATGTACAAACTCCACACAATCAGTCACCTGAGGCAGGAAGTGAACCCTGGCTCTGTGAGGCAGCAGTGCTCACCAATATGCCACCATGCCGGGAGGTTATGATGTCTTTTGAACAGCTACACCAGAAATGTGGACTACGTAATGGAGACCTCTTTTGGTACTTTCAAATCCGAGATTACATACAGAAGAAGACTACATTATTAGATTGCTCTTATAAATCCGATAGGGAACAAAGAGTGCGGTGGTCAATGGGTTTACCCTCAGTCAGCACTCTCTATCATTCACTACATAATTTAGTATCGGAAGACATGGAAAAATTGTTTAAAACATGGAATCAGAAATTGGTCTTCAGTAATATGGAACGACATCTGGGAAAATACCAGAAAGATCTCTATCTGTAATAGAACCCAAGCTACTCAATTAAAGATACTCCATAGGACTCATACAGCACCGGAATGATTGGCAAAATTTAGGGCGGGAACATTTCCAATGTGTCCTAAATGTAAAATAGAGGTTGGCACTCTCACACACTCCTGAAGAAGGGCTTATGCCCGAAACGTCGATTATCCTGTTCCCTGGATGCTGCCTGACCTGCTGCGCTTTTCCAGCAACACATTTTCAACTCTCACACACTGCTTATGGACATGTCACAAGATCCGCAAATACTGGGTCAGAGTAGCAAATGCTCTGACAGAACTCTTGGGAGCAGAAATTAGGGTGGATCCTGTATCTCTTCTGGGCTTTTCTAGTCTGCCCTCCCTGGATGTGCACAAGAAGAAATTATTCTCCATTCTTTCCTTTTGTGCAAGGAAAAATATCTTAGTAAGCTGGGTAGCTGAGGGCCCTCTAGGACTTTCGAATTGGTATAGATTGGTCATGGAATTTATTCCCCTTGACTTCCTTACAAATATGGTGCACCAAAAACTGAATTATTTTATAAAATATGGCAGCCCTTTCTGAACTATATAGATACAGATATCTCGGCCATTTTGTCAAGGGCTTTTATCTAGTTGTGGTAACAGTTCTGGCTGGTCCAGGGACCCCCAGGGGGAGGAATCCCGTACATATACAGGTTTTATTATGACTTGATGTTAATTCATTCTGAGCATGTACCTCATTATTTAATTATTATGTTATCCTTTTTTTCTCTTTAAGTAATGTAAGATATTTTATTATACGTTATGATTAGTTATAGATTAGATTAGTAGTTAGTTGAGTGTTTTTTTTCCTCTATCTTTTCTCTTTGTTTGCTACGTTTTGGTGATTATTTATTTATTATCTAATTGAATATTAATGTTTGTGTTTGTGTCTATTATTTTGTATGTTTGTAATAATATGTTATAAAAAATTATTTTTCTTCAATAAAAATATCTATTAAAAAAAATGTTTTTTTAAAAAAATAAGTCCTCCTATCAAAATGGACTGCTTCACACATTGCGCTCCATTTATGACATTTTAAAAACTTTGTTGGATAAGAACATCACCAGCTCGGCCAGTATTTATTGCCCAGAGGATAGGTAAGAATCCTAAAGGACATTTGTGAATCAGATTGGTTTTTCCTGTCAATTGGCATTGAATTTATGGTCATCCTTCGTCTCCTAATTCCAGACTTATTGCCATATTGTGATTCAAACCCAGGTCTCCGGAACATGGGTCTCTGGATTAACAGTCCACTGACAATATCACTAGGCCATTGCCTCCTCACTAACTTTCCGACCATTACTATCTTACTGATCTTTCTGTTGTCATTACATCTGGAATCTTCTTTCAGGCAGGTACAACAAATAACGAAGAAGTCTGTTGCTATGTTGACCTTTATGATCAGACGATTTGAGTATAGGAGTAAAGATGGGTATATGAATAGGAAGAGTTGAGAGGGATATGGGGTGGGTGCTGGCAGGTGGGTCTAGATTGGGTTGGGATATCTGGTCGGCATGGACAAGGTGAACTGAAGGGTCTATTTCCGTGTTGTACATTTCTATGACTCTATGTCTTCCCAAAGTACTTAGTGCTTTGGTGAGACCAAACAGGATATTGTGAGCAGTTTTGGTATCCTTGTCTAAGGAAAGGTTACCATTGAGGAAATGCAAAACCATTCATCACATAAATCCTTGGGATGGAGCGATTGTCATGTGATAAAAAATTAAATAGACGGGCATTATAGTTCTGGGAGTTCAGAAGAGCAAGACGTAAAATAATACAAACATACGAAATTTTAGAAAGTATTTCAGCCAGGCTAGGTGCCAGCAGCATTCACAGAGTCTTTACCATGAGGAGAGCAGCCTTGACAGACATCATCTCCTGGTCCAACTCTGAGGAAGAAACCACAAACCCACAAAGATACCCAACACCTCAGGGGGTCCATTAGCTACATTAAGAGTCAGGAGCACAATCTGCTGTTCATGTCTGCGTGGGTTTCCTCCGGGTGCTCCAGTTTCCTCCCACAGCACTAAAGATGTGCAGGTTAGGTGAATTGGCCATGCTAAATTGCCCGTAGTGTTAGGTGAAGGGTAAATGTAGGGCAATGGGTCTGGGTGGGTTGATCTTCGGAGGGTCGGTGTGGACTTGTTGGGCCGAAGGGCCTGTTTCCACACTGTAAATAATCTAATCTACCCAGGAGCGAGGGACAGACTGGAACCTAATCGAGGGTTTCGGGGAGGTTAATATACAGCATATCATTGGCACGTTTCCACAGATGGCCATGGAAAAAATGCCCCAGTCATCTGGCACTTGGAAGGATAGCTGGAGACCTGGACCTTGCTAGCTCCACACAGGGTAAAAACAATGACTGCAGATGCTGGAAACCAGATTCTGGATTAGTGGTGCTGGAAAAGCACAGCAGTTCAGGCAGCATCCGAGAAGCAGTAAAATCGACGTTTCGGGCAAAAGCCCTTCATCAGGAATACAGGCCTGTATTCCTGATGAAGGGCCTTTGTCCGAAACATTGATTTTACTGCTCCTCGGATGCTGCCTGAACTGCTGTGCTTTTTCAGCTCCACACAGGAACGAACGCTGTGGTTTTGGCCACTAATAATTAACTTCATGTTACTTCTCAAAGAGACCCTAGAGCAGCAGGCAGGCTTGTTGGAAATAATTGGGAAACTGGATTGAAGGTGGAGTGAGTCCCATCAATGCCATCTGTAGTGCCCTGGCTCCAGTGTGTGTGCGTCTGGAGGTCTTCAGGGACAGGTTAGTAGCTGTCATGGAAACCAAGGTCCAGCTGAACACACAGTAACTACTGGAAACGGATGCAGGCAGAAAGAAGCTGAGGACAAGAGACCTTGCTCCAGGTACCCTGTCCTCATGCAGAGACAGGGTGCTGCCAGTAGGCAATTATCTGAATTAGAAAACACTGACAGGTACTCCCATTCCACTTACCAGAGGGTCTCTTTTCAAGGCACTCCACACATGCCAGGTCCTCCACTTCCACCTCATCTCTAACCCTCAATCCTGTGAGATTTCATGCTGAAGAGGGTGAACCTGCATTTGGGTAGAACACTCATGACATGTAGCCCTTTAACTATGAATACCACCCCAGAAGGTTTCTGCTCCTAATTCCATGACCAGTGGTCTCTGTGAATGAGCAGACTCCCTCCAACTGAGGGCTCTAGGATAATAGCTGAGAGGTGACCTTATAGAGGTTTATGAAATCATGAGAAGCATGGATAGTTTGAAAAGCCAAGGATTTTTTTCTGGTGTGGGGAGTCCAAACCTAGAGTGGATAGGTGGTAGGTGCGAGAGAAAATATTTCAAAGGGGCCCAAGAGGTAACTTTTTCACAAAGAGGGTGGTTTGTGGATGGAATGAGCTGCAAGAGGAAGTTGGGGAGCTGTGAATTACAATATTGAAAAGGCATCTGGATGGGTACATGAATAAGAAGGGTTTAAAGGGATTGGGGCCAAATGCTGAAAAATGGGACTAGATCTGTCTGGTCTGGTCAGCGCAGACTCGTTAGACTGAAGGGTTTGTTTCTCTGCTGTACAGCTCTATGACTCGATGACTTTATATCCTGGCCTTCATCCTAGCATCTTTGCATCAATTCCTAAGAAAAGGCCAGCCTTGAAATGGTCATGTAGTCAAACCATAGCTTTCAGGGAAGTGAAAAAATAGTTATTATCCTTGAAGGTGTTGGCACCTATGATCCCAAACAAAATAGAGTCATAGAGTCATAGAGATGTACATCATGGAAACAGACCCTTCGGTCCAACCCGTCCATGCCAACCAGATATCCCAACCAAATCTAGTCCCACCTGCCAGCACCCGGCCCATATCCCTCCAAACCCTTCCTATTCATATACCCATCCAAATGCCTCTTAAATGTTGCAATCGTACCAGCCTCCACCACTTCCTCTGGCAGCTCATTCCATACATGTACCACCCTCTGCGTGAAAAAGTTGCCCCGTAGGTCTCTTTTATATCTTTTCCCTCTCACTCTAAACCTATGCCCTCTAGTTCTGGACTCCCTGACCCCGGGGAAAAGACTTTGCCTATCTACCCCATCCATGCCCCTCATAATTTTGAAAATCACTATAAGGTCACCCCTCAGCCTCCGACGCTCCAGGGAAAACAGCCCCAGCCCATTCAGCCTCTCCCTATAGCTCAAATCCTCCAACCCTGGCAACATCCTTGTAAATATTTTCTAAACCCTTTCAAGTTTCACAACATCTTTCCGATAGGAAGGAGACCAGAATTGCATGCAATATTCCAACAGTGGCCTAACCAATGTCCTGTACAGCCACAACATGACTTCCCAACTCCTGTACTCAAACTCTAACTAATAAAGGAAAGCATGCCAAATGCCTTCTTCACTATCCTATCTACCTGCGACTCCACTTTCAAGGAGCTATGAACCTGCACTCCAAGGTTTCTTTGTTTAGCAACACTCCCTAGGACCTTACCATTAAATGTATAAGTTCTGCTAAGATTTGCTTTCCAAAAATGCAACACCTTGCATTTATCTGAATTAAACTCCATCAGCCACTTCTCAGTCCATTGACTCATCTGGTCAAGATCCTGTTGTAATCTGATGTAATCCTCTTCGTTGTCCACTACACCTCCAATTTTGGTGTCATCTGCAAACTTACTAACTGTACCTCTTATGCTCGCATCCAAATCATTTATGTAAATGACCAAAGGTAGCAGACTCAGCACCAATCCTTGTGGCACTCCACTGGTCACAGGCCTCCAGTCTAAAAAACAGCCCTGCATCCAATTTGCCAGTTCTCCCTGTTTTCCATGAGATCTAACCTTGCAAACCAGTCTCCCATGTTATGACATCTGTTATGACATGTGATGCCACTCCGTACAGCATTGGGGTAGTATTAGCTGATAATTGGATCACTGGAGAAGAATGCCCAATAGCATATGCTAATTAGCTTAGGCTAATGCAGAGTGCAAATATGCCTAGATAGAGAAGGAAGGTTTGAAGGTCATACTTAGAGTCAGGAAGTTTCACCAATACCTTAATGGAAGTAAATTCGTAACAATAATGGATGACAAACCACTGCTTGGTCTACTCATAGAGGAGAAGGCAATGCCGCCCACAGCTTCAGCCCGAATTCAGTGATGTGCTCTAATACCAAGTGTGTACAATTACAAGTTAGAACACCATCTGGGAGGCCAATTAGCAAATGCAGATGTGCTGAGTCACCTCCCACTGGTGGATACATGACTGGTGGCACCATCACTGGGAGAGTGTGTAAATTTTCTGGGTGTACTTCCAGTCACAGCTGACAATATCAGACTTTGGAAGCAGAAAGACCCAGTCCTGGCAAAACTGAAACAGCTGGTGGTGATGGAGGAAACCAAACAACTATCACAACCAGAACTGAAACCTTTTTGGACCCAGATCACCATAAGAGAATAGCATATTATTTCCTGTTGTGAAGTCACTTCCTGTTCCTTTCCTCAGGGGGTGGTAGATGGGGTCTAATTCGATTTGTTTGTTGATAGAGTTCCAGTTGGACAAGCTAAACAAAGACATGCACGAGAATTCCTGGAAGCATGGCATTCCAAGGCATTCTCGGACCCCCAACCAGTGCCGATAATCTGTGTTTATCTACCCTGTCTTTGTCTGTCAATACATTGAAGACTTTGATCAGATCCCCCCCCCTTAGCTGAATAAATCCTCGAGAAAACAGGCCTAAATTGTTTAATTGTTCTTCATAACATAAACCCTGAAGTCTAGGCATCGTTCTTGTAAACCTATGTTATTAAAGAGATTAGACTCTCTACAGTGCGGAAACAGGCCCTTCATACCAACCCTCCAAAGAGAAACCCACACAGACCTATTCCCCACTAATGCACCTCTCACTACAGGCAATTTAGCACGGCCAATTCACCTGACCTGCACATCTTTGGACTGTGGGAGGAAACCGGAGTACCCGGAGAAAACCCACGCAGACACGGGGAGAACGCGCAAACTCCACGCAGACAGTTTCCCAAGGCTTGGAATCGAACCTGAGTCCCTGGTGCTGCGAGGCAGCAGTGCTAACCACTGAGCCACAGTACTGTCTCCAATGCCCTTAGGTCCTTCCTAATGTCTGCTCAGTACTCCAAGTGGGGTCTCAACAGGATTTTGTATAAAACTTTGAGACTATTCATTGATTGGTACTTCATATTCTGAAGGTGACACAATGATGTTGACAAGCAGCAACAGACGTCTGGTTCACATGAATAAATCTTAAATGCAGAGTTGGGAATTGGGCTGAAAGAGATGGGAAGAGACAGATGGAGATCAGTGTTCATTGGCAGGGTCATGGTTGTTCCCAGTGACTGCTAATTTTGGGATCATCATAATGTGCCAGTGAAATTCAGCAGACTGGCTCAGAGCTATCAGTCATCAAACTGCGAACTTGTAGCAGGATAATTTTATGTCAGTGAAACTCATTTTCAATGTGCATATGGGGAGCCATAACATAAATGGCGCCTTGATGCAGTCTTAAAGGTTTTGAAGAAATTTGCTTGCAAAGGATGCAAAGGATGCCCATGTGTGATCTCAAAACCTGGGGCCACCAGTTTTAAATACTGATTGGTACATTCTGTGATAAATGATACATTCGGGGGGGGGGGGAAAGGTTGTTCACAGAGGGAGTGGTGAAAATGTTTCTAAAGGGAATGTTTGTGGGAAAGAGCAAAGATGTAGTTAGGAAGAAGCTGGATTAAAAAAAGGAAATCCTAAAAGAGAAAAAGATCAAAGGATATACTGATTGGTTGAGATGAAATGGGGTGAAGGGATGCTCAGGTAAATTATGGACCAATTGGTTCTGATGGTTGCTGTTGTCCTGTGCATTTGATGTAATTCTATGTAACAGATGTTTCCCTTCAGTGCTCAAATTTGTGCATCAGACAGGAAGGTAAGAAAATTGACCAGGGAACACTCCATGCTATGAAGAGAATCCACCTGATCTAAGCATCCATTACTTTACAGTGCACTCACGTTGCATGTCTGCAGTGTACTTTCCAAGAATTTATTTTTCTCTTTCTGTTCACAGAGAAATCAGGGAATAAACGAGCAGAACAAAATGTGTGTAGTGCAAGTGTATGATCTTATTGTGAATATTTAGCAGTGTTCGTTTTCAGAATCGATGTGTGTACTGACAAGAGATCAAATGAGATGTTCGGATGAGGGAAAGAGAAGCCTAGTGTTTCTGTGCTTTCTTTTTGCAGCAGTTCCTGGGGACTTTCCAACAGCCTTCTTCCCAAGTGGTAAACAAGTTCGATTGGCAAGCGATTACTGCAGGATACTTGGTTAATGCATATCTATTGGTGCCAAGACAGAAAATACAAGGCATTCAGCAAAGTAGACCACCAGTGTTCATCAGCTGCTCTTGTTTATAACAAGTTACATTTTGGAAGCAGGGTAAGAAGCTCTGTTAATTCCTTTTTTAAAACAAAAATCAACACCTTAATCAAAACAAGATAGAAACATTTTCTTATTCGCCCAGTCACACATTCGTTCTGGATCAAAATTGAAGTTTTCTTCTCTTTGGGAAAGCTGAGTGTTTTTCTGAATGTACTTAAAGGAGTCTCTGCTTATCCCATTCAGCTGATTGGGCAGCTGGGAAACTAGTGTATTTTCTTTTGAAAGTTTTAACGAGAGACTCATTTGCAAATTGCAGAGGCAAAATAAGGCAGGAAACAAAGGGGTTTTTGTCTGCAGCACCGAGAATGTAACACTGGAGCTCTGAAGGTTTGTGTGACATGCTCAGCTTTTCTACTAAGACACAAGCATGTCTCAGACACACAGCAGGTGAGATCCCTAAATCATGAGCTATCCTCCCACAAGAACTGGCATGTCATGCTCATTACTTTTCGTAAAGATTTACATTTGCATATGAGTTGTTCAAAGATGGTCTTTGGAATGTTCCAATGTGCTGTAAAGCCAATGAAGTGCTTTTTGTGAATTATACCCACTGTTGTAATGTGTGAGACACCACTGTTAATTTGTGCCCAATGAGCCCACGCATAGAACATAGAACTGCACAGCACACAGGAACTGGCCCTTCGGCCCACATTGTGTTGAACATGACGTCAAATTAACTTAATCTCTTCTGTTCTGTCCTTGGGCCATTTCTCTCCCTTCCTTGCTTATTCATGTTGTTATCTAAAAGTATCTCAAACGCCCCTATCATGTCTGCCTCCGCCACCACCCCAGCAGCATGTTCCAGACTCTTAACACACTCTGTGTAAAAACCTTACCACTCACGTTCCCTTTGAACTTTTCCCCTCTCACTTTAAATCCATGCCCCCTTTGTATTAGATATTTCAACTCTGATTCTGACCGTCAACCCTATCTATACATCTCATAATTTTATTGAGTTCTACCAAGTCTCCCCTCAGCCTCTGTCGCTCCAGACAAAACAACCCGAGTTTTTCTAGCTTCTCCTTATAGCTCATAACCTATAATTCAGGCAGCATCCTAGGAAATGTCTTCTACACCCTCTCCAAAGCTGGCATATCCTTCCTGTTGTGACAAAAGCTGCTCCTTTAACAAGGTTATGTTGTGCTTGGATTCTGTTTTTGCCAGAGAGGTCGTAAGTGACACAGACTCTGAAAAGTCTGGGCTGAAGTGTTTCAGGGCCAATTTGATAATAGCTAACAGGTACTACCCCAGGCAGAAGACTTTCAAGACTAAAAATACACGCTTGTACAATGAAAGGAGAGTGGCCAGCTCTCCCAGTCCAGCTTTTCTCTGGTAAAAACAATGACTGCAGATGCTGGAAACCAGATTCTAGATTAGAGTGGTGCTGGAAAAGCACAGCAGTTCAGGCAGCATCCAAGGAGCAGAAAAATCGATGTTTCGGGCTAAAGCCCTTCATCAGGAATACAGGCAGAGTGCCTGAAGGGTGGAGACATAAATGAGAGGAGGGTGGGGGTGGGGAGAAAGTAGCATAGAGTACAATAGGTGAGTGGGGGTGGGGATGAAGGCAATAGGTCGGAGAGGAGGGTGGGGGAAGGTAGCAAAGAGTACAATGGGTGAATGGAGGTGGGGATGAAGGTGATAGGTCAGAGAGGAGGGTGGAGTGGGTAGGTGGAAAGGAAGATAGGCAGGTAGGAGTCTGTTTCAGGAGTTGATGGGAAGGGTGAAGGCAGTAACAAATTAAAAATACTGTATATGAATGCACGAAGCATTAGAAATAAGATGGATGAGCTTGAGGCTCTTTTGGAAATTGGCAGATACGATATTGTGGGGATAACTGAGACGTGGCTGCAAGTGGACAGGGCCTGGGAAATGAATATTCAAGGCTACACGTGCTATCGTAAGGACAGAGTGACGGGCAGAGGGGGTGGCGTGGCCATGTTGGTAAGGGATGATATTCAGTCCCTTCCGTGGGGGGACCTAAAATCAGGGGATGTAGAGTCAGTCTGGATACAGCTGAGAAATAGTAAGGGTAAAAAGACCCTCTTGGGAGTTAGCTGCAGGCCCCCAAACAGTAGTCTGGATGTCGGAAGTCAAGTTGAATCAGGAGTTGAAATTGGCCTGTCGCAAAGATGTTACTACAGTTGTTATGGGGGATTTCAACATGCAGGTAGACTGGGAGAGTCAGGATGGTATTGGACCTCAAGAAAGAGACTTTGTGGAGTGCCTCCGAGACGGATTCTTAGAACAGCTGGTGCTGGAGCCGACCAGGGAGAAGGCAATTCTGGATCTGGTATTTTGCAATGAACCAGAATTGATCAGGGACCTCGAAGTGAAGGAGCCATTGGGAAGTAGTGACCATAATACAATAAGCTTCAATCTGCAATTTGAGAGGGAGAGGGTACAATCGGAAGTGACAATATTTCAGTTGAATAAAAGGAACAATAGAGCTATGAGGGAGGAGCTGGCCAAAGTACAATGGTGCAATACTTTAGCAGGGATGACAGTGGAGGAACAATGGCAGATACTTCTGTGTATAATGCAGAAGATGCAGGATCAGTTCATTCCATAAAGGAAGAAAGATCTGAAGGGGAGGCTGGGGTGGCCGTGGCTGATGAAGGAAGTTAAGAAACATATAAAGTTAAAAGAGAAAAAGTATAACATCGCAAAGATAAGTGGGAAAACGGAGGACTGGGAAGCTTTTAAAGAACAACAGAAGATTACTAAGAAGGAAATACACAGAGAAAAAATGAGGTACGAAGGTAAACTGGCCAAAAATATAAAGGAAGATAGTAAAAGCTTTTTTAGGTATGTGAAAGGGGAAAATATGGTTAAGACTAAAATTGGGCCCTTGAAGACAGAAACAGGGGAATATATTATGGGGAACAAAGAAATGGCAGAAGAATTGAATTGGTACTTCAGATCTGTGTTCACTGGGGAAGACACAAGCAATCTCCCTGAGGTAACAGTGGCTGAAGGACCTGAACTTAAGGGAATTTATATTTGCCAGGAATTGGTGTTGGAGAGACTGTTAGGTCTGAAGGTTGATAAGTCCCCGGGGCCTGATGGTCTACATCCCAGGGTACTGAAGGAGGTGGTTCAGGAAATCGTGGATGCGTTGGTGATTATTTTCCAGAGTTCGATAGATTCGGGATCGGTTCCTGCGAATTGGAGGGTGGCTAATGTTATACCACTTTTTAAGAAAGGTGGGAGAGAGAAAGTGGGAAATTATAGACCAGTTAGTCTGACTTCAGTGGTGGGAAAGATGCTGGAGTCTATTATAAAGGATGAAATTATGACACATTTGGATAGTAGTAACAGGATAGGTCAGAGTCAGCATGGATTTATGAAGGGGAAATCATGCTTGACTAATCTTCTGGAATTTTTTGAGGATGTAACTCTGAAGATGGACAAGGGAGATCCAGTAGATGTAGTGTACCTGGACTTTCAGAAAGCTTTTGATAAAGTCCCACATAGGAGGTTAGTGAGCAAAATTAGGGGGCATGGTATTGGGGGCAAAGTACTAACTTGGATTGAAAGTTGGTTGGCTGACAGGAAACAAAGAGTAGTGATAAACGGTTCCATTTCGGAATGGCAGGCAGTGACCAGTGGGATACCATAGGGATCAGTGCTGGGACCGCAGCTTTTTACAATATATATTAATGATATAGAAGATGGTATTAGTAATAACATTTGCAAATTTGGTGATGATACTAAGCTGGGTGGCAGGGTGAAATGTGAGGAGGATGTTAGGAGATTACAGGGTGACCTGGACAGGTTAGGTGAGTGGTCAGATGCATGGCAGATGCAGTTTAATGAGGATAAATGTATGGTTATCCACTTTGGTGGCAAGAACAGGAAGGCAGATTACTACCTAAATGGAATCAATTTAGGTAAAGGGGCAGTACAAAGAGATCTGGATGTTCTTGTACACCAGTCAATGAAGGTAAGCATGCAGGTACAGCAGGTAGTGAAGAAGGCTAATAGCATGCTGACCTTCATAACAAGACGGATTGCGTATAGAAGCAAAGAGGTTCTTCTGCAGCTGTACAGGGCCCTGGTGAGACCACACCTGGAGTATTGTGTGCAGTTCTGATCTCCAAATTTGAGGAAAGACATTCTGGCTATTGAGGGAGTGCAGCGTAGGTTCACAAGGTCAATTCCTGGAATACGCTGAAAGACTGGAGTGCCTGGGCTTGTATACCCTTGAGTTTAGAAGACTGAGAGGGGATCTGATTGAGACATATAAGATTATTAAAGAATTGGACACTCTGGAGGCAGGAAACATGTTTCCGCTGATGGGTGAGTGCCGAACCAGAGGACACAGCTTAAACATACGCAGTAGACCATTTAGAACAGAGATGAGGAGAAACTTCTTTACCCAGAGAGTGGTGGCTGTGTGGAATGCTCTGCCCCAGAGGGCAGTGGAGGCCTAGTCTCTGGATTCATTTAAGAAAGAGTTGGATAGAGCTCTCAAGGATAGTGGAATCAAGGGTTATGGAGATAAGGCAGGAACAGGATACTGATTGAGGATGATCAGCCATGATCATATTGAATGGTGGTGCAGGCTCGAAGGGCAGAATGGCCTACTCCTGCACCTATTGTCTATTGACATGGTTGAAGAGCTTCAGGGCAGATGAAATGACCTGCGAGTTGCAGTGGGAGAGGGACTCCCTGAGATTCTTGTAGAGAGAGGAGGAAAACTTCTTCAAGGCAGGCATCCTTGCAAGAGGATTCACAGTCGGGTTAAAATCAACCAGGTAAAAACAAGGACTGCAGATGCTGGAAACCAGATTCTGGATTAGAGTAGTGCTGGAAAAGCACAGCAGGTCAGGCACCCAGCTTTTCTCTGGTTTGGATTGTTTTTTAGCAGGACTGTTGAAAAGCTGTTAAAGGTTCATGCTCGTCCGCGCTCTCTGACTTGTCTCCTGTAAGACCCTTTGTTTCATTTTTCCTTTTGTGCCAAAGGGTGTTTATGGAACTTACTGCAAGTATTTGGAACAGCATTATTAGGTTGGGATAATCTGTTGAGTTTTCAGATAGGTTAAGTTATTCTGTACTCTGTTCTCTTTTGTTTTTGTTTCATTCAGTAATCTTGGAAATAAATTTTGTTTTGTTTAAAACTACGCGGTTTGACCAACTGAATCCCTCCTGGAATATCTGTATTACACCTGCTTAAAACAGCTAGCAAAGATAGGGTCTGGGCTACTTTCTTAAAATGTTTTGAGGGGGTCTGGCCTGGACAATAACTCTGCAATATGATGACTGGAATTGAATACAATACTCGAAGTGTGGCCTAACCAAAGTCTTATGAAGTTGCAACATGTCATGCTGAGTCTTGCACTCAATTCCCCAACCAATAAAGGCAAGTATGCCATACGCCTTCTTTAGCACCCTATCTACTATGTGGTCACTTTCAGGGAGAAATGGACTTAAACCCCAAGATCCCTATGTACATTAATGCTGTTCAGGGTACTGTCATTAACTGTATACTTTACATATAGGAATATAAAAAATAGAAATGGGATTGGACCATTCGGACCTTTGAAGCTGCTACACCATTTAATAGGATCATGGCTGATGATCTAACTCATTATCCTGCACATCCTTCCTCTCCATGCCCTTTGACTCTTTTAGCCGTCAAAACTATATCTAATCCCTTCTTGAAAACAGTCAATGTGTTGCCTGGGAATCAAACCTGGGTTGCAAGAATAGGAATCTTGTCAGATAGCACAGCAGTCGCAGCACACCAAACAACAGTATGATAGTAAATTGACGATCTATGTCACATAATATTGTTTGAGGAATAAATATAAATTATGACATATAATTATCAATATATAATTCTAAATATTAATAGAGATATCCATAAACTCAGTGGGCTGTATGGTTGACTTCTGCTCCTTTTTCCTGTGGTCCTATACTGACCAAAGTATCTCGGAACTCCCATGTGCATTGTGAAAGTAATGACATTGAATCTTTTACTTTCATCTGAGAGGCAAGGCAGGACCTTGGTGAAACATTAAACTGATTGCCTCACAACAAAGACAGTACTGCCATCAGTGCAGTATTCCCACAGGACTGTGTTGGGAGCATCAGCCTAGATTGTAGAATATAGGACATAGACCATTGCATAACAGGAACAGGCCTTTTGGCCCACTGTGCCTGTGCTGACCATGATGTGATTCTAAACTGATCCATCACAATTATGTTCTCAATTATCTGCAGTGACATTTGAACCAATACCCTTCTGACCCATTGGGGCTGAGGTTCCCATGATGGAAAACATTTTCCCATTTTTTAAAAAATGTATGGTTGTCAATGAATTAATTGGTGATTAAAATAGCCCCTCTACCATCGAAGAAGTGTCTCACCTACCAACCAACTCATCAGAATCTGATTGGAGAGTTTCTGTGAGTTTCTCAGAATTACAGTCTGCGACACTGACGTTCCTGATCATTAGATGATGCCGGCCAATCAGAGGCTGGAAGCTTCTGGGTCCTAATGCCTTGCCAGTCAAAGCCTGCAGCTCTGAGGATCCAGTGGCAAGAAGAGAGGTAAATTCTGCACTCTTCTCGTGGTGTGGGGTGGGCCTAGCTCGACTCACAAAGAAAGATGGGAGTTGTGGTGTGGGAGGAGCACAGCAAGAAGAGGGCAGTGGCTTTCAGAGACCACCCCCAAGCCCCTGTCCATGTCACTGACTAGCCCTGGATTGGGGCAATTGGAGCCACTTGAAATAGACCGTCTTTCTTACCCACTGAGGTAGTAGGGGAGATGGCTTATGTGGCGGCTCACCAATCACTTAAGAACTCTAATTAGTGCCGAGCCGAGAGAGTTGTCCTTAAACCTTTCCCAGCAATTAATTAATATGTGGGGTTGAGTCTCTCTCTGGGGACAACTCCCCCCTGTAATTCCCCCTTCTCACCATCTCCAGGGAGGGCTAAATCATGTTCCATGGAAGGTTTTGTTAACCTATCTGGACATTTGTCAATCTCAATCCTTGCCTTGAATGCCTGCACTTTCTGATTGTCCTGTTGTTGCTTCCAGATACTTTCATAACCAGTCTGTTCCAGAGCAGGTAGGACTGGAACCTGGGCCTCCTGGGTCAGTGATAGCGACACTTCTAGTGTGCCACAAGAGACCTCCCACACTCTGATTCTTCACTGGAATAGAGAGGAAACAATTTTGCTGAATGGGTCCATGCACAACATTAAGGTCAAAATGACAGCCTGTGACAAAATTGAAAAAACAATGGCATTGGGAAGATGCCCTCCATTTCAAATGTCACCAACAGATACAGTCTCCACTAAGTATAACACATGTGGTGGCTCCTGACAAAGGGTTTCAGTCTGAAATGTTGACTTTCCTGCTCCTCGCATGCTGTGTGACCTGCTGTGTTCTTCCAGCTTCGGATATATTGACTCTACCTCCAGCATCTGGAGCAATGGCCTGACTATAGATGAAAAGGTCCAGTAGAGAATAACAATTTAATGAAATCAATATATGAAATATTCCAACTTCTTAATATGTGGTGCCTTTATAATTGATCTCAATAGTAATAATAAACACTTCCAAGTTAAAATGTTTGCACATGCAGAATTAATTATGCACACTGTCAGCAACAACTTGTTAGTGCTGAGCTGGTGCATTGTATACAGTTGAGGAATCCACATTACAGAAAAGATGTGAAAGCAGGAGAGAGGGAGAGTGCAGAAACAAGAATACTTCCAGAATTGACCAACTTCATTGATGAGGATCAATTGAAAAAGTTGAGACTGTTCTTCGTGGAGAGGAAAAGGTTGAGAAGAGATTTAATAGAGGTTTAAAACTCATGAGCAGGGAGAAGCTGTACCCACTCATAAAAGGAAAAAGAACAAGAGGGGCATAGATATGCAAATGAAGGATAACATGAGAATGAACGTTTCCACTCAGTAAGTAGTTAGGGTATGGAATGCACTGCCTGCTAATGTAGTGGGAGCAGATTTAATTGAAGCATTCATGTGGGCATTGGATGCTTATTTGGGTAGAAATGGTTTGCAGAGATATGGGGGAAGGCAGGAATTTGGGACTGGGTGATAGAACTGGTGCAGGCATGAGGGGCTGAATGGCCTCCTTCTACACCGCAACAGTTCTGTGATTCTGTAAATTCTGATTTGCTGAAAACTCACTTCACTTTCAGGGTGAGTAGAAACTGTTCCTCAAGTTCCGAAGAGAAACTGCAGTGAAGTTTCGAAAAAAATGAGTGACTAAACAAATGGGAACGTAAACAGCTACATGCAAAATAAAATGGGAAGAAAAATTGACAAGATTGCAAAACAAATTGTGAAATCTTGTTTTTAAGTTAATATAAAATGAGCAGAATCAGAAAAGGACACTGCAGTCTATTTCACTTGTTCAGTATTTTTTTGAAATATTAAATTTCAGATTACCCTCCCATTCCACTGTCCGAATTTTCGTTACCAATTCACCCCACTGTTCCTTGATGTTGCAAATTGCAATCGGCCCTTAGACTATTCATTTCAGCGATTCGGCGCATTCCTGTCAAATTATCAATTTAAAACTGTCACCAAAACATTCAGGAGTGAGACTGAGGGATATTTCTTTGTGTAGAGTATTATGAATGGAAAGTTCGAGGCAGAAACCATTGCATTTGTAAGGGATCAATTGGATGATCTACTGATTCAGGAACCAAGACAGAAATTGGAGTAGAGCAAAGGGCTCTGGCTTGCTTTGGATTGACTTTTTAAAGAATCAAAGAAGTAGACTTCTTTGATTCATTACAAGGAGACTTCTTTGATTATGCAAAATCTTTTGGTTTACGTTTAAGATTTTACCTTTAAGTTCTTCAATATAATTTATTATAAAACATGAAGCAAGTCATTATTTTAAAGTTTTCTTGGTATTTAATGATCATTTTTGTTTTGTTGTTTTGCTTTCAGTGATTTCAGTTTCTCTTAGCTCCATCGATTACATATTTATTGAAATTTTACGAGTTTCTGAGGGATAGAATTTTCTTTAATGTCTCATGTATTCAGTATAAAATACAGTGAAGAATATGTACTGTCATCATACATGAACACCATTCACATTAACTTGCAATAAATTTTTTAAAAACTTAGTGAGTCCAACTTTTCCTTCCTTGCTGCTACAGCGTACTACACCGGTGTCTCACTCTAGGCTTCCCGGCCCACACCATGCCGCTGTCAGTGCCCCACTCCAGGCTTCCCGGCCCACACCATACTGCTGTCAGTGTCCCACTCCAGGCTTCCCGGCCCACACCATACCGCTGTCAGTGTCTCACTCCAGGCTTCCCAGCCCACACCATACCGCTATCAGATTCCCACTCCAGGCTTCCTGGCCCACACCAAACTGCTGTCAGTGCCCCACTCCAGGCTTCCCGGCTCACACCATGCCGCTGTCAGTGCTCCATTCCAGGCTTCTCGGCCCACACCATGCCACTGTCAGTGCTCCACTCCAGGCTTCCCGGCCCACACCAAACTGCTGTCAGTGCCCCACTCCAGGCTTCCCGGCCCACACCAAACCGCTGTCAGTGCTCCACTCCAGGCTTCCCGGCCCACACCATACCACTGTCAGATTCCCACTCCAGGCTTCCCGGCCTACACCAAACCCTGTCAGTGCTCCACTTCAGGCTCCCGGCCCACACCATGCCGCTGTCAGTGCCCCACTCCAGGCTTCCCAGCTCACACCATGCCGCTGTCAGTGCTCCACTCCAGGCTCCCGGCCCACACCATGCCGCTGTCAGTGCCCCACTCCAGGCTTCCCAGCTCACACCATACCGCTGTCAGATTCCTGCTACAGGCTTCCCAGCCCACACCATACTGCTGTCAGATTCCCACTCCAGGCGTCCCGGTCCACGCCATGCCACTCTCAGTGCCCCACTCCAGACTTCCCAACACACACCATGCCATTGTCAGATTCCTGCTCTAGGCTTTCCAGGCCACACTGTGCTGTTGCCAGATTCCCGCTCCAGGCTTCCCAGCACACACCATGCCACCACAAGCGGCCCACTCCACGCAGATGCACGAGTCCAGGCTTCACAGGCTGAATGACTGACTCTGTATCCACATTGCCTCTGAAGATGCTGGAGCCCAGGAAAGGCTGTCTCCTGCCAAAGAGCTTTCTTTTTCAGTTAAGTTTGAGAAAGGAGGAGGAAAATGAAGAAGAAAAAAATAATGCAGACGAAGAGGCTAAGCCCAGCACAGGAGACCGTATGCTGCCTACATCTTGACCAAGAGGTAGGCTTTAATCAGTTTGATGGTGATCTTGTCCACAGGAGAAGGCTTTAACTTCAATTTCTATCACACTCACTTGAATGAATCCATTTACTTTACAATGAGTGATAAGTACAGACAAACATGCGCATCAGGAGCTGGACATCTCTTTCACAATTATCTCAGGGCAGTGTCCTACATTCAACCATCTTCACCTGCTTCATCAATGACCTTCCCTCCATTAAAAGGTTGGAGTGGGGATGTTTGCTGATGATTGTATAATGTTCAGCACCATTCCAACTCCTCTAATATTACCCAGGTCTTGCAGAAATTAGACATAAACTGTTTGGATATCTGAGGTTACACTAAAATAAAACAAAGAACTATGGCTGCTGGAAATCTGAAAGTAAAACATCAATTACGAGAGAAACTCAGCAGGTCTGTCTGCAACTGGGGAGAGAAAACAGAGTTAATATTTCAGGTCCAGTGAAGGTCCATTGAGGAAGGGTGACTGGACTTGAATCATTCTCTCCACACATGCTAGCAGACCTGCTGTGTTTCTTCAACAATTTCTCTTTTTGTTTCAGGTTTCCAGTAGCCGCAGTTCTTTGTTTTATTTTAGTGCATCCTCTGATATCCAAACAGTCCACGTCCAAATACAGCAAAACTTGATCAATATCCAGGCTTGGGCTGAACAGTGGCAAGTTACGTTCTTGCCTCACAAATGCCAGACAATGATCATCTGGGAGGACAAGGCAGTGGATACATGACAGCACCACCACCTGAAGGTGCCCCTGCAAGTCACTCACCATCCTGGCCCTGGAAGCATATTACCTTCCTTCAATGCTGCTGGGTCAAAATCCTGGAACTCCCTTCCAGGTTCAAGAAGGCAGCTCACCACCACCTTCACAAGGGCAACTAGGACCAGGCAATAAATACTGTCCAAGCCAGTAACCAGGGACAGGCAACTGATGTGGGCCCAGTTAATAATATGCACATCCCATTAAAGAACCAGAAAAAAATAGGACCAGGATATAAAGCTCCTCGGGTCTTCTGCAAGATTCAATTGGATGATAGCTGATCTGGCTCTGAACTCAAATCCACAACCCCACTTATTCCTGGTGAGCTTTCAATGCCTATTTTAGAAAGAAAATGCTTCCTTTTCATCCCCTTACCAAAAATAGACAATTTTACTTTTTTTTCACATTATACTCTCTTTGCCACACTCTCATTGTCCACTATGATAATCTATTAATTCTAAGGACCATTTATTTCCAGTTCTATTTCATGCTTTTAAAAACTGATGACTGAAATGAGAAAGAGCTATTTTGAAACCAATATTTGGAAGGGTGGCTGTACGTTTTAAAAAGCAAGTAACTTGATAGTCATGGTCTATGGACTAGTGATCAGTAACCAATAACAGATACCATATTTTGTTTGCCAACAGCTGTGTGATTAGTTTTCAGGAAATTTAACAGCTTGTGGCTGAGAACAAGTTATAGAGAGACAGAGAACTGTTCAGTTCCTCCCTAGTTGAGGAGCAGCTGTCTGTTCTCTGCAGTCAAAACTAATTCTACACATAAAGAAAATCAGCTTATCTTTCCAGATAACAGAACTTGTAAGTTGTGAGTTTTCACAGATAAGCCAGAAATTATTTATAGATGAACCATCCACTTATTTTCTCTTACCAACGAGTAGAAGCATCTAAAGAAAAGACAAAGCTGAGCCCTCAAATTACCACACATGCAGCAGTGCTCCTCTGAACCTTTTCTCCCCCAGAACCCCAGACAATCACACCTTCCCTGCCCCAACCAGACCCTCCCCTTCCAACACAATATGATTCCACACCTCCAGGACCTAACACTTGCTGAGCCAGCCACTCCTCCCGCCCGCTGGCCCAGGCACAACACACTCACAGACACTGACAACACACACACAGACACACACACATACACTGCCATGATGTCCTCCCCACACTGCCACTACTACCAGCACAATCGCACTCACTTCTCTCATCACAAGCCATCCTAGGCCCACACTGCCCATACACACCAGATTTTCATAGCAACACTCAAAGTGTTTGTCTGGATATTTAATTCCCAAAACTTGGCAAACCCTAAAAACTTGGCAATTTCCCCATTTGGCACTTACTCAAACACAATCTTGTTTACTGCATCCTACTTTCCCTAACCCAATCACCTTACCTAAATGCCATCCTACTTATCTAGCACTGTACTTACCTGATACCATACGCACCTGTCACCCTAACTCTTCAACCAACAGCCATTCTTACCCCACACTTACCTTCATATCCACCCCTTTCAACTTCAGAATCCAGCATGCTGACTGCTGCAAGAGGGGATGTCCTTTGTCATCCCTCCAACTATCCTGCATTGAAAGGGAATTGTTTGATTTTTGGTACACTCCACATTTCTGACACAGTCCAGATCAGAAATGCGGAAATCTGAAAAAAAAGTACAGGAGTGGAGAGGTAATCTGGCTGTGGTATTCAATAAGGAAAATCCAGCCCTTTGAGTCAAAACTCTGAGCAACTTCTTTTGTTGTTCTGTTTGGCTAGACACCTTCAGCATTATGTATCACACTATTTAGTCAGAATTACAACACCTCCTTATCATAGGCATCCATTAAAAAATAAAAGAAACGTTATAGCAATGAGGCATTTAATTAGCTATTGGGAACAACAGAGACTCAAGGCTATAATTTTGTAACTAAAGTAAATAACTCACCAGATTTATCACAACAGCCATTAATATGTCTCACAATTGCAATAAACACAGCATAACATACAGAATGTTTCAAACCTGCTGCTATTGTGTCTGCAATATTCTGTTTGTAATACAAACTAACTTTAATAGGATGGCTAATCACTTGCCAATAAATTGCATCTAGCAGCAATTTGTTTGTGGTGTATGATAGTATTTCATATGTGTTTCACACACAAATACACCCTGCACATTAGCTTTGATATTGAACAATGAGCTTGAGAGTTGTGAATTCTAAACGCAGACAATAATCAGTGAAATTATATTTACTAAATCCAAAGATCTGCATTCTCTCATTAGGAAAAACTCCAGCAAAGTGTCCGATTGTCAAGAACCGCTTCCTGCATGGAAAGTTTACACATAATTCTAGTTAACTCTCAATAGCCTCTCCCAATCGCTCATATTGTCAGCACCAAATAAAAGATTTGCCCTCTAAGAGATGGAAATATACATATCCTTGGCATACTTTGCATACACCCAGAGAGCTAAAAGAACAGTGGTCTCGGCCAGGCATGGCAGTCTCCTGGTGTGGTGGTCTTGAACCAGGAAGGCCAGTCTTGACCCGGTGAGAAGGTCTTGTCCCACTGTGGAGGTCTTCTTTATCTTTAACATCCAGGTATGCCAGCAGCCTGACAGGCAGTCTCATCCAGGAGTGATGGTCTCAGCCAAATATGACAGTCATTTAGGTGGAGGCTTCCGACCCAATATTCCAGCAACTCGGAATGGCAGTCTCATCCCGTTGCATCTTCAGGGTATTCCATCATTTCTCAATCAATTTACCCCAATGCCAGGAGCCAAGAACTGAACTGTGATGAACTTTGTCTTAATTTTCCTTTTCTTATCATTATGTAGGCACTGTCGTGGGGTTACTCATGAAATTTCTCCCAGTATTTCTTCATGTAAAAGTATGTGTGACAATAAATTTCTATTCTCTTCGAAGCATTTTTATGTGGGAAGCTAGGGAAGTGATTGCTGGGCCCCTTGCTGAGATATTTGTATCATTGATAGTCACAGGTGAGGTGCAGGAAGACTGGAGGTTGGTTAATGTGGTAGCATTATTCAGGAAAGGTGGTAAGAACAAGCCAGGGAAATAGACACTGGTGACGTCGGTGGTGGGCAAGTTGTTGGAGGAAATCCTGAGGAACAGGATGTATTTGGAAAGGCAAGGACTGATTAGGGATAGTCAACATTGCTGTGTGCATGGGAAATCATGTCTCACAAGCTTGATTATTTTTTTGAAAAACTAATAAAAAGGATTAATGAGGGCAGAGCGGTTGACATGATCTATATGGACTTTAGTAAGGCGTTTGACAAGGTTCCCCATGGGAGACTGTTTAGCGAGGTTAGATCTCAGAGAATACAGGGAGAACTAGCCATTTGGATACAGAATTGGCTCAAAGGTAAAAGCCAGACGGTGGTGGTGGAGGGTTGTTTTTCAGACTGGAGGCCTGTGACCAGTGGAGTGCCACTAGGATTGATGCTGAGTCAACTACTTTTCATCATTCATATAAATGATTTGGATGTGTGCATAAGTGATGTGGTTAGTAGGTTTGCAGATGACACCAAAATTGGAGGTGTAGTGGACAGCAAAGATTACCTCAGATTACAACGGGATCTTGATCAGATGGGCCACTGGGCTGAGAAGTGATAGATGGAGTTTAATTTAGATAAATACGAGGTGCTGTATTTTGGGAAAGCAAATCTTAGCAGGACTTATACACTTAAGGGTGAGACCCTCAGGAGTGTTGCTTAGAGTGCAGGTTTATAACTCCTTGAAAGTAGAGTTGCAGGTTGATAGGACAATGAAGAAGGCGTTTGGTATGCTTTCCTTTATTGGTAAGGGCATTGCATATAGGAGTTAGGAGGTCATGTTGCACCTCTACAGTATGTTGGTTAGGCCACATTTGGAATATTGTATGCAATTCTGGTCTTCCTATCAGAAAGATGTTGTGAAAGTTGAAAGGGTTCAGAAAAGACTTACAAGGCTGAGGGGTGACCTCACAGAGGTTTATAAAATCCTATGGGGCATGGATAGGATAAATAGATAAAGTCTTTTCCCTGGGGTGGGGGAATCCATTACTAGTGGGTATAATTTTAGGTGAAGATATAAAAGGGACCTAAAGGACAACTTTTTCACACAGAGGGTGGTGCGTGTATGGAATGAGCTCCCAGAGGAAGTGGTGGATGCTGGTACAATTACATTTTTCAAAAGGCATCTGGATGGATATATGAATAAGAAGGATTTAGAGAGATATGGGTCAAGTGCTGGCAAATGGGACCGGATTAGGTTGGGATATCTGGTCAGCATGGACGAGTTGGACTGAAGGGTCTGTTTCTGTGCAGTACATCTCTATAACTGTCTGACTCATTGACATGCATGCATCACACTTTATCATAGCACAAATTTCTTTTGCAAGTTTGGAAATAAATGGGAAAGAAAAAAAATGTGGTGCATTTACAATGTGATTTTTATTATCTCAGGATATTTTAGCCAGTGCAGAGCTCCAAGGGAAGTATCCAAAGAGTTTGCCATCGATAAGAAGTGAGAGAGAACCACCAGTCAGTGCAAAGGAATGAGGAAGGGTCAAATACCAGATTATTTGCAGATGGCAGGGCACTAGGAAGCTCAGAGGAACAGAGGGATTTCGGGGCATTTGTCCACAGATCCCTGAAGGTGCTGGACAGGTTAATACAGTGGTTAAGATCGTATATAGGACACTTGCCATTATAAGTTGTGACATTGCTTATGACAGCATGAAGGCAAATTGGTCATTTTGATGATGTAATTAGGATTTATACATTTTGTGATGGCCTGTGGAATAATGGGACATTATTGTTCACTCCTCCCAATTAAGTCTTAACAGAAGACAAGAGAAACATATACTGAAATGTTTGGCTTTATGAAGAGAAACTGATTGATTATAAATTTCTATGAATCAGAAGAATTGTAGAAGACAGTTGACCTGAAAGGGTTAACTCAGAAGCTTTTTTATAGCTCCATCTACTGATATGTAAATGTCTACCTCTTAATTATTCTGAGTGTTTTGTTTGAGTTTGCTGTTAGCCATTGCCACACACTACAGCCAGATAACACACTTACCAGAGCATAGGAGATAACAATGGGAAAATCTTATGGGGACCAGAATCACTTGGGCTATGGCAGTGTTTGGTACAGAATCGGATGGAATTCTGGTCAGGCACCTCTCAATGTCGGGGGCATCTTGTTACATCTTTTATGCATTTTCCGAGCAGGAAGATGAGTTCCTCATGAGGGAGCAATGCTGTGTCAATTAAAGGGAAATCATGCCTGTTCAATGATGTAATAATGTCACCACTTGTCCCATTAATACTCAGCTCCCTAACTTACCAAACACGCTGAATAAGCTCAATATCAAGCGTTCTCAATGTTAAACACAGAGCAGGAATTGGTGACTTTGTCTCACCACTTGCTCCAAAGGACTCCATGTTGGACAGTGGGGATTGATTTCTCAAGATATAGGGGCAGAAATTAGGCTGTTCAGCCCATCAGGTCTGCTCCACCATTCAATCATGGCTAATACGTTTCTCAACCCCCATTCTCCCAATTTCTCCCAGTAATCCTTAATTCCCTTGATAATCAAGAACCTACCTATCTCAGCCGTAGACATATTCAATGACCTGGCCTCCCACAGACTTCTGTGGCAATGAATTCCATAGATTTCTCAGGTCATGCTCTGTGGGCCATGGCCACACACTCCTCATATCGATGAACATTGGCATCCAACATGTGCTAGCCCCTGAGAATCCACATGGCATATCTCTGATCCACTTCTAGACTGCATCTGCACTTCAAATCTGTATCTTTGACTGCAGGAGAAATGATCATTGTAATACTGCTGTGAGGACACTGTGCACTCAAGCACACACTCACTGGCTGGACCAAGCTGGATCTCTGGTCTGTTTACATTCCGTTACAGCGCTCACTCACTCTAAGCTGATCTGAATGCTCCCAACATCCCTACTTGGTCTTGATTTTTATTGCCTTATCCTTCAGCCAGAGATAACAGGCTCATGTTACTTCTGTCTTTCCTTGCTGTTAAGCACAGGCACAAAGCTTGTCATTGTTGTTAGCCAAATCAATGAAGATAACCTCTGCTCAGGGAATTCATGGCAATAAGTCAAGGGAAGCCTCCAGTATAAGTCCAGGATTTGGTTACAGTCTGTCAGCTGCTCAGGGTGATCAGATTGAGATGGTGTCGTCTTGAGGGGTGAGGACATAAAATTTGAGAAACCCACCATACCATTTTACTCTTTTCACTCAGTTACAGCCCGTTTTCTTCCTTGATTGAAAGAAAGACAGGTATTGTGGGAGATTAAAGTTTGGCACAGCTTTTACAGTTGCTGGAGAGTTTTGCCAGGAGGTGAACAGTTTTACTAAATGAGTAGCAGTGCAGAGTTAATGGTGTCAGGGGTTGGTCTGGGTGAGAGTGAATGATGTAAAATGCTAACAGGCAATGATGAAAATGATAGAGCATGAATCTTGGTGGAAGGTGGTACAGTAACAGAGATGGAGTGAATGTGAGATATCAGAGAAAAGATGTGAGCACCTACACCGAGCAAATCATAACCTTCCAATATTGATATCTATTCCTCTAGATAAATGAAGCCACACTGACGTAGGCAGTAGCCTTGCACCAATGCACAGTGAGGTGCCAATATTCCCCTGTCTGCCACCTCTGGTACAAACCAAGCAGAGCACCTCCAGACTGCCCGTGCTTGTCCATGAGCTCAAAGGGCTTTTAAAAAATGGCACCAGTACAGGGATGTACTGGGATCATCAGTGAATGGGGAGTTGTTCAGGAACTGCACATGGTAGGTTGGGCTTAGAATTGGATGAAAAGGACACCATTGTGGTTAATAAGGTAAATTTGGTAAGATACAGTGACTAAACCTGTGTGGGAAAATAGTAACTTCCAGTGTTGAGAGTGTTGTATAATTGTGCCCTGCATTAAGTTTACCTCATGGCTGCAAATAGACAGATAACCTTTTAACCTTATTAAATGTTGCTGTGTTTGCTAAATTTTGATGTCTGCCACAGAAAGCTGACACTAATTTCTCTCTCCATTGGGGTAACTCTATCTGTATCTCACTTTCCCCGTGTCTTTGTATTTCTATCTGCCTGTCTTTATATCTTCATATTTTTATCACCCGATCTCTCAAGGAATACCGGAACAGAAATAGACCATTTAGCTTGTTGACCCGGCTCCGCAATAATGGCTGATCGAATGCTTCAGCACCTTTTACTCACACTGTCCCTAATAACGTGATACACCACTGGCAACCAGAAATGTACCTATCTCTAGTTCAAATATTCTCATAGAGAGAGCTTCCTGCAGCCCTCTGGGATAGACAATTCCAAAGGTTGCTTTCTGACTTAAATTCTTTTTCCACATCTTGATTCCCAAATATTTTCAAATTACGTCCCCTGGTTCTAGACTGTCAACCAGGGAAAACATCTTAACTATGTCTAGCTTGAGGGATGCAGGTGCCTAGTTCCTTGAAGCAGAGTTGTAGGGAGATAGGATAGTGAAGAAGGCAGTTGGCATGCTTGCCTTCTTTGGTCAATACATTGAATATAAAAGTTGGGACACCATGTTGCATCTGTGCAGGACTTTGGTTAGGCCACTTCTAGAATACTGCATAGAGTTCTAGTCTCCCTGCTATAGGAAAGTTATTGTGAAACATGAAAGAGTTCAGAAAATATTTACTAGGATGTTTTTGGGACTGGAGGTTTTGAGCAATAAGGGGAGGTTGAATTGGCCAGGGCATTTTTCCCTGGAGCGTTGGAGGCTGAGGGGTGACTTTATAAAGATTTATACAATGATGTGGGGCATGGATAGAGTGAGTAGTCAAGATCTTGTTCCCAGGTTAGGGGAGTCCAAATCTAGAGGTCATAGGTTTAAGGTGAGAGAGGAAAGATTTGAAAAGGACCTGGGGGGCAACTTTTTCACACTGAGGGTAATGCATGTACAATTACAACATTTAAAAGACATCTGGATGGGTATAGGAATAGGAAGGGTTCAGATGGATATGGGCCAAATGCTGGCATATGGGACTAATCAGTTGAGGATACCTGGTCGGTGTGGACAAATCATAGAATCCCTACAAAATGGAAACAAGTCCACACCAACCCTCTGAAGTGTATCCCACCCAGACCCATTCCCCTACCCTATTACTCCACAATTCTCCTGACTAATGCACCTAACCTACACATCTCTGAACACTATGAGCAATTTAGCATGGCCAATTCATCTCACCTGCACATCTTTGGACTGTGGGAGGAAACCAGAACACACAAAGGAAATCCATGCAGCCATGGGGAGAATGTGCAAACTCCACACAGAGGAATCAAACCCAGGTTCCTGTCGCTGTGAGGCAGCAGTGCTAACCTAAAAGTTCTGTTTCCATGCTGTACAGCTCTATGACTCTGACTCTATCCCTTTCAATGACTTGTGGGCTTCAATGAGATCCCAATTCATTTTCAAAACTCTAGAGAATACAGGCCCAGTTGCTCAATTTCTCTTCATAGCACTGTTCCACCAAGGGACTGAGTGTTGTGAATTTTCAATGCACTCTTTCTGTGGGAGTAATATCTTTTCTGAAGTAAAGAGATCACAACTGCACACTGTACCTTGTCATTCTCTGTGCCTTTGTTTCTTTGTCTCACTAACTGAGCTGCCCAATATTAATTTTCCACCAGAGGTTCCCAACTCTGGTTCTTTGGCCTCTGACTCCATACATTTTGCTCTCTGATGTAGATTTGTCATCATCAAAGGCTGTTTGAAAAATTCATGCCCACCATAACATCCAACACACTGCCCTTATCATTCTTTCTGTTCATTCGCCAATAAGCTTGGTTTTCAGACAAGTCTGGAAATGAGTGAAGTGGCGAAACATTGGTGCAGCAAAGGAGCTTTCCAGGACACATTTGCTGCTTCTGGGATTAAAATAATACCAAATTATAAGTAAATAAAAACATTGACATTTGTTCTAGTGAGTTGGGATTGAAAAGGCAAGAAGCTATATTAATTGTGCGAGAATACATTTGGCACACTGTGCATGGTTCTGATCTTTTTCTCTCTATTAAACAAAAATGAAAGACGAGGTACAATACACAATGCATAAGATTAATGTTAGAGCTGACAGGATATACTTTTCCAAAAGTCTGAACAGCTTGGAGATGTTTTCCCGAGCAAACAGAAGACTGGTGGACGAGCTGATAGATGTGCAGGAAAGAGTTAATTGTACCATACTCTAAGAATAGCGACTGAGTGTGTGTGAAAGGAGCTAGGTCATAGCAACATCAGATCACATGGAACTGAAGCTTGAGTCTGAGAGATTGCAGAAAATCTCTCTTACCAGCCGTGTACATTGTTATTTATAAAATTTATTCACAAAATTCGTGCATTTAACGTTTAACATTCTGAGGGAACTTGACATGATAAATGGATAGAAAAACGTGATGGGGAAGATTAAAACCAGCAATCATAAATATTAGATCGTCATTAATAAATTCAAAATAAAATTCAGGAGAGCTTCTTGGCCCAGAAAGTGGTGAAAATATGGAAACTATAACCATACAGGATAATTGAGACAAATAGGACGGTGCTTTTAAGAGGAAGATTGACAGCACATCAAAGAGAAAGGGCTCAGAAATATTACTGAAAGGGCAAGTTAGAAGAGGTCAAGGGAAAGTTCTTGTATAATCTATGGACAGCAGAGATGAATTGGCACAAAATGACCAGTTTTTGTGTCGTGTCCATGATGGAATTTGATTTAATAGCCTGACAGTAAAGTAAAGCAAAGCATGGCACAACACAATCAAACAGGATACAAAACAATACAGCAGAGGGTGCAATCAAAGAAATCGGACCCTTGGGATGAGACTGTTCACAAAGTGAGAGTCACTGCAGGCGATTTAATGAGATTGCTGTTCTGGTTTTAAAATAGATTCACCTTCTGGATTTGAAAGGATTTTATTACGATACTTCTCATATTTTACAGGAATTTCTTCTTCCAATGGATTTTGCAAGCAATTTTCATTTTGATGCCAGGTAAATTTAGTCTTAGAAATTGTTTAGTTCCCAATCTCACAGTAATTGCATCTGCATTCTGCGCTTTTGTGTGGTTGCTGATTATAACAATACAACAATGAATTTTTGTTATGCTCTTTTACTTCAGTGATGTTCTAATAATTCACAGATAACCTGCAACTCAGAAACATTCCTTTAACAACCAATGTTTGATAATATCTCAATTAAGGAATACATTGTTGCAAACTGCTCCAAATGGAAATCTGAAAATGGAGACCTCTTAAATGACAATGAAACTGTTGTACCACTTAATAATTTACAATCCTGTTAAATTTTACAAGGATGATATTGAGAATATATCATTAAAGAGGAAGATCTCAAAAGGCTCCAGGAAAGATAAGACTGAGGGATAATGGAAGAGAGGTTTTTAAAAGTACGAAATTGCTTTGATAAGGCCGATTTAGACAGGATGTTTCCACTTGTGACAGATTTTAAACGAGAGGTCATAATGATCAAATATTTTGATTGACACATGAACAGGAGGTAAACAGACTGATAGAAACTACACATGGGAAATAAGTAGTGGGTCTAATTAAGGATTAGAATTGGCACAGGATTGGTGGGCCGAAGGGCCTGTTCCTGTGCTGTATTGAATTGAATTAAATTAAATATTCACAAATAAATCCAACAAGGAATTCGGGGAAAGTACCTTGGTGTAGGTAGAATGTGGTGGCTTTCACTGTAAGGAGTGATTGAAGTCAATAATGTTACTGTATTCATGAGGGACGTGAGATCAGAGCAAGTGAGAGAGGCAGCAATGCTATCTCATCACCTCATCAAAAGACTCAATCAAAACTGTCAGACATCATTTCTCCCTGTTAAAACTGTACCTACTATCCTTGGTTAATCCTTACCCTTTCCATTGGAGATTAATACTGTCCCTTCCATTTCTTTCCAATAGCTTCTCTACCTCTGATATTAGACTCACTGGCCTACACTTCTGCAATTTGCCCCTACCACAGATCTTGAATAATGATACCACATTAGCTGCCATCCATTCTTCCAGCACCTCTCCTGTACCCAGAGGGGATTTGAAAACTACTGCCTAGGCCCCTGCAATCTCTACAGCTTCCTCCCAGAGCAGTCTGGGATGCATCACACCTGGGTCCGTGAATGGACACAATTTTAAGGCACTAAAACTGCTCATATCTCCTTCATCTCAATTGTAAATTGTTCAAGCTTGTCCATTCTCCTGATTCGTTAACAAAATAACTCTTTATGATAATGAGTACAGATGTAAAATATTGATTTAAAACTACAGCCACTCCTCTGGATTCACTTATACTGTTGTCCTTAATATACTGACAAAACACCAATGGATTTTCCTTTGTTTCACCCCCCAGGATACTTTTCTTGCCTTCTCTTTGCTTTCCTAATTTCTTTTTTAAAGCAGCTTCCTGCATTTCCCATACACCTGGACAGGCAGTCACTTTCTGAGCTTTAGGTACATACTTCCCTATTTCTCCTTATCCAATCAGTGGCAAAAATGTCATTTGCCCTCACCAACTTCTCTCCCCATTGGTTGGGCCTGATTAACTGACCCCAATACTCTCTTACACCACTCACTTGATTGGTGTGTTTTCACAGTGATCTCTTCTTCCAGGGGCAGTCAAGCATTGACCACCATTTCCTATGGCACTGCTGAGATTATGGACTTGCTGATCAGTCAGAGGGTGGGAACAGAACAGATCAATGTGTACAAATCCATTTAAAGAAAATCCAAAACACAGAACACAGAACATAGAACATTACAGCGCAGTACAGGCCCTTCGGCCTGTCATACTAATCTGAAGCCCATCTAACCTACACTATTCCATATATGTTCATATGCTTGTCCAATGACGACTTAAATGATGGGGCCCTGGTGAGACCGCACCTGGAATATTGTGTGCAGTTCTGGTCTCCAAATTTGAGGAAAGACATTCTGGCTATTGAGGGAGTGCAGCATAGGTTCACGAGGTCAATTCCTGGAATGGCAGGACTATCTTATGTTGAAAGACTGGAGCGACTGGGCTTGTATACCCTTGAGTTTAGAAGACTGAGAGGGGATCTGATTGAGACGTATAAGATTATTAAAGGATTGGACACTCTGGAGGCAGTAAGCATGTTTCCGCTGATGGGTGAGTCCCGAACCAGAGGACACAGCTTAAAAATAAGGGGTAGGCCATTTAGGACAGAGATGAGGAGAAATGTCTTCACCCAGAGAGTGGTGGCTGTGTGGAATGCTCTACCCCAGAAGGCAGTGGAGGCCCAGTCTCTGGATTCTTTTAAGAAAGAGTTGGATAGAGCTCTCAAGGATAGTGGAATCAAGAGTTATGGAGATAAGGCAGGAACAGGATAGTGACTGAGGATGATCAGCCATGATCATAATGAATGGTGGTGCAGGCTCAAAGGGCAGAATGGCCTACTCCTGCACCTATTGTCTATTGTCTATTGTCTAAATGTACTTAAAATTGGCAAATCTACTACTGTTGCAGGCAAAGCATTCCATAACCTCACTACTCTCTGAGTAAAGAAACTACCTCTGACATCTGTCCTATATCTATCACACCTCAATTTAAAGCTATGTCCCCTCATGCTCGCCGTCACCATTCTTGGAAAAAGGCTCTCCCTGTACACCCTATCTAACCCTCTGATTATCTTATATGTCTCTATTAAGTCACCTCTCAACCTTCTTCTCTCCAACGAAACAGCCTCAAATCCCTCAGCCTTTCCTCGTAAGACTTTCCCTCCACACCAGGCAACATTCTAGTAAATCTCCTCTGCATCCTTTCCAAAGCTTCCACATCCTTCTTATAATGCGGTGACCAGAACTGTACAAAATGCTCCAAATGCGGCTGGTCCAGAGTTTTGTACAGCTGTAGCATAACCTCATGGTTCCGGAACTCGATCCCTCTATTAATAAAAGCTAAAACATTGTATGCCTTCTTAACAACCCTGTCAACCTGGGTGGCAACGTTCAAGGATCTGTGTACCTGGACACCGAGATTTCTCTGCTCATCTACACGACCAAGAATCTTACCATTAGCCCAGTACTTTGCATTCCGGTTAATCCGACCAAAGTGAATCACCTCACACTTGTCCGCATTAAACTCCATTTGCCACCCCTCAGCCCAGCCCTGCAGCTTATCTATGACTCTCTGTAACCTACAACATCCTTCGTCACTATCCACAACTCCAACAACCTTAGTGTCATCTGCAAATTTACTAACCCACCCTTCTATGCCCTCATCCAGGTCATTTATAAAAATGATGAACAGCAGTGGACCCAACACCGACCCTTGCAGTACACCACTGATAACTGGACTCCAGGATGAACATTTCCCATCAACCACCACCCTCTGTCTTTTTTCAGCAAGCCAATTACTGATCCAAAGTGCTATATCTCCCAAAATCCCATTCTTCCACATTTTGTATAATAGCCTACTGTGGGGAACCTTATCGAACGCCTTACTGAAATCCATATAAACCACATCAACCAGTTTATTCTCATCTACCTGTTTAGTCACCTTCTCAAAGAACTCAATAAGGTTTGGGCGGCACGGTGGCACAGTGGTTAGCACTGTTGCCTCACAGCGCCAGAGACCCGGGTTCAATTCCCGCCTCAGGCAACTGACTGTTTGGAGTTTGCACGTTCTCCCCGTGTCAGCGTGGGTTTCCTCCGGGTGCTCCGGTTTCCTCCCACAGTCCAAAGATGTGCAGGTCAGGTGAATTGGCCATGCTAAATTGCCCGTAGTGTTAGGTAAGGGATAAATATAGGGGTATGGGTGGGTTGCGCTTCGGCAGGGTGGTGTGGACTTGTTGGGCTGAAGGGCCTGTTTCCACACTGTAATGTAATCTAATCTAATGTTTGTGAGGCACGACCTACCCTTCACAAAACAGTGCTGACTATCCCTAATCAAATTATTCTTTTCTAGATGATTATAAATCCTATCTCTTATAACCTTTTCCAACACTTTACCAACACCTGAAGTAAGACTCACTGGTTGTCTCTACTCCCCTTCTTGAACAGGGGAACCACATTTGCTATCCTCCAGTCTTCTGGCACTATTCATGTAGATAATGACGATTTAAAGATCAATGCCAAAGGCTCGGCAATCTCCTCCCTAGCTTCCCAGACGATCCAAGGATAAATCCCAACTGGCCCAGGGGACTTATCTATATTCAAACTCTGCAGGATTTCTAATACCTCTTCCTTGTGAACCTCAATCACACCTAGTCTAGTAGCCTGTATCTGAGTATTCTCCTCAACAACATTGTCGTTTTCTAGAGTGAATACTGTCGAAAAATATTCATTAAGTGCTTCCCCTATCTCCTTTGACTCCACACACAACTTCCCACTACTATACTTGCTTGGCCCTAATCTTACTTTTGTCATTCTTTTATTCCTTAAATACCTATAGAAAGCCTTAGGGTTTACCCTGATCCTACCTGCCAACAACTTCTCATGTCTCCTCCTGGCTCTTCTGAGCTCTCTCTTTAGGTCACTTTGACTCACTTAATAACATCTCTAGGTAGACTGGCACTTGAGTGCAGTCCTGAGAGAATGTTGAATTATTGAAGGAGCAATGTTCTTTACGGTGGCACAGTGGTTAGCACTGCTGCCTCACAGCGCCAGAGACCCGGGTTCAATTCCCGCCTCAGGCGACTGACTGTGTGGAGTTTGCACGTTCTCCCCGTGTCTGCGTGGGTTTTCTCCGGGTGCTCCGGTTTCCTCCCACAGTCCAAAGATGTGCAGGGTCAGGTGAATTGGCCATACTAAATTGCCCGTAGTGTTAGGTAAGGGGTAAATGTAGGGGTATGGGTGGGTTGCGCTTCGGCAGGTCGGTGTGGACTTGTTGGGCCGAAGGGCCTGTTTCCACACTGTAATCTAATCTAATTTAGTTTGTCCAGTTCAGCTGAATTATAATACTTTACTTGAAGAGGGTGCATCTCCCTCTTGGAATGAACACCATCAAGTTATGTTATTGTATCTATCGTTCTGCACTGAGTGGGTTCTGACTGTGTGCCAGATCAATAATTTAAGTATAAATTTCCCATGAATTGAGCCAGCAAGTCTGGACAGTGGAAATTGCATTCTCATGCATGAGAACTCAACTTTGTTTTTATTCATTCATGGAATGTGGGAAGCACTGGCAAACACTGCTTCCTGAATTAATGAGAAACTGGCCTGAAGAAAAGCCACAAAACATTGACTCTATTTCTCTCCCCACAGAGACTGCTGGATTTGCTGAGTTTTTCCAGTTTTAGTTTCCAATGAGTAACTAGAGCCATTGCAGACGATCCACAAGCATTCAGGACTGATGCCCAGTAGCAGTAGTGTGTACCATCTACAAGCTGTCATTAAGGCTCTTATGACAGCTCTTCTTAAACCCATGACCATTCCTATCTGGAAAGGCAAGGCCAGCAGGTATGTGGGAATAACCCCTGCAAGTTCCACTCTGAGTCAGTCACCACCTTGACTTAAAAATATATCACCGTTTCTTCACTGTTGGTGGGCTAAAATCCTGAAATTCCTTTCCTCTCTAACCTTAAACCTATGCCCTCTAGTTCTGGATTTCCCCACCCTGGGAAAAAGACCTTGGCTATTCACCCGGTCCATATCCTCATGATTTTTGTTGGATAACTATCAGGATAAAGTTTCTGCTATCATTCTGTTTAGAGGACACAGATTGGACACAGTTGGGGAAAACTGACCAGGGTTTAGTGAATCCCTTCAGTATGGAAATAGGGCATTTGGCCCAATAAATCCATACTGACTCTCTGAATAGCATCCCAACCAGACTCAACCCCCACTAGCCTATAACTCTGAATTTCCCTTTGCTAATCCACCTAATCTGCACAATTTAATACGGGCAATTTGGCATGGCCAATCCTTTTACTAATCAACTAACCTGCATATCTTTGGACTGTGGGAGGAAACCGGAGCACCAGGAGGAAAATCATGCAGACAGGGGGAGAATATGCAAACTCCACACAGACAGTTGCCCGAGGCTGGAATCGAACCCAGGAACCACTGAGCTGCTGTGCCACCCAAATGAGATGGGCATGGGGATAGGTTATGTGGGGTTGAGGGAAGGTAGATGGGAATTTTTTTTTGTATGAGGTGGTGAGCAAGCGGTTACCATATGGAATGTACTGTCTGAAAGGATAATAGAAACAGATTCAGCTGCAATATTCAAAAAGAACTTAATTTGAAGAGGAAGTATTTGCAAGTGTCCATAGGAAAAGAGCAGAGGAGTGGGAATAACATTATTTCTTTCAGAGAATCAGTGTAAGTTAGTTGGTCTTCTTCCGCTTTTTACAGTCATAGAGTTGGAGGCATGAAATTAAAGGGTTAAATGGACAAATGCTGTGCTAACATAGTACATAGAACTTTACAACGCAGTACAGGCCCTTTGGCCCTCGATGTTGTGCCGACCTGTGAAAATAATCTGACGTCCATCTAACCTACATTGTTCCATTATTATCCATATGTATGTCCAATGCCCATTTAAATGCCGTTAACATTGGTGAGTCTACTACTGTTGCAGGCAGGCCGTTCCACGATCCTACTACTCTCTGAGTGAAGCAACTATTCCTAATATCTTTCCTAAACCTATCACCCCTTAATTTAAAGCTATGGCCCCTTGTGTTAGCCATCATCCAAGGAAAATGGCTTTCACTGTCCACCCTATCTAATCCTCTGATTATCTTATATGTTTCAATTAAGTCACCTCTCAACCTCCTTCACTCCAACAAAAACTGCATCAGTTCCCTCTGTCTTTCCTCGTAAGACCTTCCTTCCATACCAGGCAACATCCTAGTAAATCTCCGCTGAATCCTTTCCAAAGCTTCCACATACTTCCTATAATGTGGTGACCAGAACTGTGTGCAACACTCCAGGTGCGGCCTTACCAGAGCATGACCTCATGGTTCCAAAACACAATCCTCCGACCAATAAATGCCAACACACTGTATGCCTTCTTAACAACCTTATCAACCTGGGTGGCAACTTTCAGGGATTTATGCGCCTGGACACCGAGATCTCTCTGTTCATCTACACTGCCAAGAATTTTATCATTAGCCCAGTACTGTACATTCCTGTTACTTCTTCCAAAGTGAATTACGTCACACTTTTCTGCACAAATAAGATGAGGCCGGTGGGTTAAATGCAGTTGAGAAATCCCAGGATAAATCTGTGGGACCAGAAGATCAATGGAGACACCGAGGGTCTCTCATTAATCAATACATAACAGATAGACATTCACTCATTAAACAGATGAAAAAGAGGGATCGGGTCCATCCCAGACTCTAGAACAACAGCAAAATTCGTGTGTAAGCCAAAAGCAAGATAGAATAAAGAAATTTGAGGCCCTTTTGATCCATCAATTGGCCGGCCTTATAGGTCAGATGTCGGAATCCATCAAGAAATGGACTGAAAGAAAAAGAATCTTATAATTAAGCGTGAAAGAATTACAGAAGCGAAATCAATTTTTTGAAGATTCCCAGCGGGGACCACTGCCCCCCATATTATCCAAGGGAGGTCCCTATGACCCTCCACCACCAGCAGACAATCCCCCAGAGGAAGTAAGTGCTGCCCCAATAACAAGAGGAAGAACTCAGGACAACCCAACGGCCCGTCACAAACCCTTTACCCTGGGCAAACTCCAACAAATTCTGGCATCTCTGGGACGGTTGCATCCCCAAAGTTTGAATGCAAAACCTTTGGGCAGAATTAGATACCGTCTAGGTGGGCCACCTCCATGATATGTACCAACTTATCAAGTGGTGGTTGATCAATCACGGTTCTCATGGGGATGGTCTTGGAAATCAGGCAAAACATGACTACAGGGATTGTTTGTGGACTCAAGGCATCGCTCGGAGAGCTGAAATAGATACCCAGCAGGAACCCTTTGGTCTCTTTAAGGCTAAGGTCCAACGTGTCCTGGGAAACCCCCCCCCTACTAATTGGTAAAAAAAATCACAAACACAAAACAACAAGTAATAGTAATGGGCGGCACAGTGGCACAGTGGTTAGCACTGCTGCCTCACAGCACCAGGGTCGGGCGACTGTCTGTGTGGAGTTTGCACATTCTCCCTGTGTCTGCATGGGTTTCCTCTGAGTGCTCTAGTTTCCTCCCACAGTCCAAAAATGTGCAGATTAGGTGAATTGGTCATGCTAAATTGCCCGTAGTGTTAGGTGAAGGGGTAAATGTAGGGGAATGGGTCTGGGTGGGTTGCTCTTCAGAGGGTCAGTGTGGACTTGTTGGGCCAAAGGGCCTGTTTCCACATTGAAAGTAATCTAATCTAATCTAATTTAATCTAAAAAAGGACAAATGAGCATCTGAATACGGAGAAAGATTGTTTAAGTTATATCAAGAATGGCCCAATATACCGGCCACTACAGCGGACAGCTAGAACTGACAACCGGAAGCGGCAGATTCAAACCACTACAAATGCCAGAGGAAAGATCACAGAAGCGCTTCACAGGAGGCTCCCAAGCACTGAGGATGTCACCTAGACAGGGGACGAAACGTTTGCAACAAAAACTTCCAGCTCGGCGAACATAACCACAGCAACAAGCACCCGAGCTACAAATCTTCTCACAAACTATATCAAGAATGTTCAGGTATGCCCACGAAAAATTGGTCAGATGGGGCATTTATACAAGCCTTTAAAGATGGGCTGTCAGCTGCCCATCAGGCAATCCTCAAAATGGGAGTAATCGACACCCATGATTATGATACCTTGGTAGAATGGGCATCCAGAATTAAAGAGGAGATGGGAGAGAAACCCCCACCCACACGCAGCTCCTCCCCCCCCATCCCGAATAAAACCAGCCCTGAATTTACTAATAGAACCAATACAACAACGGGTAAAAAGGGACGAAACCAGTCACGGACCACGTGGATTGGGGGCCGGAACAAGATGAATCTTATACAAAACTAAAGGCGGTGTTTATGTCAGCCCCAGGACTGGGATGACCCGATGCTAGCAAAGACCTCCAGATTTTCTGCAATAATGAGGGAAGGCTCTACTCAGTAGTAGTTACTCAGATCTATGGCGACAAATGGCGACCGAGAGGGGACTTCTCCACTACGGAGGGGGCCATACTGAAAAGCCTACCCAGCTGCATAGATTGTGGCACATGGGCTGTGAGGGTCAGAGAGCCCATTGTGATGAGACGGAATATTATTTTAAATACCAAGCAAACCCTTGTCGAAATGTTAAATAAGGGGAAATTGTGCTCGGTCTCTAACATGCGAAGGGCAAAATGGGAGGCTGTTCTTTTGCCACCTACCAAATCCATTACCATTGAACGAGATGGCCCGGGAAACCCAATGGAAAGGATGTTAGGCAATGGTGAACCACATGAGTGTGGAAATGTGGACAATGAGGTGGTGGAAGGTAGGATAAAGGATGTACCCATGGAGGCACCAGATAAGGCCCTGTTTGTAGATGGCTCATGGAAATATGTAGATGGGTCACCACGAGCAGGATGGGCAGTAGTGAACGTGGAACTACGAGTTGTCCGAGCAGGGAGAATAGAAGGAGGCATGTTAGCCCAGGTGGCGGAGTTAATGACCCTCACCAAGGCCTTCATGGAGGCAACAGAGAAGAGGGTTAACATTGACACAGATAGTAGACATGTGTTCGGGATTGTTCACGATTACATGATCATTTGGGGAAGGCAGGGATTTGTCACCACAGGGGCCAGCCCTGTCAAGCATGGGCAGATAATAGAGACCTGACTGGAGGCCAGTGAGCTGCCATCAGAGGCTGCAGTGTGGAAGGTAAAGGCCCACAAGAGGGAACCCTGGTGCTCTGGGAGCATGTACAGATAAATTTTACAGGGCCTCTCCCCCAATCCTATGGGAAGACATATTGCATTGTAATTATTGACCGATTCACCAGATGGGTGGAAGCTGCCCTACTGGGGACTGCTCAGCTAACACTGCTGCAAGGATTCTAGCTGAGGAAGTGATTCCCAGGTAGGGGGTGCTGTCCCAGATTGACTCTGACCAGGGTACCCATTTCACTGATATGTCAGCTGACAGGTATTAAACAGAAATTCCACGTTCCCCACCATCCACAAAGTTCTGGTATGGTGGAGGGTATGAACAGGAACCTTAAATCCTCCCTTGATAAGGCCATGCAGGACTCTAGCAATTTCTGTACGGTCATGGTTGCAGGGGTGTCGGGATGAGAGGATAACTTGATTTACAAGACCTACACGCATCTACACAGTGATCAGGCCATGCGCTGCCTACTTGCCCAGTCAGTTGAGGCATTGTTTGAAGCTACCTCTGGGTGGAACCCCTTTGACCTACACACGGCGGATATTTTAGATGCGCACTATGTGGGCCGAACCTGTACATACCGACGCGGTGTACAAAGGAGATGTGTAAAGCTGATAGACTCACAGTCCCCCAACTGTAGAGGAACTCTGGGATGGAATGGCACAACATGTTCAAACCTGCTAAGTTACCTACTTTGCTTCTCAGGACAGGGATGGGGTGTGCATACACTCTCATTCCCAAGAACTCCTCCTGTGTGCAGACACAGTCCTCCAGCCAGGATTGCCAAGTGAACAACGGCCTGTTGGGTAGGGGAATATGTTTGGGTGGGTTACTCTTCGGAGGGTCGGTGTGGGCTTGTTAGGCCAAAGGGCCTGTTTCCACACTGTAGGGATTCTAATTCTAAAAATCCGCTATGCCATTGATTACTAGTTAGCCCAGCAGGGCGGAGTGTGCACAATCGTAGGGGACAAGTGTATAACACATGCTCCGGATGAATCCTATAATGTCACCCAAGCCATTAATATATAAGAAAGCAGCTTGATGACTTCAGGCCAGGCCCTGGGAAAGGGGACAGTTGGCTTGAATGGTCACTAGGTGGTTCATGGGGCTTGTACATTTTACACAATTTGATTGTACTTACTGTCATTGCTATCGCCTGCTGCATTGTAATGGCTGTTTTTAATTGCTGTTGTTAGATGTTAACTGCGCTTATTATGCCAGGTGCTAGCCTCCATGTTGATTCACCTGGGAGCTGCACTCTTGGTGCTCCTACTGACAACTACTGGACGTAAGTGGTCTCGTCAACATGCTCACGCACATCTGGGACCACAAGGGGGAACTGAAGGCTTGAAATTAAAGGGTTAAATGCTGTGTTAACTATAGAGTAACCTTTAGATTTTGCAAATGACTGCAGAAAGGCTGTTTTTGTTATTGTGCAACGTATAATCGTGGTGTGCTATCTATCAAAACAACACAGCCACAACAATGGAAACATCTTGTAACAGCCAACAGCCCAGAATGCTCTGCAGACCTTCCAAAGGAACACGATATGCAGTCAAGGGTATAAAAGATGACTGTAATCTATAGTCAACGGGAAGCCTGGTGGAACCATGTTTAGGTGTCTGGATTGTCCCAAAAGCTTTTGTTAAATAAGGTTTAGCCTGATTCATTGCTAAGTTTGTATTTTAGTATTATTTTTACCTGGGACAGAGTCATACAACATGGAAGCAGACCCTTCAGCCCAACTGGTCTATGCCGACCACGTTTCCCAAACCAAACTAGTCCCATTTGTCTGTGCTTGGCCTATATCCTTCTGAAACTTTCTTATTCATGCACCTATCCAAACATCTTTCAAATGTTGCAACTTGATTCTAAGAACAAAAAACCATCTGAAACCAATTTCCAGTTTACCACCCAAGCACTAGAGATCTACTTTGGAAGAAATAATTATCAACATTTGCTAAATAAAACAATTATCAACATTTGCTAAATAAAATGATAAACAATATTTGCTACAGTTAAGAGCTTCTATTGAATGTTTGATGGAATGTTTGAATTAATAAAAATGAAATAATCAAATTGATCTTTCTGACATACATGTCATTAAGTTGAACTACCTCAATAATAATATATAAATTTCATGATGTTGTTATGTCTCCAAGGCTCGAGTCAAAGAGGATGAGGTCAAAAGAGAAAAAGAGATGATGAAACAATCGAAAGCAATGATGTTGGAAAAGCTGATTGTGTTTACAGTGGGTAAGTCACCTGGTTCAGATGGAGTATAAATGAGGCTACGTATGGAAATATGAACTTGGAGCAAGAGTAGTCCATTCAGCCCCTCTAACCTGCTCTGACTTTCAATCAGATCATGGCTGATATGATTGTCACCTAAATCTACACTTCCTATCTACCCCTAATACTCATTCACCTCCTTGTTTACGAAGAATCTGTCGAAGAATCTGCCTTAAAATTGCCAAAGGACTCTGCTTTCACAAACATGTCAGGAAGAGGCTTCCTAGCATTGGTTCTTGTTGTATCGCACTGGTCACTGGCTGCTACTCAGAGAAATGACCCGTTTATTCCTACTCTTTGTTTCCTGTGTGCCAACCATTTCTATCCATAATCACACACTACTCCCAGGTAGATTAATTTTTCAGTCTCTTATCTGGGTGCTTATTAAAAACCTTCCAAGGTCCAAATAGACCACATCCAGACCAGTACCCGCTGCAGGATCGGAGGGAGCATGGGCTGATTTGTGGCCTGAGTCCTGGAGTGGGATCCGAGTAAGCACTGGTTGATTCGCAGACTGGGTCCTGGAGTGGGATCAGAGTGAGTATGGACTGGAGCTGGAGGGGCAGCAGAGCGAGTCCTGGACGGAGCCCAGCCTGTGGAGGCAGCATGGCCTCATGGTCTGAAGTCAGTGGGCACGGACTCACATCGAAAAGGACTAGAACTTAAGTACTTTATAGTCACTTTTGTTATCATTCTAGAGTTTTATAACTCTATTTCTGTGTTAACCTATCCTTTATTTAGTCTGCAACAACATTTAAAGTATCTGTACCAAGGATTCTGTACCTAAGATGGCACTGAGAGGCAACATTGCAAACTTTTCGCTGCTGACATTTGAATGCATGTGATAATAAAAGCTATTCTATTCACTGGCTGCCCCTATTCAAAGTTTGCGAGAAGATTTGTAGCTCGGGTGCTCGTTGTTGTGGTTCTGTTCGCCGAGCTGGCAATTTGTGTTGCAGACGTTTTGTCCCCTGTCTAGGTGACATCTTCAGTGCTTGGGAGCCTCCTGTGAAGCGCTTCTGTGATCTTTCCTCCAGCATTTGTAGTGGTTTGAATCTGCCACTTCCGGTTGTCAGTTCTAGCTGTCCGCTGTAGTGGCCGGTATATTGGGTCCAGGTCGATGTGCTTGTTGATTGAATCAGTGGATGAGTGCCATGCCTCTAGGAATTCCCTGGCTGTTCTCTGTTTGGCTTGTCCTATAATAGTAGTGTTGTCCCAGTCAAATTCATGTTGCTTGTCGTTTGCGTGTGTGGCTACTAAGGATAGCTGGTCGTGTCGTTTCGTGGCTAGTTGGTGTTCATGGATGCGGATCGTTAGCTGTCTTCCTGTTTGTCCTATGTAGTGTTTTGTACAGTCCTTGCATGGGATTTTGTACACTACATTGGTTTTGCTCATGCTGGGTATCGGGTCCTTCGTTCTGGTGAGTTGCTGTCTGAGAGTGGCTGTTGGTTTGTGTGCTGTTATGAGCCCTAGTGGTCGCAGTAGTCTGGCTGTCAGTTCGTAAATGCTCTTGATGTATGGTAGTGTGGCAAGCCAAACAGAGAACAGCCAGGGAATTCCTAGAGGCATGGCACTCATCCACAGATTCAATCAATAAGCACATCGATCTGGACCCAATATACCGGCCACTACAGCGGACAGCTGGAACTGACAACCGGAAGCGGTAGATTAAACCACTACAAATGCCAGAGGAAAGATCACAGAAGCGCTTCACAGGAGGCTCCCAAGCACTGAGGATGTAACCCAGACAGGGGACGAAACGTCTGCAATACAAATTCCCAGTTCGGCGAACTGCCCCTATTCTATCCAATGGTTGCTCCTTATCTTCTCTATTATATTCAAAGAATTCCAATAAATTGGTCATGCTTTCCCTTTTGGAAATCTATGCTGTCTCCTCCAATAGTGTCATTGTTTTCTCAGTGCTCTGCCATTAACTTTTATTTTGGGCTCTAGCATTTTTTCCACTACCGATGTCAAGAGAACTCCTAGTTTTCTCACTATCTTCCTTTTTAATTAGTGGCATTATATTAGCTACCCTAAATCCATAGGAACTATTCCAGAATCTATCAAATCTTGGAAGATGGCACCCATGCAATCATTATTCCTGGGGTAATTTATTTAGGCACTGTAGAATGTAGGCCATTGGGCCCCAGGGATTTATCGGCCTTTAAACCCAATAATTTTCCCTATGTATTTCCCAACAGATGCAAAGGATGGAGAGATATGGACTAAGGGCAAGCAGAATGGATTCATTGAATTTGGCATCATGTTCAGCACAACACCAATAGCCAAAGGGCCCATTCCAGTGTTGTGATGTTCTATGTTCTACATTCTATGATTAACTTCAGTCCCTCTATCTTACCAGACCTTGTGCTCCCCAACAGTTTTGGGACATTATTTGGGCCCTCCTTTTGGGAAGACACACCCAAAATGCACAATTAATGAGGCTGCCATCTCTTTGCTCCCCATTTTAACTCTCCCTGTTTCTGACTGTTACACTTTTCCTCACTGATCATTTTCACTTTACATACCTTTCAAAGTTTTTTGCAATCAGTCTGCATGTTCCCGTCACTGTCAAGAGCAGAAAATAGGTCACCTCCACTGAGAGCAAACCCACGCAAAGATGGAGACCGCACTTTGAGCAGTGAATACATTAGAATACATACAAAGAAGCACAAGCAAATTGCTGCTTCGTTCAGGAAGTTACAGTATTCATTGCTCACAATGCTGTCTCCTCCATATCAGGAAGATCAAACAGCAGGCTGACTCACCTCTGTGCAAAACTGTCCATAGGTTTTTATTGACCTTCACACCACTTGCTACCTCTAGACACCTTACTGAGCACATCTAATATTTTGGTCCTCAACCTGATCCAGATACCAGCAAAATACAATGAAAGCAGACAAACAGCAACATATTTTTTGCTGAGGTAATTTATAGCCTTCAGACTCAACATTGAATTCAACAACATCAGACCAAAACCACTGTCCTCCATTCTAATTAGTTTATTCTACCTCCTGCAAACATCTCATCACCACATCTTCCCACCTTCCCTGATCAAATGTTTTATTTGCTTTCAGTCGAACTGACCTATTTTCTGCTATTAACACTTATTCTTCTTTTATATCACTTCACTGTGACAATTAACACTCCCTTTACCTTTTTCATCTGGGATGCCTTCCTGACCTCTTCCACATGTTCCTTCGTCCCCCTCTTCCAACAACATGTAAACTATCATGTTCCCAGGCCCCTTCAGTCCTGAACAAGAGTCATTTGGACTTGACTATCCCTGAATCACAATGGTGGAATAGGACAAACTCTGCTTTTCTCTCTCTACAGATGCTGCCAGACTTGCTGAGTTTCTCAAACATTATCAGTTCTTCATCAGCCACAATACTTTGTTTCTATTTCAGTTTAGACATCTCAGAGATGCTGAACACAATCTTCCAATCTGATTGAAATATAGCATTGATGCCAGAGGAACAGATGATGAAGACATCAGACTGTGGTGGAGGACAAGGAATAAAAAATAATGCTGACATTGATGAAGCAGTCAAGTTAACAGCGTGGAATTAGTAAGATGGGACAATTTAGACAGTGCTTGGAATGAAAGAGATTCAGGAGGTAGAAGAAGAAGTGGGTCATTCGGCTTACTAAGCCTGCTCCCACCTTCAACTTGATTAGGTCTGAAGTTCAAGGTCAATGCTATTTTCCTACATACCTCTTGATAACATGAAGTTCTGGAAAATCTTTAATATTTCAAAATATCTACTGATCATGTATGAATAATAAAGGGCGATCATGGATTTGTCAAGGCCAACTGATGCTCGATAGTATCGCTTGAAATGAGGTCACATAGAGTCTTAGTGTCATAAAGATATACAGCACAGAAACAGACCCTTTGGTCCAACCTGTCCATGCCGACCAGATATCCCAACCCAATCTACTCCCATTTACCAGCACTTGGCCCATATCCCTCCAAACCCTTCCTATTCATATACCTATCCAGATGCCTTTTAAATGTTGCAATTGTACCAGCCTCCACCACTTCCACTGGCAGCTTATTCATTACACGCACCACCCTCTGCATGAAATAGTTGGCCCTCAGGTCTCTTTTATATATTGCCCCTCTTACCCTAAACCTATGCCCTCTGGTTCTGATTCTCACACCCCAGGGAATAGACTTTGTCTATTTACCCTATCCACGTCCCTCATGATTTTATAAACCTCATAAGGCCACCCTTCAGCCTCCAACGCTCCAGGGAAAACAGCCCCAGCCTATTCAGCCTCTCCCTATAGCTCAAATCCTCCAACCCTGGCAATATCCTTCTAATTTTTTTCTGAACCCTTTCAAGTTTCACAACATCTTTCTGATAGGAAGGAGACCACAATTGCACGCAATATTCCAACAGTGGCCTAACCAATGTCCTCTACAGCTGCAACATGACCTCCCAACTCCTGTACTCAATACTCTGACTAATAAATGAAAGCATACCAAACACCTTCTTTACTATCCTATCTACCTGCGATTCTACTTTCAAGGAGCTATGAACCTGCACTCCAAGGTCTCTTTGTTCAGCAACACTCCCTAGGACCTTGCCATTAAGTGTATAAGTCCTGCTAAGATTTGCTTTCCCAAAATGCACCACCTTGCATTTATCTAAATTAAACTCCATCTGACACTCCTCAGCCCATTGGCTCATCTGATCATGATCCAGTTGTAATCTGAGGTAACCTGTCCACTGTCCACTGCACCTCCAATTTTGGTGTCATCTGCAAACTTACTAACTCTACCTCCTATGCCCATTACTTTTCATCATTTATATAGATGATGAAAAGTAGTGGACCCAGCACCGATCCTTGTGGCACTCCACTGGTAATAGGCCTTCAATCCAAAAAACAACCCTCCAGCACCACCCTCTGTCTTCCACCTTTGAACCAGTTCTGTTAGTTAGCTCTCCCTGTATTCCATGAGATCTAACCTTGCTAACCAGTCCCTCATAGGGAACCTTGTCAAACATGTAAGGTGGATGAGAGTAATGCAGTTAATGTGACATGTGTTGACATTCAAAAAGTGATTGACAAGAGCACACATTAGAAACATTGGAGCTGATGGGATAAAGCAGACAGCAACAGCACAGGGTGTGGAAAGCGGTTGTGTTAAATGGTTGGTTTTTTTAGACTGGAGAGAGATACACAATCAGATTCCTTGAAGTTCAGTACTATGACTAGTGGTTGGAATGTGAAAACAAGTCACATACTGACAAACTTACAAATGGCACAAAGTTTGCAAACACTGCGGAACCCCATAACAAGATTCTGAGAGAGCACAGACAGGGCCCTGTGGATGCTGGTGAAATTCAATGCAGAAGTACAGAGTGGATAAGGAGCTGTTCCCCTTAATTGAAGTGTCAGTCACAACGGGGCAGAGGTTCGAGGTGAGTGGCAATATTTAGGCAGGGTGCTGTGAGGAAAACATTTTTACCCAGAGGGTGGGGATGGTCTGGAATGTGCTTCTGGGAGGGTAGCAGAGGTAAGACACCTCCCATCCTTTAAAAAGCACTTGACACATCATAACACTCAAGGCCCAAGTGCTGGTAAACAGGATTAGGTTGAAGGTCAGAGGTTTCACATGTGTCAGTGCAGACTCAATGGGCCGAAAGGCCTTTGCTGCACTATATGATTCTATGAAACATTTGGATAAGAAAGGTTTGGAGGGATATGGGCCAAACACAAGAAAATGGATCTACTTCAGTTTATGAAACCTGGTTGGCTTGGACAAGTTGGACTGAAGGGTTAGTTTCCATGCTGTGTGACTGTGACTGTGGGGATTTATTGTGTGATAAAAACCTAGAGAGACATTAAAAATCAAATAATATATTCTTAACAAGAGATATAAAATCAGAGGGATATTGCAGAAGTGAAAATCTGAAATATGAGTAGACAATGCTTTTGATAGTCAGCCCTTTTGGCACCTCCTGTGCAGAGAGAAAGAGTGGCTGTTATGTCACAATTGGTTTCCAGACTTTACGTCAATTGTGTGTGAGGCAATTTATAAAACACTAATAAATATATTTGTTGTTTAAGTAGTGCAATAATAAATAGTCTGGAAAAAATATTTCCAAAACCATTGTATTCATGCCCTGAGCATATTAATCATGTCAAGCATTAAGATGTGCACAGTATTCTTTGTTTACATTCATTGAATCATGTATATTTATACCTTGCAAACTGTGTAAAATACATAACCTAATCGAACATTGTGTAATTTACAATAAGGATCTCTGATGATTGGCTAATCAAACCTCTATTATATTTATCCCAGTGTTTGGCATTTCTAATATGTGTTCAATCTTGATTAGCTACTCAAGGTCACAAGCAACTTGTAGCAAGATCACCTGACCTTGAATTATCTTCATTCAAATCTTTCCAAAGAGTTCATTGTGAATTATGTTAGCCATGCAAGCTTCTTGTCCCTGAGACAAAACATTGCACAACTCTCTCGATACCAAACAAAAGGCCTCAGCTGATAGCTTTGGTTGAGTACTCAGTGGCTATTCTACTGTTGAATATGCCATATTTTCATTTTTTTAAAATAAGATCCCTACAGTGTAGAAACAGGCCGTTCAGCCCAACAAGTCCACACTGACCCTCCGAAGAGCAACCCACCCAAACCCATTCCCCAACCCTATTATCTGATATTTACCCCTGACAAATGAACCTACACATCCCTGAACACTACGGGCAATTTAGCATGGACAATTTACCTGACCTGTACATCTTTGGATTGTGGGAGGAAACCGGAGCACCCAGAGGAAACCCACGCAGACACGGGGAGATTGTGCAAACTCCACACAGTCACCCGAGGTTCAAATCGAACCCGGATCTCTGACACTGTGAGGTCAATGAAGCTTCTGCTTGCTGTCTGTCGAGTAAATGGAGAAAAGATACAAACAATCCCATGGAAATATATGAAAAAGGATCAGGGAGGTACATTGTGCGGTTCTGACCAATATTTATCTTTCAGACAACATCATGAAAATGCATCTGTTATTTGCTTCTTGTCACATTTTTACAGATGGGAAATCAAGGTGAGCAAATTGGCCACAACATTTCCCATAATACAATGGTGGTGACACTCCAGAGCCACTTCTTGGGCAGTAAATAGAACCATAGAAAGAGCTGAAATGGACCATTCAGCCCATTGAGTTTGCTCCAGCATTCAATGAGACCATGGCTGATCTGATCTTTCCCAATTCTACTTTCCAAAGTCACTGATTCCCTTAATAGTTAACATCTTGTTTATTTCAGCCTCAAATACACTGAGTGACCCAGCCTCCACACCCCCCTGCAGTAAATAATTCCAGAGACTCACTACATTCTGAGATCCCTCATCTATGTTTTAAGTATGTGACCTCTTATTCCGAGATTATGCCTTCTTGCTGTAGGTTCTCTCACAAGGGGAAGCAACCTTTCCTTATCTATCCTGTCAGGTCCTCTCAGAATCTAGTCTGATTTTAGTGAGATCAATAATGAGGCACCACCTTATCCTGAAGTGGTGAGCAGTGCAATCTAAATGTTTCTTTTCATCTGCTGTGTTGGATTTCAACAAGGACCACTGAAGTAGGCTGATCAAGGAATGAGAAGCAATTTAAGACCGGTAGACCATAAGATATAGGAGCAGAAATTCGGCCATTCAGCCCATCGAATCTGCTCCATTATTCAATCATGTCTGATAATTTTTGCAACCCCATTCTCCTATTTTCTCTCCATAACCCTTGATCCCCTTGATACTCAAGAACCCATCTATCTCCATCTTAAATATACTCAATGACCTGACCTCCACAGCCTTCTTTGGCAGTGAATTCTACAGATTCACCACTCTCTGGCTGAAGAAGTTTCTCCTTAGCTCTGTTCTCAGAGATAGTTCTTCCCTTTACTCTAAGGCTGTGCCCTCAGGTCCTAGCCTCTCCTACCAATGGACACATCTTCCCAACATCTATTCTGTCCAAGCCATTCAGTATTCTGTCTGCTTCAATTAGATTCCCCCTCATCCTTCTAAACTCCATATGGTATAGATCCAGAGTCCTCAAATGTACCTCATAGGTTAAGCTGTTCATTCCTCTGACCATTCTCGTGAACCTCCTTTGAACACACTCATGGGTCAGTACATCTTTCCTGAGATAGGGGGCCCAAAACTGCGCACAATACTCCAAATGAATGCTAACATTGCATTTGCCTTCCTAACTACCAACTGAACCTGCACATTAACTTTCAGAGAATTCTGAACACAAGTTCCTATGTCCCTTTATGTTTCAGATTTCCACAGCCTTTCCCCATTTAAGAAACAGGGAGAAAGTGAGGACTGCAGATGCTGGAGATCAGAGCTGAAAAATGTGTTGCTGGAAAAGCGCAGCAGGTCAGGCAGCATCAAAGGAGCAGGAGAATCGACGTTTCAGGCATAAGCCCTTCTTCAGGAATGAGTGTTGGTCTGAACGTAGTCCAGAGTCCATGCGGGGTCAGTCCTCATTCCTGAAGAAGGCCTTATGCCCGAAACGTCGATTCTCCTGCTCCTTTGATGCTGCCTGACCTGCTGCGCTTTTCCAGCAACACATTTTTCAGCCCATTTAAGAAACAGTCTATGCCTCTATTCTTCCTACCAAAGTCTATAACCTCATACTTTCCACATTGTATTCCATCTGCCACTTCTTTGCTCACTTTCCTTGTCCTTCTGCAGCCTTCCCAATTCCTCAATTTTACCTGGCCTTCACCTATCCTTGTGTCATCTGAAAACTTAGCAATTATGTCCTCAGTTCCTCATCTATGAATAATTGTGATCCCAATACTGACCTGTTCGGAACTTCACTAGTCACTGACTGCCATCCTGAAAAAGACCCTTTTATCCCCACTCTCTACCAAATGCCAGTCAGCCAAGGCTCTATCCATGCCAATACCTTGCCACTAACTTATTTTCCTCTTATCTTATTTAGCAGCCTCCTATGCAGCACCTTAGCAAAGGCCTTCTGGAAATTCAAATAGATCATGTCCACTGGATCTCCTTTGTCTAAAGTACTCATAACTTCCTCAAAGAATTCTAACAGATCTGTCAGGCATGACCTCCAACTAACAAGGCTGTGCTGACTCATCTATATTTTACCACGCACGTCCTGATGCTCTGCAATCTCATCCTTAATAACTGACTCTAAAATCTCACCAATGACTAAGGTCAGGCTAACGAGCTGATAACTTCCTGTCTTCTACCTCATACTTCCTCCCATTTCTTAAACAAGGGTGTTGCATTAGCCATTTTCCAGTCCTATGGTACCCTCCCTGACTCCAGTGATTCCTGAAAGATCACCATCAATGGTCCTACAATTTTCTCAGCTCTCTCCATCTGAGCTCTGGGGTGTGGTCCTTCTGCTCTGGGTTATTTATCCACCTTTCAGCTTCCTTCAGCTTCCCCAGCATATTCTCCACAACACTGACCACTGAACCCTGACTGTCTTGAAGTTCAGGTAAGCTGATGGCATTTTCCACCATGAGGACTGATGCAAGATACCGAACTGAGTTCCTCCACCATTTCTTTGTTCCCCATTTCTACTTCAACCTCATTTTCCAGCCGTCCAATGTCCACTCTTGCCTCTCTCTTACCCTTTACATATCTAAAAAAAAACTCTTGCCATCTTCTTTTATCTTATTACCTAGCTTACCTTATTTCATCTTACCTCACCCCCCCCCCCCCCCCCCCCACCCCCTCATTACTATTTTACTTACCCTCTGCCTGTTTTTAAAGACTTCCCAATCCTCTGGTTTCACATTAATCTTCACCATGTTGCCTGCATTTACTTTTGCCTTTATGCTGATTCTGAGATCCTTTGTCAGCCACGGGTGCCTCATCCTCCCCTAGTGTGTTTCTTTTTCTTTGGAATGAATTTCTGCTGGTCCTCCCGTATTATCCCCAGAAACCTCTGCTATTGCTGCTGTACCATCTTCCCTGCCAGGCTCCCATTCCAATCAATTGTGACCAGCTCCTCCCATATGTCTTTGTAGTTCCCTTTACTCAATTGTAGTACCATTACAGCTTCTCCCTCTCAAACTGCAGGGTGAATTCTATCATATTATGATCACTGCCCCCTACAATCCCTTCACCTTAACCTCCTTAATCAAGTCTGCCTCATCACAGAGCACCAAATCCAGAACTGCTTGTTCCCTAGTGGCTCTACCACAAGCTGCTCCAAAAAAAATCTTGTAGACATTCCACAAATTCCTTTTCTTGGGATCTGCTACCAACCTGATTTTCCTAATCCACATAGTGATCATTGAGAAGGTTTACTGGTTTGAGCCCACGATGAAAATCTCCTCCTTGTCTCTGTTTCAAATATGTGACCTATGATTCTGAGATTGGCAGCTAATGTAGTGATCTCTTCCACGCCTTTAGACTGAGATCAAAAAGTGCGTTGCTGGAAAAGCACAGCCGGTCAGGCAGCATCTGAGGAGCAGAAGAGTCGACATTACAAGCACAAGCTCTTCATCAGCTCCTCAGATGCTGCCTGACCAGCTGTGCTTTTCCAGCAACACACTTTTCAACTCTGATCTCCAGCATCTGCAGTCCTCACTTTCTCCACATCTTTATGCTGGTCAAGTTGTCAAACTGAAGCAAGGACATGACCACCCCAAGGCATGTCACTTTTGATTTATGACGTCCCCTTCTTGTCTGCCTGCTTATATATTTCAATTATGGGAACAGGCTTGGGTCTCATGACAATTTAATTTCTTCCTTATTATTTTTCCAGTTACCACATTCAAGTGTGCGTCTCAAATTCTCCAGACATCACCTTTGCTCACATCTTTTGTAAGGACACCTTTATAATATTGTTTCAGATAGGTGGGCCCAAATTCAACAGGGTCATCTGAAAGCCATAGGGTGCCAGAGTTCTCTCCTTGATGAGATAACAAGCTTTTGTGAAAAATCTAAATCCATCTGACATTGCTAGTTCGTGTCTGTATTAATTCTTTTCTTAATTACATGGAAAGTGAAAGAGAGAAATCTATTTTAATAAGGCTCAATTTTGTATAATTTATAAGACCATGAGATCACAGTCTTTCGCAGTTGTAAGTGAAAAGGTTCCACCAATCATATTCATGTTAAAGCATAATAAATTAGTTTTCTGCCTCTTTACTATTAGCAAGATGCCTTTAGGAATATTCACATCATCTTACTCATGCCATATTTTTAGGTTTAATTAAATGCCTATGTTTCAAAAATCCCCTCAGTAATGCATTGCATAGTCTCCAACTAATTCTACATTATGGTGGTGGAATGCAAGCTTTAACTTCTCAAGCATGTTTTTTTTAACAAGTTTGCCATTATAAAGGTCAACGTATTTATATTTGCTTCTCTGCTGTATGCTATTTACAAAAGGTAACTCATTTCTGAAAAAAAAGACTCCCTAAACAACTGGAAAGGAGCAAACTCTCAGATGCATCACAAATCTCTCCAGAGTATCACACACTTGTCTCAATATTTTGCATCACCGGTAAAGATTTGCAGTTGATAGCTACAACCGACCCTTTGAAAAGCGTCCCACCGAGACCTACCTCCCTAACCTATCCCTGCATTTCCCATGGCTAATCCACCCAGCCTGAGAGAAAGTGAGGACTGCAGATACTGCAGATCAGAGTTGAAAAATGTGGTACTGGAAAAGCGCAGCAGGTCAGCCAGCTTTCGAGGAGCAGGAGAGTCGACGTTTCGGGCATAAGCATTTCATCAGGCTTATGCCTGAAATGTTGATTCCCCTACTCCTCAGATACTGCCTGAACTGCTGTGCTTTTCCAGCGCCCCACTTTGTTTACTCTAATCCACCTAGCCTGCCAACCCCTGGACACAATGGACAATTTAGAATGGCCAACCCACCTAGCCTGTGCATATTTGGGAGGAAACCCACACAGACACAGCGAGAATGTGCAAACTCCACTGAGACAGAGTCACAAAGTCTGGAATCAAACCCAGGTCTCTGGCGCTGAGAGGCAGCAGTGCTAACCACTGAGCCACCATACCACCGTGCCACCCCTTCTCATCCTATCAGATATACTAAATTAGTAGAATGCACTTTAATGGTCCTAAGCAATCATTGTTTGCTCAATGTGTAAGGGATTGTATAGGAATGCAAAGAGTGTGAGGTCTTACCCCTGACAATGAACACAGGAAAACAAAATTAATCAAACTGATGTCCGAAAGATGATGGAGAAATGATAGAGTTTTGGATGTAGGTTTGCTCACTGAGCTGAAAGGTTCATTTCCAGAAGTTTCATTACCTTACTAGGTAACATCCACAGTGGACCTCATGCAAAGCAATGCTGAAACTTTCTACTTATAAATAGAAAACAGGAAGTTTCAGCATTGCTTCTCATGAGGTCCACTAAAGATGTTACCTAGTAAGGTAATGAAACGTCTGGAAATAAACCTTTCAGCTCAGCGAACAAACCTACATCCAATAACCTCAACCTGAGCTACAAATCTTCTCAAAACTCGCTAAATGATAGAGTTATTTGAATGGCTCCAAGGTAATGCAGATCAAGAGTCTGCTTTTCGACATTCATGCACATTTTTTCACCAGGGTGAATGAACATCATAAGTGGTGCAGCCAAAATATCTGTTGTATTGGGTTAGTAAAGTTCTTACAATTTTAGAACAACAGACAGATAGTGTCTCATGTCTTTGTTGGCTCTCTCTAAAAGTATGCCTCCAATATCTCAGTTCCAAGTTCAGAATGCAATCTTCACCTACGACTAGCACATATGTCCTCGCTATCTGGTGCTATGGATGCAAAATTACATCCCCAAACGTTGCAAATTTAACCCAGCCAGTGTTCAGGTAATAAATGACTTCCTGTCAATGAAGACAGCCAGTGGCAGGCTCAAACCCAAATCATTTCACTTTGCTTTTCACTGCAAAAGGAACCCTCCAGCCACAGGGGATGAATGCAGATTTCTCCAGCTTCGTCATTTCCCCTCCCCCTACCTTTTCTCAGTCCCAGCCCTCAGATTCAGCACCGCCTTCTTGACCTGCAATCTTCTTCCCGACCTCTCCGCCCCCACCCCCTCTCCGGCCTATCACCTCACATTAACCTCCATCCACCTATCGCATTCCCAACATCCCTCCCCCAAGTCCCTCCTCCCTACCTTTTATCTTAGCCTGCTTGGCACACCGTCTTCATTCCTGAAGAAGGGCTCATGCCCGAACTGTTGATTCTCCTGCTCCTTTGATGCTGCCTGACCTGCTTCGCTTTTCCAGCAACACAATTTTAAGCTCTGATCTCCAGCATCTGCAGTCCTCATTTTCTCCAAAACTAACCACCAATAAGTATTCTTGGTGGATGCACAAATTAAAGAACACAGTTTAAAAAGTGAACATTAGGAGTAGGAAAGTAAATTAATCTCTCAATATTTTAAGCTTTGGCATCCAATAATCACAAAGCAACTCCAGCAAGCTGGAGGTGACCTCGACGAGGTGTTCAAGATATAGAAGGGTATTCTGTTTTCACTAATTGGTATGTCAGTAACTCAGGTTCACAATTTCAAGATCGTCAGCAAGACAGCTAGGAGTAAGTTGAGGAGAAACTTCTTTACTCAGAGTGTTGCTCGGATTTTAAATATGTTGCTTGGGAGTGTCGGGGCGGTGGATTCAATGGGAAGTTTCAAAAAAGAGCGGGATACATATTTGAAAGTGATGGATTCAGAGGGTCACAGAGGTAGGGCTGGACAGTGGGCCTAGCTGGTTAGCTTTCTCAGGAGCTGGTGCATACCTAATAAGTCAACTGACCTCCTTCTGTCCTGTAAACTGTGATGATTCTAAGTTGCGATCACAAGCATAGAAATAATTTGATCCCAAGAATTTCCAAATTGTTATGAGGTCAATGAAGTATATTTGAAGAGTAGTCACTATTACAACGATTGCTTTTAGAGGGTCCTGCTATTTCAAACAGTAGTAAGGTGTTGCAAAATGTAGGGGTATGGACACACCATACATAATGGAATAAGCACTCCACCAACTATTCTCCTTCAACCACAAGCGCTACCTGAAACTGACTAGTTTTATGAAGTACTTCAACAGTAGAAATACTTTCATTGCAAAAGAGGAGGCTGAGAAATTGTGTTTTATTTATTATTTGTTTGTGAGATATGGGTGTGGCTGGTTGGCTCGGCCAGCATTTATTACTCAACTCAAATTATCCAGAGGGCAGCTCAGAGTCAATCACTTGCTGTTGCTCTAGAGTTACATGTAGGCCAGACCAGGTAAAGATGGCAGATTTCTTTTCCTGAAGAACACTGGTGAACCAGGTAGGTTCTTAACAACAATGGATAGTGGTTAGATAGTTGACAGTAGGCTAGCGTATTGTTTTTATGTCTAGATTTATATTGAGTACAAATTTCATCATAGTGGGATTTGAACCTACGACCACAGAACATTAGTCTAAGCTGCTGGATTACGACTCTGTTGGTATTGCCATTAAGCCACTACATACTAAAAACAGCAAATGCTGGCAATCACAGCAGGTCAGACAGCATTCATGGAGAGAGAGAGCAAGCTAATGTTTCAGGTCTAGATAGCTCTTCATTAGAGCAGTCATCTGAGAGTCATCTAGACTCAAAATGTTAGCTTCTAGATTGGAGTGGTCACAGAAAAGCACAGCAGGTCAGCATCCGAGGAGCAGGAGAGTCAGGATGTTTTGGGCAAAAGCCCTTCATCAGGAATGAAGCCTTTCATTTTGAACAGGACCAGCAATTTCACTTTATATTCGACAGCAGAACGGAACACCCAACCCTGAAGAAGGGGTTTCAAAACTAATCTGAGGGAGAAATATTTCAGTTCGCAATGAACAGGTTCTCCAAAGGAGATAAGATGCTGATGTATTGTGATAGCTTTGTTTTTAAGCTTGTGTTTTTCTTTAAGACAGGCCTGAACTGAAAAGGGAAGCTGAAAATAGAAACAGAACCTGAATTTTTTTTAAAAAATGGCTTAGACATTGCAACTGCAACATATGACAACCATTCTCTGGTTCATTTCTCAGGACAATATCTTTAACCAATCAGTGTCAAAATGCCTGGACAAGTTTAGACAAAGCTGAGCAGTTTACTGTCAATCATCATCTAACTGGTGCACTCTCCTTTGCAGCACATCATCTATTCATAGCCCACTTACCAGACTATCATCACTCCAATCTCTTACAATAGGTTAAAAGAAAGGACAGAAATGATTGGATCCGGGCTGGATCCAGGAGCAGAGAATGTTGTTATGAAGGTGTAGAGGTGTACTGTACCTTTAAGAGAGTTGAAAAGCTAGCAAGGACTGGCAAAGCACAGAGAGTCCTGAACAAGGTAACAATGTAACACTTGGTTGAAACAAATAGCAGCAGATGGGTTGCCATGAAACAAAAGCAAATTGAAATTCACCCAATGAGTTTAAATTATGCCCCAAGATACAAAATCCAATCAACTTTGAATTTTGTATTTTGACAATATTAAAACCAATGAAATGATCCAATGTTTTGGGGTATAAAACCAGACATTTTGAATAATTAGGGGGAGAACTGCCAAATTTGTATCATCGATAGTCACAGGAGAAGTGCCGGAAGACTGGAGGTTTGCTAATGGAGATTTAAGAAAGGTGGTAAGAACAAACCAGGGAACTAGAGACCAGTGAACCTGATGCTGGTGGTTGGCGAGTTGTTGGTAGGAATCCTGAGGGACAGGATGTACATGTATTTGGAAAGGCAAGGACTGATTAGGGATAGTCAACATGGCTTTGTGCGTGGGAAATCATGTCTCACAAACTTCATTGAACTTTTTGAAGAAGTAACAAAGAGGATGGATAAGGGCAGAGAAGTAGACGCGATCTATATGGACTTCAGTAAGGCGTTCGACAAGTTTCTCCATGGGAGACTGGTTAGCAAGGTTAGATCTCATGGAATACAGGGAGAACTAGCCATTTGGATACAGAACTGGCTCAAAGGTAGAAGACAAAGGGTGGTAGTGGAGGGTTGTTTTTCAGACTGGAGACCTGTGATCTGTGGAGTGTCACAAGGATCGGTGCTGAGTCCTATACTTTTTGTCATTTACATAAATGATTTGGATGTGAGCATAAGAGGCACAGTTAGTAAGTTTGCAGATGACACCAAAATTGGAGGTGTAGTGGACAGCAGAGAAGGTTGCCTCAGATTACAATGGGATCTTGATCAGATGGGCCAATGGGCTGAGGAGTGGCAGATGCAGTTTAATGTAGTTAAATGCGAAGTGCTGCGTTTTGGGAAAGCAAATCTTAGCAGGACTTCTACACTTAATAGTAAGGTCCTGGGGAATGTTGCTGAACAAAGAGACCTTCCAGTACACGTTCATAGCCCCTTGAAAGTGGAGTCGCAGGTAGAGGATAGTGAAGAAGGCATTTGGTATGCTTTCCTTCATCAGTCAGAAAGTATAAGAGTTGTGAGGTCATGTTGCATCTGTACAGGACATTGGTTAGGCTAATTTTGGAATATTGCATGCAATTCTGGTTTCCCTCCTATTGGAAGGATTTTGTGAAACTTGAAAGGGTTCAGAAAAAATTTACAAAGATGCTTCCAGGGCTGGACTATTTCAGCTATAGGGAGAGGTTTAATAGGCTGGGCTGTTTTCTCTGCAGTGTCAGAGGCTGAGAGGTGATCTTAGAGATGTTTATAAAATCATGAGGGGCCTGGATAGGATAAATAAACAAGGTCTTTTCCCTGGGGTGGGGGAGTCCAGAACTAGAGGGCATAGGTTTTCGAATGAGCAGGGAAAGATAAAGAAAGGTCCAAGGGGGCATTTTTTTCATGCAGAGGGTGGTACATGTATGGAATGAGCTGCCAGAGGAAGTGGTGGAGGCTGGTACAAGTGCAAATTTAAAAGGCATCTGGATGAGTATATAAATAGGAAGGGTTGAGAGGAATATGAGCCAAGTGCTGGCAAATGGGACTAGATTAGGTTGGGATATCTGGTCGGCATGGACGAGTTGGACCGAAGGGTCTGTTTCTGTGCTGTACATCTCTATGACTCTATGACTTTATTTAGGGGCTGGGTTACCTTTTTGAGATGTTTTGAGGGGGGCTGGCCTGGTCCATAACAGGCCCAGCGGTGGGAGATGCGAATCTGACGTTGATGCGTCCAGCACAGGCAGGAATGAAATGGCAGCAAAGGAGAATCGGCCTAGCAGCAAAAGATGGCGCCTGAAGAGTGGTGACTTGAACGATGGTTGGATTTGATGTAGATGGCAGCGGATGGAGGAGGGATGGTGGTGCAGGCGTCATTGGTGATGTGCTGGCTCAGGACTGATGGACTCTCTTTCAGCTCCATCTTTCTACGGTTTTTTTCTTATTCTTAAAACTATTCAAAATGGTGCCAGATCATGGTGAGAGTGGATGAAGCTTTTCACCTTGTTTCTCACTGTAAAATACATGTGACAGTCAAAATCATTCATTCTTTCATAAGAGCAAAAGAGATGTACAGCACAGGAACAGGCCCTTTGGCCCTCCAAGCCTGCGCTGATCATTCTGTCCTAACTAAACTAAAAAACAAACCTTCTGCCTTTATTCGGTTATTTCTCTCCATTTCCCTCAAAAACCAGCTGTATTTTCTTCAGATTGGTCATAGTCGAGAGCTTACGAAATACACATTGATTCGTTTTCACAAGCACACTGATCGCAGAGGGTGGTCAGAGATGCCAGTTCTCTCCCACCCTTTGCTGTACTTCCCTTTGTTTATTTAGGTGGGTGGCATCCTTATGAGAGCAACAGTACTAAAGGGGAGCGATAGGAAGCACTGGACATCAACACAATTTGTATTACACCCAGAAAATATTTCTCACCGCTTAAGCAGCTGTTAAAAAGGCAGAGAAAAGTTGTCAAATGCCTGCAGCAAAGACCAGGATTATTATCTTTAAGTGAGTTGGCAGGTAACTCCACAGGGATGGCTGCCTGCTTAATCGAACAACTTATTACCTTATATTGCATAATATGCAGAAGGCTGAGAAGGATACTGGAGGTTTTTGAATCCCGTTGCACACTCAGGGCTTATGCAGATGCTACACGCAGTCAGTGTTGCTGAGTGAGATAAACGTAACATCAATTTTGCAGACATTTGAACAACTGATAGATTCATCTTCTTTAAAAAAGATGCAGCACCTTTAGCATGTACTGTTGCTTGGACACTATCTAATCTAATAGAGAGGGTTAAAAATGTTGTACATTTTTTGCATTTAAATGTTAATTTTCCTTCTATTTTTATGGCATACCAGCAACATAGACATTTATTGACAGAAGAAAGACCAAATCTATCTAATTAACTATTTCCTCCCTGGTACAATGATAATGGAGGTGTTAAATAGCGACATCAATCATTGTCCATCACCGAAGGTTGTATGGGACATTGGTAAGGCCTCTACTGGAATACTGTGTCCAGTTCTGGTTGCCCAATTACAGGAAGGATGTCATTAAGCTGGAGAGGGTTCAGAAGAGATTTACCAGGATGTTGCCAGCTATGGAAGGTTTGGATTATAAAGAAAGGCTGGATAGGCTGGGACTTATTTTCACTGGAGCATAGAAGGTTGAGCGGTGATCTTATAGAAATTTATAAAATCATGAGAGATACAGATAGAGTTAATGGTAGGTTCTTTTCCCGAAGATGGGGGATTTCAAGACTAGAGGGTATATTTTTTAAGGTGAGAGGAGACAGATTTAATAATGATATGAGGGGCAAATCTTTTACACAGTGGCTGGTTTTGAGAAGATTTGTAGCTCAGGTTGAGGTTCTGGATGTAGATTTGCTCACTGAGCTGGAAGGTTCGTTTTCAGACTAGGCAACATCTTCAGTGGATGGTTCGTGTGTGGAATGAACTTCCCAAGGAAGTGGTGGATGTAGGCACAATTACAACGTTTAAAAGACACTTAGATAAGTACATGAATAGGAAAGGTTTGGAGGGATATGGGCCAGGAGCAGGCAGTTGAGACTAGTTTAGTTTGGGATTAGGTTTGGCATGGACTGGCTGGACCAAAGTGTCGATTTCTCTGCTGTATGATTGTACATGAGGTAAGGAAACATCGCAATGGTGGAGAGCTTTAAGAACAATACGTAAAGTTACAATTCTCAAGACCTACATGTCAGAACCATGGTGGAATCCTCTGATATAAAATCCATGAGCATTGTGCACATCATCCAGTAGCTTGGCTCGATGTTGCTGCCTCCATTTGATGAATCCAAGATGTTGTGTTGGTTGAATCCTCAATGTCAGTGCCATCTCCTGGGGTACGAGCAAGTTCTGCCATTAAATTTTATTCCAACCCTATCTCTTGGCCACATATTTTAAAGGAGTAACACTGTCCTTCCTTTGTTATTCGACCTTGTGTCATCGCTTCAGTTGCTATCTTCAAGGAGACGGAGCTCACCCTGACAAACTGGAGGTCTATGCAGGTCTGCAAGACTGGGTAGTGCACACATTCAACAAGTTGCGCTCTCTATTCTATAATAAGTCAGTTTATAATAATTCAGAACAGAAATGCGGAGACATTTTTTCAGCCAAAGAGTGGTGGGCCTGTGGAATTCATTGCCGCGGAGTGCAGTGGAGGCTGGGACGCTAAATGTCTTCAAGGCAGAGATTGATAAATTCTTGATGTCACAAGGAATTAAGGGCTATGGGGAGAATGCGGGTAAGTGGAGTTGAAATGCCCATTAGCCATGGTTGAATGGCGGAGTGGACCCGATGGGCCGAATGGCCTTACTTCCACTCCTATGTCTTATGGTCTTATGGTCTAAAATATGCCAAAATTGGGGACAGCAACACTGTACTTCCAGAGGTCAGCTCTTTCATCTTCAAAGGATACAGAATCTACATCTGCCTGGAAATGTACAGAATGTTCATCTGCCTTAGGCTGACTGCATACAGGATTATGACTGCGGACTGTTAGTGTCATTCTTGACCCATCGCCAGCTTCTACTTACCAGCCCAAAAGGCATTAGGAATCTATGGATATATTGGATATATTTGATGTGTTGAATGCACATTGAATGTATTCAAGTGGGTGAGGTCTGTGCAGACTAACTCTCAATATCTCAACTAAAGCAGTGAGTGCTGTATGAGTGCAATACACACACCTGCAGCAGTTGTGAGGCCCTACCTCTTAATTTCAATATTTCTTACAATTGATACTCACCATTACAATGCATCACCTTGCTAGCATTTTTGTTCAATGTCTCCTGTGACTTACCAGCGAAGTCCAACACAAGCTGGAGGAACTACTCTTCCTTTTCTGTTTAGGCACTTTACATTTTTCAGGACTCAACATTGAGTGCAACGACTTCAGACCACAACCTCTGTTCCCCAGTTTATTACCGCTACTTTCAAAGAAGTGCGACCAGGGAAGTTTGAAGAATTCAAAACAATCTTCAGCCAGATGTGCTGAGTAATCACCTCCTCTTCACATTCAACAGTGTTACCATCATTGAATCCTCCACTACTAACATTCTGGGTGGTTATCATTGTTGCCATTGTTCCAAAATTGACCTGGAATCATCACATAAATCCAGCTACAAGAGCAGGTCAGAGATGAGGAATACTGTGGTGAGTAACTCATTTCCTGACTCTGCAAAGCATGTCCACCATCTACAAAGCAGAGGTCAGGAGTGAGATGGAATACTCCCCATTCCTCCCTGGATGAATGCAGCTCCAACAACATTCAAGAAGCTTGATACCATCCAGGACAAAGCAGCTTGATTGGCACCACACGCACAAGAATCCATTCCCCTCACCACTGACGCTCAGTAGCAGCAATATTTATTATCTACAAGATGCACTGCAGAAATGCACCAAAGATCCTTCTCAAGGGCAATGAGGGAAGGACAATAAATGTTGGCCAGCCAACAACGTTCACATCCCACAAAAAATAAAAACATGATGCAATCTCCACGTAGAAAAATCACCAAAATAAATTTCTGGGAGAAAAAAAATATCTCTGCCAGATATTTTTAAATAAAATAATTCTTCACTTGAAGCACTATATAGTGACAGCTGCACTCTGCTCCTTGTGAAGTGTAATGAGGACTCGGATTGATTGAGCAATTATAATAATTGAATCACTCAATATAAAAGGCATCCGTCAAATACATAGAGGTAGCAACATAGAAAAATTCTCTCCAAACTTAATTTGTGCTAAATGGAGCAGCACAAAACATTTTCCAAGAGCAGTGTAGCTCCAAACACATTTCAGTTGATAAATTAACAGTTTTGCCTCCAATCATCCCATGGGTCAATCATAACTCAACCAGAAAACATGGAGCTAAATTCACCTGAACATTTTATTGTTATGTGAAAAGGAAAAAAATATGAATTAGACTCAAACACTTCAGCTGACACATAACAGGTTAATCACCTAAACCTTAACAGTCACAAAAATCCATAATTCACCAACTCTTTAAATCCAAGTCAGTCGCATGTTGATTCCAATTTTGTTCTTTATATTGTTTCCTATCGTTCATGAGCATTTTGGTAATCCCATCTCAAAGGTACCAATGCTACAAATGACATGACTTATTCTATACAAATGTTAGGGTTCATTAGACAATGGTTGATGACAATGAATCCAACTCCAACCAATTCCACTGACTCATGTCTGCATGCAAGCACTGATCTTATGTGCAGCAAGAAAACTACTCATCTGAAGCAACGTGAGCTTGTTTGAGTTCAATTATATACAGTTCACCTTTGTCTGTTCAGTATAAAAGAAAACCCACCATATTTGTTTTTAACAGTTCTTTGTGATGTGCCATGTCAATTAGTTCAGTTGGTTAGATAGCCAGGTTTCAATTCTTTCATTGGATGGGGACCCTACCTCCTAATCTTACTATATACTTGTCCTCGAGCTAAATATAACCAGTTATCTCTATCTCTTTCTCTCCCTCTCTAATGGAGGGAGATTCCTGTGGTCCTTTGTAGACTGTGGCTCCTAATTGAAAATAGCATGAAATTTAAACACATCGTGACAATTTTATTTCTTCAAAAAACGTTACCTAAATTTCTCCAGTACCCAATGGACCATTGTCCTGTTATTAAATCTGAAATGTTATTAATTATTGTTACAATATAATAACCCAGATTTTACTTTTGAGTATTATTTTAATGTCAGGTAATCCACTTAGCATTAACATAATATCAATCAAACAGTACAAGTTAACTTATGCATGTCATTACACATAAACAACACAATTGACTACATAATATTGACATGCACGTACTTAGCCTGATTGTACGTTTTTTTTTCCCTCTTGTAGAATCTCTACAGTGTGAAAGCAGGCCATTTTGACCCAGTGAATCCATGCCAACGAGCATCGCACCCAGACCCACTCTATTCCCATAAACCTGCATTCCCCAGAGCTAACCCAGCACATCCCTGCACACGATGGCCAGTCCACCTAACCTGCCCATCTTTGGACTGGAGTAGGAAACCCAAGCACCCAAAAGAAAGTCATGCAGACACAGGGAGAATGTGCAAACTCCAAGTAAACAGTCGCCCAAGGCTGGAATAGAACCGAGTCCCTGGTGCTGTAAGATTAGATTAGATTCCCTACAGTGTGGAAACAGGCCCTTCAGCTCAACATGTCCACACCTGACCCACCCAGACCCATTCTCCTACCTAAAGCACCTAACACTATGGGCAATTTAGCATTGCCAACTCACCTGGCCTGCATATCTTTGAATTATGGAGGGAAACCAGAGAACCCAGAGGAAACCTACGCACACAATGTGTAAACCCCACACAGACAGTTGTCCAAGGCTGGTATCAAACCCGGGTCCCTGATGCAGTGAGGCAGCAGTGCTAACTACTGATCTACTGCATCACGCCACAGTGCTATGTTAGTTTACAAAGTTAACCTATTTAACTAAAGTGAGTTGAAAACACCCTTAAAATAATATAAAATATTATATTGCCATGATCGCTCATTGTCATTAATAACAATGACTGTAGCTAAAAAAATGCAACTGGCATTGAGAAACTATTTGTAATGCTATTGCACAGCAGTGAATAACTGACATATTAAATAGGTGATTAATGAACCATTAGACGAGCTTTAAGTCTTCTCATTATAGGAATGCTTGCTGCCAATATTAGCAACAGTTACATAAATTCTGTTGGCATCTTTCTTTTCATTTAGATATGAATGCATTTAAATAAGTCTCTACTTAATGAGGAAAGTAATATGCTGTGACTGGCTGAAGTGTTCATGAATTATCACCAACAATCACTCTTTTCACTCTGAACAGAGGTTTCCACTGTCAGAGCCAGAGCATATTACTGAAGATGCTGGAATCTGTACTGAATAAAACAAATTGCTGGAGATCACAGTGGGTCAGACAGCATCTATGGAGAGCAAGCTAACGTTCCAATGATTCTTCGTCTAAACACGAAAACGTTCGCTTGCTCTCTCTCCATGGAAGCTGTCTGACATTGTGATCACCAATATTTGTTGTTTTCTTTGCCAATGTCAGCTATTTCATCTTTACCATTACATCTTTCTTGATATTAAACATACCTCGGTGTATGGGGATAGTGCAAGAGCTTTGCACTGGCTGGTTTGGTTGGGGGGGGCGGGGGAGGAAGATGGAGTGGAGAGTGTGATAATTAGTCTTGAATAAGAGAGCGGGATTATTAAGCAGCATGTTTCTATTTCCTTTGTTCTTACAGACAAACACAGAGCCAATAGTCATAATATACCACACAGTCCACAATATTCTTTTCCAGTCCAAATATTCCTATTCATTAGAATCATGATTTGGAGGTGCCGGTGTACAAAGTTAAAAATCACACAGCACCAGGTTGTAATCCAACAGGTTTACTTGGAAGCATTAGCTTTCAGAGTACTGCTCCTTTATCAGGTGGTTGTGGACTAAAGGATTGGTCTTACGGTTTTGTACTCCACAACCAGCTGATGAAGGAGCAGCGTTCCAAAAGCTAGTGCTTCCAAATAAACCTGTTGGACTATAACCTGGTGTTGTGTGATTTTTAACTCTTTATTAAAGTTCATATTAAGTACCATGAATTTGGGTAAAAATTCAAATTTGCTCCTCCCTGACATATGTTCACTAACCATTTCCCCCTCTTAAGCAGTTAAGTCAGCTTGAAATTCAGTGCTTGGGACAAAATTTTGAAATCCCTCCGTGATGGTTTTGCGAGTCTATCTACAGCACATGGACTGCAATGATTCAGGAAGGCTGGAAGATTTAGCTCATATTCAGATAGTGAAGAAGATGTTTGGTATGCTTCCCTTTGTTGACCAGTGCATTGAGTATAAGGGTTGGGAGGTCATGTTGCAGCTGTACAGGACATTGGTTAGGCCACTTTCGGAATACTGTGTATAATCCTGGTCTCCTTCATATCGGAAGGATATTGTGAAACTTGAAAGGGTTCAGAAAAGGTTTACAAGGATGTTGCCAAGGTTGGAGAATTTGAGCTATAGGGAGAGGCTGAATAGGCTGGGGCTATTTTCCCTCGAGCATTGGGGACTAAGGGGTGACCATTTAGAAGTTTATAAAATCATGAGGGGCATAGATAGAGTGAATAACCATGATCTTTTCCCCACTTTAGCTGAGTCCAAAGTTAAAGGGCATAGCTTTAAGGTGAGAGGGAAAAGATATAAAAGAGACCTAAGGGAAAACTTTTTCACGCAGAGGGTGGTGCGTGTATGGAATGAGCTGCCAGAGGAAAAGGTGGAGGCTGATCCAATAATAGCATTGAAAAGGCTTCTGGATGTGTATATGAGTAGGAAGGGTTTAGAGGGATATGAACCAAATAGGACTAGATTAGGTTAGGATATCTGGTCGGCAAGGATGAGTTGGACCAAAGTACAGCTCTATGATTTTATGACCAAGGTAACTCAATGCCATCTTCTCAAGGGCAGCTAGTGATGGGCAATAAACACTGGCCCATCGTATAATCTTGAAAAATACCAGCTATCACATTATGCCTGTGGTGACCCTTTGCAAGAGCAATTAATACCACTCACCCACATTTTATTCATAGTCCTGAAATGTACTTTGGCGAAAAGCATATATGTGTTATTTTCTGAGCAGATAGTAATGTTGAATAACAGTACAGCAGGTCAGGAAGCATCCAGGGAGCAGGATGCTGACGGACCTGTTGTGCTTTCCCAGCACCACTCTGATCTAAACTCTGATTTCCAGCATCTACAGTCCTCACTTTTGCCTAGTAATGTTGAATAAGTCAGGTTTCAGAATGAATCCTGACTTGTTAGACCATGCATTTCACTTTTGCAATTTAGTTACTATGGTGATCAATCACTGAACAAAATGCAGCCAATATACTTTAGACAAAAGAACATAAGTTTTTCACATAAATAACTAAAAGCTATATATACATAAGATGATTTGAAACAATCTTATTGTAAATAGGCAAAAGGAATATTCGATGTCCCTTTTTCCCAACAATATCCTTTACAGATACGCAAGTCCAGTGAAATATTACTGCTATCTTCAATCTATAATTTCTTATATAACTGACAAGGCTATAAACAATACCTTTTGATAACTTTCTGCACATTAACCAGATGTCATTCTCACCATCTCTCCCTGAAGCACAGATTCACACACTTACTCATTAATTTTGCTCCTGGGAAACACCTTAGGACACTTCATTCCACCAAAGGCCTTATACAAGTATAAGTTGATGCTCGCAGTGATGCTGTGATTGGCTTTCTTTGAAGTCAACAGTGAGCTGTGACTTCATTGTTGATCACAAAAATCTAGTCTGTCATAGGGCAGAATTTAATGGTCTCCATTGTGTTGTGTTTAATAAGACGACAGGTTTGCCATTTAATAAGAAAGAGGCAGAGGGTGGAAGGACCCCACTGCTGTCTCATTTCCCCTCCTGAATGCCCAGCTTGGGGAAACCAGGAGTCAGGACTCCTTCCCCAAAGCCAATTGAATACGCTAGAGAATGATTAATGAATACACTCGAGAATGCCCACTTCAAGGACGCATCCTTGTGGCCCTGATATTAGCCAAGGAGCAGGCAGACCATACATTGGGGGGTCAATGACATGCAAACTAATGCAACGTTGCTTGTGGGCTGTTAGGTTGGGTCGCTTGTTCCAAGGTATTCAGGGCTTGATCAAAGGATTTAGTATCAGGAAGGGGACTGAGAGCTGGCCTTCTGTCCTTGCTGGTGACTCCTATCTTCCCCTGCTCCTCAGTGAACCAAACATGCCTTAACCTCTAATCTTTGATCCCTCACTGATTAAAAATTTATCTTGGCACTGAAAATTCTTATGACCCAGTCGCTACAGATTACTGTTGTAAAGAATTCCACAGATGCCCCCCTGCCACCCCGAGACAAAGAATACCCCCTCATGTCTGCCTATTTTGGATGACCCCATATTTTGAAATAATGACCTGTAGTCCTAGACTCTCCCAAGTGGGGAAGCAATCTCTCCATTCCTAACCTGTCAAGTCCGCACAAAATCTTAATGTTTTAATAAGATCTTAACTCATTCTTCCAAATTTCCAAACAGATTTCTTAATTGTGTATAACTGCTGGAATCAATTCCACCAGGTTCTAGTCTGCATGGGAATGTCAAATCTTTCCCATTGTATGATGATAGTTACAATACATTTCACTTTCTTCTATAATTTCCATTGATCAGAGAATACCATAGATTTTGATATGAATGCTACATTGGCTAGTGGATGTCTAACATAGAACATAGAAAGGTACAGCACTGAACAGGTCCTTCAGCCCACGATGTTGTGCTGAGGATTAATCCTAATATAATATAAAATAACCCAACCTACTCACCCCTCAATTCACTGCTGTCCACGTGCCTATCCAACAGTCGCTGAAATGTCCCTAATGACTGCTTCCACCAGCACCGCTGGCAATACATTCTATACATTCACAACTCTCTGCATAAAGAATCTACCTCTGACTTCCGCTGTACACTTTTCTCCTAATATCTTAAAACTATGACCCCTCGTGCCAGTCAATCCTGCCCTGGGGAAACGTCTCTGGCTATTGACTCTATCTATTCCACTCATTATTTTGTACACCTCTATCAGGTCTCCTCTCTTCCTCCTTCTCTCCAGAGAGAAAAGTCCGAGCTTATTCAACCTTTCTTCATAAGGCAAGCCCTCCAGTCCAGGCAGCTTCCTGGCAAACATTCTTTGTAAAGGTAAATATAAGGACTGCAAATGCTGGAAACCAGAGTCTAGATTAGAGTGGTGCTGGAAAAGCACAGCAGGTCAGGCAGCATCCAGGGAGCAGGAAAATCGATGTTTCGGGCATAAGTCCTTCATCAGAATCTATTCCTGATTACTAGATTACTTGCTAGATTACTTACAGAGTGGAAACAGGCCCTTCAGCCCAACAAGTCCACACCAACGCGTCGAAGCGCAACCCACCCAGACCCATTCCCCTACATTTACCCCTTCACCTAACACTACGGGCAATTTAGCTTGGCCAATTCACCTAACCTGCACATTTTTGGATTGTGGGAGGAAACCGGAGCACCCAGAGGAAACCTACGTAGACACGGGAAGAATGTGCAAACTCCACACAGAGAGTCGCCTGAGGCGCGAATTGAACCTAGGTCTCTGGTGCTGTGAGGCAGCAGTGCTACCCACTGTGCCACCGTGCCGCCCACCGTTAATGAAAGCCAAAACACCATATGCTTTCTTAACAACCCTACCCACTTGGGTGGCAACTTTGAAGGATCTATGTTCATGAACACCAAGAAACCTCTGTTCCTCCATGCTGCCAAGATTTCTGCCTTTAATCCTATATTCAGCTTTGAGTTTGACATTCCAAAATGCATCACTTCGCATTTATCCAGGTTGAACTCCATCTGCCATTTCTCAGCCCAGCTCTGCATCGTGTTTATGTCGCGCTGCAGCCTGCACTAGCCCTCAATACTATCAATGGCACCTCCAACCTTTGTGTCATCTGCAAATTTACTAACCCACCCTTCAACCTCCTCATCTAAGTCATTTATAAAAACGACAAAGAGCAGAGGCCCAAGAACAGAGCCCTGCAGGACACCACTCAACACTGACCTCTAGGCAGAATACTTTCCATTTCCAACCACTCTCTGCCTTCTGTCAGCCAGCCAATTCTGAATCCGGATAACCAAATCTCCCTGTATTCCATAACTTCTGACTTTATGAATGAACCTACCATGGAAACATTGTTAAATGCCTTGCTAAAGTCCAAAAACTCCACATCCACAGCTCAACCTTTGGCGACCAGTCTTGTCACCTCCTCAAAGAACTCAATAAGATTAGTGACGCATGACCTGCCCCTCACAGAGCCATGCTGACTGCCGTTAATCACGCTAAGTTTTTCCAAATAGTAATAAATTCTATCCCTCAGAATTCTTTCCAAAACCTTGCTGACCACAGACGTAAGACTGACTGGTCAGTAATTGCCAGGGATTTCCCTATTCCCTTCTTGAAAAGAGGAATAACATTCGCCTCCTTCCAATCCTCCGGTATGACTGCTGTGGAGAGTGAGGAAACAAAAGTCTTCGCCAATGGCTTAGCAACCTCTTTTCTCACTTCCCGGAGCAGTCTAGGATAAATCTGGTCTCGCCCTGGGGACTTATCAATCTTAATGTTTGCCAAAATTTCCAGCACATCAACTTCATCAATCTTGATCTGTTCAAGCCCATATCCCAGCTGCTCAAAGTTCTCATTCACAACAAGGTCCCTTTCCATAGTGAAAACTGAAGCAAAAAAACTCATTTAGGGCTTCCCCTATCTGCTCAGACTCAAACACACAAGTTCCCTGATCAGCACTACCTTCTCCCTGATCATTCTCTTATTCCTCAGAGAGCTGTGCCATTGCAAAAAAAAAAATGCTGTCCTGTGTCAGTATAATAAATCACTTTAGAAAGATTTGATGGATAAACATGAGCAGAGAGAAGTGGACCATGCCTGAAGGGGGTTAATATTGAGCTGAAGTCATCAGTTGTGATCACAAAATTCCTTTAAGGGCACAATGATCATGAAGCGCTCAGTCATTCAGGTAGTTTGTATCATGCCAGTTAAATCAATAATGATAACAAGACTTTATTTGGTCACTCTGTCACCAGTGCAAAACAGCTTCCCTCAGTCAACTCCTTCCATTAGTAAAGACAGACACTTCTAAATATTTTACTGTTTTCTGTCTACTTGCGATAATTCTTTAATAGTGCATGGGAATGTAATAAAGGGTAATTTTGATGTGGGAGACCATCAAATGGGGTTATTGGACCACATGCCTCTCTATGTTCTCCATGGATGTAAAGTTTGGAAGAGATGCATAACATCTGGTTCATCCCATATCACCTGCTTAACGATGCCTTCAACCTCAAAACCAAAATTACTCACAACATGCCTGAAATTCAAAGTTGTCTCTTGCCTATGATCATTGTTTGATTTATCTATAAAGGTCAGAACTTCTGGAAATAAGTAACATTCATCAATTGAACCTCGAGTGAAATCTGGACGCTGCAGGATTCTGAAATTCAAAATCTTACAAGGACTTAATGCTCACATTGTAGTCGGAAGCATCATAGAAGCTATGAGGGAGAAAGCTATCGTAGAATCCTCACAGTGTGGAAGCTGGCCTATTGGCCCATTGAGACCACAGTGGCCCTCCAAAGAGCATCCCACCCAGATCCACCCCCATAGCCTTGCATTTCTCATGGTTAATCCACCTAGACTGCACACAACGGTCAATTAAGCACAGCCAATCCACCTAATCTGCACATCTTTCAATTGTGGGAGGAAAGCAGAGCACCCAGAGGAAACCCACACAGATATAGGGAGAATGTATAAACTCCACACAGACAGTTGCCCAAGGCTAGAATCGGACCCAGGACCCTGACACCGTAAGGCAGCAGCACTAACCATTGAACCATCCTCCCGCCCTGTTGACATGATCGGTTTCAATTTCCATCAATCAACACACAACCAGCAGCTCCCAACCCTCAAATGTAAGGGGACAGTGATGGAGAAATAGAAGCAATGTTCACGGAAGAGATGGTCTAACTGATGTGAGATTCCAGTAAATCCCATTATGGTAGCCATTGGAATTTAAAGCAAAAAGGCAAAAGATCTATTATCGAGGGCTAGTCTCAGTAATGGTGCCCACTAATCAATTGTCTTAAAAACCCATTTTGTTCACTAATGCCCTTTATGGAGGAAATCTGTCATCCTTACCTCTTCTGGCCTACATGTGGCTCAAGATGCAGAGCAATAGGGAAGACTCTTAACTGCCCTCTGAAATGGGATTAGAAACTTTAGAAAATGGGTTCTGAAATGGAAATGGTAAGTCACTGAGTTCAAGAACTTGTTGAGGAGGTAGCAGCGTTGGACTGGGTTGGACAAGGTCAAAAATCACACAGCACCAGATTATAGTCCAACATGTTTATTTGAAAACAGAACCTTTCACAGCCTTAGAACCTGAAGAAGAAGCAAGGCTCTGAAAGCTTGTGATTTCAAATAAACCTGTTGCACTATAACCTTATGTGATTTTTGACTAAATACAAGAACAAATAAGGATGGGCAACAAAAGCGGGAGCCCATGTCTTGTGAACATTTTCATTAGAATTCACCGAGTCCCAAATATTAAGCTCCCAGTCTTTATTTGAAAGAAATATAACAAATTGATTCACCAGTTGCAGTTCCTGTGTTTAATCAGAAAACTATGTATAAATAAATCTGCAGACTGCAATCTTAACGTGGATCAGTGAAAGCAAACTCTTCATTTTTCCAAGATTCAAACAATGCTGTTGTGTAGAGATTTTATTTGGAAGTCATGTGTCCAGTCAAGTGTTGATTTGTCAGTGCTATCATGCAATAGATCTATCCAAACCATATTTCCCTGGTGTCTCTTAAATGGCCATGTGTCATTCCATCAGAAATCTGAAGAGCCATTTGAGATGGAATGGATCGCACAATACTTTTGTGCCATTCAGGAAGTTCAAAGCAATATTTAATCACTGAGTTTATACTGAGAAAATATGAGACAAAAATGATGGAAAGTGATTTTCGAAACTCAAATGGAAAGCACTCTCTTTGACAAAGGCACTTTTCTATGATGAATCCCAAAGCTGGAGCAGCACATTTTACTTTTCTTTACAGGAAGCTGAAATGTAGACTGTGGAGAAGGAAATGGAAGATATAGAATGTGGGGAAATAGATGGTGACATCTTTAAAAATGTCCATATTACAGAGGAGGAGATGCTGCATGTCTTAAAACGCATGAAGGTGGATAAATCCCCAGAACCTGATCAGATGTTGCCTAGAATTCTGTGGGAAGCGAGGGAAGTGATTGCTGGGTCCCTTGCTGAGATATTTTTATCTTCGATAGTCACATGTGCTGTACCGGAAGATTGGAGCTTGGCTAACCTTGTGCCATTATTTAAGAAAGGCGGTAAAGAAAAGTCTGGGAACTATAGACCAGTGAGCCTGACATCAGTAGATGTTAAGTTGTTGGAGGGACAGCATTTACATGTATTTGGAAAGGCAAGCACTGATTCGGAACATGGTTTTGTAGGTGGGAAATCATGTCTCACGACCTTGATTGAGTTTTTTGAAGAAGTACCTAAAAGGATTGATGAGGGCAGAGTGGTGGACTTGATCTATATGGACTTCAGTAAGATGTTTGACAAGGTTCCTCATGGGAGATTGATTAGCAAGGTTAGATCTCATGGAATACATTTGGATACAGAACTGGCTCAAAGGTAGAAGACAGAGGGTGGTGGTGGAGGGTTGCTTTTCAGACTGGAGGCTTGTGACCAGTGATGTGCCACAAGGATCTGTGCTGGGTTCACTGCTTTTTGTCATTTATATAAATGATTTGAGTGTGAATATAGGAGGCAGAGTTAGAAAGTTTGCAGAAGACACCAAATTTGAGGTATAGTGGACAGCGAAGAAGGTTATTTCAAAGTACAACAGGATTTGATGAGATGGACCAATGGGTTAAGGGGTGACAGATGGAGGTTAATTTAGATAAATGTGAGGTGCTGCATTTTGGAAAGGCAAATCAGAGCAGGACTTAATGGTAAGGTCCTGGGGAGTGTTGCTGAACAAAGAGACCTTGTAGTGCAGGTTCATAGCTCCTTGAAAGTAGAGTCACAGTTAGATAGGATAGTGAAGAAGACATTTGATATGCTTTCCTTTATTGATCAGAGCACTGAGTATAGCAGTTGGGAGGTCATGTTGTGGCTGTACTGGACATTAGTTAGGCCACTTTTGGAATATTGCTTGCAATTCTGGTCTCCTTCCTATCGGAAGGATGTTGTGAAACTTGAAAGGGTTCACAAAAGATTTACAAGGATGTTGCAAGGGTTGGAGGATTTGAGCTATAAGAAGAGGCTGAATAGGCTGGGGCTGTTTTCCCTGGAGCATCGGAGGCTGAGGAATTACCTTATAGAGGTTTATAAAATCATGAGGGGCATGGATAGGGTAAATAAACAAGATCTTTTCCTTTGGGTGAGGTTGAGGGCATAGGTTTAGAGTGAGAGGAGAAAACTTTAAAAGGATCTCAAGGCAACATTTTCACGCAGTGCTGCTGGGGGAAGTGGTGAAGGTTAGTACGATTACAACATTTGAAAAGCATCTGGGTGGATATATGAATAGGAAGGGTTTAGAGAGAAATGGGTCCAGTGTAAGATTAGATTAGATTACTTACAGTGTGGAAACAGACCCTTCAGCCCAACAAGTCCACCCAGACCCATTCCCCTACACCTAACACTACGGACAAATTAGCATGGGCCAATTCACCTAACCTGTACATTTTTGGACTGTGGGAGGAAACCGGAGCACTCGGAAGAAACCCACGCAGACACGGGGAGAATGTGCAAACTCTACACAGACAGTTGCCTGAGGCGGGAATTGAACTGTGAGGCAGCAGTGCTAACCACTGAGCCACCATGCCGCCCACAAATGCGTGCAAATGGGACTAGATTAGGTTGGGATATCTGGTAGCATGGACAATTTGGACTGAAGGGCCTGTTTCCGTGCTGTACATCTCTATGATTCTATGACTCTGTACAATAAATGCTTCCTATTTCCTCCAAAGGGCTGTTGATAGTTGCATATGCATTGACCACAAACGGGGACAATGAACAAGTAATCTCACCAAGGTTTCTTAAATCGTGCCTTCAATACCCACCACCATTGTCATCTAGAAGGACAAGGGCAGCTGATGCATAGAAGCACTACCACCTTCATGTTTGTCTTCAAGTCACTCACCATCCTGCCTTGGAAATTGATCGCTGTCCTTTGACCCAAGTTTCACTATGTCAAGATCCTGTATGCCCTCCCTAATGGCATTCAGTACAACAAATGGACTGTGCTGATTGAAGAAGACAGCTCATCACCACCTTCTCAGGGTAAGTAGGAATGGGTAAAAGATGAAGAAATGGGAATTTCCACTGTTTGTTGCAGTGAGTACACAGGAAACACGTAACACTGCTCTTAATAAAAATGCTCTTGCAATAGATTTCTGTTGAATGTTAATCTATTGGGTTTCAATGGGTTCACTTGTGATTTTATCTTTGCAGACAGTATTTTTAGTCTCCTCCCTTCACTCCCCCAAAATTGAGAATACCCATCAGTAAATTAGTCAAAATGACCTGACTCAAATTTACAGAATTATTGCTAGCTCTTTTATCTTGTCTGGCTGTATTTTCTTGTGCCAACTTTCTGCCTGTGCCCCATAGCCTTACCTTCATTTCCATCCAAAAAAACTCCAATGCCCCACTGAATGATTCTACTGAACCTGCCTCCAGCAGAGTGTTACGTACCCTGAATACTCACTGTGTTAAAAACCCTTTTCTCACATCAACCTTTGTTTTTTGAATACCACTTTAAATCCAAACCCTCTTGTCATTCTTTCTTTTACAAATTGGAACAGTTTCTCCCTATCTACTTTGACCAGCACGCTCATGATTTTGAAAACCATCATGAGATCTCCTCTCAGCCTTCTTCTCTCTCTGGAGAATAGTTCTAACTTATTCCATCCATCCTCACGGCTTAAATTTCTTTTTCCTGGAACCATTTTAGCAAACTGCTTCTGCACTTTCTTCAGGGTATTCATATCTTTGTAATAATGTGGAACCCAATATACTCCACTGAAGGTCAAATTAGTGATTTGTACAAGTGTACCTTCACCTCTTTGTTCTTTTACGCTATGTCCCTGGTAATAAAACTGGGAACACTTTATGCTTCATTTACTGTTCTCCCCATCTGCCCTGCAGCTTTCAGTGCTCTGTGCACAAGTCCCTCTGCGCTGCACCCTCTTTAGAATTATATCCCAGGTTTGAATTGTTCTTCTGTCAAAAATGCATTCCTCACACTTCTCTGTGTGAAACATTCTCTGCCACCCACCCACCCACTTCACCAGCTTGTCAATGTCCTTCTGCAGTTCCACACTGTCTGCCATGCAGTTTACAATGCTTCCAAGTTTCGTGTCATCTTCAAACTTGATTGTGGTACTAAACAATTGGGAAGCTGGACAACCAAGTCAGATCATATCCTCAATCTTTGCCCTGAGCAGACCATTGTCACTAGGATTATCTGAAGCTGATGAATGGATTGTTAACTTTGACTTCAAACTATAACTATTTCTTCTGCAATATCAGTGAAAAGAAATTCACAAATTGCACACTTTTTTACCGTGGTGACATCTAAAAAATATTGGAACGAATGCTGCTGTTGAGCATTGTATCTAACTGCACCTGTTACAAGTTAGACCTCTCCCAGTGCACTTCACCCGAAAATATTTATACTCGGTAAGTTGTTAAGTGCGAATTATGTGGAGCAGAGTGACTGCATCATGACATTTTCATCAACAGAGTCTTTCCTTAACTAAGCAATGGAAGGATACTGACGAACAGGCAAGGGAAGTGAATTGTAATAGATAAATTCAAAATCAAGCAATAGAGTCATAGAGCTGTGCAGCATGGAAATAGACCCTTCAGTTAAACTCATCCCTGCCGACCATACATCTTAAATTAATCCAGATCTATTTGCCAACACTTGGCCCATATCCCTCTGAACCCTTTCTTTTCATATATCCATCTAAATGCCTTTTAAATGTTACAATTGTACCAGCCTCCATCACTGTCTCTGCCAGCTCATTGCATCCACGCACCACCCTTTGCAAGAAAAAGTTGCCCCTTGGGACACTTTTAAATCTTTTCCCCTCTCACCTTAAACTTATGCTCTCTAGCTTTGGACTCCATTATCTTGGGGAAAAGACCTTGACTATTCACCTGATCCATGTGTCTCGTGATTTTTTAAAGATCTATCAGGTCACCCCTTCGCCTGCCATGCTCTAGCGAAAAAAGCCCCAGGCTGTTCAGCCACTCCATATAGCTCACACCCTCCAACCCTGGCAACATCTTTGTAAATCTTTTCTGAACTCTTTCAAGTTTTGCAACATCCATCCTATTAGAAAGGAGATCAGAATTGAATACAGCATTCCAAAATTGGCCGAACCAATGTCCTGTACAGCCGCAACATGACCTCCCAACTCCTGTACTTAATGCACTGACCAATAAAGGCAAGCATATCAAGTGCAATCTTCACTATGCTGTCTACCTGCAACTCCACCTTCAAGGAAATATGCATCTGCACTCCAAGGTCTCTTTGTTCAGCAACACTCCCAGGACCTTACCATTAATTGTATAAGTCCTGCCCTGATTTGCCTTTCCAAAATTCAGAACCTCACAGTTATCTGAATTAAACTCCATCTACCACTCCTCGGCCCAACAGCCTATCTGATCAAGGTCCTATTGAACTCTGAGATAACTTCCTTGGCTGTCTCATACACCAGCAATTTTGGTGTTATCTGCAAATTTCCTAATCATACCTCCTATGTTCACATCCGAATGATCCAGATGAATGACAAAATGCAGTGGACCCAGCATCGATCCTTGGTCACAAGCCTCAGTCTGAAAAGCAACCCTTCACCACCACCCTCTGTTTCCTGCCTTCAAACCAAATTCAGGAAAAGAAGTAAATAGGAGGAAGGAAAGATAAAATGATAAGGCAGAGGAAAAAAAAGAACAGTGAGGAATAACTTCAGGTTATCTGAGCCTTTAAGAATTAAAATAATCTTCAACAACAGTTAAAATCTGAAGGAAAACAATTCCATATTTACAACTCTTAATTTTCAGTACCAGGTAGTTTGATTAGCAGTAATTAATCCTTATTGTATTGCTAACAGGGAAATCACACTTAAACTGACTTGTTTTAACTTTCTGTGATGAGTTTTGCTCAGATCTCTTGTGTAAATACAATGAATTTGGGCCAGCCAACTCGGTTTTACATTTTATAGAGCTAACACAAGTAACAGCTTTTGGATTCCTCCCATTTAATTGTGACTTTGTCTCTTTAAGATAGTGCTTAGCATGTATCAATACGTAGCATGAGAAGACCAAAAGGAGACCATTCAGCCTGTCAAGCCAAGTCCACCATTCAATTCGATCAAAACTGATCATCCGCCTCAAAGCCACTTTCCCACCTTGTCTACATATTTCTTCATGTCACGAGAATTCTATTGATTTAGTTTTGATAAGTGAGCTTCCTCAATCCTCTGCGGGAAGAAACATTCAAAAATGTACAACCCTCTGAGTGAAAAACATTCCTCCTCATCTCAGACTTAAGTAGTTTGTCCCTTCATCTGAGATATTGTCCCCTAGGTGTAGAGTCACTAGGTCAGAGGAAGCAACCTAATGACATTTAAACCCATTTTTTCATAAATTTATATAAATGAATAAAGTAATTAACTAAGTATATATGGCTGAGGAGATGATGTGCTATAGCTGTACGATATGGCAGCTGTCTGTTCCCACTGTGAACTGCAGTGAGCACATCTGCAGCAAGTGTTGGTTGCTGGAGGAGCTCCAGCTCAGAGTTAATGATCTGGAATTTGAGCTTCAAACACTGCAGCACACCTAGGAGGGGGAGAGTTACCTGGTCGCTTTGTTTCACGAGGCAGTCACACCTGGTAGATTAAGTTAATCAAATTCAGTTAGTGATCAGTGACAAGAGGGTGTGACTGTAAGTGAGGCAGATAGGAGGATCCTGAGTTCAGGAATGGAGGAGTCTCAGCTCTTGACCTTATCCAATCGGTACGAGATGATGGCTCTCTGTGTGGATGAGGAAAAGGACTGCGGGGAGGATGAGCCAACTGACCATGGCATCGTGGTGCAGAAGGTCATTCAAGAGGAGGAGGCAAAAAGACAAAGTGGCAGTTATAGGGGATTTTATAATTCTGGGGACAGACAGTATCCTTTGCGGATTGGGTGTCCTGCATGGTGTGTTGCCTGCCCGGTGTCAGGGTGCAGGACATCTCCAACCAGCTTGAAAGGATATTGGAGCAGGAGGGGGCGGATCCAGTTGTTGTGGTCCACACTGGGACTATAGGCAAGGCTAGGTTGGAGAACCTATTTAGGGATTGTCAAGCACGAGGATTGAAATTAAGGAACAGATCCTCAAGGATCAGTAATTTCTGAATTACTGCCCAAGCCACTTTCAAATTAGCTTAGGGATAAGAAAATTAGGGAAGTAAACATGTGGCTAAGGGAGTGATGTGCGAAAGGAGGGTTCCATTACATGGGGCATTGGCATCAGTTTTGGAACTGGAGGGATCTGTACAGATCTGGAACCAGTGTTCTTGCAAAAAAGGAGAAATAGGGTAGACACAGGGGGAAGGGAAGGGAAAAATGACAGGAAGTATGATGGTAAATAAAAAGACAAGCAACAGGTTAGCATGTGTGCAGGAGGGTTTAAATACAAGACAGACTATGAAAGAAGTAAAAAGGAAGGATAACTCAGGAGATATTATTAGAGAAGTTGGCAATCATGAGGGGATGAAAACTAGCATAAGGGCACTTTACCTGAATACTCATAACATTCATAACAAGGTCAATGAGTTAACGGCACAAATCAACATGAATTAATATGATTTTGTAACCATTACTGAGACATGGTAACAGGATGGTCACAACTGGAAGTTAAATATCCAGGGGTATCAGACAGATAGGAAGGTAAGGCAAGTGGTGTAGCTCTGATATTCAAGGACGACGTCAGGGTGGTGCTGAGAGACGATGTTGATTCTATGGAGAGTAAGGTTGAATCCATTTGAATGGAAATCAGAAATTCTAAAAAGAAAATGTCACTGATAGGCGTAGTCTAAGGGCCACCAAATAATAACATCACACTGGGGAGGGCAATAAAGAAAGAAATAACTTATACCTGTAGGAATGGTATGGAGGGCTCTTAATCTACATGTCAATTGGTTGAATCTGCTCAGTCAGGCTAGCCTCAAGGAGGAGTTTGTTGAGTACATCTGGTATAGTTTTCTTGAACAGTGTGTAATGGAACCAATAAGGGAGCAGCTATCCTCGGTCTGGTCCAGTGTAATGAGACAGGAATAATTAATGACCTCACAGTTAAGGATCCACTTGGAAGGAGCGATCACAGTCCAATTGAATTTAGAATATAGATTGAGAGTGTAACGATAAAATCCAATACAGGGTCTTGTGCTTAAACACGGGAGACTACAACAAAGCGATTGTAGACTGGAAGCAAAGATTTTATGGTGGGACAGTTGACAAGCGGTAGAGGACTTTCAAAGAAATTTTTCCAAGTGCTCAATAGAAGTATATCCCAGTGAAAAGGAAAGACTGTAAGAAAAGGGGTAATCTGCCAGGGGTATCTAAGGAAATAAGGGAGGCTATCAAACTGAAAGAAAAGACATACAAAATGGCCAAGAACAGCAGGGAACTCGATTGGGAAAACTTTAAAGCTCAACAGAAAGCTACAAAAAGAGCTTTAAAAGTGAAGTAATATGGAACATGAGAAAAAACTAGCACAGAATATAAAGGCAGATAGCAAAAGTTTCTATAAATATATAAAATAAAAAAAGAATGGCTAAAGTAAATGTTGGAAAATGGGGTGTTGGAAAAACACAGCAGGCCAGGCAGCATCGGAGGAGCAGGAGAATCGACATTTCGGGCATAAGCTCTTCTTCAGGAATCAGGGCTTATGCCCGAAACGTCGATTCTCCTGCTCCTCAGATGCTGCCTGGCCTGCTGTGTTTTTCCAGCACCACATTTTTCAACTCTGGTCTCCAGCATCTGCAGTTCTCACTTTCTCCTAAAGTAAATGTTGGTCCTTTGAAGGATGAGAAGGGGCACTTAGCTATGGAATATGATGAAATGGCCGAGGCATGAATAGCTATTTTGAGTCGTTCTTCACATTGGAGGACACTAATAACATGCCAGAATTGAATAAAGAGACGAAGGTAGGTGGGGACCTGGAAACAATCATTATGATGGAAGAGGTAGTGTTAGGCAAGCTAATGGAGCTAAGGATTGATAAGTCTCCTGGCCCTAATGGAATGCAATTCAGGCTACAAAAAGAGATGGTGGGAGACATAGCAGGTGCATTTGTAATTTTCCAAAATTTGCTGGATTCTGGAGCAGTTCCAGCAGATTGGAAAACAGCAAATGTGGTGCCACTGTTTAAAGAGGAAGATAGACAAAAGATGTGGAATTATAGACCATTTAGCTTAACCTCTGTATTGGGGAAGATGCATGAGTCTATTATCAAGGATGAAATTGCTAGGCATCTAGATAGAAATTGTCCTGTTGGGCAGATACAGCATGGGTTCATGAAGGGCAGGTCATGCTTAACAAATCTTTTGGAATTCTATAAAGACATTATGAGCAAGGTGGACAACAGGGACCCCATGGATGTGGTCTACCTAGATTTCAAAAAGTCTTTGACAAGGTGCCGCACATGTGGCTGCTGCATAAGATAAAGATGCATGGCATTATGGGTAAAGTATTAGCATGGATAGAGGATTGGTTGACTATCAGGAAGCAAAGAGTGGGGACAAATGAGTGTTATTCATGTTGGCAATTAGGAACTTGTGGTGTGCCTCAGGGATCAGTGTTTGGACCGCAATTATTCACAATTTATATCGATGATTTGGAGTTGGAGACCACGTGGAGTGTGTTAAAGTTTGCAGATGACACTAAGATGAGTGGCAGAGCAAAGTGTGCAAAGGGCTGTGAAATTTTGCAGAAGAACATAGATACTTTAAGTGAGTGGGCATGGTCTGGCAGATGGAATACAATGTTAATAAATGTGAAGTCATCCATCTTGGTAGGAGTAACAGTAAAAAGGATTATTATTTGAATGGTAAAAAGTTGCAGCATGTTGTTATGCAGAGGGACCTGGGTGTCCTTGTGCATGGATCACAGAAGGTTGGTTTGCAGGTATAACAAGTGATTAGGAAGGCAAATGGAATTTTGTCCTTCATTGTGAAAGTGGTTAAGTTTAAAAGCAGGGAGGTTATGTTGCAGCTGTACAGGATGCTGGTGAGGCCATACCTGGCGTACTGTGTACAGTTTTGGTCTCCTTACTTAAGAAAGGATGTACTGGCACTAGAGACGGTGCAGAGGAAGTGCACCATGTTGATTATGGAGTTGAGGGGTTTGGCTTAAGAGGAGAGATTGAGTAGACTGGGATTATATTCTTTGGAATTTAGAAGAATGAGGGGGAATCTTATATCGAAACATATAAAACTATGAGGGGAATAAATAAGATAGAAATGGAGAGGATGTTTCCACTGGCAGGTGAAACTAGGACAAGAGGGTAAAGCTTGAAAATTAGGCGGAGCAGATTTAGGACTGAATTGAAAAGGAAGTTCTTCGCCCAGAGGGTTGAGAATCTATGGAATTCCTTGCTCAGTGAAGTAGTTGACGCTACTTCATTAAACGTTTTTAAAGCTAAGACAGATATTTGTTTGACTAATAAATGAATTGACAGTTACAGTGAGAGAGTGGGTAAGTGGAGCTAAGTCTACAAAAAGATCAGCCATGATCTTAATGAATGGTGGAGCAGGCTCAAGGGGCCAGACAGCCTACTCCTGCTCCTAGTTCTTATGTTCTTATGTCCAGCTCAGTAAGTATTTCATGAGTTTCAATGAGATCACATTTCATGCTTCAAAACTCTCGAAAATTCAGAAACAAAAACAGAAGTTGCTGGAAAAGCTCAGCAGGTCTGGCAGTATCTGTGAAGAGAAATCAGAGTTCATGTTTCAGGTCCAGTGACCCTTTCTCAGACCCCTCTTGTTCTAAGGAAGGGTCACCAGATCCAAATCATGAGCTCTGATTTCTCTGCACAGATGCTCAAGACCTGCTGAGCCTTTCCAGCAACTTCTGTTTTTGTTTCTGATTTACAGCATCCACAGTTCTTTCGGTTTTTATCTCAAAAATTCAGGCCCAGGAGACTCAGTTTCCTCAATCTTAACTCACTGGAGAGTCATGCCATCTCAAGAATTAGTCTGATGAACATCCACTTCATTCTCTCTATGGCAATAATATCCTTTCTTCAGTAAAGTGACTAAAACTCAACACAATGCTCTCCAAGGCTGTATGCTATTTCAACGAGACATCTTTACTTCTGTACTTGAATTACCTTGTAACAAATGCCAACATACCAATCTGCACTTTACGCTTATTTTGAATAGTACCTTTTAGTGATTCAAGAACAAGGGCACCGATACAGCATGGAAACAGACCTCTCGATCCAACCATTGAACATTATCCCAAACTAAACTAGTTCCACCTGCCTAGTCCTGGCCCATATCCGTCTGAACCCTACTTTGGACAGCTAAACTTCCAACCTCACAGCATTTGAGAAATACTTAGTTTCTCTCCATCAAAATAGCTGACTTCACACTTATTATATTTCATCTGTCATGTTCTTAATTACTCACTTAACCTCCACGTGTCCTCTTGAAAGGTCCTTGTACCTTTCTTGCAAAATTAGATTCTCACCCAGTTAACTGCCATCAGCAACTTTGGAAATATTGAAATCGATCCTTGCATCCAAGTTAATTATGGACAGTTGGAGGCCTTAGCACAGATCATGTCGGCACCCCACCACAATCTTTCTTCCTGAGAAAGGCCCATTTGTTCTTGCTGTGCACTTTCTGTCTGTTATGGAAATGTGTTGCTGGAAAAGCGCAGCAGGTCAGGCAGCATCTAGGGAACAGGAGAATCGACGTTTCGGGCATTAGCCCTTCTTCAGGAATGAGGAAAGTTGGTCCAGCAGGCTAAGATAAAAGATAGGGAGGAGGGACTTGGGGGAGGGGTGTCGGAAATGTGATAGGTGGAAAGAGGTCAAGGTGAGGGTGATAGGTCAGACTGGGGTGGGGGCGGAGAGGTCGGGAAGAAGATTGCAGGTTAGGAAGGCAGTGCAGAATTTGATGGATTTGACTGAGACAGGCTGGGGGGAGGGGAAATGAGGAAACTAGTGAAATCTGAGTTCATCCCTTGTGGTTGGAGGGTTCCTAGCCGGAAGATGAGGCGTTCTTCCTCCAACCGTCGTTTCACTGTGGTCTGACGATGGAGGAGTCCAAAGACCTGCATATCCTTGGTGGAGTGGGAGGGGGAATTGAAATGTTGAGCTACAGGGTGGTTGGGTTGGTTGGTCCGGGTGTCCCAGAGATGTTTCCTGAAACGCTCCGCAAGTAGGTGGCCCGTCTCCCCAATATAGAGGAGGCCACATCGGGTGCAAAGGATGCAATAGATGATATGTGTGGAGGTACAGGTGAATCTGTGGCGGATATGGAAGTTTCCTTTGGGGCCTTGGAGGGAGGTGAGGGGGGTGGTGTGGGCGCAAGTCTTGCACCTCCTGCGGTTGCAGGGGAAGGTGCCGGGAGTGGAGGTTGGGTTGGTGGGGGGTGTGGATCTGACGAGGGAGTCACGGAGGGAGTGGTCTTTACGGAATGCTGATAGGGGAGGGGAGGAAAATATATCCTTGGTGGTGGGGTCCGTTTGGAGGTGGCGGAAATGGCGGCGGATGATGCGCTGTACATGGAGGTTAGTGGGGTGGTAGGTGAGGACCAGTGGGGTTCTGTCCTGGTGGCGGTTGGAGGGGCGGGGTTCAAGGGCGGAGGATCGGGAAGTGGAAGAGATGCGGTGGAGGGCATCGTTGACCACGTCGGGGGGGAAATTGCGGTCCTTGAAGAAGGAGGCCATCTGGGATGTGCGTTTTTGGAATTGGTCCTCCTGGGAGCAGATGCGGCGGAGTCGAAGGAATTGGGAGAATGGGATGGCGTTTTTACAGGGGGCAGGATGGGAGGAGGTGTAGTCCAGGTAGCTGTGGGAGTCGGTTGGTTTGTAGTAGATGTCCGTGTTGATTCGGTTGCCTGAGATAGAAATAGAAAGGTCGAGGAAGGGGAGGGAGGAATCTGAGACTGTCCAGGTGAATTTGAGGTTGGGGTGGAAGGTGTTGGTGAAGTGGATGAACTGTTCAACCTCCTCGTGGGAGCACGAGGCGGCGCCGATACAGTCATCGATGTAGCGGAGGAAAAGGTGGGGGGTGGGGCCAGTGTAGTTGCGGAAGATGGATTGTTCCACATATCCTACGAAGAGGCAGGCATAGCTGGGGCCCATGCGGGTGCCCATGGCTACTCCTTTCGTTTGGAGGAAGTGGGAGGATTGGAAAGAGAAGTTGTTCAGGGTGAGGACCAGTTCGGTCAGTCGAAGGAGGGTGTCGGTGGAAGGGTACTGGTCGGTACGGCGGGAAAGAAAGAAGTGGAGGGCTTTGAGTCCTTCGTGATGGGGGATGGAGGTGTACAGGGACTGGATGTCCATGGTGAAAATAAGGCGTTGGGGACCGGGGAAGCGAAAATCATGGAGCAGGTGGAGGGCATGGGTGGTGTCCCGAACGTAGGTGGGGAGTTCTTGGACTAAGGGAGACAGGACGGTGTCAAGGTATGCGGAGATGAGTTCGGTGGGGCAGGAGCAGGAGGAGACAATGGGTCGGCCGGGGCAGTCAGGTTTGTGGATTTTGGGCAGGAGGTAGAAGCGGGAGGTGCGGGGTTGTGGGACTATGAGGTTGGAGGCGGTGGATGGGAGATCCCCCGAGGTGATGAGGTTATGAACGGTCTGGGAGATGATGGTTTGGTGGTGGGAGGTGGGGTCATGGTCAAGGGGGCAGTAGGAGGAGGTATCTGCGAGCTGGCGTTTGGCCTCAGCGGTGTAGAGGTCGGTGCGCCAAACTACGACCGCGCCTCCCTTGTCTGCTGGTTTGATAGTGAGGTTGGGGTTGCAACGGAGTGAGTGGAGGGCTGCGCGTTCCGAGGGTGAGGTTATCCAATTCTCAGTTCATTTCAGCATATTATGCCTGATCCCATGCACTCTAATATTATGAAACAAGTAAAAATAATCCTCACCATTACTTTGACAGTCAGATTATCCCGTTTGAAACTTGAGATTGCGATTTTTTAGACATGCTCTTGAGAATAATATTTGACCTGGGACTATAAAGAAAGCAGCTGAAAATGTGTTGCTGGAAAAGCGCAGCAGGTCAAGCAGCATCCAGGGAACAGGAGAATCGACGTTTCGGGCATAAGCCCTTCTTCAGTCAACCAATTATTAGCTTTCACCAAACTGCCAGATGTTACTATGGAAACCAAAAATCAAAGCTGATAAGGCATCAAAAGTGTTCATTTCAATCTGTCCCTTCAGGGAGATGGTCACTATTTGTTATCCTCATTCAGAAAACTGTATCAAATACAGTGTTTTTTTGTAGCAAAATGGTAAATTTTAATCATGAGTTGAAAATAATTAATAACATAATTATGCAATGACATAAATTGATTTTCAGAATAATGCAAAAGTTTTAATTTCAGAAAGTATTATCAATTTAAAATTATTTTGAAGCAAAGTTAAGGAAGTTACAGTCGCCAATGGCAAAACTGCAAGTTAAGATTCTTGTGGATATATTGGAGGCAGCTACTTCTTAAATACAATGGAATGACACATCACTATAAAATATAGGCAGACTATCAATATTAGCATGTTTCTAAATGGAATGGATGCACTGGAATAAACAGGCGAGGATGAAGTCAGATCAACTTTGTGCAATTGTGTGAAATTGTCCATTACAACTAAGCTTTAGTTTAACTGCTGTACAAACCACGTTTGAGAGAGAGATGTAAAGCAAACTGCCAAATTGGTATTAAACATTATGCCCAATTACAAAGTTAAGTTCCACTCCCACAATGTGATATATTTCCAAAATCAGAACAAAAGGCAAAGATAAAATTGCCATAGTTCTGGTCAACAACTAATAAAAGTTCAACTGAATCCACTATATATGTAAGAAGGTCGAAATCGTCTTGATAAATGGTTGCTAAAAAAGAATGGCTTGCTTTGAAATTGTTCCTTTCATAACCTCCGTAATTTTTGTAATGTTTGTTGAGGGAGTCAGTTTTGTCCAGGGCTCATTGGGTGGCTTCCTGAAGTTTTAACATCAAGTTTGAAGGACAGCACTCGCTGAATACCACACCGAGGAACCAGTCTTGGATTTTACACTTATGTTCTTGGATGGGGAAGTGAATCTCTTTGCTCCACAGACAAGAGTACAGCAAACTTATTATTAGTGAGCACCTTACATACCAGTACTCTTGATAAACTGGCAAAAACTAGGTACCTGAAACACCACCAAGTTTACTGTCTGTTTGTGTTCAATTATTAGAGTTTTAAAAATGTGTTTACCTCAATGTAAATACACTTGTTGTTCAGTCGAATGACCACATGAAAGAAAACAGTTGTTTTAATTTCAAGTCAACTTCTCCTCAAATACCACAATGTCCAAGGAATCAGTTGAGAGACAGAAACATAAATTGCTGGAAAAGTTCAGCAGACCTGGCAGTATCTGTGGAGAGAAATCAGAGTTAATGTTTTGGGTCGAGTGACTCTTCCTCAGAGCTAATGGCAGCCAGGAAAAGGAAGGGTTACTCGACCCAAAATGTTAACTCTGATTTCTCTCCACAGATATTGCCAGACCAGCTGAGATTTTCTAGCAATATCTGTTTGTGTTTCTGATTTACAGCATCTGCAGTTTGATCAGTTAACAAGTTTTGAGAATATTTGTAGTTCAGGTTGAGGTTCTGGATTATGTTTGCTCGCTGAGCTGGAATGTTTGTTTTTAGACGTTTCATCACCATACTAGGTAACATCATCAGTGAGCCTCTGGTGAAGCACTGGTGGTATGGCCCACTTTTTATTTGTGTGTTTATGTTTCCTTGGGTTGCCAATGACATTTCCGGTGGTGATGTCATTTCCTGTGCTGATGTCATTACCCATTTTTTTCTCTCAGGAGGTGGTAAATGGGATCCAAATCAATGTGTTTGTTGATAGCGTTCTGGCTGGGGTGTCATGCTTCTAGGAATTCTCGCATGTGTCTCTGTTTGGTTCTTTTGGTTTTTAGTCATGTGGGGATGCAAGTCAGTGGGTTCTGTGCCAGTAAGTTTTATTTCAAGCAAAGTTGCATTATTATTTAAGTAATTTATACTGTAAATAAAGTATAACAGTACTGCTTTTTTATTACTTAGTGCATGTTCTATGTTGATTATGTGGATCTCTTGATCAACCAGAATATTTGATTAACCGATGCACTCCTGGTTCCCATAGGTGCTAGGTAATAAAATGCTTGCTATATTTTCAACTGAAACTAAAGAATTGGAGGAAGCATTAACACTTTCAGTATGTCAATTTATCAAGCACTCATGTGGAATTTGCCATCCAGCTATTGTCTAAGTTCCTAATTTAGCTCGCCAAATTGTTCTGCACAATATCAAGATTAGAGTCGTGCTGGAAAAGCACAGAAGGTCAGGCAGCATCCGAGGAGCAGGAAGATAGACCTTTCGGGCAAAAGCCCTTTATCAGGAATACTCAAAACCTCCGGCATTTGCAGTACCCACTTTCACCTTGCATTATATCACATCTGTTTTTCTCAACCTTCAAAGAGGATGTTCACAAGTCACTGACTGAATGAATTATTTAATTATTTATCATAAAGTCATCAAAGAACTTGTCAGAAACCAATGCCACAGACTGAAATCCTTTTAATAATTTCAGAATTTCGATTAGCAGAACCTAAACCAAAAACTTCATAATGTAAGTAGTTAGTGATAGTAGTTAGCTAATGAAATAATTAACAGGAGTTATAAAGGCATTACTCAGTTCTGATTATCAGTTTATTGTTAATGCCACTGGCTGAGATCGCATACAAACTGGTGAAATTAATGTTGGATATTATGTATTAGATGACTGATGAACCTGTGTTCTGGAGTGCAGTTGCATCTGACAAAGGAACAATGCTTTGAAAGCTTGTGATTTCAAATAAACCTTTTGGACTATAACCTGGTGTCATGTGATTTTGACTTTGTCCATCCCAATCCAACATCAGCACCTCCACATCATTCCCAGTGAATGCACTGCTCCAGCATAAATCAAATTAACATACCAGTAAATCTTACCCAGATGAATTGGCGCAAATTGCATCAAGCTTTACCTCTTGTAATTCAAGTTATTTAATGTCCCTCCATAATTGGTTGGACCAGGCACAGAATTTTCAAATTTCTAATTTTCTTTTCTCTCTCAGAGGTGCATGTAACTACCTCTTACAAAGCCATCTGTTTCCCTTCGTTAGATAAAGACTATAACAAAACAAACCAGATCCCCTCAAAATAAGATGTAAGCTAACATGTAAAGGAAAACATCAAGATGCACATCTATTACATCCTGGCCTTTCAAAGTAGTCTCCTATCACTGAATTGGCTAATCTAAATGATCATGTCAAAAATCTTCATCTCATACTGACATGTTGATCCCCTTTAGAACCTTTCATTTAATGATGCATCTGTACCAGAATATTGTACTCAATTCTGGTCTCCGTGCTATCAGCAGGATGTTGAGACCATTTTCCCCGGAACCTCAGAGGCTGAGGGGTGACGTTATAGAAGTTTATAAAATCATGAGGGACATGGATAGAGCGAATAGTCAAGGTCTTTTCCCCAGGGTATGGGAGTCCAAACCTAGGTGGCATAGCTTTAAGGTGAGAGGGTAAAGATTGAAAAGGGACCTAAGGGTCAACTTCTTCACACAGAGTATGCGTGGATGGATTGAGCTGACAGACAAGGTGGCGGATGCTGGTAAAATTATAACATTTAAAAGGCATCTGGATGGGCACATGAATAGAAAGGGTTTAGAGGAATATAGGTCAAATGCTGGCAAATGGGACTAGATTAATATGAGATATCTGATTGGTATGGATGAGTTGGACCAATGGGTCTGTTTCCATGCTGTACAGCTCAATAACTCCATAACTCTGTACTAAGTACATCAGTTGTACATATATTCACTACCATTTATTTCAAAACTTGGGTCTAGGTAAGGCAAGTTTAGCAGGGGTAACTTTGTCTAGATGTATCAATTTTGCTTTGGAAATGCAGATTTGGCATGAACATAATGGGTTGAATGGTCTTTTGCTGCACCATAAACTTGTTTTGATATGTATGGATTGCAGCCTTTGAAGGCTTCTTACAATGGTACAAAACGTTTTGTTGATGTTAGTTAATTAATACCAATCATCTAATTTCCCAGCTTTAGGTCTACCTAATAATTACAATTTGAGGATTCATTTAAGGTCATTTTCAGGGCATTGTGCCCACACAAACAATAGCCAGAATGAAAACAGAGTAAATGATGAATCTACTGCTCCTAGAGATTCCAAATGTGGACTATGTTAATTACAGTCATCGAGTCATAGTAGTTGTTTTATGAATTAATGCACTAGAAAGTGCAATCGACTAGTGGTTTCCCTTCAAATGAAAATAAAAAATGCAAGAGGATAAATGTTACTTATAATTGTAGCTCATGGGTATGCAGCCATGTGCATTTACACACAGACACCAGCTCAAACACAATGACACATTTTTCTGGTTGGGGTTAATTTGGAATGGAGATGTGTGACAGGAAACAATGATATTTCATGCATTGGCTTCCCACTTCCATTTGCAACCATATCCATTTTCACCAGGGTAGGAGGGAGATAGGAGGGAGAGGGCAGGATAATGATGGCGCCCAAGTCCAAGTGGGAAGCATTTCGATAATTATCATATATATTGCTGCACGCATGTCACTCTTGAGAAAAACGGTTGATCACCTGAATGGACGGGGTCGCGAGCATTGTCTGCTCAGAGTAATCCTATTGCTAGGAGTTGGAGATTGAGTGAGCATTGTCTGAATGGGGAATTGGGTGAACACTATCAGAGTGGGGTGGGTCAGCGTTGCTCTAGTAGTTGTTATGCCATTACAGGGAGAAGTAACGGGGCCAGGGGAATCAGCCATCATTTGGAAGGCTTTGATCTCTGTTCTGACCACGTGAAGTAGAGTGAATTGACTTCCTTCTTTGCTGTAGCATGGGGCTGCAGCTCTCTCCAATAACCACATAGTTACAAAGCGTCTATTGTATAAGGGAGGAGCCAATTCAAGGTTTCCTTAATTGAATGAAATAGCATTTAAGCCAAAGCAGTCCAATTGTTTGGTACTCCATTTCAACACCTTCAGCATTCACTCCCTCCACTACCAATGTTCAGTAACAGCAGTTTGCACAAATGCATGGCAATAACTCACCTTCAACAGCCTCTTTCAAACCCATGACCTCTTCCACTTAAAAATAAAAGATAAATGAGAACACCACTACCTGCAAGTTCTCTTCCAAACCACTCATCATCCTGACTTGGAAATATATCACCATTGGGTCAAAATCCTGGAATTCTCTTCCAAATAACATTGTGTGCCTACCTACAGCAACGGTAACTGATGTGGTTCAAGGAGTCAGCAATTATGGATGTGAATAAGTGTTGATTTCCACATCTCTTGAATAAAAGAAAAAAACAACTCCCTGAAATACAACTGACTTGGTTATTGTATTGACTAAGTTCATTTTTTTCAAGTTTGGCAATTGCATGTAATGTCTTTCATGTCCTGCATGTGAAAGTTATCATACAGATGTGATGCCAAATACAATTCTAGGCACCTGGATGGTGGACTGCTTTCACTGTCTTTGAGAAAAATGTTAATTTTTGTTCAGGCAATTTTGTTCATTCCAATTGACTTTGTGAAGCTCATGTGGTCAGTTGGTTGCTAAGGTAATTTTGAATAATTGTCTTTCCTTCTTAAATGATCTCAGCCTACGAAAGTCCTTGGTACTCAAATCAGATGATTGAATTTGAAAGTCACTATCTTATCGCGATCGTGACAGTTTCCATCTGATTTAGTTAGTGCCACACCTCTCCACAGGCTTTGTGTGTTCCAGGTAAAGCTTTGAATAAATCTATATAATCTGGATCAGAAGCTGGGAATTCCTCCCTTAATGGCATTGAGGGTCAACCCAAAGCAGGTGGACTGTAGCGGTTCAAAAAGGTAGCTCACCCCCACCTTCTCAAGGGGCAACTAGGGACGGACAATAAATGCTGGCCCAACCACTGATGCTCACAGCCTACAAATGAATTTTTTTTAAAAACTAGGGATTGGCTTATTGCTCAAGTCTCTGGTCACTTCATCCAATTGTTGTGAGGAATGGCATATCAATAATGGGGTAGAAACAGCGATTCAAAAGATTACATTTCTCACGTCAGCATGTATGCTAATTTAGGCTTCCTCCCATCCAGAGTTGTTGATTACACTGTCTCCACATTGGAGGTTTCAGGGACAAATTGATAGTTCCTTGAAAATGTATTTCTGTTCTTTAAGGTTTATACTAGGATGATGTGGTGGCTTAGCGGTTAGCACTGCTGGATTCCACCTACAAATGTGGAAGTTGCACATTCTCCTTGTGCCAGCATGGTTTTCCTCTGGGTGCTCTGGTTTCTTCCCACAGACCAAAGATGTGCAAGTTAGATGGATTGCTCATGTAAAATTGTGCAGGTTAGGTGGATTAGCCATGGGAAATATAGGGTAGGTGATTGGGTCTGAGTGGGGTACTCTTCAGAGGATTGGTGTGGGCTAAATGACCTGCTTTCACATTATAGGGATTGTAAGGTGGTTCTTTTTAGTTAATATTTAGTGTGAGATGTTCTGATAAGTTTTCTTTTTGTGTATTTGAGCTTTGCATTTTTCTTAAATACATTAGATAAAGGTATGGTTATGTTTTAAACTTTCTAATGTGAAATTCTTTTCGGCAGCAGCTGGAATGGGAGGAGCGACGACAAGGACCAGAGGCCCAATGAGAAGATAAATTTTAAAAGACATAAAAGATTACCTGGTGTATAGGCAGAGTGCACATTGACACGAGACTGCTTGGTAAGTGAGGGTTGCTTTACCCAAAACACTGCTTGGGTAGTGTCCCTCACCTGTCCTCCTCCTCTAACCAAAAGAAAAGGATTCTATGTGCCGATTGGTGAGGTAACTGGTTTCTTTTGTTTTAGGTTCCCAGCAGTCTCATTTGGAATTTACAATAGTGGGAATGGAGGTTAGAGCAATTGAATGTTCCTCCTGCAGAATGTGGGAGGTAAGGATAACCAGTAGTGTCCCTGCTGACTGCATCTGTGGGAAGTGCACCCAACACCAGTTAGGGAACTGGAGCTGGAACTTTGGTGTATTTGGGAGTTGGAGGGGGTTTTTGAGAAGAGTTACAGGGAGGTAGTTACACTTCAGATGAAAGAAGAAGGTAGATGGGTTATAATCAGGGGATAGAAAGGGAACCGGCAGGCAATGCAGGGATCCCCAGTGGCTGTTCCCCTCAACAACAATATACTGTTTCAGGTACTGTTAGGGGAGACCACTTACCAGGGGTAAGCCATAGGGTATAGGTCTCTTTCACAAAGTCTGTCCCTGTTGCTCAGAAGAGAAGGGGGAAGAGGAGCAGAGCAGTGGCCATTGGGGACTCCTTGGTTCAGGGACAGGTAGGAGGTTCTCTGGGAATGAGAGAGACTCACGTTTGGTGTGTTGCCTCCCAGGTGCCAGGGTTCGTGATGGGTCTGATCACATTTTCGGAATCCTTGAGGAGGAGGGGGAGCAGCCCCAAGTCATGGTCTATAGAAGCACCAATGACTTAGGCAGGAAGAGAGATGGGGATTTAAGACAGAAATTCAAGGAGCTATGGTGGAAGCTTAGTGGTTATCTCTGGTTTGTTACCCTTGCCACGTGCTAGCGAGGCGAAGAATAGGGAGAGAGAGAGAAGAGTTGAACACTTGACTACAGGGATGGGGCAGGAGGGAGGGTTTTGGATTCTGGGATAATTGGGGCTCTTTCTGGGGAAGGTGGGACCTCTACAAACAGGATGGTCTTCACCTGAACCAAAGGGGTACCAATATCCTGGAGGGGGAGATTTGCTAATGCTCTTCGGGTGGGTTTAAACTAATTCAGCAGGGGGATGGGAACCAAAGTACGAGTATGTGGGAGGTTGAGAGTGGTGAAATCAGAATTAAGATTTCAAGATCGCAAGAAGGTACCATCAGGAAAGAAGTTGGTTTGAAGTGTGTCTACTTCAACACCAGGAGCATCCGGAATAAAGTGGGTGAACTTGGAGCATGGGTTGGTACCTGGGATTTCGATGTTGTGGCCATTTCAGACACATGGGTAGAGCAGGGGCAGGAATGGTTATTGCAGGTTTCAGGATTCAGATGTTTCAGTAAAAACAGAAAAAATGGTAAAAGATGGGAGATGTGGCACTGTTAGTCAGGACAGTATTACAGTTGCAGAAAGGACATTTGAGGACTCGTCTACTGAAGTAGTATGGGCTGAGATTAGAAACAGGAAAGGAGATGTTTCCCTGTTGGGAATTTTCTATAGGCCTCCAAATGGTTCCAGAGATGTAGAGGATAGGATAGCAAAGATGATCCTTAATAGGAGCAAGGGTAGTTGTTCTGGGAGACTTTAACTTTCCAAATATTGACTGGGAATACTTTAAGTACTTTAGATGGGTCAGTTTTTGTCCAATATGTGCAGGAGGGTTTCCTGATACAGAATGTAGACAGGCCAACAAGGGGCAAAGCCATATTAGATTTGATACTGGGGAGTGAACCCCGCCAGGTGTTAGATTTGGAAGTAGATCAGCATTTTAGTGACAGTGACTACAATTTGGTTATGTTTACTTCAGTGATGGAAAGGGAGAGGTATATACCGCAGGGCAAGACTTATAGCTGGGGAAAGGCAATTATGATGCAATTAGGCAAGATTTAGGATGCATAGGATGGAGAAGGAAACTGCAGGGGATCGGCAGAATAGAAATGTGGAGCTTATTCGAGGATCAGCTACTGTAGCTCTTTGATAAGTATGTACCGGTCAGGCAGGGAGGAAGTTGTTGAGCACAGGAGCTGTGGTTTACTAAGGAAGTTGAATCCCTTGTCAAGAGGAAGAAGAAGGCTGTTAGGATGAGATGTGAAGGCTCAGTTAAAGCACTTGAGAATTACAAGTTAGCCAGGAAAGACCTAAAGAGAGAGCTAAGAAGAGTCAAGAGGGGACATGAGAAGTCATTGCAGATAGGATCAAGGAAAACCCCAAGGCTTTCTAGAGGTATATCAGGAATAAAAGAATGACTAGAGTAAGATTAGAGCCAATTAAGCATTAGAACATAGAACATAGAACAGTACAGCACAGAACAGGCCCTTCAGCCCACGATGTTGTGCCGACCATTGATCCTCATGTAAGGTAAACATAATGTATGAACCCTCAAATTCCTGTGACCATATGCATGTCCAGCAGTCTCTTAAATATCCCCAATGACCTCGCTTCCACAACTGCATTCCATGCTCTCACAACTCTCTGCATAAAGAACCCACCTCTGACATCCCCTCTATACTTTCCGCCAAACAGCTTAAAACTGTGACCCCTCGTGTTAACAATTTCTGCCCTGGGAAAAAGTCTCTGGCAATCAACTCTATCTATGCCTCTCATTATCTTGTACACCTCAATTAGGTCCCCTCTCTTCCTTCTTTTTTCCAATGAAAAAAATCTGAGCTTAGTCAACCTCTCTTCGTAAGATTAGCCCTCCATTCCAGGTAGCATCCTGGTAAACCTCCTCTGAACCCTCTCCAAAGCATCCACATCTTTCCTATAATAGGGCGACCAGAACTGGACACAGTATTCCAAGTGCAGTCTAACCAAAGTTTTATAGAGCTTCAACAAGATCTCACAACTCTTAAACTCAATCCCCCTGTTAATGAAAGCCAAAACACCATATGCTTTCTTAACAACTCTGTCCACTTGGGTGGCAATTTTAAGGGATCTATATACCCGCACACCAAGATCCCTCTGTTCTTCCACACTGCCAAGAATGTAGTGGGGATGGGGAAATGCTAAATGAATACTTTTTGTCAGTATTTACACTAGAAAAGGACAATATGGTCAAGGAGAATACTGAGATATAGGCTACTAGACTAGATGGAATTGAGGTGCATGTGAAAGATGTGTTAGCAATTCTGGAAAGTGTAAAAATAGATAAATCCTCTAGGTCGGATGGGATTTATCCTAGGATTGTCTGGGCATCCAGGGAGGAGATTGCCTTTGGCTTTGATCTTTGTGTCATCATTGTCTACAGGAATAGTGCCAGAAGACTGGAGGATAGCAAATGTTGCCTTGTTCAAGAAGGGCATTCGGGACAACTCTGGAAATTAAAGACCTGTGAGCCTGACTTCAGTTGTGGGTAAAATGTTGGAAAGGGTTATAAGAGATAGGATTTATAATAATCGAGAGAAGAATAAGTTGGTTAGGGATAGTCAGCACGGTTTTGTAAAGGGTAGGTTGTGCCCCACAAACCTCATTGAGTTCTTTGACAAGGTGACCAAACAGGTGGAGGAGAGTAAAGCAATTGATGTAATCTATATGGATTTCAATAAGGCATTTGATAAAATTCCCCACAGTGGGCTATTGCACAAATTACAGAGGCATGGGATTAAGGGTGATTTAGCGGTTTGGATCAGAAATTGGAGAGCTGAAAGAAGACAGAGGGTGGTGGTTGATGGGAAATATTCATCCTGGAGTTCAGTTACTAGTGGTGGGTCGCAAGGATATATTTTGGGTCTGTTACAACATGGGATAAACCCTCCTGCTTAATTTAAAACCAGCAACACAGAAAAGATTCATTCCATGCAGAAATCTGTGAAAACTTGAGAGACCAAGAACTATTTAAAGTAAAAATTAACAACTTTATTTCTTAAAGTATAACTGAAAATAATTAATAACAACTATTTACAACTGTTTCTCTTACCTATCTTTACCTTCCCTCGATAATACTAGTCCAATAAATCCCCCCAATTAAGATTTACAGAAAAATTCAAATTTTAAAACAAGCCAGTGATCGAATCTTATTTTTATCTTCATCGGTAGATTGTCTCTCCAGGTCAGTGTTAAAGTTTTTCTCTGTGCAAACTCCTTCGCTAGGCAGGTACGTCTCAGAGACTTCTGACTAGAAGTCTACATCTGTTGGTTTGGTGACAGTTCTCATCCTAACTATTCAATTTTCCCGGTCTTATATCCCAAAGCATCGGATTGTGTCATTGGCTTTTAAGATTGTCAGTAGACACAATTCAAGCGGCATTGGAATTTGGTATTTTTCAGGGTATAATTTAAACTGATTAGTCTAATTCAAATCTGTTTTGTCATTTCCAGGCAAACAGCTACCCCAGTAGCCAAAGCACATGTTACATTGTGTCTTATTGAGAACACTTGGTGCTGTCACTGCTAGCTTTAACTCTCTTAAAGGTACAATACACCCACATCTTCATAACAGGGTCTACTGTTGATTGTCATTTTTATAAATGACCTGGGTGAGGGCATAGAGGATGTGTTCGTAAATTTGTGGATGACACTAGAGACATCTGGTAGAGTTGTGGATAGTGACGAAGGTTACAGAGAGACATGGATAAGCTGCAGACCTAGGCTGAGAGGTAGCAAATGGAGTTTAATACAGAAAAGTGTGAGGTGATTCACTTTGGAAGGCGTAACAGAAATGCAGAGTACTGGGCTAATGGTAAGATTCTTGGTAGTGTAGGTGAGCAGAGAGATCTCAGTATCCAGGTACATAGATCCTTTAAAGTTGCCACCTCGGTTGAAAGGGTTGTTAAGAAGGCATACGGTGTGTTAGCTTTTATTGGTAGAGACGTTGAGTTTCGGAACTGTGAGATCATGGTGCAGCTGTACAAAACTCTGGTGCGGCAACATTTGGAGTATAGTGTACAGTTCTGGTCACCGCATTATAGGAAGGATGCTTTGGAAAGGGTTCAGAGAAGATTTACTAAGATGTTGCCTGGTATGAAGGGAAGGTCTTACAAGGAAAGGCTGAGGGATGTGAGGCTATTTTCGTTAGAAAGAAGAAGGTTGAGAGGTGATTTAATTGAAACAAATAAGAGAATCAGGGAGTTAGATAGGCTGGACAGAGAGAGCTTTTTCCCTCAGATGGTGATGGCTAGCATGAGGGGATGTAGTTTTAAATTGAAGGGTGATAGATATAGGACAGATGTCAGGGGTAGGTTCTTTACTCAGAGAGTTTTGGTGGTGTGGAATGCCCTGCATGCAACAGTAGTAGACTCTTCAACTTTAAGGGCATTTAAATGGTCATTGGATAAGCATATGGATGATACTGGAATAGTGTAGGTTAGATGGTCTTAAGATTGGTTCCATAGGTCAGTGCAATGTTGAGGGCAAAAGGGCCTGTACTGCGCTGTAATGTTCTATGTTTTATATTCTACGAAATGAGTCTTATGCAGCTCATTGCACATCCATTAAAAGCTTTGCAAGCTGCAAATGCTTGAAAACTAAAACAAAAATAAAAAGTACAGGTCCATCACCCTTTACCTGAAATGCTCGGGACCAGCTGGTTTTCAGAATTTCAGAATAAATGACAGTTTGATGGTGAAACTTTTAAAATAATCTTACCTAACAACAGACTCACTGGGAGTAAAACAGGCCCTGAAACAGAATTGAGGCCTGCCAGTGTTGAGCCACTCTATCCACACACCCCCATCCCACCCCCACCACATCACATCTGAGTGACACGCATCGAGTGGGTGTGGAGTTGGGTTAACTGTTTGCACGCCAAACAACCTTGTTAATGAGAAAAAAAACTTCACAAAAAAAAACCTTCGGATTTTGGAGCTTTTCGGATTTCGGGATTTCGGATAAAGGGTTGTCTACCTGTACTTGAAATACTCAGCCAGACCTGAGAGAGAGAAATAAGGTTAACATTTAAAGTCTGTGACATTTCTTTTGAAAGAGAAATTGTGTGACCGTGTGGATAGTAGGCCAGATTAAACAACAACAAAAAATCCAAACGAACTGCAGGTGCCGGAAATCAGAAACAAAACAGAAATTGCTGGAAAAGCTTAGCAAGTCTGGCAGCATGGGTGGAGAGAATCAGAGTCAATGTTTTGGGTCCAATGAGCATGCCTCAGAACATGGTTCTGCTGAGCTTTTCCAGCAAATTGTGCTTTTGTAAACAACAAAAGAGTTCATGTTGAAAGGCTAGAAGAAACTTCAAGGAACCAAGAAACAAAAGGTGTGAGCAGAAAAGATGTGAATGGCAGGATCTATCTCTCTCTCTCTATCTACCTGGCTATCTATCTATCTATCTATCTATCTATCTATCTATCTATCTATCTATCTATCTATCTATCTATTTATTTGTTTGTTTATCTATCTATTTGTCTATGTATCTATGTATGTATGCATGTATATATCTATCTATCTTACTGCCTATCTATCTATGTATCTACCTATCTATCTAACTTGCTGTCTCTCTGTCTGTCTGTCTGTTCAGCTATCTGTCTATCTATGCATTTATCTAAAAGTAACTAGAAATCAGCAGGCATTAAAATATATTTTTCAGAATAGGCAGAGTTCCAGATTGTAATCCCATTTGTGACTTCATTCTGAGCCTTCACACAAAATCTGTGAACACAAAGGCAGACGCTGAACCAATCAAATAGCAAAACAAACCCTGAAATTTGTGCTGCAATTTTGCATTTTCCCAGCTATAAATCTTCAAGCGAGGTATCATTTAAAACCACATTCAGAGCAATTATGCATAAAATAATTATTCTTACACATTGAATTGCTGTACCATATGTTACCACTTTGCACTTCCCTATCCAGGTAATGAGACTCCCATATTTTAGGCTGCTCTCAGAAATGATAGCTAATTCTCCAGGGTCTGATATCTATGTTCACTGATTCTGATACCCAGCTAATTTTTTGATTGCATGATCCAGATAATGAGCCAAAATTATTCCAGGATCGCCTTCTTCAGCTACTGAACCTGTCTATTGCATTCATGGAATTCTCTTAGTCTTAAAATCACTACCAAAAGTGATAGGTTATCTCTGCAAATTAATTTTATTCAACAAGAAAAGAAGCAACAAATAAACAGCAATTGTATAATAGTTGTTATTTATCTCTTTCCTGTTATGGTGCAATTATGATATTAAAGTTGAGGAAAGATATCAAGGGATTTGCAGCAAAGAAGGGCAAATTGAATTAATCTACAGATCAGCCACAAACTAATAGAATGCCAGAGAAATCCGAGGGAGCTAAATAGCTTACTCCTATTTTAATGTTGTACAAATTATATGGAAAAGTTATACAATTGTATAACAATATTATACATACCTATTTAAAATGTTAAATCAAGATAAACTAAAGAAATAAACCTTACCTTTCAATTACTCCGTTTAGGAGCTTCTGAACTCCACATTAATTTCAGATCATAATCACAGCTCCTTTCTCTCGGGTGGCATCTTTTGGTATTGATTCTGCTGTCCCAGTTGCACTTTCTCCAGACTCAACTTCTGTTGGCTTATTTTTTTCTTTATTATCTCCTTCACTCTTTCCACCATTATCCCTTTCATAACTTAGGGCTGAATTTTCCCTGCCACTGAACTGAGTTCGCATTGGTGAGAAAATTGAATGAATCATTTAATATTGGTAGCAAGGAGATCTGGGCCTTCAGAGGAAAGATTCTACTTCTACAACCAAACCTTTAATTTTTATGTTGACCCTCGGAACAGAGGGGTTTGATTTCCATTATTTTACTCCAGTGATATGTTCCCCTCCCTCTACAAATGTTGCCTGATCAGTTGCAGAGTTACTTATTTGCCTTTTCATTAGACTTGATCTTCATCTCCTTATGGTCTTACCAAGGAGACCTCGTGGGACACCAGCAAATGACTTGGTCCCTGGGCCAGAAACTCTGGGCTTACATGAATTGAAAGTTGAGAGTGTGCTGCTGGAAAAGCAGCATCTGAGGAGCAGGAGAATTGATGTTTCAGGCACAAGCCCTTCACCAGGAAAAAGCCCGTTTGAGGGTGCTGGGTTGCCCAAGGTGTCCAAGGATGTGTGGGTTCGGTGGTTGGACAGGGGAAATGTGGGGGTAAAGGGATGGGGTGAGGGGTGAGTCTGGGTGGGATGCTTTTTGGAGGGTCGGTGTGGACTTGTTGGGCCGATCAGCCTGTTTCCGCATGGGGGGATTTCTATGAACTGCGATTCTGTAAATCAGAAACAAAAACAGAAATTGCTGGAAAAGCTCAGCAGGTCTGTCAGCATGTGTGAAGAAAAATAAGTTAACGTTCTGGGTCTGGTGACTCTTCCTATCATTGTTGCGGGATGGAAGAGAGGGAGTGAGGGCCAGAGTTCAAGAGACGGGTTAGACAAGGTTGAGGGCCTTGTCAACAACCATACCGGGATATCCTCGGTTGTGGAAGAAAATGGATATTTCAGAGACACGACAAGGCTCAACACATCCAGACAGTTGAAGAATGCTACATTGTTCTCAAACTTGGGCAATTTCATTGAATTAGGTTAGATCTCATGGAATACAAGAGATAATTAGCTATTTGGATACAGAACTGGCTCAAAGGTAGAAGACAGAGGGTGATGGTGGAGGGTTGCATTTTAGACTGGAGGCCTGTGACCAGTGGAGTGCCACACGGATTGGTGCTGGATCCACTGCTTTTCATCATTTATATAAATGATTTGGATGTGAACATAGGCATAGTTAGTAGTTTGCAGATGACACCAAAATTGGAGGTGTAGTGGACAGCAAAGAAGGTTACTTCCAAGCGTACAGCGGGAACTTGTTCACATGGGTCAATGGGCTGAGGACTGGCAAATAGAGTTTAATTTAGATAAATGTGAGGCACTGCGTTTTGGAAAGGCAAATCAGGGCAAGACTTATAGACTTAATGGTCAGGTCCCGGGCAGTGAGGAAACTGCTGAACAAAGGGACCTTGGAGTGCAGGTTCATAGTTTTTTGGAAGTGAGTTGCAGGTAGACAGGATAGTGAAGAATGTTTTCCTTTATTGGTCAGAGTATTGAGTCCAGGAGTTGGGAGGTCATGTTGCAGCTGTACAGAACATTGATTAGGCCACTGTTGGAACATTGCGTGCAATTCTGGTCTCCTTCCTGTTGGAAAGATGTTGTGAAACTTGAAAGGGTTCAGAAAAGGTTTACAAGGATGTTTCCAGAGTTGGAGGATTTGAGCTACGGGAGAGGTTGAATCGGCTGAGGTTGTTTTTCCTGGAGCGTCGGAGGCTGAGGGGTGACCTTATAGAGGTTTATAAAATCATGAGGAGCATGGGTAGGATAAATAAACAAGGTCTTTTCCCTGGGGTGGGGAAGTCCAGAACTAGAGGGCATAGGTTTAGGGTGAGTGGGGAAAGATTTAAAAGAGATCTGATGGGCAACTTTTTCACACAGAGGGTGGTGCATGTATGGAATGAGCGGCCAGAGGAAGTAGTGGAGGCTGGTACAATTACAACATTTAAAAGGCATCTGGATGGGTAAATGAATCGGAAGGATTTAAAGGGATATGGGTCAAGTGCTGGCAGGTGAGACTAAATGAATTTAGGATATCTGGTTGGCGTGGACAAGTTGGACTGAAGGGTCTGTTTCCGTGCTCTACATCTCTATGAAAAGTCAACTCTCCTGCTCCTCAGATGCTGCCTGACCTGCTGTGCTTCTCCAGCACCACTCTAATCTAGACTCTGATCTCCAGCATCTGCAGTCCTCACTTTCTTCCTCTATGAATTGAAAGCCAAGGAAGGCAAATTCACAAACCAGCCAAACAGAATGAATGTCCACTTGTAAATCCTTCTAAAATGATTAATAGTCAGCAGTAAGAGTGTGTGAGATTCCTGGCTGGCTGTGTGACAGTTAGTGATTGGAGGTTGGAGTCTCTGCCATAGTTTCCTGCAGCACCAGACTGCAATATATGTGTAAAGGTGCACATTGGCTGGCAACTCAATTATCTGGTTGAGGCCTGGTGGACTCAACCAAACTACTGGTGTGGATTTGATGGGCAGCAAAAGCACAGGGATTAATCCCGTTCCGTCTTACGTGCATTTGTGATGTGACTAACCATGGCAGGGATCATTTGGCTGTGGGTCAGACCTGCCTTTGAGCAGAGAATTCAAGAAGCAGAAAAATATTCTTACTTTTCACTCCCAAAGGTTGGGCGTAGACTTCTATTGGTTTTGTCGATGCTCACGGGTGAAGTACTGAAATGAGTTTCCATTTCTTTCTCTGCAGCATGGCAGACTAGGAATTTCTCCCATTCTTACCATAAGCCATCAGGCACATTGGAAGAATATACAGGCTAATAGCCTACCTGATCTGCTACATTATGAATCGTTCTTCAATGGTCAATAAGTCCTGCTGTGGGCTATGAGCTTTGGATCCAGATGTGAAGACACCACCATTGCACAATAAGTCTCCTTTATATGTTCAGCAGTATTCATAAGGTCCCTATTGTGTGAAAGCAGGCTATTCGGTCCATCAAGTCCAACCATCCCTCCAAAGTGCATTACACCCACAACCCTACCTTCTCCTTACATTTTCTCATAGTTAATCTACCTTGCCTACACATCGTTGGACACTATGGGGCGATTTAGTATGGCAATTCACCAAATCTGCATATCTTTCTGCTATGGAAGGAAACGGAAGATCCTGGAGGAAATCCATGCAGGCACGGGAAGAATGCGCAAACTTCACACAGCTGTTCACCCCAGGAATCGAACCCGGGTCTTTGGTGCTGTGAGGCAGCAGTGCTAACTACTGAGCCAGTGTAACGCTCAGAAATGGGCTAATGTACCTCTTTCCAGACACAGAACAAATCTCTGATTTCAACAGTCCAGAATATATCTTCTGAAGTGTCATCAATTGGAATAGTTGTCAGTTAAAGTTAAAAGGAGTTTCTATTTCTAACTAAACAATCTCTATTTCTTTGAATTCTAAGCCTTGTCTCCTCTTTCAAGTTTAGAAATCCAGTTATAACACATGCTTCATTTCAGAACATAAAAGTAAAATCTTCCATGAGACCTTAGGCTTCTATTTCATAAGTCAAAAGATATTTAATGAATTGAAAAAGGGTGTATCATAAATTCAGAAAAGTGGCACCAGGAATGAGAGGTTCTGACTTGATGAGAGAGTGGTAGATGCAGGAGCACTGCAGATAAAGTGGGATAAACATCAACAAGAATCATTCCAGAGCGGTAAGCAATTTACCTTCCCAAAGAGGTTTCACTATCCATTCTGGTCATAGAATCATTCAGCACAGTTAAGACCTTTCAGCCCATCAGGTCTATACTGACAATAATTACTGTGTGGCAGTTGTGGTCAAGGCTGATCTGCAACTTAACTTTTCAGATAGCTCTTACTTTATCCTACAGCAGGTCCAATCCATTGTGTTACCACATCTGCCAAGAGTAGGACAAGGAGACAGTTCTCAAACCCACCAGAGCCAGAAAAATAAACATCATGCTGTCTGCACTAATGTGATCCACATTGAGCAACTGGCCAGTGAGGTTACATGCTTGGGTGTGGAAAACAGGAAGGTTGAGTTTTATTTGGGTGATGATACTTTTGGAAGTGAGAATGTGCAAAGAAATGTGGATGACTTTGTACATCAATGAACGTAAACAGACAGGTGCAGCAAGCAATTAAGAAGGTTAATGGTCATCTACATAGAATAAAAAATAGAATATCCTTTATTGTCATGTGTACTCCAGACCGGAAGCATGGGAGTATACAGTGAAAGGTTTACACAATGGCTGCCTGCTAATGGTGCCATTTTAGGTACAAATACGTTAGAAGTAAGATAGTTAAAACATTATTAAAGGATTGACATTACAGTCCAATAAAGAATTTCAAATAGACATTCAATAGCAGCAGCTCAGCACATGGTCTGACCATTTGCACTAAACCCCAGGCTAACAACTGTCCCGCTCTGCTCCACGCTTCCAGTCTGCTCAGCACCGGCACTCAGCTGCACCGTGGTAAGTTGTGCTGCTCCAGGACCCTCTTCCCCTCACGCTGCACCGGGACACATATCTGCTCACGCTACACTGGGACACATATCCCGTCACGCTACACCGGGACACATATCCCCTCACGCTACACCGGGACACATATCCCCTCACGCTACACTGGGACACATATCCCCTCACGCTGCACCGGGACACATATCCCCTCACGCTGCACTGGGACACATATCCCCTCACGCTGCACTTTGACACATATCCCCTCACGCTGCACCGGGACACATATCCCCTCACGCTGCACCGGGACACATATTCCCTCACGCTACACCGGGACACATATCTCCTCACACTACACCGGGACACATATCCCCTCACGCTGCACTGGGACACATATCCCCTCACGCTGCATTTTGACACATATCCCTTACACTACACCGGGACACATATCCCCTCACGCTGCACTTTGACACATCCCCCCTCACGCTACACTGGGACACATATCCCCTCATGCTACACCGGGACACATATCCCCTCACACTACACCGGGACACATATCCCCTCACGCTGCACTTTGACACATATCCCCTCACGCTGCACTGAGACACATATCCCCTCACGCTGCTCTGGGACACATATCCCCTCACGCTGCACTTTGACACATATCCCTCACGCTACACTGGGACACATATCCCCTCATGCTACACCGGGACACATCTCCCCTCACGCTACACCGGGACACATATCCCCTCACGCTGCACTTTGACACATATCCCCTCACGCTGCTCTGGGACACATATCCTCTCACGCTGCACTTTGACACATATCCCTCACGCTACACCGGGACACATATCCCCTCACGCTGCACTGGGACACATATCCCCTCATGCTGCACTGGGACACATATCCCCTCACGCTGCACTGGGACACAAATCCCTCACGCTGCACCGGGACACATATCCCTCATGCTGCACTGGGACACATATCCCTCACGCTGCACCGGGACACATATCCCCTCACGCTGCACCGGGACACATATCCCCTCACGCTGCACCGGGACACATATCCCCTCACGCTGCACTGGGACACATATCCCCTCACGCTGCACTGGGACAAATATCCCTCATGCTGCACTGGGACATATATCCCTCACGCTGCACCGGGACACATATCCCCTCACGCTGCTCTGGGACTCTCTTCCTCTTGCGCTGCTCCAGGACTCTCTTCCTGCTGCTCCGGGACTTCTTTCCACTCTCCCTGTTCTGGGACTCCCTTCCCCTACACTGCATCAGGACATATCTCCCCTCGCGCTGCTCCAGGACTCACTTCGCATTGCTCCGGGAATCCCCTCCCCTCTCCTTCTCTGGGGCGACATTCCCGTTGCTCCGGGACTCCCTTCCCCTCTCCCTGCTCTGAGACTCCCTTCCCAATTCTCTTGGACTCCCTTTCCTCCCTGCTGCCCTGGGACTCCCTTCCTGCGGCACCATGACTCACTTCCCCTCACCCTGCTCCAGGACTCCCTTCCCCTCGTCCTGCTCCAGGACTCACTTCCCTTCACCCTGCTCCAGGACTCCCTCCCTTACTCCCTGCTCCAGGACTCCCTCCCCCTCACCCTGCTCCAGGACTCACTTCCCCTCGTCCTGCTCCAGGACTCACTTCCCCTCACCCTGCTCCAGGATGCACTTCCCCTCACCCTGCACCAGAACCCCCTCCCTTACTCCCTGCTCCAGGACTCCCTCCCCCTCACCCTGCTCCAGGACTCACTTCCCCTCACCCTGCTCCGGGACTCACTTCCACTCGCCCTGCTCCAGGACTCATTTCCCCCTCACCCTGCTCCAGGACTCCCTTCCCCTCGACCTGCTCCGGGACTCACTTCCCCTCTCCCTGCTCAGGAACGACTTTCCCTCACCCTCCTCCAGGACTTGCTTCCCCCTCACAATGCTCTGGGACTCACTTCCCCTCACAATGCTCTGGGACTCGCTTTCTCTCTTCCTTTTCCAGGACTCACATCCTCTCACACTGCTCCAGGACTCACTTTCCCTCATGCTGCTCCAGGTCTCTCTTCCACCTCTCCCAGCTCCAAGTCTCACTTCTTGTCTCCCTGCTCCACGACTCATTTTCACTCTACCTGCTCCTCGGTTTACATCCCCTCACCCTGCTCCAGGACTCACTTCCCCTCTCTCTGCTCCAGGACTCAGTTCCCCCACCCTGCTCCAGGATACACTTCCCCCTCACCTTGTTCCAGGATTCAGTTACCCTCGCGCTGCTCCGGGATTCAATTTCCCTTGTATTGCTCCAGGAATCCATAAGACCATAAGACGTAGGAGTAGAAGTAAGGCCATTCGGCCCATGAGTCCACTCTGCCATTTAATCATGGCTGATGGGCATTTCAACTCCACTTAACCCTGCTCTTCCAGTAACCTTTAATTCCTTGCGAGATCAAGAATTTATCAATCTCTGCCTTGAAGACACCCAACGTCCCAGCCTCCACTGTGTTCCGTGGCAATGAATTCCACAGGCCTATCACTCTCTGGCTGAAGAAATGTCTCCTCATTTCCCTTCTAAATTGACCCCTCTAATTTTAAGGCTGTGCCCACGGGTCCAAGTCTCCCTGCCTAACAGAAACAGCTTCCCAGTGTCCACCATTCTAAACCATGCATTATCTCGTAAGTTTCTATTAGATCTCCCTCAACCTTCTAAACTCTAATGAATACAGTCCCAGGATCCTCAGCCATTCATCATATGTTAGGCCTACCATTCCAAGGATCATTCATGTGAATCTCCGCTGGACACACTCCAGTGCCAGTATGTCCTTCCTGAGGTATGGGGCCCAAAATTGGACACAGTATTCCAAATAGGACCTAACTGAAGCTTTATAAAGTCTCAGGAGCACATCGCTGCTTTTATATTCCAACCCTCTTGAGATAAATAACAACATTAGATTTGTTTTCTTAATCACAGGCCCAACCTGCAAATCAACCTTTAGAGAATCCTGGACAAGCACTCCCAGATCCCTTTGTACTTTGGCTTTATGAATTTTCTCACTGTTTAGAAAATCGTCCATGCCTGTATTCTTTTTTGTCGAAGCGCAAGACCTTGCATTTGCTCATATTGAATTTCATCAGCCATTTCCGCAGCCTGCCGACCTTCTCAGTAATACCTGCCTGTCCACCTAACTTTGTATCATCGGCAAACTTCACCAGAATGCCCCCAGTCCCTTCATCCAGATCATTAATATATAAAGTGAATAGCTGCGGCCCCAACCCTGACCCCTGCAGGACACCACTTGTTACCAGCTGCCATTCTGAAAAAGAGACTTTTATCCAACTCTCTGCCTTCTGTCAGACAGCCAATCCTCAATCCATGCCAGTAGCTCACCTTGAACACCATGTGCCCTCACCTTACTCAGCAGCCTCCCGTGAGGCACTTTATCAAAGGCCTTTTGGAAGTCTAGATAGATAACATCCACGCGGTTTCCCTGGTCTAACCTACTTGTTACCTCTTCAAGGAATTCTAGCAGGTTTGTCAGGCACGACCTCCCCTTACTAAATCCATGCTAACTTGTTCTAATCCGACCGTGGACTTGAAAAAATTTAGAAATCTCATCCTTAACGATAGATTCTAGAATTTTACTTACAACTGAGTTTAGGCTAATCAACCTAAAACTTTCCATCTTTTGTCTTGATCCATTCTTGAACAAAGGGGTTACAACAGTGATTTTCCAATCATCTGGGACTTTCCCTGGTTTCAGTGATTTTTTGAGAGATTTGCTATTTCCTCAACCACCTGCCTATTAACTCTGGGATATTGGCCATTGGGGCCAGGAGATTCATCAATTTTTAGACCTTTTAACTTTTCTAGCACTTTCTCTTTTGTACTGGCTACCATAATCAACTCTGCCCCTGACTCTCCTTAATTGTTGGGATATTATGGGACTCGTCTCCCTGCTTCTGGACTTACTTCCCCTTGCGTTGCTCCTGAACTCATTTCCCCTCACCCTGCTCCAGGACTCACTTCCCCTCACCCTGCTCCGGGACTCACTTCCCCTCGCCCTGCTCCTGGACTCATTTCCCCTCACCCTGCTCCAGGACTCACTTCCCCTCACCCTGCTCCGGGACTCACTTCCCCTTGCCCTGCTCCAGGACTCACTTCCCCTTGCCCTGCTCCAGGACTTACTTCCCCTCGCCCTGCTCCAGGACTCACTTCCCCTCACCCTGCTCCAGGACTCACTTCCACTCACCCTGCTCCAGGACTCACTTCCACTCGCCCTGCTCCAGGACTCACTTCCACTCGCCCTGCTCTAGGACTCACTTCCACTCACCCTGCTCCAGGACTCACTTCCACTCACCCTGCTCCAGGACTCACTTCCACTCGCCCTGCTCCAGGACTCACTTCCCCTCACCCTGCTCCAGGACTCACTTCCCCTAGCCCTGCTCCTGGACTCACATCTCCTCACCCTGCTTCGGGACTCACTTCCCTTCACCCTGCTCCAGGACTCACTTCCCTTCACCCTGCTCCAGGACTCACTTCCCCTCACCCTACTCCAGGACTCACTTCCCCTCACCCTGCTCCAGGACTCACTTCCCCTCGCCCTGCTCCTGGACTCACATCCCCTCACCCTGCTCCGGGACTCATTTCCCTTCACCCTGCTCCAGGACTCACTTCCCTTCACCCTGCTCCAGGACTCACTTCCCCTCACCCTGCTCCAGGACTCACTTCCCCTCACCCTGCTCCAGGACTCACTTCCCTTCACCCTGCTCCAGGACTCACTTCCCCTCACCCTGCTCCGGGACTCACTTCCCCTCACCCTGCTCCGGGACTCACTTCCCCTTGCCCTGCTCCAGGACTCACTTCCCCTCACCCTGCTCCAGGACTCACTTCCCCTCGCCCTGCTCCAGGACTCACTTCCACTCGCCCTGCTCCAGGACTCACTTCCCCTCGCCCTGCTCCGGGACTCACTTCCCCTCGCCCTGCTCCAGGACTCACTTCCCCTCGCCCTACTCCGGGACTCACTTTCCCTCGCCCTGCTCCGGGACTCACTTCCCCTCACCCTGCTCTAGGACTCACTTCCCCTCGCCCTGCTCCAGGACTCACTCCCCCTCACCTTGCTCCAGGACTGACTTCCCCTCGCCCTGCTCCAGGACTCACTTCCTCTCACCCTGCTGCAGGACTCACTTCCCCCTCGCCGTGCTCCAGGACTCACTCCCCCTCACCCTGCTCCAGGACTCACTCCCCCTCACCCTGCTCCAGGGCTCAGTAGTGGTGCTCCGGGTAGTGCATCCTCCTCTGCCACCATCTTGCAGGGAGAAACAAGTGCAAAAGCATTTGAGTTTAGAAACATCTTACCGCAGCCAAATGGCCTTGGTGAGAGTATTCCATGCACCTTTGGTCTTCCTACCTAAGAAAGGATGTACTTGCCATTGAGAGAGAGCAACAAAGGTTCACCAGGTTGATAATGACGGTGAGTGTCTGTTCTGGAAGGACTGATTGTTTTGACGGCCCCTGAATTCTCTCGAGTTTAGAAGAATGAGCAGGGATATGATAGAAACATTTAGAATTCTATCAAGATGGGACAGACTAGATGCAGGCAGGATGCTTCCTCTGGTTGGTAAATCTAATAACCAGGAGATACACTCACTGATACAGGGTAGGCCATTTTGGACTGAGATAAGGAAACATTTCTTCACTCAGAGGGTGGTGAACCTGTGGACTTCTCTATCACACAAGAGTTTGAATGCCTGATCACTGAATATATTCAAGGAAGAGATTTATTTCAGCCATTAAAGACATCAAGAGGTATGGAGAGGAAACAAGAGGATGACATCGAGGGAGAGGAACAGCCTTGATGGTGTTGAATGGTGGAGCAGACTGAATAGTCTCTGCCTTCTCGCTTCTAATTTTCAAACCTGCCACCAAATGATCTTGTGTTAGTCTTACAAAATACACCTATACATGCACATTCCACGCTAGCAGTTGGCATAGGCTCCAATTTCTTCCCATCATGTGGCTGAGCAGGATCCTCACCTGCCATTGGCCTGGTTTGGAACGATATGCAGGTTGATTGTATTAACTTATTTGACCATATTGTGAGTATATCTACCTCAACCATGAAGTCTTTGGGTCACATTTGGACCTATCAGAGACAGGGATATTACCAGCTGGCCACAGATTAGCCTTCATATGCCGCTTATCCCTTAGCATGTTCTTCTCGTGAAAATCGAACAATGCCACTTTTCAGTTTTATAATTTATCTGAAATTAATCACTGTGAAATGCGTTCCAAACATCTATTTGTTTGGAAATGTTGCAGTTTGACATATTTTGAAGAGCTCCCTAATTTCCCCTCTGACGGGGCATAGATACAAAGGGACGTACAGCACAGAAACAGACCCTTCGCCCAACTCATCCATGCTGACATGATTGCCCATATTAATGCAGTCCTATTTGCCAGCATTTGGTCCATATCCCTCTAAACCTTTCCTATTCATATACCCATCCAGATGCCTTTTAAATGCTGTAATAGTACCCTTTGCAGCGTGGTGTTAGAATCCCTCTGCGATGGAAGTAGTTTCTCTATATCTATTACATCTTATCACTTTAAAACACCAACCAAATCATCACTGAACCTTCTACATTCCTTGGAATATAAGCCGTGTTTTAGGAATTGTTCCGTGTAATTTAACCCATGGACTCTCAGTGCCATTCTCGTTGTAGTCTGCACAAAGGTTTTTTTTATTTCCTTCATGGGAAGTGAGTTTCACTGGCTAAGAGGTTTTTACTGCCTATTCTAGTTGTCCTTGAGAAGGTGATGGTGAGACACCTTATTGAATTTGGAGTAGGCACACCCACAATGCTGTTCAGGAGGGAATTCCAGGACCTTAACTCAGTGACACTGAAGGATTTATATTTCCAAGTCAAGATGCTGACGAGAAAGAGAGGTTGACTAGATTAGGTTTGTTTTCATTAGAAAAAAAGAGATTGAGGGGGAACCTGATTGAGGTCTACAAAATCATGAAGGGTATTGACAGGGTAGATAAGCTTTTTCCCACGGTGAAGGATTCAAAACTGAGAGGTCACACTTTCAAGGTGAAAGGTGGAAAGTTTAAGGGGGATACACGCGGCAAGTACTTTACACAGAGGGTGGTATGTGCCTGGAACACATTGCCAGCAGAGGTGGTAGAGGCAGGCAACGTGCACCTGGACAGATGCATGAGTGGGTGGGGAGCAAAGTGATACGGATGCTTAGGAATTGAGCGACAGCAGATTTGGATCAGCTCAGGCTTGGAGGGCTGAAGCCTGTTCCTGGGCTGTGAATTTTTCTTTGTTCTTTTTGCTGTGTCACTTGGAGGGGAACTTGCAGTTGGTAGTGTTCCCATGTATCCACAATGCAATCCCTCTATAATAGGGACATAAAGTGCTTATCTACAATGTTATGGGATAAGTAATTCATAAGCCTAAGCTAATTCCCTTGAAACCTTCCAATGTACATGGACCTCTGAGGTCTCATGAATAGCATGACCACTTTATTCACACGACACAGGGAAAGATTCACCTCAGTTAAAAAAAACTGAAGCAAAACTGTGAAGGCTACAGGAACATTGAGCATCTTCATACTGTAAGCACCTCATTATCCAAGTTCTAGTCTTCCATTATACAAACAAGAATACATATATGTCCATTTTAGGTCAAAGGTTAACATTGTTCAGATCTCCATTGTCAAGATATGGGAGAATTACTCTTGTTCTAAAGTTAAAAATCACACAACACTAGGTTATAGTCCAACAGGTTTAATTGGAAGCACTGACTTCTAGAGCGCTGCTCCTTCATCAGGTGGTTGTCCACAATCTGATGAAGGAGCAGTGCTCTGAAAACTCGTGTTTCCAATTAAATCTGTTGGATTATAACCTGGTGTTGTGTGATTTTTAACTTTGTACACCCCAGTCTAACACCGGCATCTCTATATCTTGCTCTAAATGTTGCTGTCTCTTTCTTTTTCAACGTTACCACCCTTTAAGGCCATCTGAAAATGTTTTAATGAGCACTACCTCCCATTTATATAGTGCCACCAGGAATCCTACTGATACTAGTCAATGTTGAATTTGTTTGCTTTTTGTTATGGAAATATCCATTCAATCCTACAGTCCACGATCCACATTTACTCTGACAGAGTACTTGAGAATGCATATAAAGAGAAAACCAGCAACTGTGTATCTGAATGGAACAGGTATCCATTTGGTAGGTTTCAAATAGATCCTGTCATTGATGCAGGTCTCTAAGAACTGTGCAAAGACTGTGTGTCTAGGTTGGAGTTGAAGACAGGAAAGTCAATAAATTAAAGACTTGATGAGACCTGTTGATGTTCATTCATTGTTTCCAGAGCTCATCCATATCTTTGAAATGGTCAGAGAAAGGATTTTATGTCACCAAACCTGCCATTATGCTCATGAAGGTGTGTACCTTATTGATGGTAACCATGTCAGGGGACATTTCACTTTGAATGGAATATGACCACAATCCTGAAATGATCGAGTTGGAAATGAGAGATTATACAGAGCAGAAATAAAGTTGCAAAGACTATGAGATTGTGGCATTCCCATATTTGTGCTAAAAGTAGTTTGAATGTTTGTCACATTTCTTGAGACATTTTTGTTGCTTCAACAATTTAAAATGCAACTTTTGAAATATCTGCTAAATTAATGCTTGAACTATATTGATTTTCCCAGTTTGTTACAGCAAAGGTTTTGGGAAGTGAAATCTTGTCTTTCAGTTTTCTTTGTGTTTACCTTAACTCTTTAAAAACAGTGTCAATTTTGACATTGGTTAGGACAAGTTCCTGTTGCATGTGATGCATTTTGCTATGAACCAGACCAAGCTCACTCAAAATATATACAGAAGATAGTCTAGACCCCAACAATTTCTTATTTCAAATGTAAGATTTGAAGCGAAACACACTTTATTCATTCACTTTAGTTAAAATGCATTTAAAAAGAATTGGCTTAACTTTAACTCTATTAGAATGCTTAACAAAATAATATATACAGTAACTATTACGAATTAACTGCTTCAGTACAGTAACATCCTATAATCTCCTCTTGACAAAGGCATGTTCAGTAAAATGGATTGTCTCACACATAATTCTCCAGTCTAGGAGGAATAACATCAAGAAAAATCTCTAAGAGGGAGAGTAGCAGGGAGAGATGTACTGCAGCTTCCAAACCCCAGCAACTGCTGCTACTGAAATCCGAAAACTAAAAATCCTGGTTCTGTGGGAGCTTGACCTCTCCTATCCAGGCTGCTTCTATTATTTAAAAAAGAACCCCAAGGCCTCACAAGCTGATTGCTTTATTGGCTTTCAATACTCAGCTTGTTACCTCTGCTTTAAAACCTCACTTTAAACAAAAAAAACACAAAATACACCCATTAAAGTCATAGTATCAGCACAATTTGCACTGAGCAAGCTCGCACGCTGATCCTAGTTGATATAATTGTTGTGCAATGTGTATGACAGGCAAGTATTAGTTGGAACGCATCAAACTATAAGGAATAGAGGCACCAGTAAATCATTTCAACCTGTTGTAGCAGGACCAGAGGGCTATTATCTCTGACCTTCAAAATGTTGCCATCACTATTTTGCTTAAATGGACTGGTGTGGCCTTTGTTTAACATATCATCCAAATGATAGCTCCTTCAATAATGCAGTGCTCCTTTGTTATTGTACTGGAGAGGCAGGCTAGATTTTGCAGCTCAAGTGCTCGAATGATGCTCCCGACTCAGAGACAAAAGTGAAACAAATGGGCCCTCAGCTCAAGCATCTGGCAAGATTTCAGTGATCAAAACGGTTGTTTCAGAGGTTTTAAAACTTTACGGAAGAGAGATAAGCTGTCAATTCCGAACTGTATGGCTGGATCTTAATGGAACATCAGGAGAATAGGGGAGAGCACAGAGAGGAGAATGAGTTATCTTCTCCAAGAAAACCCAACAACCTTTAATGCTACTCAGTCACTCAGGAAGCAGAGGCAGGACTTTCCCAGGATCAGGGACTGAGGTTGCCAGTCATTAGTGATGGCTAATGTTTTAAACAGCAATGCCACTGGGGAGGTTCTGGCTGTTGATGGAATGACACTAACCTTAGGCCGAAGATCGAGGACTAATCAAAGGCAAATAATCGTGAAAGGTGTGTCATGGAGCTGAGGTCATAGGGAGGGGTATAGGTCATGTGTTGGAAGTGAGGGCCAGCAGCAAGAATGAATGGGAAGGTCTTAAAGGCTTCCTCATTCCCATTGATCAGGCACTGAGTGACAAGATCACATCTCAGTTCCTTCCCTACCACACCCTAACTGGGAAAACACTAACAGAGAAAACACGCAATCACACAAACTCTCATACACACACAGACACATATACACAGAGTGACACACACACACTCACACACAGTGTCACATGGACTCACAGTCTCACACACACACACACACACATCTCACTGGCAACAGGGACTCCACCAAGTCCATACCAGTGATGGTGGGATGAGGCCTTTAATTGATCATGAATGCCTGCTGTTAGGCATTCTGTTGGAATTCTGCTTGAGGCAGGAGAGTCTTGGAGTTCAGAGTGGCTGCCGTCCCAACAGATTAACCTCTTCATTGAACCTCCTACCAACATGCCAAAACATTCTATCCACTCCTTTTGTTCAAACACAAAACCATAGAAAATAGGAGCAGGAGTAGGCAAATCAGCCCTTGGAGCCAGCCCCGCCAATCAACATGATCATGGCTGATCATCCAATGCCATACCCTGTTCTCAATTTCTTCCCATATTGTTTGATTGACGTTCGACAAGGTTCCTCATGGTGGACCAGTTAACGAGGTTAGATCTCATGGAATACAGAAAGAACTCGCCATTTGGATACAGAACTGGCTCGAAGGTAGAAGACAGAGAGTGGTGGTGGAAGGTTGCTTTTCAGACTGGAGGCCTGTGACTAGTGGAGTGCCACGAGGATCGATGCTGGATCCACTGCTTTTTGTCATTTATATATATGATTTGGATGTTAACATAGGAGGTACATTAGTAAGCTTTCAGAAGACACCAAATTTGAGGTATAGTGGACAGCGAAGAAGGTTATTTCAAAGTATAATAGGATTTGATCAGATGGGCCAATGGGTTAAGGGGTGACAGATGGAGGTTAATTCAGATAAATGTGAGGTGCTGCATTTTGGAAAGGCAAATCAGAGCAGGACTTATACACTTAATGGTAAGGTGCTGGGGAGTGTTGCTGAATAAAGAGACCTCGAAATGGAGGTTCATAGCTCCTTGAAAGTGGAGCTGCAAGTTGACAGGATAGTGAAGAAGGTGTTTTGTCTGCTTCCCTTTATTGGTCAGTGCCATTGAGTAAAGGAACTGGAAGGTTATGTTGTGGTTATACAGGACGTTGGTTAGGCCACTACTGGAATACTGCATGCAATTCTGGTCTCCCTGCTATAGGAAGGATGTTGTGAAACTTGAAAAAGTTCAGAAATGATTTACAAGTATGTTGCCAGGATTGGAGGGTTTGAACTATATGGAGAGGCTGAATAGGCTGGGATGACCTTATAGAGGTTTATAAAATCAAGAGGGGCATGGATAGGGTAAATAGACAAAGTCTTTTCCCCAAGATGGGGGAGTCTAAAACTAGAGGGCGTCATCTTAAGGTGAAAGGGGAAAGACATAAAAGAGACCTAACGTGCAACCTTTTCACGCAGAGGGTGGTACGTGTGTGGAATGAGCTGCCAGAGGAAGTGGTGGAGGCTAGTACAATTGCAACATTTAAAAGGCATCTGGATGGGTATATGAAGAGGATGGGTTTAGATGGATATGGGCCGGGTGCTGGCAAATGTGACTAGATTTATCGAGGATATCTGATTGGGATGTATGAGGTGGACCGAAGGGTCTGTTTCATGCTATGATTCTTTTTGCCCTCAGAACTATATCTAAGTCCTTCTGGAAAAAAATCAATGTGTTGGCCTCAACTGCTTTCTGTGGCAGAGAATTCAACAGGCTCATGACTCTCTGGATGAAGATATTTCTCCTCATCTCAGGCCTAAATGGTCTATTGCATATCTATAGACGATGAGCTCAGAGTTCTGGACTTCCTGGATCATTGGGAACATCCTTCCTGTGACAGAAAGACCCTTCTTATGCAAGTGTATGACATATGTCATAGAACATAGAACATAGAACAATACAGCACAGAACAGGCCCTTCGGCCCACGATGTTGTGCCGAACATTTGCCCTAGCTTAAGCACCCAACCATGTACCTATCCAATTGCCACTTAAAGTTCGCCAATGATTCTGACTCTGCCACTCCCACAGGCAGCGCATTCCATGCCCCTACCACTCTCTGGGTAAAGAACCTACCCCTGACATCTCCCCTATACTGTCCACCCTTCACCTTAAATTTATGTCCCCTTGTAACACTCTGTTGTACCCGGGGAAAAGGTTTCTGAGTGTCTACTCTATCTATTCCCCTGATCATCATATACACCTCTATCAAGTTACCCCTCATCCTTCTCCGTTCCAATGGGAAAAGGCCTAGCACGCTCAACCTATCCTCGTATGACCTATTCTCCATTCCAGGCAACATCCTGGTAAATCTTCTCTGCACCCTTTCCAAAGCTTCCACATCTTTCCTAAAGTGAGGCGACCAGAACTGCACACAGTACTCCAAATGTGGCCTAACCAAAGTCTTGTACAGCTGTAACATCACTTCACGACTCTTGAATTCAATCCCTCTGCTAATGAACGCTAATACACCATAGGCCTTCTTACAAGCTCTATCCACCTGAGTGGCAACTTTCAAAGATCTATGAACATAGACCCCAAGATCCCTCTGCTCCTCCACCTTACTAAGAACCCTACCGTTAACCCTGTATTCCGCATTCTTATTTGTCTTTCCAAAATGGACAACCTCACACCTGGCAGGGTTGAACTCCATCTGCCACTCCTCAGCCCAGCTCTGCATCATATCTAAGTCCCTTTGCAGCCGACAACAGCCCTCCTCACTATCCACAACTCCACCAATCTTCGTATCATCTGCAAATTTACTGACCCACCCTTCGACTCCCTCTTCCAAGTCATTAATAAAAATTACAAACAGCAGAGGATCCAGAACTGATCCCTGCGGAACTCCACTTGTAACTGGGCTCCAGGCTGAATATTTACCATGTACCACCACTCTCTGACTATGACCAGTTAGCCAGTTTTCTATCCAACTGGCCAAATTTCCCACTATCCCATGCCTCCTGACCTTCCGCATAAGCCTACCATGGGGAACCTTATCAAATGCCTTACTAAAATCCATGTACACTACATCCACTGCTCTACCCTCATCCACATGCTTGGTCACCTCCTCAAAGAATTCAATAAGACTTGTAAGGCAAGACCTACCCCTCACAAATCTGTGCTGGCTGTCCCCAATCAAGCAGTGTCTTTCCAGATACTCATAAATCCTATCCCTCAGTACCCTTTCCATTACTTTGCCTACCACCGAAGTAAGACTAACTGGCCTGTAATTCCCGGGGTTATCCCTATTCCCTTTTTTGAAAGGGGCACAACATTCGCCACTCTCCAGTCCCCTGGTACCACCCTTGTTGACAGTGAAGACGAAAAGATCATTGCCAACGGCTCTGCAATTTCCTCTCTTGCTTCCCACATAATCCTAGGATATATCCCGTCAGGCCCGGGGGACTTGTCTATCCTCAAGTTATTCAAAATGTCCAACACATCTTCCTTCCCAACAAGTATTTCCTCTAGCTTACCAGTCCATTTCACACTCTCCTCTTCAACAATACGGTCCCTCTCGTTTGTAAATACTGAAGAAAAGTACTCATTCAAGACCTCTCCTATCTCTTCCAACTCAATACACAGTCTCCCACTACTGTCCTTGATCGGACCTACCCTCGTTCTCGTCATTCTCATGTTTCTCACATACGCATAAAATGCCTTGGGGTTATCCTTGATCCTATCCACCAAAGATTTTTCATGCCCTCTCTTAGCTCTCCTAATGCCTTTCTTCAGCTCCCTTCTGGCAATCCTGTATCCCTCCAATGCTCTGTCTGAACCTTGTTTCCTCAATCTTATGTAAGCCCCCTTCTTCCTCTTTCCAAGACATTCAACCTCACTCGTCAACCAAGGTTCCCTCACATGACCATCTCTTTCCTGCCTGACAGGTACATACATATCAAGGACACGCGTATCTGTTCCTTGAAAAAGTTCCACATTTCCACGACATCCTTCCCTGACAGCCTGTGCTCCCAACTTATGCTCCTCAGATCCTGTCTTGCAGCATCATATTTACCCTTCCCCCAATTGTAAAACCTACCCTGTTGCACGCACCTATCTCTCTCCATAACCAAGGTGAAAGTCACAGAATTGTGGTCACCATCACCAAAATGTTCACCCACTAACAAGCCCATCACTTGTCCCGGTTCATTACCAAGTACCAAATCCAATATGGCCTCCCCTCTGGTTGGGCAATCTACATACTGAGTTAGAAAAGCTTCCTGTACACACTGCACAATCACCACCCCATCCAATCTACTTGATCTAAAGAGCTTCCAATCAATGTTTGGGAAGTTGAAATCACCCATGACTACTACCCTGTGGCTTCTGCACCTTTTCAAAATCTGTTTCCCAATCTGTTTCTCCACATCTCTGCTGCTATTGGGGGGCCTATAGTAAACACCCAACAAGGTGACTGCACCTTTCCTATTTCTGACTTCAGCCCATACTACCTCCAAAGGCAGATCCCCCTCGAACTGCCTTTCTGCAGCTGTTAGACCATTTCTAATTAGCAACGCCACCCCCCCTCCTTTTTTACCACCCTCCCTAATCTTACTAAAACATTTGTGGGCGGCACGGTGGCACAGTGGTTAGCACTGCTGCCTCGCAGCGCCAGAGACCCGGGTTCAATTCCCGACTCAGGCGACTGACTGTGTGGAGTTTGCACGTTCTCCCCGTGTCTGCGTGGGTTTCCTCCGGGGGCTCCGGTTTCCTCCCACAGTCCAAAGATGTGCAGGTCAGGTGAATTGGCCATGCTAAATTGCCCGTAGTGTTAGGTAAAGGGGTAAATGTAGCGGTATGGGTGGGTTACGCTTCGGCGGGTCGGTGTGGACTTGTTGGGCCGAAGGGCCTGTTTCCACACTGTAAGTAATCTAATCTAATCTGTAACCAGGAACCTCCAACAACCATTCCTGTCCCTCTTCTGTCCACGTTTCCGTGATGGCCACAACATCGTAGTCCCAGGTACCGATCCACGCCTTAAGTTCACCCACCTTATTTCTGATACTCCTTGCATTGAAGTATACACACTTGAGCCCATCTCAAATATCAATCACTTACCTTCCCGACTAGCTCTGCGCTCCAACTTCACTTCCGCCCAGCTCGTGCCGCTCTCTGCTGTGGTCATGTTATGGTTGAGGTTGTACAGAACGTTGTTGAGGTCTTTTCTGGATTACTTTTACCCATTTCTGGTCGTTCTATTTTAGGAAGGATATTATTAAGATGGAAAGGGTTCAGAAGAGGTTTACCAGGATGTTGCTGGGAATGAAGGGTTTGAGTTATGGGGAGAGATTGGATAGGCTGGGACTTTTTTTTTCACTGGACGGTAGGAGGTTGTGAGGTTTATAAAATCAAGAGTGGTATAGATAAGGTGAATGGCAAGTGTCTTTTCTCAGGTGTGGGGGATTTTAAGACCACGGGACACATTTTTAAGGTGAGAGGAGAGAGATTTAAAAAAGACGTAAGGAACAATTTTTTACACAGAGAGTGGTTCACATGTGGAATGAATTTCCAGAGGAAGTGGGTATGGTTACAACGTTTAAAAGACATTTGGATAAATACATTGGATTTAGGGCAGCACAGTGGCTCCGTAGTTAGCACTGCTGCCTCACAGCGCCAGGGACCTGGGTTCAATTCCCACCTCGGGCAACTGTCTGAGTGGAGTTTGCACATTCTCCCATTCTCTGTGTGAGTTTCCTCCGAGTGTTCCAGTGTCCTCCCACATTCCAAAGATGTGCAGGTTAGGTGAATTGGCCATGCTAAATTGTCCATAGTGTTAGGTGCAGGGGAATGGGTCTGCTCTTCGGAGGGTCAGTGTGGATTTGTTGGGCCGAAGGGCCTGTTTCCACACTATTGGGAATCTAATCTCATAATCATGAATAAAAAATGTTTGTAGTGATATTGGCCAGGAACAGGCAGGTGGGATGAGTTGAGTTTGGGATTATGTTCGGCATGGACTGGTTGAACTGAAGGGGCTGTACTGTATGACTCTGTGACTTTATAAATATTGTACTTTGAAAAGAGTCACATTGTACTCAAATCATTACCTCTGTTTCTCTCCCTGCAGATGTTGCCAGAACTGCTGGGTTTCTTCAGCACTTTCTGTTTTAATTTGTGTTTTGAGAAATCTGTGTTAATTGTTGATCACAATATACTTACAACTGTTCATTTTGTGACTGCTTTGGAACAGAACTTTGCAAAGTGATCTGTGAATATTACAGTTGTCAATCAGAATTAATTGTCTCTGTGACCACAGTGTTCTGGCTAGATTTGCTTGGCACGAAAACAGTAAATGCAAGAAGTCGTTGTTGAGTTTAATTTTAGTTTTTGGCTCACATTTCTTTCTGTCTCTGTATTGGCATGTCCCTTTGCTTTCCCTCTCTGCTTGTCATTTTAAAAGCGTGAAGAACCGAAACAAATGTCGGCTTGTTTCAGTTTGTCAGCACATAATTAAGGCTAATATTCTGCAGCAACTCGAAAAGGATGTTGAGGAAGAAGATTTCACTTTTTATAATATAAACTTTTAAAGCATACACTTTAAAGTAAACCATTGAGTTCCAAACTTAAGACAAATTAACAGGTTAAACATTGCAGCAGAATGCACAAGAATCATAAGTCCGTGATGTGTCCTTCTCATAATGACTGTGCTTTCCAATAAGCCATTAAACTAAGGTCATGTCCACTTGTTTAAGCAAACATTAAGAATTAGGCAGCATTCTCCCAAGGGAGAATGAGGAAATCTTTCAATGTCACGGCCAACAGTCAGTGCCATTAAAATATATCAGGCGGTCATTTCACTCAGAGGACAATACAAGGCAGAAGGATGCCATTCAGCCGATGGTGCCTGTGTATTTTTTTAATTAATTATTAAAATAATCATCGGAATTCTGATCAGCATCAGGCCATTCATTCCTTCAAGCTCGCTACGATATTCAATGTGATCATCACTGATCCTCCATCTCAACACCACATTCCTGAATTCTCTCCATACCTCTTGATGCCTTTAATATCTAAAAATGTATCATGATGTGGAGGTGCTGGTGTTGGACTGGGGTGAGTCAGAGGTCACACGACACCAGGTTATAGTCCACCCGACAAAGGAGCGGTGCCCTAAAAGCTTGTGATTTAAATTAAACTTGTTGGACTATAGCTTGGTGATTGTGACTTGTAAAAATGTATCAAGTTTTTTTTTTCAGCTGAGAACAATCTAATTAGTCTCACTTCCTGGTTGTTATTCTAAAAGACTTTCAAATTTCTCCTTTTGAATGATTTATCCAGTTCCCCACTGAAAGTCACGATTGACCCTGTTTCACCATCATTTCAGAGCTTCACACATCAAAGAAACAGCTCTTTACAGTGACTTGAATGACTCTCAATGCATCTCAAAGGATTTATGGATATACTGAGGAGGTTACAGTTGCTAAACTCATTCATTCATAGAAAGTGGAGACATAGAATTTCGAAGAATAACAGGTGACCTTATTGAAGCCTGCAAGACTCTGAGGAACCCTAACAAAGGAGATGCAGAAAGGTTATTTCCCGTTGTGGGAGAGTCTAGGGCTGGTGGGCATCATCTCAGAATAAAAGATTGTACCTTGAAATCAGAAATTAGAAGAATTTCTTATCTCAGAGGGGAGGATATCTGTGGAATTATTTACCTTTGAAAGTTTCTGAGGTTGTTGCCGTTAGACATGTTAAAGGCTGAGATAGATTTTTAATCAGGAAGGGGATCAAGAGTTAGAGGAAAAAAGTAAGGAAGTGGCTTTGAGAAATATTCAGATCAGCCACGACCTGATTGAATATTGGGGCAGGCTCGATGGGCTGAATGGCCTACTTCCGTTCCAATGTCTCATGGTTTTACAGTTAAGTTCCTTCTTCGTTTCTTTTCTCAACCATATTTTGTAGCTTCAACATTTTCACTTCTAAAAGAGACCACTTCTAAATAAAAGAAGTAAAATTGTCGCAGCAAAAATGAGGTCAAAATCATTATTGATGAGGTGCAATGAAGATTGACAGAAAGGAGCCACGTGTGAAGTCAAGCTGCTGGGTTGAACAGTCTGTTTCCATCCTGTAAGCACGTTTTGATACCAGTGAATGGATTACTTCTCTTTCTGAATGTCAAATTCTGACGGCCAAAGTCCAGAATGACAGATACATTATGAATAATCACATTGTAAACAAAGTAAAATGTTTTTCTCTTGTCGCATGCCTCAGGATTTGCAGATGTATGTTCAGTTGATGTGATTAGAAACAGATGGAAATGGCAAACCAACTTCTACATTTGTCACCTTAACTGTGAACCTGATTTCTGTGCTCACATTTAAACAACAGTTTCTATCATGTAGTGAAATATTTCAAGCATTTTGCTGTAATGTTATCTGAACATTTAAGGCACGTAGAGGGATATTTGGAAAGAGACGAGAAGCTTGGGAGACTGCAATATGTTTTCAGGAACCTCTGACAGGAGGCTAGACAGATGGAGTGTATTAGGGATAGATTTCCTGAGGTTAGGAACAAGACGCAATTCGCCTGGACAGAATGGATCAAGAAAATTAAACGGCTTAAGAACCAGACGACATGATTTCAAAGTTTTGCAATTGAAGCCTTCGATGTTGCGCTGACCTGTGAACTAATCTAAGCTCACCCCCTATACTATCCCATCATCATCCATATGCTTATCCATGCAGTGTTTAAATGTCCCTAATGTGGCTGAGTTAACTACATTGGCAGGTAGGGCATTCCATGCCCTTACCACTCCAAGTGAAGAACCTACCTCTAACATTTGTCTTAAATCTATCACCTCTCAATTTGCAGCTATGCTCCCTCATACAAGCAGATGTCATCATCCGAAGAAAAACTCTTACTGTCCACCCTATCTAATCCTCTGATGATCCTGTATGTCACTACTAAATCACCTCTTAGCCTTCTTCTCTCCAATGAGAAGAGACCCAAGTCCATCAGCCTTTCCTCATAAGACTTTCATTTCAGACCAGGCAACATCCTGGTAAATCCTCTCTGCACCTTTTCCAATGCTTCAACATCCTTCCTGTAATGGGGGTGACCAGAATTGCACACAATATTCCAAGTGAGGCTGCATTAGCATTTTATACAGTTGCAGCATGACATCACGGCTCCAGAACTCAATCCCTCTACCAATAAAACCTAACACACCATATGCCTTCTTAACAGCACAATCAACCTGGTTGTCAAGTTTTAGGGATCTATGTACATGGACACCAAGGTCCCTTTGCATATCCACACTACCAAGAAACTTCTCACTGACCCAGTATTCTGCCTTCCTGTTGTTCTTTCCAAAGTGAATCACCTCACATTTATCTGCACTGAACTCCATTTGCCACCTTTCAGCCCAATTCTGCAGTTTATCCAAGACCCCCTGCAACCTGCAACATTCTTCCACACTGTCTACCACTCCACTGATTTAGTGTAATCTGCAAATTTACTAACCCACTTCTGCCTGCGTCAAAGTTGTTTATAAAAATGACAAACAGCAGTGGTCCCAAAACAGGTCCTTGTGACACACTACTAGTAACCGGACTCCAGGCTGAATATTTTCCACCAACCATGACTCACTGCCTTCTTTCAGAAAGCCAGTTTCTAAGCCAAACTACTAAATCACCCTCAATCCCATGCTTCCACATTTCTTCCAGTAGCCTACCATGTGGAACCTTGTCAAAGGCTTTGCTGAAGTCCATGTACACCACGTCAACTGCCCGACACTCATCCACATGCTTGGTCACCTTCTTAATCAACGGGGTTTGTGAGACACGACCTGCTCTTGACAAACCCATGTCAACTATCTGAAATCAAATTGCAGCTTGCTAGATGATTATAAATCCTATCTCTTATAAATCTTTCCAAAACTTTTCTGACAACAGATGTAAGGCTCACTGGTCTATAATTACCTAGTTATCTCTACTGCCTTTCTTGAACAAGGGCACAACACTTGCAATCCTCCAGTCCTCTTGTACTAAACCTGGAGACAATGACGACTCAAAGATCAAGGCCAAAGGCTTGGCCATCTCCTTCCTAGCTTCCCAGTGAACTCTCAGAGAAATCCCATCTGGCTCAGGGGACTTATCTACTTTCACACCTTCTAGAATTGATAATACCTCTTCCCTACTACCTTCAATCCTTTCAAGTCTAATAGCCGGTATCTCAGTCTTCTCCTCTACAATATTCTCCTTTTCCTGAGTGAAAACAGATGAGAAATATTTGTTTCTCCGCTCTCCATAGGATCCACACACAACGTCCCACTTCTGTCTTTGGCAGGCCCGATTCCACCCTAGTCATCCTTCTATTCCTCAGGTATCTATAGAAAGCTTTAGGGTTCGCCTTTATTCTACCTTCTAAAGACTGTTCATGCCCCCTCCTTGCTCTGCTTAACTCTCTCTTTAAATCCTTTCTAGCTATGCTTTAACTCTCCATCTTCTCATCCGAACCCATCTCGCCTCAACGTCGCATAAGCCACCTTGTTCTGCTTAACAAGAGATACAATTTCATTAGTAAACCACGGTTCCCTTACCTTATCACTTCCTCCCTGCCTGACAAGGACATACCTCTCAAAGACCCGAATGGCCTCTTGCTGTGGCACTTCTATAATCCTGTGACAGCTGAGAGCAGAACCCACACACACGCAGTGGAGAGGGTCAGGGGTGAGCAGGAGACTAGAGTTCCAGGACCATTGTCATGTAGCTGGATGAGATTGCAAAGAATGGGAAAAGCCAAGATCATAATGGATCAGAAATATAAAACTATGAAATTCGACTGCATTGAAAGCAAACGTGTGTCTTCAACTACAGATGATATATGAGTGTGTTTGAGGAAGGGATTGGGAGGAGGTGTTAAAGGGGCTGGAAGAATAAATACCACCCATGGAAAAAAATATTGGAACCCCCAGTCAAGTCAAGAGATAAAGCCATATGTGAGGCTTTCAGAACCAAATGGGGTCACTCCTTTATTCCCACAGTTTCACATCTGGGTTATACTCACATATTGGTCCACAGTAATTAAACATTTAAGGTAGCAATGTTATATTATTGCATTACACTGCATACCATTTTAATGAAAGCATCAAGCCATTAAAGTACCATTTTGTGAACAGACAGAAAAATGTTGTAGACCGTTGTTACATTATACAATTCATATACTGTAACATGGTATGAATTGTGCTCGTTATATTTTGAAACTCAGTGTAAACATCTGCTTATGCCTTAATGGCATCAGCATCACAACTTATTATCCACAGCCCACCTACATTTCCATGGGTAGCAATAGATAAACTGGACGTGACCTGCTGAGATGCTTATTCTAATAATGAATGCATCCAAATGGAAATAATCTAAAAATGAGCCCTGAGGTTTGAAAGTGATGGTGCTGTGACTATTTTCTTTGGCAACTTGTCTTGTTGTGAGATTGTCCTTGAGAAGAAATATCAGTGCTACAAAATCTCTGGTGTAACAGGACTTTATCGTTTGTGTGCATGGCTACCTCATGTTTTGTTATTGTTAGGGGGCAGTAACTAAGGTCTGGGATGGTTTGGAGAGCCATGGGGGGACATGTGTTTACATCAGTGTCCAATAGCCAGGACCTGGGGCTTTAGGGGGCTTCTGTACTCCTATTGATGGGAACAGGGGCATTGGCATGTTCATAATCTGTGCCCATAGTTAAAGGGGAATAGGGAGAGCTCTGCTCAGATCTGTGAGTGGGGCTTCTGCGCTCAGGTCTAGGGGCACGGTTGCTGTGCTTTGTCAGAGGCTGAGGCTTGATTTCCATCTCTGTCCCTTGGCAACAAGTTCCCATCAGTTCATTCCATAGTTTATACAACATGGTGAGGGTATCTTATCCCTTGGCTGCTTAAGTGTTTCCCATTCCAAGTAGTTGATCATACATCAAATAGCACTAAAAGATAGCTCAGATATGTTTTCAGTCCATGTGGCAGAGGCTTTTAAAATGATTGTTTACATTAAATCAGCTTCAATCAAATCCTTCACCTTCTCTCCACAATTACTTCAATTCAATGTTGAATTATTACACTGCTGTGTCTTTTACCTCAGTTGCTCCTTCTTCAACTGAAGTTCTAAATCTATGATAGCTCACACATGTCCTTGAGATAAGTTTAAAATATCCACCACATTTCAAAATGTGACCCATGCAAAGTACATCCTGAATTTTCCAAACATCTCGAAATTCAAAGTTTGTTGAATTGCTTCAGCAAGTTTTGATAGGTTGGAAAAGAAACCGGTGAGTCCTGCTCAGTAATCAGACAGGAAATGGATAGTGCAAGAAGTGACACGGGCCAGGTATACCTACCTTGAAAATGGTACAGCAGAGATTTTTATTTACATTCACTCGAGGATTGTGGGTGTCATCAGCTGGGCCGGAGGGAAACTTGTAGGTGATGCTATTCCCTTGTATGCTGCTCTTGATCTTTCAGATTGAAGTGGTCATGGCTTTGGAAAGTGCTGTCAAAGGAGCTTTGATGAATTTTTACAGTTCATCTTGTAGATGTTACACTCTGCTGCTAATGGGCATTGGTGGAAGAGGGAGTGGATGCTTGTGGATGTGATACCAATCAAGCAGGCTACTTTGTCCTGGATGGTGTCAAGCTTCTTAAGTGTTGTTGGAGCTGCACCCATCCAAGCAAGTGGGGAGTATTCCGTCCTAATCCTGACTTGTGCCTTGTAGATGGTGGAAAGGTTCCTGGGATTCGATACCTATCTTATGTTGAGACATTGAGTGAATAATGTTTGTGCTCTCTGCCATTTAGAAGAATGAGTGGTAATCTCAGTAAAACGTACACGATCCTGAAGGTAGGTAGACATTGAGAGGTAGCTTCCTGGGGTTGGAGATTGTAGAAACAGGGGTCCAGACACAGGATATTGAGATGGGAATAAATTGGAACTCCCTACCCCACGTGGTTTTGAAAGCCTTCCTCAATGAGAATATTCAAGACTGAGTTCAATCATTTTTTGATCTCAAGGGAACCAACAGATATGGGGAGAAGGTAGGGAGGTGGAGACAAAGGTAATATTCAATAATAATTTCACTGAATAGAGGAACAGGCTTAATTGGTCAAATATTCTTCCTTTTGTGTTTTTGTAAACTGAGCCAATGAAACAGGTCTTTTTTTTGTTTTCAATGAAAATAATCTAAAGCTAACAACTATGACATAAAGAACACATCAATTAATTCCTGGATTCTATATTTGGACATTGATTTTCCTGATGTTTCAATATGATTAAAAAGATAAATGGACCATTGGCATCATCTTTGTTTTAAATGCTGAATAGTCTAATTAGAAATCATTAGATCTGGTCACCCTATTAGATGTTTGAAATGCCTGTGAAATTTTCAAACCTGACATTGATAAATGTTTACAAACTAAGAGAATTAAGGGATATAGAGTCCATACACTGTGGAAACTGTGTCCACACCAACCCTCTGAAGAGCTTCGTAACCCTGCATTTTCCTAATCCACCTCGCTTGAACATCCATGAACACTATGGACAATTTAGCATAGCCAATCCACCTAATCTGGATACCTTTGGAAGGTGGGAGGAAACTGGAGATTTGGAGCTAAAAGAAAAGCTACAGTTGAGGAGAAAGTCAGTCATTATGTTCACAGGATCAGATGCGATATATAGCACAGAAATAACCCTTTAGTAAATGGTGGTGTTTATGTTCCACTTGAGTCTTCTACAACCTTTTCTAAATCTATCATTAAAACCATCTGCCTGTCTCTCTTTCTCTTAAATGGATCTACTTGCTTTCAGTCATCCCCTCTCATCGTGGGTTCCAAACTCTCACCACTCTTAGTGGAGGTTTTTTTTCCTGAATCCCCTGATGGATTTATTGCTGATGATCTTCACCATATTCTTTATTCAGTAAATCAAGACTATTCAGGATTTTAAGCTCCTGCTTAAGGTCACCCATCAGACTTTTGTTTCCAACAGGTAAGAAAGCCAGGCTGTTCCAGATGTGCATGCCCACACATTTCTATTATCATTCTTGTTCATTTTCTCTGCAGTGCATCAACATCTTCTTTAAATGGCTTGTAGCTGGACGCATAGCTCTAAGACTAGTCTAAACAAGGTTCAGTACAGGTTTAAGAGTCTGGCGCTGGAAAAGCACAGCAGGTCAGGCAGCATTCGAGGAGCAGGAGAAGATATTTCAAGCCTAAGCCCTTCATATGTCCGACTTATGTGTCAAAACGCCAATTCTCCTGCTCCTCGAATGCAGCCTGGTCTGCTGTGCTTTTCCAGCGCCGCCCTCTCAGCTCTGATCTTCAGCATCTGTAGCCCTCACTTTCTCCCCAGTCCAGGTTTACGAGAGTTTCCCTGCTCACCAATGCCATCTCTCTAGAGATAAAGCCCAGCACTCACTCTAATTATTTTAATAGTGTTGCCAGTATATGGTGCAGCATTTAATGATTGACATGCTCTGAGATTCCTTTGTTCTCTTGCCCCACCTAGACTTGCACTGTGTATTCTAATTTTTAAAACTTTGGTCATGGAGCATAGGCATCACTGGCAGGGTCAGCATTTGTCACTCACTGCTCTAACTGTCCTTGAACAGAATAACTTGATTGGCATTGGGCTCAAGACTAGGCCATTCCAGGTATGTTCAGCATCTGACTCGCTGACCACCAGTCATAGAATTCACCCAAAATTACAGCCTTATTTGTCCAGGAGGTGGGAGTTGTCTGTACTGGATGGGTGTTTAATGTGGGGAAACGAGAGTTGTTATCCCTCCCCCAATAAGAGTAAAGGTGCTGGAACAAATGCACCAATGGCACCCCAACATGGTGCGAATGAAAGAGATAGCCAGGCACTACTTTTATGGCTGAATATGAACTTGCAGATTGAGGAGAATGTAGGATTGTGCAAATCCTGCACGTTAATAAGGAAGGCACCGTCATTGTCATCCCTTCACCCACGGCAGGGCATTCTCATCGATTGCTTGGGGCCAGTAGAGGGACAGATGTTACTGTTGGTCATGGATTCCCACTCCAAGTGACCCAAGGTGGCTGTCTTGAAGTTGGTACCAGCAGAAGCAACAATAGACCGGCTGGATAAAATATTTGCTAGGTTTGGGAATCCCAAACAAGTCATCAGTGACAACGGTCCACAGTTTGGGGTGGAAGTGTTTGGGGAGTACCAGACATAGCTGGAGAGATTTTTTTCAAACCTTGAAGCAGGCTCTAAAGGCCTCACAAGGGGAGGGTTCACCAGGACAATGAGTCAACAAGTTCTTCAGCATGCACATATTCATCAACATGCTGAGAACCATGCTTGATTGACAGCAGCTGGAAGAGACCAGAGATATGGCAGAGTGAAATCAAGCTGGTCAGATGGTCAGAAGGACGGGAACCTCATGGTCAAAGGTATTCCAAAGACGGCAGACCGTGTTAGCCCAGAATTATCTGTCTGGGCAAAGATGGTGGTGGCTCGAACAGGACCATTGTCATATATGGTATGGATTAGGGATGAACTGGCCTGGAGGAGAGACATGGACCAGCTGGTCACTGCATCCCACCAACAGGAGAGGTCCTGTAGAAGACCGAGCCTGTCCAGATGGGACTAGTGGTGCCAACTGAGCCTAGGTTGACCAGACGCTGGGAGGAGACAACAGTAGTGTCACATGGCAACAACAGCCAATCAGAATGGGACATACCTGCAGCAAAGCAGGAGCTTACTGAAGTCCAGGAGACTACACTAGAAAGGGTTCCTGAGACGAGGAGATTGTCTTCCAGGAACCGTCACCTCCCTGACAGATGAATCATGTCAATGTTACCTATGGAAGAGTAATTTTCTTTTTCTGTTTTTTATTCCTGACAATGTTTATACATTAGCTACAATGTTTGTATACAGTTATAATTGCAGGAGATATGGAGATTATAGACATAAAGGGGGAGTGGTGTTCTGTGTATCATTGGCTGTGTATTGCCCTTTGAAGAGATTGGGTCCAGGGAATCGGAAGCAAAAGCTAGCGGTGCAGTCTCAGACTGACTGGGGAACTAGGAGGATGCACAATAGAGTATCCCCTCTGTGACCTTGTGTTCTATTTATGGTTTTAATGAACTAAAAAGACAACACACTCTTAATATGGAATGGTTCTCCTCAAGCTATATCACCAATTGTCTCCTTCACATGGACAGAGATGTCTGAAATAATTCCACAAAGCTGGTATCCCATCACAAAGTCACCCTTTATTTACATGTGAACAGTCCTTGACACTGGTCCAGCATCCTCAGAGCCAACTTCTCTGACTGTGTGGAGTTTGCACATTCTCCCCGTGTCTGCGTGGGTTTCCTCCGGGTGCTCCGGTTTCCTCCCACAGTCCAAAGATGTGCAGGTCAGGTGAATTGGCCAGGGTAAAATTGCCCGTAGTGTTAGGTAAGGGGTAAATGTAGGGGTATGGGTGGGTTTCGCTTCGGCGGGTCGGTGAGGACTTGTTGGGCCGAAGGGCCTGTTTCCACACTGTAATGTAATCTAATGTAATCTAATCTAATCTAATGAGCAGAACCTCTGACACTTCCATTTGTATCTGTCAGCCAGGGCTCCCTGATTGGACTAGAGTAACAACCCCAATCAGGGATCTCATATTCTATTCAACAGGCTGGCCTCATTACAATCATGACAATGACTATGGTCTGATCTACCTTACCTAGATTTAGTGCTGCATTTGAAAGGAAACAAAACATCTTGGGCATCAAATCCATCTTTGAGGTCCATCTTGTGAATCATTTCTTATTTCTCTGTGACTAATATTCCTTGTCATATATCTAATCAGAAACCACTGCTTAACATCAAATTGCTTATAATCATTATGCAAGGGACTGTCACTGCTTTATAAAAGAAGCTGCACACAAGTCATTTGTCTTGTTTATCTCATGCATTGCACAGGATTCGGAAGTTACTCCAGCAATGATACCCAAGAGAACTCAATCCATTTGAAATCCATTGTTTGTTGGCAAAATGCTGAGAAAATAATCACAGAGATAAGTAAAATTAGCAATCTGAAACCATATCTCTGTAGATTGTGTGGGTGGTCATCCATCTGCTTAAATGTAAGGAATATCATGGTTACGGTTATTATTAATATGCCCTGCTTTACTCAGGGCTCCCCTCATTGATTCCCTCCTCTAAATCACCATTTAGAATTACATTTCAAATTGTCTACAGCTTTTTCTCAACATATTTCAAAAATGAGGCACCAGACTGCACTTTTGCTCTAAATCTGTCAACATGCCTTTAAAAGAAGTCTTAACAATTTTTCACTCTCAGGCAATTAGAATGCGCATCTGCCACAATATTTTGAGAGGACAATTCAAAAATGGACATTATAAACTCTGTAGAATTAAACTTAACCAAACAGTCAGTAATTGATGCTGTTGTAGCATCATAGAATCTCTACAATGTGGAAGCAGGCCATTCAGCCCATTTGAGTCCATGCTGGCCCTCCGAAGAGCATCCCACGTCCCATCCCTGTAATCCTGCATTTCTCATGGCTAACCCACCTAGCCCGCCCACCCCCTCTGGATGTTGTATGCAATTTAGCATGGGCAATCCACATAACCTGCACATCTTTGGAATGTGGGAGGAAGCCAGAGCATTCTGAGGAAACCCTCGCAGACACGGGGAGAATGTATAAACTCCAAACAGTCGCCCAATGGTTGAATCAAGCCCAGATCCCTGGTGCTGCCAGACAGCAGTGCTAACCACTGAGACACCGAACATTCAGATTGTGCAAGAAAAATTAGCAAAATACTCTCCCTGGTTATATTTTATACAAACAAACTTAAGATCATTTGAAAACCCCTTAAATATATCCTGCCTTACATCCTCTTTCTCCATCAGCCTTGTGTTCACTGATCCACTTTGGCTTCTGGTCAGACAACACCTCCACCTTAAAATTCCAAGTCTGTTTTCAAACCCTTTCATGGCTCCCCTGTACCATTCTCTGGCCTTTTCCTCTTTGCACTCGTCCGATTCTAGCTTCTCATGCAGCTTCTGGTTTAATCACTCTGCCATTGATAGCTGTGCCTTCAGCTGACTCAGACTTAGGATTCAAAATTCCTTTCCCCCCTTTGCTTCTCTCTCCATCTTCTTTTAGGTTTACCTCTTTGGTCAGGTTTGTGGTCCCGTTATTTAACATGATGTCATGTTTTCTCTGATAATTCTTTCACAAAGCATCTTCTAATAACTTTGTTGTGCTAAAGGCGCTATAAAAATCCACATGGTTGTTATTGCCTTACAGACTCATAGATTCATGAATATTTAGGCAACATGCTTCTCTGGAATCATATCTAAAACATTATGATTTCCAGCTTAAGTACATTTTTTTTTTCTGTGGGTCAAGTCTTTATTAAGAAATCCAATGGAAGGCTAAGGGTCATTTGTAAATGACCTATGCAAGACATTCATGATGAGCGTCATGATTTGGTGATGTCAGTGTTAAACTGGGGTGTACAACCACCTGATGAAGGAGCGGACCTCCGAAAGCTAGTGCTTCCAAATAAACCTGTTGGACTATAACCTGTGTTGTGTGATTTTTAACTTTATTCCTGATGAAGATCCTATGCTTGAAACATAGACTCTCCTGCTCCTTGGATGCTGTGCTTTTCCAGCACTACTCTTTTTGACAGTGATCTCCAGCATCTGTAGCCCTCACTTTCTCCTGTGCAAGGCAGGGTAAGGTGAGTCAAATCCATCGAGGAACATCAAAAATTGATGCCCACATACTTCCGGTATTATGAATTGTACACTTTTTATGTGAGCGGAGGTGTCAATTGTACGTTGGCCTCATGGTAGAGTAGCACTCAGGTCTCTGAGGCCAGAGTCTTGGCATTTGATGACATAGTGGTGAATTTACGAAAGTTGTTGGAATTGGGAATGGGTTGATAATTGTGCATTGGACGGGGGCATTGGATCCTGCTGCTTCTGGGTCAATTTACAACTAAGAAAGGTCCTGACAGAGATTTCCACTTACAGTCAATTGACAGTTCCATAACCTGCTTAATTACTGCAGATGCTGGAGATCAGAGTCGAGTTTGTGGTGCTGGAAAAGCACAGCAGGTAAGGCAGCATCCAAAGAGCAGGAGAATCGACGTTTCGGGCAGAAGCTCTTCATCAGGAATGACGCTTGTGAGCCAAGGGGGTTGAGAGGAATAGGCCGGACAATCTCTCTGCTCCCTTAGCTCACAAGCCTCATTCCTGATGAATAGCTTATGCCTGAAATGTGGATTCTCCTGCTCTTTGGATGCTTCCTGACCTGCTGTGCTTTTCCAGCACCACAAACTCGACTCTGATCTCCAGCATCTTCAGTCCTCACTTCCTCTACAGAGCATTAGAAGGCCATTTAGCCCATCATTGCATGCACCAATTCTATTGCCTAGGGCCAATTGCTAGCTTTTCCCCCAAATCCCTGCACAATATTTCTATCACAATATCCATCCAATTCCCTCTTGAATGCCTTAGTTAAATTTGTCTCAACAGTATGATGCACACTAGTCCAAATCTGTCAGGCTCAGCGAAAAAAGATTATGTTTCAAGTCATGGTTTTGGATCCCTGGACAGACCAGTCAGCTGTGTTGAGTGTTTTGCATAAATTGCTTCCGTTTCCATGGCTAGCTTGTGCCATTTTTATCCTCCTGGTCTTTCATGAGTTGCCTGCTCTCTTCAGCAACCGTCCTCAAAGTGACTGCTGCCTGCTTTTGTATCTGGGGTTAGGTAGGCAGTTAGGTTCTAAGCTCATCTTCTTCCCAACCAGCCACTCCAGAGTGATTCAGTACGGAATCACTCCAGCATGGAAACCTGAAGTTCCTCCAGGAGTCAGGTTGCTATCCTTGCTCTAAAAAAAACAAGACTTGGAGTTCAAACATCAGTGTGATACATTTGTGTGGTACTGAAGAAGCATTACACAGTCTTGAATGCCCTCTTTCAGACAAAACTTTAAACTGAAGCCACCTTTGCCCTGTCAAGTGAAATACACCACAACCCTATTAGTGGAAGAGCAGCAGGGTTCACCTAGTACACTAATCAACATGTAATGGGGAGCACGGTGACTCAGTGGTTATCACTGCTCACAGTGTTCAATTCCACTCTTGGGCGACTGTCTGTGTGAAGTTTGCCTGTCTGGGTGGGTTTCTTCCGGGTGCTCCAGTTTCCTCCTGCAGTCCAAAGATGTGCAGGTCAGGTGGTTTGGCCATGCTAAATTGCCCATAGTGTCCAGGGATGGGGGTTTGTGGTTCGGGTGGGAGTGTTGGTGTGGACTTGGTGGGCCGGATGGCTGCCTTCACACGTAGGGATTCTATGACCATGTTATTTATCCCTCAACTAACAGATGACCTCGTTGTGAAATGATTGTTGGAGTTGGAGTTTGCTGCACGGAAGCTGAATACTATATTTCTTCTGACAGTGATTGTACTTCAACAGTAGGTAATATGTGATGAAAGGCTTTGGGAAATCCCAAGGTCACAAGAACCACAAAATAAATGCATAGGGGAGACAGTAAAGGAAAGTGATAGATGAGGGAAAGTATGCACAAAAAGTGAATCATTTACAGGGAGTTCCCCATTTACTGGTACCCGACTGATGAGCTGGATCACGCATTAAGATAAATCTTAAGATTCCGACATGTGAGTGTTTGCTCATACTGAAGAATGGATATTTTACTGTATTCTAATTTGTGTACAAATCGACTGACAAACATATTCTGCAACGGAGTACGTTAGCAACCTAAGGGCATCCTTGTCTGATAAATGCACAAATCATTACTGTGAAGATGGAGCATGGTTAAATGTCGGAAAGAGCTCAGCCCTCAGAACTTCAATGTTGCATCTGTTCTCTTCCTCACAGCAATACCTAGACTGTGAGCTTTTTTCTCACTTTCCACATACTTAACATCTAAGTGAATCTGATATCACCACTCGGTAGGCTGGGAATCAGTTAGCAGAAAGCACAGATATGTCATCAACAAGCAGAGAAAAAGGTAAAATTGATTGCACCTTGCACCCTCAATCCTACTTCCCAGCAAAGGGAACATATGGTGATCAGGAATATTCTTGAACATAGAATAATACAGAATTGTACAAGCTCTTCATCCTGGATTTTGTGCAAACCTTTTGTCCTACTCTAAGATCAGACTAGTCCACATATCCTACATTGTACTATCTTCCATGTGAGTAAATGTGAGGATTGCAGATGCTGGAAATCAAAGTCTAGATTAGAGTTGTGCTGGAAAAGCACAGCCGGTCAGGCAGCATCCGAGGAGTAGGAAAATCAACATTTCGGGCAAGAGCCCTTCATCGGTACTGGTGAAGGACTTTTACCCGAAACATCAATTTTCCTACTCCTTAGATGCTGCCTGACCAGCTGTTCTTTTCCAGCACCACTCTAATCTATCTTCCATGTGCCTATCCAAGAGTCGCTTAAATGTGCCTAATATGTCTGACTCTACTACCACTGTTGGCAGTGCATTCCATGCACCCACCACTTTATTCTGTCTGAAAAGGGGTTGGAAGCAATAATAACTTATAAGAGAAAATCGCACATGGACTTTGAAAGAAATAAAATACTGTGGGTGTTGAGGGGAAGAGCAGGAGGCAGTGAAAATAATTAGATAAATCTTTAAGCACTATAGCTTGTCAAATTCCCTTCTTATATGCTGCATGATTCAATTTTAATGCAGAAACTTGCGAGGACATGAAATTCCCTCCCAGCCAAGTTTGGGAGCAGAATCCATAACAGTCTTTAAAAAGATAGCAAGGAAATATTCGTAAAATATACTGATATAAAGTTAGGGCAATGTGACAAAATGTATTGCTCTTTCAGGGAACTGTCTGAAGAACCTCAATAGCTTTCTCTTTTACAAAATATCTCTAAGGGTTGCACAAAAAGATGAGCAGATTATCAATTGCTTTTTTACCCCACAGACCACAGCATGTTTTGCATACTTTACTTGCCTTAGAATAGACGCTGATGACTTAGATTGTGAGTTCAAGTGCCACTTCCAGACGTTTCAGTGCAAACATTTCAGCATACAGCATAGAAACAAATCCCTTCAGTCCAACTAGTCCATACCGAACATAATCCCAAACTAAACTAGTCCCACCTGCCTGATCCTGGCCCATATCCCTCCAAACCTTTCCTATTCAAGTACTTATCCAAATCCCTCTTTTCAATGTTTCAATCGGATCCATATCCACCACTTCCTCAGGAAGTTCATTCCACTCGTGAACCACCCTCTGCATAAAATAAAATGCCCTTCATGTTATTTTTAAATCTCTCTCCTCTCACCTTAAAAAATGTGTCCCCTCATCTTGAAATTCCCCCAGATGAAAGTGAGGACTGCAGATGCTGGACTGCAGACTGGAGATAAGATTAGAGTGGTGCTGGAAAAGCACGGCAAGTCAGGCAGCATCCGAGGAGCAGGAAAATCGACGTTTTGGGCAAAAGCCCTTCATCAGGACTGGGCTGAATAAGGGGTTTTGCCTGAAACATCAATTTTCCTGTTCCTCAGATGCTGCCTGACCTGCTGTCATTTTCCAGCACCACTCTAATCTTGACTTGAAATTCCCCCATCCTAGGGAAAAGGCAACTACTATTAACTCAATCTATACCCCTCATTATTTTATAAACTTCCATCAGGTCACCTCTCAACCTTCTATGCTCCAGTGAAAAAAGTCCCAGTTGATCCAGCCTTTGTTTTTGACTCAACCCTTCCATACCCAGCAACTTCTTTGGTAAGTCTCTTCTGATCCCTCTCCAGCTTAATAACATCCTTCCTATAACCAGGCAACCGGAATTAGACACAGTACTCCAGAAGCGGCCTCACCAATGTCTTGTACAAATGACTCTATGACTTCATGACATGAGATGTTATACTGTGTTGTTGGAGATGATGTCTTTTGGATGAAATGTAGCCAAGGTCCCTTCTGTTCTTTTAGGCAATCGGGACTGTTTTGGAAACAATTATTTTAGTGGTCTCATCAATAAACTCCTGCACAATGGTCATATATCAGTTTCTGTATCAAAAACTACTCTGTAGGAAAAGCCAGAAAAACCGGCAAAAGAGACATACTGGTCCCAGCCACATTGTATACTCCAAAATGTAGCTCTAGTACATCAAATACATTAATTTCCAGTTTTTAATTGTTTATTACTGGGTTTTCCCCTCTGTGTGATTATTTTTCTCTTTCAAAGAACTGTTAATCAAAATATGGAATGAATAATTCTATACTGTACTTCACAAATAACAACGCTACAAGAATTGAACATCTAACATGTTGAAACTTAATACTTTTGTGACCTATTTTGGAAATGTATGGCTTTATGTTGACACCTCAAAGCAGGAATCAATCTCGAATTCACTAATATCCAGAGTAACACATTAATTGCTCAAAATATCCAAATCTATCTCTCTACTTTAATGAGCAGATGAACAGGGAGAGGCTATTCACCTCCTAGAGCCAATTCCCCGATGAAACTTAGGTCACAGCTGATCTGTATGGTAGTGCCATCTTACATGGAGTTCCTACAGTGCAAGTAGAGGCCATTTAGTGTACTGATGCTACACCAACCCTCCAATGAGGTCCCAGTTCCCATAACCTGCGCATTGACCACGGCCAATCCTCATAACCTGCATATCTTTGGACTGTGTGAGGAAACTGGAGCACCTGGAGGAAATCCAATCCGACACAGGGAGAATGTGCAAACTCCACACAGACAGTTGCCCAAGGCTAGAATCCAACTTGTGCCCCTGGCATTGTGAGGCAGCAGTGCTGGCCACAGTGCCAATGTGCCACACATCTACATGAATTAGCTCTATAAACGTAGAATACTTTTCAATTAAACTCTTCCTTGACAACAGTCCATCAATCTTAGTTTTAAAATTTTAAACTGACACTGAGTTTCAACAGATATTCGAGGGGATGGGTTGTTAATTTTTAAGTTCCACTACCACTAGTGTATGAATAAAAGCTGCCTGATCTGTATGGCCTGGTTCTAATTTTAAACATACATTTGAGCTCTTGTGGTGCAGTGATGGTATCCCTACTTTGGAGACCCAGGTTCAAGTCCTATCTGCTCCAGAGCTGTGTAATAATATCTCTGAACAGGTTGATTAGAAAATGCCTAAACTGACACTTCTTAGTGTGGACCACTGTTCATTCTACAGCAAAACTTCATTAATTCAAGCATCAAAACATTGATGGAATACCATAAGGCAGAGGAGCAGAAGTAGGCCATTCAGCCCATCAAGTCTGCTCCACCATTCAATGAGATCGCGGCTGATCTGATAATCCTCCACTCCATTTTCCTGCCTTTTCTCCATAACACTTGATTCCTTTACAGATGAAAAACCTAGCTGTCTCAGTCTTGACTATACTTAATGACCCAGCCTCAACAGTGAAGGAACTCCAAAGATTCACAGCTGAGAGAAGCTTATCTCTGTCTTAAATGGGCAATCCCTTATTCTGAGATTATGTCCTCCAGGCCGAGACTCTTCCCTAAGGGGAAACAACCTTTCTGTATTTCCCTTCTTAAGTTCCCTGTCCGTGTGTTTAAATCAGACTGTCTCTTATTACTCTGAGTACAGGCCCAAACTCCCAATCTAATCAAACTCTCCTCATAAGACAATCCTTGTTTTTCTATACTGTCTCCAATACCAGTACTGTCTGTTCTGCTATAACGCGCATTTCTTCAACACAAATTGGGTCTAAGGCGACTGAAGAACTTGGACCATTATTATAGAAAACAAACTGTCCTTACTTCTATTGGCTACAATGTGATTCTGATTCGATTGGTTTAAATGGCGTTACCATTATGTGATTTTCTTATAACGCAGGACCGCACAGAAATGCAACAATCACATTATATCATAACAGACTGTCTATCCTTTCTTCAATAAGGGGCCCAAAACTGTTCACAGCATTCCACCTCAGGATTTACAAGTGCCTTGTACCATTTTAGCAAACCTTCCCACAATTATACTTCATTACATTTCAAATGAAGGCTAACACTCCATTTGCCTTTCCTATTATCTGCTGAATGTGGATGCTTGCATTATGGGATTCATTGATGAGGATTTTTAAACCTCTCGCTTCTGCAGTTTTCTCCATGTTAATAATATGCAGATTCTCTATTCTAGCTGCCAAAGATTCACCATGTTCTATTCCATCTGCCAGGCTTTTGCCCACTCACTTAGGCACTAATTTCATGCTTTGATATGCTTGATAGCTGAAGTGAACAAATAAACTGCCAGAATGTAACGGAATTTGTGTTTTTTCAAACTTATCTTCCATGAACTGTACAGTAGATATGTACTCACTTACATAAATTTAAAGGAAATTTTATATTTGAACACAATTCCTAACTGTCCTCAAATAGCATGAGTTACAAACTTCCTTTGGTTGTGCCTTTTAATATAACAAAATGTGCGTTTAAGTATCATCTTTAACATTGTAAAACATCGCAAGGTATTTCACAGGAGTGCTATCTTAAAAACTGAAGACAGTAAGTTGCATGCAGTATTTGATAAGAGAGCTGAAATGATTGTCAAAGAGGTAGTCTTTTTGAAAGTGTTTTCAAGTTGGAAATATTGGCAAAGAAACAGTGCAGTATAGATCATAGAGTCATAGTTACAGAGATATACAGCAAAGTAACAGACCTTCAGCCCAACTTTTCCATGCTGACCAGATATCCTAAATTAATCTAGTCCCTTTTGCCAACATTTGATCCATATCCCTCTCTACCCTTCCTATTCATATACCCATCCAGATGCCTTCTAAATGCTGTAATTGTGCCAGCCTCGATCACTTCCTCTGGCAGCTCATTCCATATCAACACCATGCTCTGGGCGAAAAAGTTGCCCCTTAGGTCCCTTTCAAATCTTTCCTCTTTTGCTTTAAACCTATGCCCTCTCGTTTTGGTCTCCCCTACCCTGGGAAAATGGCCTTGACAATTCACCCTATCCATGTCCCTCATGATTTCATAAACCTCTATAAGGTCACCCCTCAGCCTCCATCACTCCAGGGAGTCAATACAGAGCTTGGATCTAAAACAACTGAAGGTACGACCACCAAGGGTGGAGCAATTCAAATTGGTGGGTACTCAAAATGGAAATATACAGAATATCTGAGGGTTGTGGAACTAGATTAATGTGCAGCGATTGAGGTGAGTGAGGTTAATTTGTAAACAAGAATGAGAATATAAAAATTGATGTCCTGATTAACCAGGAGCAAATGTAGGTCAGAGAGGATTAAACTGATGGGTGCAGGAGGATTGATATGAATAATAATATATGTATTACTTTTGTTGCAAGTCAGAGTTTTAGGTGACCTCAAATTTATGGAGGATAGAATGTGTGAAGCAAGTAAGAATGCATTGAAGTAGAATGATAGAATCACAGAATCCCTACAGTGTGGAAACAGTGGCCCAACAAGTCCACACCAACCCTCCGAAGAGGAACCCACGCAGACCCATTCCCCTACCCTATTGCTTTACATTTACCCCTGACTAATCTACACATCCCTGAAAATTATGGGCACGTTAGCATGGCCAATTCACCGAACCTGCACATTTTTGGAGGAAACCGGAGCACCCAGAGGAAACCCATGCAGACACAAGGAGAATGTGCAAACTCCCCACAGACAGTCACCTGAGGCTGGAATCAAAACTGGGTCCCTGGTGCTGTGAGACAGCAGTGCTAACCACTGAGCCACCGTGCCATAACAAAAGCATGGATGAGGTTTTTAGCGGCACAGAGATCAACTTGAAGATAAAGTCTGAAGATATTAAAGAGATAGAAATAGTCAATTTTAATAATGAGCAGATATTCAATAGAAAGCTTACCTTTGACTCAAATATAACACCATATTTATAGAAATAAGCCAATTTGTATTCATGTGCAGTGGTTGTTTCCACTTCTCAGTTACACATGCTGTGTTTTAACTAATTAGACCTCTGGATATTAAAGGAAAAGTAGTATCCTTTCCTCAGCTTCCCACTAACTACAGTATAACCAAGATCAATGTGAAGTATACATCACAAAATTCTCAAACAGGAAATTTCGCAACCTCATTATAAGAAATTAATAAAAAAGAAACTGACCTACCAGTCTCCACCAACACTAATCTTAAACAGATTTAATGTAGTTTTCTTAATTTGGATGCTGTGCTCTTCAAATTGTGCATCCACCTTTCAGCATTAACATTGGTAAATCCATTATCTGTAGCCTGCAGCATAAACACAGAGCAACTTGCCGCAAGTTTCCTTTGCTGTAATTGTTTGTATTTTAATTCAGATTAAAGGAGCAGTGTAAACACGGCTTAAATTAATGTTTGATTACTCATGAGCAACCTGATTAAGAATGCAGGATGTTAAGAGGTATTTCAGTACTGCCAGCCTCACTGCCAGCCTCAGTGCCAGCCTCACTGCCAGCCTCACTGCCAGCCTCACTGCCAGCCTCACTGCCAGCCTCAGTGTGCCATACCCCTGGCTGAGCATTTGGGAGCTTGAATTTTATGGATTGAAGTCCAGTCCAGGACAGACCACAAAATCTGGTCCAGAGATTACTGCACTGCCACCTTTCTATTGGAACGTAAGCCCCATTTGTAATCTCAAGTAGATATAAATCATCCACAGAACCATTCTGAAGAACAGTGAGGACGTCTTGATCAACAGTTAGCTCTTAATCAAACAAACTAATATTGCTGCAAAAAAAACTGAGCTAGTCGATATCATCACACTGCTCATGGTATCTTTCTGACTGTAAATTGGTTGTCATATTTTCCTCCAGTATAGCTATCACTACAATTCACAATAACATGGTAGGCTGTAAAAATCTTTGGTATATCCTGAAATCATGAATTACACAATACATAGTCTTTGAATAATTGCAACAATTTCTTTCCTAACCAATCTTAAATTGAAACATGACATTACAATAAGCTTTTTGATTTCAACAGAAATGTGGAATGTCATTAAGTGGTACTGCAACAATAGTATAAATAGTCTCTGCCAGTTCCACCATTTCTTTTACTCTACCTTTAAACCTATCTCTCCACCGAACACTCATTCTTTCAAAACTAGGTTTGTGGTGCACTCCCCACAGAATTGTAATCATTTTCATCACCTCTATAAACTTAAGGAGAATGGCTTTACATTCAATGCATTAATCTATATTTCTCATTAGTGTAGATTAAATATGATAGCCAGGGCATTTGCTGGTTGCCAAGAGTAAATCTTAGCGACAATAATGCAAATAGACATGGAATTATTACATGGAATTTATCTCCCTGCCTACTGCCTTTTATGTATATTTTATAATGTTTTTCAACTGACCATAAAATTAATTTTATGAAATTAAATCTTTCTCCCTCTCCAAATTTCCCAGGTGCACCTAACAGAACACTTTTAGATAAAAGCCAGGAGTAGAATTTGCTCAAGTGGCTTGTGCAGTAAACAACAGGAATAATGTTCAGTGGAGGCACACACACCTTAGGTTTTCTTTAACTCTTTCAAAGTTACTCTGAACCAAGATAAAACATGAAGCAGGATGAAGATCTTTGCTGGATTTGGTCATGTATCACATTGGCAATGTTTCACAGTGACAGCCAGATAATGTAATTTATTGAGGTCGCAGGTTTTGGGATTCTAGCCTGTTATTATTTTGTACACTTCATCTTCAGTATTCACAGAGAGATTTTAACTGCAGGCAACATATTTTCCCACAGGGAAAAAAAAATCAGAGAGCAAAATCAATCTGTGCTGCTCTTACACAATTCCTAATGGTCAGTTAAAGGGTAGTCTGTCAGAAGATGGAGAGTTGGTTAACTTACCGAGCTCCACTGCTGGCCAATATTATATCAACAAAAAACAATAATCATACACAGCAGAAAAAAAACATAATTTACAAAATAGGAAAAAAAGCATTCTATACCGTTAAAACTCCTTTCAGTTTTTTTTCCCAGCAGGTTGCAAAAGTAGCCAATCAAGTATCTAAATCTATAAAAGTTTCTTCTACGTCTAATATCTCTTTACCCTTCATTACAACAGTGATTACAATTCAAATGTCTTTCATGTGCTGTAAAGCATTTTGGAACATAATGTTCAGAAGTTGTGAAATCCTGTTAAAAATGCAGGTCTTTCGTATTAATCAGCTACATCTTTTGTATGTAAAATGTAGCAAATTAAACAATCTGTCAATATTAAAATACTTCCAAACTGGGGACGATTGCAAGAGAACATCTAACAAAGCTCATAGTGCTTCTCAGAGGAATTAAGCACTTTGTTTCAAGATTTTGCTTGACTCAATTTCCCTTAAAAAAAACTAGCAAATTATCAGTTTTCATTTTTGCTCTGAGAAACCCAATGATTAGTAGAAAAGATTAATGAGGTCAAGGTGGAACCCTTTGCTACAGAGAGCTTTGGAGCAGAGTCATTTTGTATATTTAAGGCTGAAATAAATAACTTCTCAATCAGTCGAGGAACCAAGGATCATGGGAGATGCAGGAAAATATACGCGAGGAATGCTAGATTGGCCATGTTCCTATTGAATGGGTCAGCAGACTTGAGGGGCTGAATGGTCTTATGCAATTATGATCTGTAGTTATCATTAAGAAATGACCAAATCTTTGTAAAAGTGAAAAATTGTTACCCATCACAAAAAGCAGATAATCTTGTTATTATGACATTGCTGTTTGTATACATGCACACAATTTGGCTGCTGCAGTTTCTAAACTGCAATTGTGACCAAATTTCAAAATGATTTCATTGGCTGAGAGGTTCTTTAGGAATTACTTATGTGGGGAAACAAGTTGTGGAAATGCAAATTCTTTCTTTAAAAGCACTTGCATCTTTATCTGGTGTAAAGATATATCTGATTTGTGATGTTTTTGCCAAGCCTATTCTAAAATTTATTCTTTTGTTTGAAATATTTGACATTTTGCTAGTTCTAGTCACTTTCTTCTATAAATTACTCATTGTGGACACACTGTACAATAGATGTTGAATAGAGTCATAGAGATGTACAGCACAGAAACAGACCCTTCAGTCCACCTCATCCATGCTGACCAGACATCTCAACCTAATCTAGCCCCATTTGTCAGCATTTGGCCCACATCCCTCCAAACCCTTCCCATTCATGTATCCTTCCAGATGCCTTTTAAATGCTGTAATAGTACCAGCCTCCACCACTTCCTCTGGCAGCTCATTCCAGACATGCACCACACTCTGCGTGAAAATGTTGCCCCTTAGGTCCCTTTTAAATCTTTCCCCTCTCACCTTAAACCTATGCCCTCTAGTTCTGGACTTCCCCATCCCAGGGAAAAGACCATGTCTATTTACCCTATTCAGCCCCTTCTGATTTTATAAACCTCTATAAGGTCACCCCTCCATCCTTTGAAGTTCCGGGGAAAACAGTGCCAGCCTGTTCAGCCTCTCCCTATAGCTCAAACCCCCCAACCTTGGCAACATCCTTGTAAATCTTTGCTGAACCCTTTCAAGTTTCATGACATCCTTATAATAGGAGGGAGATTAGAACTGTATGCAATACTCCAAAAGTGGCCTAACCAATGTCCTGTACAGCCGCAACATGATCTCCCAACTCCTTTACTCAATGCTTTGTCCAATAAAGGAAAGCATACCAAACACTATCCTATCTACCTGCAGCTCCATTTTCTAGGAGCTATGAACCTGCACTCCAAGGTGAAAGTTTTACAACGTTCCCACATTTCCAAAATCAATGAAATATTTTGGGCCTACAAATAATTATTAGTAAATGCATATGACTGTTAGTCCTGCAATAAGTAATAATGCAATTTCCATTGGGAACACCACTCAGATTGGAACTATGATTGGGAATTTCTGAAAATCGTTAATTATGTAATATAGCCAGTTCTTTAAATATCTTGTTTTAATGTGCTGAGTTGTTAATTAACTATTTTGTATTTTGATTACTCTGAAAAAGTTTACATATCCAAAAAGCATGTGGGGATCAGTTGTTCCTTTTGACCTTTCACTGAACACAGACAAAGCCAACACTTAATACCCATCCCCAATAAGCTGATGGTAGTGAACCCACTACTTGAATACAACTGAGCAGCTCACTAAGCCATTTCAAAACACAGTTGAGAGTTGACCACATTCTTGTGAGTCTGGATTTGGTGTTAGTTCAGTTGGCTGACAGCTAGTTTGTAGCGTGATACTCAATTCCTGCACTCGCTGAGGTTACAATGACAGATTTTTCTTCTCAATGTCCCCTCTCACTTGAGGTGAGGTGACCCTCAGATTAAACTGTCCTTAAATGTCTCAAATGAGAGAGAAGCCTGTGATTAGCTAGGACTCTGGCACCATTATTTCTATAGATAAGGATGACAGATTTCCTTCCTGAAGGCCGATGATAATTTAGTTACTAATACTGATGCTAACACTACTTGATTTAATTAATGAAATTTGTTTTTGGAAAGTGGAAAGTGCTGTAATGCTTGGCGGATCAGACAAGATCTGTGGAGAATGAAATTGAATCAATGTTTCAGGTGAATTAGCTTTCATCGGAACCGAGGTGATTGAAATGGAATGGGTTTGAACAAATGAATGGGGAACAAGAGAAAGAACAGAAAGGGAAAGTCTATGATTCTTCTTCTCCCAGAAGGTCATGACCTTATGGGCAGCATAGTGGCTCAGTGGTTAGCACAGCTGCCTCACAGCACCAGGGACCTGGGTTCGATTCCAGCCTCGAATGACCATCTGTGAGGAGTTTGCACATTCTCCCCTTGTTTGTGTGGGTTTCCTCTGGGTGCTCCAGTTTCCTCCCACAATCCAAAGATGTGCATATTAGGTGAATTGGTCATACTAAATTGCCCATAGTGTTCAGGGATGTGTAGGTTAGGTGCATTAGTCAGGGGTAAATATAAGGTAGGGGAATGGGTTTGGGTGGGTTACTCTTCATTTGGTGTGAACTTGGTGGGCTGAAGGGCCTGTTTCCACACTGTAGGGATTCTGTGATTCTATGGGGAAAGAGTGAGGACTGCAGATTCTATCCAGACTTTTGGGGAACTCTCTTCCTCCAAAAGCAATGGAACAAAGCCATTGAATGTTTTATACAGAGATCAATGAGATGAAAGGTTGCTGTAGATAGATGGAACTGTGAAGGAATTGGATTAGTCATGATTTTATAGTGTGGTGGAGCAAGCATGAGGGGGCAAGTGGCCTACTCCTGCTCCTGATTGGTCTGATTATAAGATAAGATGGAGGACAGGACAGATTAGATCATCAAACATTTCATGCTAAGAGGTAATAAGACAAAAAGAGTGTCTAGTGTGAATAGTTGGTTATGAGATAGTCTAAAAGAAGAAAGGAGAAGAACCAAACAAGCAGAACAAAACAAAAGCAGAGATTTAGTTCTAAAATGTGAACTCAGGATTGAATCCAGAAACCTGTAACGTGCCAAGTGGATGATGGGCCATTCCTCAAGGTTACACTGAACTACACTGCAGCAGTGCAGCTGGTCATAGCCTGATCAGTAGCAAAGTAAAGGATTGAAATGCGAAGGGACAGAAAGCTCAGGATCATGCTCCTGGTTTGGGCTTCCTGGTTTGATTTTCAGCATTTCTTTCTCTGGCCTGTCAGGTTACACCTGGGCAGTCTCATTCACACCTCAATCTGTACACGCCTTTGTCTCATCACTTCACCCATTATCACTCCCTTTGGCCTTTTATACCAGGAAACCTTCATGTGACCTGAAACAAAAACCAAAATTGCTGAAGAATCTCAGTAGTCTGGAGAGAAAGTAGAGCTAAAATTCGAGAAGGAGAGTCAGTGGACTCTAAACAAAAACCCAACTTTCTCTCCACAGAAATTGCCTGACCTGCCGAGTTTCTTGAGCAATTTCTGTTTTGGTTTCAGATTTCCAACATCTGCAGTTCTTTGTTTTAGTTTTTTTCTTATCTAACATGCCCCTCCATCTTACCATGAACCTTCCTTGTGTTCCCCGTGGCCCTTCCATTTGTGCAGAACCCATTACTTTTCTATGTTCACTCAGTTCCGAGGAAGCATTAGGAGCCTGAAACATTCTCTCTGTGCAGACATCGAGGTGTCTGTGTTCGCCTGGAGTGGACAATGATAGAAGTTGCACAACACCAGGTCATAGTCCAACAGGTTTATTTGAAATTACAAACTTCAGGAGCACTTCATCAGGTGAAATCGGTTCACCTGATGAAGGAGCAGTGCTTCAAAAGCATGTGATTTTAAATATACCTGTTGGACTATAACCTGGTGATGAGATACGAGTGAGGACTGCAGATACTGGAGATCAGAATTAAAAAGTGCGGCGCTGGAAAAGCACAGCAGGGAACATTCATTCCTGATAAAGAGCTTATGCTCGAAACGTTGACTCTCTTGGTCCTTGGATGCTGTGCTTTTCCAGTGCCACACTTTTTGAATATAACCTGGTGACTTCTGACTCACTTGACAGACACTGCCAGACCTATGGAGCACGTTCACCATTTACAGTTATTATTTCAGCTTCCCTACATCAGCAGCACTTTGCTTTTATTCTTCAGTTCTTAATTTTCTGACTGTATTGATGGGCTGAAACAAGCATAACTCCAAGTCATTTCTCCAGTAACATGGACACTACACTGCCACAGCGATATGTAGCCAAATGGCAAATGATCTCACCCCAACAATTTTGTCTCCAATCACACAAAAGTAAGTTAACAAAACTTACCTCCATGCTTAATCATTCAAAGCTGCTTTCTATGATTCAGCTTCACTAGTATGTCACCTTTTTTATATCATGGCCTGCTATTGTGCCTGTCATCTGTTCACTCAGGTAGGATGTAGGGTCTTTCTGCTCTCTAGCGGCAAAGAAAGGGAGCAAAGGTTTATGCTAAGTGCACCGCTGAGTTATACGAGAAACAAAACCACTTAACGCCTCTTGATGGCTGTGGGATTGCAAATCTGCATTAACGAGCAACTGTTACTCAGGACTGACAGTCATCATTCAAGAGGTTAGTCCTGAACATCTCTTGAGTCATTATTTCATACTTGAACGAAACACTGCCATACAGGAAGAATAAAATACAATTTATGATGCTAGATTCGATGGATGTCTTAAATAATGCAGGGCTGATCTATTTACAATTTAAAAAAAAAACTTTCTTTATGCACAACCCGGTAGACAAATGGAAATTACATTTGTTGTGTTTTAATGCGATACAGATACAACCATTTGGGGAATAAAAATATTTCAGCTCCCAAGCGACCAACCCTCAGGAACGCCGGAGATGTATCAGTTCGCTAAAAACGTGGTAGTACAGTTTACCACCAAAAGCATCAAACAGAAGTAAATGTTCAGACCAAGATGCGTTTTGTAATTAACGCTCTCCACCAAACAATAAAAAAGGTTTTCCTTGTCATAGATAGTGCCGATATATAGTTCACTATGTAGGGCGGGATAGAATGGTCTTTGGAAATTGCAATAAACGCCAAACTTATACAATATGATCAAATATCGGTGAGGAAACTGAAAAGCAGAAGTAGACGAATTCCTTTGCATTCGTGGATTTATGGAACCAACTCAGCAGTGAATGTGGTGTTCAGTAATCATACGGGGGAGGGAAAAAAGACCCAAAAATCTTCCTTTGTAAAATCGAGAAATCAATAGGATTTTGGGAGAATCGGGATTTGGTGAAATCACCAAACTTGAGTCAGAGATCACTGTGGAATAAGTCAGGCTTCGAGTCAACCATTCTGTACGGGGTGTCCTTTTTGTTGTCAGTAGTTAACCTCTCTCTCTCTCTGTTTCATTCTACAGTTGACTGATGGCAGTCTGTCTCTCTAACATCTCGAGGTAGTCTGGTTCGGCCTGGAACTTGCCTCGGAGACACAGGCTGTCGCCTCTGGATGCCTCCCGGAGCTGCTTCCTCGGCGTGCCGTACAGCACCGTTTTGTTGAGCCTGTCCTGCTCCTTGTGCCTGCTATCCTGGGCCGGGCCGAACGGGCGCTTGGGCAAGGTGCAGAAGCTGTAGTGCGCTCCGGGCAGCGCCTTGGGCCGTTCGGCCAGGTTCTGGTACAGCAGCTCGGAGGGGGTGGCAGGAGGGGGTCGGTGCTCCAGCAGCTCCACCGTGCTGATGGAGTAAGCGGGGGCCGCTGAAGGAGGCTTCTTCCCTTCCAGGTCCCGGTAATAAGCCACTTGCTCGCCCTCCCTCTGCACGTAGATGGGGTTCTTGCACATTTGGCCCAGAGGGTGGGAGATGTAGTTGTAGACATGAGCTTCTGCCTTGTCTGTACCCTCCCCGCCATAGGAAGGGTACTGCAGCTGGTAGGAGTTCAGGTCTGGGCTGTGGTTGGCACCCCCATGCCCACTCTGAGCCGTCTTGCGCCTCTTCAAGACAAAAACGAAAAGTCCCGCTCCAAAACACACGCTGAGGATGAAGACCACCAGCAAGCCCAGGATAAGCACCGAGAGGGGCACAGCACTGGTCTGGGCCGCCTCAGGACTGGCAGTGCCCAGCTCGCCGTCCAGCAGCTTGGGCTTGCCCGGGCTCCTGGTCAAAGCGGTGGCGCTAAGATCCGAGTGTTCCGAGCAGATTTCCTCCGCCCGGAGCGAGCGCAGCGCCCTGCCCGCGTACTTGGCCGGCGACTCGCAGGAGAGCTCGCTGGTCCGCACGCCGTTCCCGGCCCGCTCCATCCAGCTCTTGAGCGCCACGATGGGGCAGCCGCAGTGCCAGGGGTTCTCCCTCAGGTCCAGGTGCACGGTGGCGGGCAGCTGGTCCAGCAGACCCCGCACCGGCAGCTGGGAGAAGTGGTTGTTGCGGAGGTTCAGGCGGCTCAGGTTGGTGCCCACGAAGACATTGGCGGGCAGGGAACGCAGCAAGTTGTTGTTGAGGTGCAGCAGGCTGAGCCTGGCCAGAGAGTGGAAGGTGTACTGCAGGATCTCTTTGATCACGTTGGACTCCAGGTAGAGGTGCTGCAGCCGGTGCAGACCCACGAAGAGAGCCGGCGAGAGCCGCTCGATGTGGTTCCCGTTGAGGTAGAGGCGCCGCAGGTTGCTCAGGTTGCGGAACGCCCCCTCCTGGATGACCGAGATGCGGTTGCTACCCAAATGCAGCAGCTCCAAGCTGCCGTACTCCTCCAGGTCGTGCACCTGCACGATGTGCAGCAGGTTGCCGGTGAGGTAGAGCTTCCTGGGGCTGGAGGGCCGCGGCTGCAGCTCGCTCAGGTTCCCAATCCTCCGCTCGTGACAGTGCACATGCAAGGCGCTATCCGAATTCTGCACGTTGCACCAGCACAGCCCCGGGCAGTCGGGCTGCCCTGCCAGGCGGCTCTGGGAGCCCCTCATCTGCCGGGGGTCAGGGGCGGGAGTGGCGGCCGGCTTGCCCTTGCCCCCAGCGGGGGTCCTGCCAGTCCTGGAGCCGGGCTGAGCCGCCGTGGCCAGGGGTTGCGGCTGAGCCCTGGAGGGAGGTCGCTGGATCCTCAGTCCGGAGTCGCCGCCGCCGCTGTGGGCTCGCCGGGGGCAGATGTCCTGGCGGCTGAGCTGGGCTAGCAGGCGGCCGTGCAGCCGGAATGGACTCTCGCAGGCCAGCTCGCCCCCTTGCAGGGAGCTGGAGTCCAGCCAGGACTTCAGGGGGAGCAGGTCGCAACTGCAGTTCCAAGGGTTCTCCTCCAGCTGGATCTCAGCAATCCCCCCGATGTGCTCCAGGACCCCGCTGAAGGGCAGCTTCCGCAGCCTGTTACCCCTCAGGTCCAGGTGGGTGAGCAGCACGAAGCGGAAGATGTTACCGGGCAGGCTGGGCAGCAGGTTATCGTTGAGGATCAGGATCTTGAGTTTGTGCATTCGGTTGAAAGCGCCCGGCTCGATGCTGCTGATGTAGTTGTAGTCCGCCTGCAGGTATTCCAGGCTGACCAGACCCAGGAAGGTGTCCTCCCTCAGCACCTCCAGCCGGTTGTTGTCCAGGTGCAAGCTCTTGAGCAGGGTCAGCCCTTGGAAAGCCCCATTGCGGATCTCCTGCAGCCCGTTGCTGCCCAAGTGCAGGGTCACCGCCTGGCTGAAGTTGGTGAAGCAGTTCGCCGGCAGCTTGGTGAGAGAGTTCCCGTTCAGGAAGAGCTGGTAGAGCCGGTGCTGGGGAGGCTGCAGGCCGCTGACCCTGGTGAAGCCCCTGGCCTCGCAGTTCACATTGAGCACGCTGTCCCTCTCCTCGCACGCACAGCGACTCCTGCAGAGTTCCCTCCTGCGGCTCTCCGCCGCTCCCCGCGGGCACAGGCAGCAGCACGCCAGCGCACTCAGCACCACAACCCGGCTCAGCATCTCCTCAGCTCCCCCTTGTAGCTCAGCTGGCCGGGCTTGGAGCGGTGGCGGGAGGGGGGTGTTAGCAAAACTCAAATCTGTCTCCACGGGGGAGAGACAGAGGAGCGAGTCCTGAAAACCCACTTCCAGACAACTCGCAGCATCCGAAAAGAGCAGGAATCCTGACCTTGATCTCAAAAGCCAGCAACCTTGGAAAATCGACACACCAGCCTTATTTCCAAAGCTTTTTTTTTTGCTTTTCCCTGTCGGGTAGAGATTCAGAAAGGAAGGCAAGACTGCATCTTACTTAGAGGCACAAACACACGCAAATTTCCCCGCTGTGGGTGGACTGGGGGGAGAGAAATTCCAACACTTCCATCTCAGCGTCGATCAATTCGAAAGAGCCAGCTGAGTCGCACTGGAGAAGACTCATTCAGCAGCTCAACCTGTCCCCCTCGCCCGGTGAACCAGCCGTCAGGAGGGCGCTTGCCGAATGCAGTCCCAGGGAGAATCACTGCAAGCCTGGGAGGAAGGGGGCTCTGTATCCGGGAGAACCTGGGTCCGATCTCTCCTTCTCTCGTTGCAGAGTTTGGGTTCACACAGAGAGAGAAATCTCCTCCTTCCATCTGCTGCCAGGGACCACGTCACGCACGTCCAGAAGTTCTTGGCTCGGATCCGATTAACTCTGCAATGGCTTTGTAGGACTTTTAAATACTGCCACCCCCCACCCCCCACCCCCCCCAGAATTAAAATATATTTTAAACAACACACACACACAGGCGTCAAATGCATTCGGTTCTTGCACAGCACCCGCACTTCTGTACAATGTTCCTGTTGTAGGTTATTACTGATGGCACCCTTTTTTAAAATGAGGATCATGCCCGGATTGTATATTTAGATGTGGAACTCGCATTCCCAGAAATAGAATCTGCAAACTTCACCGCGGATGAATGTGCTCTCGTGAAACCAGGACACAGGAGGCAAAGGAAGAAACAACAGAAACCCGGCGAGTGTTCGCCAAACGAGGGGAAAAAATGAATACAGAATAGTAACTCAAAGCACAGTTATCCCAGAAGCAATTCTCTGCTCGGAGCTTCAGCACACACACACACACAAACACAGACATTGTCAGAATCATTGGCGACCTTTAAGCGGCAATTGGATAGGTACATGGATGGGTGCTTAAGCTAGGACAAATGTTCGGCACAACATCGTGGGCCGAAGGGCCTGTTCTGTGCTGTATTGTTCTATGTTCTATGTACATACACAAGCACACTCACACAGACACACACACAAATGCACACAAACATACAGACATACACGCACCCACAACACACACAGACGCACACAAACACACACAGACATACACACACCAACACACACAGACACATACACAAATGCTTGCACACAGACAGGTACACAGACACACACACAAGCACACACATACACATCTCCTGATGAATGAGCATACCCTCCCCCATTAATTTCTTTTAAGCTACCGTGGGCGGGGGGGATGGATATTGGCTGAAACATCTCAATTGTTCCACATCCCAAATTCTATTTCATTTGCTCCCACGGGATAAATATCCATCTCGTTTTTTTTCTGGGTGGGGTGGGTGTGGTGAGAATTTGTGGCGGGGGTGATGTGGAGAGGTTTAGAAACTGGATCGGCAGCTTGATCTCCAAGATGCTGCTGCCATATCTTTGGCCTGATGCTCAAGATTATAATACAACTCAGGTGGGAAAGTGAGGACTGCAGATGCTGCCCGTCCTGCTGTGCTTTTCCAGCACCACACTCTGGACCATAATCCGAGTCAGACTGGCATATGCACCTCCTTCCCGCTGGCGTAAGGCTCCAACTCTGTTACCAAACAGCCATGTCCACCACAGTTGGGAATTGTAACGTTAACCGTTTTGCTGAGGCTCTGAATCAGTGAAATTAAACCGCGGAATCATCGCAGGTGCTTGAGGTCTGAAATTAAACACCAAACCAAAAATAAGTGCTGGAGAAACTCATTAGGTCAGGCAGAATCTGTGGGGAAGGGGACAAAGTTAACATTTCCAGTCCAGTATAATTCTTCTTCAGAACTGGGACTCTCTTCATAGATTCTGTCAGTCCTGCTGAGTTTCCCCAGCATTTCCTGCTTTGTTTTGTAACCTAAACACTGCTTGCTCACTCAGTTCAGATATTCCAATAGGATAGCTTCCATGCCGTCAAACAAATCAGCAAAAACTGAGTTTGACATTAACCACATCTACAGTACTATGGACAGTGTTAGTCTGGTTCTAAGGAAGGGTCATTTGACTCTGAAAGGTTAACTCTGATTTCTCTGTCTGGATCAGTGGTGCTGGAAGAGCACAGCAGTTCAAGCAGCATCCAACGAGTGAACTGCTGTGCTCTTCCAGCACCACTGATCCAGAATCTGGTTTCCAGCATCGACAGTCATTGTTTTTACCTCTCTGATTTCTCTCTACAGATGCTGCCAGACCTGTTGAGTTTTTCCAGCAATTTCTGTTTTTGTTTCTGATTTACCGTACCTTATTTGGAGTATTAGTCTCCTTATTTTAAAAAAAGGGCATAAAAGCATTGGAATGGGGTGGCACGGTGGCTCAGTGGTTAGCACTGCTGCCTCACAGCACCAGGGACCCAGGTTCAATTCCAGCCTTGGGCAACTGTCTGTGTGGAGTTTGCACATTCTCCCCATGTCTGCGTGGGTTTCCTCCGGGTGCTCCGGTTTCCTCCCACAGTCCAAAGATGTGCAAGTCAGGTAAATTGGCCTTGCTATATTGCCCATATTGTTAGTTGCATTAGTCAGAGTGAAATGGTTCTGGGTGGGTTGCTCTTCGGAGGGTCGGTGTGGACTGGTTGGACCGAGGGGTCTGTTTCCACACTGTACGGAATCTAAAGTTACCAGACTAATACCTGGAATGGAGGGGAACTTTTGGATGGTGGTGTATCTACTTCCCTTTCCCTTTGGAAAGTACTATCGAAGGACCTTTGGTGAATTTCTGCAGTGCATCTTGTAGATAGTACATACTGCTGCCACCAAATGTCTACCATTATTTGCTATTTACTCACAATTCTCACTCTACTTACTTTGTTTTCTTTTCCGATATCTATAAAAACTCTTGCTATCTGATTTTACATTTCTAACTAGCTTCCTCTCAGTCTAATTTGTTTGGCTTGACTCCCATTCCAATCATTCTCTGCCATTATTTGTATTCTGACCTGTCATCTGACCAGCCACTCAACTTTGAGTAATTATGTCCTTTTACTTTATATTTAATCTTCTCCTTAACTGTCTTAGTTAGTAATAGATGGTGGGTACTCCCCCTGGGATTTTCTTTTATAGTCAGGATGTACTTATTCTCAGTATTTTGAAATATCCTTTTAAGTGCCTGCCAATGTTTTTCCACTGACCTATCTCCTAATCTAATATCCCAGCTCACTTCAGTTAGCTCAACTTTCATCCCCATATAGTTGCCCTTTTTTGTGAGGTTTAACATGCTCATCTTAAATGTACTTTCTCCCTTTCAAACAGGGGTGGTTCAGTGGTCAGTACTGCTGCCTAACAGCACCAGGGACTCGTGTTCAATTCTAGCCTTGGTCAGTGTGGAGTTTGCACATTCTCCCTGTGTCTGCGTGGATTTCCTCTGGGTGCTCCAGTTTCCTTCAACAGTCCAAAGATGTGCTGATTAGATGGGTTGACCGCAGGCAATGTGGGTTTATGGAGAGAGGGTAGGAGACTGGGCCTGGACGGGATGCTATTCGGAGGGTCGGCATGAACTCAATAGGCCGAATAGCCTCCTCCAATAGTGTAGGGATTTGATGAAATGTAAAATTCAATCATATTATGAACACTAGTTCCGAGACATGAGAAATCATTTAATTGAGACATGTAAGATAATCAAAGGGTTAGATAGGTTGGACAGTGAGATCCTTTTTCCTTGGTTGATGATGGCTAGCGCAAGGGGACATAACTTTAAATTGAGGCGTGATAGATGTAGGACAGATGTCAGAGGTAGTTTCTTAACTCAGAGAGTAGTAGGGATGTGGAAAGCACTGCCTGCAACAGTAATAGACTCGCCAACTTTAAGGGCATTTAAATGGTCATTGGATAAACTTGTGGATGAAAATGGAATAGTGTTGGATAGATGGGCTTCAGATTGGTTCCACAGGCCGGCGCAACATTGAGGACTGAAGGGTCTGTACTGTGCTGTAATGTTCTATTTCTATGTAATTAATTGATCTCGCCACATTACAAAATACCAAGTGCAGTACAATATGCCATCTGGATGGTTTCAGAACATCTGATCCAAAGAAAAATCTGTCTTGACAGCATTCTATAAATTCCTCAATGAGGCTGTTATTACCCATCTGATTTTTCCAGTTTATATGTGTATTCAAATTCTCAATAATTATTTCCATGCCATTATCGCAAGCACCTGGCTTCTTCTTGTATACATATTCCTACATCGTACATAATGCTTGGGTGCCCATAGTTCACTCCAAAAACAGACACTTTTCCCATCTCCACTCAAACCGTTTCTATCCTAATCTTCCTGGATCGATAATCTTGAACTATTACACCAAAACCATCTGTGATTAAGGGTGCTACCACTCTTGTCTTTATCTTGCTTCCTACTCTTGGTAACTCACAATATTGATAGCACAAGATTAATATCAGTCAAATTGGTTAAAGGAATACCATCTAATGAATAATGAATGCATTAATGCACTCTAATATATGCGTTCAGATCATTACACATGGATCAATAGTTATTCCTTAATGAACCTCACTGAAATAGATTGACTGGTTTGTAGCTCAATTCTGTTTGCGGGACCCAGTTGAGCTCAAATTAGCTGCTATGTTGCCTATTCCAACATTGACAACAATTTGGAAGCATTTCATTAGCAGTAAGGTAATGTTGTGAGAAATTCTGAGGCTATGAAAGATGATCTGTATCACAAAACCTGAGTACACAGTTTAATCCAAAAATTCAACACCGTGCTGAGGGAGTGTCACACTGTCAGAGATGATATATTTCACACAAAATCGAGGTCTTATATGCCATTTGTGGTGCAGGTAAAAAAATCTTGTTGCACTATTTAAAAAAAGAGCAGAGAGTTCTATCCAGTAACCTAGCCTGTATTTATCCCTCAGCTCACATTTAAGAACAGATTACTTGGTGGATTGCAGCATCCCATTCTGTGGATAGTGCAGTTGGCAGTCTGGTGGGAAGATGAAGGGAACAATGGGGAATAAAACAGCTTTGGGCACTCCAAGGTTCTACTCTGAAAGCTATTGTCATCTGTTCAGAATTGAGTTAAGAACCAAAATCAGAAATTGCTGGAAAAGGTCAGCAGATCTGGCAGCATCTGTGGAGAGAAATCAGAGTTAACGTTTCAGGTTTAGTGACCCTTCCTCAGAACTGACGGTAGCTAGGAAAAGGGTGGATTTTGTACAGAAGATAGAGTGCAAGGAGGGAGGAAGGAATAAATGATAGGTGGGGATAAAGCCCAAAGACAGAAGAATAGTTGGACAGACAGAAGAGTTGATAACAATCAGCCTGGGAGAATGAGCAGTTCTTAGTGGACAATTAGTGGTTAATGATGGGTGGTGTGTGATAGCAGACTATGTGTTAACAAGGCTTGGTGTGGGGGTTTGGGTAAGCCCATCTGAAGGTACCTTAAACCCTAAAATTTTGAACTCGATGTTGAGTCTAGAAGACTGGAGAGTTTCCAAGTGGAAAATGCGGGGCTGTTCTTCCAGCTTGTCCACTGAGCTGAGCTGGAACACTACAGCAAGCCTGAGGCAGAGATGTTGGCCAGTGAACAGGACGGTATGTTGAAGTAGCAACTGAAATAAGAATCCTTGGGTCCCTTGGGTGCATTAAGAACAATCTCGACATTCTCTTTTCCTTTCACCTCCATACCCAGATCTTTTAAAGCTTTCAGCGTCAGAATTTATGCTTGCTGATCGTGAAGTGGGATATTACTTGCTACCTGGCTCCTGAGCTCAGGATTTTAATTTTCATCACTGGCAGCTCCCATTGTGCAGTAATTCCTTTTCACACTTGTGTTCCTCTATAGGTTTCTTAATTTTGCTGAGACCCTTTTGATCAAAATTGCTCTTCTGACCTTTCTTCCCAGTTAAAACAGAAAGAGGCTGTTAACTCAATGTCAAATCTGTGGAAGCAAACGGTTTTGAATAAGTTAAAATCTCACCCCATGATATTCCTACTTTTGTGGAAATTCAGAACAATGACCATACACACAAGACAGTCACAATGATTCCAAGAAAGAATGCAGGGGACATATCATTATCTGGAAAAGCACAGCAGGTGCTGGAAAAGCACAACAGGTCAGACAGCATCCAAGAAGCGGGAGAATCAATGATTCAGGCAAAGGAACATTGATTTTCCTGTTCCTCAGATGCTGCCTGACTTGCTGTGCTTTTCCAGCACCGCACTCTCAATATTAGCAAATAATACACTGTTGGCAGGGGAAGATCTGGCTGACTCTGTCAGCAGGTGACCTCTCAAATTACTATTGGAACAAGAAGAATGAGATTTCCAGAAAGCTTTCATCAAAGGTTAATAATAATTAATCATTTTAATAATTATATTTTTCCTTGTATTATGAATATATTTATACATTGCTTACCTGTCATTTTTCATCAGTATTGTGCCAAGACCTTTTGTACCCCTAAAGCTAAACAAACTTATTGTTGCACACACTGAATTAGAAGAATTAAGTGGTGAATTTGTAGAAAAGGTATTGCTTCCCATATGCCCAATTTCTAATGTGCTTCAAGGTTGTCATTTTCTTTTGTTTAAAGAACTGCTGATAAAACTGATTATACAACTGAGCCTCCTTCAGAACCTCAGACTGACCTTTGCATTTTGCATTACTTGGAAGGTCATATAATTCCTCTGTAATTTCAAATTTGAAATAATTTTGGAGCTGCCTTTAAAGACATGAAATCTGTAGCATTTTGTTATACACCTGGTTGTGAATAAAGTTATATCAGACTTGAGACATTAACTCTGTTCCTCTCTCTTCAGATACTGCTGCGTGTCTCCAGCTACAATTTTTATTTCAGATTTTTAGCAGCTGCAGCATTTTGCCTTTACAACTCTGATTCTTAGGCCATACCCAAATGTTATTCATATTTTGTAAAAATAGAGTCATAGAATCCAGACAGCACAGAAAGAAGCTATTAGGCCCATCGCGTCTGCACTGACCCTCTCAGGAGCATTCCACCCAGACCCAGCCCCCATCCTATCCGCATTACTCTGCATTTCCCATGGCTAATCCACTAACCTGCACATCCCTGGACATGATGACACAACTTAGTGTGGTGAATCTACTGGATATAGAGTCTTAATGATGTACAGCACAGAAACAGACTCTTCTGTCCAACTCACCCACGCTGACCAGATACACCAACTTAATCTAGTCCCAATTGTCAGGACCTGGCTCATATCCCTTCAAACCCTGCCTATTCGTATACCCATCCAGATGCCTTTTAAATTTTGTAATTGTACCAGCTTCCACCACTTCCTCTGGCAGATCATTTCATGCACACACCACACTCTGTGTGAAAATGTTTCCCCTCAGTTCCCTTATACATCTTTCCCTTTTCACTCTAAACCTATGCTATCCTTAGTAGCCACACACACAGACAACAAGCAACATGAATTCGACTGGGACAACACTACTATCATAGGGCAAGCCAGACAGAGAACAGCCAGGGAATTCCTAGAGGCATAGCATTCATCCACAAACTCCATCAACAAACACATCGATCTGGACCCAATATACCAACCACTACAGCGGACAGCTGAAACTGACAACCGGAAGCGGCAGGGACAGACCACTATAAACACCAAAGGAAACATCAAAGAAGCGCTTTGCAGGAGGCTCCCAAGCACTGATGATGTCGCCTAGCCAGGGGACGAAACGTTTGCAACAAAAACTTCCAACTCGGCGAACAGAACCACAGCAACGAGCACCCGAGCTACAAATCTTCGCACAAACTTTGAAAACGTATGCTCTCTAGTTCTGGCCTCTCCCACCCCAGGAAAAAAATTTTGTCTATTTATCCTATCCATGCCCCTCATGATTTTATAAACCTCTATAAGGTCACCCTTCAGCTTCTGACATGCCAGGGAAAACAGCCCCAGCCTGTTCAGCCTCTCCCGACAGCTCAAATCCTCCAACCCTGGCAACATCCTTAGAAATCTTTTCTGAACCCTTTCAAGTTCCACAATATCTTTCTGATAGGAAGGAGACCAGAATTGCACACAATATTCCACCAGTGGCCTGTACAGCTGCAACATGACCTCCCAACTCCTGTACTCAACACTCTGACCAATAAACGAAAGCATATCAAACGCCTTCTTCACTATCCTATCTCCCTGTGACTCTAATTTCAAGGAGCTATGAACCTGCACTCCAAGCTCTATTTGTTCAGCAACAATCCCTAGGACCTTACCATTAAGTATATAAATCCTGCCTTGATTTGCCTTTCCCAAAATGCAGCATCTCAGATTTATCTGAATTAAACTCCATCTACCATTCCTCAGCCCATTGACCCATCTGGTCAAAATCCTGTTGTAATCTGAGCTAACCTTCTTCGCTGTCCACTACACCTTCAATTTTGGTGTCATCTGCAAACTTACTAACTGTATCTCCTCTGTTCACATCCAAATCATTTACATAAATGATGAAAAGTAGAGGACCCAGCACCGATCCTTGTGGCACTCCACAGGTCACAAGCCTCCTGTCTGAAAAAAACAACCCTCCACTACCACCCTCTATCTTCTACCTTTAAGCCAGTTCTGTATCCAAATGGCTGTATTCCATGAGATCTAACCTTGCTAATCAGTCTCTCATGGGGAACCTTGTTGAACACCTTACTGAAGTCCATATAAATCACATCCACTACTCTGCCCTAATCAATCCTCTTTGTTGCTTCTTCAAAAAAATTTCATCAAGTTCGTGAGACATGATTTCCCATGCACAAAGCCATGTTGACTATTCCTAATCAGTCCTTGCCTTTCCAAATATAGCTACATTCTGTCCCTCAGATTCCCTCCAACAACTTGCCCACCACAGACGTCTGGCTCACTGGTCTGTAGTTCCCTGGCTTGTCCTTACCATGTTTCTTAAATAGTGGTACCACATTAGTCAACCTCCAGTCTTCCTGCACTTCACCCGTAACTATCGCAGCATAGGGTCCAGCAATCACTTTCCACAGAGTTATTGGGTGCACTGATTAGGTCCTGGACGTTTATCCACCTTTATGCGTTTCAAGACACCCAGCACATCCTCCTCTGTAGTATGGACATTTCTCAAGATGTCACCATCTATTTCCCTAAATTCTAGATCTTCAATGTCCTTCTCCACAGTAAATACTGGCGCAAAATACTTGTTTAGTATCTCCCATATCTCCTGTGGTTCCACAAAAAGGCTGCCTTGCTGATCTTTGTGGGGCCCTATCCTCTTCTTAGTTACCCTATTGACCTTTAGGCATTTGTAAAATCCTTTTGGATTCTCCTTAACCATATTTCCCAAAGCTATCTCATGTCTCCTTTTTGCCCTTCTGATTTCCCTCTTAAGTATACTCCTACTGCCTTTATACGCTTCTAAGTGTTCAGTTGATCTCTCCTGTCTATACCTGACATATGCTTCCTTCTTTTTCTGAACCAAACCCTCAATTTCTTTCGTCATCCAGCATTCCCTATACCTACCAGCCTTTCCTTTCACCCTAACAGGAATATACTTTCTCTGGATTCTTGGTAGTTCATTTCCGAAGGCTTCCCATTTTCTAGCTGTCCCTTTTCCTGCAAACATCTGCCCCCAATCAGCTTTTGAAAGACCTTGCCTAATACCATCAAAATTAACCATCCTTCAATTTAGAACTTCAACTTTTAGATCCAGTCAATCCTTTTCCATCACTACTTTGAAATTAATAGAATTATGATCACTGGCCTCAAAGTGCTTCCCCACTGACACCTCGGTCACCTGCTCTGCCTTAGTTCTCAAGAATAAGTCATGTTTTGCACCTTCTCTGGTAGGTACATCCAGGTACATCTTTGGAGTGTGGGAGGAAACTGAAGTACCCTGCAGAAAACAACACAGATAAGAGGAGAAATTCTCAACTGCAATGTTGTTTTAACGTTTGTTATTGAGATGTTGGAGATAACAGGCAAGGTTGGCATTTTTTCCAATCCTCTTCTTGTGGCGTGAAGATGGCATTCTGGTAATATCACTGGGCTAGTAATCTAGAGGGTAGGGGTTCATAATCCCATCATAGCAGCTGGTGGAATTTCAATTCAACTAATGAATTTGGAATATACAGCCAGTTGAACAATTGTTAACAAATGACCTGGTTCACTAATGCCCTTGAAAGAAGGAATGTTTCTCTTCTTACCCAGTCTAGTCCATGCCCAATTCATACCCACAGAAATGTAGTTGACTTTCAAATGACTGAGGAAGTCACTCAGTTTCAGGGCATCCCAAGATGATTAACAAATATTTGTCTTGCCAGTAATACCCACATCCCAAAAAGTAACAGTTTTAAAAGATTGCCCTGAGAAACTGTTTGGTGGACCTTCTTATGGAATAGCTGAAGCCCATGTGCTGGTGCTAACTAATTGTTTTCAGCCAATAACAGTGAGGGAACAAAGCTCTGACTGGAAATACCATGTGTACATAAACTGCGGCAGTTCACAAGAAAGCCCAGTATTTACACTTTGGATTCTTGGGGGAGAGTAGAATTGTTTCTATCACTGAAATTTTAGCAAGTGAACATTAAAAGGTTTCTAAACAATGGAACGACAACACCTGACAAAATTATACTGTTATCCCTGAATATCCCAAGTATAAAAAACCTACTGCATTTTACTTTATACTAGCATTTTGCACGTGTAAAGCCATCAATATTTGTGAGAGATAGTGAAGTCATTAAGTTCAGTTGGTGCACTAACTAGTAATCCCAGCTTTATGTGCTGGTTTGGTACCAATAGCAATTTGTCCTATGTCATGTGGAAAAGGGAATATTTTGGCGAGACTACTGAAAGAAAAGCCTACTCAATAATTGATAAACGGATAGTGCTATTACTGCAAGCAAAATAATTCCGATCACTGCTTTAGCTTGATGTGGAAACCCTTCAGTTGTCACAATGAAGTGTGTTGTTTGCAGTGTGAAATTTAAAATAAAATACATAACTGGAGTCAACTGCCTTATTGAATCAATAACTAAAAAGCAGGTCCTTGACCACCAACCAGTCTATATTTCTACAGTATTGCATTTTTGTATAATACACAAGTAAGGACTTGGATAATGTTGTAGAACAGAGGGACCTAAGGTTTCAGGTACATAATTCTTTGAAGTTTGCATCACATAAAGTTAGGGTGGTTGAGAAAGGGTTTAGCACGCTTGTCTTCATTTTTAAGAACTTTGAGTACAGGAGTTGGGACAGAATGTCAAAGTGAGGCCTCTTCTGGAGTACCATGTCCAGTTCTGATCACTCTCTTATAGGAAGGATACTATTAAGCTAGAGATGGTTCAAAAGAGAGTGGTTGGAATGGAGATAGCCAAGGACATTTTGCTTAATTGCAGAGTAGAAGGTTGAGGGGTGACCTTATAGAGCTTTATAAGATCATGAGTGGTGTAGATGAGGTGAATGCCAGTTGTCTTTTCTCTATGGTCGGGCATTTCAAAACTAGCGAGCACATTTTAAATGTGAGAGGAGAGAGATTTCAAAAAGACGAGTGGTAGTTTGTTTACACAGAGAATGGTTTGTGAATGGAATGAATTTCCTGAGGAAGTGGTGGATACTGGTACAGTTATAACATTTGAAAGACGTTCAGACAACTACGTGAATAAGAAATATTTGGAGGGATATGGGCCAAGAGGAAGCAGGTGAGACTAGTTTAGTCTAGGATTATGACATGGACTGGTTGGACTGAGAGGTCTGACTCTGTGTTGTATGAATTCATGACTCTATACACCATACCTGCATGCTCAATGCCTGATTTCTGAATTCCTCTCTCTCTCTCTCTCTCTCTTCATTCTCTTCAGTTGTCAGTTGTGTTCCAGTTGGTAGCTTCATCCTGAGTAATGAGCACTCTACTTTCCCAAATCTTGTTCCTACCAGATACCCATGGCTGAGGGGGCAGATCTCTCATCTCCCAGACAGAGGATTGTGGATTCAAGTTCTGCTCCAGGTCTTGAGTACTGAGATCAAGGCCTATGTTCCAGTGCAGTGCTGCACTATCAGAGGTGCTGCCTTTCAAGTGAGGCTTTAATTTCAGATATCCAGCATCTGTGATATTTTGATTTTGATTTGATAATGTCAAATGTAAAATCACAGTGAAAAGTTTTGTTTCGTGTGGAGTCGAGGCAGATCATACCATACAAAATGCATGAGGGTAATAGAACAGAGTGAGGGAGACAATATTACAGCTGCAGACAAGGTGCATAAAGAGCAAGATCAACATTAAATTTAAAATTTGAGAGGTCCATTCAGAAGTCTAATAATTGCGAGGAAGAAGCGATTCTTTAATCTGGTGGCATATGTGTTTAAGCTTCTATATCTTCTGCCTGATGGAAGAGATTATAATCAGAGAGGGAGAGGTCTTTGATGATGTTAGCTGCCTTCCTGAGGCAGTGCGAATGGTAGATGGAGTCAGTGGATAGAAGGTTGGCTTGTGTGATAGACTGGGCTGTGTTCACAACTCTGTTGTTTCTTACAGTCCTGGGCAGAGCAGTTGCCATACCAAGCTGTGATGCATCTGATAGAATGCCTTTTACAGTGCATCTAAAAATATTGGTAAGTCTTTACGGACATGCTGAAATTCCTTAGCCTCCTGAGGAAGTAGAGACGTTGCTGCTTCATAGCTGCATTATCTCCAGTGTTCTCGGTAATGTGTAACCTTCAATCAATGTCACAAAAACAGATCCGAATGTGCGCCAGCTGGCTGCTTGGTTTGCCTCAATACAACAGTAACTGCACTTCAAAAAGGACAGAATGCCTGCAAAGCATTTTATGATGTCTGGTGGGCATAAGGGCACCATCTAAATGTAAGTTTCAGAGAAATATAGAAAATAGGTGCAGGAGTAGGCCATTCGGTTCTTCGAGCCTGCATTACCATTCATTATAATCATGCAACCTCAGTAGCCCACTCCCACTTTCTCCCCAAACCCCTTAATCCCTTTAGCTGCAAGGGCCATTTCCAGCTCCCTCTTGAATATATCTAACGAATTGGCCCTAACAGATTCCTGTGGGAGAGAATTCCACAGGTTCACAACTCTCTGAGTGAAGAAATTCTTCCTCATCTCAGTCCAGAATGGCTTACGCCTTATTCTTAGACTGTGATCCCGTGTTCAGAACTTCCCCAACACCGGGAGCATTCTTCCCGCATCTAGCCTATCCAGTCCCATCAGGATTTTATATGTTTCTATACAAGCCCAGTCTTTCTTCATATGTCAGTCCTACCATCCCGGAAATCAATCTGGAGAACCTTCGCTGGACTCCCTCAATAGCAAGAATGTCCTTCCTCAGACTAGGAGACCAAAACTGCACACAACACTCAAGTGTGGCCTCACCAAGGCCCTGTATGACTGCAGCATGACATCCTTACCCCAATACTCAAATCCTCTCACTCTGAAGGCCAGCACGTCATTAGCTTTCCTCACAGCTTGTTGCACTTGCATGCTAACCATCATAGCTTTCATTTGAAGCACCCTCTATTTGAAATGGCTCCAAAGATGAGAGTGTTGCTGATTACATAAGCATGTATTGACCATCCCAGAGGACAGTTAGGAATCAACCTTTTTGCTGTGGACCTGGAGTCACTTGTAAACCAGACCAATTAAGGATGGCAGAATTCCCCTGCTAAAGGACATTCATGAATGGAATTGTTTCATGATCACCATTAGGTTAACTTTTTACTCCAAATATTATAAATGACACCAAATTTCATCATTTACTACAGGGCGATTTGAAGCCTTTGACACCAAGATGTTAGCCTATGATTCTTGGCAGCTTGTCCAGTGACTAGCCTTTCAACTTCATTGATCTTCTCTGCATCACCCTATACATGTAGCAGCAAGATCAAGATCCTCATTGCTGTTGGAAAGAAATATGGTTCAAATTATGCATTTGATTTGTTAATTTCATCGTTTTCAAGATTCTATCAGATCTTGGGTGGCATGGTGGCTCAGTGGTTAGCACTGCTGACTGCTGCCTCACAGCGCCAGGGACCTGAGCTCGATTCCAACCTTGGGCGACTGTCTGTGTGGAGTTTGCACATTCTTCTCTTGTCTGCATGAGTTTCCAGTGGGTGCCCTGGTTTTCTCCCACAATCCAAAGATGTGCAGGTTACGTGGATTGGCCATGGGAAATACAGGGTTACAAGGATTAGGTAGGGCTGGGACCCTCTTTGGAAGGTCATGTGGTCTCGAAGGGCTGAATGACTTGCTTCTACACTGTGGGTACTCTAGGGTTCTACAAGGAGTAAATAAAGGAAATGGCATTTTGGTATTTGTCACAAGAGGGTTTAAGTGCAGGTGTAAAGATGCCTAGCTTCAAGAAATCTATGGCAAAAGTGAAGACTACATGCTGGATATTAGAGTTGTGAGTGTGGTGCTGGAAAAACAGAGCAGGTCAAGCAGCATCCGAGGAGTAGGAGAATTGACATTTCAGGCAAAAAGCCTGATGAAGGGTTTATGCCCGAAACGTCGATGTTCCTGCTCCTCGGATACTGCCTGACCTGCTGTGCTTTTCCAGCACCAACCCTCGCCTTCAAGAAAACCATGATAAGACTGCAACTGGGCATAGTTGTGTACAGTGAGTCTCCCTCATTGAGAGGAGTTTACCTGAGAGAAAGTGTAACAAAGCTTCACCTATTCTATTCAGGGTTACAGGGGATGGGTGGGTCTAGGTGGGATGCTCTTTGGAGGGTCATGTGGACTCGATGGGCCGAATGGTCTGCTTCCACACTGCAGTGATTCGCTGATTCTGTGATTTCCACTTCACCTCCTCTCAGGATGACAGAGCCCCAGGTGTTTCAATCTTTCCACTCTAGATTCCGTGCGTCCAGTTGGGAATAATCTGCTGTCATGACGGAGATTGCGTCTTTCAGGAGCATTGTAAAACCCAGGCCTATCTCAGGAGCAGTGACTGGGTGGATGTGAAAGAATCTAAGTGGTGACAAGAAGGTGAATAGGTTGATCACCTGGAGGCTGACAGTAGGAAGGTTACTGAACCATTAATTCAAAGGCAATAGTTAAGGTACCAGGGAACACAGGCACAAATCTCAATGTGGACACTAGTGGAATTTAAATGTAGATAACAAAACTGAAATTTAAGACTAGTCTCAGCAATAATAACAATAAAATTGAAACCTTTCTAATATCTTTGAGGGAAGAAAATTTGGCATCCTCACCTGGTCTGGCCAGTTCAGATAGTAGCTGGTGCTCCAAGCCACTCTTGCTGATTGACATTGAAGAGTCCACTCAGAATACATTCTGCTTCCTTGCCACCCCCAATGCTTCCTCCAAGTGGGAAGTGCTTTGCAGGAGCAGCTGAGGGAGAACGGTTTTGTGGTAATCAGCTGGAACCTTCCTTGCCCATGCTTGATATAATGCAATAAGACTTCATGGGATCAGGAGTGAATATTGAGGATTCCCAATGCACCTTTGTTGCCCAGACATGATGACAGTGCTGCTTGCAAAGGGTTTCATTCCATGAAATTGACACCATCAGGCCATTGTTTGAGTGGATTGTGAGACAGTTCTACCATTATCGGCTCTAGTTGCTACATATTAGTAAGGAGGATATTCAGGATAATCAGGACTAAGTTTGCCTTTGGCTAGGTTGATATCTAGGTTTCATTCCATTTTGAGACTTTTTAACAATTGATACAAATGAGTGGTTCTTAGCCATTCAGAAGTTGGGCATATTGCTATGAATCTGGAGTGATGGATAAAAACAACAGTTTCCCAACTGTAAAGGACATTAATGTAACAGATAGGTTTTCAAAGCATCACTGGACTTCAGCATTTCTTATTCAATTCAAATTTGATTTGAACCCACTCCCCAGCTCATTACTCTGGAGTATCAGTCCAACCATAAAACACGATGCTAGATTAGAGTGGTGCTGGAAAAGCACAACAGGTCAGGTAGCATCCAAGGATCAGGAAAATCGATGTTTTGAGCAAAAGCTCTTCCAAAACATCGATTTTCCTGCTCCGTGGATGCTGCCTGACCTGCTGTGCTTTCCAGCACCACTCTAATCTAGACTCTGATCTCCAGTATCTGCAGTCCTTACTTTCGCCTGTAAAACACAATGCATTGACCCTTCCCATGTACAGACCTATATGCTGTAATGAGAGAGTTGATAAAGGTATTCTGGTTGATGTTGTGTACATGGATTTTATAAAAACATTGATAAGTTTTGCCAAAGTAGATTTGCGAGGATAATTAACACCATTTGGTGGAAATGGTTGTGTGAATACAGCAGTTGATTAGTGACAGAAAGAAACAATGAAACTTTGGTTATTATCTCGTCATGATCCCAGGCGTTAGTATTTAGAAAACACCACTTTTAAACACATACTGATAACCCAGGGTTGAATCAATATGACAATTTCAACTTTTTTGGTGATGAAAGAATTTGAAAATTTAAGCAAGCAATGATAAGCATTTCAGAAATCGGGGAATGAAAACAGTTCTGAGAGTCTGCATGTTTGGCGACCAAGATTGTAAATAACAACCCAACAGCAAATACCAGTGAGAAACAAGTGACACGGGCAAGGATGTCCCAAACATTGCCTGAATCACTGTAGGGAATCTGAACAGAATTAATTTCTATTAAGAATATGTGGATCACTGAACATTATGTTCAATCCACTAAAGGCAGAACAATAAAAGTGAAACCTCCTGCCATTTTGGGTTAATCGGTAATGTTGCAGAGATTTATATTAGCTCACAACGAATTGACATTACAAGGCGATGTCAGAAATGTTTCAATTAAATAAAACAGAGCTGCTTTTTTCTTATTGAGGGAATTATTAACTTCATGATATTTGGCTGAATATTATTAAAATATCTCCTACTGTTATTCTAAACTTGCTCAATATTGCTGTCGTGTTAATGAAAGCCATTTTTTAATTCATATCTCGTGAAAGCCCATCTCCGTGGCAATGGCTCTCATTATTCTTTTATGGGATGTGGGTGCTGTTGCCCTTAAGAAAGTGTTGGTGAATTTCAACCTCCTCCTAATCAGGTTCACATGCCAATGGACCCTTTCTCCACGTTAATCTCTAGCTTTAGGCCCCAACATACCTTGAACAAAACTGACAAGAAAAATCCTCACTGCACCGAGCTTCGTCACGATGAAGTGGTTACCAAGACAGCAAAAGAAATGCTTAAAGGGCTAATTAATGCAGGACTTGAAACTTGAAGTGAAGTTGCTTAATGCTCAATTACACTTCCATAGCTTAATACTAATGCAACTTACCCAAAATAATCATCATTAATTAGAGTTTCCAGACAGGGAAATGAACAGAAACTTGGGGTTTGAAGCAGTGTCTTATTTTCCTCATCAGTTGACCTTCCATGGATTGCGATTCTCCTTTTTGACAGCAACTGAAGAACAGGAAGGACTTGCATTTATATAGTACCTTTCAGATCTTCAGGTCACAAAGTGGCTTGGCAGCAAATCAAGTATTTCTGCATTGTAGCTCAGAGGAAAGTGTGTAGGACATGTAGCAGGCATTTCTTGCACTGATGTCATAATTACTAGATAATCATATTTTGTCAATTTTATTAAGAGATAAGTATTGGCTAGGACATTAGGGATGGCTCATCTGCAGATCTTCAAATTTATGCCATGGGATCTCTTAAATCCACTTGTGAGAGTAGCAAATCCTCTGTCTTAATACCTTATCCAAGGATTTTGCCTTTTCAAAGTCATTTATCAGTCTTTTAACTTAGCATAGGAAATGAGCTCAAATGTTCCTATTTCTCTCAGGTTTGTGATTATGCCAGAGCACTACTACCTCACATTCTGCTATAATTTAGTTCACAGAGGTAACATTGGGATAGGACTGCACAGTTGAATCATTCAAGTATTATGTTGTAGAGCAATTTCTACTGGTGACAATCGATGTGGCAAACTGAGGAATTGCATGGACCCCTTGAAATATTTGCATGAAATATTTTGTTTACCTGTTGTCTGTGATGTCTAAGGCCTTACAGATAGTATATTTGTATATCTCCTCGAGAATTGCTTGTCATATCATCATTGTAACGTGAGGATATAAAGCTTTCAGACTCTATCTACCTTGAACCACTTGAAGCATGATGATGGAAGCACAATGCTCTTTGTAACTGAAAAGCCCACTAGGAGCCCGGACACTGAACTGAATTATTATGTATAACCAATATTCTGTTGGATTCTTCAGAACCACATTACTCAGATGAAGTTCCCATGTTATGGGAGGTAAAATAAACATTGCCCTATCAGTTAAAAGTATCTTGCTGAAAGAAAGATTCATAGCAGGGAGTTCTCCATATAACATAGATGACTATAACATGACCTTCCCAGCGCAGTATGCTTTGCAGGAGGATAGCCTCAGTGCTGGGTGATGTTAGCTATTTCCAGGGCTTTACTTTTTGTGTGCAGCCCTGCCAGCATTTTTGGACAATGCTGCAGAGGCAATGCTGATGAACGCCTATAGAACGCGAACTTGACATCAATACAGGACTCATGACTCCATGTCTTAGATATGTTCAACAAGAACCAATTCAAAAGATCTTGTAAACAAAGAATACTGAACTGCTTTTCCAACTTTTCTGACATCCATATTTTATCCTCTGTCTGTGTGTGTGTCTGTGAGTGTCTGTGAGTGGGAGATGATAAGAGGATTAGTGTTTTAATTTATAGTGTTATACGCTAACAGTTTATAGCTCTTTAGCTGTCACTAGAGTCTGATTACGTGTAATAAATAGTAATTCTTGGTCAGAACAGAAACCTGTTCTTTATACTAACCAGGGTCTTCTATCAACCAAGGTCTGAAAACCAGGTATATTAGGGCATTTTGTCTATTTATTTTAATTCTTTAACTTTGTCATGACTGCTGGAATAGTGGTGCTTGATTTCCAATGCACTATCCCAGTGCATAGTGGTGTCCAACCTCCATTTTCTAGATTATAGACCAAAAAGGACTAATACATTCTCCTTTACGTGTTTTCACTCTTCAATAGTGAAGTTTCATTTGTAAATGCAGTTCATTGCCAGGTAAACAAGATATATGTAAAAATAAAACACCAAGCAAATAACATTCATTAATCTTCACTTATTCTTTATTTAAGACTTACAGAATTACTTATCTTTCCTTACAAATTATTAAACTACCACAGTACAATCAGTCTCAATGAAGTATCTGTTGTTACATTATCTATTCCAACAATGTGAACCATTGTTATATTAAATGTTGCATTGATAAACTCCAAGGAAACAATCTTACATTTGAGTTTGAATTTCTCTCAACAAAAACTAATGGATTAACCTTCATGCAGATTTATATCTAGCCCACTTGCATTTAGAAGGATGAGAGGTGATCTCATTGAAACATATAGAATTCTTCAGGGGCTTGACAGGGTAAATGCTAAGAGGATGGTTCCCTATTGGGAGAGTCTATGACCAGAGGGTATAGTCTCAGAATAAAGTGATGCCAATTTAAGACTGAGGAATTTCTTCTCTCAGTGGGTTGTGATTCTTTGGAATTCCATCATGGATAGCTGTGTTTGTTTAAGGCTGAGATGGATAGATTCTTGATCAATTGGGGAACGAAAGGTTATGGGGAAAAGGCAGGAAGTAAGAGATTGTTGTATCAGTCATGATCCTATTGAATGATGGAATAGGCTTGAGGGGCCAAATGGTCCATTACTATTCCTATTTCTCACGGTCTTTCTTTGCAACTTTAACAGACATAGCCATCAACTAAAGCCAACAATAATTCTAAAGCCTCCTTTTTCTCTGTCAAGGACTTCTGAAATTGGTGCAATCTCTGATAAATGTACCCCATTGGCTTGTCTATTTTTAAGTTTCTCTTGGAGACTAATTGAGCTGAGAGCTTCATATGTGTCATTCAGTCATCTACCTTTCAAATTCGCTTTGCTTTATCCATTCAAGCTCAATATAGATTTGCACAGAGTGTTTCTTCAAATTCCAAAACTTTTGCCTATGTCTTTCAGAAACTAATTCATACGTATTCAGAATAGCCCCTTTTCCACGGTGTATAATCCAGCTCAAGCTCCTCCGACCCTGATGCACAAAATTCATGTGCTGCACCTGTCCCCTTGCTTTGCATGGCAAAGATCCAATTTTTTTTGTACACTTCATTTGTTTTGCTCTTTTCGTAAATTGCATAAACAATGTTTCCACATTATTTTCCTCAAGACTTTGGTTGGACCAATGTAACTTTAAGTATCTCAATTGAAGACTTTAGATTATAACTGGTATTTTCGCTATTAGAATCCTCTTCAGTGTCTAAACTGTTTTTTCATTGCCTCATTTTAGGCAATATGCCCTGAATCTCCCCTCTTTTGCTCTTCCTTTTGCTTTCTCTATACTGAAACTCTAGTTCCAGTCTTTTATATTTCCGTTCTCTTTCCTTGCAAATTCACTTTTAAAAAAAAAAGACATTTGGATGGGTATATGAATAGGAAGGTTTTGGAGGGATATGGGCCAGCTACTGGCAGGTGGGACTAGATTGGGTTGGGATATCTGCTTGGCATGGACAGGTTGGACCGAAGGGTTTGTTTCCATGCTGTACATCTCTATGACTCTATGACTCTATGTCTCCACCCTTTTCAATTCCAATGTTATTTACTTCTCAATCTCAAGCTGCCTTAATTATTAATGTTGATTCATTCATGAAACGTGGGCATTACTGATTGGCCAGCATTTATTGTCTTTCCCTAGTTGCCTTTGAGAAGGGTGTGATGCTACAATCCAGTTGATGTAAGTACACCTACAATGCCATTAGGCAGGGAGTTCCAGGATTCGACCCAGTGACAAGTGAGGGAACTGTGATATATTTCGAAGTCAGGATGGCGAGTGGCTCAGATGGGGAACTTGCAGTAGTGCTGCTCTTGTCCTTTGTAAGGTGTTATCTAAGGAGTCTTGATGAATTTCGATTTTTGAAAATAGTACTCACTGCTGCTACTGAGTATTGGTGGTGGAGGGACTGAATGGTTGTGGATGTAATGCCAATCAAGTGAATGGTATCAAGCTTCTTGAGTGTTGTTGGAGCTGCAACCATCCAGGCAAGTGGGGAATATTCCATTGCACTCCAGACTTATGCCTTCTTGAAATTGACTGGCTTTGAGGAATTAAAAAAAAGTTATAGAACAGGATTCTGAGCCTCTGACCTGCTCTTGCAGACACAGTACTTGTATAATTATTTCAGTCTGGTTTCTAGACAAAGGTAACAGCCAGGCTGTTGATAATGGGGAGTTCAGAGCCATTGAATGTAAAGGAGTGATGGTTAGATTCTCTCTTTTTTGATAAGACACATATGGGGTGTGAATGTTGCCTAAGCCTAGATAATGTCCAGGTATTATTGCATTTAGATGGGTGCTTTTATATCTTATGAGTTGTGAATGGTGCTGAACATCTTATTCATATTCAAGTGACTTTAACTATCATTGAATTCACATTAACTCAAGTGACTCACTGTCAATTTACCACCAGTTGCAGATACTTGGGCCAATTTTTCATTTGCGTCTGACATCTGGGCTCTCAACTTTAAGGCCACCTCTACTCATCTGACAAATGCATCAGCTTGATTTCTCTTTTGCAAATCCATCAGGAATACTTGCACTTGCTGAGGTTATCATGAAAGACTCTCCTTTCAATCTCTCTCCTCGCTTGAGGTGTGGTGACCTTCCTGTTAAATTCCCAACAGTTATCTCTCATTAATAAGGTGTGGTATAGTGACTTTACCTATTCAGGACAAAAGTAATTCTCGCACCAGACTTTAGCACGAAAAGGAAAATATCTCCCTTTATTTGTAAATCAATCTATTTTACAAATGGCAAAATTTTCCACTATGTGACTTAAAGCACAAACCTCAAGCAAACATTTATTCATGAAGAAGGCAGACAAATTGGATAGTTTGATAAAAATCTTCTGAGTGGGTAAACACTTGCTGTGGTTCTGTTCGCCGAGCTGGAAGATTTTGTTGCAGACGTTTCGTCCCCTGTCTAGGTGACATCCTCAGTGCTTGGGAGCCTCCTGTGAAGCGCTTCTGTGGTGTTTCCCCCGGCATTTATAGTGGCCTGTCCCTGCCGCTTCCGGTTGTCAGTTTCAGCTGTCCGCTGTAGTGGCCGGTATATTGGGTCCAGGTCGATGTGTTTGTTGATGGAGTTTGTGGATGAGTGCCATGCTTCTAGGAATTCCCTGGCTGTTTTTTGTTTGGCTTGCCCTATAATGGTAGTGTTGTCTCAGTCAAATTCATGTTGCTTGTCGTCTGCGTGTGTGGCTACTAGGGATAGCTGGTCGTGTCGTTTCGTGGCTAGTTGATGTTCGTGGATGCGGATCGTTAGCTGTCTTCCTGTTTGTCCTATGTAGTGTTTTGTGCAGTCCTTGCATGGGATGTTGTACGCTACATTGGTTTTGCTCATGCTGGGTATCGGGTCCTTCATTTTGGTGAGTTGCTGTCTGAGAGTGGCTGTTGGTTTGTGTGCTGTTATGAGTCCTAGTGGTCGCAGTAGTCTGGCTGTCAGTTCGGAAATGCTCCTGATGTATGGTAGTGTGGCTAGTCCTTTGGGTTGCGGCATGTCCTCGTTCTGTTGTCTTTCCCTTAGGCATCTGTTGATGAAATTGCGAGGATATCCGTTTTTTGCGAATACCTTGTATAGGTGTTCCTCTTCCTCTTTTTGCAGTTCTGGTGTGCTGCAGTGTGTTGTGGCCCTTTTGAATAGTGTCTTGATTGTGTGTATTGGGGTGGTTGCTTTCATAGTTCAGGACTTGGTCTGTGTGTGTGGCTTTCCTGTATACCCTTGTAGTGAATTCTCCATTTGGTGTTCTCTGTACCCTCACGTCTAGGAATGGGAGTTGGTTGTCCTTTTCTTCCTCTCTCGTGAATCGGATTCCTGTGAGTGTGGAGTTGATGATCCGGTGTGTATTCTCTATTTCCGTGTTTTTAATGATTACAAAGGTGTCATCAATGTATCTGACCCAGAGTTTGGGTTGAATTTGTGGTAAGACTGTTTGTTCTAACCTTTGCATTACTGCTTCTGCTATGAGTCCCGAGATCGGTGAGCCCATGGGTGTTCCGTTGATTTGTTCGTATATCTGGTTGTTGAATGTGAAGTGTGTTGTGAGGCACAAGTCCAGTAGTTTAAGTATGCCGTCTTTGTTGATGGGTTCAACGTCCTGTTGTCTGTTATGTCTGTTCAGCAGGTTGGCTATTGTTTCTCTGGCTAGGGCTTTATCAATAGACGTGAACAGTGCCGTTACATCGAATGAGACCATGGTTTCTTCCTTGTCTATGTGTATATTTCTGATGATGTCCAAGAATTCCTGTGTTGATTGTATAAAGTGTCTGGATCTGCTGATCAAGTGTTTCAGTTTCTGCTGTAGTTCTTTAGCCAGTTTGTGTGATGGTGTCCCTGGTAGTGATACTATGGGTCTGAGTGGGATGTCTGGTTTGTGCACTTTAGGTAGTCCATAGAATCTGGGGGTGTCATTTCTTTCAGGTTTCATTCTTTGTAGGTCCGACCTGGTTATCTGTCCGTTTTTTTGTAGATTCCTCAGTGTGTTATTTATCCTATTGGTGAGCTGTGGGGGTGGGGTCAAACTCCCTCTTTTGGTAGGTGTTGGTATCTGCAAGTAGTTGTTGTGCTTTTTGGATGTACTCTGCTTTGTCCAGGATGACCGTCATTCTGCCTTTGTCTGCTGGTAGTACGATTATGTTCTTATTGTTTCTTAGTGATTTTAGTGCTTCCCTCTCCTTGGTGTTGAGGTTATGTGTTTGTCTTTTCCTTGTTATCAGGGGTACGATACTTTGTCTCACTGTTTGTTGTGTCTCTTCTGTCAGTCCATTGTTCCTGAGTGTGCATTCTAGTGCTGCTAGGAAGTCTGCTGTCTTGGTGTCCCTGTGGTTGTAGTTGAGTCCCTTGGCCAGTGTTGTTCTTTCCGTGTCTGTGAGCTGTCTGTGGTAGAGGTTTTTAACCCAGGTGTGTGTTGTGGTGTCCTCTTTGTTGTGTGTTAGTTTGGCCATTTTTTCTTTTAGTGCCATTTTTTTGCGGTGTGTAGTCCTGTTCTGTCCTATGGTGACAGCCTGTTCTATGATCCGGGTCCATTCCTGTTTCATGGTTTTTGAAATTAATGACTTTTGGCGCGCAATTTCTTGTCTGTATCTGTGAAGTCTGTTGTGAGCGTCTGTAATCATTACCTGGACCATCCTGAGTCCGTTCTGTCTGGCTGTGTCTCTGGCTTGTGGATTGTTGACTGGTGGTCTGTATCTGACACTTGGTGGAAGGATTCGATTCTTTTGGCATTCATGCAGGAACCGGAGTTGTTCGTATGTGGGTAAACAGTGCTGTACATCTCTGTGACTCTGTGTAGACAAGGAAAACTCTTTCAGTCTGTATAATGTCATAAGTTATTTCTCAGAATTCTTTTGAGTTGAGCAATGGATACATATTATTTGCAGGGCTATAGGTAATCTTTGATTCAAGAGGTGATCAAGCGGAACCTGATGTTTTCTCATAATAGAATTCTTCCTTTTGTGACTTTGCTTTTGCCTTTTTGCCCACAGAGAAAAGGGGCAGAGATGTTTTCTGTTATGCAGACCAAGGTTTAAAGGATGTCTCCTTCCCTTGTTATTTCACCTGTAATTGGTTCAGCAACAATTGTCATCCACGGAATATGAGTTAGTATTGCGTTGATCGAGAACATGATAGTCGTTTTGGTCTTTTGAGCCCCTTGGAATCAGTCCTCTCTGACCATTATCTTTATCAAGAGGGCCAAATGACAAGGTTGGCGCCCTTTTCATCATTTCTCCCATCATTGCATTTCTCCTGCTACCCAATGAGTCAGTGTGTGGTGTTTGGAACCAACAGTGTGATTTGAGTGTACGTGAAGAACAAAGACTCTCGAACCATTTTCTGAGCACGGTGATTGCAAGTATAGAGTTACTATCACTTTCCCAAGTCAAATTTAACTCAAGTTGAATGTTACTGCATCAAACATGAGCTGCTGATTGGTTGCCAATTTGATTCTGATTTGCAGAAACATTGCAATGTAGAATTCACCATAAATTATTATCTCGGAAACGGCTTAATTCCTGGGCTTATGCTACCCTTTCCCAGGATCCTGTATGTGAATAAACAGCTTCCAGCAAGTAGAAGCCTCAGAGTGAGCCTATTCATACTCATGAATGACAAAAAACCATCAACACTCGACTTGAACTGTGCTCAGTTCTACTTCAAATTACCTCACAAAGGGCAAAGAATTGTAAAATAGCTGTTGTGCACTGCTACATTGGATCAGCAACCATGGATAGTATTTTCCACATACAAGATGCTGCCATCAAGCCAAAAAGATGTTCTGTCTACCACACTAAAGAATAATGTTTGACATGAATTTCAATACTCATGCAAGGCCAGGCTCATAGGCAGATACTTTAGCAACTTCAGCCCAGCAGTGAAAGATCGAGCCTGAGGAATGGTGACTTTTACGTCGGTTGTGTCCGATGTAGACAGCGATGAGCTATTGGATGAGGAATGGCGGTGCAGGCTTCATTGATGATGAGCTGGCTCAGGACTGATGGACTCTCTTTCAGCTATGTCTTTCTTCTTCCTCTTATAAATCTTTCAACATGGTACAGGATTGTGGCGTTGGGTGGAAAAGCTTTTCACTGTATATTACTGTTTTTCTCACTATAAAGTACATTATCAATAAAATTATTCATTTATTCAGTCATTCTATCATTCATTTGTTCATGTACATCCATTTGGCTATTCACATAAGGCACTGACTATACAGCCCATGTTTGCAAATCTCAAGCATAAAATCCATAATTAGAAGTGATTCTGCATTTGGATAGAACTTGCTGAATAACCATGAGCTTGCTAAAATCTACATTATCAATCAGTTTGAAATTATTAGTTAGGATCTCTTTGTGTGTTAACGGCACTTGCTAGAAAAAGATGGAGAGATATGATCAATGGAAGAAAAAGCATATGTCTAAGGTGTATGCATTTCTTTAAGTAAACAGATGAGTGGAGACAATAATCCCCTGGTGAGTTCCCTTGGCAAATCCTGAATGACTGGGTGTCTGTTGGTTCAGTTGGCTGGACTGTCGGTTTGTGATTCAGAGTGAAGACAATGGCTAAGGTTAGAATGAATGTCCTAGCCTTCTCAACCTCTGCTCTTGCCAGAGGGAAGGTGACACTTTGGTTAAAGTACCACCGGTCATCTCTCCCAATATGAGAGAGCAGCACTATGTCTCTCTGGGACTATGGAGAGTTTATCTTAACAACCAATCTTAACTAATCAGCATTTATATCCTGCTGCAATATCAATTGTCACTCTATTTGAAATTTGGCATTCTTGCTTCTGACCTGATGGTCACAATGTGAAAAAGCTTTGAGAGCACGTTTCTTTTTCTCAGTGATACTCAATGTTTTATATACGATTCAGGTCTGATAGCCACAGTAAGGATAAAACAGAGTTAATGCAGAACAATTTCAAAGAGAGGTCACTGAGCTTTTAACCTAGCCGACAGGAGTGAAAATTGTTGGGGAGATGGTCTGAGAACCTATGGGATGGTGTATCATTAATTGCTCCCTTGTTCATTTGCACTGCCAGATAGCTTTGCACGAACAGAAGATTGACTTAACTGCTGCATTGAGAGGTTGGGAAGAACAGCTGATGCTATAATTATGAAGCAACATGTCGGCATTTTGCCAGTGGGTGGGGGAGATGAATGCCCCTCATCAACATGTGACGGCTCCCTGTGAGACTGTAGGTTCCGAACCCCAAACAAGGAGCTTACAGACAGAAAGAAAAACTCCCACGCTCCCCTGAAATCCTTTTTCTGATTGTCCAAGTAGAGGATTTGTCCCTCCGATCTGTAGGACTTAGCGTTCTCATCTCCCTCTAGGATATTGAATTATTTTCCCACCTCTGTTTTGAGGCACCCTTACAATCAATCCTGGTGTGGCTGTCACATTCCCAGTAATCAAGCCAGCAGAAAATGATCAGAATGAGACATTGCAATGTGTACTGAATGTCACAACATCCAATCTGTATGCAACAAGATTCCATGAACAGTGGCTGGATAAGGACCAGATCATTTCTGGTTTAAGATTAGATTCCCTACAGTGTGGAAACAGGCCCTTTGGCCCAACACGTCCACACCGACCCTCCGAAGAGTAATCCACCCAGACCCATTTCCCTCTGACTGATGCAACTAACACTACAGACAATTTAGCATGGCCAATTCACCTGATCTGCACATCTTTGGACTGTGGGAGGAAACCGGATCACCCGGAGGAAACCCAAGCAGACACGGGGAGAATGTGCAAACTCCACACAGACAGTTGCCCAAGGCTAGAATTGAACCTGGGACCCTGGTGCTGTGAGGCAGCAGTGCTAACCACTGAGCCACCGTGCTGCCCTCAATGTATTTTTATCCCTGGAATGTGGGCATTTTTGGTCGGACCAGCATTTATTGCTCAGAGTCAATGAGTTTCTCCAGCATGGAAAGAGGCCAGTCATTAAATATCCATAGATTCTAATCCCATTTTCCAGCATTTAGCCCATTGTTTTACACATCATAGTGAGAGCAACCGCATTGCTATGGACTGAAGAGTCACGTGTAGGCCAGACCAGATACAGATGGAAGAGTCATTTCCCAACAGGATATTAGTGAACTCAATTTTCAATCAATTATTTTTGACAATGTTATATAGTTGCTATTAGGCTAGCTCTCTATTCCAGGTTTCTGTCTATTACATTAAAATTTCATTATTTGCTACTGTCTGGTTTAAACCCATGTCCCCCGAACCTTAGGCCTACGGTTCATGGCGGGGTGATCCAGTGACATCACCACTAAGCAGCTACATCCGTTTTGTTGCCTGAGTGATGTTAGTTAAGGTTTGATTGTTAACTGAGGATAACTCCAATGTGATTCATGCCATGGGATTGTCTGCGTCTACCTGAGGACCACAGGAAATATCTCATCTAAAAGGCAACCTTTCCTTATTACTCTAATGAAGTGTTAACCTCAATTTTGTCCCTGGGATGGGCACCTGAACTGGCAGAGTTCTGACAAAAATACTGAATACATGGCCCACTGAACCACACTAATGAGGCTGTGTTTTGAACATGTATTAAGAGCTACTTAGATTCTGGCTTGATGTTAAACATCTGGCTTAATTTAATCTCAGACAGTGTTACATTTAAGATAAAAAAATCTTGTGGTAGTATAAGCATTGAGATGGTATTCTCTGCACATATGGTATTAGATTAGATTAGATTACTTAGATTAGATTAGATTAGATTAGATTAGATTACTTACAGTGGAAACAGGCCCTTCGGCCCAACAAGTCCACACCGACCCGCCGAAGCGTAACCCACCCATTCCCCTACATTTACCCCTTTTCCTAACACTAGGGGCAATTTAGCATGGCCAATTCACCTGACGTGCACATCTTTGGACTGTGGGAGGAAACCGGAGCACCCAGAGGAAACCCACACAGACACGGGGAGAATGTGCAAACTCCACACAGTCAGTCGCCTGAGTCGGGAATTGAACCCGGGTCTCTGGCGCTGTGAGGCAGCAGTGCTAACCACTGTGCCACCGTGCCGCCCACTACAGTGTTCATTCTGCAATGAACACTGTAAACACTAATACACTGCAAACTGCTGGTGAGGAGCCATTGGGAGTATCAAGTAGAAAATCATCCAGAGTCAAGACAATGATTTTCAATCCATTAGCTTCATTGAACTAAATCTCATGGAAGGTATTTGTGTGTTCTGTCAATACACTAAAGCAGCAGGCTAGGTTACACCTCCAACTCTCATAGTACTTGCCCCTTGTCCATAGTCAGGAAATTCCTGGTACCCATTCTCCTTCCTGTGACTGAAGACATCTTGCCAGAGTTATGGCATGTCCTGAGATCTTCCAGATGAACATCTGACCTGGCCTTTTTTGCCAGGAAATTCCAAAAACTATTCAGGAATTTTTTTTTACTGTCTTCACCAACCTGAGAAAAGCATCTCATTCAGAGAAATGTGAGGCTGTACTGTTTGCTTTCTAAGGATTTGGATGTCTGAGAAACTTCATCACAATCCTGCAAATACTTCACGAAGATATGACTGTAACATTTCTGAGTGACAGATCTGAAACAGATGCGTTTATCATCCAGGCTGGTGTTAATGTCAAGTAAGTCTTTATCAAACCCTCATACTATCTTCCTGGCAGTTGTTCTTCACCTCATCAAAGATCGACTGTGCATCCGGTAATGACCAAATGGAAAATGCTTTAACCTCAATCATCTTTGTGCCACTATTAAACTGACACCACAGGCATGCACGATCTAGAGTATGCTAATGTCTACTCAATGTATGTTGTTACCCACACTGAACAAGCCAGTCTTGATCACTTTGATGTGGAGGTGCCAGTGTTAGACTGGGATGAACAAAGTTAAAAATCGCACATCACCATGTGATAGTCCAACAGGTTTATTTGGAAGCTAGTACTTTCAAACAAACCTGTTGGACTATAACCTGTTGTTGTGTGATTTTTAACCTTGATCACTTTGGTTTTACATACAAAAGATTTGGCATGTTCTTGAACGTTGATGAGTGAAAACTGTCATATCCACCCAAATGTGGTCAGTCAAATATTCCATCTATCATGTGTGCTGGAGTATAACCTGGGTGTGACAATGATATGTTCCTTTTTTTGGGTGTACTCAATACTTAGCACCTTGCACATCACTCATACAAATTCATTTTCACTTTTGGAAGGCAGTTTGATAAGAACACTTGCAAAACCAGACCAACTTGTAGAAAGCCAAACGGATTTGCTCGACATGAAATACATGAAGGGAATTCCTGTTGAGAATAAGCATATAGAGCAAATGAGACTTTGCATTTGGAAGTTAGAATCCTTACTGCCAATTATCAACATTGGCAGTTCTGAATGTAAGTTTTCAAAGATGGGATTGAGCAGGCAACACCGGTGGTGTCCAGAGGCTGCTGACACTTTCCCAGAGAGAAAAGAACATTGAAAACTTGAAAATTTCCATTTGAATCCATTAAGGCATTAGTCATGATAGTAACATTCTGCTGAAGGTATCCAGGCCCGTGTCATTATTGAAATAATATTGACTACCTGAGAACAGGATTCTCACCAGGTAGCATTATGCCCGAAGCCATCAGGAAATTGGATATTGTGGACAAGTGTCCATAGAGACCATCTTTATAATTCAACGGTTTGGAAAAGCCGGCACTGGAAAAGTCAAACATGGACCAATACCTCCTCAGGTTACAATAGGAATTCATTTCAAACGGTGGAGGAGGCAGAGTCTGGGCTCTGAGCCTGAGGCTCGTCCATTCTATCTGTTTTACTTTGCTTTCTTCTTTACTCTCTTCTTTTAAATGTTTTTTTTTAACTTACTATTGGTCTTGGAGACAATGGCATCAGAATCCAGAACATGAGAGTGGCTAGGTCCGGGACTGAGACTTTGGTGCTCAGCGATGGCGAGTTGGGCAGAACTCAACCAGTGAATGGCATTGAGGCATTATCAAGATCCAGGACAGTTGGCAGCGAGATGGCAGCATTCGAAGACATTGATCTCAAAGTAGAGGAGAGAACCAGCCCACGGCTGAGGAGAGAGCCAGCCCAGTGCGGGGGAGAGAACCAGCCCAGTGTTGGGAAGAGAGCCAGCCCAGTGTTGGGGAGAGAACCAGCCCAGTGTTGGGGGAGAGAACCAGTCCAGTGCAGGGGGAGAGAACCAGAGCTGAAAATGTGTTGCTGGAAAAGCGCAGCAGGTCAGGCAGCATCCAAGGAACAGGAGAATTGATGTTTCGGGCATAAGCCCTTCTTCAGGGAAGGAGAAAGTGAGGACTGCAGATGCTGGAGATCAGAGCTGCAAATGTGTTGCTGGAAAAGCGCAGCAGGTCAGGCAGCATCCAAGGAACAGGAGAATCGACGTTTCGGGCATAAGCCCTTCTTCAGGAAACAGCCCAGTGTTGGGGAGAGAACCAGCCCAGTGTTGGGGGAGAGAACCAGCCCAGTGTGGGGGAGAGAACCAGCCCAGTGCATGGGGAGAGAACCAGCCCAGTGCGGGGGGAGAGAACCAGCCCAGTGTTTGGGAGAGAACCAGCACAGTGTTGGGGAGGCAACGAGCCAAGAATTGGGGGAGAGAACCAGCCCAGCATTGGGGGAGAGAACTAGCCCAGTTCGGGGGGAGAGAACAAGCCAAGTGCGGGGGGAGAGAACGAGCCTAGTGTTGAGTGAGAGAACCAGCCCAGTGATTGGGGAGAGAAACTACCCAGTGTTTAGATGGGAAACTGCCCAGTGTTTGGGGAGAGAATGAGCCCTGTGCAGGGGAGAGAACCAGCCCAGTATCGAGGGAGAGAACCTGCCCAGTGTTGCGTGAGAGAACCTGCGCAGGGTTGGTGTCGAGGGCTCCCAGCCCAGTGCGGTGGAGAGAATCAGCCCAGTGTTGGGGAGAGAACCAGCCCAGTGCGGGGGAGAGAACCAGTCCAGTGTTGGGGAGAGAACCAGCCCAGTGTTGGGGGAGAGAACCAGCCCAGTGTCGAGGGAGAGAACCAGCCCAGTGCGGGGGAGAGAACCAGTCCAGTGTTGGGGAGAGAACCAGCCCAGTGTTGGGGGAGAGAACCAGCCCAGTGTCGAGGGAGAGAACCAGCCCAGTGTTGAGGGAGAGAACCAGCCCAGTGTGGGGGGAGAGAATGAGCCCAGTGTGGGGGAGAGAACCAGCCCAGTGTTGGGGAGAGAACCAGCCCAGTGCGGGAGAGAGAATTGGCCTAGTACGGGGGAGAGAACCAGCCCAGTGTTGGGGAGAACACCAGCCCAGTGTTGGGGGAGAGAACCAGCCCAGTGTTGGGGAGAACACCAGCCCAGTGTTGGGAGAGAACCAGCCCAGTGTGGGGGGAGAGAACCAGCCCAGTGTTGGGGGACAGAACCAGCCCAGTGTGGGGGAGAGAACCAGCCGAGTGCAGGGGGAGAGAACCAGCCCATTGTTGGGGAGAGAACCAGCCCAGTGTTGGGAGAGAACCAGCCCAGTGTTGGGAAGAGAACCAAACCAGTGTTGGGGGAGAGAGCCAGCCCAGTGTTGGGGGAGAGAACTAGCCCAGTGCAGGGGGAGAGAACCTGCCCAGTGTTGCGGGACAGAACGTGCCCAATGTTGAGTGAGAGAACCAGCCCAGTGCGGGGGTAGAGAACCATCCCAGTGTTGGGGGAGAGAACCAGCCCAGTGTTGGGGGACAGAACGAGCCCAGTGTTGAGTGAGAGAACCAGCCCAGTGCGGGGGGAGAGAACCAGTCCAGTGTTGGGGGAGAGAACCAGCCCAGTGATTGGGGAGAGAAACTACCCAGTGTTTGGGTAGGGAAACTGCCCAGAGTTTGGGGAGAGAACGAGCCCTGTGCAGGGGAGAGAACCAGCCCAGTATCGAGGGAGAGAACCTGCCCAGTGTTGTGGGAGAGAACCAGCCCAGTGCAGGGGAGACAACCAGCCCAGTGTTGGAGACAGAACCAGCCCAGTGCGGGGGAGAGAATTGGCCTAGTGCAGTGGAGAGAACGAGCCCAGTGAAGGGGAGAAAACCAGCCCAGTGTTGGAGGAGAGAACCAGCCCAGTGTTGGGGGACAGAACCAGCCCAGTGTGGGGGAGAGAACCAGCCGAGCGCAGGGGGAGAGAACCAGCCCATTGTTGGGGAGAGAACCAGCCCAGTGTTGGGAGAGAACCAGCCCAGTGTTGGGAAGAGAACCAAACCAGTGTTGGGGGAGAGAGCCAGCCCAGTGTTGGGGGAGAGAACTAGCCCAGTGCAGGGGGAGAGAACCTGCCCAGTGTTGGGGGACAGAACGAGCCCAATGTTGAGTGAGAGAACCAGCCCAGTGCGGGGGGAGAGAACCAGTTCAGTGTTGGGGGAGAGAACCAGCCCAGTGTTGGGGAGAGAATGAGCCCATTGTTTCAGGAGAGCACCAGCCCAGTGTTGGGTAGAACACCAGCCCAGTGTTGGGGGAGAGAACCAGCCCAGTGTTTGGGGAGAGAAACTAACCAGTGTTTGGGGAGGGGAACTGCCCAGTGTTTGGGGAGAGAACGAGCCCAGTGTTGGGGGAGAGAACCAGCCTAGTGCAGGGGAGAGAACCAGCCCAGTGTCAAGGGAGAGAACCAGCCCAGTGTTGAGGGAGAGAACCAGCCCAGTGTTGGGGGAGACAACCTGCCCACTGTTGGGAGAGAGAACCAGCCCAGTGTTGGGAGAGAACCAGCCCAGTGTTGGGGAGGGGAACTGCCCAGTGTTTGGGGAGAGAACGAGCCCAGTGTTGGGGGAGAGAACCAGCCTAGTGCAGGGGAGAGAACCAGCCCAGTGTCGAGGGAGAGAACCTGACCGGTGTTGGGGAGAAAACCAGCCCAGTGTTGGGGAGAAAACGAGCCCAGTGTTGGGGAGAGAACCAGCCCAGTGCGGGAGAGAGAATTGGCCTAGTGCAGGGGAGAGAACCAGCCCAGTGTTGGAGAGAACACCAGCCCAGTGAGGGGGAGAGAACCAGCCCAGCGTTGGGAAGAGAACCAAACCAGTGTTGGGGGAGAGAACTAGCCCAGTGTTGGGGGAGAGAACCAGCCCAGTGTTGGGGGAGAGAACCAGCCCAGTGTTGGGAGAGAACGAGCCCAGTGCAGGGGAGTGAACCAGCCCAGTGCAGGGGAGAGAACCAGCCCAGTGTTGGGGGAGAGAACCAGCCCTGTGTTGGGGAGAGAACCAGCCCAGTGTTGGGGGAGAGAATCACCCCAGTGTGGGGAGAGAACCAGCCAAGTGTGTGGGGAGAGAACCAGCCCAGTGTTGGGGGAGAGAACCAGCCCAGTGTTGGGAGAGAACCAGCCCAGTGTTGGGGGAGAGAACCAGCCCAGTGTTGGGAGAGAACCAGCACAGTTTTGGGGAGAACACCAGCCCAGTCTTTGGGGAGAGAAATTACCCAGTGTTTGGGGAGGGAATCTGCCCAGTGTTTGGGGAGAGAACGAGCCGAGTGCAGGGGAGAGAACCAGCCCAGTGTTGGGGGAGAGAACCAGCCCTGTGTTGAGGAGAGAACCAGCCCAGTGTTGGGGGTGAGATCCACCCCAGTGTGGGGAAGAGAACCAGCCCAGTGTGGGGGGAGAGAACCAGCCCAGTGCTTTGGAGAGAAGTGGCCTAGTGCGGGGGAGAAAACCAGCCCAGTGTTGGGGAAAACACTAGCCCAGTGTTGGGGGAGAGAACCAGTCCATTGTTGGTGGAGAGAACCAGCCCAGTGCGGGAGAGAGAATTGGCCTAGTGCAGGGGAGAGAACCAGCCCAGTGTTGGGGAGAACACCATCCCAGTGTTGGGGGAGAGAACCATTCCAGTGTTGGGGAGAGAACCAGCCCAGTGTGGGGGAGAGAACTAGCCCAGCGTTGGGAAGAGAACCAAACCAGTGTTGGGGGAGAGAACTAGCCCAGTGTTGGGGGAGAAACCAGCCCAGTGTTGGGGGAGAGAACCAGCCCAGTGCAGGGGAGTGAACCAGCCCAGTGCAGGGGAGAGAACCAGCCCAGTGTTGGGGGAGAGAACCAGCCCTGTGTTGGGGAGAGAACCAGCCCAGTGTTGGGGGAGAGAATCACCCCAGTGTGGGGAGAGAACCAGCCCAGTGTGTGGGGAGAGAACCAGCCCAGTGCTTTGGAGAGAATAGGCCTAGTGCGGGGGAGAAAACCAGCCCAGTGTTGGGGAAAAGACTAGCCCAGTGTTGGGGGAGAGAACCAGCCCAGTGTTGGGAGAGAGAACCAGCCCAGTGTTGGGAGAGAACCAGCCCAGTGTTGGGGGAGAGAACCAGCCCAGTGTTGAGTGAGAGAATCAGCCCAGTGAGGGGGGAGAGAACCAGTCCAGTGTTGGGGGAGAGAACTAGCCCAGTGTTGGGGGAGAGAACCAGCCCAGTGTTGGGGGAGAGAACCAGCCCAGTGTTGGGAGAGAACCAGCCCAGTTTTGGGGAGAACACCAGCCCAGTCTTTGGGGAGAGAAATTACCCAGTGTTTGGGGAGGGAATCTGCCCAGTGTTTGGGGAGAGAACGAGCCGAGTGCAGGGGAGAGAACCAGCCCAGTGCAGGAGAGAGAACCAGCCCAGTGTTGGGGGAGAGAACCAGCCCTGTGTTGAGGAGAGAACCAGCCCAGTGTTGGGGTTGAGAACCACCCCAGTGTGGGGAAGAGAACCAGCCCAGTGTTGGGGTTGAGAACCACCCCAGTGTGGGGGGAGAGAACCAGCCCAGTGTTGGGGAAAACACTAGCCCAGTGTTGGGGGAGAGAACCAGTCCATTGTTGGTGGAGAGAACCAGCCCAGTGTTGGGAAGAGAACCAGTCCAGTGTTGGGATGAGAACCAAACCACTGTTGGGTGAGAGAATCAGTCTAGTGCGGGGGGAGAGAACCAGCCCAGTGCAAAGTGAGAGACACAGCCCAGTGTTGAGGTTGAGAACCAGCCTAGTGCGGGGGGAGAGAACCAGCCCAGTGCAAAGGGGGAGACCCAGCCCAGTGTTGCGGGTAGATGACCAGTCCAGTGCGGGGGAGAGAAACATCCCAATGCAGGGGGAGAGAAACAGCACAGTGTTTGGTGAGAGAACGAGCCCAGTGTTGCGTGAGAGAACCAGCCTAGTGTGGGGGGAGAGAACCAGCCCAGTGCAAAGGGAGAGACACAGCCCAGTGTTGCGGGTAGATGACCAGTCCAGTGCGGGGGAGAGAAACATCCCAGTGCATGGGGAGAGAACCAGCACAGTGTTTGGTGAGAGAACGAGCCCAGTGTTGCGTGAGAGAACCAGTCTAGTGCGGGGGGAGAGAACCAGCCCAGTGTTGGGAAGAGAACCAAACCAGTGTTGGGGGAGAGAACCAGCCCATTGTTGGGGGAGAGAACCAGCCCAGTGTGGGGGAGAACACCAGCCCAGTGATGGGGGAGACACCCTGCCCAGTTTTGGGGGAGAGAACCAGCCCAGTGTTGGGAGAGAACCAGCCCAGTGTTGGGGAGAACACCAGCCCAGTGTTTGGGGAGAGAAACTACCCAGTGTTTGGGGAGGGGAACTGCCCAGTGTTTGGGGAGAGAACGATCCCAGTGTTGGGGGAGAGAACCAGCCAAGTGTCGAGGGAGAGAACTTGCCCATTGTTGAGGGAGAGAACCTGCCCAGTGTTGGGGGAGAGAACCTGCCCAGTGTGGGGGAGAGAACCAGCCCAGTGTTGAGTGAGAGAACCAGCCCAGTGTTGGGGAGAGAACCAGCCCAGTGCGGGGGAGAGAATTGGCCTAGTGCAGGGGAGAGAACCAGCCCAGTGTTGGGGAGAGAACCAGCCAAGCGTCGAGGGAGAGAACCTGCCCATTGTTGAGTGAGAGAACCAGCCCAGTGTTGGGGAGAGAACCAGCCCAGTGCGGGGGAGAGAATTGGCCTAGTGCAGGGGAGAGAACCAGCCCAGTGTTGGGGAGAACATCAGCCCAGTGTTGGGGGAGAGAACCAGCCCAGTGTTGGGGGAGAGAACCAGCCCAGTGTGGGGGAGAGAACCAGCCCAGTGTTGGGAGAGAACCAGTCCAGTGTTGGGAAGAGAACCAAACCAGTGTTGGGTGAGAGAATCAGTCTAGTGCGGGGGGGAGAGAACCAGCCCAGTGCAAAGTGAGAGACACAGCCCAGTGTTGAGGTTGAGAACCAGCCTAGTGCAGGGGGAGAGAATCAGCCCAGTGTTGGGGGAGAGAACTAGCCTAGTGTTGAGTGAGAGAACCAGCCCAGTGAGGGGGGAGAGAACCAGTCCAGTGTTGGGGGAGAGAACTAGCCCAGTGTTGGGGGAGAGAACAAGCCCAGTGTTGGTGGAGAGAACCAGCCCAGTGTTGGGAAGAGAACCAAACCAGTGTTGGGGGAGAGAACCAGCCCAGTGTGGGGGAGAGAATTAGCCCAGTGCAGTGGAAGAGAACCAGCCCAGTGTTGGCTGAGAGAGCGAGCCCAGTGTTGAGTGAGAGAACCAGCCCAGTGCGGGGGGAGAGAACCAGTTTAGTGTTGGGGGAGAGAACCAGTCCAGTGTTGGGGGAGAAAACCAGCCCAGTGTTGGGGGAGAGAACCAGCCCAGTGTTGGGGAGAGAACCAGCCCAGTGTTGGGGAGAGAATGAGCCCATTGTTTCGGGAGAGAACCAGCCCAGTGTTGGGGGAGAGAACCAGCCCAGTGTTGGGAGAGAACCAGCCCAGTGTTGGTAGAGAACCAACCCAGTTTTGGGGAGAACACCAGCCCAGTCTTTGGGGAGAGAAATTACCTAGTGTTTGGGGAGGGAATCTGCCCAGTGTTGGGGGAGAGAACCAGCCCAGTGTGGGGGAGAGAAACATCCCAGTGCAGGGGGAGAGAACCAGTCCAGTGTTGCGTGAGAGAACCAGCCTAGTGCAGGGGGACAGAACCAGCCCAGTGTTGGGAAGAGAACCAGCCCAGTGTGGGGGAGAGAATTAGCCCAGTGCATTGGAAGAGAACCAGCCCAGTGTTGGGTGAGAGAACGAGACCAGTGTTGAGTGAGAGAACCAGTCCAGAGCGGGGGGAGAGAACCAGTTCAGTGTTGGGGGAGAGAACCAGTCCAGTGTTGGGGGAGAGAACCAGCCCAGTGTTGGGGGAGAGAACCAGCCCAGTGTTGGGGGAGAGAACCAGCCCAGTGTTGGGGAGAGAATGAGCCCATTGTTTCGGGAAAGAACCAGCCCAGTGTTGGGGGCGACAACCAGCCCAGTGTTGGCTGAGAGAGCGAGCCCAGTGTTGAGTGAGAGAACCAGCCCAGTGCGGGGGGAGAGAACCAGTTTAGTGTTGGGGGAGAGAACCAGTCCAGTGTTGGGGGAGAAAACCAGCCCAGTGTTGGGGGAGAGAACCAGCCCAGTGTTGGGGAGAGAACCAGCCCAGTGTTGGGGAGAGAATGAGCCCATTGTTTCGGGAGAGAACCAGCCCAGTGTTGGGACAGAACCAGCCCAGTGTTGGGAGAGAACCAGCCCAGTGTTGGTAGAGAACCAACCCAGTTTTGGGGAGAACACCAGCCCAGTCTTTGGGGAGAGAAATTACCTAGTGTTTGGGGAGGGAATCTGCCCAGTGTTGGGGGAGAGAACCAGCCCAGTGTGGGGGAGAGAAACATCCCAGTGCAGGGGGAGAGAACCAGTCCAGTGTTGCGTGAGAGAACCAGCCTAGTGCAGGGGGACAGAACCAGCCCAGTGTTGGGAAGAGAACCAGCCCAGTGTGGGGGAGAGAATTAGCCCAGTGCATTGGAAGAGAACCAGCCCAGTGTTGGGTGAGAGAACGAGACCAGTGTTGAGTGAGAGAACCAGTCCAGAGCGGGGGGAGAGAACCAGTTCAGTGTTGGGGGAGAGAACCAGTCCAGTGTTGGGGGAGAGAACCAGCCCAGTGTTGGGGGAGAGAACCAGCCCAGTGTTGGGGGAGAGAACCAGCCCAGTGTTGGGGAGAGAATGAGCCCATTGTTTCGGGAAAGAACCAGCCCAGTGTTGGGGGCGACAACCTGCCCAGTGTTGGGGGAGAGAACCAGCCCAGTGTTGGGAGAGAACCAGCCCAGTGTTGGGGAGAACACCAGCCCAGTGTTTGGGGAGAGGAACCAGCCCAGTGTTTGGTGAGGGGAACTGCCCAGTGTTTGTGGAGAGAATGAGCCCAGTGTTGCGGGAGAGAACCAGCCTAGTACAGGGGAGAGAATCAGCCCAGTGTCGAGGGAGAGAACCTGCCAAGTGTTGAGGGAGAGAACCTGCCCAGTGTTGGGGGAGAGAACCAGCCCAGTGCGGGGGAGAGAACCAGCCCAGTGTTGGGGAGAGAACCAGCCCAGTGTTGGGGAGAGAACCAGCCGAGTGTTGGGGAGCTAACCAGCGCAGTGCGGGGGAGAGAATTGGCCTAGTGCAGGGGAGAGAACCAGCCCAGTGTTGGGGAGAACACCAGCCCAGTGTTGGGGGAGAGAACCAGCCCAGTGTTGGGGGAGAGACCCAGCCCAGTGTGAGGGAGAGAACCAGCCCAGTGTTGAGAGAGAACCAGCCCAGTGTTGCGGGAGAGAACCAGCCCAGTGATTGGGGGGAGAACCAGTCCAGTGTTGGGGGAGAGAACTAGCCCAGTGTTGGGGGAGAGAACAAGCCCAGTGTTGGGGGAGAGAAGCAGCCCAGTGTTGGGGGAGAGAACCAGCCCAGTGTTGGGGGAGAGAACCAGCCCAGTGTTGGGAGAGAACCAGCCCAGTTTTGGGGAGAACACCAGCCCAGTGTTTGGAGAGAGAAATTACCCAGTGTTTGGGGAGGGAATCTGCCCAGTGTTTGGGGAGAGAACGAGCCCAGTGCAGGGGAGAGAACCAGCCCAGTGCAGGGGGAGAGAACCAGCCCAGTGTTGGGGGAGAGAACCAGCCCTGTGTTGAGGAGAGAACCAGCCCTGTGTTGGGGGAGAGAACCACCCCAGTGCGGGGGAGAGAACCAGCCCAGTGTGGGGGGAGAGAACCAGCGTAGTGCTTTGGAGAGAATTGGCCTAGTGCTGGGGAGAAAACCAGCCCAGTGTTGGGGAAAACACTCGCTCAGTATTGGGGGAGAGAACCAGCCCAGTGTTGGGGGAGAGAACCAGCCCAGTGTTGGGAGCTAACCAGCCCAGTGTTGGGAGAGAAACAGCCCAGTGTTGGGGGAGTACACCAGTCCATTGTTGGTGGAGAGAACCAGCCCAGTGTTGGGAAGAAACCAAACCAGTGTTGGGTGAGAGAATCAGCCTAGTGCGGGGGGAGAGAACCAGCCAATGCAAAGGGAGAGACCCAGCCCAGTGTTGCGGGTAGATGACCACTCCAGTGCGGGAGAGAGAACAAGCCCAGTGCTGGGGAGAGGACCAGCTCAGTTGGAGGGGAGAACCAGCCCACTGTTGGGGAGAGAATGAGTCCAATGCGGGGGGGAGAACGAGCCCAGTGTTGTGGGAGTGAACCAGCCCAGTGTTGGGGAGCGAACCAGCCCAGTGTTGGGGAGAGGAGCAACCCAGTGTTGGGGAGAGAACCAGCCTAGTGTGGGAGGAGAGAACCAGCCCATTGTTGGGAAGAGAACCAGCCCAGTGTTGGGGAGAGAACCAGCCCAGAGTCTGGGGAGAGAACGAGCCCAGTGGGGGGGGAGAAAACCAGCCCACTGCGCTGCGAGAGAACCAGCCCAGTGCGGCCGGAGAGGACCAGTCCAGTGTTGGAGAGAGAACTAGCCCAGTGTTGGGGACAGAACGACCCCAGTGTTTGGGGAGAGAACCTCCCCTGCGCAGGAGAGAGAACAAGCCCATTGTTGGGAACAGAACCAAACCAGTGTTGGGGGAGAGAACCAGCCCAGCGTCGGGGAGAGAACCAGCCCAGCGTGGGGGAGAGAACCAACCCAGTGTTGGGGGAGAGAACCAGCCCAGTGTTGGGGGAGAGAACCAGCCCAGTGTTGGGGGAGAGAACCAGCCCAGTGTTGGGGAGAGAGAACCAGCCCAGCGTGGGGGAGACACCCTGCCCAGTTTTGGGGGAGAGAACCAGCCCAGTGTTGGGAGAGAACCAGCCCAGTGTTGGGGAGAACACCAGCCCAGTGTTTGGGGAGAGAAACTACCCAGTGTTTGGGGAGGGGAACTGCCCAGTGTTTGGGGAGAGAACGATCCCAGTGTTGGGGGAGAGAACCAGCCTAGTGCAGGGGAGAGAACCAGCCAAGTGTCGAGGGAGAGAACCTGCCCATTGTTGAGGGAGAGAACCTGCTCAGTGTTGGGGGAGAGAACCAGCCCAGTGCGGGGGAGAGAACCAGCCCAGTGTTGGGAGAGAACCAGCCCAGTGTTGGGGGAGAGAACTAGCCTAGTGTTGAGTGAGAGAACCAGCCCAGTGTTGGGGAGAGAAGCAGCCCAGTGTTGGGGAGAGAAGCAGCCCAGTGTTGGGGAGAGAACCAGCCCAGTGCGGGGGAGAGAATTGGCCGAGTGCAGGGGAGAGAACCAGCCCAGTGTTGGGGAGAACATCAGCCCAGTGTTGGGGGAGAGAACCAGCCTAGTGCGGGGGGAGAGAACCAGCCCAGTGTTGAGTGAGAGAACCAGCCCAGTGACGGGGGAGAGAACCAGTCCAGTGTTGGGGGAGAGAACTAGCCCAGTGTTGGGGGAGAGAACAAGCCCAGTGTTGGTGGAGAGAACCAGCCCAGTGTTGGGAAGAGAACCAAACCAGTGTTGGGTGAGTGAATCAGTCTAGTGCGGGGGGAGAGAACCAGCCCAGTGCAAAGGGGGAGACCCAGCCCAGTGTTGCGGGTAGATGACCAGTCCAGTGCGGGGGAGAGAAACATCCCAGTGCATGGGGAGAGAAACAGCACAGTGTTTGGTGAGAGAACGAGCCCAGTGTTGCGTGAGAGAACCAGTCTAGTGCGGGGGGAGAGAACCAGCCCAGTGTTGGGAAGAGAACCAAACCAGTGTTGGGGGAGAGAACCAGCCCATTGTTGGGGGAGAGAACCAGCCCAGTGTTGGGAAGAGAACCAGCCCAGTGTTGAGTGAGAGAACCAGCCCAGTGCGGGGGGAGAGAACCAGTCCAGTGTTGGGGGAGAGAATTAGCCCAGTGTTGGGAAGAGAACCAGCCCAGTGTTGGGTGAGAGAGCGAGCCCAGTGTAGAGTGAGAGAATGACCCCAGTGTTTGGGGAGAGAACCAATCCAGTGTTGGGAGAGAGAACCAGCCCAGTGTTGGGAAGAGAACCAGCCCAGTGTTGGGTGAGAGAACGAGACCAGTATTGAGTGAGAGAACCAGCCCAGAGCGGGGGGAGAGAACCAGTTCAGTGTTGGGGGAGAGAACCAGCCCAGTGTTGGGGGAGAGAACCAGCCCAGTGTTGGGGAGAGAATGAGCCCATTGTTTCGGGAAAGAACCAGCCCAGTGTTGGGTAGAACACCAGCCCAGTGTTGGGGGCGACAACCTGCCCAGTGTTGGGGGAGAGAACCAGCCCAGTGTTGGGAGAGAACCAGCCCAGTGTTGGGGAGAACACCAGCCCAGTGTTTGGGTAGAGGAACTACCTAGTGTTTGGGGAGGGGAACTGCCCAGTGTTTGGGGAGAGAATGAGCCCAGTGTTGGGGGAGAGATCCAGCCTAGTACAGGGGAGAGAATCAGCCCAGTGTCGAGGGAGAGAACCTGCCAAGTGTTGAGGGAGAGAACCTGCCCAGTGTTGGGGGAGAGAACCAGCCCAGTGCGGGGGAGAGAACCAGCCCAGTGTTGGGGAGAGAACCAGCCCAGTGTTGGGAGAGAACCAGCCCAGTGTGGGGGAGAGAACCAGCCCAGTGTTGGGAGAGAACCAACCCAGTTTTGGGGAGAACACCAGCCCAGTCTTTGGGGAGAGAAATTACCTAGTGTTTGGGGAGGGAATCTGCCCAGTGTTGGGGGAGAGAACCAGCCCAGTGTGGGGGAGAGAAACATCCCAGTGCAGGGGGAGAGAACCAGTCCAGTGTTGCGTGAGAGAACCAGCCTAGTGCAGGGGGAGAGAACCAGCCCAGTGTTGGGAAGAGAACCAAACCAGTGTTGGGGGAGAGAACCAGCCCATTGTTGGGGGAGAGAACCAGTCCAGTGTTGGGGGAGAGAATTAGCCCAGTGCATTGGAAGAGAACCAGCCCAGTGTTGGGTGAGTGAACGAGCCCAGTGTTGAGTGAGAGAACCAGCCCAGTGCGGGGGGAGAGAACCAGTTCAGTGTTGGGGGAGAGAACCAGTCCAGTGTTGGGGGAGAGAACCAGCCCAGTGTTGGGGGAGAGAACCAGCCCAGTGTTGGGGAGAGAATGAGCCCATTGTTTCGGGAGAGAACCAGCCCAGTGTTGGGTAGAACACCAGACCAGTGTTGGGGGCGACAACCTGCCCAGTGTTGGGGGAGAGAACCAGCCCAGTGTTGGGAGAGAACCAGCCCAGTGTTTGGGGAGAGGAACCAGCCCAGTGTTGGGAGAGAACCAGCCCAGTGTTGGGAGAGAACCAGCCCAGTGTTTGGGGAGGGGAACTGCCCAGTGTTTGGGGAGAGAATGAGCCCAGTGTTTGGGGAGAGAACCAAACCAGTGTTGGGGGAGAGAACCAGCCCAGCTTTGGGAGAGAACCAGCCTAGTGTTGGGGAGAACACCAGTCCAGTGTTTGGGGAGATAACCAGCACAGCATTGGGGGAGAGAACTAGCCCAGTTCGGGGGTAGAGAAACAGCCAAGTGCAGGGGCGGGGGGGGGAATCCAACCCACTGCGGGGGGAGAGAACCAGCCCAGTGCGGGTGGAGAGAACCAGCCCAGTGTTGGGGAGAGAACCAGCCCAGTGCGGAGGAGAGAACCAGTCCAGTGTTGGTGAGTGAACGAGCCCAGTGTTTGGGGTGAGAACCAGCCCAATGTTGGGGGGAAAGAAACAGCCCAGTGTTGTGGAGAGAACCAGTCCAGTCATGGGGGGGAGAGAACCAGCCCAGTGAAGGGGGAGAGAACCAGCGCAGTGTTGGGGAGAGTACCAGCCCAGTGCGGGGGAGAGAACCAGTCAAGTGCAGGGGGAGAGAACCAGCCCAGTGTTGGGGGAGAGAACCAGCCCAGTGATGGGGGGGAGAGAACCAGCCCAGTGCGGGGGGAGAGAACCAGCCCAGTGTTGGGGAGAGAACCAGCCCAGTGCGGGGGGAGAGAACCAGCCCAGTGTTAGGGGAGAGAACCAGCCCAGTGTTGGGGAGAGAACCAGCCCTGTGTGGGGGGAGAGAACTAGCCCAGTGTTGGGGAGAGAACCAGCCCAGTGTCTGGGGAGAGAGCCAGCCCAGTGTGGGGGGAGAGAACCAGCCCAGTGTGGTGGGAGAGAACCAGCCCAGTGTTGGGGAGAGAACCAGCCCAGTGTTGGGGAGAGAACCAGCCCAGTGTCTGGGGAGAGAACCAGCCCAGTGTTGGAAGAGAACCAGCCCAGTGTTGGGAAGAGAACCAAACCAGTGTTGGGGGAGAGCACCAGCCAAGTGTTGGGGGAGAGAATGAGCCCAGTGTTTGGGGAGATAACCAGCCCAGCATTAGGGGAGAGAACTAGCCCAGTTCGGGGGGAGAGAAACAGCCAAGTGCAGGGGCGGGGGGGGGGGCGGAATCCAACCCACTGCGGGGGGAGAGAACCAGCCCAGTGCGGTGGGAGATGACCAGTCCAGTGTTAGTGAGAGAAACAGCCCAATGCGGGTGAGAAATCCAGCCCAGTGCAGGGGGGTGAACTAGCCCAGTGTTGAGGAGAACACCAGCCCAGTGTTGGGGGAGAGAACCAGCGCAGTGCGGGGGGAGAGAACCAGCCCAGTGCGGGTGGAGAGAACCAGCCCAGTGTTGGGGAGAGAACCAGCCCAGTGCAGGGGGAGCGGACCAGCCCAGTGCAGGGGGAAGATAACCAACACAGAACAGGGGAGAGAACCAGCCCAGTGTTGCGGGTAGATAACCAGACCAGTGCGGAGGAGAGAACCAGTCCAGTGTTGGTGAGTGAACGAACCCAGTGTTTGGGGAGAGAACCAGTCCAGTGTTGGGGAGAGAATCAGCCCAGTGCAGGGGAGAACACCAGCCCACTGTTGGGGAGAGAACGAGCCCTGTGTTTGGGGAGAGAACCAATCCAGTGTTGGGAAGAGAACCAGCCCAGTGTTGGGAGAGAGAACCAGCCCAGTGCAGGGGAGAGAACCAGCCCAGTGCCAGGGAGAATGCCAGCCCAGTGTTAGGGGAGAGACCCAGCCATGTGCGGGGAGAGAGAACCAGCCCAGTGCGGGGGGATGAAAACCAGCCCAGTGTTTGGGGTGAGAACCAGCGCAGGGTATGGGGTGAGAAACAGCCCAGTGAAGGGGGGGAGAGAACCAGCCCAATGTGGGGGGAGAGAGAACCAGCCCAGTGTTGGGGAGAGAGCCAGCCCAGTGAAGGGCGAAAGAACCAACGCAGTGTTGGGGAGAGAACCAGCCAAGTGCAGGGGGAGAGAACCAGCCCAGTGAAGGGGGAGCGAACCAGCCCAGTGATGGGGGTGAGAGAACCAGCCCAGTGATGGGGTGAGAGAACCAGCCCAGTGAAGGGGGAGAGAACCAGCGCAGTGTTGGGGAGAGAACCAGACCAGTGCAGGGGAGAACACCAGCCCACTGTTGGGGAGAGAACGTGCCCAGTGTTTGGGTAGAGAACCAGTCCAGTGTTGGGAAGAGAACCAGCCCAGTGTTGGAGAGAGAATCAGCCCAGTGCACGGGAGAGAACCAGCCCAGTGCCAGGGAGAATGCCAGCCCAGTGTTAGGGGAGAGACCCAACCATGTGCGGGGAGAGAGAACCAGCCCAGGGTATGGGGTGAGAACCAGCGCAGTGTTGGGGAGAGAACCAGTCCAGTCATGGGGGGGAGAGAACCAGCCCAATGTGGGGGGAGAGAGAACCAGCCCAGTGAAGGGGGAGAGAACCAACGCAGTGTTGGGGAGAGAACCAGCCCAGTGCGGGGGAGAGAACCAGCCCAGTGTTGGGGGGAAAGAAACAGCCCAGTGTTGTGGAGAGAACCAGTCCAGTCATGGGGGGGAGAGAACCAGCCCAATGTGGGGGGAGAGAGAACTAGCCCAGTGTTGGGGAGAGAGCCAGCCAAGTGCAGGGGGAGAGAACCAACGCAGTGTTGGGGAGAGAACCAGCCCAGTGGGGGGGAGAGAACCAGCCAAGTGCAGGGGGAGAGAACCAGCCCAGTGTTGGGGGAGCGAACCAGCCCAGTGATGGGGGGGAGAGAACCAGCCCAGTGATGGGGGTGAGAGAACCAGCCCAGTGTTGGGGAGAGAACCAGCCCAGTGAGGGGGGAGAGAACCAGCCCAGTGTTAGGGGAGAGAATCAGCCCAGTGTCTGGGGAGAAAACCAGCCCTGTGTTGGGGGAGAGAATCAGACCAGTGTTGGGGAGAGAATGAGCCCATTGTTTGGAGAGAGAACCAGCCCAGTGTTAGGAAGAGAACGAGCCCAGTGTGGGGGGAGAGAATCAGCCCAGTGTCTGGGGAGAGAACCAGCCCAGTGTCTGCGGAGAGAACCAGCCCAGTGTTGGGGGAGAGAATCAGACCAGTGTTGGGGAGAGAATGAGCCCATTGTTTGGAGAGAGAACCAGCCCAGTGTTGGGGGAGAGAACCAGCCCACTGTTGGAAGAGAACCAGCCCAGTGTTGGGGGAGAGAACCAGCCCAGTGTTGGGGGAGAGAACCAGCCCAGTGTGGGGGGAGAGAACCGGCCCAGTGTTGGGGGAGAGCACCAGCCCAGTGTTAGGGGAGAGAACTAGCCCAGTGTGGGGGGAGAGAACCAGCCCAGTGTTGGGGAGAGAACCAGCCCATTGTTTGGGGAGAGAACCAGCCCAGTGTTGGGGAGAGAACCAGCCCAGTGTTAGGGGAGAGAACCAGCCCAGTGTTGGGGGAGAGAACCAGACCAGTGTTGGGGAGAGAATGAGCCCATTGTTTGGGGAGAGAACCAGCACAGTGTTGGGGAGAGAACCAGCCCAGTGTTGGGGGAGAGAAACAGCCCAGTGTTGGGGGAGAGACTCAGACCAGTGTTGGGGAGAGAATGAGCCCATTGTTTGGAGAGAGAACCAGCCCAGTGTTGGGGGAGAGAACCAGCCCACTGTTGGAAGAGAACCAGCCCAGTGTTGGGAAGAGAACCAAACCAGTGTTGGGGGAGAGAACCAGCCCAGTGTTGGGGGAGAGAACCAGCCCAGTGTTGGGGGAGAGTACCAGCCAAGTGTTGGGGGAGAGAACCAGCCCAGTGTTGGGGGAGAGAACCAGCCCAGTGTTGGAGGAGAGAACCAGCCCAGTGTTGGGAAGAGAACCAAACCAGTGTTGGAGGAGAGTACCAGCCAAGTGTTGGGGGAGAGAACCAGCCCAGTTTTGGGAGAGAACCAGCCCACTGTTGGGGAGAACACCAGCCCAGTGTTTGGGGAGATAACCAGCCCAGCATTGGGGGAGAGAAAAAGCCCAGTTCGGGGGTAGAGAAACAGCCACGTGCAGGGGCGGGGGGGGGGGGAATCCAACCCACTGCGGGGGGAGAGAACCAGCCCAGTGTGGTGGGAGATGACCAGTCCAGTGTTGGTGAGAGAAACAGCCCAATGCAGGTGAGAAATCCAGCCCAGTGCAGGGGGGTGAACTAGCCCAGTGTTGAGGAGAACACCAGCCCAGTGTTGGGGGAGAGAACCAGCGCAGTGCGGGGGGAGAGAACCAGCCCAGTGCGGGTGGAGAGAACCAGCCCAGTGTGGGGGGAGAACCAGCCCAGTGCAGCGGGAGCGGACTAGCCCAGTGCAGGGGGAAGATAACCAACACAGAACAGTGGAGAGTACCAGCCCAGTGTTAGGGGAGAGAACCAGCCCAGTGTTAGGGGAGAGGACCAGCCCAGTGTTGGAGGAGAGAACCAGCCCAGTGTTGGGGAGAGAGCCAGCCCAGTGTTGGGGAGAGAACCAGCCCAGTGCCTGGGGAGAGAACCAGCCCAGTGTCTGGGGAGAGAACCAGCCCAGTGCAGGGGAGAGGACCAGTCCAGTGTTGGGGAGAGAACCAGCCCAGTGTTGGGGAGAGAAACTGCCCAGTGTTGGGGAGTGAACCAGCCCAGTGTTGGGGAGAGAAACTGCCCAGTGTTGGGGAGTGAACCAGCCCAGTGTTGGGTAGAGAAACTGCCCAGTGCAGGGGTGTACACCAGCCCACTGTTGGGGAGAGAACGTGCCCAGTGTTTGGGGAGAGAACCAGCCCAGTGTTGGGAAGAGAACCAGCCCAGTGTGGGGGGAGAGAACCAGCCCAGTGCAGGGGAGAGGACCAGTCCAGTGTTGGGGAGAGAACCAGCCCAGTGAGGGGGGAGAGAACCAGCCCAGTGTTGGGAAGAGAACCAGCCCAGTGTGGGGGGAGAGAACCAGCCCAGTGTTGGGGAGTGAACCAGCCCAGTGTTGGGTAGAGAAACTGCCCAGTGCAGGGGTGAACACCAGCCCACTGTTGGGGAGAGAACGTGCCCAGTGTTTGGGGAGAGAACCAGCCCAGTGTTGGGAAGAGAACCAGCCCAGTGTGGGGGGAGAGAACCAGCCCAGTGCAGGGGAGAGGACCAGTCCAGTGTTGGGGAGAGAACCAGCCCAGTGAGGGGGGAGAGAACCAGCCCAGTGTTGGGAAGAGAACCAGCCCAGTGTGGGGGGAGAGAACCAGCCCAGTGTTGGGGAGTGAACCAGCCCAGTGTTGGGGAGAGAAACTGCCCAGTGTTGGGGAGAGAACCAGCCCAGTGCAGGGGAGAACACCAGCCCACTGTTGGGGAGAGAACGTGCCCAGTGTTTGGGTAGAGAACCAGTCCAGTGTTGGAGAGAGAATCAGCCCAGTGCCAGGGAGAATGCCAGCCCAGTGATAGGGGAGAGACCCAGCCATGTGCGGGGAGAGAGAACCAGCCCAGTGATGGGGGTGAGAGAACCAGCCCAGTGATGGGGTGAGAGAACCAGCCTAGTGCGGGGGGAGAGAACCAGCCCAGTGTTGGGAAGAGAACGAGCCCAGTGTGGGGGGCGAGAATCAGCCCAGTGTTGGGGAGAGAATCAGCCCAGTGTTGGGGGAGAGAACCAGACCAGTGTTGGGGAGAGAATGAGCCCATTGTTTGGAGAGAGAACCAGCCCAGTGTTGGGGGAGAGAACCAGCCCACTGTTGGAAGAGAACCAACCCAGTGTTGGGAAGAGTTGGGGGAGAGAACCAGCCCAGTGCGGGTGGAGAGAACCAGCCCAGTGTTGGGGAGAGAACCAGCCCAGTGCAGGGGGAGCGGACCAGCCCAGTGCAGGGGGAAGATAACCAACACAGAACAGGGGAGAGAACCAGCCCAGTGTTAGGGGAGAGAACAAGCCCACTGTTAGGGGAGAGGACCAGCCCAGTGTTGGGGGAGAGAACCAGCCCAGTGTTGGGGAGAGAACCAGCCCAGTGTTAGGGGAGAGGACCAGTCCAGTGTTGGGGAGAGAAACAGCCCAGAGTGGGGGGAGAGAACCAGCCCAGTGTTGGGGAGAGAACCAGCCCAGTGTTGGGGAGAGAACCAGCCCAGTTTTGGGAGAGAACCAGCCCACTGTTGGGGAGAACACCAGCCCAGTGTTTGGGGAGATAACCAGCCCAGCATTGGGGGAGAGAAAAAGCCCAGTTCGGGGGTAGAGAAACAGCCACGTGCAGGGGCGGGGGGGGGGGGAATCCAACCCACTGCGGGGGGAGAGAACCAGCCCAGTGTGGTGGGAGATGACCAGTCCAGTGTTGGTGAGAGAAACAGCCCAATGCAGGTGAGAAATCCAGCCCAGTGCAGGGGGGTGAACTAGCCCAGTGTTGAGGAGAACACCAGCCCAGTGTTGGGGGAGAGAACCAGCGCAGTGCGGGGGGAGAGAACCAGCCCAGTGCGGGTGGAGAGAACCAGCCCAGTGTGGGGGGAGAACCAGCCCAGTGCAGCGGGAGCGGACTAGCCCAGTGCAGGGGGAAGATAACCAACACAGAACAGTGGAGAGTACCAGCCCAGTGTTAGGGGAGAGAACCAGCCCAGTGTTAGGGGAGAGGACCAGCCCAGTGTTGGAGGAGAGAACCAGCCCAGTGTTGGGGAGAGAGCCAGCCCAGTGTTGGGGAGAGAACCAGCCCAGTGCCTGGGGAGAGAACCAGCCCAGTGTCTGGGGAGAGAACCAGCCCAGTGCAGGGGAGAGGACCAGTCCAGTGTTGGGGAGAGAACCAGCCCAGTGTTGGGGAGAGAAACTGCCCAGTGTTGGGGAGTGAACCAGCCCAGTGTTGGGGAGAGAAACTGCCCAGTGTTGGGGAGTGAACCAGCCCAGTGTTGGGTAGAGAAACTGCCCAGTGCAGGGGTGAACACCAGCCCACTGTTGGGGAGAGAACGTGCCCAGTGTTTGGGGAGAGAACCAGCCCAGTGTTGGGAAGAGAACCAGCCCAGTGTGGGGGGAGAGAACCAGCCCAGTGCAGGGGAGAGGACCAGTCCAGTGTTGGGGAGAGAACCAGCCCAGTGAGGGGGGAGAGAACCAGCCCAGTGTTGGGAAGAGAACCAGCCCAGTGTGGGGGGAGAGAACCAGCCCAGTGTTGGGGAGTGAACCAGCCCAGTGTTGGGTAGAGAAACTGCCCAGTGCAGGGGTGAACACCAGCCCACTGTTGGGGAGAGAACGTGCCCAGTGTTTGGGGAGAGAACCAGCCCAGTGTTGGGAAGAGAACCAGCCCAGTGTGGGGGGAGAGAACCAGCCCAGTGCAGGGGAGAGGACCAGTCCAGTGTTGGGGAGAGAACCAGCCCAGTGAGGGGGGAGAGAACCAGCCCAGTGTTGGGAAGAGAACCAGCCCAGTGTGGGGGGAGAGAACCAGCCCAGTGTTGGGGAGTGAACCAGCCCAGTGTTGGGGAGAGAAACTGCCCAGTGTTGGGGAGAGAACCAGCCCAGTGCAGGGGAGAACACCAGCCCACTGTTGGGGAGAGAACGTGCCCAGTGTTTGGGTAGAGAACCAGTCCAGTGTTGGGAAGAGAACCAGCCCAGTGTTGGAGAGAGAATCAGCCCAGTGCCAGGGAGAATGCCAGCCCAGTGATAGGGGAGTGACCCAGCCATGTGCGGGGAGAGAGAACCAGCCCAGTGATGGGGGTGAGAGAACCAGCCCAGTGATGGGGTGAGAGAACCAGCCCAGTGTGGGGGGCGAGAATCAGCCCAGTGTTGGGGAGAGAATCAGCCCAGTGTTGGGGGAGAGAACCAGACCAGTGTTGGGGAGAGAATGAGCCCATTGTTTGGAGAGAGAACCAGCCCAGTGTTGGGGGAGAGAACCAGCCCAGTGTTGGGAAGAGTTGGGGGAGAGAACCAGCGCAGTGCGGGGGGAGAGAACCAGCCCAGTGCGGGTGGAGAGAACCAGCCCAGTGTTGGGGAGAGAACCAGCCCAGTGCAGGGGGAGCGGACCAGCCCAGTGCAGGGGGAAGATAACCAACACAGAACAGGGGAGAGAAGCAGCCCAGTGTTAGGGGAGAGAACAAGCCCACTGTTAGGGGAGAGGACCAGCCCAGTGTTGGGGGAGAGAACCAGCCCAGTGTTGGGGAGAGAACCAGCCCAGTGTTAGGGGAGAGAACCAGCCCAGTGTTAGGGGAGAGAACCAGCCCAGTGCCAGGGGAGAGAACCAGCCCATTGTTTGGGGAGAGAACCAGCCCAGTGCAGGGGAGAGGACCAGTCCAGTGTTGGGGAGAGAAACAGCAAAGTGTTGGGGAGAGAACCAGCCCAGTGTTGGGTAGAGAAACTGCCCAGTGCAGGGGAGAACACCAGCCCACTGTTGGGGAGAGAAGGTGCCCAGTGTTTGGGGAGAGTACCAGCCCAGTGTTGGGAAGAGAACCAGCCCAGTGTCTGGGGAGAGAACCAGCCCAGTGCAGGGGAGAGGACCAGTCCATTGTTGGGGAGAGAACCAGCCCAGTGAGGGGGGAGAGAACCAGCCCAGTGTTGGGAAGAGAACCAGCCCAGTGTGGGGGGAGAGAACCAGCCCAGTGTTGGGGAGTGAACCAGCCCAGTGTTGGGGAGAGAACCAGCCCAGTGTCTGGGGAGAGAACCAGCCCAGTGCAGGGGAGAGGACCAGTCCATTGTTGGGGAGAGAACCAGCCCAGTGAGGGGGGAGAGAACCAGCCCAGTGTTGGGAAGAGAACCAGCCCAGTGTGGGGGGAGAGAACCAGCCCAGTGTTGGGGAGTGAACCAGCCCAGTGTTGGGGAGAGAACCAGCCCAGTGCAGGGGAGAACACCAGCCCACTGTTGGGGAGAGAACGTGCCCAGTGTTTGGGTAGAGAACCAGTCCAGTGTTGGGAAGAGAACCAGCCCAGTGTTGGAGAGAGAATCAGCCCAGTGCAGGGGAGAGAACCAGCCCAGTGCCAGGGAGAATGCCAGCCCAGTGTTAGGGGAGAGACCCAGCCATGTGCGGGGAGAGAGAACCAGCCCAGTGTTTGTGGTGAGAACCAGCCCAGTGTTTTGGGAGAGAACCAGCCCAGTGACGGGGGAGAGAACCAGCCCAGTGTTGGGGAGAGAACCAGCCCAGTGTTGGGGGGAAAGAAACAGCCCAGTGACGGGGGAGAGAACCAACGCAGTGTTGGGGAGAGAACCAGCCCAGTGATGGGGGGGAGAGAACCAGCCAAGTGCAGGGGGAGAGAACCAGCCCAGTGTTGGGGGAGCGAACCAGCCCAGTGATGGGGGGGAGAGAACCAGCCCAGTGATGGGGGTGAGAGAACCAGCCCAGTGATGGGGTGAGAGAACCAGCCCAGTGCGGGGGGAGAGAACCAGCCCAGTGTTGGGGAGAGAACCAACCCAGTTAGGGGGGAGAGAACCAGCTCAGTGCGGGGGGAGAGAACCAGCCCAGTGTTAGGGGAGAAAACCAACCCAGTTAGGGGGGAGAGAACCAGCCCAGTGAGGGGGGAGAGATCCAGCTCAGTGAGGGGGGAGAGAACCAGCCCAGTGTTGGGTAGAGAACGAGCCCAGTGTAGGGGGCGAGAATCAGCCCAGTGTTGGGGAGAGAATCAGCCCAGTGTCTGGGGAGAAAACCAGCCCTGTGTTGGGGGAGAGAATCAGACCAGTGTTGGGGAGAGAATGAGCCCATTGTTTGGAGAGAGAACCAGCCCAGTGTTAGGAAGAGAACGAGCCCAGTGTGGGGGGAGAGAATCAGCCCAGTGTCTGGGGAGAGAACCAGCCCAGTGTTGGGGGAGAGAACCAGCCCAGTGTTGGGAAGAGAACCAAACCAGTGTTGGGGGAGAGCACCAGCCCAGTGTTGGGGAGTGAACCAGCCCAGTGTTGGGAAGAGAACCAAACCAGTGTTGGGGGAGAGTACCAGCCAAGTGTTGGGGGAGAGAACCAGCCCAGTGTTGGGGGAGAGAACCAGCCCAGTGTTGGAGGAGAGAACCAGGCCAGTTTTGGGAGAGAACCAGCCCACTGTTGGGGAGAACACCAGCCCAGTGTTTGGGGAGATAACCAGCCCAGCATTTGGGGAGAGAACTAGCCCAGTTCAGGGGTAGAGAAACAGCCACGTGCAGGGGCGGGGGGGGAATCCAACCCACTGCGGGGGGAGAGAACCAGCCCAGTGCGGTGGGAGATGACCAGTCCAGTGTTGGTGAGAGAAACAGCCCAATGCGGGTGAGAAATCCAGCCCAGTGCAGGGGGGTGAACTAGCCCAGTGTTGAGGAGAACACCAACCCAGTGTTGGGGGAGAGAACCAGCGCAGTGCGGGGGGAGAGAACCAGCCCAGTGCGGTGGGAGATGATCAGTCCAGTGTTGGTGAGAGAAACAGCCCAATGCAGGTGAGAAATCCCGCCCAGTGCAGGGGGGTGAACTAGCCCAGTGTTGAGGATAACACCAGCCCAGTGTTGGGGGAGAGAACCAGCGCAGTGCGGGGGGAGAGAACCAGCCCAGTGCGGGTGGAGAGAACCAGCCCAGTGTTGGGGAGAGAACCAGCCCAGTGCAGCGGGAGCGGACCAGCCCAGTGCAGGGGGAAGATAACCAACACAGAACAGGGGAGAGAACCAGCCCAGTGTTAGGGGAGAGAACAAGCCCAGTGTTAGGGGAGAGGACCAGCCCAGTGTTGGGGGAGAGAACCAGCCCAGTGTTGGGGAGAGAACCAGCCCAGTGTTAGGGGAGAGAACCAGCCCAGTGTTAGGGGAGAGAACCAGCCCAGTGTTAGGGGAGAGAACCAGCCCAGTGTTGGGGAGAGAACCAGCCCAGTGCCAGGGTAGAGAACCAGCCCAGTGTCTGGGGAGAGAACCAGCCCAGTGCAGGGGAGAGGACCAGTCCAGTGTTGGGGAGAGAAACAGCAAAGTGTTGGGGAGAGAACCAGCCCAGTGTTGGGTAGAGAAACTGCCCAGTGCAGGGGAGAACACCAGCCCAGTGTTGGGGAGAGAAGGTGCCCAGTGTTTGGGGAGAGTACCAGCCCAGTGTTGGGAAGAGAACCAGCCCAGTGTCTGGGGAGAGAACCAGCCCAGTGCAGGGGAGAGGACCAATCCATTGTTGGGGAGAGAACCAGCCCAGTGAGGGGGGAGAGAACCAGCCCAGTGTTGGGAAGAGAACCAGCCCAGTGTGGGGGGAGAGAACCAGCCCAGTGTTGGGGAGTGAACCAGTCCAGTGTTGGGGAGAGAAACTGCCCAGTGTTGGGGAGAGAACCAGCCCAGTGCAGGGGAGAACACCAGCCCACTGTTGGGGAGAGAACGTGCCCAGTGTTTGGGTAGAGAACCAGTCCAGTGTTGGGAAGAGAACCAGCCCAGTGTTGGAGAGAGAATCAGCCCAGTGCAGGGGAGAGAACCAGCCCAGTGCCAGGGAGAATGCCAGCCCAGTGTTAGGGGAGAGACCCAGCCATGTGCGGGGAGAGAGAACCAGCCCAGTGTTTGGGGTGAGAACCAGCCCAGTGTTTTGGGAGAGAACCAGCCCAGTGTTGGGGAGAGAACCAGCCCAGTGTTGGGGGGAAAGAAACAGCCCAGTGTTGTGGAGAGAACCAGTCCAGTCATGGGGGGGAGAGAACCAGCCCAATGTGGGGGGAGAGAGAAACAGCCCAGTGTTGGGGAGAGAGACAGCCCAGTGTTGGGGAGAGAACCAACGCAGTGTTGGGGAGAGAACCAGCCCAGTGGGGGGGAGAGGACCAGTCCAGTGTTGGGGAGAGAAACAGCCCAGTGTCTGGGGAGAGAACCAGCCCAGTGCAGGGGAGAGGACCAGTCCAGTGTTGGGGAGAGAAACAGCAAAGTGTTGGGGAGAGAACCAGCCCAGTGTTGGGTAGAGAAACTGCCCATTGCAGGGGAGAACAGCAGCCCACTGTTGGGGAGAGAACGTGCCCAGTGTTTGGGGAGAGAACCAGCCCAGTGTTGGGAAGAGAACCAGCCCAGTGTGGGGGGAGAGAACCAGCCCAGTGTTGGGGAGAGAACCAGCCCAGTGTCTGGGGAGAGAACCAGCCCAGTGCAGGGGAGAGGACCAGTCCAGTGTTGGGGAGAGAACCAGCCCAGTGAGGGGGGAGAGAACCAGCCCAGTGTTGGGAAGAGAACCAGCCCAGTGTGGGGGGAGAGAACCAGCCCAGTGCAGGGGGAGAGAAACTGCCCAGTATTGGGGAGAGAACCAGCCCAGTGCAGGGTAGAACACCAGCCCACTGTTGGGGAGAGAACGTGCCCAGTGTTTGGTTAGAGAACCAGTCCAGTGTCGGGAAGAGAACCAGCCCAGTGTTGGAGAGAGAATCAGCCCAGTGCAGGGGAGAGAACCAGCCCAGTGCCAGGGAGAATGCCAGCCCAGTGTTAGGGGAGAGACCCAGCCATGTGCGGGGAGAGAGAACCAGCCCAGTGTTTGGGGTGAGAACCAGCGCAGTGAAGGGGTAGAGAACCAGCCCAGTGATGGGGGGGAGAGAATCAGCCCAATGTGGGGGGAGAGAGAACCAGCCCAGTGTTGGGGAGAGAGCCAGCCCAGTGACGGGGGAGAGAACCAGACCAGTGTTGGGGAGAGAACCAACGCAGTGTTGGGGAGAGAACCAGCCCAGTGGGGGGGAGAGAACCAGCCAAGTGCAGGGGGAGAGAACCAGCCCAGTGTTGGGGGAGCAAACCAGCCCAGTGATGGGGGTGAGAGAACCAGCCCAGTGATGGGGTGAGAGAACCAGCCCAGTGAGGGGGGAGAGAACCAGCCCAGTGTTGGGGTGGGAACCAGCCCAGTGACGGGGGAGAGAACCAGCTCAGTGAGGGGGGAGAGAACCAGCCCAGTGCGGGGGGAGAGAACCAGCCCAGTGTTGGGGAGAGAACCAGCCCAGTGCAGGGGAGAACACCAGCCCACTGTTGGGGAGAGAACGTGCCCAGTGTTTGGGTAGAGAACCAATCCAGTGTTGGGAAGAGAACCAGCCCAGTGTTGGAGAGAGAATCAGCCCAGTGCCAGGGAGAATGCCAGCCCAGTGATAGGGGAGAGACCCAGCCATGTGCGGGGAGAGAGAACCAGCCCAGTGTTTGGGGTGAGAACCAGCCCAGTGTTTTGGGAGAGAACCAGCCCAGTGAAGGGGGAGAGAACCAGCCCAGTGACGGGGGAGAGAACCAGACCAGTGTTGGGGAGAGAACCAGCCCAGTGTTGGGGGGAAAGAAACAGCCCAGTGTTGTGGAGAGAACCAGCCCAGTGCCTGGGGAGAGAACCAGCCCAGTGTCTGGGGAGAGAACCAGCCCAGTGCAGGGGAGAGGACCAGTCCAGTGTTGGGGAGAGAAACAGCAAAGTGTTGGGGAGAGAACCAGCCCAGTGTTGGGTAGAGAAACTGCCCATTGCAGGGGAGAACACCAGCCCACTGTTGGGGAGAGAACCAGCCCAGTGTTGGGGAGTGAACCAGCCCAGTGTTGGGGAGTGAACCAGCCCAGTGTTGGGGAGTGAACCAGCCCAGTGTTGGGGAGAGAAACTGCCCAGTGTCGGGAAGAGAACCAGCCCAGTGTTGGAGAGAGAACCAGCCCAGTGCCAGGGAGAATGCCAGCCCAGTGTTAGGGGAGAGACCCAGCCATGTGCGGGGAGAGAGAACCAGCCCAGTGATGGGGTGAGAACCAGCCCAGTGAAGGGGGTGAGAACCAGCCCAGTGTTGGGCGGAAAGAAACAGCCCAGTGTTGGGGGGAAAGAAACAGCCCAGTGTTGTGGAGAGAACCAGTCCAGTCATGGGGGGGAGAGAATCAGCCCAATGTGGGGGGAGAGAGAACCAGCCCAGTGTTGGGGAGAGAAACTGCCCAGTGCAGGGGAGAACACCAGCCCACTGTTGGGGAGAGAACCAGCCCAGTGCAGGGGAGAGGACCAGTCCAGTGTTGGGGAGAGAACCAGCCCAGTGTTGGGAAGAGAACCAGCCCAGTGTGGGGGGAGAGAACCAGCCCAGTGTCTGGGGAGAGAACCAGCCCAGTGCAGGGGAGAGGACCAGTCCAGTGTTGGGGAGAGAACCAGCCCAGTGAGGGGGGAGAGAACCAGCCCAGTGTTGGGGAGTGAACCAGCCCAGTGTTGGGGAGAGAAACTGCCCAGTGTTGGGGAGAGAACCAGCCCAGTGCAGGGGAGAACACCAGCCCACTGTTGGGGAGAGAACGTGCCCAGTGTTTGGGTAGAGAACCAGTCCAGTGTTGGGAAGAGAACCAGCCCAGTGCAGGGGAGAGAACCAGCCCAGTGCCAGGGAGAATGCAAGCCCAGTGTTAGGGGAGAGACCCAGCCATGTGCGGGGAGAGAGAACCAGCCCAGTGTTTGGGGTGAGAACCAGTCCAGTCATGGGGGGGAGAGAACCAGCCCAATGTGGGGGGAGAGAGAACCAGCCCAGTGTTGGGGAGAGAACCAGCCCAGTGATGGGGGGGAGAGAACCAGCCAAGTGCAGGGGGAGAGAACCAGCCCAGTGTTGGGGGAGCGAACCAGCCCAGTGATGGGGGGGAGAGAACCAGCCCAGTGATGGGGGTGAGAGAACCAGCCCAGTGATGGGGTGAGAGAACCAGCCCAGTGCGGGGGGAGAGAACCAGCCCAGTGTTGGGGAGAGAACCAACCCAGTTAGGGGGGAGAGAACCAGCTCAGTGCGGGGGGAGAGAACCAGCCCAGTGTTGGGGAGAGAACCAACCCAGTTAGGGGGGAGAGAACCAGCCCAGTGAGGGGGGAGAGATCCAGCTCAGTGAGGGGGGAGAGAACCAGCCCAGTGTTGGGAAGAGAACGAGCCCAGTGTAGGGGGCGAGAATCAGCCCAGTGTTGGGGAGAGAATCAGCCCAGTGTCTGGGGAGAAAACCAGCCCTGTGTTGGGGGAGAGAATCAGACCAGTGTTGGGGAGAGAATGAGCCCATTGTTTGGAGAGAGAACCAGCCCAGTGTTAGGAAGAGAACGAGCCCAGTGTGGGGGGAGAGAATCAGCCCAGTGTCTGGGGAGAGAACCAGCCCAGTGTTGGGGGAGAGAATCAGACCAGTGTTGGGGAGAGAATGAGCCCATTGTTTGGAGAGAGAACCAGCCCAGTGTTGGGGGAGAGAACCAGCCCAGTGTTGGGAAGAGAACCAAACCAGTGTTGGGGGAGAGCACCAGCCAAGTGTTGGGGGAGAGAACCAGCCCAGTGTTGGGGGAGAGAACCAGCCCAGTGTTGGGGGAGAGAACCAGCCCAGTGTTGGGGAGAGAACCAGCCCAGTGTTGGGGAGAGAATGAGCCCATTGTTTGGGGAGAGAACCAGCCCAGTGTTGGGGAGAGAACCAGCCCAGTGTTGGGGAGAGAACCAGCCCAGTGTTGGGGGAGAGAACCAGACCAGTGTTGGTGAGAGAATGAGCCCATTGTTTGGAGAGAGAACCAGTCCAGTGTTGGGGGAGAGAACCAGCCCAGTGTTGGGAAGAGAACCAAACCAGTGTTGGGGGAGAGCACCAGCCAAGTGTTGGGGGAGAGAATGAGCCCAGTGTTTGGGGAGATAACCAGCCCAGCATTAGGGGAGAGAACTAGCCCAGTTCGGGGGGAGAGAAACAGCCAAGTGCAGGGGCGGGGGGGGGGGGGAATCCAACCCACTGCGGGGGGAGAGAACCAGCCCAGTGCGGTGGGAGATGACCAGTCCAGTATTGGTGAGAGAAACAGCCCAATGCGGGTGAGAAATCCAGCCCAGTGCAGGGGGGTGAACTAGCCCAGTGTTGAGGAGAACACCAGCCCAGTGTTGGGGGAGAGAACCAGCGCAGTGCAGGGGGAGAGAAACAGCCCAGTGCGGGTGGAGAGAACCAGCCCAGTGTTGGGGAGAGAACCAGCCCAGTGTTGGAGGAGAGAACCAGCCCAGTGTTGGGGGAGAGAACCAGCCCAGTGTTGGGGGAGAGAACCAGCCCAGTGTTGGGGGAGAGAACCAGCCCAGTGTTGGAGGAGAGAACCAGCCCAGTGTTGGAATGAGAACCAAACCAGTGTTGGAGGAGAGAACCAGCCCAGTTTTGGGAGAGAACCAGCCCACTGTTGGGGAGAACACCAGCCCAGTGTTTGGGGAGATAAACAGCCCAGCATTGGGGGAGAGAACTAGCCCAGATCGGGGGTAGAGAAACAGCCACGTGCAGGGGCGGGGGGGGGGAATCCAACCCACTGCGGGGGGAGAGAACCAGCCCAGTGCGGTGGGAGATGACCAGTCCAGTGTTGGTGAGAGAAACAGCCCAATGCGGGTGAGAAATCCAGCCCAGTGCAGGGGGGTGAACTAGCCCAGTGTTGAGGATAACACCAGCCCAGTGTTGGGGGAGAGAACCAGCCCAGTGCGGGTGGAGAGAACCAGCCCAGTGTTGGGGAGAGAACCAGCCCAGTGCAGGGGGAGCGGACCAGCCCAGTGCAGGGGGAAGATAACCAACACAGAACAGGGGAGAGAACCAGCCCAGTGTTAGGGGAGAGAACCAGCCCAGTGTTAGGGGAGAGGACCAGCCCAGTGTTGGGGGAGAGAACCAGCCCAGTGTTGGGGAGAGAACCAGCCCAGTGTTAGGGGAGAGAACCAAACCCAATGTTAGGGGAGAGAACCAGCCCAGTGTTAGGGGAGAGAACCAGCCCAGTGTTGGGGAGAGAACCAGCCCAGTGCCTGGGGAGAGAACCAGCCCAGTGCGTGGGGAGAGAACCAGCCCAGTGTCTGGGGAGAGAACCAGCCCAGTGCAGGGGAGAGGACCAGTCCAGTGTTGGGGAGAGAAACAGCAAAGTGTTGGGGAGAGAACCAGCCCAGTGTTGGGTAGAGAAACTGCCCAGTGCAGGGGAGAACACCAGCCCACTGTTGGGGAGAGAACGTGCCCAGTGTTTGGGGAGAGAATCAGCCCAGTGTTGGGAAGAGAACCAGCCCAGTGTGGGGGGAGAGAACCAGCCCAGTGCAGGGGAGAGGACCAGTCCAGTGTTGGGGAGAGAAACAGCCCAGTGTTGGGGAGAGAACCAGCCCAGTGTTGGGGAGAGAAACTGCCCAGTGTTGGGGAGTGAACCAGCCCAGTGTTGGGGAGAGAAACTGCCCAGTGCAGGGGAGAACACCAGCCCACTGTTGGGGAGAGAACGTGCCCAGTGTTTGGGGAGAGAACCAGCCCAGTGTTGGGGAGAGAACCAGCCCAGTGTTGGGGAGAGAACCAACCCAGTGTTGGGGAGAGAACCAGCCCAGTGTCTGGGGAGAGAACCAGCCCAGTGCAGGGGAGAGGACCAGTCCAGTGTTGGGGAGTGAACCAGCCCAGTGTTGGGGAGAGAAACTGCCCAGTGTTGGGGAGAGAACCAGCCCAGTGCAGGGGAGAACACCAGCCCACTGTTGGGGAGAGAACGTGCCCAGTGTTTGGGTAGAGAACCAGTCCAGTGCAGGGGAGAGAACCAGCCCAGTGCCAGGGAGAATGCCAGCCCAGTGTTAGGGGAGAGACCCAGCCATGTGCGGGGGTAGAGAACCAGCCCAATGTGGGGGGAGAGAGAGCCAGCCCAGTGAAGGGGGAGAGAACCAACGCAGTGTTGGGGAGAGAACCAGCCAAGTGCAGGGGGAGATAACCAGCCCAGTGTTGGGGGAGCGAACCAGCCCAGTGATGAGGGTGAGAGAACCAGCCCAGTCTTGGGGTGAGAGAACCAGCCCAGTGAGGGGGGAGAGAACCAGCTCAGTGAGGGGGGAGAGAACCAGCCCAGTGTTAGGATGAGAACGAGCCCAGTGTGGGGGGAGAGAATCAGCCCAGTGTCTGGGGAGATAACCAGCCCAGTGTCTGGGGAGAGAACCAGCCCAGTGTTGGGGGAGAGAATCAGACCATTGTTGGGGAGAGAATGAGCCCATTGTTTGGAGAGAGAACCAGCCCAGTGTTGGGAAGAGAACCAAACCAGTGTTGGGGGAGAGCACCAGCCCAGTGTTGGGGGAGAGAACCAGCCCAGTGTGGGGGGAGAGAACCAGCCCAGTGTTGGGGAGAGAACCAGCCCAGTGTTGGGGAGAGAATGAGCCCATTGTTTGGGGAGAGAACCAGCCCAGTGTTGGGGGAGAGAAATAGCCCAGTGTTGGGGAGAGAACCAGCCCAGTGTCTGGGGAGAGAACCAGCCCAGTGTTAGGGGAGAGAACCAGCCCAGTGTTAGGGGAGAGAACCAGCCCAGTGTTAGGGGAGAGAACCAGCCCAGTGTTGGGGGAGAGAACCAGACCAGTGTTGGGGAGAGAATGAGCCCATTGTTTGGAGAGAGAACCAGCCCAGTGTTCGTGAAGAGAACCAGCCCACTGTTGGAAGAGAACCAGCCCAGTGTTGGAAAGAGAACCAAACCAGTTTTGGGGGAGAGTACCAGCCAAGTGTTGGGGGAGAGAACCAGCCCAGTGTTGGGGGAGAGAACCAGCCCAGTGTTGGAGGAGAGAACCAGCCCAGTTTTGGTTAGAGAACCAGCCCACTGTTGGGGAGAGAATGAGCCCATTGTTTGGGGAGAGAACAAGCCTAGTGTTGGGGAGAACACCAGCCCAGTGTTTGGGGAGATAACCAGCCCAGCATTGGGGGAGAGAACTAGCCCAGTTCGGGGGTAGAGAAACAGCCACGTACGGGGGCGGGGGGGGAATCCAACCCACTGCGGGGGGAGAGAACCAGCCCAGTGCGGTGGGAGATGACCAGTCCAGTGTTGGTGAGAGAAACAGCCCAATGCGGGTGAGAAATCCAGCCCAGTGCAGGGGGGTGAACTAGCCCAGTGTTGAGGATAACACCAGCCCAGTGTTGGGGGAGAGAACCAGCGCAGTGCGGGGGGAGAGAACCAGCCCAGTGCGGGTGGAGAGAACCAGCCCAGTGTTGGGGAGAGAACCAGCCCAGTGCAGGGGGAGCGGACCAGCCCAGTGCAGGGGGAAGATAACCAACACAGAACAGGGGAGAGAACCAGCCCAGTGTTAGGAGAGAGAACCAGCCCAGTGTTAGGGGAGAGGACCAGCCCAGTGTTGGGGGAGAGAACCATCCCAGTGTTGGGGAGAGAACCAGCCCAGTGTTAGGGGAGAGAACCAGCCCAGTGTTAGGGGAGAGAACCAGCCCAGTGTTAGGGGAGAGAACCAGCCCAGTGTTGGGGAGAGAACCAGCCCAGTGCCTGGGGAGAGAACCAGCCCAGTGTCTGGGGAGAGAACCAGCCCAGTGCAGGGGAGAGGACCAGTCCATTGTTGGGGAGAGAAACAGCCCAGTGTTGGGGAGAGAAACTGCCGAGTGTTGGGGAGTGAACCAGCCCAGTGTTGGGTAGAGAGACTGCCCAGTGCAGGGGAGAACACCAGCCCACTGTTGGGGAGAGAACGTGCCCAGTGTTTGGGGAGAGAACCAGCCCAGTGTTGGGAAGAGAACCAGCCCAGTGCAGGGGAGAGAACCAGCCCAGTGAGGGGGGAGAGAACCAGCCCAGTGTGGGGGGAGAGAACCAGCCCAGTGAGGGGGGAGAGAACCAGCCCAGTGTGGGGGGAGAGAACCAGCCCAGTGTTGGGGAGTGAACCAGCCCAGTGTTGGGGAGAGTAACTGCCCAGTGTTGGGGAGAGAACCAACCCAGTGCAGGGGAGAACACCAGCCCACTGTTGGGGAGAGAACGTGCCCAGTGTTTGGGTAGAGAACCAGTCCAGTGTTGGGAAGAGAACCAGCCCAGTGTTGGAGAGAGAATCAGCCCAGTGCAGGGGAGAGAACCAGCCCAGTGCCAGGGAGAATGCCAGCCCAGTGTTAGGGGAGAGACCCAACCATGTGCGGGGAGAGAGAACCAGCCCAGTGTTGGGGGGAAAGAAACAGCCCAGTGTTGGGGGGAAAGAAACAGCCCAGTGTTGTGGAGAGAACCAGTCCAGTCATGGGGGGGAGAGAACCAGCCCAATGTGGGGGGAGAGAGAACCAGCCCAGTGTTGGGGAGAGAGCCAGCCCAGTTTTGGGGAGAGAACCAACGCAGTGTTGGGGAGAGAACCAGCCCAGTGCGGGGGAGAGAACCAGCCCAGTGTTGGGGGAGCGAACCAGCCCAGTGATGGGGGGGAGAGAACCAGCCCAGTGTTGGGAAGAGAACGAGCCCAGTGTGGGGGGCGAGAATCAGCCCAGTGTCTGGGGAGAAAACCAGCCCAGTGTTGGGGAGAGAATCAGCCCAGTGTCTGGGGAGAAAACCAGCCCTGTGTTGGGGAGAGAAACAGCCCAGTGTTTGAGGAGAGAACCAGCCCAGTGTTGGGGAGAGAACCAGCCCAGTGTTGGGGAGAGAACCAGCCCAGTGTTGGGGAGAGAACCAGCCCAGTGTTTGAGGAGAGAACCAGCCCAGTGTTGGGGAGAGAACCAGCCCAGTGTTTGAGGAGAGAACCAGCCCAGTGTTGGGGAGAGAACCAGCCCAGAGTTGGGAAGAGAAACAGCCCAGTGTTGGGGAGAGAACGAGCCCAGTGTTTGGCGAGAGAAGCAGTGCAGTGTTGGGGGAGAGAATCATCCCAGTGCAGGGGAGAATGCCAGCGCAGTGTTGGGGGAAAGAACCAGCCCAGTATGGGGGGACTGTAATGCTAACTTTTGAGTTTATTTCTTTATTTTTGTACATTGTACCTAAGATTTTGTACCTAAATATCTATGAACCTAAGATGGTGCCAGGAATGGCAGCTTTGCACACTTTTCACTTCTGTGATTAAGTACACATGACAATAAAATCAAATTTCACTTCTCCTTCTGATTTGAAGAAAAATGCCATGCCTGACAGAGGATCTCACAAGTAGATGCCTGGCATGTCCACCTCGCCTCTTGTTCCTCTTGATCGCCATCTTGGACAGTCCATTGGTAACAGCTGCACACACCCCATGTCCAGGAAGTTGCCATCCGGCATGTGCCAGCCTCTCCATACCATTATGGCACCTGTCCCATCCACGAAAACACTGTGCTCTCTGTCACAATGCTACATTTTGGTGTGTACCATCACCTCTCACTGCTGCAAGGACAGTTTGCGCAGACACACAGCTCATGGATTAGACTAGGCTGCACCTCTGGCCCATTTGTTCACGCTCGCTTCGTGCTCCCACTCTCTTCGTGCTCACTCACTTAGCACCTTCCTGGATGCTCACAGCCTTTGGTATTTTGACCCCTCAGCTGGAGTTGAAAGGCTCACAGTAGCACTGCATTACCTGGGAGTTTAGCATTGACTCAAGGCCAGACAGTTTGAAATGCTTCTCAGCTGGGGAAGATATGTAGCTGTACAGCATCACTCCATTTCTACCTCTATGTTTCAAGGAGAATAGGCCGTACCAAGTCCAGGGACAAATCCTTCAGGTCCCACCACCATACGTCAAGGGCAGCCTGTGATATTAATCCAATACCGGGCACAATCAGCTGTTCAGCTGAGGCAGTCAGAGGTAGGATCCTCTCCTCACATAGTGCAAGGAGCTGAATGAAGAACCCCGTACCACTTGCCTTGGCTTTTTTACTGTCCTGCTGTGGGCCATTTGCTGGTGGAATGAGGGAATGGAAGGGATCAAGGCAGTTGCAAGTGATGGTGGGGCAAAAGTGTTCCGTTGAGTGAATATGCAGTACAGATACCACGTGGGATTAATGGCATGCTGGGCTAGGTGAGACCAGGTGTGGGAAAATGTCGCAGGCGATACTGAGAGCTCTGGAGGAGGAACCTTGCTGGGAGGTGGGTACAGTAGCAGGGATAGACTGAGTGTCAGGCCACAGAGAGAGAGGATAGTGGTGCTTACACTGGCAAAGTGGAGAAGGACATCCACCCTGCACTATCAGGCATTCTCCAGATAACTGAGGCAGCACCGACCTTGGCAACAACCTCAGACCAGGCTGTTGTGTCCTTCTATGCCAGTTCCATGGGTGTAGGGCATCCTCCTCAGCAGCACCTTGTCCACCAGGACTACCAGAGTCCTATCCGTAAAGCAAGGCACCAATTTCCCTTTCTCTAACATGTCCGTGGCAAATATCACAAACCACTCAGGGCAGGTCCGGACTTAAAATATCTGCCTGAGTGCATGACAGTTTTTTTAAAGATTTGTTTCATGTTCATCTTTTGAAGATTGTGCCGTGTCTGGGATCTGGAAATATCTCAGCAGTGGTGAGAATTTCCAGTGCGGTGAGTGAGAATCAGGCAAGCATCAGACAAGTGAGGTGGGGAGCCTGGTTAATGAAGGGAGCTGCACTCCTGCAGTACTGCACTGGAGATTCAGCTGCCACCTGGGTGCTCAGGCCTCAGTTTGGAACTCAAACCTAGGGCCTTGTGTCTCAAAGGCAGAAGTGCTCCCCACTGAACAATATAATACATGGCTTGGAAAGGGTGGACGCTAAGAAATTGTTTCCATTAGGCGGGGAGATGAGGACCCGTGGGCACAGCCTTAGAATTAGAGGGGGTCAATTTAGAATGGAAATGAGGAGACATTTCTTCAGCCAGAGAGTGGTGAGCCTGTGGAATTCATTGCCCGGAGTGTAGTGGAGGCCGGGACGCTAAATGTCTTCAAGGCAATTCCTTGATGTCACAAGGAATTAAGGGCTACGGGGAGAATGCGGGTAAATGGAGTTGAAATGCCCATCAGCCATGATTAAATGGCGGAGTGGACTCGATGGGCCAAATGGCCTTATTTCCACTCCTATGTCTTATGATGTTATGGTCTTATGGACCCCGGCGAGGAATGCTTAAACCTACAGATTTTACAATAATTCAGTGAAGAGGTATAACGATATAAATGATTCCATCACCTAATTCAACCAGACAGCTCCAGTTGAAGTACTAGTACTATGATAGTGGGCAGAATGGCCTCTGACGGTCCTGTGATTTTTTATGACTGTAAAATATAATGAGACCTATGTGCCAACCTAGACAAATCATTCTTCACCTTCAGAGGTGCTAGATCGGATCATTGCTTCTCCAGTTGCCTTACTAAATATGAATATTTATTACATGTCAGCCATAGTTCAGTGATAAACCCTTAGAAGATTGTGTTTCAAATCTCACTTTGATGCTGGAGTTCAAAGTCTACGCTGCTAGTGCATACTGAGGAGATCCTGTGCTGTTGGAGGTGCTCTTTTTGAGCTGAAAAAGTAAACTGAGGCCTTGTGTGCCTCCTTTGGTAAATATAAAACATTTGTTTGGATTATTTAACAGGAAGGTTAGGGCAGATCTCCCTCATATCCTAGTCAACATTAGTCCCTCAATGAACATCACTTAAGTAGTAAGATTGCCTGGTTATCATCTCTTTGCTATTTGTGGAAGCTTGTGGTACACAAATCGATTCATACATTTTGAACATTATTACAGTGATTACACACTAAGAATTATTTTGAATGATGGATAATTTTCTGTTCAACCTCAAGTTTAGTTCTATTAAAGCCATAAGACAATAGGACAGAGGACCAGAAGTTGATCTGTCGAGCTTGCTCTGCCATTCAGTGATGTCACAGTTTACCTGATAACCCTCAATTCCACTTTCCTTCCTTTTCCTCATAACCCTTGATGCCCTTACAGCCTACCTCACATGATTAAACATTCCCATTTAAATGATATTAGTGATTTAGAATGGTAACTGTAGAACATAAGTGTAACTGGCAAGACTAAAGTTATACTGTCTGTCGTGATTCAAGTTCATCTGACTCTCATTCATAGAAGCCCCTGGTCTTGCCTGATGATTTTCCTCAGTATTAGAATTGACAGAATACACTTGTTCCTTTTGTCAAAATATCTCAGGGCTGCACAAAGAAATGTTCCCTGACATCACCGTAAACATCCCAGCTGTAACTGTAAGTTATAGAATCATTGAAACCTACCTAATGGAAAAGGTCCTTCGGCCCATCAGGTCTGTACCAAAAGTCCTTGTTCTGAACTTATGACCTAAGGATAAATGCAGGGTGACCGTCATATCTGCGGGTCCGGTTACCACGGTTTCAGTTACCCGTGGTTAACCACAGCCTGAACATAATACATGGAATATTCCAGCACCAGGGAAGAGGGGGGTGCTGGGGAGGTAAATTTCCAATTTATATGCATGGGTTGGCTACTATCCATGGTTTCGGGCATCCGCAGTCGGCCTTGGAAAGTATCCCCTGTGGGTACAAGGGGGCTACAGCAGTTTAATTCTACCTGTTCAATTCAACCCAATTTATTGTGGACAGTTCTGGTCACCACACTACTGAAATGCTGATGCTTTAGAGAGGGTACAGGAAAAGTTTACCAGGACGTTGCCTGGTCTGGGGGATTTTAGCTATGAAAAAAGGTTGGATCGGCTGTGTTTGTTTTCACTGGAACGCAGGAGATTGAGGGGTGAGCTAATAGAAGTTTATAAAATTGTGCATGGCATGGACAGAGTGGAAAGTGTGAGGCTTTTTCCTAGGGTGGAAGGGTCAATTACTAGGGGACACAGTTTCAAGGATTGGGGAGATGTTTAAAAAAGATTGGAAACAAATTTTTCACATAATAGTGAATGCCTGGAACGTGCTGCCAGAGGAGGCAGTGAAAGCAGACACAAAAGCAGCATTCAAGAAGAACCTAGGTGGACACATGGATAGAAACGGAATATTGGGATATGGATCTTAAACGTGAAGCGAGTTTTAGTATGGAAAGCTGAAAATGTGTTGCTGGAAAAGCGCAGCAGGTCAGGCAGCATCCAAGGAACAGGAGAATCAACGTTTCGGGCATAAGCCCTTCTTCAGGAAAGGCATACTAAAGTGAGGTGCAGGTTTGGAGGGCCGAAGTGCCTGTTCCTGTGCTGTATTGTTCTTTGTTCTTAACCCTTTAATCATCTAGAACAACTCAATTATTTCACACCTTAATCTTCTACACTCAGGGGAATGTAAGCTTCATTTTTGCAATCTGTCCCAGTTTTGTTTTATTCACTCACAGAATGAGGACATCACTGGTCAGGACATCATTTATTGCCCATCCCTAATTATCCAGAGGGCAGTTAAGAATCAACCACATTGTAATAATAAAAGTCATCATTTGACTTTAATTCGGGATTTCCACTCAGTTAGATGTTAGACTCTTCTCTAAAATCTCAATTACTGCCATTTATGTTTTTTTTTTCTAACCCTATAGTAGGAGGTTTTATAAAAACATAAATATTCATAAAATTTTGAACTGTAAAATGTTAACAAATCTTATATATTCTTACACTGGTAGGAAATGTTCAGAACCATTTCTAATTGTGTTGAAGTTTCAGTTAATTGTTTTGATAATTAATTTGCTCAATCTACATTATCTCTAGCTGTGCTGTGTGTGGAGGGATTCAGATTAATTTAGCACTCGAATCCTTGGATAGCAATAGCTTGAAATTCATTAGTAAACTTCAATCTCCTTCTTAGTTCTCCTCCTTTGAGGACCACTAACCTCACTTCAACCTCTCTCAACTGACATGGTGAGATAATTTAGACGAGACTTTGCCCATGATTTTCATCAGCTTTGCTCACTGGCAACAGGGAGACAGTTTTGCTGGCAAGTTATTTTCCAGGCAGTCACTGAGCCGAAACATTCCACTGATGGAGTGTCTCCAATTGCTTCTGAAGTTGATGATGAGCAGGACTCTGCCTCTAAAAGCTACAATTTGAATTGCTGTAAGGGGTAGCCTCGGCCATTGTGCTCTTGTATTCCTCATTCTCATGTAATGGATGGTACCTGACTGGGTTTGGCATTTATTGCCCTCCCTCAGTCCTAGGCCTCCTCCACCACCAAATCCTAGCCACCCAATACCTGGAGGTAGAACTTTGGGACCCTCCAACCACACTGAATCAATGTTGATTTCAACAGTTTCATCATCTCCCTGCCCCCACCTCAGCCCAGATCCTAGCCTCCAACTCGGCACCACTCTCATGACCTGTCCTACCTGTCCATCTTCCTTCCCATCTATCCGCTCCACCCTCCACTTCGACCTATCCCCATCACCCCTCACCTTCATCTACCTATCACCTTCCAGGCTACCTTCTCCCACAGCTGCATACCCTTCCCATTTATGTCTCAGCCCTCTTGCGCCCCCCCCCCCAAAATTCCTAATGAAGGTCTTATGCCCATCAACTCTCCCACTCCTCTGGTGCTGCCTGACGTGCTGTGCTTTTCCAGCACCACACTTTATGACTCTGTTAACCTACAGATCCAGGTAATGTTCTGGGAACCTGGGTCAAATCCCACCACAGCACAATTCAATAAAAATCTGAAATGGATCTAATCATGAATCCATTGTCAATTGTCTGAAAAATCCCACCAGTTTCACTCATGCTCTTTCGAGGAGGAAACTGCCGTCCTTACCTGGTCTGGCTTACACGTGACTCCAGACCCACAGCAATGTAGTTGACTCTTGTCTGCTCTCTGGGCAATGAGGGATATGCCATAAATGTTGGCCCAGCTAGTGACAACCTCATCCTGCGAATGAATAAAATAAACCCAAGTCAGAATGTGGCTGTTGAGAGGACTTACAGCTGATCATTTTCAGGGTTGCTCTGGTTCTAAAGATTCTGGAACTGGAAGCAACTTTCAAAGCAGGTTAAGTTAGTTGCTGTCATATTCAGCCGTACTGGCTGAATGTTATTAACATTAGGAGAAATCTAACCCAGTTGATAAAAGCAGGGGAGATAAGAAATAAGAATTAAAATATCATATCCAAAAGTGTAGAGGTAGCCAATTAAATAGCAACTTTAAAAAGTGAATTGGATAAGTATTTGAAAGGAAGAAAACATGCAGTCCAACAGAGTGGAAGAGTGTGGTGCTGGAAAAGCACAGCAAGTCAGGCAGCATTCGAGGAGCAGGAGAGTCAATGCTTCCTGATAATTCCTCTGATCTCCAGCATCTGCAGTCCTCGCTTTCTCCATGCAGTCTGACAGGGAAAGGTAAAGGCTTGGTATTGATTGCTTAGCTCTTTCAAGAGCTGACATAGACATGATGGCATAACTAACTGGGGTATTTTCCAATTGTGCCTGGTTGAGATGGTTTATTATGAACAACCCTCCATTGTCTACATTGTGTTTAGGTCTATCTAATTATCAGAGTTTATTCCTGATGAAGGGCTTTTGCCCGAAAGGTCAATTTTCCTGCTCCTCGGATGCTGCCTGACCTGCTGTGATTTTCCAGCATCCTTCTGATCTAAACTCTGGTTTCCAGCATCTGCAATCCTCACTTTTGCCTATGTAATCATTAGTTGGAATGACAGACAACTAAGCAGAATGGATACTTATTTTCATTCATTCATAAGACATGGGTGTTACTGGCTGTGTCAGCATTTATTGCTCATCCTTAGTTGCCCAATAAGCATGTGATAGTGAGCTGTCTTCTTGAATCACTGCAGTCCATTTGTTGTTGGTGGATACACAATGCCTTAGGGAGAGAATTCCAGGATTTTGACCTAGCGACACTGAAGGAGCGGCGAAATATTTCCAAGTCTGGATCATAAGTGGTCTGGAGGGGAACTTGCAGGTTCACATGTCCTTATACTTTTCGATGGGAGTGGTCATGGATTTGGAAAGTGATAGTTCAAGACTTTTGCTGCAATTCTTAATTTTCTTAGTTAAAGAGATATTTTATTGTATGAAAGTGATAAGTACAGCATATATAACAAAACAAGCTTAATTACTAAAGAATTCTGAGATTTGTACAGAATATATCTACTCTCTCTGAATGTTAATGTAGAATGCAACCTGCCTTCACCCGAGGAGTAATGACACCATCCCATTGGATGGAATAAATGCAACTTACAACATTGACTCCTGCAGAATGCATTCCTTTAGACATAATCTCCCCCCAAGCTTTATTCCCCTACTCAATCCTTATACATTCATATGCCCAACTGTATCACACTAAAGTGCCTTTCCACACATCTCTGACCTCACAAGTGCAGAATATCTGGATGTTTCACAATTTTCTCAGAATGTGCTCTCCTCAGATTTGAAAGTATAGTCAGTCTTTGTCTTGCCTCTCATCTGTGGATCATTTCTCGTGAATACCCTATGAGGAGTATTCTATTCTCATATTCCTTGGTTTCGGTCCATTATTTATCTGCAGTAACTTTAATCTGCTAAATTCCTGTTTCAGAGAAACACTTCCCTGGTAACTTGGATAGTTTCCCCATCATACCATCTCAGATTGCTTTAATCTTGAGATGATCCATCTTGGAAGCCAGCTGCTTTGTTGACTCAAGTACTATCTTCCTTGGAGCATCCCGGATTTCTGGACCAGATAATACCTCTCTGATTGCAACAACTCTTTTTTCCACTGTATCCTGATTGCTTAAACTATGCAACATCTTCGTCTTGTTGTGTCCAGAATCAGCGGACACTGGTTTAACTTCCAAACTAGTTCATTCCCCTCTGTTTGTTGATCAGGCTGGACACGTCCAGGCACTGTCCTTGAATGTTTAATAGTGAATTTGATTTTCGCATGCTGCCAAATTACTTCTCATTCAACATCACCTCTGCCACTGGATTAACAGTCCCTATCCATTGACAATCCAAATTTTGTGTCTTCTGGTTTATTTGAGTTATTTAGCTTCCCTAAGGATACCTTAGGTATTTTCTACTATGGATCTATGTCATTTACTGCAGGTGCATTTTCAAGCAGTGGTTGATGTTTCAGAATCCCTACAGTGGGGAAACAGGGCATTCAGCCCAACAAGTTCACACTAACTCTCTGCGGAGTATCCCACCCAGACTCAGCCCCCTACACTACCCCGTAACCCTGCATTTGACATGGTCGATCCACCTAACCTGCACCTCTTTGGACTGTGGGAGGAAACCGGAGCACCCAGAGGAAACCCATGCAGACACGGGGAGAATGTGCAAACTCCACACAGACAGTTGCCCCAGGCTGGAATTGAACCTGGGTCCCTAGCGCTATGAAGTAGCAGTGCTAACCACTGAGTCACCATACCCACCGATTTACAGACAGCTTGTGAGTATGCTCACTAGTACTTTCACTGTCTGAACCTGTGTCTTACTATTGCACATTTCATAGAGTCACAAAGTTTTACAGTATGGAAACAAACTCTTCAGTGCAAGTCGTCCACATCAATCAGATATTATGAATTAATTTAGCCCCATTTGACAGCATTTGGCCCATATCTCTCTAAACTCTTCCTATTCATATACCCACCGAGATGCCTTTTAAATGTTGCAAATGTACCAGCCTCCACCACTTCCGCTAAAAGCTGATTCCAAGGACGCACCATCCTCTGTGTGAAAATGTTGCCCTTTAGGTCCTTTTTATCTTTCTCCTCTGACTTTAAACCTGTGCCCTCTAGATTTGATCTTCCCTACTCTGGGGAAAAGACCTTGTCTATTCACCCTATCCATGCCCCTCATGATTTTATAACTTCTATAAGTTCAGCTCTCAACCTCTGATGCTATAGAGAAAATAGCCACAGTTCCTATTCACCCTCTCCCTAAAGCTCAACTCTCCAACCCCCGGCAACATCTTTGTAAACGTTTTCCAAACCTTTTCAAATTTAATATCTTTCCTGTGGTACGGAGACATGAATTGAATGTAGCATTCCAAAAGTGCCCTAACCAATGTCCTGTGCAGCCGTAACATGACTTCCCGACTCTTGTACTCCACGCACAGGCCAGTAAAGGCAAGCCTCTCGTAGTGATTTACAATTTTCTAAATACGTCATTCCTTCATTGCAGTTGGACATTGCTTGTGCCTGTGAGATTCTGTCATTCCACAGCTTTGATACTTTTTTTTAGCATATTGTATTTGAAATACTCTCTGTATTCCATTGAAAAGTACCTCTTTAGAGAATGCATCTCAGTTAAAGTGGATAGGTTCTATTACTCGTTTGTTGTCGAGCTACTCATCTCGTCTCTGAATGTTGTTCTGAGTTTTTCTGTTTTCTGCTTTCAATATGATCAGAATAACTTTCTCCAGCATTAAATCTTCTTTAAATCTAAGATTAATCAGTATTCCCAAGAAAAAAAGTCTATAGCTGATGAATTCTGATTTCAAAGCTATAATTGCAGTCTTCCACTAAACTGTGGATGTCGTGAATTAAATAGTGTACAGATTCCCCCTGAAGTTGATTTGTTCTGTTGAACCTTGCTCATTAAGAACTCTATTTGTCCTCAAATTAAAATAATCATCAAAGGACTTCAGAACATCATCAAAACTATCTTTAATTTCTTTAATATTCTGGTAATCAATAAAACGATTTGGACTGGAATTTCATTAGTACCATTTGGTATCACTAGCAATTTGGTAATACAAAATCTGAGTATTGCTAAAAAAGAAGTTATCATAACTTTTCATCTTCCAGTCATCAGGATGCTTGCAAAAGCACCATAGTAAAGGGGAACAACAATGCTACATTCTAGGAGAAGAATTACTGATTGTTCAGCAAATGGATTTCAATTGATCGAGGCATTGACATGGAAATGCACTAGTTATATGATGACCTACAGTTAACTACTAAGCTTGTGTATTAACTTGTATTGAACTAATTTGTTATGTATTAACTTGCTCTGCTTCAGACATTTTGTTTAGTTTTTAACTTTAATTCTGTACCATAAGAGCTGTCTTATTGATTGATTGGTTGCTTTATTGTCGCATGTACCGAGATACAGTGAATAGTGATGTTTTGCGTGCTATACAGGCAGTTTGTGCCGTCCAAAGTGCAACAGCATTGCAGAACAGAGTGCAGAATACAATGTTACAGCCGCAGAGAAGATGCAGAGAGAGAGATCAGAATTAATATTTGAGAGGACCATTCAAAAGTCTGACAGCAGTGGGGAAGAAGCTGTTCTTGAATCATATATGTATTCAAACTTTTTATATCTTCCATCTGATGGAAGAAGGTATAATTGGGGTGGGAGGTGTATTTGATTATTGCTTTCTTGAGGTAATGGGAAGTATAGATGGACTCAATGGAAGGAAGCCTGGTTTGTATGATGGAATGGGCTGTGATCATGACTCTCTGTAGTTTCTTGCAGTCTTGTGAAGGGCAGTTGCCATACTGCGCTGTGATGCATCCAGATAGGATGCTTCCTATGGTGTAACTATAAAAATTGATGAGTCCTTGTGGAAATGCTAAATTTTCTTAGACTCCTGAGGAAGTTGAGGTGTGGTGTGCTTTCTTGACTATCATGTTGACATTTATGGACCAGGACAACTTGTTCGTGATCATCACTCTCAGTGATTCTCTCACTGTGTCTCACTTGACCCTCTCGACCATCTCCACCTCAACATCATTGATGTAGATAGGGGGAATACCCCCCACACCGCTTCCTGAAGTCAATGACTAACTGCTTTATTCTGCTGATGTTGATGGAGAGATTATTATCTTAACATTTGTCGCTAAGCAGTCAATCTCTTATCTGTCCTGAATGTGCTTGAGATCCGACAGACAACAGCGATGTCGTCAGCAAACCTGTAAATGGAGTTGGAATGGAATTTGGCCACACAGTCATGAGTGTATAAGGAGTATAGTAGGGGGTTGAGTACATAGCCTTGTGGAACATCGATATTAAGGATTATGGTGGAGAAGGTGTTGTTGCCTATTCTTACTGATTGTGCTTATTGAGCCAGAAAGTCAAGGATTCAGTTGTAGAGCAGAGAAGCCGAGACCTAGGTCTTGGTGATCAGAGATGAGTTTGTTTGATATTACCGTGTTGAAGGCTAAGCTGAAGTCAATAAGTGGGAACCTGACTTCTGGTCGGGGAGAAAGTGAGGTCTGCAGATGCTGGAGATCAAAGTTGAAACTTTATTGCTGGAACAGCACAGCAGGTCAGGCAGCATCCAGGGAACAGGAGATTCGACGTTTCGGGCACAGGCCGAAGAAGGGCCTGTGCCCGAAACGTCGAATCTCCTGTTCCCTGACTTCTGGTCTCCTTGTTATCCAGATGTTCCAGGGATGAGTGTAGAGCCAGGAGGATGGTGTCTGCTGTGGATCAATAATGCCAGTAGACGAATTGCAAGAGATCAAAGCAAGTTGATAGGCTGGAGCCATGACAAATGTCTTGAAGCACTTCCTAATGGAGGTCAGAGCCACTGGGCAGTTATCGTTGAGGCACGCTGTGTGATTTTTCTTTGATACTGGGATAATGGCAGTCTTATTGAAGCAAGTGAGGACTTCAGGTTGGAGTAGGGAAAGAGTAAAGATGTGAGTGAATACTCCCGCCAGCTGGTCCATATGGGATCTGAGTGCATGGCTGGGAACTCCATCCAGGCCAGTCACTTTCTGTGGGTTCGCTCTCAGGAGGGCCAATCTAATGTCTGAGGTGGTGACGGTGGGTGCATGTGCACCTGAGACTATTGGGATAGGTGTCATTATTTCACTGACCTTCTGCACAAAGCGAGAGTAGGATGCATTGAGCTCACTGGGGAGGGAAACTCGTTTTAGACAGAAATCTATATTTAGTCTTGTATTGTGTATGGACCACCTATGACCTGAATCTTTAAAGAAGCATTATATATCCTGCCATTTTCTGAAGAAAGGACACTGGACTCAAACATTTACTCTACTTTCTCTCCTCAAAGCACTGTGTTTCTCCAACAATTTCTGTTTTTGTTTCAGATCTTTAGGATCCACAATTTTTAGTTTTATGCGAGACTTGTGTATCATTTTCTTGGTTTGTCAGTCTTTTTAAACTCTGCATTACAGTAATTTGTTCTGAATTCTTCAATAAAACTGTCCATTCTATTAACTGGCTGTTTTGTCGTGATTTACTACTTTAAAGCATTTTAAATCTGTTTATTTATAATAATATATCTCTGCACTGGTTTTACTGGACAAAATGAATGTTTTCGTACTGCCTATTACTTTCTCAGACATGAAACACTTTTATCTCCATAAAATAAAGATCTCTGGCAGCATTTCTTAAATCTTTCTGCCAAACTCACAATTTAATCACAATTTAATTAGTGCGCTCTGCTACTTTTAAGCATTTAATTTCTCCTGATTTTTCTTCCTCTTCTAGACATTTTTCCTGAGAATTCCATAAAAGTTACTTTGTCCCAGTGTCAACATATAGTGTCATAGATTCATAAAGATGTACAGCACAGAAACAGACCTTTCAGTCCAACTCGTCCACCCCAATCTGATATCTCAACCTAATCTAGTCCCATTTGCCAGCACTTGGCCCATATCCCACTAAACCCTTCCTATTCATACACCCATCCAGATGCCTTTTAAATTCTGAAGCCTTCTTAATTCTGCAGCTTCCCTATAAGTTATTTCTCTGACTCTTTCACTATCCTTTGCAGATGTGTCCCATGAAGCCTAATTTCAATACTAACAATGCACATTGTGAGAGATACAAACTCACTATTCCCCACAGCTTACTTTTTCTGGTCTTTGAGCCATTTTCATAAAATTGTCCCGCTTTTCTCTCCCAACTTTAAATCTAGTCCCAGAACCTTCTTTTAATCCTTGCAAAGCCTCCTTTGTTAAGAGTTTTTTTTTCCAAATAGAACATAGAACATAAAACAATACAGCACAGAATAGGCCCTTCGGCCCACGATGTTGTGCCGAACATTTGTCCTAGCTTAAGCACCCATCCATGTACCTATCTAATTGCCGCTTAAAGGTCACCAATGATTCTGACTCTGCCACTCCCACAGGCAGCGCCTTCCATGCCCCCACCACTCTCTGGGTAAAGAACCTACCCCTAACATCTCCTCTATACCTTCCACCCTTCACCTTAAATTTATGTCCCCTTGTAACACTCTGTTGTACCCGGGGAAAAAGTTTCTGATTGTCTACTCTATCTATTCCCCTGATCATCATATACACCTCTATCAAGTCACCCCTCATCCTTCTCCGTTCCAATTAGAAAAGGCCTAGCACTCTCAACCTATCCTCGTACGACCTATTCTCCATTCCAGGCAACATCCTGGTAAATCTTCTCTGCACCCTCTCCAAAGCTTCCACATCTTTCCTAAAGTGAGGCGACCAGAACTGCACACAGTACTCCAAATGTGGCCTCTACAGTTGCAACATCACTTCACGACTCTTGAATTCAATCCCTCTGTTAATGAATGCTAATACACCATAGGCCTGCTTACAAGCTCTATCCACCTGAGTGGCAACTTTCAAAGAGCTATGAACATAGACCCCAAGATCCCTCTGCTCCTCCACCTTACTAAGAACCCTACCGTTAACCCTGTATTCCGCATTCTTATTTGTCCTTCCAAAATGGACAACCTCAAACTTGGCAGGGTTGAACTCCATCTGCCACTCCTCAGCCCAGCTCTGCATCATATCTAAGTCCCTTTGCAGCTGACAACAGCCCTCCTCACTATCCACAACTCCACCAATCTTCATATCATCTGCAAATTTATTGGCCCACCCTTTGACTCCCTCTTCCAAGTCATTAATAAAAATTACAAACAGCAGAGGACCCAGAACTGATCCCTGTGGAACTCCACTTGTAACTGGGCTCCAGGCTGAATATTTACCATCTACCACCACTCTCTGACTTCGACCGGTTAGCCAGTTTTCTAACTGGCCAAATTTCCCTCTATCCCATGCCTCCTGACTTTCCGCGTAAGCCTACCATGGGGAACCTTATCAAATGCCTTACTAAAATCCATCTATACTACATCCACTGCTCTACCCTCATCCACGTGCTTGGTCACCTCCTCAAAGAATTCAATAAGACTTGTAAGGCAAGACCTACCCTTCACAAATCCGTGCTGGCTGTCCCTAATCAAGCAGTGTCTTTCCAGATACTCATAAATCCTATCCCTCAGTACCCTTTCCATTACTTTGCCTACCACCGAAGTAAGACTAACTGGCCTGTAATTCCCAGGGTTATCCCTATTCCCTTTTTTGAACAGGGACACAAAATTCGCCACTCTCCAATCCCCTGGTACCATCCCTGTTGATAGTGAAGACGAAAAGATCATTGCCAACGGCTCTGCAATTTTGTCTCTTGCTTCCCACATAATCCGAGGATATATTCTGTCAGGCCCGGGGGACTTGTCTATCCTCAAGTTATTCAAAATGTCTAACACATCTTCCTTCCTAACAAGTATCTCCTCTAGCTTACCAGTCCATTTCACACTCTCCTCTTCAACAATACGGTCCCTCTCGTTCGTAAATACTGAAGAAAAGTACTCATTCAAGACCTCACTTATCTCTTCCGACTCAATACACAGTCTCCCACTACTGTCCTTGATCGGACCTACCCTCGTTCTCGTCATTCTCATGTTTCTCACATATGCATAAAATGCCTTGGGGTTATCCTTGATCCTATCTGCCAAAGATTTTTCATGCCCTCTCTTAGCTCTCCTAATCCCTTTCTTCAGCTCCCTTCTGGCAATCCTGTATCCCTCCAATGCTCTGTCAGAACCTTGTTTCCTCAACCTTATGTAAGCCTCCTTCTTCCTCTTTACAAGACATTCAACCTCCCTCGTCAACCAAGGTTCCCTCACACGACCATCTCTTTCCTGCCTGACAGGTACATACATATCAAGGACACATCGTATCTGTTCCTTGAAAAAGTTCCACATTTTCACGACATCCTTCCCTGACAGCCTATGCTCCCAACTTATGCTCCTCAGATTCTGTCTTACAGCATCGTATTTACCCATCCCCCAATTGTAAAACCTACCCTGTTGCACGCATCTATCTCTCTCCATAACCAAGGTGAAAGTCACAGAATTGTGGTCACCATCACCAAAATGTTCACCCACTAACAAGCCCATCACTTGTCCCGGTTCGTTACCAAGTACCAAATCCAATATGGCCTCCCTTCTGGTCGGTCAATCTACATACTGAGTTCGAAAAGCTTCCTGTACACACTGCACAAACACTGCCCCATCCAATCTACTTGATCTAAAGAGCTTACAATCAGTGTTTGGGAAGTTGAAATCATGCATGACTATTACCCTGTGGCTTCTGCACCTTTCCAAAATCTGTTTCCCAATCTGTTTCTCCAAATCTCTGCTGCTATTGGGGGGCCTATAGTAAACACCCAACAAGGTGACTGCACCTTTCCTATTTCTGACTTCAGCCCATACTACCTCCAAAGGCAGATCCCCCTCGAACTGCCTTTCTGCAGCCGTTATACCATTTCTAATTAGCAATGCCACCCCCCCTCCTTTTTTACCACCCTCCCTAATCTTACTGAAACATCTGTAACTAGGAACCTCCAACAACCATTCCTGTCCCTCTTCTATCCATGTTTCCGTTATGGCCACAACATCGTAGTCCCAGGTACCGATCCACGCCTTATGTTCACCCACCTTATTTCTGATACTCCTTGCATTGAATTATACACACTTGAGCCCATCTCTGTGTCCGCAAGTACTCCCTGTCAGTGCTACCTTCTCCACAGCCTCCCTACATTCTTGGACATCCTGACAAACAGCTAGCCTACTTGCTGGACTACAGGTCCGGATCCCATCCCCCTGCCAAATTAGTTTAAACCCCCCCCCCCCGAAGAGTGCTAGCAAACCTACCCCCCAGGACATTGGTGCCCTTCTGGTTCAGGTGCAACCCGTCCTGCTTGTACAGGTCCCACCTTCCCCAGAATGCAGTCCAATTGTCCAAATACCTGAAGCCCTCCCTCCTACACCATCCTTGCAGCCACATGTTCAACTGCACTGCCTCCCTATTCCTTGCCTCACTGTCACGTGGCACCGGCAACAACCCAGATATGGCGACTCTGTCCGTCCTAGCTTTTAGCTTCCAGCCTAACTCCCTGAGCTCCTGAATGACCTCCCCACCCCTCTTCCTACCTATGTCGTTGGTGCCAACGTGCACCACAACTTCTGGCTGCACACCCTCCCCCTTAAGGATTCTGAAGACACGGTCCGAGACGTCTCGGATCCTGGCACCCGGGAGGGAACAAACCATCCCATGTCCACAGAACCGCCTGTCCATCCCTCTAACTAAAGAGTCTCCTATAACTAGCGCTCTCCTCCTCTCCCTCGTGCCAGAGACCCGGTCACTACAGCTTACCCCTGCTAGGACCCCCCCCCCCCCCCCCCACCCCCCCAACAGTATCCAAAGCGGTACACTTATTGCTGAGGGGAACGACCACAGGGGATCCCTGCACTGCCTGCTTCCTCCCCTTCCCACCTCTAACTGTTACTCAGCTACCTCTGTTCTCTGGCGCAACTTTTCCCTGTAGCTTCTATCTGTCACCCTCTCAGCCTCTCGAATAATCCTCAGTTCATCCAACTCCAGCTCCAGTTCCCTAACTCGTTCTGTGAGGAGCAGGATCTGACTGCATTTCCTGCAGATGAAGTTGGCAGGAGCATCGGTGGTCACCCCTACCTCAAACATCCTGCAGGAGGAACATTCCACTGCCTGCGCTGCCATTACTCTACACTTCGTCTCCAAAACAAGAACACTGAGTAGCTTACCTGTGGACTTTAAAGTTAGGTTAGAGGAGGAGGATGGGAGTATGTAGGGCCTGGGGTCTAGAACACACCCACTCAAATATCAATCACTTACCTTCCTGACGAGCTCTGCGCTCCAACCTCACTTCCGCCCAGCTCGCGCCACTCTCTGCTGTGAAAAGACCGTTGGCGTCGAGGTAAGTTCTTAAATATCAATCACTTACCTTCCCGACTAGCTCTGCGCTCCAACTTCACTTCCGCCCAGCTCGCGCCGCTTTCTGCTGTGAAAATGTCTCTATCTCGTTCCTCTTTCCTCTTTCCTCTTTCCTGAGCCCACTTTCTTCTTCTTGCACCTGGTGAGGTTTTGCCTTCCAAATACTGAGTTTGTTTCATTGACATCTATCTCTACTGGTAATTGCATTTCAGCTGCTCACTGTCTGCAATGATTAACGTGATAATATTCTAAGGTGGGAAATTCACTTTTCTTCCAAAAATTATTTCTCTGGTTCCTCTGGAGTTTTCTTCTCATGGTGGGGCCTCTGCATGAAGTTTAGATCCACATGCCGCTGCCATATGGATTGGGCTAGGAGTGATTGTTGGTATATTATTGTCACTAATTTTCCACACACATCTAGAAACTGTTTAATTCTTTGTTGTGCAGGATCAGTTAACAATCTGGGTCGAAATAAGTACAACTACATTACAAATCAGGTATATTAAATTGGACGTGAAGAAGCTGTACAGAATGCATCTGTTCCCTTTGAAGAACTCAACCAACCTTGTGTGACATCGTCAGATTGGATGGAGCTAATGCAACTTCAATGTTAACTCTTTCAGAACCATTACCTTAAACAAAATTGGCTTTCTTCTGCGCTGTAAGGTCCTATGAGTTTAAAATTTATTCTGAAATGAGATTCAGGCAAAATTTATGCACCACTTTGATATTCAGATTTACCTGCCACCAATGAAAGATGATATTTAACACCTAGTTGCTACACCCTCTCTCAGAATTGTCCTTTGATATTTTTCCTCCTGGATTAGAGAGCTGTTTGTGAGGCAATTTGTTTTCTGAATTTGCCTTTTGCCAAAGGATGTGTTTATCCATTATGTTGGTACGTTTTCCAATGGAGTTAAGCTATTCCAATTCCTTTCTTCTTTAGTTATATTTTAGCTTTCGTGTCTGAATAAATTGTATTTTTGTTTGAAGTAACAAAAGCCTTGTAATGATATTGTGATTTTAAGAGGCATATTTTGTCCTTTTTTTTTAGTGACAGTCTGGGGGACAGGTGATGAGAAGACAACTTGTGAAGACTTATGCATTTTTGTTAAACCTGGAACAATAGAAGCAGCCTGAATGGGTGTGGTCAAGCTCCCACCCATAGAACCAGAGATTTTAGGTTTAGCTTTCAGCAGTTACTGTTGGGGGTCTGTCGGGTTAGAAAGCAACGAATCTCTCCTGGCTACGACACCCTCTCTCAGAATTGTCTTTTGATGCTTTTCCTCCTGGATTGGAGAGCTGTATTGGGGAGACAATTGTTTTCTGAATTTGCCTTTTGCCAAGGGGTGTGTTTATGGGATGTTACTATATTGGAGAGGTATAAGAAACAGTTACTGCATCTATTATGTTGTTAAGTTTTCCAATAGAGTTAAGCTATTCCAATTCCATCCTACCTTTGTTATATTTTAACTACAGTGTATGAATAAATTGCATTTTGTTTGAAGTCAAGCAGTTCAACCAATGAAGTTGCATTTGGAACACAGCACCTCCCATTTACCTTTAAAATAAGAAAAGGTTAGTGCCTAGGCTACATTCTTAATATATTTTGAGGGAGTCTAGTCTGGTCCATAAATACTTAACGATTTACAGTCATAGAGTCATAGAGATGTACATCATGGAAACAGATCCTTCCGTCTATCATGCCCATGCTGACCAGATATTCTAAACTAATCTAGTCCCATTTGCCAGCATTTGGCCCATATCCCTCCAAACCCTTCCTATTCCTATACCCATCCAGATGCCTATTAAATGCTAAAATTGTGCCAGTCTCCACCATTTCCTCAGGCAGCACATTCCATACACGCACCCCTTCTGTGTGAAAACGTTGCCCCTTAGGTCCCTTTGATATCTTTCCCCTCTCATCCTAAACCAAAGCCCTTTCGTTCTGGACCCCCCCTCACCCCAGGGAAAATACTTTGTCGATTTATCCTATCCATGCCCTTCATGACCATATAAGCTTCTATAAAGTCACCTCTCACCCTCCAATGTTCCAGCCTATTCATCCTCTCCCTGCAGCTCAAATCCTCCAATCCTGGCTACATCCTTATACATCTTTTCTGAACCCTTTCAAGGTTCACAACATTTTTCCAATAGGAGGGGGGGGGGGGCAGTGTTGCATACAATATCCCTCTTGGTCTTCTCTTCACATTTCAGTGCTCTCTCCAATTAGCTGCTTATGCTTATTAAGTCTAATGGATGTATGGTTGAATTTGCTGAAGAGAAGAGATCCTAAGAGAAACAGATATTACGCCTCCAAACAAAGGATCAAAGGAATGTGGAGTGGGAATTGGCAATTCAGCCCTTCGACCCTGCTTTGCCTTTTAGCATGATTGTTTATTAGCTCAAGAGAAGTTTTATTACTCATGAGGTTACTGAGGAGGAACTGTCCTTAATTGGTTTAGGGACAAAAGTCTGTAAGATCTGGATACAAGAACGCAGGATTTGAGCTGCTCAAATCTGTTTTGATGTTCTTGCCAAATAGTTGGATGAGTAATCCCAACTTCACTTCATCACTTCATATCAATACAAGGCACCAGTCACACTTAAACAATCAGGGAGCTGTAACTGTTTAATTATTGCAACATTACTGAAGGATCTGTGCAAACTCTTACTTATTTTATCAGTTTACCTCAACCAGCTACTTATCCTCAATATGAATATTAAATAATTGTTGGTTCATGAATATCTTTTGTTGATGAGTGCAAGAGAATGTTAATTTGTCAGTAGCTTGTGTTGATTTTGTAGGAAGGTTGGTACTATACATGCTAATAGAATCCAGACTGATTTACAGATGTAAAAAACTGCTTGGCCAGGCAGGTTTGGACATCATTGACTCTTAAGCATAGATTGAGTGGTAAACCAAGACATTTCTTTGGCGGGTTTTGAGAATAAAGGAGCTAAAGATTTGACTGGTGCTTTGATGGATATTCTATTCACTATAATTTTCATTTAATTGTTCATTGCATCACTGGCAAGGCAAATGTACTCACACACTCTCTCCCAGGACGACATATTACCCATCCAATCATTGATTGCACATCTCCTCTTTTATCATTCTTCAGGGATAGCAAATACATAATTTCTTTCTCATTGATAAAGTTAATAAAGCAAACTCTCAAATAGTTAACAACTTATTGGTCTTCTATTCACATTGCAGTCCCTTTAATTCTCAATCAAACTGCTTTTGAAATTCCTCTTGGCATTTGATTTAATTTATTCATGATTTCACCTTAGTTGAAAATTACAATGATAAATCAATATTTTTTTCTAAAACATATGTTGTGGGGTGTGGGTCGATGTGGATTGATGAGTGTTTATTGCCCATCCCTAATTGCCTGTGAGCTGTTGCTGGTGGTGTGCATTACTTGGTCCATTACAGTACTTGGGATCTGGGTAAACCCACAGTTATGTCAGGAAGGAAGTGTCAGGTTATTTACATGTAAAGCACTGGCAATAGTGTGGGTTCAATTGGACTAGCTGAGGTTGTCATAAAGCTTTGAAATCTCAGCCTTTCCCTTTGTCTGAGATATGATGACCCTCAGGTTAACTCATTGCCTGTGAACTTTCTCTGCTGAGAGAGCTGCTGATTACAACAATTCTCACTAGCTCTGGCTAAAGTATAACATATCTATTGTAATAGCATTTTTGACTATAGCTGATTTGATTGTGTTACACCTGGCCTTTGTGCCACAGTGGGTATGGTTTGCATCTTAGAATTGTAGCTACACTGAGATCTGTGTAGAATGGTAGTCCTTTGACTTCTGGGCCATTGGCATTTACCAAGAAGAAGATTTTGGGAAGTCAGGTTGAGCTTGTGTATTGGTTCTACAGTGTAATTCTGCCAAAACATAAAACTGGTAATCGATTATATATCTTCTCAGGGTGTACCTTGTAGCATTTCTTTCCGAGGGACATAACTTTGAGGATGCAGAGTGATAATTAAGTTGGCACTATTTCCTGTGTCAGTTTTAATCGTTAACATCTTTTCTCCAGCCTTTCCAGGGCAAGGTTATAAGAGATTTTGATTCGACTTGCCTTATATTGTCTGTGGGGTTTAATGTTAACAATATGGAAGGCTTTGGTCATCCTGGAAATTTGATTTTCAGTCAGTTGACTGTGCACTGTATTGATGTGTTTACGTTTGTGCATATTCTTCAGATTTTTCTCTCTGCCGATGTTGCGGTGTTGTATTATCTTGTTGGTCGCCAGCGTGCCCAGTGTTGGTTTGAGACCACACCCATTGCAGATTTGAAGAAAAGCTGGACTTTCTTTTGAGTAAATGCACCAAGCTACATCTGTTACAGTCCTGGTAGCGTCTGTGGAGAAAAATCGGAGTTAATGATTCACGTCAAGTGTTCCTTCCTCGGAACACAGCATTCTGAGGAAGGATCATTCCACCCGAAACATTAACTCTGATTTCTCTCCACAAATGCTGCCAGACCTGATGAGCTCTTCCGGTAATTTCTGTCTTTGTTTCGGATTTATGTCACCTGCAGTTCCTTCAGTTTTCTTTCTGTTACAGTCCTGTTCGTTTAGGCTATGCCTAAAGCAAGCAGTGTTGTTCCCTACTACAGCTACTTGCATCCCTCACCTAGCAATGCATTAATGGAGTTGGTCATTTCCTTGTCCAGCAGATCCTTTCTGAGAGCTTGAATGAGTGGAGCTGCTTACTGTCATGAGCATCCTGAAGGGCTTTTCTTTGGAGAAGTCACATTAATGCCTTTTGTTACAGCATCTTGTAACTAAACCATCAATAGACACTTTGAATTCCTGTCGATATGACATGCAATGGAGCCCATTCATCCTGGATTTAACTTTTACTTTGAACTGGTCTCCGAATATCTTCCAGATAATTTTTGGATCTTTCACTGAAAAACTGGATGTGCCAATTCTGTAAAGTCCATCCTCATGGACAGCAAGTCCAATCTTTAAAAACTGCTCTCAGGATAGTTTATCACTTGATCTGTCACATGAAACTGTATGAATAACTGCAGTGCAGTTAAAGGTATCATTGGATGCCCAATCCATAATTTAGTATTTGCCTTGCATTTCTTGTTGAAGGTCCTTGACTTTTCTTTACAAGCAGCATGCAGTGTTTATATGTTCCTTTATTTATTTGACTCATTTTGTCTGTTCTCTATTATTTTCCTGCTTATGTTTCAATTCCTTTTCACTGTTGCTATTGCTTTATTGTTTCAATGACTTCTGGAAACTGATCGTTTTAAGAAGTAGAGACCAGTTGTAGCAAGTGTCTGCCACTAGATGGCGAATAAGGAATAATGGATAAAGAATATGGATTAGAGGAGTGAGATGGTTTCTCTTGACTGATATGGCTTCTATGGGCTGAATGGCCTTTTCTCATGCTGTAGATCTCAATTATTCTAATGACATTCAGTGGGCATTGGTGCTGATTGGAGAGACAAGACATTGTAACTAACTATCTTTTCTGCTCGTAGATAATGCTGGTTAGTTGAAAAATAATATCTTTCATGTTTTAAAAGCTGTATTTTGTCCAGGAGAGGTGTATATGAGTACCATAAGAAGCCTTTCTATGCTTTCTTGTTAACTTTGCAGTTTGAAGTTAGTTTGCAGTTTTTAAAGGTAGATACAGGGTTTCTAGTACTAGAGAACTTATATTTTAGATGGAAGGACAGCAACCCTGCCTTCTTGTTGTTCACTTTACAGCTATTTACTCATAGAAATTGTTGCTGTCATTTGTCTGAAGGCTTTGAAGTCTAGATTTGTTCTTTAGCTAATGTTAAATGAGGTTTCCAAATATCTTCCAGTGAGACTTAGGACTCTTTTCATAAAACAAAACACTACCACCATGATGTGGCCTTTGCCTGTAGCTGGGTATTCATCCCTGATATGGTAATACATCTCTTTTTATGAATTATAACTATCCTTTATTGTTCCTATCACATAAGAATTCGACATAGGTAATGTGATAGTGAAGGATTCAACAGATATTAATTATAGATAGTGATTATATACATTTATTACTGACACAGCATTTCAGTATTTGGACTAATATTAAGTTACAAACAGTCCTGATCACAGGTTTCCTGTATTAGCAGTTGACTTTTCACCATTACAGCCGAGCTACTGTGCTCTGTCCAATGTGTAGGAGTGGAGACAGGACAAAGTGTGGAGTTCAGGATGGAGTTCAGTTATTGTCCCATGTTATTCCTCTCACTGTGTACTATGGTCTGCCAGCAGAGCCACATTTCTAGCTGTTGCCTTGTTGGGGTGTTGCCATGCTTAATCATCGAGTGCATCATGCAGGGGGACACAGGTGAGAGACAAATGCCTCTGATTGGACAACAATTCCAGTCACTGGTAGTCCTCATTTAACATTGCCTCATTTATTGTTGATTTTTGCATTACCATTATTAAGTAATTTATTATTAAGTAATTTATTTATTACCGACTTGGATAATGGGATAGAAATTCATATATCTAAATGTGCTGATGACACAAATATAGGTGGCATTGTAGATAGTGTAAGTGATAGCAAAGTGATATTGATAGACTAAGTAAATGGGCAGATGGGCTTCAATGTGTACAAGTGTGAGCTTACCCGTTTTAGATGGAAAAAGGCTAGAGCGGGATACGTTTTAGCTGGTATGAAGTTAAAACAGTGGATGCCCAAAGAGACATAATGGGGAGGGGGAGGGGGATGTTGAGGTGCATAGATCTTTAAAATCTCAGGAACAGATACAGAAAATAATCAAGAAAGCTAATGGAATTCTGGCTTTCTTATCTGGAGGACTGGAGTATAAGAATGCAGACGTTATGTTGCAGTTAAAAATGCTGATAAGACCTCATTGGGAGTATAGTGAGCAGATCTGGGTACTTACCTTAAGAAGGTTATACTGGCCTTGGAGGGAGTACAAGATGGATTTACAAGAATAAGACTTAGGCTTCAGGGATTATATATACTTTTTCCCATTTATTCTTTCATGGGATGAGGATGTCTCTGGCTAGGTAGCATTTATGCAGTTCTCACTTTCTCCCAGCATTTATAGCCCATTCCTAATTGCCCAGAGGCAACCACATTGCTGTGGATCTGGAGTCACATATAGGCCAGACCAGGTAAGGATAGCAGCTCCCTTCCCTAAGGACATTAATGAACCAGATCGTGTTTTGCCTAACAATTGACAATGGATTCATGGTTATCATTAGATTCTTAATTCTTGAGTTTTTAAAAATTGAATTCAAATTCCACCATTGAACACTGGTTCCCAGAACATTACCTTCGTTTCTAGATTAACAGCCCAGCGACAATTCCACTAGGCCATTGCCTCCCGCTGGAGGTGAGATTACACAAATGAAGCTTGTTTTATCCAGAATTTAGAAAGGTAAGGGGTGATCTCATCAGAGTCTTCAAGATATTAGCAGGAAAAGATGGGATAGACAAAGAAAAACCATTTTCACTGGTTATGGATTCTAGGATTAGGGGGCGTTGTCTGAGAAATAGGGCCAGACCCACCTCTCAGGAGAGATGTTAGGAAGCACTTCTACACACAAAGGGTGGTAGAGATTTGGAAGTCTCTTCCACAAAGGACAGTGGATGTTGGACCAGTTGTTAATTTTAAATCTGAGACAGGTACATTTTTTGTTACATCAAGGCATTAAGGGATATTGCCCAAAGGTCAGGTATAGAGAGTAAGGGCACAGATCAACCATGATCTCATTGAATAGTAGAACAGACTCAAGGGGCTGAATGGCCTACTCCTGTTCCTACATTTTTATGTTTTCATTTTCAATGCAGCTTCACTTCAAGCGTTCTTGTTTTGTGCAAGTCACGTAGAAACATTCCAAAACCTGCTTTATAAATGAATATATTTTATAACTCTTTGAGGAGGTTCCTGTCGATCAGTAACTACTGGTAAACTCTCAGAACCTACTTTCGAGTGAAAGGTCAGATTGCATAGCAGGAAGTCATTGTTTTTCTATTTTGATAAGTGTTATGGGCTAGGCCAGATCCCCTCAAAACATTTTAAGAAGGTAGTTTTAAGAAGGAAGCCGAAATCCTAACCTTTTTTTTCTGTTTAGGCAGCTGTTAGTGGATATTCCAGGAGTGATTCAGCTGGTCAAACCACTCGGCTTGAAGTAATGCAGAGTTTATGTAAACATTACGGTTGAAACACGACCAAAAGAAAACAGAATTTAGAATAACTCAACTACTTGAAAACCCAACACCCAATTTAATGAAGGAGCTGTCCCAATCCCCATAACATCCCACAAACACACCCCTTGGCAAAAGGTAAATTCAAACACAGGTTCTTACAGGCAGGAGAGATTTCAAAGAGAAAGTCCAGGCAAGATCTCTGTTGAAGCATGGGACCTCTTTTCTTGAGGTCCCCAGCAGTTTTCTGACTGCCTGCTGAACTAAACCAAACTGAAAAAATAACTGATCTGGGAGAACTAGCCACTCCCCTGCCATTGCTTAAAGTAACCATTATATATCCTTGGTGCTGGGGTCTGTTTGGAGGTGGCGGAAGTGACGGCGGATGATGCGCTGTACATGGAGATTGGTGGGGTGGTAGGTGAGGACCAGCATGGAGATTGGTGGGGTGGTAGGTGAGGACCAGCATGGAGATTGGTGGGGTATAAATGGAGCTGAGAGACGTTTCAGTCCTGGGCTTGACTGAACAGTGCAGTGAGCTACCCCAGCACCATATATTTCCCTCCCCTCCCCTATCAGCTTTCCGTAGAGACCACTCCCTCCGCGACTCCCTTGTCAGATCCACACCCCCCACCGACCCAACCTCCACTCCCGGCACCTTCCCTTGCAACCGCAGGAGGTGCAACACTTGCGCCCACACCTCCCCCCTCACTTCTCTCCAAGGCCCCAAAGGAAACTTCCATATCCGCCACAGATTCACCTGCACCTCCACCCACATCATCTACTGCATCCGCTGCAGCCGGTGTGGCCTCCTCTATATTGGGGAGACAGGCCGCCTACTTGCGGAGCGATTCAGAGACCAACTCTGGGCCACCCGGACGAACCAACCCAACCACCCTGTAGCACAGCATTTCAACTCCCCCTCCCACTCCACCGAGGATATGCAGGTCATTGCACTCATCCACCGCCAAACCACAACAACGCGACGGTCGGAGGAGGAGCGTCTTATCTTCCGACTGGGAACCCTCCAACCACAGGGGATGAACTTGGACTTCACCAGTTTCTTCATCCCCCCTCCCCCCACCTTGTCTCAGCCGAATCCCTCCAGCCCGGCACCGCCTTCCTGACCTGCAGTCTTCTTCTTGACCTCTCCGCCTCCATCCTACTCCGACCTATCACCCTCACCTTGAACTCTTTCCACCTATCACATTTCCAAAGCCCCTCCTCCAAGTCCCTCCTCCCTACCTTTTATCTTCTCCTGCTGAACACTCTCTGCTCATTCCTGAAGAAGGGCCTGTGCCCGAAACGTCGAATCTCCTGTTCCCTGGATGCTGCCTGACCTGCTGTGCTGTTCCAGCAATAAAGTTTCAACTTTGATCTCCAGCATCTGCAGACCTCACTTTCTCCTCGAAGAGAACACAGGGGGCCAACACCTTCAACATATTGTCTAGCTATCACCCATTGTTAACAGCTAACCCAAGAATGCAACTTTTAAAAAAAGGGTTTTGTGATTTACACATGAAAGAAGTGAAACTATCACTGTATTCTAACAGATGAAAGGCTTAACAGACAATCAATTCTCCAATGTATAATTTCAGTTACATCACACTGCAAATTTTTGCTATAAATTCTGTGTTACGATCGAGCCCTCCACAATCACCTGATGAAGGAGCGTCACTCCGAAAGCTAGTGTGCTTCCAAATAAACCTGTTGGACTATAACTTGGTGTTGTGTGATTTTTAACTTTGTACACCCCAGTCCAACACCGGCACCTCCGAATCATGACAAATGATTAGGAAGAGTGAATGGAACAGATGGTGAGGGTGATTAGGGCAAAAGCAATAATGGTAGGAAAGGGAGGATTGAGATGTAAAATGGGTTTTAAGGAAATATAAATTACATGAAGACTCACAAAATGGAAATTTTTGATTTTTCAGCCTTTTAATAATCTGGAAATTTCAAACCAATCACTCTAGGTCTGGAAATTTCACATGTTACACTTTTATGTCAAATTAACAATCCTTTCTCTAAATTTCTCTGAACTCATTTCTATAGAGTAAAATTTATTTGCTTCTGACCCCAACCAGATCTCCTCTAAAACTGCCCGAAAGGGGTTCAGTTTCTGGGTTTTCAAATGATAAAATCAATCTTTGATTATTCTGAACCAATTGCAAGCTTTTGTCTTCAATGTTTACAATTCCTGTCATAAACCCCGGGTCACAAACGATTGTCCATTTACACTCACTGTGCTCTCTGATCTTTACTTTCCAAACCTCTATGTCACTATTTTGAAATTTATACTCTACGAAGATATATGACATATATTTTATAACAGCTGCCAAAAAAAATGTATTCTTTAGAGGTATTACATTAACAATGATGATGTACTGATTTTCAATATTTGAACAGAAACCTCAATTTTCTTCATATTTTTCTTGATAATGCATGATCCATAATATCATTTTCCAGTCACATCTTTTTTATAAAATTGTATATAGAACATAGCATATTACAGCGCAGTACAGGCCCTTCAGCCCTCAATGTTGTGCCGATCTGTCATACCAATCTGAAGCCCATCTAACCTACGCTATTCCATGTACATCCATATGCTTGTACAATGACGACTTAAATATACTTAAAGTTGGCAAATCTACTACCATTGCAGGCAAAGCATTCCATACCCTCACTACTCTCTGAGTAAAGAAACTACCTCTGACATCTGTCCTATATCTATCGTCCCTCAATTTAAAGCTATGCCCCCTCATGTTTGCCGTCACCATACTTGGAAAAAGGGTCTCCCGGTCCACCCTATCTAACCCTCTGATTATCTTATATGTCTCTATTAAGTCACCTCTCAACCTTCTTCTCTCCAATGAAAACAGCCTCAAGTCCCTCAGCCTTTCCTCGTAAGACCTTCCCTCCGTACCAGGCAACATCCTAGTAAATCTCCTCTGCACCCTTTCCAAAGCTTCCACATCCTTTTTATAATGCCGTGCACAGAACTGTACACAATATTCCAAGTGCTGCCGCACCAGAGTTTTGTACAGCTGTAACATAACCTCATGGTTCTGGAACTCGATTCCTCTATTAATAAAAGCTAAAACAGGTCAGGTGAATTGGCCATGCTAAATTGCCCGTAGTGTTAGGTGAAGGGGTAAATGTAGCAGAATGGGTCTGGGTGGGTTGCGCTTCGGTGGGTCAGTGTGGACATGTTGGGCCGAAGGGCCTGTTTCCACACTGTAAGTAATCTAAAAACACTGTATGCCTTCTTAACAACCCTGTCAACCTGGGTGGCAACTTTCAAGGATCTGTGTACATGGACATCGAGATCTCTCTGCTCATCTACACTGCCAAGAATCTTACCATTAGCCCAGTACTTTGCATTCCAGTTACTCCGTCCAAAGTGAATCACCTCACACTTGTCCGCATTAAACTCCATTTGCCACCTCTCAGCCCAGCTCTGCAGCTTATCTGTGTCTCTCTATAACCTACAACATCCTTCATCACTATCCACAACTCCACTGACCTTGGTGTCATCTGCAAATTTACTAACCCACCCTTCTACGCCCTCATCCAGGTCATTTATAAAAATGACGAACAGCAGTGGACCCAACACCGACCCTTGCAGTACACCACTGGTAACTGGACTCCAGGATGAACATTTCCCATCAACCACCATCCTCTGTCTTCTTTCAGCAAGCCAATTACTGATCCAAACTGCTATATCTCCCACAATCCCATTCTTCCACATTTTGTACAATAGCCTACTGTGGGGAACCTTATCAATCACCTTGCTGAAATCCATATAAACCACATCAACCGGTTTACTCTCATCTACCTGTTTGGTTACCTTCTCAAAGAACTCAATAAGGTTTGTGAGGCACGACCTACCCTTCACAAAACCGTGCTGACTATCCCTAATCAAATTATTCTTTTCTAGATGATTATAAATCCTATCTCTTATAACCTTTTCCAACACTTTACCAACAACTGAAGTAAGGCTCACTGGTCTATAATTCCCAGGGTTGTCTCTACTCCCCTTCTTGAACAGGGGAACCACATTTGCTATCCTCCAGTCTTCTGGCACTGTTCCTGTAGACAATGACGATTTAAAGATCGATGCCAAAGGCTCGGCAATATCCTCTCTGGCTTCCCAGAGGATCCAAGGATAAATCCCATCCGGCCCAGGGGACTTATCTATTTTCACACTCTGCAGGATTTCTAATACCTCTTCCTTGTGAACCTCAATCACATTTATATGGAGGATTGTACACCAAGCAAACATCTATAAGTTCTTGTCCCAAATATTCTACAAAAAAAATTCAAATAATTGCGGTCTTTATAAATTTCAGTTTCTTTCACATTGCTGGTGATATAAATTTCAAACTAACGTAGAGACAACACAAGCCTTTATTGTCATTGAATACTTCTGTTGGTATCTGTTCAGATTTCTGGAAAGATAACACACCCATCTAATCCCCATCTTGTCTTCTTGTAGTTAGAAATCCAATCTCTAAAGATTGCATGAGAATATTTATGCATTATACACTTTTACGTACATGTACATGAAAGTGCAAATTTCAAATTCACGGTAAAAGAGCCTGGTGACAATGGCGTATAACGTAATGTTTCTCAATGGTTAATGTTGAAGATTGCATTAATCTGATAACGTTGCTCAATTGTAGGTTGGAAAATCCAGGAATTAGCTCTGCATTTTGTGTCATTTATGACTCCCAATAATTTAAGCGATAATGTGATCTCTAATGTAACATGAGCTGATTTGTTATCTTGCACTGAATTGCATTTTGTGACAGTAACAGTCTCTTGTTAAGGCTCGTTTGTGGCTGTTCCTCCATTACTATAAACAAAATAGATCCTCAGGCACATTCAAGGAAAGAAGGATGGTGGCATTATCCTTCTGTGTGAAGTCCCATTCCTCAGACCAAAGCACAATAGCTAATCCAATACTCTGCATGCGGTGCTGAAGGATTGCCACATTGGTCTTTGATTGAGACATAAGATGCAGTTGCTTTGTGATCGCTCTCAAGGCGATATATATGAAATTATCTTGAATCTATTTTAGGAAGCAGAGCAGGTAACCTGACCAATATCTGTCCCTCAATTGGGATCAATAAAAAAAAACGAAACACATATTAATTTGCCATTAGGCCGTTTAAGAAGGATGACAGAGGGAATTACAGACCAGTTAGCCTGACATCAGTGCTTAGGAAATTGTTAGACTCTGTAATCAAGGATAGGGATAACTGATCGCTTTGAAAAATTTCAGTTAAATATGGAGAGTTAGCATGGATCCATGAAGGATAGGTTATGCCTGAGAAATCTCATTGAGTTTTTTTTTAAAGAGGTAACAGAGGTGTTGGACAGAGTTAAATTGATAAATGTGTTTTATCTGTACTTTAAAAAAGCTTTTGATAAAGTCCCAGGGTAGAGACTGTTAGCTAAGATGAAAGCCCAAGGAATTAAAGGCAAATTTGGTTGAGTGGCAGGAAGCAGAGAGTTGGAATATGGGTAAGTACTCAAACTGGCAAAATGTGACTAGTGGTGTCCTGCAGCGATCGGTGTTGGGGTCTCAATTATACACAATGTTCACTATCGACTTGGATAATGGCGTAAAATGTCAAATATCTAAATTTGTTAATGGCACAAAATTGAGCAGCATTGTAGATAATGTTGACAACAGCATAAATTACAACAGGGTATTGGTAGGCGAGGTGAATGGGTAAAGCAGTGGCAGATGGACTTTAATATAAGCAAGTGTCAGGTTATCCACTTCAGAATGAGAAGATAGATCGATGCAGGTTTCAGAAGGCACAAAGGTAACTACAAAGGATGTTCAATGAGATTTGAAGATTCAAGGACATAGCTCCTTAAAATGCCATGAATAGGTGCAAAAGGTAGTCAAGAAGGCTAACAGAATTCTAGCTTCCATATCTAATGGCTGGAGTTTAAGGATGCATACATTAGGTTGAAGTTATACAAAACCCCAGTTAGACCACACTTAGACTCCGTGAGCAGATCTGAACCCCATATCTTTGGCAGGATGATTTGGCCTTGGAGGGTGTTCAACACAGGTCTACAAGGCTGATACCTGAACTTCAGGGGTTATATTATGAGCAGACATTAGACAAATTAGCTTTTCATTCTCTGCAATTCAGAAGGTTAAGGGGGGATCTAATTGGGGTCTTCAGGATAGTAACGAGGAAAGACAGGGTAGATAAAGATAAATCATTCTCACTGCTCGAAGCTTCTTATTTGGGGAGCATAGAGTAAGAATTGGGGGCAGGCCATTCAGGAGAGAGAGTGAGAAAACACTTCTCCATGCAAAGAGTAATAGAGGTTTGGAATTCTCTTCCTCCAATGGTGGTCAATGCTCATTCAATTGTTAAATTTAAATCTGAGATAGATTCACATTTAATGAAAAGAGGCTATTGTCATGATTGTAATGAGATCAGCCAGGTGGATCATGAAGAATAGGAACTCCCTGATTGGGGCTGTTAACCTGGAGTCAAGTGCTGGTCATAAACCAGATAGTGGCTGCCATGCTGTGGGACCAGTTGTTCCCTTTGATCCCTCCTCCTGGCTTTGTCGCTGACATCCAGAGAACGTTGGTCGAATTCTTCTGGGACAAAAAGATGCACTGGGTCGCCGCGCAAGTTCTGAGTCTCCCTATTGAGGAGGGCGGTCAGTCGCTGGTGTGCGTCCGCACCCAGGTCGCGACGTTTCGCCTTCAGACCTTGTGGCGATACCTTTACGTCAAGTCTCCTCCTAGGTGGTGTGCCCTGGCAACATATTTTTTCCGCCAGGTGCGTTACCTCAACTACGACACGCAGCTCCTGTTCGTCGACCATAACGGTTTAGAGGTCACCCTTCGGGACGCTGCCTGTCTTTTACCAGGACCTGATCACTGTCTGGAACATGGTCAAATCGCGCCGCGCCTACCCTCCGGCAGGCAAAGCGGCTGTCCTCAGGGAGCCGTTGCTCAGGAATCCGCACCTCCGTACTTGCAGGTTCGAGTGACTGTCGGAGGGGAGGGCCGTGGCGGCGAGGGTGACCAGGGTCGGGGACGTACTGGGTGCCGGGGGCCTGGGCTGGACGGTACCGCAAGACGGTACCGCAAGACGGTACGAGCAGGGCAGTGGTAGATATCCGGTACGTGGCCACCGCCATCCGATGCTTTAAAACGGCGGTGCTCGGACCCAACGTAGTGCACCAGTTGGAGGACGCTCAGTTGTGCGATGGGATCCCGTCCGCACTCACTCCAGCCCGGACGGAATTTCACATTGGCCCCAAGGTCCCGTACTTCCCGCGGGAGCCTGTGCCCCACAACCTGAGCCGCCTCCGGAATTTTAGTTTTGTCCCTTTTAAGGACATAACAAGGTGGACCCTGTATTGACTGTTGCTGCACACTGTCCATCTCTTCTCCCTCATCCACCGTCTGGACACGCCTTGGCGTGCCCATTTGCCACCGGGCGGTGGGGATCCCCAGTGGAGGGCTCTCTACGCGGGAGTCCTCCAACTGTCTCTCGGAGATCTGGGGTGGGGGATGTTGTATGCAGCAGTCACCAGCAACTGCAGGTTGCGGTGGTTCACAGACTTGCAGCCCAAGTATCTGTTCTGTGGTGCTGTGGAGTCAGTGGACCATGTGTATTGGGTGTGGGCACTTGCACTCCCTTTTTGATTTTCTTAAAAACCTTCTTCTTCTCTGTTTTTGGTTGCACTTCAGACCCATTCTCCTGATCTTTGGGCACCCGGTACGGAGGAGGGAGGGCAGGTCTGAAGACCTCCTCATGGGTCTGCTCCTGGGCCTGGCCAAACTGGCCATAAACAGGTCCAGGCAGTGGGCCGTGGAGGGGGTCGTTAGGGTCGACTGCCTGTCCCTCTTCCACGGTTACGTTAGAACCCGGGTGTCTCTGGAAAAGGAACACTCGGTGTCCACCAACACCCTTGATCTGTTTAGGGAGATGTGGGCACTGCAGGGAGCGGAGTGTATTATTTCCCCGTCCAACTCTGCTTTGATTTAATCCCTGCCCTCCCCTTCACTGCTTGATCACGCAGCATTGCCCTCTGAGAAGGGCACTGCTTGTCCCTGGCTACTTGGCTGTTTCCTTTCTTCCTGGTGGTGGAATGTAAATAAATTTGTACACACTTGTTGTTTTTCACTGTGTCCAGTACCTGCACACACATGACATGGGTGCTGGGGAAAAACAAGCACTACCGCTGTTAGTGTGGGTGTAAAAAAGAAAACAAAACATGAGTGTCAGAGGTTCTGTCCACTTTGACAGCTGGCTCTGAGGGAGCTGGATCTAGAATATTCCACATGTGAATAAAGGGTGACTTGGTGACAGGGTACTGGCCACTGTGGAGTTATTTCAATTATCAATGGATTTGGACCCTGGGCAGGTACATGGAGTTAGGCCACAGATCAAGCCATGATCTTATTGAATTGTGAGCAGGTTCGAGCAGTTGAATGGCCAACTCATGTTCCTATGTTGTAGTTTGTGGGATCTTGCTGTGCACAGATTTGATTACTGAACCTTATGCATTATATAAGTAACCATGTTCAAATTGTGATGAGATGGTGTCATTGAGAGAAGTAAAAGTTCTTTCTTTATTTTCATCAATAAACATGAATCTGGAGACGGACAACTTTGGCAGAACATCTAGATTTCTCTTAACTGCTGAGGCTGAGATAAGGAACTGGGTAGTGTGCACATTGAAGTATGGCACTTTGCAGAATGTTCTAATCTTTTAAGAAAGCTGCCAAGCTCAACCATTTGAGAAATGTCAGAATATAAATTCCTCAGCAGTTATGATTCAGTATTGCCTTATGTAGAAATTAAGAAAATTATGCAAGGGGCATGTTTGTTTCGAGACTTAGGTGAGACAGGTAAGACTGAATCATACCCTATTCCAATTCAACCATTTTCTCAACAGTTCAGTGACAAAACAACACAGTGGTCTGGTTGTCCCTGTTATGTGATTATCACTTGTTTGTTTGTAACCATCGCTGCTGAAAATGTGTTGCTGGAGAAGCGCAGCAGGTCAGGCAGCATCCAGGGAACAGGAGAATCGACGTTTTGGGCATAAGCCCTTCTTCAGGAATGGCTTATGCCCGAAACGTCGATTCTTCTGCTCCTTGGATGCTGCCTGACCTGCTGCGCTTCTCCAGCAACACATTTTCAGCTCTGATCTCCAGCATCTTTAGACCTCACTTTCTCCTGTTTGTAACCATCATAAAGTAAAGCAAGAATAATAATTTTCCCTTTGTCTGCCATACATATAAATCTTTAATTTCTGCTCCAATGGCCTCTTGCTTACTTCCTTTTCTTCTCGGTGAATTTGTTTTCCAAATTACACTTTGATTTTTAGTGACAGAGTTGGTGGCTTCTTGAACTGAAAATTTCAGGTGGACATGGTTGGACTCAGTGTGACATCTTTACTTTTAAAATATTCACTGTTCTGTTGTTAGCTTTTTATTAGCCTCAGGCGACTGACTGTGTGGTTTTTGCACATTCTCCCCGTGTTTGCGTGGGTTTCCTCCGGGTGCTCCGGTTTCCTCCCATAGTCCAAAAAAAATATGCAGGTTAGGTGAATTGGCCATGCTAAATTGCCTGTAGTGTTAGGTGAAGGGGTAAATGTAGGGGAAATGGTCTGGGTGGGTTGCGCTTCGGCGGGTCGATGTGGACTTGTTGGGCCGAAGGGCCTGTTTCCACTCTGTAAGTAATCTAATCTAATCTCAGATTCCCATCTGCTGACCATGAACCCATCTGGCCCAGTCACACAGTCGGACATCTGTTAAGCTGCTGTGAAACTTGAATAGGTTCAGAAAAGGTTTACAAGGATGTGGCTAGGGTGAAGGATTGGAGCTATAGGGAGAGATTGGATAGACCGGGGCTTTTTTCCCTAGAGCTTTGAATAAATCTTATGAAAGTTTACAAAAGCATGGAAGGTGTAGATAGGATGGATAGCTGAGGTCTTTTCCCCAGGGTAGTGGACTACAAAATTAGAAAGCATAGATTTAAGGTGAGAGGGGAAAGATTGAGAATCCTCATAGAATCCCTCCAGTGTGAAAACAGACCATTTGGCCCAACAAGTCCACACCAACCCTCCAAAAAGTCACCCATGCAAACCCATCCCCCTACCCTATTACTCTACGTTTACCCCTGACTAATACACCTAGCCTACACATCCCTGAACACTGTAGGCAATTTATCATAGCTAATTCACCTAACTTGCACACCTTTGGCTGATTGTTGTAGTGGTCGGTATATAGGGTCTTTTATTCTGGTGATGCCTAGCAGACAAACAGCGTGACAGGGATATGCTATGACCCAATACACTAGTCACACGACCTCATATAAAAAATGTCTCGGAACTAACAGCCAGATTTCTCCGACCGCTGGAATTCATGACAGCTCATAAACTGACAGCCACACTCAGACAACAACTCACGAGAACAAAAGACCCTATACCCATCATAAATTGCAAGATTCCATGCAAAGACTGCACAAAACATTCTGCAGGGCAAGCAGGCAGACAACTACCATTCCACATCCACTAACACCAACCAGCCACTAAATGCCACGACCAGCTGTCCCTATTAGCCATGCACACAAATTCATCTGGGATAGCACAACGACCATAGGATAATGTAAGAGATAACAGCCAGAGAATTTCGAGAAGCGTGGCACTCATCCATGGACTTCATCAACAAACACAAATACCTAGACCCAATATACCGGCCTCTACAACGAACAACCAATTCGGCAAACAGAAGCATCAGGAATGGAGCCGAATAAATTCCAAAAGACACAGTAATGCAGCATTTCACAGGAGGCTCCAAAGCCCTGAAGATGCCACCTAAACAGGGGACAAAACATCTGCAAATCAACTTCCCATCTCGGTCAACATACGCACAACTACGATAGAGAGAGGCTGTTCCCACTCATCCAAACAAAACCCCGAAAGGCCATTGATTTAAAGTGATGTGCGAATGAAGGAAGGGCAATGTGAGCACAAAGCTTTGTCACACGAGTATTTAGGGTATGGAAGACACCATCAGGAAATGCTGTGGGTGGGCATGTTCAAATAAGGCATTCAAGAGGGTATCGGATGATGATTTGGATAGAAACGGTGATGAGGAAAAGGCAGGAGTTTGGCACTAATGAATAGAATGGATGTAGGAATGAAAGACTGAATGGCCTCTTTATGCAGTGGAACAAATCTGTGATCCTGTGATTTGTTGTGTCTAAACGTGTTGGAGTTGGGCCAGGCTGATTGAAAGTCAAGGATTATTCCACTCACTATCTAATCAATTTGGAAGGCAATGAAACACATGATTGACAGTGTTGGTTGACCAATAACAGGAGTTGGGTGTGGTCTGGATGGAGAGTGGTGACCTGATGAATATGGGTAAATAGCTTTGGCACCTTATTCCTACAACCTGCCCAATGTTAAATGAAGGCTGTGAGTTTTGCTAGTTTTCTTTCTGCGGGAGTTTAAAGGTTTACCATTGGAACTTACATTTTATTCAGTAATGTGCATCAATAATTCATCCAATATCATTTGCTTCTTTAACTCAATGTTCATTGACAGTAAGCAGCCTTGTGTCAAGATTGTACAGAATAAGATGAATATCTCAACAATAATCTTACCTTCAGTCGTATTAATTTCATGCTTCATTTGATACAGATATTTAAATTTAAGAGTTATGATGTCAACTGTCTTTGTTGTAGCTTTGAAATTCAAGGATGAAGATTTCCTCTTAAACACAATATGATCAACTTGTTTTTCGTAAATAGATTTCGAGTCAGACTACGTAGCAGAGAAGTTTTTTTCCCCTTGGTGTTTTATTGCTGCACTTAAAAATACTGCTTACTCTCTTGAAATAGTATTTTCTGTAATGTGACAAGCAGATGCCCAACCGAGAAGCAGTGATCAATTAGACTTGCAGATTCAAGCATAATGCTGAAGGCAAATAGGTTTATACATTAATGCATTTGTGATTTTTCACTGCAATGATGAACAGAACAGTTACAAGCGCTGAATTTTTAAAACCTATTAGAGGTGGGACCAGAGGGAGACTATGTTGTAGAAGACAGATGTGGCTTGACAGAGCTAACTGAAGCCACAAAATGGCCATCACACATCAGGATAGAAAGGACTGTTTCTGTTAAGCCAGATTGTCTTTTTAGGGATAATCATGTATAGGTGCTGCAATGTAAATAACTAATAAACAATATGTAACAAACCTATCACCTGCATTTCTTTGAGCCATAAGCCACAGAGTCATACAGCACAGAAACAGATCCTTTGGTCCAACCAGTCCATGTCAAACATAATCCCAAACTAAACTAGTGCCAGCTGCCTGCTCCTGGCCTTTCCAATTCAGATACTTATCTAAGTTTCTTTTAAACATTGTTAAAAATCACACAACACAACACAACTCTATCACTTCCACTGGCAGTTCATTCTGCACACTAACCCCTCTCTGTGCAAAAAATGTTGATTCCCATGTCCTTTTTAAATCTTTCCCCTCTCACCTTAAAAACAAACTGCCTAGATTTGAACTCCCCTATCCTGGGAAAAATACTTTTGCTGTTCACATTATCTGCATCTCTCATGATTGTACAAAATTCGATAAGGTCACCCCTCAGCTTCCAGCACCTCAGCCTATTCAGCCTCTCCCTACAGCCTGTATCATTATTGAAACCAAAATTACTCCCACAATGGATGGAAAATTGTTCCCTCTTCCAGCAAAGTTCTGAACATACATTTCTGAAGAAGGGTCACTGGACTCAAAGCATTAACTCTGCTTTCTCTCCACAGATACTGCTAGACCTGCTAAGTTTTTTTAGAATTAGAATCCCTACAGTGTGGAAACAGGCCCTTCGACCCAACAAGTCCACACCAACCTTCCGAAGTGTAACCCACCCAGACCCATTTTCCTACCCTATACCCCTCACTAATGCACCTAACCTACACATCCCTGAACACTATGGGCAATTTAGCATGGGCAATTCACTTAACCTGCATATCTTTAGATTGTGGGAGGAAACCAGAGCATCCGGAGGAAACCCAGTTTCTCCAGTAATTTCTGTTTTTGTCTCAGATCTTCAGCATCTTCTTTATTTTAGTTTAATGTCTGCAACAATATGGAGCCTCCGAGCCCAAGAGGTTTACAGCAGAGAAAAAGACTGTTCAGCCCATTAAGTCCATGCTGGTAAATGACAACCATCGAATTATTCCAAACCCATTTCCCAGTAAAGTAATTAATTGAATTTAAATTTGATTGGGTGTTGCAGTCAGATTTGAGCACAGAGTACCAACTCTGGGCTATTAATTCAGTGACATTACCACTACATCACTGCCTTCAGAAAGATCGGGCATTCTTGTATGAACACTGCAGATACAATGCTTCAGTTCCAATGTCACTTGTTGCATTCAAAAAATGAGGGCTAACGAGTCTGGTTTCTCACAGTCAGCGAGCTGTCGGTGGGGTTCATGACTCCTGTACCTGTGATTGAGATACAATTCCAGGAAATTGTATAAAATGACAGAATATCAGGACGAGGTAGTTACAATCTTAAGAAATATTTCTGATGAGGAGGTCAAACAAGAATGGTTGCTGGTCTGAGAGAATGAAAGTGCACAAGTCGTTCAATGTGAGTTTCGTCAACGTGATTTCGTTGCAACACAATTGATGAATTGGGGACGCTGTTTCTGCAGTGCAACCTTTTAAAACGTGTGTTGGTTGTAACGCGATTCCAGTGGCAACACTTTAAGCACTGTTTCTGAAGCACAAGGTTTCTATAACGTGGAGTTGCACAAGAATGCAATTCTCACATTATAGAAGAACTGACTGCAGAGAGAGGGTAAATTGGTGAGAACGTGGAGAAATGGGAACAGCAAGGGAGAGGGTATCAGCTGAAAGTCTCTGGTCTGGGTTTCCTTTCTGGTGTCAGGGGCCCAGTGTCAGCAGAACTTCTGGGACCAGCCCTGTAACCATATTACCTGGTAATACTCAACCTGACATGATTTTAAAAGGAATTCATTGCGAGAATCCTAAAGGTGCCCTTGCAACACTTTCCAAATGTCCGCACGTAAGTGATTTCAGTTGGTGAAAGTGAGGTCTGCAGATGCTGGAGGTGAGAGCCGCGAGTGTGTTGCTGGAAAAGCACAGCAGGTCAGGCAGCATCCGAGGAACAGGGGAATCGAGGTTTCGGGAGCCCTGAGGAAGAGCTCCAACCCGAAATGTCAATTCTCCTGATCCTCGGATGCTGCCTGACCTGCTGTGCTTTTCCAGCAACACACCCTTATAGAACATAGAACATAGAAGAATACAGTGCAGTACAGGCCCTTCGGCCCTCGATGTTGCGCCAATCCAAGCCCACCTAACCTACACTAGCCCACTATCCTCCATATGCCTATCCAATGCCCGCTTAAATGCCCATAATGAGGGAGAGTCCACCACTGCTACTGGCAGGGCATTCCATGAACTCACGACTCGCTGAGTAAAGAACCTACCCCTAACATCTGTCCTATACCTACCCCCCCCCCCCCGCCCTTAATTTAAAGCTATGCCCCCTTGTAATAGCTGACTCCATACGTGGAAAAAGATTCTCACTGTCGACCCTATCTAAACCCCTAATCATCTTATACACCTCTATCAAGTCACCCCTAAACCTTCTTTTCTCCAATGAAAACAACCCCAAGTGCCTCAGCCTTTCCTCATACGATCTTTCTGCCATACCAGGCAACATTCTGGTAAACCTCCTCTGCACCCGTTCCAGTGCCTCCACATCCTTCCTATAGTATGGCGACCAAAACTGCACACAATACTCCAGATGCGGCCGCACCAGAGTCTTATACAACTGCAACATGACCTCAGTACTCCGGAACTCAATTCCTCTACCAATAAAAGCCAGTACGCCATATGCCTTCTTCACCGCACTATTTACCTGGGTGGCAACTTTCAAAGATTTGTGTACATGGACACCAAGATCCCTCTGCTCATCCACACGACCAAGTATCCGACCGTTAGCCCAGTACCCCATCTTTTTATTACTCTTACCAAAGTGAATCACCTCACACTTAGCTACATTGAACTCCATTCACACTTAGCTACATTGAACTCCATAAACACTTAGCTACATTGAACTCCATCTACAGCATAATTCCAGACTCACTTTCTCCTAGTTGATTTCAACCTGATTTCTGATGAAGGGCACTGGCCTGAAACCTCGATTCTCCTGATCCTCGGATGCTGCCTGATTTCTCTTGGTGTCAGCTGCTGCAGAAGGCACACCTGCCCACTGGTCTTCATTGATCACTTGTCACTTGGTAAGTGGGTAATGGTTCAGACTCCTGACCTAGCCTTTATGAAAGTGAATCAGGGGAATGACCATGCCAGCAAACTGGCACATTAACAACCCGGGGAAATTAAGCGTGACCTCTTGTGGTGCATTTTTGGCCAGTTCTTTGCCACCACCTTCCCATAAGGTCAGATTCAAACTGGAATAACTTGGGTTAACTCTCCAGCAACAGTCCTCCTTGCTGGCATCAGGCAAGGCTGATGATACTATGTGGGGAAGAATGGCCACACAATATCTTAGGCAGAAGAAAAGTTTATAAAATTATGAGGGATTTGGATGAGGTTGATGGTAGGTGTCTTTTCCATTGGATAGGAGGATTTCAAGACAAGGGCGGCATACTTTTAAGATGAGAGGAGAGATTTTTAAAATACGTGAGAGGCAATTTTTTTTACACAGAAGGTGGTTAACGTGTTGAATGAACTTCCTGAGGAAGTGGTGGATGAGGGCACAATGACAATGTTTAAAAGATTTGGAGATGCCTGTTAAAAGCAAATTACTGCGGATGCTGGAATCTGAAAACAAAAAGAGAAAATGCTGGAAAATCTCAGCAGGTCTGGCAGCATCTGTAAGGAGAGAAAAAAGCTGATGTTTCGTGTCTAACTGACAAAGGGTCAGTTAGACTCGAAACGTCAGCTTTTTTCTCTCCTTACAGATGCTGCAAGACCAGCTGAGATTTTCCAGCATTTTCACTTTTTGTTTGGAGATGCCTGTGTTGGACTGGGGTGGACAAAGTTAAAAATCACACAACACCAGGTTATAGTCCAACAAGTTTAATTGGAGGCACTAGCTTTCGGAGCGCCGCTCCTTCATGAGGAGGACACAATTGTAAGACACAGAATTTATAGCAAAAAGTTTACAGTGTGATGTAACTGAAATTATACATTGAAAAATACCTTGATTGTTAAGTCTCTCATCTGTTAGAATGACCATGAAAGTTTCACTTCTTTCATTTGTAAATCTCAAAACATTTTTTAAAAGTTACATTCTCTGGTTAACTGTAACAATTGGTGTTAGCCAGATAATGTTGAAGGTGTTAGCCCCCTGTGTTCTCTGTCTGTGCCATAATGTTTAGATTGATTCTAATCTAAAAAGTGAGTTCACAGAATCTTACATGAATACACGCAGTTTTTGAACAAAGTACAATGTAACTCTGCAAGTACAAATTCACCCCACAAACGTATATGCATATGTGTGTGTGTGTGTGTGTGTGTGTATATATCTGTCTGTCTGTTAATAACTGATGTAAAGAGAAACTTTTTCACTCAGTGGTTTGTGAATCTTTGGAATTTCCAGCCTTTGAGAGCACTGCAGGCTCAGTTATTTGTTATGTTCAAGACAGAATTTATTGATTTTGTTTTAGATGTTAAAGTTATCTAGGGATATAAGGCTGATGCCTGAAAATAGCACTTAAGTAAAATTTCAGCCATGATGTGGTTGAACATCCGAGCAGGCTCAGTGGGCTGAATAGCCTATTGCTGCTTTTATTTCCTAACACCAGGAAGAATTAGGCTTCAGAACAGTTTTTAAAATGCTGGGAAAAATGAACTCAGTCTGTTTTTGCAGCATCTGTGGAGAACAAATTGGAACAAACACTTCAATTCAGCTGAAAGAAGATCGACCTGAAATGTTAACTTTGCATCTCTCCACGGATGCTGCCTGACTTGCTGAGTTTCTCCAGCAATGTTCGACAAAAATGTCATGTTGAAACAGAGTTCTTCCTTTTGGTAGGAGCATAAGAAATAAAAGCAGAAATAGATGCACAACTCTCCAAAGTAGGAAAACCAAAAGAACTGCGGATGATGTAAATCAGGAAAAAAAACTAGAAATTGCTGGAGAAGTTCAGCAGGCCTGGCAGCATCCATGGAGATTCAACATTTCATGTCAAACGTGACTCTCAAAAGTAGGGTCTGCATTTTAGTCTTTTATGGGACATGGATGTCATTGGCTGGGCCAGCATTTATTGCCCGTCCCTAGTTGCCCTTAAGGAGGTGGTGGTGAGCTGTCTTCTTGAATGGCTGCAGTCCATTTGCTGTAGGTAGACCTATAATGCCATCAGGGATTAATTTCCAGGATTTTGACCCAGCAAAAGTGAAGGAGCGATGATATATTTCCAAGTCAGGATTGTGAGTGGCTTGAAGGGAAGTTTGCAGGTTTGTGGTTTGCCTATTTACCTGCTGCCTAAATGGTTCACTGTGAAGCCATAAGCCTCTATGCCACAGTACGATCTATGGCTGACACTTCAACTACTGGTGCCAGCCAATGTGTCCGTGCCAGCTAATTTCATCCAACATCAAGCTGACCTCTTCCTGCTCATGTGAGGGCATCTGTACATGCTGATAACAAACAGCACACTACAGTGTTAACCTGAGCCAAGGGTTAGATTAGATGAGGAGCCAATTGGCAAGATAATTTCTCCTTTTTAAAATACATTTGTTTCATATTCTTTAGAATTATAACCTTAATTGCAAGCTAATTATCCTTTTAGAATCTTTGCAATTAAGTAGCTTTCTGACTGTCGAATTATTTCACTTTAAATTGTAACTTGTCCAAACCAAATTTAGCAAAGCATAAATGTGAATTAGATGCAAAATGAGGTCTTAAATTTAAATTTTGCCATTTAAGTAAATTGTTTTCATTTTCATGATGTGTGCATCTAGGAATTCCCAGATTTTCTTGCTGCTGGGAATGCTGGACTTTGTTCTGGGATTTTTGAGACCAGTTCAACTCAGTTTTTTTAGCTTACATGATTTTTCTGCTGTTTCTTATGCAGTAAACATTAATCTTCTTTTAAATGTATTAATCCTTTCTGAATTCTGATAACCACCCGAGGAAGGAGCAGCACTCCAAAAGCTAGTACTTCCAAATAAACCTGTTGAACTGTAACCTGGTGTTGTGTGATTTTTAACTTTGCCCACCCCAGTCCAACACTGGCACCTCTAAGTTAATCCTTTCTGAGACAATCTTCATAGCTGCATTATAATTCCCGAGTTAAATATCAACATTTATCGGATCAGAATGTTTTTGTAAAAACTATTACTCCCTCTTCTCTCTTCAGATAAGATTCTGAAGTAAACAGTAGAATTCTTCATCAGAGAACATCCACCCAGGTGCTCAGTCCAAGAGATTGAGAACTCCAGTACCAATGGGTGATACAGCACAATGGAAGACCATTCCACTCATCATCTCTGTACTGACTGTTTGGAAGAGTTATCCAAGGATTCCCACTATGCTTTCCCATTGACCTACCGATGTTTCTGCTTCAAGTATTTATCCAATTCATTATTAAAGTTTTCATTGAATCTGTTTCCAAACTCCTTTCATAACAATTACATCAACTTAATTTGATTTGATTTATTATTGTCACATGTACCTAGGCACAGTGAAAAGTTTTGTTTTCGATGCAGTACGGGCAGATCATATCACACAAAGAACATTAGGGTAGCAGAACAGAGTGAAGAATACAGCAGGAGGCCAGGGGTCACAAGCAAGTTGAGTTCAGAAAAAAAGATAATCCATGCCAGCTGAAGACTAGTTCATGAGAAAATCTTTCCAAATTGTTCTTTAAATATGCATGCTTTTCTTTCTTTCTCTCTCTTTTTGCAACAAATTAGTTATTTTATTGAATTACAGTCACAGCCTCATGTGGATATGTTCAGTGACTGGCCACCAAATTATAAAAATAAAACTTACGGTCTATCAAGTAGATTTTATTCTGGAATATGGCTTTTCCTGTATTACCATCAGCATGGATCATAATATTGCAGAACTTTATTTCCCTCATCTATATTCAGTTCTTTCCTTTTACCAACTATTTCAACTGTGCCTCTTCTGTAATTTGAAATAATTTCTCCTTATTTACCTGAGCTAGTTCTTCATAACTATTCAAACGACGGTCAATGGCAAGGCAATTTATTGGTAAAATATCTCACAAAATAGAAGATTGTGTTTGCATTTCTTTTGGTTTTCCATTCAGCAACAACTCTGCTTACATAAACGACTGTTTATGTACAGTTTCCTAAGCAACCTCATCAGAATGTTGCCTGAGAGTGGGTAACACAGTTGGATGAGGTAGTAGATTAGGCATACAGCGTGCTTGTCTTCATTGGTTTGGGACACTGAGTATAAAAGTTGACAAGTCATGCTGTAGCTATATAGAACTTTAGTTAGGCCACATTTGGAGTACCGAATGCAGTTCCAGTCACCACACTATAGGAAGGACATGGAGGCTTTGGGGAGGGTGCAAAGGAGGTTTACTGGGATGTTGCCTGGACAAACTTGTGTTGTTTTCACAACAGCATCAGAGGCTGAGGCATGCTCTGATTGAAATATATAAAATTATGAGAAGAGTGGATAGTGTGGATAGTCAGAGGTTATTTTTTTTCCCAGCATGGAGATGTCAAATACTAGAGGGCACAGGTTTAAGGTGAGAGTGGGGGGGAAGGGGTGGTGGTGACATTTAAAGGAAATGCACAAGGTGCTTGGAAGATGCTATTATCTGAGGTTGTAGAGGCAGATTCGATCTTAAAGTTTAAGAGGCATTTAGACAGACACATTAACAGGCAGGGAAAAGTGGGATGGGAACATATGCAGGCATATGGGATTAGTTTAGAATGCATCATGGATGGCACAGATATGGTGGGCAGAAGGGCCTGTTCCTGTGCTGTACTGTTCTCCGTTCAATGTTCTATGACTGAAACCTCAGGGGACCCTAGTGGAATCTGATGACAATCCACAATCTGGATTCTGCTCTTGAAAATTACATCCAGAGGTAGACTGTGCCACAGAGTCTGAAATAAAGCAACTGCTAACTTATCAAACCAGCTTGGGATTGGTTAGCTCAGTCAGCTGGATGGCTTTTTTTAATGTAGAATTTTGTCAACAGCATGGGTTCAATTCCTCTGCTGCCTGAGGTCACCATGCCTACTTGACCTTTCCTCCTGTCTGAGGCACATTGACCCCAGGATTAAACTCACCATCAGTTGTCTCTGTCTGTATAATGGAGAGAGCAAGCTATTGATACTGTCACTTCTCAAGGGTTTAACAGACACAGGACATTTTAAAAACACTTTCTGAATCAACACTTTTCTGTTATAATTGTGAACTTTTAGGAATAATAAGTGTTCTCATTTGTGCATTCAGAATTTGTGATATTCCAATGTCTTACAAAATAAAACAAAATGTGAACATGAGCAACGCAGATATATCAATCAGTGACAGGCTGGTGTGCATTTGTTTGGAAGGACAAAAAAATTATTTTCTTGACTTGGCATTGAGAAAAAGCTTTGCATGCAGAGCAATAGATCTGAATGATGTTAACATAAATAAATATTATCACAACGTTTTCTTGCATTACTGCTCATCCTGTGGCTTGCCATCTGTTCATTCAGATGGATAGAGGGAAGCTTCAATTCACAGCCCTTTCATGAAACATTCTTTCTTGTATCACCCACAGAGTCAATGGCAAAATTTGTGACAACTCATTAATTAGTGCCACACAAATGGAAGTCCCAGAATATCAAAGTTGGGTGCCTGTAGTGAACAATATTATAACAGATTGTTTTGTAAAGAGCATCAAACATTTTAAAGGGACCATTAATTTTTTTGTTGTTTAATGACAAACCTTTTTTTTCAGCTTCCTGGCAGTTAAATGGACTGAGTGATCAATGGATGGAGCTGTAGAATAACATAATCAGTTCCAAAACACAGTCCCTTCGCAGGGATTATTGAGGTTAAAAATTAGAGGTCTCAAGGTGTGGTCTGCAAAACTGCTTAAGTCCTTTAATTAGATTTGATGAAATGATTTCTGACAAAATGATGACAATACACAATATTGTGTATGAATCTGAATTGTTTTATTATTTAGTTGCAAAACTGGCGTTGCTTTTCATTTGGTAATGTGGTTACAAAATTGATCTTGTGCTATTAATACAAGGTAAAAGGTAGGAGTAAAATTGCCATCGTCCCAGAGGACTATAGCATTGCTCCTTCAATACAGAGAGATGACTGACGTTGTACTTTGACCTTCCTCAGGTGAGCAGAGAGGTTGAGAAGGAGAGTCCTTCCTGCTAAACTCAGCCAGTGTAGGAATTGAACTCGGACTTCCACCATTGGTGAAAGCATGATAACATGATGAAGGCACAATCCAAGGCATAGTGAATGCGCAATGAGGTGAGCTTCAGATAATGCTGAAAGAAACCATTATTAAAAACACTCAAATGATTATTTATTGGTAAATTGAGCACTTGTTCTCGATTCTCCCAGAAGCAGAAACTTGCTCTCCTTGTCCACCTCTGTCAAGACCTTCAAGATCTTACATGCTTTAATCAAGTCATCTCTGAATCATCAAAACTACAGCAAATATAAGCTCTGCGTGTCAAAGTTATCCTCTGAAGACAGCATCATTCTTCTCTTTGCATTGACTTTGATAAAACTATTCTAGAGCTGTACAGTTAATTCTTCTATAAAGTGATGGTTGCGTTCTTGTGCAAATCCGCATTATAGAAAAATTGCACGTTAGAAATAACGCTTAAAGTGTTGACAATGTAATCCTGTTACAGCTAACACACGTAAAAATTCACACTTTAGAAACAGCGTCCCCAATTTGTCAATCACGTCACAGCAAAATTATGTTGACGAAACGCGCCTTACAACAAAACGACCTGTTTGCTATTAAATCTTACACAATTGACAAGTTCTGTGGCAGATCATGGTGGCTTTTCAGCACTTACTGGATTATGTTTTAACTACCTATGCAGATTATGTTATCAGACCATGGTGCGCCACTTGTCATATTTTGAGTGCCATCTCTTTGCCTGAGTTTGTCGATAGTTTCTGGTAAAATGTGGATTATAGCCATTCAGTAAGGCTCGAATTTGTCAATAAGAATAAAGCTTTCTCTTTCTAATTGATCCATTGCTTCCCTTAAGAGTGCATCTGCCAGTAATTGTATTTTGCCTGCAATATATATGGCACCATGGTCATATTTCATCATCCTTATCTTGATTTCAACATAAGCGGAGGCAATTTTGTGGTTTTTATCATGTTACCAAAGGTTTGAGATCTATTTTGTCATGTTTCAATGTTATGGAATAGTCTGAGAAACTTTTATACATCTACGTAACAGCTAACATTTCCTTCTCCATGCGTTCATACATCGGTTGGGTCTCCATCAAAGTTCCTCACATAAAATGGACCAGTTTCACTGCTTTACCAGTTTGCACTTGCAGAAGGAATACTCATAAGAACATGTGAATATAAAAACCAGGAGCAGTAGGAGGCCGTCCGGCCCTTCAAGCCTGCTCCACCACAAATTAAGATCATGAGTGATCTTTTTGTTGACTCAGCTCCACTTACCCGCATTTTCACCAGAAAGTCATCGAGTCATAGAGGTGTGCAGCACAAAAACAGACCCTTCAGTCCAATGTGTCCATGCCGACCAGAAATCCCAACCCAATTTAGTCCCACCTGCCAGCAACCGGCCCATATCCCTCCAAATGCTTCCTAGTCATATAACCATCCCGATGCCTTTTAAATGTTACGATTGTACCAGCCTCCACCACTTACTCTGGCAGCTCATTCCTTTAAGGCACCACCCTCTGCATGAAAAAGTTGCCCCCTAGGTCTCTTTATTATCTTCCCTTCTCACCCTAAATCTATTCCCTCTACTTCTGGACTCCCCCACCCCAGGGAAGAGACTCTGTCTATTTATCCTATCCATGCCCCTCATGATTTTATAAACACCTATAAGGTCACCCGTCAGCCTCTGACGTTCCAGGGAAAACAGGCCCAGCCTATTCAACCACTCTCTAAACCTCAAATACTCCAACCCTGGCAACATCCTTGTAAATCTTTTCTGAACCCTTTCATGCTTTATAACATCCTTCTGATAGGAAGGAGATGAGAATTGTGAGCAATATTCCAAAAGTGGCCTAACCAATGTCTTGTATGGTACAGCTGCAACATGACCTTCCAACCCCTGGACCAATAAAGGAAAGCATACCAAACTCTTTCTTCACTATCCTATCTACCTGCAACTCCACTTTCAAGGATCTATGAACCTGCAATCCAAGCTCTGTTTGTTTCGCAACACTCCCTAGGACATTACCATTAAATGTATAAGTCCTGCTAAGATTTGCTTTCCCAAAATGCAGCACTTCATAGTCATCTGAATTAAACTCCATCTGCCACTTCTTAGCCCATTGGCCCATCTGGTCAAGATCCCATTGTAATCTAAGATAACCTTCTACACTGCCCACTACACCGCCAATTTTAGTGTCATCTGCAAACTTACTAACGATATCTCCTATGCTCACATCTAAATCATTTGTATAAATGACAAAAAGTAGTGATCCCAACACCGATCCTTGTGCCACTCCACTGGTCACAGGCCCCCAGCCTAAAAAACAACTCTCCACCACCACCCCCATCTTTTACCTTTGAGCCAGCTCTGTATCCAAATGGCTCGTTCTCCCTGTATTCCATGAGATCTAACCTTGCTCACCAGTCTCCCATAGGGAACTTTGTCGAACGCCTTATTGAAATCCATATAGATCACTTCCACTGCTCTGCCCTCATTAATCCTCCTTGTTAGTTCTTCAAAAAACTCAATCAAGTTCGTGAGATATGATTTCCCATGCACAAAGCCACGTTGATTATCCCTAATCAGTCCTTGCCTTTCCAAATACATCCACATCCTGTCCCTCAGGATTCCCTTCCACAGTTTGCCCACCACTGATGTCAGGCTCACTGGTCTATAATTCCCTGGCTTGTCCTCACAACCCTTCTTAAATAGTGGCACCATGTTAGCCAACCTCCAGTCTTCTGGCATCTCACCTGTGACTGTTGCTAAAAATATCTCAGCAAGGGGCCTAGCATTCACTTTCCTAGCTTCGCACAGAGTTCAAGGGTATACTTGATCAAGTCCTGGGGATTTATCCCCTTTGATGCATTTCAAGACATCCAGCACTTCCTCCTCTGTAAATAGACATTTTTTAAGATGTCACCATCTATTTCCTTACATTCTATATCTTCCATGTCTTTTAGCACAGTAAACACTGATGCAAAATACTGGTTCTCTTAATTCCTTCATTTTCCTTAACTTTAAAAGTAATTATTAAAGTAGCATCAATTACTTCCCTGGGTAAGGAATTCCATAGAATGAAAACCCTCTGGGTGAAGAAATTCCTTCTCAGTTCAGTTCTAAACCTGCTTCCTCTAATCTTGAGGCCATGCCCTCTTGTCCTAGTCTCACCTACCAGTGGAAACATCTTCCTTATTTCAATTCCCTTCATAATTTTATATGTTTCTATAAGATCCTCCTCATTCTTCTGAATTCCAATAGATGTAATCCCAACTACTCAGCCTCTTCTCATAAGCCACCCCCTTCAACTCTGGAATCAACCTCTGCACTCCCCCCCCTCCCCCCACCTCACCCAGTGCCAGTACATTCTTTCTTCAGTAAGGAGATCAAAACTGCACACAGTTCTCCAGGTGTAGCCTCACCAGCACCTTGTACAGCTGTAATATTATCTCTCTGCTTTTAAGCTCAATCCCTTTCACAATGAAGGACAAAATTCCATTTGCCTTCCTAATTACTTGTTGTACCTGCAGACCAAACCTCTGCAATTCATGCACAAGGACGCCCAGGTCCCTCTGCATCACAGCATGCTGCAACTTTTTACCATTCAAGTAATAATCTATTTTGCTGTTACTCCTACCAAAATGTATGACTTCACATTTACTCACGTTGTATTCCATCTGCCAGACCTTTGCCCACTCACTCAATGTATCTATGTTCCTTTGCAAAGTTTCGCAGTCCTCTGAACACTTTGCTCTGCCACTCATCCTCATGTCATCGGCAAATTTTGACAACATACATATGGTCCCCAACTCCAAATCATCGGTATTATTTGGAAATAATTGTGGTCCCAACACCAATCCTGAGGCATACCACAAGTCACTGATTGCCAGTCAGAATAGCACTCATTTATCCCCATTCTTTGCTTGCTGTCAGTCAACCAATCCTTTGTCCACATTAATACTCTCTCCCTAACATCATGCATCCTTATGCAGTAGCCTCATGTGTGGCACCTTGTCAAAGGCCTTTTGGAAATCAAGGTACATCACATCCACTGGGTCCCCACCTTGCTTGAAATGTCTTCATAGAATTCCAAAAGATTTCTGAAGCATAATCTGCCCTTCGTAAGCCTGTGCTGCATCTGTCCAATGGGACAATTGCTTTCAAGATGCTCTGCTACGTCTTCCTTGATAATAGACTTAAACATCTTCCTCACTACAGAGGTTAAGCTAACCAGTCTATAATTCCCCATCTTTTGTCAATCGTTTTTTAAACAGTAGTGTTACATTTATATTTTCCAATCTGCTAGGACTACCACAGAATCCAACAAATTTTGGAAAATTACCACCAGTCTATCTGCTTTTTCTTCCTCCATCGCTTTTAATACCCTGAGATGCATTCCATCAGGGCCAGAAAACTTATCTATCCTTCGCTCCATTCGCTTACTGCACTTAGCACACTCCTAGTCTGCGCTGCCATATTTTTCCTTTCCATACTAAAACTGTCCTCTCTTACAGGATCTGTATGCCTCTATATTCTTCCTCTTCGAGTCGTTATCCAGGTGCTTTTTGAATGCTGCTATTGTGTCTGTTTCCACCAGCTCCTGTGTGGAAACATGTTCCAGATATTCTTTTTGTAAAAAACTTACCTTGCACATCAATTTTAAACTTTTCACCTTGCACCTTTGACCTGTGTCCCCTTGTAATTGACCCCTACACCCTGATTATGGAACATTTTTATCACTCCAGACAATTGACACTTCTCATTTTGTGTAAGTCCTGCATTTTGTGGTGCCTTTAATCTGTCCTTGATCCTTTACTCACATTCCTTTTTCACTTCACACACTACACAATGTCCTTCAGAATATCTCTGAAACAAAGGAGATCCCAAATGCTGGATGGTTGAAGCTTTACCACCTGAATGGTGTGAAAAAGGCAGTCAGAAATCTGGACTTTTGTTTGGAGGAATATCTCCCAGAGCTCACTGTTTGCATCTAGTTTTTTGAAAAATGTGTTAGTTGCAAATTGTGATAAGCTGTCATAAACACAATGAAACATAATAGATTTCCTTTCTCATTCCTTTGTTTGACTGAGTCAGATCCAAACAATCTTGATTCTCCAATTGACTTGGAAACAGTTACGAGATCTGAGCACCAATGTATTGGTTCTGTCACTGGCAATTTAACACTGATTTCAATCATGCTGGCTGTCTGAGATTTTACTATTCACAACAAGGGAGAAGGAATTTCCTTTGAAGTGTACAGGTGGAGAGGTTTAACATCTCACTGAGAGTAATGTGATAAACTTGCTTCAATTTGTCAAAACATTGAAATAACTTACCAAAATTCTCATGCTGAAGCATTGTATCAACCCTCTTTGAGAAATATGCATTTCTGCTCAGCAATAAGAGACATTAATTCCTCATATTATGTTTCTCTGATATTTTGTCCTTGTGAGACTAATCTTCATGGCACATTGCCCACACCCAAGGATCAGCACCTCCTGGACCTTGGGGTTTTGTCTGACTCACGCAAACTTCAACTAAGGCAAGATGTCTGTTAGCATTGCTCCAGTGTCAAGATTCAATTCTATTTCAAATTTGTGTACTTCACTTTGACATTCCTTAAGAATGTTCCCATCACTTTTTGCTCTTTGTCTTCAAATGTTTGAATTTTTCCTGAGTATCTCTGGAAATTTTCCTTGCATAGGACATTTTTCCTTGTTTTTGAGGTGATGAAGGTGCTATTAACTTCCAACAGCTTGTAAAGTTTCCCAGTTGGCCACACTTATGGCACTTAGCTGCCCTTGTTGAATAATGTTTGTGCTTCTGGTGCTGTTTGGAGCCACAGCGTTTACAACGGAACATGACCGGTGATGCTGGTTCCCACAATTCTGTTGGTAGACTTTAAGGAGGTTAAATGATCATGTCTTGGACTAACACATCCTACTTTGTCAGAAGATACCTGTTCTGGACCAGATCGGTCCCCCTCAAAGCATTTCAAGAAAGTAGCCCAGACCCTAACTTTGCTAGTTGTTTTAAGTAGGCGTGTAGTGGATATTCCTGGAGTGATGCAGCTGGTCAATTGGCTTAGAACAAAGAAGAAAGAAAATCTACAGCCCAGGAATAGGCCCTTTGGCCCTCCAAGCCTAAGCTAAAACACAAAACAAAATTTATCTACAAGATTACTGAATGAAACACAAACAAAAAGGGAACAGAATACTGAATAATTTAACCTACCCGGAAACTCAACAAATCATCTCAACTTAATGATGCTGTTCCAAGTACGTGCAACACTCCCCATAAACACCCGCTGATCCAAAATGTAAAATCAAACTGAGTCGTACAGGAGAGAAGTCAGAGAGAGAGCATGGAACACCTTCTTCCAGGAACCTGTTTCTTGTACCAGCAGCTTCACTGCCTGAACTGCGAAAACCCAAACGAAACCAAGCCAGAGAAACACTGAGTTGGGAGAACTGACCATTCCCCTTTTATCATACAAGTGCTTTTTTGTCAAAAACTTCAAAACTTTCTCAAGTAGATTAACCCCAGACATTTTGGAGTATGTGCCTTTACAACTTCCTGAAAAAGAAACCAAGGACAACCTAACCTTGTTAAAGGAGCAATATCATCACAATCCCTAATGATTCCCCCTAGGACTCACCATTTATAGGCCCTGATTTCTGCCCTGCACAGTAAATTGGTTTGTGTGAACCAGTGTTAAATCTACTGTGGATTGTAAAAGGTCAGATTGCTTCTCATCCCTCACACTAATGACTAAAGAATCTCTAACTAAATTAATTCTTGAAAGCTCTGTACCTATATAGGATGGCACGATAGCTCAGTGGTTAGCATTGCTGCCTCACAGCGCCGGGGACCGGGGTTTTAGTTCCAATCTCGGGTGACTGTCGGTGTAGAGTTTGCACATTCTCCCTGTTTCTGCGTAGGTCCCCTCTGGGTGCTGTGGTTTCCTCCCATAGTCCAAAGATATGCAGGATAGGTGGATTGGCCATGTGAAATACAGGATTATAGAGATGGGGTGAGTCTGTGTAGGAGGGCCAATGTAGACTCGATGGGCCAAATGACCTGCTTCCACACTGTAGGGATTCTATTGAGTCCTTCTGGGGTGGCCTGGGATCTCAATGGTTAGGATTGCTGCCTCAGAGCACCAGGGACCCAGGTTCGATTCCAACCTCAGGCGACTATCTGTGTGCAGTTTGCACAATCTCCTCATGTCCTCGCAGGTTTCCTCTGGTTGCTCTGGATTCCTCCCACAGTCCAAGGATGTAGAGGTTAGGAGGATTGGCCACGCTAAATTACCCATAGTGTCCAGCGATGTACCGGTTAGGTGGGTTAATCAGGGAATAATAAGGTAGTGAGGTGGGTCTGGATGGGATGCTCTTCAGAGGGTCAGTGTAGACTCAATGGGCCAAATGGCCTGCTTTCACACTGTAGGGGTTCTAATCTAATCTAAATATCCCTGTTAGACAATGTAAATCTATTATCAAGGCTTATGTTTTTTTTTCCAAACAATAAGATTGGAGATTAATGTCATCACTTCTAGAACTGAATTCCTTTAGGTGCGAAAGTAAATATCCAAAGCTTTAATCAAAACAGCAGGCTCCATACTATCTGTATTTAATGCTTTTTATTTGCAGAATATCATCTCTATTGAATCTAGAGCAGATAAAACTGTGCTGACTTGATGATGCTGTTCCTTTGTATGTGATCCTGAAGTTATTCTAAAGTACAGGAACTGCTTTTGACAGAGCTCCCAATTCTGGTCTCATTGTGGGTGTCTATGTTATGAAGAAGTTGAGGTCATTGCAAGGTCTCCGTTGGAGTTGACATTCCTAAGGACTGTTGCTCTTGACTGGTCTAAGTGAGTATTTAGGCTCTTCCTTCTTACTGATAAAATGTTTTGATGTGTATTTCCTTGCAGGTTTGTGGCTAGAATATCAAGGCTTCCAAAGTTCTTTTATTCACCCTTAGAAGTCTACCCATTCTGTCATTCGGTATTCTGAGGTCTTTTCCCTGTCTACAAAGTCTTCTCCTATTTGAGCTTTCATTTCTTGGAGTCTTCCAAGGTCCTGACCTGCTATTGGAAACTTCCCTTTTTCAGTTGCACCTCTTGCACTCTTTTATCTTTAGATGCTAGCTCTGGACGTGTTTTTTCTCTCGAGCTGCCATTATGCTTTGAACCAACACTGATACCTGCACCAAGTGAACAGGTATGGCTGTCTGCACATGTACTGTCTCTGAAGTTCCATGTTCCTGATCACTAAGAAATGCTTTTCAACTCCTTACACACTGTAACACTCCTTTAGTAACAACTGAATATGATAAGTTACCAGTTTGTAGTGACACCCTCTCTTTTCACATTCTCAGAACTCTGTGGGAAGCTAGAGAAGTGATTGTTTGGCCTCTTACAGAGATATTTGTCACAGGTGAGGTGCCAGAAGACTGGAGGTTGGCAAACGTGGTGCCACTGTTTACGAAGAGTGGTAGGGACAAGCCAGGGAACTATAGACCGGTGAGCCTGACCTTGGTGGTGGGCAAGTTGTTGGAGGGAATCCTGAGGGACAGGATGTACATGTATTTGGAAAGGCAAGAACTGATGGCATTGTGCGTGGGAAATCATGTCTCACAAACATGATTGAGTTTTTTGAAGAAGTAACAAAGAGGATTGATGAGGGCAGAGCAGTAGATGTGATCTATATGGACATTCAACAAGGTTCCCCATGGGAGACTGATTAGCAAGGTTCGATCTCATGGAATACAGGAGAACTAGCCATTTGGACAGAGGGTGGTGGTGGAGTGTTGTTTTTCAGACTGGAGGTCTGTGACCAGTGGAGTGGCACAAGGATCGGTGCTGGGTCCTCTACTTTTTGTCATTTACATAAATGATTTGGATGCGAGCATAAGAGGTACAGTTAGTAAGTTTGCAGATGACACCAAAATTGGAGGTGTAGTGGACAGCGAAGATTACAACAGGATCTTGACCAGATGGGACAATGTGCTGAGAAGTGGTAGATGGAGTTTAATTCAGGTAAATGTGAGGTGCCGCATTTTGGGAAAGCAAATCTTAGCATGACTTATACACTTAATGGTAAGGTCCTAGGGAGTGTTGCTGAACAAAGAGACCTTGGAGTGCAGGTCCATAGCTCCTTGAAAGTGGAGTCGCAGGTAGATAGGATAGTGAAGAAGGCGTTTGGTATGCTTTCCTTTATTGGTCAGAGTATTGAGTACAGGAATTGGGAGGTCATGTTCCGGCTGTACAGGACATTGGTTAGACCACTGTTGGAATATTGCGCGCAATTCTGGTCTTCTTCCTATCGGAAAGATGGTGTGGAACTTGAAAGGGTTCAGAAAAGAGTTACAAGGATGTTGCTAGAGTTGGAGTATTTGAGCTACAGGGAGAGGCTGAACAGGCTGGGGATATTTTCTCTGGAGCGTTGGAGGCTGAGGGGTGACCTTATAGAGGTTTACAAAATTATGAGCGGCATGGATAGGGTAAATAGACAAAGTCTTTTCCCTGGGTCAGGGAGTCCAGAACTAGAGGGCATCGGTTTAAGGTGAGAGGGGAAAGATATAAAAGAGACCTAAGGGGCAACTTTTTCACACAGAAGGTGGTATGTGTATGGAATGAGCTGGCAATGGAAGTGGTGGAGACTGGTACAATTGCAACATTTAAGAGGCATTTGGATGGGTATAGGAAGGGTTTGGAGGGATATGGGTTGGGTGCTGGCAGGTGGGACTAGATTGGGTTGGGATATCTGGTCAGCATGGACTTGTTGGACTGAAGGGTATGTTCCCATGCTGTACATTTCTATGACTCTATGATTCTGACTCTATTCCTGACTGGTGTCTCCCCTCTTATACATAATACATCAGATATAGACAAGGTGGTTAAAAAGGTGTTTGGCATACTTACCTTCATTGCTCAGTCCTTTGAGTATAGGAGTTGGGATGCTATTTTGAGGTTGTACAGGATATTGGTGAGGGCTCTTCTGGACTACTGTGTCCAGTTCTGATGGCCCTGTTATAGGAAGGATAATATCTAGCTGGACAGGGTTCAGAAGAGATTTACTAGGATGTTGCTGCTATGGAAAGTTTGAGTTATCAAGAAATTCTGAATGGACTTGGACTTTTTTTCACTGGAGCATAAGAGGTTGAGAGTTGACCTGATGGAACTTCATAAAATAATGAGGGTTATAGATGGAGTTGATGATGGGGAATTCCAAGCCTGTGGACCACATTTTTAAGGTTAGAGGAGAGAGATTTAAAAATGACCTAAGAGGCAAAGTTTTTACACAGAGGGTGTTTCATGTGTGGAATGAATGTCCTGGAGAAGTGGTGAATGTGGATACAATGCAACATTTAAAAGACAGTTGGATAAGTACATGAGTAGGAAAGGTTTGTCGGGATATGGGCCAGGAGCAGGCAGGTGGGACTAGTTTAGTTATGGATTATGTTCGGCATAGACTGGTTGGACCGAAGGGTCTGTTTCCATGCTGCTGACTGCATGACTCGATGAGACATCTGATCCTTATGATTTACATGAATATCATTAGCTCAGATTCTAATTCATGAAAACAAACACAGCAGGCAGAATTTTTTATTGGTTTATAATCAGGTTTCTGCTTGTTAGGTTGCTGCTGTATAAGGCAAAAAAAGTGCAATTATATATCGCACCTTTCATATGCTAAAGCAACCCAAGGAGCTTCACAGGAGCACTTTGAAGCCAAATTAAACACCGAGGGAGATATTAGGAAGGTGTGTAGAAACTTGATCAAATGTGCACATCCTGAGGACCATCTTAAGGGAAGAGATGGAAGTGGAGAAGCTGATAGTGCACTAAAATTTCCTTTTTCATCCTGAGGTAGGTCAAGGAATAGCCACCAATGGTGAAACTAAGAACACCAGGAATGTGCAAGAGAATGGAATTTGCCCAGCCTGGAATTAGAGAAAATGGCCTCAAATTATTGCCATGTGTTTGCTGTCTGCCCTGCATTGAGGTAAGCTGTCAATATTGATCTCCTTTCTCATTCTTAGCAATTGTTCAATAAAGGTGATTTTTTAATCTATCAGCACTAGCTGAATTTGAACAGCTGTTAAGAGGTAAGTTCTCATTTTTGTTTAACATTCGCAATGTTTAATCTATTTTGGAGAAACTTTTGTTAGACTGAACAAAAGCCCTTATTAATTCAATTGCCATCAACCACAGGATTAATCAAGAACCCTTTAAGGTAAGCACTGGACCAAAAGAAATAGGAACAGGAGTAGGCCATTCGGCCCCTTAAGTCTGCTCTCCCATTCATTCGGATCATGGCTGATCCAACATTCCTCATGTCCACTTTCCTGCCCTTTCCCCATAACCCTTGATTTCCCTACTAAGCAAGAACCTCTCTCAGCCTTAAATGTAGGCAAGGGGTCTGCATCCCTCTGAACATTGAATCTTGCAGAATGTTCCTCTCAAAACATTCTGCTCTTTTCCAAAAAGATAATATTTTTATTCTTTTACAGCGGGTCGACCTCACTGGCAAGTCCATCATTTATTACTCATTTTTAATTTCCTTTGAGAAGGTGGTGAGTTGTTTGAACCACTATAGTCCTTGTGAAATGGGTACTTCCACAAGGCTGTTAAGGAGAGAGTTCCAGAATTTTGACTCAACGCCAGTGAAGAAACGATGATAGAGTCCCATGTCAGTGCTTGGAGTGGATTTTTATATGGTGGTGGTCCCCTGTGTCTGTTGCCCATGTCCTTCTAGGCAGGTTTGGAAGAGGCTGCCAAAGGAAGCTTGACAAATTGTTGCAGTACATATTGAAACATCTGCTGGCAACGTGCATCATTAATGGAGGAGATGAATGCTTAATGTGGAGTGGGGTATCAATCAAGTTAATTGTTTTTCCTTGAATGGTGCCAAAATTCTTGAGCACTGTTGGAGGTACATCAATCAGGTAGGTGGGGTATCTGCAGTGGATGGTCAGGCACTGGGGAGACAGAATGTGAGTTGCTCACCACAGAATTCCCAGCCTCTGAACTGCTCGTGTAGCCACAGAATTTATATATCTCGTTTAGCGCTACGTCTGGTCAATGGTAATACTCAGGATGTTGGTAGTGGAGGACTAGGCAAGGAACAAACAGACCAAAGAACAGCTCAGCACAAGAACAGGCCCTTTGGCCAACCAAGCCTGCACTGACATATGATGCCTTCCTAAATTAAAAACTTTTTTTTATCTCTATCCCTCTATTCCCTACCTGTTCACAGATCTTAAGTATTGCTGTTGTATCTGCTTCCACAAGCTCCCCTGGCAGCACACTCCATGCACTTTGCACTTAGAGTCATAGAGTCATAGAGATATACAGCACAGAAACAGACCCATTGGTCCAACACGTCCATGTCGACCAGATATCCTAACCTAATCTAGTCCCATTTGCCAGCACCTGGTGCATATCTCTCCAAACCTTTCCTATTCATATACCCATCCAGATTCTTTTTAAATGTTGTAATTGTACCAGCCTCCACCACTTCCTCTGGCAGCTCATTCCATACACACACCATCATCTGTGTGGAAAAAGTTGTCCCTTAGGTCCCTTTTAAATCTTTCCCCTCACCATAAATCTATGCCCTCTAGTTCTGGACACCCTCACCCCAGGGAAAGGATTTTGTACCATCCACTGTGTGAAAAACTTGTGTCTCACATCTCCTTTAAACTTTCCCCCTTTTCCCTTAAACCTATGTCCCCTCATAATTGACACGTCTACCTGGGTAAAAGACTCCGGCTATCCATTCCATCCACACCTGTCAACTTCTATCAGGCCACCCTTTATCCTTCAACATTCAAGTGAGGACAAACTAAGTTTATCCAATCTGTCCTTTGGCTAATACTCTCCAAGCTAGACAACAACTGGTAATTTTTTTTCTGTCCCCTGTCTGAAGCCTCCACATTCTTCTGGTGGTGTGGCAATCTGAACTGCACACAATGGTGACGCCATTTAATGTCAAGAGGTGATGAATATATTCTTCTTCTTTTAAGATGGTCATTTCCTTGCACTTGTGTGGGCTGAATGCTACTAGCAACCTATCATCCCAAAAGTGGACATTGTTCAGATCTTGTTGCACAGGGAATGAATTATGTAGGAAGTTGCGAATGGTGCTGAACATTGTATATTGTAAACATCCCTAGTTCTGACCTTAGGATGGGGTGATGATGATTGATGGAGCCACTGAAATTAGATGGATCCAGAAGTTTTGTTTCATTGGGTTAACTTCTGAGAATCTGGTTCCTCTTCTGGAAACAAAGGAGCATGATTTTAACATCAAATTGACAATTAACATTAAATTGAAATCAGGAAGTGGATTTTCTAAGACCATAGATGTAATTGCAGAAGTAGGCCACTCGGCCTATTGAGTCTTCTTCAGTATTCAATGAGACTATGACTGATCTGATAATCCATAGTTTTTATACAAAGGATAATGGAAATGTGGAGCTCTCTCTACCCAACCACTTGTGGATGTTGGGAGGGACTATTTCAGATATGCTATGATTAGCTGCAAAATCAAGAACTGCAACTTTGCATTTTTCAGCAACATCTATCTCAAACAATATTATTTTCAACATGTGTTTGAAGAGTTTCAAAACAGGCTGTGTTAATCAATAAACTATTAATCAACAATAGGAACTTACATCTTTGTAATGTGTTAGAGTGAGAGAAAATATTTTAGCCTATCACATGATCTGAAGTGTTTGGAATGAGGGAAAGCAAAGTATGTTTCAGAAACCAAAAAAGAAAATGCTGGAAAATCTCAGCAAGTCTGGCAGCATCTGTAAGGAGAGAAAAGAGCTGATGTTTCGAGTCTAACTGACCCTTTGTCAAAGCTCAAAGCTTTGACAAAGGGTCAGTTAGACTTGAAACGTCAGCTCTTTTCTCTCCTTACAGATGCTGCCAGACCTGCTGAGATTTTCCAGCATTTTCTCTTTTGGTTTCAGATTCCACAATCCGCAGTGATTTGCTTTGATAAAGTATGTTTCAGATTCAGTTGTCTCCAGGATGACTTACCTTATAATGGAAAATGATAATTAAGCCAACCCTCCACCAATCCATCATATGCACTCACACCCCCCTCCAATGGAAGATAATTATAATCTCACAACTGATCCTGTACTGACATGTACCTGTTCATGATTAAGCAGATTACAACAATTTATAAGAAATAGATATGGAAAAAGGCCATTCAGCCCTTCACACATGCTCCGCTTCAATAAGATTATGGTCAATCAGTTTGCATTGCCAATTCTACATTCTCATTTATACCCAGTAATCTTTGATTTTGTTGTCTCTACTGCACAGCAGCATGGAGTTCCAAAATCACTGACACTTCTGAGAGAAAAAATTCTCCTCATCTCAGTGCGAAAAAGTTGAGAACTACTTCCGTTTGTGAGATTCAAAGCTCCTGTTCCACCCAAGTTCCACACATAACACTCCATGATAGTCTATTTTGTCATTGGGAATATCAGCTGACAGGATTTGTCCTAGTGTGACAACTTTAAAAAAAGGCAAAACCGAGTTGAGAGTCCTCCAGTTACGTTCCCTTCAACCGGAATTTCATTTGAAGTTCTCCGATCAGTTTCCAATACCTTGGCAGAAACTCTGCTGAGGTTGCAACAATGGTATCCCTCGACTTTCTGCCAAAGGTAGGGTGCCCAACTGGCAGAGCCCCAAGAGAAATTTCCAAAAGATAGATGATTTATTTCTCTAATCTGATCATAAATCACTCAGCGGCCTGTCTAATTGGATGTGATCTGAAATAAAATACTTGGCAGTTTGCCTCTGGAATAATTCCAAGAATCATCTAATTGTGACAAAATTCAGAATTTAAATAGGTTTTGTCAAGACAACCGTCTGATGCCCCTTTGCAGATCTTTTCCTTAGCAATTGGAGCTAAGGCTGATACTTATATACCAAGATTGGTGGTGTAGTTAAGAGCGAAATGCTTTATCACAGACTGGATAGTGTTTCTGTTCTGGAAATAATGAAGAAGGTTGGAGTCTAAGGATTGCTGCTTCTATGTTAAAATTTATGGTGAACCATTGCTTGACAATAAGCTAGAATTTATTGAGCATTTATGTTCACTGCCAAAGATGCATTTTGTTCACAAAATGCCAAAGGGATTTTAAACTGGTACCAGATCTGGACTAGAAGAAATGAATGATAAGCCGTTAATACACCCTTGAGATAAATAGTAACCAAGAGCAGTGAAACTATAATGGGATCCTGAGGGGAAAAGATGGAAAATAGGTCCAGTAATCTTACTCATCTTGATCCCTGTTTTCGAACTACTTTATTCTTATTAAGAAAATGAACAATAGACATAGAAAATTTGGTAGCAGGTACAAGATTTAGAAGGATGTTGCTACGGTTGGAGCAACAGGGAGAGACTGAAGAGGTTGGTGCTATTTTCCCTGATGTGACGGAGGCTGAAGGGTGACCTAATAGAGGTTTATAAAATCATGAAAGGCATGGAAAGGGTAAATAACAAGGTTTTTTTCCCCAGGGTACGGGAGTCCAAAACTAAAGGACATATGTTTAAGGTGAGAGGGGAAAGAATTATAAGGGACCTAAGGGCAGCTTTTTATATCTAGGGTGGCACTTGTGTGGAATGAGCTGCCAGGGGAAGTGGTGGCGGCTGGTATAATCATAACATTTAAGAGGCGTCTGGATGGGGATACAAAATAGGCAGGATTGAGAGGGATATGGGCCAAATGCTGGGAAATGGGACAAAATTAGGTTAGGATATCTGTTTGGCATGGACGAGTTGGACCAAAGAGTCTGTATTTGTGTTGAACAGCTCTATGATTCTGTGACTGTATACATGGGAACACCGCTGTCTGCAAGTGTTTCTCCACCATCACTTGCTACCCACCATCTTGACTTGGAAATATCCCTCCTGCGTCACAGGGTCAAAATAATGGAACTCAATCCCTAAATGCATTGTGTGTCTACCTAGAACACACAGACTACAATGGTTCAAGAAGGCAGCTCACTATCACCTTGTCAAGGGCAACTAGAGAAGGACAATAAAAGCCAGTGATGCCCACATCCCTTCCGCAATTAATAAAACAAAAATACTGATGATTCATACTGACTTTCTCAAATGAAGTATTAGCAAGAAGCTTGTGGTGATAAAGTGGTATGTGACGTAGTTTATGCACAGTTATGATTATGAGATGAAGGATACTCATACATTAAAGTGGTTCACTTTTCAATTTGTATAAAAGCAACAAGAAAACCTGGAACACATGGCAACAATTTATTTTGAAAAGATGACCAAAACATCAACAAAGAGTCAGGGATGTTGAAGGTCCAGCAGTAAATTTATATCTTGTGCAGAGACTTTATGAAAATACCCAGCTCAGCTTGACAGAAGTACCCATGTCTGGCAATAGTAACGGGTGTAAGTGTAATGAATTTGGGCAGATTTCCCAGTTGGCATAAATCCACAGTATATGATTGCTCTTTACTTTGACTCATACAGGTTATTCTTTCACGGTCTCTCCTTCACAAGGTTAGTTCCTTAAACATAAGGTCACCATAGTCCTGCCAGACCCTAGGCTGCTCTCTCTCATTAGAGAAAGACAGTTTGAAGTGGGTTAACCTGAGGGTCATCACATGTCAAGCAAAGAAAGAGGTTGACATTGAGAAGAAGAGTCCATTATGGTGTGTTCGCCAGTAAAGTGAACTAAAGTATCATAAATATGGGGTTTAGGTGCATTTTAATACAAAATAAAGAAATATTTACTCAATAAAACCTGAAAGAACTGTGGATACTGGAAATTAGAAACCAAAAACAGAAACTGCTGCATAGGCTCAGCAAGTCTGGCACCATCTGTGCACAGAAATAAGAGTCAATGTTTCAGGTCCAGTGACCCTTCCTCAGACCTCACCCTCACTCAGAATTCAAAAGCAATCTGCAGAAGAAAATATAATACTAGAATACCTTTGGAGTTTTCCAGCATTATAATTATTTATTTTAGTCTCTCTTGTTCTTCATTTGGCCATCATGATTAAAGGTCAGAAATTAAGTGTAAGGTCATCTTTATGCCAATGAGACATAGAAGCCTAAATACGTTCTTTTACCAATGAAACATTACTAAAAGTAGATGCAGAGTTAACATGGTCTCTTTTTGGTAATGCTGAAGTTCTCTATGATCCAGAAATTATTCTACTTTACAATTTCAACATTTTACACATTTATTTTAGGTTATTTATAGAGGTTTATCAAACATGAGGGGCATAGATAGGATAAATAGATAGTTTTTTTCCCTGGGATGGGGGAGTCCAGAACTAGAGGATTTAGGGTGAGAGGGGAAAGATATAAAAGAGACCTAAGGGGCAACTTTTTCATGCAGAGGGTAGTACGTGTATGGAATGAGCTGCCAGAGGAAGTAATGGAGGCTAGTACAATTGCAACATTTAAATAGCATCTGGATGGGTATACAAATAGGAAGAGTTTGGAAGGATATAGGACAGGTGCTGGCAAGTGAGAGTAGATTGGGTTGGGATATCTGGTCAGCATGGACGAGTTGGACTGAAGGGTCTGTTTCCATGCTGGACATCTCTGTGACTCTCTGACTCTACATTCAGCCAGGCAAGACAATGGTGTAATGGCTTTATTGCTGGACTCTTAATCCAGAGACCCAGGTAACGTTCTGAAGTCCCGGATTTGAATCTTGTTGTGGCAGATAGTGGAGTTTGAATTTAATAAAAATCTAGAATTAAGAGTCTAATGATGACCATAAATCTTGACCATTGTTGATTGTTGGAAAAACCCATCTGGTTTACTTTAAGGAGGGCAAGTTTCATCCTTACCTGGTCTGACCTACATGTGGCTCCAAACCCAAAGCAATGTAGTTGACTCTTAACTGCCCAATGGGTAATAGATTCCGGTGAAGCCAGCAATGCCCACATCCCATGAATGAATAAAAAGAAGCTAGGAACTGGATAGCCTTGTAGGCTGAATGGCTTATTTCTGTTCCCTTGCTCCTTTACACCAACTAAGTTATTAAATTGAAAATATCTTTAATTTGATAAATGCAGAGGCTTCAAAGATAGTACAAAAAGAGGCCATTTATTTCAATAGACAATAGGTGCAGGAGTAGGCATTTTGCCCTTCGAGCCTGCACCACCATTCAATATGATCATGGCTGATCATCCTCAATCAGTATCCTGTTCCTGCCTTATCTCTATAACCCTTGATTCCACTATCCTTGAGAACTCTATCCAACTCTTTCTTAAGCAAATCCAGAGACTGGGCCTCCACTGCCTTCTGGGGCAGAGCATTCCACACACCCACCACTCTCTGGGTGAAGACGTTTCTCCTCATCTCTGTCCTAAATGGCTGTGTCCTCTGGTTCAGGACTCACCCATCAGCAGAAACATGTTTCCTGCCTCCAGAGTATCCAATCCTTTAATAATCTTATATGTCTCAATCATATCCCCTCTCAGTCTTCTAAACTCAAGGGTATACAAGCCCAGTCGCTCCAATCTTTCAACATAAGATAGTCCCGCCATTCCAGGAATTGACCTCGTGAACCTACGCTGCACTCCCTCAATAGCCAGAATGTCTTTCCTCAAATTTGGAGACCAGAACTGCACACAGTACTCCAGGTATGGTCTCACCAGGGCCCTGTACAGCTGCAGAAGAACCTCTTCACTTCTATACTCAACCCCGCTTGTTATGAAGGCCAGCATGCTATTAGCTTTCTTCACTACCTGCTGTACCTGCATGCTTGCCTTCATTGACTGGTGTACAAGAACACCCAGATCTCTTTGTACTGTCCCTTTACCTAACTTGACTCTATTTAGGTAGTAATCTGCCTTCCTGTTCTTGCCACCAAAGTGGATAACCATACATTTATTCACATTAAACTGCATTTGCCATGCATCTGTCCACTCACCTAACCTGTCCAGGTCACCCTGTAATCTCCTAACAACCTCCTCACATTTCACCCTGCCACCCTGCTTTGTATCATCAGCAAATTTGCTAATATTACTATTAATACCATCTTCTATATCATTAATATATATTGTAAAAAGCTGTGGTCCCAGCACTGACCCCTGCGGTACCCCACTGGTCACCGTCTGCCATTCCAAAAGGGAGCCGTTAATCACTACTCTTTGTTTCCTGTCAGCCAACCAATTTTCAATCCAAGTCAGTATTTTGCCCCCAATACCATGTGCCTTAATTTTGCTCACTAACCTCCTATGTGGGACTTTATCAAAGGCTTTCTGAAAGTCCAGGTACACTACATCCACTGGATCTCCCTTGTCCATCTTCAGAGTTACATCCTCAAAAAATTCCAGAAGATTAGTCAAGCATGATTTCCCCTTCATAAATCCATGCTGACTCTGACCTATCCTGTTACTGCTATCCAGATGTGTCGTAATTTCATCCTTTATAATTGACTCCAGCATCTTTCCCACCACTGAGGTCAGACTAACTGGTCTATAATTTCCTGCTTTCTCTCTCGCTCCTTTCTTAAAAAGTGGTACAACATTAGCCACCCTCCAATCCGCAGGAACTGATCCTGAATCTATCGAACTCTGGAAAATAATCGCCAATGCATCCACGATTTCTTGAGCCACCTCCTTCAGTACCCTGGGATGTAGACCATCAGACTCCGGGAACTTATCAGCCTTCAGACCTAAGTCTTTCCAACACCAATTCCTGGCAAATATAAATTCCCTTCAGTTCAGGTCCTTCAGCCACTGTTACCTCTGGGAGATTGCTTGTGTCTTTCCCAGTGAACACAGATTGAAGTACCAATTCAACTCTTCTGCCATTTCTTTGTTTCCCGTAATATATTCCCCTGCTTCTGTCTTCAAGGGCCCAATTTTAGTCTTAACCATTTGTTTCACTTTCACATATCTAAAAAAGCTTTTACTATCCTTCTTTATATTTTGGCCAGTTTACCTTTGTACCTCATTTTTTCTCTGCATATTTCCTACTTAGTAATCTTCTGCTGTTCTTTAAAAGCTTCCCAGTCCTCTGTTTTCCCACTCATCTTTGCTATGTTATACTTTTTCTCTTCTGACTTTATATGTTTCTTAACTTCCCTCGTCAGCCACGGCCACCCCTACCTCCTCATAGGATCTTTCTTCCTTTTTGGAATGAACTGATCCTGCATCTTCTGCATTATACCCAGAAATATCTGCCATTGTTCCTTCACTGTCATCCCTGCTAACGCATTCCTGATGAAGGGTTTTTGTCCGAAACGTCGATTTTCCTGCTCCTCGGATGCCGCCTGACCTGCTGTGCTATCCCAGCACCAATCTAATCTAAACTCTGGCTTCCAGCATTTGCAGTCCTCACTTTTGCCTGTAACCTAACTAATCCTTACCCCCTGCTCCTTCCCAAAACTACTGCAATTGCTTTTTTCCCCTCCATTTCAAAGATAGAGTGGCTTGCAGAACTGGAATTCAATAAACTTCTAAAGTGAAACATTTTGTAAGGTGATAGAGAAAGAACAGAAAAATCGGACTCATCAAACTGTTCTTTCAAGGAGCCAGCAGAGGCACAGCAGGCTCCCTCAGTGCTCTACCGTGCCACGATTCTATGTTAGTCTGTGTGTGCTGTAGGAATATTTACGATTAATACCTGCCACTGATATGTCCTTTGGTGGATTTTCAGGCATTATTATAAACTTTTCATATCTGTGTGACCCGTTCCATTCTTCATCATTAGCAGTGCAATAACTCACATAATTTGCATTGATAAATAGGCTCATTTCCGTTGATTAAGGCAGCATATTCTGTGTATCTGCAACTCACATTGAAATGCACAACTTCAGCTTTCACAGGTGTCAAATCAATAACCTAGTGGGCTGATAAATGAGGCATAATTGGCACAGCTGCAACTGTGTGCAGTTGACTGTCCAAAGTGAATTTAAACCAGGCAAGCTGAGAATAGGGCCCATGATTGAAATCCAAACAATCATTAGCAACTAGTACTATTGACAGTGTCTAATGAGAGCGTATGATTGAATGTTCGATTACTGCAGACCAATGCTCTCTCTTTCACCACAAATCATTTTCTTCAGTTAAGGTAACAGCGAATGTAACAGCGAATTACTGATTCGTAACAGCAATGAGATAAGAGTTTGTGGAGGTGCTTTAAGTGAACATTCCATTCAATGTGCACCGAATGAATTTAGTACAGTTGAGGTAAGTTGCCTTTCTTACCAACTGTTGACTAGTTTTTAAAAATGATTTCTTCCTGAGCGTTAAACCCTTCACCTTGTGTGTCAACCTCTAACCTCTCACTTGTCATGCTTGATTTCCAGTAACATAATAATGTGAAAGGAAACTAAACAAAAGAATGGTCAGAGTGTTTCACAGAATAAGCATTGCTTTCAACAGCAAACACTATAGCGGAGAAACTCAGCAGGACTGGCAGCATCTGTGAAGAAGGAAGCAGAATTAACATTTGGAGTTCAGTATGATCCATCCTCATTTCCTGCACTCATAACATTTATCTCTGTTTCTCTCTCCATAGATGTTGCCAGACCTGCTGAGTTTCTCCAGCATTTTCTGTGTTTGCTTCGGATTTTCAGCATCAGCAAGGTTTTGCTTTTATTTGGACACTGTCATCACTGCCTCTCAAAAACGATCCTTTCCTCTGGTGTTCTCAAAAGCTGAGAACAAATTCCAAATGTTAACTTAATGAAAGGAATAGATTGTGCTTCGATCAAAGGTCTATTCAAATTAAAGAGGTTAGAGAGGTCAAAGGTCATGATATGTGAGGTCAGATGTCAGGAGGATTTCGTTGCCTGAGATGTTAGAGGATAATCTGGAGCAGCCTGGCAACTTGTGCATTGGACATTGATGAGCAAATGCCTTCATAGAACTGCTTCTTGTTGGAGTAATGACAACATCAGACAAGGAATTCAAGGGTTCAATTGTCTTTTCTGGATGATTTTTAATTATCTTGAGTCATAAAGGACTTTTCCAGATTTTCTTCTCCAAATTGGCCTGGGACTTCACCTCTGTAAAGGTTAGGTTGGTTGAAGGATATATAGAGATGGGTTGTCTTAGGACAGGTTGGGCTTGCCTCCACTGGAGTTTGGAAGTGTGATGGATAATATGATGGAAGTGTATAAGATCTTGAAAGGTGTTTATAAGGAGGACATAGAAAGGATGTTACAGAAACTGAAATTGTTGGAAAAACTCAGCAAGATGGGCAGCATTTGTAGAGAGAGAGCCGAGTTAATATTTTAGGTCCAATTACCCTTCTTCAAAACAGAATAAAAAGCATGTTTCCTTTTGTAGGTGAGTCCAGAACTCAAGGGCACTGTTTTAAAATTAGGAGTCACACATTTGGGACCAAATAAGGAGAAGTTTGTTCTCTCTGAGCAATGTGCAACTTTGGAACTCTGCCTCAGAAGGCAGTGGATGTGGAGTTATTGAATATTTTTAAGGTGGGGATACATAGATACTTGTTAGACAAGAAAATCAAAGGTTTTCAGGATGAGATAGAACATAACTACAAATGAAAAGGTTTTTGAGACACAATAAGATGCCCGATAAATACACATCATTATTGAATTATCTTGTCAAAATACCACTTCTGGCTCTTTTGCTGACTTAATATTAATTGCTGGTACACACATTGTTCCTGCAAAAGAACAATTGTTGTATTTTGCAGCAAAAACAAGTAGATAAAATCCACAAGAGCACAGCATATTTATTTCATTAACATTGGTAACTCCTGGAGAAAAGGAAACCAAACATTTGAAAATGGATTATGCAGCCATTAGGTGGAGTAAGAGGGTTTGATAAGATCTTGAGTGAAAATTCAAGGTAAAGTAAAACGTAACCATTTGTCATTCTGCATAATGAATAAGATCACTAAATTTGAATGATGCAGTAATTGGCTCGGGAAACTAACCTTAAAGAGAGCCTGGTTTGGTTATTTACTGAGACTGTGGCATGGTTTTCTATGGGCAAGGATACATCTTAACATACAAACACCAGTTCAGCAACACTGAAGGATGCGTATGCTGTTGACAGAGTTCCACATTGCTTTGAATATTGCATTGACCAAAGTATTTTTTATCTGCGGCTGGCTGAGTATTAGAAAAGTCATCTTCGTTGTAAGCCAGTGTCCATTATCACTTGTCCAGAAACTCAGTACAGTTTGTAACCAATTGTTATGATCAAGTTAGATTTGGAGGTGTTATCACTTTTAATAATGCTTTCATTCAAAACTATGCCACATCCTTGGGGAAATCTTTTTTCAATTTCACCATATCTCTATGCTGCATGCTGTTTTCAGGATTTGTTGTGAATCACAAGCCAATAGTTTAAGATAATTGATTCTTTGTGAAGTGGTCACAAGAGGTAAGTAGACTGGTCATAAGAGGTCCATACGTTATACTCATTAGTTCTTCAAGTCTAAGTCTGTATTTTACATCACATTATATATAAGATAAATGCATCATATTTTCATCTCCATTGTGCTCTATAATGAGTGGAGACTCTATTGTCGTCAGGTAATATTTGAGTGGAATCCTCTATGAAATAACAGCATTTTATTCCCAAAAGATTTTCTCAAGAGTTTTAGCAATGCTTTTTGTTCAGCAACATGGTGGCTCAGTGGTTAGCGCTGCTGCTTCACAGCTCCAGGGACCTGGGTTCGGTTTCAGCCTCTGCCGAGGGTCTGTGTGGAGTTTGCACATTCTCCCCGTGTCTGTGTGGGTTTCGTACGGGTGCTCTGGTTTCCTCCCACAGTCCAAAGATGTGCAGGTTAGGTAGATTGGCTGTGTTAAATTGGCCATTGTGTGCAGAGATGTATAGGTTAGGTACATTAGTCAGGGGTCAATGTAAAGTAGTAGAGGAATGGGTCTGTGTGGGTTACTCTTCAGAGGGTAAAGGTGAACTTGTTGGGCCAAAAGGCCTGAATTAACATTGTAGGGATTCTATGATCCTATGACATCTCCATTGATTTGAATGAACATGTCCCCTCACCCTGATCCCACCCCACCCTCCCCTCCTGCTGTGAACATTTATCTTGGAGAACAAATAAGCTTGCATTTGCATAGCACCTTTCAGGAACTCAGGATTTCCAAGCACGCCAGAATCGATAATGTATTTTTAAGCTGTGTAACCACTGTTCTTGTACACCAGTAATTTGGTAAATAGCATACAGTATAGTCCCTCAAACAACAGTGACGAAAGTCACTGGATAACCTACAGTTGGTGGCATTAGCTTTCGGAGTGCTGCTCCTTCATCGGGTGGTTGTGGAGTATAAGGTCGTAAGACACAGAATTTATATCTAAAGTTTACAGTCTGATACAACTGAAATTATGTATTGAAAAAGACCTGGCTCATTTGTTAAGTGTCTCATCTTTTAGAATGACCATGTTGGTTTCAGTTCTTGTTTTATGGTCCTTCATCAGGAGGGCTTTTGCCCAAAACATCATTTCTCCAGCTCCTCAGATGTTGCCTGACCTGCTGTACTTTTCCAGCACCACACTCTTGATTCTGAATGTCCTCACTTTCTCCTACCATCTCCATCTATCTGACTCTCTCTTCTCCCCACCAATCCCCTGTCATCAATCTAAGTACCACCATTTCCCAGCTGCTTTCAGTTTCCATGAAGGGTCACTGGACACAAAACATTAAATCGTTTTTTGTCTCTACAGGTGCTGCCAGACCTGCTGAGTTTCTCCAGTACTCTCTTTTCTGTATCTCCAAGAGCTCACTTATCCTCCTTCAAGTCATGCCCGTGGATCCTCTCTGTCCAACTGAGAAACCAGATGGGGGCTCATTCTAATGTTGGAAAGATGACAGATGGTGCAGTACTCTCATATATAAGTGTCAGCCTCAAATAAGTGCTTAACTCCCTGCACTGTGCTCAATCCCTTGAGTAATGTAAGCAGAGATGGAGGTTATTACCACTGAGGAACATCCCATAACTTTGTATTAAATGGCAGCTTGTCTCAACTGGAGATGGATCAGAGTTTGCAGGTTCCAGCTCAATTCCGAGATTAAAGACAGAATCTGCGCAGATGATTCAGCACAATTATAAGCACATTACTGCATGTGTCTGTTTTCAGAAGCATCGTTAACTTGAGTTACGTTTTTACCAGCGTAAATAGATATGAAATATCTCAGTGTACTAATTAAAAAGGAATAAGGCGTTCTCTCTGGTGTCTTGGCCTATATCCCCAAACAATGTACTTCCATATAACACAACATGCTTTAATTGTTATTTGAGAGATCTTGCAGTGCGTATTTCATCTGCAGAGCTCAAAAATGCCGAGATTTCAGAAGTAGTCTATGCTTATAATCTGCTTTGGACATCTTCAGGATGTGATAAAAAAAAAAGTGCAGAAACGTAACAGAACAAATAGCGGCAGATGTTGGAAATAGGAAACAAAAACAGAAATTGCTGGAGAAACTCAGTCAGTGTGGCAGATTCTACGGAGAGAAAACAGAGTTGAATCCACAAACCCATCGCTGTTCTGACTCACTCATGTCCTTCAGGGAAGGATTCTGCCACCATCATGTGGCCCGGCCTACATATGACACAGCAGTGTCATTGATTCTCAACTGCCCTCTGAAACTAGCAGAAATTGAGGACTGTAGATGCTTGCGATCAGAGTCAAAAAGTGTGGTGCTGGAAAAGCACAGTCAGTATCCGAGGAACAGGAGAGTTGATATTTTGAGCATAAACTCTTCATCAGGAATGAGGGGGCTGAGAGAGAAAGGTGACAGGGGTGGGACTGGGATGGAGAGGAGAGAAGGTAGCTGGGGATGCAATAGATGGATGGAGGTTGGGGGGGTGATGGTGATAGGTCGGAGCAGAGGGTGGAGCGGATAGGTGAGAAGCAAGATGGACAAGTAGGACAGTTCAAAAGGGCTGTGCCCAGTTGGAGGGTTGGATCATGGATAAAGTGGGAGCAGGGTAAATGGAGAAACTAGTGAAATCTATACTGATCCCATGTGGTTGGTGAATCCCAAGGCGGAAGATGAGTTGTTCTCTTCCAGACGTCGGGTGGCTAGAGCTTGGTGGTGGAGGAGGCCAAGGACCTGCATGTCCTTGACAGATTGGGAGGAGGAGTTAAAGTGTTCAGCCACAGGTGGTGGGGTTAATTGGTGCGTGTGTCTCAGAGATTCCCCAACTGATCAAGAATCAATCTCTCTCAGCCTTAAATATATACAATTTGGAGATGCCGGTGTTGGGCTGGAGTGTACAAAGTTAGAAATCACACAACACCAGGTTATAGTCCAGCAGGTTTATTTGAAAGCACTAGCTTTCAGAGCACTGCTCCTTCATAATCCACAACCACCTGGTGAAGGAGCAGCGCTCTGAAATCTAGTGCTTCCAAATATACCTGTTGGACCAAAACCCAGTGTTGTGTGATTTTTAACCTTAAATATACATCAAGACTCTGCCCCCCCATCTCTCTGTGACAAGAAGTTCCAAAAAACTCTCAATTGTCTTAGTACAAAATTCCTCTCCATCCCAGTCTTAAATTGGTGCCTTTTTATTCTGTCAACACACCCTCAGTTCCTCGATTATCCCCTGAGGGGAACCATCCTCTCAGCATTGACCCTGTCAAGCCCTTTAAGAGACTGATATGTTTCAATGAGATCACCTCTCATTTTTCTAAACTCCAATGAGTCGAGTTGCAATCTGTTTTGCTCATAAGACAATTCCTCAATATTGGGGATCAGCCAAATGAACCTGTGATGCTGCTGCTCCTTTAACAAGGTTATGTTGGCTTTTTTTTTCTAGAGAGGTTGTAAAAGACATAGACTCCAAAAAGGTTGAAAGGTTGTAGGGCCAATTTGAGTATAGCTAACAGATACAAGGCTTTCAGGTAACAAGGCTTTCAAGTTGAAGAAAAACACTTGTACAATGAAAGGGGAGTGGCCAGTTCTCCCAGCTCAACTTTTCCCTGCTGTGATTTGGTTAGCAAATAGTAGTGTTCTGAGGCTACTGGTCCAAGAAGAAGGTGTTCCATGCTGTTATCTCTCTCTCTCTCTCTCTCTCTCTCTCTCTCTCTCTCTCTCTCTCTCTCCTGTAAGACCCCGTGTTTGATTTTACCTTTTTGTAAAAGGCACCCCTTTTGTGCCAAGGGATGTTTATGGGGAATGTTGCAAGTATTGGGAACAGCATCATTATGTTGGTGTAATCCTTTGGGTTTTTGAATAGGTTAAGTTATTCTGTATTCTGTTCTTTTTTGTTTGGTTTCATTTGGTAAACTTGTAAATAAATTCTGTTTTGTTTAACACTAAGTGGTTTGACCAGCTGTGTCCCTCCTGGAATATCCACAGTACACCTGCTTAAAACAACAAGCAAAGTTCGAGTCTGAGCTACTTTCTTGGATTGTATTGAGGGGGTCTGGCCAGGTCCATAACAGAACCTTCTCGAAACATAAGAACAGAAGTAGGCCATTCAGCCCATTGAGACTGTTCAATGAGGTCATGGCTGATCTGTGACCATAAAACATAGGAGCAGAATTAGGCCATTCAGCCCATTGAGTCTGCTCCACAATTCATTCATGGCAGATATGTTTCTCAATACCATTCTCCTGCCTTCTCCTCATAACCCTTGATACCCTTACTAATCAGGAACCTAGCTATCTCTGTCTTAACTTACCCTTGCCTCCTCAACTTTAAGTAAACTTCCTTCTTCCTCGTGGCTAGATGTTCCACATGATTTAGCATCCACAGACTTCTGCAGCAATGAATTCGGCGGAGTCACCACCCTCTTGACTGATGAAATTTCTCTTCATCCCAGTTCGAAAGGGTCATCCCTTCATCCTGAGGCTGTGCCTCATGTTGAGGCCTAACTTCATGCATCTTTATTAAGCAATCACTTCATTGGGAGTTTTCTACAGGCCCCCCAATAGCAACAGAGACATGGAGGAGCAGATTGGGAGGCAGATTGTGGAAAAGTGCAGAAATAACAGGGTTGTTGTCATTGCTGATTTTTACTTCCCTCCTATTGATTGGAACCTCCTTATTTCAAATAGTTAGAATGCACCAGTTTTTTTTTGTCTGATGTGTCCAGGAAGGGTTCCTGATGCAACATATAGATAGGCCAACTAGAGGGGCGGCCATATTAGATTTGGTGCTTGGCAACAAACCATGCCAGGTGTGAGATCCCCTGGTGGAAGAGCATTTTAGTGTTAATGATCACAACTCCCTGACTTTTACTATGCTCATGGAGAGGGATCGGAGCAGACAGTATGGGAAAGTATTTAATTGGGAGAGGGGGAATTACAATGCTATTAGGCAGGAACTGGGGCACCTAACTTGGAAACAGATGTTGTCAGGGAAATGCATGACAGAAATATGGAGGTTGTATAGTGATAGTGATAGTGCTGAACAAGTTTGTCCCATTGAGGTAAGGAAGAGATAATAGATTGAAAGAACCTTAGGCACAAAGGAATCTGGAACACCTAGCCAACAGGAAGAAGGAAGCTTAATAAAGGTTGAGGAGGCAAGGATAGGACATGGCATTAGAGGGTTGCAAGGCAGCCAGGAAGTAACTGAAGAATGGACTTGGGAGAGCTAGAAGGGGGCATGAAAAAGCTTTACCAGGTAGAATTAAGGAAAACCCTAAGGTACTCTGCACCTATGTGAGGAACAAGAGGATGGCCAGAGTGAAGACAGGGCTGATCAGGGATCGTGGAAGGAAATTTTGCCTGGAGTCAGAGGACGTAGGGAGGACCTTAATGAATACCTCGCTTCAGTATTCACTACTGAGAGGGACAGTGATGTTTCTGAGGACAATGTGAAACAGACAGATATGCTCGAACAGGTTGATGTTAGGAAGGAGGATGTGCTGAAAATTTTGAAAAATGTAAGGATAGCTAAGTACCCTGGGCCAGATGGGATAGACCCAAGGTTACTACGGGAAGCAAGGAAAGAGATTGCTGCATCTTTGGCAATGATCTTTGCATCCTCAATGTCCACTTGAGTAGTGCCAGATGTTTGGATGGTAGCAAATGTTATTCACTTGTTCAAGAAAGAGAATACGAATAAGTCTGTGAATTATAGACAAGTCAGTCTTACATCTGTGGTGGGCAAAAAATGAAAGAGGATTCTGACAGACAGGATTAATGATTACTTGGAAAACCATAGTTTGATTAGAGATAGTCAGCATTGCTTTGTGAGGGGCGGATCATACTTCACAAACCTTATTGAATTATTTAAGGATGTGACAAAACACGTAGATGTCTGGTGCATGGACTTTAGCAAGGCATTTGATAAGGTTCCCATGGCAGGTTCATTCAGAAAGTAAGGAGACATGGCCCATGGAAATCTGGCTGTCTGGATACAGAATTGGCTGGCCCATAGAACACACAGGGTGATAATAGATGGAAAGTATTCAGCCTGGAGCTGAATTCCACAGGGATCTGTTCTGGGTCCTCTGCCCTTTGTGATTTTTATAAATGACTTGGATGAGGAGGTGGAAGAGTGAGTTAGTTAGATTGCCGATGACACGAATGTTGGTGGAGTTGTGGTTAGTGTAGAGGGCTGTTGTAGATTGCAACGGGACATTGACAGGATGCAGAACTGGGCTGATAAGTGGTAGATGGAGTTCAACCTGGAAAATTTTGAAGTGATTTATTTTGGAATGTCAAATTTGAATGCAGAATACAGGGTTAAAGACAAGATTCTTGACAGAGGGATCTTGGGGTCCATGTTCATAGATCCCTCAAAGTTGCCACCAAGTTGATAGGGTTGTTAAAAAGGCGTACGGTATGTTGGCTTTCTTTAGCAGGGGGATTGAATTTAAGAGCCACGAGGTTATGCTCCAGCTCTAGCGAACCCTGCTTAGACCACACTTGGAATATTGTATTCGGTCCTGGTCGCCTCACTATAGTCGAAAGTGTAGTGCTGGAAAAGCACAACAGGCAGCATCCGAGGAGCAGGAGAATTGATGTTTCAGGCAAATGCCCTTTATCAGGAATTAGGCTTGTTGGCCAAGAGGGCTGAGGGATAAATGGGAGGGGGGTGGGGGAAGGTAGCTGAGAAAGCGATAGGTGGATGAAGGTGAGGGAGCAGGTGATAGGTCAGAGGGGGAGTGATGGACAGGTCCGGAGGGCGGTGCCGAGTTGGAGGCTTGGGACTCGGATAATGTTGGGGGGAGGGGAAATGAGGAAGCTATTGAAGTTCACGTTTATCTCATGCGGTTGCAGGCGCCAAGCTGTTACCAGCCAATGCTTGGAGGAGGAACGCCTCATATTCCGCCTTGGGACCCTGTAACCTCACGGGATAAATGTGGATTTCAACAGCTTCCTCGTTTCCCCCTGCCCCCACAGTATCCAACTCCGCACAGCCCTCCAGACCTGTACATCACTTCCCCCCCCCCCCCCCCGACCTATCTCCCTCTCCCTCACCTTCACCAAACTATCAGTCTCTGAACTACCTCCCCAAACCCCACCCCTCCCATTTGTCTCTCAGCCCCGAACCACAGGCCTTATTGCTGATGAAAGGCTTATGCCCAAAATGTTGATTGTCCTGCTCCTTAGATGCTGCCTGTGCTTTTCCAGCAGTACACTCTCTACTCTGATCTCCAGCATCTGCAGTCCTCACTTTCTCCTCGCCTCATTATAGGAAGGATGTGGAAGCTTTAAAGAGGGTGCAGAGGAGATTTACCAAAACACTGCCTGGACTGGATGACATGTCTTGTGAAGAGAAGTTGAGAGAGTTAGGGCTTTTTGCATTGGAGTGAAGAAGGATGAGAGGTGATTTGATAACTATGTACAAGATGATGAGAGGCATAAAGCCAAGACTTTTTCCTTGGACAGATATGGCTTCTATAAGGGGACATAATTTTAAGTAATTGGAGAAAGGTTTAGGGGAGATATCAGTGGTCAGGTCTTTACACAGACAGTGGTGGGTGCTTGGAATTCCCTGCCAGCAGTGGTAGTAGAGTGAGATACATTAGGAGAAAGTGAGGGCTGCAGATGCTGGAGATCAGAGCTGAAAATGTGTTGCTGGAAAAGCACAGCAGGTCAGGCAGCATCCAAGGAACAGGAGAATCGACGTTTCGGGATTCCTGAAGAAGGGCTTATGCCCGAAACGTCGATTCTCCTGTTCCTTGGATGCTGCCTGACCTGCTGCGCTTTTCCAGCAACACATTTTCAGCTGAGATACATTAGGGACATGTAAGCGACTCTTGGATAGGCACATGGAAGATAGTACAATGAAGGGTATGTAGGTTAGTCTGATCTTAGGGTAGGATAAAAGGTCAGCACAGCAATGAGGGAGGAAGGGCCTATATGTTCTTTGTTCTAAATTATTTCTTTGGCCCAAATTGTTTAATATCTTTGCTCGACAAAAATTATCTCCAATTTAAAATTAACAACTGATCCAGCATCCACTGCAATTTATGGAAGTGAGTTCAAAACATCTATCACCTTTTCTGTCTGGAAGTTCTCCCTAATTTCTCTCCTGAATGGTCTGAACTGCCTTCAGTAAAATAATGTCATTTTTAAAATCTGGAGACCAAAATTACACACAATATTTCAAATGTGGTCTCTCCTTGTTTGGTTGCAGTAAGACCTCTACTCTTATTTTTAGATTAGATTCCCTACAGAATGGAAACAGGCCCTTCGGCCCAACCAGTCCACACCGACTCTCTGAAGAGTAACCCACCCAAACCCATTTCCCTCCAACTAATGCACCTAACACTATGGGCAATTTAGCATGGCCAATTCACTTGACCTGCACATCTTTGGACTATGGGAGGAAACCGGAGCACCCGGAGGAAATCCACGCAGACACTGGGAGAATGGGCAAACTCCACACAGACAGTCACCCGAGGCTGTAATCGAACCTGGGACCCTGGTGCTGTGAGGCAGCAGTACTAATCACTGACCCACCATCCCGCCCTAATATACCTATAATCTAACCATTTTGCAATCAGGCAAAACATTCCATTTGCCTTCCTGATTACCTACTGTACCTGTATGCTTGCTTTCTGTTTTTCATCCACAACTAACTGAAGTCCCTTTGTGTGGCAGCTTTCTGCAGTTTTTCTCCATTAAAATAATATTGTTCTTTTGTTATTCCTTCCAAAATGGGCAATGTTACATTTTCCCACATAGTCCATCTGATAAATTTCTGTCCACTCGGTTAACCTATCAATGACTCTCTATGAACAACTTGTATCGCTCTAATAATCTGCCTTTCCACCTGAGTTTGTATTATCTGCAAGTTTGGCTCTAGTATATTTGCATGCTTGCTCCAAGTCATTAATATATATTGTAAACAGTTGTGGTCCCAGTAATGATCTTTGTGGAACTCCACTAGTCACAGGTCACCTGAAAAAGAACCCTTTATTCCCACTTGCTGTTTCCTGCCCATTAGCCAATTCTCTATCTACATCCATGTATTACCTTTAACATCATGGGCTCTTATTTTATGACCCCTTTTGTGGGGTACCTTATCAAACGTCTTCTAGAAGTCGAAATGTAACATGTCCAATGGTTCCTCTCAACCCATTCTGATTGAGACTTCCTTGAAATCTCTACTAATCCGATGAGATTATGATTTTCCAAATATGCTGCTATTTCTTCCTGAATAATTGATTCCAATATTTTTCAACAATAAATGTTCAGCGAATTTGCCTATAGTTTCCCTCTTTCTGCCTCCCTCCCTTTTTTGAAGAGGGATGTCACGCGGAAAGTACTTTACACAGTGAGTGTAAGGTGCCTAGAACGCATTGCCAGCAGAGGTATTAGAGGCAGGCACGATAAATTCATTTGAGGTGCATCTGGACAGTTGCATGAGTAGGTGGAGAGCAGAGGAATACAGATGCTTAGGAATTGGGCGATAGAAACATAGAAAAAATACAGCGCAGTACAGGCCCTTTGGCCCTCGATGTTGCGCCGATCCAAGCCCACCTAACCTACACTAGCCCACTATCCTCCATATGCCTATCCAATGCCCGCTTAAATGCCCATAAAGAGGGAGAGTCCACCACTGTTACTGGCAGGGCATTCCATGAACTCACGACTCGCTGAGTAAAGATAGGTTTAGACAGTGGATTTGGATCCGCTCAGGCTTGTAGTGCTGAAGGGCCTGTTCCTGGGCTGTACATTTTCTTTGTTCTTTGTCACATTAGCAGCTTTCCAATCCTCTGGTACTTCTCCACAGTGAGGATCTTGTTGAAAATTAAAAACTGATGCGTCCACCATCCCTGCAGTTACTTCCTTTAGGATCCTGGGATGCAAGCCAACAGGACCAACGAATTTATCTGCCTTTAACTCCATTGGTTTGTCTCATGCTACTTCTGCAGTGATGGTACTGAATCACTCATCTGTATTCTTTAGTATTAATGGAATGTTTGAAGTTTCTTCTATTGTAAAGACAGATGCAAAATATCTGTTTAACTCCTCTGCCATTTCCTTGTTTCCCAAAATGTATCCCCGGTTTCATTTTCCAAGTGGTTTACATTCACTTTGACCTGCCTCTCCTCCTTTTGTTTAAAGAAGCTTTTACTGTCTGTTTTTTATGTGCCTCACTAATTTGTCTTTATCTTTTTTGGCCTCCTTCTCTGGTCTTTCGCACGGCTGGTTAATAATCTGTAGAATTTATACTCCATAAGAAATCCTCAATAAAATTAGGAATTGTTGAAAATACTGAGCAAGTCAGGCACTAGCCACAGCGAGAGAAACCAACTTACAGGCTCAATCTTACCTTTCTCTTGTCCAAGTCTGAGTTACATTGAGTTTTTTGGAGGGCTCGACATTGCAAGGTAGTTCCCTTACCCTTACTTAGCAAACTAACGTCATTACTTACATGTCCTATCCCTCTGACATTCTATCTTACCATGTGCCATTCCAGAACGACTCCATGGAAAACCTGGAATTTACCGGCTATAAATCCCACTGTGTTTCCAGCCAAGCTCTGTCAGTCCAAAACTGCCCTGCCCGGTTCCTGGACATAGTAGGCAGCGGAAAATTGGCCCACTGCTTTGAGGGAAAAGTCCTGGATATTCTGCTGGATGAGGTAGTGCCAGTAATTGGCTTCTGTTTTCACCCCGGACCCTCAGTAGAGACCACAACACCAAACCATGATCCAAGGTTGCCACCTGGGTTATAGTCTCCTGGAGGAATGCCCAACACTGTAGGAAGAAGGTCAATGACCCTGTCCGCTCAGCCAAGATACCTTCCACTGAAGGCAGAGAGTGGTCGTAGATGGAAAGTATTCTGCCTGAAGGTCAGTGTTGAGTGGGGTCCCACAGAGCTCTGTTCTTGGGCCTCTGCTCTTTGTAGTTTTATAAATGACTTGGATGAGAAGGTTGAGGGGTTAGCAAATTTGCAGATGACAAAAGCTTGTAGGTGACGTTAATAGTATCGAGGGCTACTGCAGGCTGCAGCACGACATAGACAGGATGCAGAGCTGGGCTGAGAAATGGCAGATGGAGTTCAACCTGGATAAATGCGAAGTGATGCATTTTGAAAGGTCGAACTCGAATGCTGAATATAGGATTAAAGACAGGATTCTTGGCAGTGTGGAGGAACAGAGGGATCTGGGTGTGCAAATACATAGAGCCCTCAAAGTTGCCACCGAAGTAAATAAGGTTGTTAAGAAAGCATATGGTGTTTTGGCTTTCATTAACGGGGGATTGAGTTTAAGAGCTGCAAGGTTTTGCTACAGCTGTACAAGTCCCTGGTGAGACCATGCTTGGAATATTGTGTCCAGTTCTGGTCACCCTACTATAGGAAAGATACAGAGACTTTGGAGAGGGTGCAAAAAGGGTTTACTAGGATGATGCCTGGACTGGAGGGCTTGCCTTAGGTTGAATAAGCTTGGACTTTTCTCTCTGGAAAGAAGGAGGAAGAGAGGAGACCTGATCAAGATATACAAGATAGAGTCAATAGCCAGAGACTTTTCCCCAGAGCAGGATCGACTGGTATGAGGGGTCATAGTTTTAAGATATTAGGAGAAAGGTATAGAGGAGACATCAGAGGTAGGTTCTTTACACAAGGGTTGTGAATGCATGGAATGCGTTGCCAGCAGTGGTGGTTGAAGCAGAGTCATTAGGAACATTTAAGCGACTGCAGGACATGAGTTGAGGGGTGTGTAGGTTATTATACTTTAGATTAGGATTAAACCTCGGCACAACATCATAGGCCAAAGGGCCTGTTCTGTGCTGTACTTTTCTATGTTCTATATTCTCTCCAACCTTTCACCCTCAATGGATTTCTGCTGCTGTACTCAGCAGCCACCAAAGCAATTCCTCTCACTATTGCTCGCAACATCTTGCCATTTGTTCTCATCCATTCTAACCCCCAACACTCTGCATGCCCTCTACACTGCGTATTCACTCTCTGGGGACATCTCCCCAGATACACCAACAGTATTACTGTGTCATACTCTCTGTAATGCCAACCTCTCTCTCATTTTATGAAGAAAACAGCTGACAATATAAAGATTCAAAGGTGGCAGTATGTTGTCCATCAATCAACTGGAATGCTACAAATTCAGTGGGAGAGAGTTTGGAATGTGTGAGAGACCAAAGCCATTCTGGGAGTTTCAACAGAAAATAAGAGGCTAGAGGAAAGGGGCTAGCTGAGAGGGAGAAGTTTAGAGATGTATAAAAGATTCCACAATATTTGGCTCATATCTCTTTAAGAAATATGATATATAAAATCTACAACTAATAAGCTGAGGCAGAAAGTGGTGTTGATGGATTGGGATATTAAATAGTCTGTGATATGGAACACTGATAATGTTGGATAGAGCTCATAACTTGGACAGTACCCGTCTTTTCAGGCGGAGTACAGATACCTGCAACATATTCATAAACATTCACCCACTCCTCCTTCACTGATGCTGCAGCACGGTGGCTCAGTGGTTAGCACTGCTGCCTCACAGCACCAAGGTTCCAGGTTCAATTCCAGCCTCGGGTGACTGTGTGGAGTTTGCACATTCTCCCCATGTCTGTGTGGGTTTCCTCCGGGTGCTCCGGTTTCCCCCCACAGTCCAAAGATGTGAGGGTCAGGTGAGTTGGCCATGCTAAATGGCCCATAGTGTTAGGTGCATTTGTCAGAGGGAAATGGATTACTCTTCGGAGGGTCGGTGTGGACTGGTTGGGCAGAAAGGCCTGTTTCCACGCTGTAGTGAATCTAATCTAATCCAAAACATATACTGCAGATAATAACAAAAGCTCCTCTGGCACCACCTTCCAAACCCATGACCACTTCCATCTGAAAGACAAGGGCAGCAGATACATGAGAACAATACCACCTGCAAGTTCCACCCCAAGCCACTCACCATCCTGATTTGGAAATTTATCACCATTCCTTCACTGTCTCTGGGTCAAATTCCTAGAATTCCCTCCTGAAGGGCATTGTGTGTTGTGGACTGCAGCAGGTCAGGAAGCAGCTCACCCCCACCTGCTCAAGGGGCAATTAGGAACGGGCGATAAACGCTGGCCCAGCCACTGATACACATGTTCCTATGAATGAATAAAAAAAATTAAAAGTTGTGCAACATGTCAGCAAGGGTAGAAAACATAAACTAAGCAGAGACTTTATTTCTGCAGATATAGATGTGGAAAGGAGGAAAGTGTTCTAAACACATATCAAACGTTGGTGTCTGAAGGAAAAGAATGCTGAGGCATTGAACTGGCTGCAGAGAGTGTTTACAAGGGCAATACCAGAAACACATGCGGAAAAACAACAGGCTGCATTTTTTCTCTTTAAAAATTAAAGCTGATGAAGGTCTTAAAAATGAAGAAAGATTTTGATAGAGTGTATTACAGAGATTATGTTCCTCTCATGAGGAACAGTGTAACTGGAGGCCATCAAATAAACTGATTGTTAAGAAATCTAATGGACATTTCAAAAGAAACTATTTTTACTGTTTACTTGTGAGATGTGGGCATCGTTTCTGGGCCAGCATTTGTTACCTGTCCCCAGTTGCCCCTCGAGGAGGTGGTGATGAGTTGCCTTCTTGAACTGCTGCAATCCACCTGTTGTAGGCAGACCCATAATGCCCCTAGAGAGGGAATTTCAGGATTTTGACCCAGTGAAACTGAAGGAATGGAGATATATTTCGGAGTCAGGATGGTGAGTGGCTTGGAGGGGAACTTGCGGGTGGCGATGTTCCCATATTTCTGCTTCTCTTGTCCATCTGGATGGAAGTAGTCATGGGTTTGGAGGTTCTGTCTAAGGAACTTACATCAATTTCTGCAGTGCATTTTAGAGATAGTACACACTGCTGCTACTGAGCATCAGTGGTGCAGGGAAGTGATGTGGATGTGGTGCCAATCAATCGGGCTGCTTTCTCTTGGATGATACTAAGCCTCCTGAGTGTTGTTGGAGATGCATGTATCCAGGGCAAGTGGGGAGCATTCCATCATACTCCTGACTTGTACCTTGTAGATGAAGAAAAGGCTTTGGGTAGTCGCAATTACTCGCCGCAGTGTTCCTCACCTCTGACCTGCTCTTATTGCCACTGTGTTTATGTGGCTTGTGCAGTTGAGTTTTTGGTCAAACAAGGATGGTGATAGTGGAGGATTGAGTGTTGGCTGCGTCATTGAATATCAAGTGGCAGTGTTAAATGGTTTGTTATTGGTGATGGTTATTGGTGATGGACATTTGGTACTGGAACAGGCCACAAAGAGTGACAAGATGAGGAAGTCATTAGAACAGGGTGTATCTTAAGTCAATAGTATAGATGTATTTAAGATTAAGCTGGGCAAGTATGTGAGGGAAAAGGGAATATGTGATAACAATGATAAGACTTAGAACAGAAAAAATGCAGGAGGCTCAAGTGCAGCATGAACATTAAAATGGATTGTTGGGTTAAATGGCCTGTTTCTGTGCCAAATATCTGAGGTAATCCTTTAACTGCTATCTCAGTCTAATATCAATTCAGTTTCGGGGACAAAAATGTGTTTTGATACCACTTGTCATTTTGTTTTATTCACTCATGGAATGTAGGCATTGCTGTCTGGCTCAGCATTTATTGCCCCTCCCTAGTTGCCCCTTTAGAACGTGATGGGAAGCTGCCTTCTTGAACCACAGCAGTCATGTGCTGTAGGCTGACCCACAATGCCATGAGGGAGGGAATTCCAGAATTTTAACCCAGTGACACATAAGGAATGGTGATATATTTCCAAGTCAGGATGATGAGTGGCTTGGAGGGGAACTTGCAGGATATTTGTTCTTTTCGATATTTGCAAAAATGGTTAACTACATGTTTATCTATTCCTAGTTTGCTTTATCTAATGTTTCCATTAATTAATCATTTTTAAAACAATTATTCAATCTTTTAACCTGGCATTATCTTTTGCAATATTGAACACCTGTCTTTCAACTTGATACTATCCTTAGTTTCTTCATTAGTCACAGCAGCAGACACATCCATCTCTTCCAGCCTCTTTCTCACTGGAATGTGTCTTTGTTGAATGTTATGAACTATCCCCTTCATTGTTTCCACTGAGCCTTTACCTAATTTCCCAGCCCATTTAAGCAGAGTGTCACACACTGAATTCAAGAAATTGCTCGGTTTTGCATTTTAAGGATTGTTGACATTATAAACTTTATGAACAAAGCATGCTTTAGAACAAAAAAAAAGGCCACTTGGTTGGGATGCCTGAGGGCAGACAAAGGATTTTGCCCGAAACGTCGATTTTCCTGCTCCTCAGATGCTGCATGACCTGCTGTGCTTTTCCAGCACCACACTCTCGACTCTAATCTCCAGCATTTGCAGTCCTCACTTTCGTCTGACTTACCATTCTTGTCAGGACACCTATCACTAAATCATCAGATACAGCACAGCAGAGAGAAATAGTTTTTAAAAGAGAAATATAGTATTACAATATACATTTGTTTCTGCAATTTCACCATACAGTAAGTTCCAGTCTCCATGGGGACTAAGCCAGAAGTTACCAGGTTATAGTCCAACAGGTGAAATGACAAAGGAGCAACGCTCCAAAAGCTTGCAATTCCAAATAAATCTGTTAGTCTAGAACCTGGTGTCCTGTGACCTCTGGCTTTGTCCACCCCAGTCGATCACCGGCACCTGCACATCATGAATGAGGATAAGATTACTTCCAGTGTGGTAACAGGCCCTTTGGCTCAACAAGTCCACACCAACCCGCCAAACCGTAACCAATCCAGACCCATTCCCCTACATTTACTCTTTCACCTAACACTACAGGCAATTTAGCATGCCAATTCACCTAACCGGTACAACTTTGGACTGTGGGAGGAAACGGGAGCACCTGGAGAAAACCCACGCAGACACAGGGAGAATGTGCAAACTCCACACAGACAGTTGCCTGAGGCAGGTATTGAACCTGGGTCTCTGGCACTGTGAGGCAACAGTGCTAACCACTGAGCCACCATGCTGCCCACGGTGGTTTGTACTGGCACAGAGGCAGGTCTATCCTAACGAGGAAAGTGCTGCTGATGGGGGATAAGGGAGAAACAACCTCACGCAGTTGAAAATTGTCAGATATAATTTGCAGAACAGAAAGATTAGCGGAAGCCTTCCTCTGCACTGGTAGTTAACGAGGAAGGGCAACAGGGCAAAATTAACAGGGTACATAGTATACCTACCGATATATGTTAAGATTGAGTACACGTCATATGTTGGACTCCAGAGATTCTGCAGTATATCGAGACATTATACAGCCATCTGCATTATCTACAGATTTGAGAATTAAATGTATATCAGAGAAACAGATGAAAGGTCATTGCCTTGACCTGTTTCTCTCTACTGATGCTGCCTGACCTGCTGAGTATTATCAGCATATTCCATTTATTTTTTTGATAAACATTCCAAAATGTGCATCTAGTTTGTGTATTCATGTCATGTTAACTCAGTGTATTCATTAATGTAAAACAGTAGATCACACTATAAGCTATGAAGCAGTTGTTTCAACAACTCAACTGATTTTTGTGTGTACATTACAAACACAAGGTAACAGCCAGGCAGAATCTCAACATTGTAACCACAAAGTGTAAGAAATCTTTAAAAGTGAACCCTATTAACAACAAAAACCAAATGAACTGCACATGCTGTAAATCAGAAACAAAAACAGAAGTTGCTGGAGAAGCTCAGCAAGTCTAGCAGCATCTGTGAAGACATATCAAGGTTAATGTTTCAGGTCTAGTGACTCTCCTTCAGACCCCTCTTGATCTGAGGAAGGGTCACTGGACTCAAAACATTAATTCTGATTTCTCTTCACAGATGCTCCCAGGCCTGCTGAGCTTTTCCAGCAACTTCTGTATTTGTCTCTCTTAACAATAAGGAGATGTGACTTTTGCCTACCATATGGCATTTGACCTGGTGGGGGATGCTTTTGTTATCCCTGATAAGACAAAATGAAACTGGGGATGGATTTTTTTAGAATTAAGAATCCAACCAACACACATTTTAGCTACAGTTATGCATAAAAATATTACATTCACAGACACAAGTGACCGCCATAAAATTATAAAGATCACCATGTTGCTTATAGCATGTCATGCTCCAAGAAATCCTCTCAGGTCATATACTCTGATATTATGATGGTATATTGGTCTGTTGAGTCTCTTAGATGTGTACTAATCTACTGACCATAAGACATAACAAAACTCAATAGTGTAAGCCTCAGAGTCTCATATCTGGCTCAAATCTAATAGCGTGACCAAATGCGTCAACTTCTACAGCTGCGATTAAGGTGACAAAATTGGTCTTTCTTATTTTACTGCATGGGGTAAGGAAGAAAAAGAGAGGTGGAGAGGCCAAGAAGATGAGGTAAGGAAATCCAGAGCTCTGAGGGCTGGTGTAACCATAACCAATGTTTAAACAAAGGAATTTTTAAGCCCATCAATCGGAAGAGGGCAGAGATTTCAGAGCAGTTTGGCGGAGGTCATAAAGGTAGTGTGCCTGAAAGATAAATGTTAATAAAAGGCTGTAATCCCTGAATTCTTAAGGAGTTATGCTCTGTTGGTGCATGTGCTGTGGGGTGACACCTGTGTTCATCTTGACACTTGAATCTCTTAGAAAATACCTGGTAGGAATGCTGAGCTGGTTTTCTGGGTTGAAGTAGTTATCAAGTAATGAAACCTCGAAACAATGGCCACAGCTTTTCTTGTTAAACTGTCAATAGAAGTAATGTGTCCTTCCGGTTTATTTATATGAATACAATTGAAATGTCCTGCTGTTAATGCTTTAATGTTTTACAATGTGCTACGGTGAGATAACTATCAAAATAAATGGAGCTCTATACCAGTGAAAACAAAGTGCTGCTGGTAGCTGTACAGAGTCTGCAAAAACCTTGACTGAAGATCTCTTGAGAAAAATTGGATTCTTGGAATTATTGCTTTCCTTTATGCAGCACAAAATTGTTGCAATAAATTTTAGACTTGGGCAGGTTAAGAAAAGTAAATGGATTTGGTGTCATCGCTGGAAGAATAGAAAAACCTGGCACTTGAGAGCTCTGTTCGACAGTCTTTGTGTTGTGCCTTTTACCCTCTTGCATGTTAAAACTTTGCAAATTGATGAACAATTCAATTACTGACCACAATTTCCCTCCATCACTTTGAGGCCAGAAGTATTGTACAGGTGATGGCCTAGTGGTGTTATCGTAAGGCAAGTCATTAAGTGACCCGGGTTAATGTTCTGGGAACCTGGGTTTGAATCCTGCAATGGCAGAAAGTGGAATTTGAATTCACAAAGAAAATGGAATTTAAAAGTCGAATGATAACCATGAAACCATTGTCATTGCCAGGAAACGTTTATCTGGTTCAATAATGTCATCAGGGAGGGAAACTGCCCTGGTCTGGTCTACATGTGACTCCAGACCCACAGCAATGTGGTTGACATGCAACTGCCCTCTGTGCAACTAGGGATGGGCAATGAATGCTGACCTGTGAATGAATGAAAGAAAATAGTATTGAAAAGAATCAATTATGCTTGGATACATTTCAACACACCACTCTGCTCATTGTTTCTGAGGTGTGATTTGAACCCAGATGTATTGGTCCAGATCTAGGGATCTACCACTGCACCACAAGGTGCTACCATATTCTAGCTGACACTAACTTGCTCAAAGTGAACTTCATAAGCACTGACAGGTAAACTACCTAACACTTTGTGAGATTCAAACTCATTCCTCTGTACAAGTTAACTCCACCACCTGAGACCACTCCGTCATACAAACACAATGCTGTTCTGCTGGCAGATAGAATTCCTTCCAGTGCTAATTCAACACGCATGCTTACCTAGTGATTTCCAAAAAGATTAACATTTCTACTAAATGGGCAGGCAGAATAATGGCAGTTGAAGTCTTGAACTGTCCTCTTTTTTTTGCTATCATTAGCAGCATCTCTTGGGTTTACATCATTACCAGACGTTCCATATTGTCCCACTATTCAGTCAGGGGACTCTGGGTTGCTGTGACTCTGCAGTCTTTTACAGTGGCTGTCATGCAAAGGTAAGAAGAGGTTATGTTACTCAGATGGTGGCAGTAGCATGGTAATAGTGTTCGGATCTCCTGTACATTGGAGAGACTTGATGCCAATTCCCAGAGCAGTTCAGGGAACATCTCTAGGATACACGCAGCAAACAACTATACGGTCCTGTGGCTAACCACTTCAACTCCCCCATCCCTCTCCCACAAGGACATGCAAGTCCTGGGCCTCCTCCACTGCCAAATCAAAGGCACCCAACAACTGGAGGAAGAACGTCTCATCTTCTGCCTGGAGACCCTTCCACCATGTGGCATCAACATCGACTTCACCAGTTTCCAAATCTCCCGTCCGCCCACCTCAAACCAAATCCAACTCACCAACTCAGCACCACCCATTTGACCTGTCCAACCTATCCGCTCCACCCTCCTCTCCAACCTATCGCCAATACCCTCACCTGTATCTACCTATTGCCTTCCCAGCTAGATTCCACCACACCCCACGTCCTATTTATGTTTCATCCCCCTCCCCCCCTCACTCCCTGCCACCCACGCCCCCTCCACATTCCTGATGAAGGGTTTATGCCTAAAACATTGATTTTCCTGCTCCTCGGATGCTGCCTGGCCGCTGTGCTATTCCAGCATCACACTTTTTGACACGGACTCCTGAGTCTATGTGCTACAGGCCAGCTGCAAACTTCTCTTTCTCATTTTTTTCTATCTCTTCTTTTATTCTTTTCTTCATCTTCTAATGTCATAGGGATGCTGGATAAGTGTCCAGCGGGTTGTCGTCTACAGTGGTGGTAGTGTCCAGAGTGAGGAGGTCTGGCTTTGGGAGGCCCAGAGCGTGGACACAGTGGGTCACTGTCAGTGGTAGTGGTAGCGGCGGTAAACGGAGTGAGGATTCACGGTGACGGTGGGTCTTTGTGGTGGATGTGGTGCCAGGAGTGGGGGCTCACGGTAACAGGGGTGTCGTTGTGGTGGATGATGGTGGCAGTGGGTCTTTGGGGCGGATGTGGTACCTGGAGAGGGGGATCACAGTGACTTTGCGTCTTTGGGGTGGATGTGTTACCCGGAGTGGGGTTCACAGCGACAGTGGGTCTTTGGGGTGGATGTGGTGCCCGGACTGGGATCTCACGGTGACAGTGGGTCTTTGGGGTCGATGTGGTGCCCGGACTGGGATCTCACGGTGACAGTGGGTCTTTGGGGTGGATGTGGTGCCCAGAGCGGGGACTCCTGGCCACCGTAAACCTGAAGTGTGGTGACTCCTTGAGGCCTGACGCACGTTTCAGAAGGCGGAGGAGGAGCTGTGTTTGAAGACCCTTTGTATCGAGGATGAACTCTAGTTTTGCAATTTCTTTTTATTCTTTCTGTAACTCAGAACGGCACCAGACCGTGGTGACAAAATATTTTTCTAGATAAATGCGACATAAATAACTTGTAATGGCGCAGTTTCTCTTTTACCCTCTCTCAGCTGATCACCACAAGTTTTATCTTTTAGGAGCAAGTTACTGCAGATGCTGGAATCTGTACTGAAAACAAATGCTGTAGATCGCAGTGGGCCAGGCAGCAGCCATGGGGACAGAGTGAGTTAACACTTCGAGTCCAGATGACTCTTCATCAGAGCTATCTGTTTTCCTTTTTAGCATGTAACTGTCACATTTTCATGAAACTTAGTTAACCAGATCTATAGAATCATAGCACTGCTACATTGTGGAAACAGGCCATTTGACCCAACAGGTCCATACTGACCCTCCAAAGACCCATTCCCCTACCCTATTTCACGACATTTCCTCTGACTAATGCACCTACCCTACATATCCCTAAACACAATGGGCAATTTAGCATGGCCAATTCACCTCACCTGCACATCTTTAGACTGTGGGAGGAGAGCAGAGCACCTGGAGGAAACCTACACAGATACCGGGAAAATGTGGGGGTGTAGTGCTGGAAAAGCACAGCATGTCAAGCTGCGTCCGAGAAGCAGGAGAATCAACGTTTCAGGCATAAGGCCTTCATCAGGAGTTTGGGCTTACGCCTGAAAAATCGACTCTCCTGCTCCTCGGATGTTGCCTGACCTGCTGTGCTTTTCCAGCACTCCACTCTCGACTCTGATCTCCACCTGCAGTCCTCACTTTCTACTCAGGGAGAATGTGCAAACTCTGCACAGACACTCACTCGCCCGAGGCTGGAATCGAACCTGGGTCCCTGGCGCTGTGAGGTAGCAGCACTGACCACTGAGAACTAATTCAAAAATGTTCTTGTGTGGAGTTGTATGTGCTGTCTGCTCATATATTGTAAATTCTGATTTTCTCCTTATATTGCTGGTCACACAAAATCATTCTGATGAGTGCAAGACAAGAAGGCTTCAACAAAATGTGTCTTTGTCAGCATTACTCAGGAGTTCTATACTACCAAACTACTAATTGCATAGCTGGAAACTAGAGAAGCAAATTTCTTAACATTTCAGAGTGCTTTTTTGACGAATGTGAAATGTTGAGGCTGCTAGTTTTACATAATCTATATCATATGCATGGACGATAACAGAAGTCAGCAATGTCTTTTTTTTTAAAAAACAAATCAATGATGAAGTGAAGGAATTCAGAATCATCAATTGAATAATGTACATTATGGATAGGTAAGAAATATAATGGTTTAATTTTATAGGATTGAAAATTCAACTTGGAAATTATTCCACAATTGCTTATTGCTCATGCATATACTAAAATGTTTAAATCATAGTCCACTAATCATTAGGTGCTAATCAACTAATCAACTCACATTATGACTAAAAATTACATATTAAAAACTATTTTGTTTTAATTATCTATAGTTTGATATGCCTTATATCTAAATTTCTTAAAATAATGTAATGAACTCTCCATCCTTTCATGTTCATATTTTACTATCCGAGTGCTTTAAATTAAATTCTTGAGCATTCATACTTTATAAATCATCTCTGTAGTGCCCAACATTGGTACATATTCACATAGCTGTTACTAAATAAATATTTATTATACCTTTACTGGAATATAGTTGGTCACTGGGAATTTGTTTACAGTCTAGTTTGACAGCAATGTAGAAAGTTAATGCCCCTGTTTATCATCATTGGTGTCTAGTTTTGGAATGCAAGCAGAATATTTAAGTACACTTTTAGAATGGATGTGTAATTAGCAAATTAGCTGAAAGATAGTTGTGTGTACCATCAGCTAAGACATAAAAGGACCTACATTCGCATCAGGAGGAACAAATTCAAGTCTGACCTAATGCAGAAAAGTGTCACAACGTCATAGAATCTCTACAGCCATTTGGTCCATTGAGTCCACACTGACCCTCTGAAGAACATCCTCCCCAGATCCACCCTGTCCCTGCAACCCTGCATTTCCCATGGCTAACCCACCTGGCCTGCACAGCCATGGAAACTATGGGTAATTTAGCATAGCCAATCCACCTGACTTGCACATCCCTGAAAACGATAGATGATTCAGCATGGCCAAGCCACCCTAACCTGCACATCTTTGGACTGTGGGAGGAAACCAGAGCACCTGGAGGAAACCCACGCAGTCACGGGGAGAATGTGCAAACTCCACACAGACAGTCGCCCAAGGCTGGAATTGAACTGGCAGTGAGGCAGTAGTGTTAACCACTGAAATCCAGCTTGATTGAAAGTATGTCCAAACAATTGTTTTAAAAATGAATAAATACCATCCACATTGTGGATTGCAGTTCACAATTTTTTGGGCTGTTATAGCACCATAGTAGTGTCCCTTCCTCTGAGCCAGGAGGCCTGGGTTCAAGTCCCACCTACGTCAGAGACATTTAATAACATAAAATCAAGTCAAAGCATGAGTCACACACCCACCAACTTTAAAAGCCAGAATAAAAGGGCTCTTGTGGTGCAGTGGTAGTGTCCCTGACTCTGGGACAGAAATCTTGGGTTCAAGTCTTGGCTTCAAGAAAGTTTGTGGACAACACGGTGGCTCAGTGGTTAGCAGTGCTGCCTCTTGGTGCCAGGGACACGGGGTTGATTCCACCCTCGGGTGACTGTGTGGAGTTTGTACATTCTAGTCATGTCTGAGTGGGTATCCTCCGGGTGCTGTGGTTTCCTCCCACAGTCCAGAGATTTGCAGGTTAGGATGAATTTGCTAAATTGATGAGTTGCGAGAGAAAGCTCACGTGGGCTATAGGTATCAGTTTGGATCAATTGCTACAATTTGCTAAATTGCCCATTGTAGTCAGGGATGTGTACGTGAGGTGCATTATTCAGGGGTAAGTATAGGGTAGGGGGAATGGGTCTGGGTCGGTGTGGACTTGTTGGGCCAAAGGGCCTGTTTCCACACTGTAAGGATTCTTCTAAAGTCCTACCTGCTCCAGGGCTGCGTCATAACATGCCTGAGCAGGTTGTTCAAAAATATCTAAAAAGGCTACATTATCCTAAAAAATACAATAACATGGTGAAGGGAGTTAAATATGAAACAAGTAACTAAAATTAGCTGTTAGGGTAAGTAAGGCTATAAAAAAACTATCAAAATGCAATAGTCCATCATATCAGACTGAATTGAAGAACAGTGCAGCTTTGGCGATTTGCTGTAGAATTCCAGGGTGCTGTATGAATGAAGCTACACAGGTGAAGGAGTTATATTTTAAAAAAGTACAATGATTAAACTTTAATTGCAAAGTTTATACATGTCATGAGAGATTGAGCAGGATGAGAGCTTTTTCTTCCAGTCAACATTGAGATTTTTAGGATTACAAAAGCACAAAAAAAATTGATAGGGTTGACATAGATGTAGAAGTCACTAAATAAGATATTTGGACATAAATCTAATGTGGAATTCAGGAGGCACCTCTTCACCCAGAGGATGGATAGAATTTAGAATTTACTATTGTACAGTTTTAGGAATGAGCTGTATAGTCCAGGTACCTGTAAGGAGCAGCTAGTACAGTACAGGATGAAAAAAAGGAATTACAGGATATGCTATGACATTAAATGATGAGGGGCGAGAGGAAGCTCACGTGGGCTATAGGTATCAGTTTGGATTAATTGTGCTGCATATTCTGTGTATAATTAGATTAGATTAGATTAAATTACTTACAGTGTGGAAACAGGCCCTTCGGCCCAACAAGTCCACACCGATCCGCTGAAGCACAACCCACCCAGACCCATTTCCCTACATTTACCCATGCACCTAACACTACGGGCAATTTAGCATGGCCAATTCACCTGACCTGCACATCTTTGGACTGTGGGAGGGAACCGGAGCACCCGGAGGAAACCCATGCAGACACGGGGAGAATGTGCAAACTCCACACAGTCAGTTGCCTGAGGCGGGAATTGAACCCAGGTCTCAGGCACTGTGAGGCAGCAGAGCTAACCACTGTGCCACCGTGCCGCCCGTGAACAAACAACCTGGAACCTTTGGCAACATTCTCTTCAGGAACTGTCCCTCACTTGCAATAAATGTCCAAAGACATTGTAGAGATATAAGCACTGAAATACTTTCAGAAACAATTGAATGTAGCAAGAAAGAAAATTTCAAACATTTTAGATGAATTTAGAATGCGTCAAACTGTTACAATAAAACAAAGAATTGTGATGTTGGTGATTTGAAACAGACAAAAACAGAAATTTCTGGAGAAACTCAGCAGATCTGGCAGCATCTGTGGACAGAAAATAGAGGTAATATTTTGAGTCTAATGGCCCTTCTTCTTCAGAAGAAACTGGACTCGAAATATTAACTCTGTTTTCTCTTTACAGATGTTGCCAAACATACTGAATTTCTCCAGCACTTTCTCTTTTTGTCTTTTACCCAGAGCTGTCTTGGGATCACTGGAAAGACTTTGCTGTTTACTTGGCTCAGCAGCCAAGAAAACTGTGTGTTCCTTCCACCAAATCCTTTAATATTCAGATATGCATTGATGGTGCTGAACGTTCACCGGAATGCAATTACAAAGAAACCAGTGGCTTACTTTTGGAACTGAGGAAAAACAATGGAAAAACCCATTTAGAAAGATATAGAACAAATTGCCGACTCACAGTTGTAATGTTTACACTATTGTCAACATCTATTATTGTCAGAATTATATGGGAGTGCAATAATAGAAGGAGGCTTTTCAGCATCTTGAGCCTGATCTCCCATTCAGTTGATTTTTTTTATCTTTATTGATGAATATGAGTGTCAATGGTTAGATCTGTATTGACTGCTCATTCTTAATTGCTCAGAGGGCAGTTGGAAGTCAAACAGATCACTGTGGATCGTGGGTCACACGTAGACCAGATCTGATTATGATAGCAGATTTCCTTCCCTTAAGGTCATTGGTAAACCAGAGGTTTCTTTTAATATGACAGTTAATGGCGGTTGTAATGAGAACTAGCTTCTCATTCAATATATTTAGTTAATTCAACTTTCACTGGTTGCTCTTTGTTGATTGAACTATTGTTCCCAGAATTTTGGAACAGGACTCTGGTTTACTACTCTACCAACACATCTACATCCCCGACAATAGAGCAAAGAATTGCAGATGCTGAAGATCTGAAACGAAAATGGAATTTGATGGAGAAATTAGCAGGTCTGGCAGCATTTGTGAAAAGAGATACAGAGTTAACATTTTGAGTCCAGTGACTGTTCTTCAGAACATTCTGTTTTTCCATTCACAGATGCTACCAGACCTGCTGAATGTCTCCAGCAGACTCTGTTTTTGCACCTACCTCTACAAATGCTCTATAACTAAACTCTTGATACCCCTTTCAATTCTGTGACTCTTAATGGCCAGGTTGAATTATAATCTATCAATTTCATGTTGGAATTTTCAATCAACCCTTTACTGTCTTCTGCTTCCCCTCAAAGGCATCTTTGTTATTCACCTCAATTACTCTCGATTAGTGATGAGTTCCATATTCTTGCCACTCTCTCTTAAGGTTTATTGCGAGGCTCACAGTCTTCCTGTTCAGAGCAAGATTCGATGAAGCTGCCTCAGGAGGACAGAGCAGGCCTGTATCTCTGAGGGAGGAAAACCCCTACAACAGAAAGGATCCCATTCTCAGCGGGGAGGAGCAGATTCGGTGCTCTGTTCCAATACTGCAGATGTACCGTCAGACTCTCAATGTTCCAGCTCACCCTTTCCTGATATTAGAACTTCCACCAGAACAGTTGAAGATCTCACCAGAGATTTCATGATTGAGGGGCAATATGATAGCCCAGTAGTTTATTTTTCAGGATTTGGAGAGTGTTGTTGTCTATTCATGGTCCTTGTAGAGTTAATTACTCTGACCTTGCACTCCACTGTTGACTGTATAGACTCCATTCCCCAGTGAACATTTTGAATCCAATCTGGCTCTTCTTGAGAATACTGTTTCTCTCTACTCAGATAGTGGGAGACCTGCTGGTTTTCTCCAGCACATTTTTATTTCAGCATCCACTGTACATTGGTTTTACTCTAGTTCTATTATTTTAGGCATGCACTACAGCTTGTATACTCACCTGTATCCACTCCTGATCGACAACTTTCCACGCCCATATAACCATTCAGCCCATGTAATGAGATCATGGCTGATGTGTTAATGCTCAACTACACTTTCATGCTTTTTTTCCCACAACCCTTGATTCCTTTACTGATTAAAAATCTATTTCAATCATCAAAGTACTGAATGAGAAGAGAGTGAGGACTGCAGATGCTGAAGAGTCAGAGTTGAAAAGTGTGGCGCTGGAAAAGCACAGCAGATCAGGCTGCATCTGAGAAGCAGGAGTGTCAATGTTTTGGGCATAAGCCCTTCATCAGGAATGTGGGATGGGGAAGGGGGTGAGAGATAAATAGGAAGGTGTGGTTGGGGCTCGGGGGAAGATAGCTGGGAAGGCGATAGGTGGATCCAGTTTGGGGTGTGATGGTGATAGGTTGAAGGGGAGGGTGGAGCAGATAGGTAAGAAGGAAGATGGATAGATAGGACAGTTCAAAAGAACAGTGCTGAGTTGGAGGGTTGAATCTGGGATAAGGCGGAGGGAGGGGAGATATGTAAACTGGTGAAGTTGATATTGATGCCATGTTTTAGGAGGGTCCCAAGGTGGAAGATGAGTTCTTCCTCCAGTTGGCAGTTGGCTTGGATTTGGCAGTGGAGGAGGCCCAGGACTTGTACGTCCTTGGTGGAGTGGGAGGGGAGTTGAAGTGCTTGGCCACAAGACAATGGGATAATTTGGTGAGGGTGTCCTAGAGAAGTTTCCTGAAATGTTCTGCGAGTTGGCCTCTGTCACCCCCATTCCCCACCCCCCCCTCCCGATGTAGAGGAGACCACAACTAGAGCAACGGACACAGTAGATGATGTGTTTGGATGTGCAGAAAAATTTTTGCCGGATGTAGAATGATCCTTTGGGGCCTTGGATGGAGGTGAGGGGGGAGGTGTGACTCAGGTTTTGTGGTGGCAGGAGAAGGTGCTGGGAGTGGGGGTGGGTGGGTTGGTGGGGAGCATGGACCTAACAAGAGAGTCATGGATGAAATGCTGTCTGTGGAATGCTGAAAGGGGTGGGATAGAAATGTATCTCTGGTAGTGGGGTCTGATTATCAGTGGTGGAAATAAAGGAGAATAATGCGTTGTATCCAGAGATCGGTGGGGTGGAAGGTGAGGAGCATGGGGGTTCTCTCCTTGTTGCGGTTGGAGGAATGGGGTTCAAGGGCAAAGGTGCGAGAAGTGGAGGAGATGTGCTGGAGGGCATTGTTGATCATGTGGAAGGGGAAATTGAGGTCCTTGAAATATGAAGCCTTCTGCAAGTCCTGGAGTGGAATTACTCCTCTGAAACCAGGTACAATGGAAGTGGAAGAATTGGGAGTAAGGAATTGTGATTTTACAGGAGGGCAGATGCGAGGAAGTGCAGTCCAGATAGCTGTGGGAATTGGTGGGTTTGAAATAGATGGACTGAATGACCCAGCCCTCTGCAGTAAAAAAGTTTACACGTTCACAAGCCTCTGAGGGAAGAAGTTCTTCCTCATCTCTGTGTTAAACATGGAACTACTTTCTTTGAGATGATGTCCTCTGGTCCTCATACAAGACCCTCCTACAAGAGGAAACCACCTTTTAGAATCTATCTTATCAAATCCTCTAAGAATCCTGTGTTTCAATCAAGTCCACGTTTCACGCAACAGGTAGTCTGTGTATGGAATGAGCTGCCAGAAGAAGTGGTGGAGGGTAGTACAATTATAACATTTGAAAGACATCTGGATGGGTATCTGAATCGGAAGGGTTTAGAGGGATATGGGCCAAATGCTAGCAAATGGGACTAGATTAGGATATCTGGTCAGAATGGACGAGTTGGATGAAAGGGTCTGCTTCCATGCTGTATATCTCTATGAGTTTATGGCCTCTCATTCCTCTAAATGTCAATGAGTACAATCCCAACTGGCTGAACATCTCTCAAATGTCTCCAATCTTCACTCTGGGGCCTCCCCCAATGTGAAGTGTTAAAATAAGGTCACAGAGGGAAACTATTTAGCCAGTGATATATGGTGTAGTGGTAATATCTTTGATCGAGTCATTTAGAGTCCTTAGGCAGAAGTGGATACTGCAGACACTGGAGATCAGAGTTAAAATTAGCGTGGTGCTGGAAAAGTACAGCAGCTCAGGCAGCATCCGAGGGGCAGCAAAATCGACATTTCAGGCAAAATCCCTTCATCAGGAAGGCTGAAGGGATTTTGCCCAAAACATTTATTTTCCTGCTCCTCAGATGCTGCCTGACTTGCTGTGCTTTTCCAGCATCACGCTAATTTAGAGCCCTTAGATTAGTGTTCCGATATCACTGGTTTGATTTCCCCTTGTGGCTGACATTGAAATCCAAACTCTGTAAGAATGTCAAAATAACAGCTAGTTTAGTTACATATCGAACAACTTGCAAACCTATCTGGTTCTATCATACCCTTCAGAGAAAGAAATCTGCTTTCTTTATTCAGTCTGGACTACATGTGACTCCAGACCCACAGCAATGTGGAGAAGATGAGGTAGGTACATGAAAGCGTCATTTCCGATGAAGGGCTCTTGCCTGAAGCGTTGATTCTCTTGCTCCTCGGATGCTGCCTGACCTGCTGTGCTTTTCCAGCACTACACACTTGACCACAGCAATGTGGTTAATTATTAAAATGCCTCAGTAAGCCAGTTAATTCAAGAGCATCTAGAAGTGGGCAGCAGATGCTAGTCTTGCTTCTGATGTCTACATCCCACAATAAATACAGACAAAAAAAAAGCATGGCTCAAACAATACACGCTGCCAACCAATGTGGCTTTGTTACGCTCAGTGACAGCTCCTGCTGGGCTGCATTGGTACTGTTTCCTTATCCCTGGGGCCTGACTGAAATGTCTGGAATTTAAAAATGAACAGAGGGACAGGAGTTAGAGAGCAGATGTTTGGCTTCTGAAAGCAGGGACGGTTTATCATGCATTGACAGTTAAGCAAGAAGACAAGGAGGAAGCATTGGTTTAAAACCCTGAAACATTTCACCATCAGCCTCGGCAGGAGTCACGCTCCTGACACACCCTCCTGTCCCAAAGTCTACCACCCTTTCTTCAGCTGACTGCAGCATTTGGATGAATTGTAACGATCGTCCAACACCTGTACATGTTCCACGCCAGCAATGCCCGTTTTAAAAGAAAAGGAAAGCAATATATCACTATCAGAGCAGTGAAACATTTTCAGGACATGCATGTCACTGCAGAGTATGGTGTGAGACATTGCAGAGGTGGGAAGAAATGAAGTGGGTAATGGTACAGCTGGAGTGGACTGTCACAATTCAAAGAGACATGGGTATAGACACAGAAAATAGCAACAGGGGTAGGCCATTCGGCCCTTCAAACATGCTTTGCCATTCAAAAGGATCATGGCTGATTGAATTGAATTGAATTTATTGTCACGTGTACCGAGGCACAGTGAAAAGCTGTGTCTTGCGAGCAATACAAGCAAATCACATAGTTAAGCGCATAAATAAGTAAATAATAGGTAAACAGCGGCAAAAACAAAAACACAGGTACAGGCGAATGTTAAGAGTTTGTGAATCCATTCAGAATTCTAACAACCGATGGGTAGAAACTGTTTTGAAACTGGCTGGTGCATGTGTCCAGGCTTCTGTACCTTCTCTACATCCTGACAAAAGTCAATAATGAGTTCCTTGGTTTTGCCAGCATTGAGAGCTTGATTGTTCTCAGTGCACCATTTTTCCAAATCTTCCACCTCCCGTCTGTAGTCTGTTTCGTTGCCATCTGAGATTGAACCAACTATGGTGGTATCATCCTTTGATGAAGGAGCAGCTCTCTGAAAGCTAGTGCTTCCTAATAAACCTGTTGGACTATAAGCTGATGTTGTGTGATATTTAACTTTGTACACCCAGTCCAACAGCGGCACCTCCACATCATAAGTTCTTGAAAACATTCAATATTTTGGCCTCAACTGTTTACTTTGGCAGAGGATTCCACAGGGTGGAATTCCACTCTCTGGGTGAAGGAATTTCTCCTTTCTCAATTCTATAGTAGCCTACCCCGTATTCTCAGACAACGACCCCTGGTTTTGGATTCCTAGTTATGAGAATCACTTTCCCTGTGTTTATTCTGTCTAGAATTTGAACAGTTACTGTAAGATGCCCCCTCAATTCTTCTAAACCTCTATGACTATAGTCCAGACCTAACTAAAATCTCTTCATATGACAATGCTACCACCTCAGGAATAAAAATAAAAACCAAAAGAACTGCAGACGTTGGAAATCAGTAACAAAAATATAAATTGCTGGAAAAGCTCAGCAGGTCTGGCAGTATCTATGGAGAGAAATCAGAGTCAGCATTTCAGGTCTAGTGACATTTCCTCAGAATTGATGGTAGAGAGAAAAATGTCAGTTTTTATGCTGAGGATAGGAAGGGGGTAAGGAGTAAGCGATAGGCAGAGAAAAAGCTCAAAGAAAGAGAACAGTTGGACAGACAAAGGAGGAGATAATGATCAGGCTAGGAAAATGGAAAACGATTAATGGGGACTGTCAGTGGCTAATAATGGGTTGTGTGTAATAGCAAACCATGTGATAACAAGTCCCAGTGTGTGGGGGGTTGGGATAAGGGCAAGAAGATACCTCAAGCCTGAAAGTGGTTGAACTCGATGTTGAGTCCAGAAAGATATACAGTTCCCAAGCAGAAAATGAGTCGCTGTTCTTCCAGATTGCACTGAGCTTCGCTGGAGCACTGCAGCAAGCCTGACTCAGAGATGTTGACCAGGGAACATGGTGGGGTGTTGAAGTGAGAGTGAACATCTCCCATTCTTTCGCCAGATGTGTTTGGCCAGTTCAAACACTGAATGTAATGGAACAGACTTTTGAGAGTGATGAGCTGGCATGAAATAAGATTCAAGGCCGCAAGAAACTACAGAGAGAAAATAGGGTTATTGAATATTTTCAAGGCAGAGGTAGATTGATCCTTGCCTCACAAACAGGTAAAATATTTTAAGGGTGGGCAAGAATGGTGAATTGAGATTACAAACTGATTGATCCAACGATGTCAAGGTTAGGTGAATTGGCTGTGCTAAATTACCAATAGTGTTCAGGGATGTGTAGGTTAGGTGCATTAGTCAGGAGTAAATATAGGGTAGGGAAATGGGTCTGGGTGGGTTTCTCTTCGGAGGGGCAGTGTGGACTTGTTGGGCTGAGCGGCCTGTCTCCACACTGTCGGGATTCTATTCTGTGTTCTATGGAACTAACCATACTCCCACGCTCTCATTCGTGACAGATGACTGGTTTAGTCTGAAGGTTACAATGGCTCTGGTGACCTGAATGGAGAATCCTTCATTGTAATTGAACCTACGCTGTTAACATCACTCACCAGTTGTCAAAGCCAACTGAATTGACCCCAGATGAATTTGCTGTGACCTTGATTAAGGGAGGAGCAGGCTGAAGGGGCTCAATGGCCTGCTTTTAAATTTGAGTGCTCATAGGTGTAAAATACTGTGTTGGAGCAATAAGCAGCATTTTATGCACTCTGAACAATCAAGAGATATTGTTTGTATTGTTCCTCCTTGTTTATCAGACTGTCTGCATCCAAGTAAAGGAACGATGTTATACAACGTGATGAGTGATCTCCTCAATCTTCACTGGCATTTATTGAACAGATCCCTGAAGGCTTCTTCTTTGAGGAAGTGGGGATGACCTTAAAAAAATGTATTTTGGAATGGTTGGTGGAGAGGGCTGTCACCTTGTTCAACAGAAGTATTCTCTGCTGGTCTCCAAAGGGATAGCTTCCAATACAAAAGTGCTTCAGGGTCATTCAGAAAGATGCATTAAGTTTGTTGAGATTCCTGGTGCATGAAGAATTGGATTGCACACTTCACTGTGACATTGTCCTGTCTGGTTATTCATTTAAATTAATGGCAGTGTTTAGTGGCACCAACAAGACATAAATAGAGTGCATCAAACAACTGATAAAGTTGGGCAGTGTTAAATGTATAATATATCCTTTGTGACTTAGGCATCATTGCTCAGCTCATCACATCTATCTTGTGTTCAACACTTCCCCAACAAAGCTACAGTGACTTCTGGAGTTGGATTTCACATCAATCTCTGCTTCTTCTAATACTCTCCTTTTTGTAAGTGGAACTAGTCCCATGTTAGCAAGCTGTTCTGCCTCCAATGTCACTTTGCTGGATTTACATTCCTCTCCCCAAGTCCACGGTAAGATTCTAAGCTGTCTCCTGCCGGTTTTTAATGACTGGTGCTTCAAGTTCCAAACCTGAGACATACCTATCAAACATAAAAGGAATGTGATTGGATAAACCGTGTCAATCTGGACTTTGATTTTCTTTTATGAGAAAGACTCAGGAGAAAAAAATTATATGACTTTTATTAAATTTTCTTTTATGATTCACTGAGGGCAAATTATTGTTGCAGCAGTATACAAATGTACTTAAGAAAAAAGTCACACCCTCTATCCTTGGTCCACTAAAGGACAATGAAGGAAGGCTGTGTCTCAAACCTGAGAGAATGGGTGAGATTCTGAATGATTACTTTGCATTAGTGTTCACTGAGGAGAGGAACATGATGAATCTTGAGATTAGAGATAGAAGCTTGATTAGTCTGGATCAGGTTGACATAAGTAGGGAAGCTGTGTTGGGTAGGCTAGAGGTTATTAAGGTGGATAAATCCCCAGGACTGGATGGGATCTTTCCCAGGTTGCTGAGGGAGGCAAGAGAAGAAATAGCTGGGGCCCTGACAGAGGTCTTTGTGGCATTCTTAAATACAGGTGAGGTGCCGGAGGACTGGAAGGTTCCTCATGTTGCCCCCTGTACAAGAAGGGTAGTAGGGGTATTCCGGGTAACTACAGACCAGTGAGCCTGACGTCAGTGGTGGGAAAGTTGCTGGAGAGGGTACTGAGGGATAGGATCTATTTATATTGAGAAACAAATGGGCTTATCAGTGATAGGCAACATGGTTTTGTGTGGGGGAGATCGTGCCTTACCAACTTAACAGAGTTCTTCGAGGAAGTGAACAAGTTGATAAATGAAGGAAGGGCTGTTGATGTCATATACATGGACTTTAGTAAGTCATTTGATAAGGTTTCCCATTATAGACTAATGGAGAAGGTGAAGTCACATGGTGTGCAGGGTGTTCTAGCTAGGTGGATAAAGAACTGGTTGAGCAACAGGAGACAGAGAGTAGTAGTTGAAGGAAGTTTCTTGCAATGGAGAAAAGTGGCCAGTGGTGTTCCACAGTGGTCAGTGTTGGGGCCACTGTAGTTTGTAATATACATAAATGATCTGGAAGGGGTCACTGTTGGTATGATCAGCAAGTTTGCAGATGACATGAAGATTGGTGGAGCAGCAGAAAGCATAAGGGACTGTCAAAGAATACAGGAGGATATAGATAGACTAGAGAGTTGGTGGAAATATGGCTGATGGATTTCAATCCAGACTAATGTGAGGTGATGCATTTAGGCAAGACTAATTCCAGAGCAAATTATACAATGAACGGAAGAGCCTTGGGAAAAGTTGATGGGCAGAGAGATCTGGGAGTGCAGGTCCATTGTACCCTGAAGGTGCTGCACAGGTGGATAGAGTGGTCAAGAAGGCATATAATATGTTTGCCTTCATTGGACGGGGTATTGAGTATAAGAGCTGACAAGTCATGTTAAAATTGTACAAGACATTGGTTCGGCCGCATTTAGAATACTGTGTACAGTTCTGGTCGCCACATTACCAAAAGGTTGTGGACGATTTGGAGAGGGTGCAGAGAAGGTTTACGAGGATGTTGCCTGGTATGGAAGGTGCTAGCTATGAAGAGAGGTTGAGTAGGTTAGTTTTGTTTTCATTAGAAACAAGGAGATTGAGGTTTACAAAATCATGAAGGGTATAGATGGGGTGGATAGAGATAAACTTTTTCCCAGGGTGAAGGATTCAATAAAGAGAGGTTACGCTTTCAAGGTGAGAGGTGGAAAGTTTAAGGGGGACACACGTGGCAAGTACTTCGCACAGAGCGTGGTGGGCATCTGGAATGCATTTCCAGCAGAGGTAGCAGAGGTAGCTCATGGTTGGAGGGCTGAAGGGCCTGTCCTGATCTGTAAATTTTCTTTTTCTTTGTTTTTAAAGTTCACATATATCATATCATATTCCTATTTTACCCCCACACTACTACCTAACTGCGGTAGTGCTTATTTTTCCCCCAGCACCCATGTTGTGTGTGTGCAGGTGTGAGACACAGTGATGGACAACAGGTCTACAAGTTTTTATTCAATTTCCACCACCAGGAAGAAAGGAAACATCAGAGTGGCCAGTGACAAGCAGTGCCCTTCACATCAAAGGGCAATGCTGTGTGATCAAACAGTGAAGGGAGGGAAGGGATTAAATCAAAATAGAGTTGAGGGGGGGGGGGGAAATAAGACACTCCACTTCCTGCAGTGCCCATCTCTCACTGAACAACTCCAGTGTGTTGGTGGACACCGCGTGCACCTTCTCCATGGACACCCGGGCTCTAACGTAACCGCGTAAGAGGAGGAAGCTATCGGCCCTAACGACCTCCTCCATGGCCACCTGCCCAGACCAGTTTATGGCCAGTTTGGCCAGGCCCAGTAGCAGACCAATGAGAAGATCCTCTGGCCTACCCTTCCCCCTCCACACCAAGTGCCCAAAGATCAGGAACGTGGGACTGACGTGCAACCAGAAACAGAAAAGAAGTTTTTTTTAGAAAATCAAAAAGGGGGTGCAAATGCCCACACCCAACATATACATGGTCCACGGACTCCATAGCTCCACAGAACAAGTACAACCAAGGACATATGATCTAGACTGATAATTGTAATGTTTGAACCAACATAGTTTGGTGTTGATACAAAGCCTATACAACAGATGGGGGTGATTAATCTAAAACTGAGCAAATTGCTAACCAGATCAAACCTCTAACCTTTTGCTCCATTTCCCATTTTGATATACAGGCAAATGCAGCTGCTAATGAATTCTGTCAAATTGGAAGCCCTATTGTAGTTGACCACATTAACCAGGGCCTGAATGAAGATGCTTTCTGCTAGTTGAAACAAATGTGTAGCCAGCTGAATCATTTCAACCAACCAAAATGAATACATTATACCAGCTCATCAGAACTTTTTTTTATTCATTATTAGGATGCCAGCATCGCTGACTACGCCAATATTTGTTGCCCGTCCTTAATTGCCCAGAGGGCAGATAAGAGCCAACCACGTTGTTGTGGGTTTGGAGTCACATGTAGACCATACCAGGTAAAGATAGACAGGCAGGATGCTAGAAGAACACAGCAAGCCAGGCAACATCAGGAGGCGCAGAAGGTGACATTTCAGGTGTAACCCTTTTTTAGGATGATGGTTGGGTGTGGGGGAAGCTGCAGATAAAGGGGATGGTGGTGGCAGTGTGGTGAAGTGGGGATAGGTAAAGACAGGTAGAGGGTTTGGCCTGGTTAGCCAATGGTTGGAATGAATCTGATTGGTGGAAGGGAGGGGGAGGAAAGATGGCAGTTTCTATTCCTGAAGGGCATGAGTGAACCAGTTGGGTTTTTACATACAATCAACCATGGAATCATAGTCATCATTAGACTCTTAATTCCAGATGTTTATTGAACTCAAATTCTCCTGGACACACCATTTTATTTGACTAAAACTGCCCACACATCCCAGCTGATCAGAACTAGACACACTATTCCTGCATGGCCACATAAAGATCGTGACTACCTCAAGAGATTTGTCTTTTTGTTTGCCATTCTTTTGGATTTTGGTCATCACTGTTAATCATTTATTTGCTATCCCATTAAACGGTTGTCTTCAGCTGCCTTTACATAAGCCCTCGACCCCTGACGTGTATAGTCCAGGACAACTCCATCCACCATTCAGAGAAGTATTATACTTTATTGGCTGCAACCTTAGTGTTGGATGTGACACTATTGGAAAGTATGTTTAGCAGGCACAAGCTTTTGAACTGTGGTCACTGTCATTCCATGCACAAATGCATCAATCAGTTTTCATATAGACACACAATGAGACAGAACAATACCTATGTTTGATGGTGTTATTTTGAGGGGTAGGTGTTGGCCTGGGTATCCATGTTCTTCTTTAAATTGTTCACTCAGAGTGTGCCTGAAAGGGAGATGGAGTTTGATTATACTGACAGATTTTGTGAGAGAGGACGATCTTTATCTTAGTCTCAGTAATTAACACAAATTGATGACCAGCACGTGTAGAATACCAATGTTTACTTCTGTTCCTGGAGATTTAATCACGTACTCTCCCTGTCGCTTTGTTAAACAGCAATATCTCAGAGAATGGTTTTTAATTTCCTGAGATTCCAGAACATTCATGGAGAGTTAACTACCCTGCAATGGTGGCCAAATCATTTCAAAAGATTTTTTTGGCGAGCATTCAGTCAGAATAAATCTTCATTCGAGTCACAGAGTGATACAGTCCTCCAGCACAGAGGTAGGCTCGTCGGCCCAAACTGATCCATGCCAACTAAAACGTCCATCCACGCTAACCTCATTTCCCTGTACTTGGCCCATTTCCTTCTAAACCATTCCTGTCTATGTATTTGTCCATATACCTCTTAAATGTTGTTCATGTACCCACCTCAACCATTCCACTGGCAACTCATTCCATATGCATGCCACCCTCTGTGTAAAAACATTGCCCCTCAAGTTCCCTTTGATTTTTTCTGCACTAACTGTAAACTGATGCCCTCTAGTCCTTGATTTCCCAACGTGGACAGCGAAGAAGGTCACCTCAGATTACAACAAGATCTAGATCAGATGGGCCAACGGGCTGAGAAGTAGCAGATGGAGTTTAATTCAAATAAATGTGAGGTATTGCATTTTGGGAAAGCAAATCTTAGCAGGACTTATAGACTTAATGGTAAGGTCCTAGGGAGTGTTGCTGAACAAAGAAATCTTGGAGTGCAGATTCATAGCTCCTTGAAAGTGGAGTCGCAAGTAGATAGGATAATGAAGAAGATGAGTTTTGAGAAGATTTGTAGCTCAGGTTGAGGTTTTGGATGTAGGTTTGCTCGCTGAGCTGAAAGGTTCATTTCCAGATGTTTCGTTACCTTTCTAGGTAACATCTTCAGTGGACCTCATGCGAAGCAATGCTGAAAATTCCTTGGACAAGCCAAAAAAAGACATGCCCGAGAATTCCTAGAAGCATGGCATTCCAACCAGAACTCTATTAACAAACACATCGACCACCCCCTGAGAAAAGGAACAGGAAGTGACATCACCACAGGAAATGGCAGCATCAACCCAAAGAAACCCAAACATATAAATAGAAAGCAGGAATTTTCAGCATTGCTTCACATGAGATCCACTGAAGATGTTACCCAGAGACGTAATGAAACGTCTGGAAATGAACCTTTCAGCTCAGTGAGCAGGCCTACATCCACAACAGTGAAGAAGGCATTTGGTATGCTTTCCTTTATCAGTCAGAGTATTGAGTACAGGAGTTGGGAGGTCATGTTGTGGCTGTACAGGACATTGGTTAGACCACTATTGAAATTTTGCTTGCAATTTTGGTCTCCTTCCTTTTGGAAAGATGTTGTGAAACTTGAAAGGGTTCAGAAAAGATTTACAAGGGTGTTGCCAGGATTGGAGGATTTGAGGTTTAGGGAGAGGCTGAACAGGCTGGGGCTATTTGCCCTTGAGCGTTGGAGACTGAAGGGTGACCTTATAGAGGTTTACAAAATTATGAGGGACATGGATAGGCTAACTAGACAAAGTCTTTTCCCTGGGGGCCGGGGAGTCCAGAACTAGAGGGCATAGGTTTTGGGTGAGAGGGGAAAGATATAATAGAGACCTAAGGGGTAACTTTTTCCCACAGAGGGTGGTACATGTATGGAATGAGCTGCCAGAGGAAGTGGTGGAGGCTGGTACAATTGCAACCTATAAAAAGGCATTTGGATGGGTATATGAATAGGAAGGGTTTGGAGGGATATGGGTCAAGTGCTGGCAGGTGGGACTAGATTGGATTGGGATGTCTGGTAAGCATTGGACCAACGGGTCTGTTTCCATGCTGTACATCTCTATGACTCTATAACCTTGGGAACAATACTGAATGCATTCACCCTCTCCTACTACCCTATTACTATTGATGGTACATTGTTATGGCCCATAGCCTTCACAATGTCCAGTACCTTCAGCCATTTTTCGATACACATGGACTGAATTGAATTATCTGAATACTGGCCCCTGTGATAGTGAGGACCTCCAGAGGCAACTAAGGTGGATCACCAGCTAGGTACTTCTGTCTGAAGATGAATTCAAATGCTTCAGGACTGTCTTTAGCACATATGTGCCGTATGCTGTCACTGTTGAGGATGGGGATATTTGTGAAGTTCCCACCGCCAGCCAGTAATTTACTTGTCCACCACCATTCAGCTATGGATGTGGCAGGACTGCAATACTTTGATCTATTAGGTATTAACTAGTTCATTGCTGTCTATTTGAGTTCAGTGAAAGCTGATCCACTGTGTTACATTTTCATCTTAACGCTAAAATTGGTGGGAAAGTAAGTGGCAATGAGGAAATAAGAAATTTACAAGCACAGGGCAACATTGGCTATCTGGGTGACACGGGCAGGGAATATTTTGTTTGGATAACTAATCAGGCTCCCTTCACCTCTCCTGCTACAACATACATACTCCCTTCAGCACGTCAGTTGCACATTCCCACCAGGGTCTCTGTGTGTTTGTAGGCTGTCGGTGGTGGTTTAAAAGTCAGGCTCTCAGTCGGGGTGCCTGGCGTCAATAGATGGTAGGTGGCTTGCAGGCAAGCTGCATTGCAAAGAAGAGCAGGAGGGATGAACTGTTCCTAAGGTCCCCAACCCACCACAGCAACGGGTGGGCTGGGCGGTCGTCGCTTTGGCCAGTGTGGCCCCTCTCACCCTGACTCCTTGCAGATGTCCTCTCGTGATCTCTCTGCCACGAGGCTGCGGTGGGACAGAGTCAGGAGTTTCAGCCACTTGAGGAGGAGGGCTGCAGATGGTGCTCGATCGTAGGACAGGGTGCAGGCTGAGTTGTGAGTCGGTTTGAGTGATTTCCCAAGGGAACGAGTCCGGGACTTCACACCACCTGGGTGGCATCAAGGCCAGCTAGTGGCGCCGAATTCGGTCCAGTTGGTGAGCAAACTGTGTACCTGATCGGGACCTTGAGATCTTGTTCAGATTGTCCAAAAGGACAATAATTGATGTTCGGATAACCGAGGTTGTTCTGTAGATATGGATAGATTAGGTGAATGGTCCAAAATCGGGCAAACGGAGTTTAATGTGGATAAGTGTAAGGTCATATTTTGGTTGGAAAAATAGAAAGGCAACTTTTTAGCTGAAGTGGACAGAAACTTCAGAGCAAGGGGATTTGGTGTCCTTGTGCATGAATTAGTTTAGATTGTCTACAGTGCGGAAACAGGCCCTTCAGCCCGACAAGTCCATACCAACCGTCCAAAGAGGAACCCAATCCAGGGCCATTCACCTACTCCCTACTAATGCACCTATCACTATGGGCAATTTAGCATGGCCAATTCACCTGGCCTGCACATCTTTGGACTGTGGGAGGAAACCGGAGCACCCGGAAGAAACCCACGCAGACACAGGGAGAATGTGCAAACTCCACACAGACAGTCGCCCGAGGCTGGAATTGAACCTGGATCCCTGGTGCTGCGAGGCAGCAGTGCTAACCACTGAGCCTGTGCCACCCCAAATTGCAGAAAGCTATGATGCAAGTAGAGCAGGTTAAAAATAAGGATGATAAATGGAATGTTGCCATTTGTTGCTAAAGGAGTAGAGTTTAAAAACAGAGAAGTGTTGCTGCAACTGTTTAAAAAAAACACTAGCGTGGCTGCACCTGGAATATTACGGATAGTTTTGGTCTCCTTATTTAAGGATGGATGGAGTTGCATTAGAAGTGGTTCAGAGGAGGTTCACTTGATTGATTCCAGAGATGAGGGATATATCTTATGAAAAGTGATTGAGCAATTTAGGCCTATACTCTCCAGAGTTTAGAAAAATGAAAGGAGATGAGCGGTATATAAGATACAAAAAAGGGGACTGGAAAGAGGCTGTTTCGAGATTGAGTGGGACAGTCTCGAATTAACGGTTATAATTTCAAGATAAGGAGTAGCAGGTCAAAATCAGAGATCGGGAAAAAATACTTAAAGTGTTGTGAATCTACGGAATTCACTACTCCATCCCACCAGGTAGATTCCAGGACAGTGAGTAAATTTAAGGAGAAAATAAACAAACATTTAATCAGCAAATGGGTTGAAGGGTTATAGAGAATGGGCAGGAAATTGGAGTTGAGGTTGAGATGAGATCAGCCATGATAATATTAAAAGACAGAGCAGGCTCAAGGGTTGTATTGCCTCCCTCTGCTCTTAGTTCTTATGTTATTATTCATTAAACCAAGAACAGTTTTAGTCTATCAGGTGGATGTTTGAGATCCTATCCATTATTTCAATGAGGAGTAATCGTGTTCTCCCTGGGGTCCTTGCTAATATTTATTCCTCAATCAACATCACTAAGAACAATTTATATGCACATTATCACAGTGCTGTTTGTGACACCTTGCTGTGCATAAATTGGCTGTCACATGGTCTACATTGCAACAGTGATTAACATGGAGAGGATATTTCACCGGTTGTCAAGTTCATTCCAATGTGTTGGTTGTCACCAACGGCAATATTGGAAAGAATCACAGAACCCTTATCGTGTGGAAGCAGGCCACTCAGCCCATTGAGTCCACACTGACCTTCTGAAGATCATTCCACCCAACCCCACATTCTTTCCCTCCCCCTGTAACCCTGCATTTCCCATGTCCAATCCATCCAACCTACACATCTCCAGACACTATGGGAAATTTAGCACAGCTGATACACCTAACCTGCATATCTTTGGATTGTGGGAGGAAACCGGGGCACCCAGAGGAAAGCCACACAGACATGGGGAGTCTGAGCAAACACCGCACAAACAGTTGCCTGAAGGTGGAATCGAACCTGGGTCCCTTGTGCTGTAAGACAGCAGTGACAATCACTGGGCCACTGTGCTGCCCTCAAAGTACATTTAACAGGTGCAAGCTGTTGAACTGTGGTCATTGTTGTTCTGAGTATAATTAAACAGCCAATTTTCATACAGAATGCAATGAGACAGAAAAAAAAATCATGTTCAGTGGTGTTATTTGTGAGATAGATGTTGATCTGAACACCCATGTGTTCACTCAGACAATGTCGGTCTGGAACTCACAGTCTGAAAGGGAGATGGAGTCAGAAACTTCATTGCACTGGAAAAGAACCAGAAAGTGCATTTGAAGTAACTAACAGGATATAGGCCAAGAGCTAGGAAGTAGGATAAGGTTGGGTAGCTTTTTTCCTACTGATGCAGACACTGTGGGCTTAATGGTCTCCTTCTGTGCATGTTTTTCTATCTTTCTACAATCTCTGGTGTCCATTTTGGGCAGTTAAACAAGATCTCATCTGTCACCTCCCTCTACAAGGTGGCACCTGCGGTAATCCTGAGGAAATGCAAACAAGGACCAGTCTCCACTGTGTTCTCAAACACTGGAGCAGGCTTTGAAACCCACAGCTGGGTGGACTGAGTGTTACCATTGTGCCAAAACCAGTATCACATTTCTTGGAGCTTGGAGAGCCTTCAAACAAGACTTACCATTGAGTTCAATAACTTCAGAGCCTGGTTCCACCCTTCCATGCTTTTTGTCCAGTCCTGATCCTGTCATGATATGGGTTGCTTTCAGCACAGTCTGCTCATTCTCACTTCCTCTTAGCTCACATTATCATGTTTTCAGCTTTTTTCTGTCCTGACCTGCTATAAATAATCCCCTTGTCTGTCTACATCAAACAGCATCTCGACTTGAAACATTATCTTGCTCTCGCTCCTTGGATGCTGCTTGACCCACTGTGATCTCCGGCATTTTTGTTTTCAGTACAGATTCCAACATTTTCTCCAACATCTTTCATACTTCTCTCTCTCTGTGGGCCATGTCTCCACCCAAACGTTCATCTCTCCAACACATTGTGCCCTTCCCCATCACCTCCCACCCGCACTATTCATCATGAATACCATGGTTCCCAGCAGCCATCAGTTCTGATGAAGAGTCATCAACCCGGCCTTCCAGTTGCCGTCCATTTTAATTCCCGCTCCCACTCCCTTACATTTCGCCTGTGAAGCTTACAGTTCAATGGCCTCAATATTGACTCCGAGAAAGTGGGGACTGCAGATGCAGGTTCCTGAAGAAGGGCTTATGCCTGAAACGTCGATTCTCCTGCTCCTTGGATGCTGCCTGACCTGCTGCGCTTTTCTAGCAAAACATTTTTCAGCTCAATATTGACTCCACCAACTTCAAAATCCGTCCACCCCCAGTCTCATCCCATGTCCAGCCCCACCCCTCTGCTTTGCTTCCCTCACCTGTCCAAACCTGTCCATCTTCCTACTCACCTGTATGCTCCACCCCTCCCATTGGAGGAGAAAGTGAGGACTGCAGATGCTGGAGATCAGAGCTGAAAATGTGTTGCTGGAAAAGTGCAGCAGGTCAGGCAGCATCCAAGGAACAGGAGAATCGACGTTTCGGGCATAAGCCCTTCTTCAGGAATGAGAAGGGCTTATGAAGAAGGGCTTATGCCCGAAACGTCGATTCTCCTGTTCCTTGGATACTGCCACCCCTCCCATTGACCAATCACAATAACCCCCGATCTGCATCCACCTATCACCATCCCATTTACTCTTCCCCCTGTCCCAACATCTCCTCCCTCTATATACTCCTGGGCTCCCTCCCTCTTCCCAGACTTGACGAAGAGTTTCAGCCAGAAACATAGCTTCCGAGGAACAGGAAAGTCAGTCTGTCCTGCTGTGCTCTTCCAGCTTCACATTTATTGACTTTGGCTTTCAGCATCTGCAGTCCTTCCTGTCTTCAAAACATTAACTCTGCTTTCTTCCCATAGATGCTGCCAGACCTGCTGAGTTTCACCAGTCATTTATGGTTTTTTTGCGCCAAAACTACATTCATATTGAGGAGTAATATGTGTCATCTATGTATTTGTTTCTGAATAAGCAGGCAGAAAATGGCTTGCCCAAGAAGTGATGCATTTAGGCAAGTCTAATTCTAGAGCGAATTCTACAATGAATGGAAGACCCTTGGGAAAAGTTGATGGGCAGAGAGATCTGGGAGTTCAAGTCCATTGTACCCTGAAGGTGGCTGCACAGGTGGATAGAGTGGTCAAAAAGGCATATAGTATGCTTGCCTTCATTGGGCGGGGTATTGAGTATAAGAGCTGTTAAAATTGTACAAGACATTGGTTCGGCCGCATTCAGAATACTGTGTACAGTTCTGGTCGCCACATTACCAAAAGGATGTGGACGCTTTGGAGAGGGTGCAGAGAAGGTTTACGAGGATGTTGCCTGGTATGGAAGGTGCTAGCTATGAAGAGAGGTTGAGTAGGTTAGGTTTATTTTCACTAGAAAAAAGGAGATTGAGAAGGGACCTGATTGAGGTTTACAAAATCATGAAGGGTATAGACAGGGTGGATAGAGATAAGCTTTTTCCCAAAGTGAAGGATTCAATAATGAGAGATCATGCTTTCAAGGTGAGAGGTGGAAAGTTTAAGGGGGATACACGCGGCAAGTACTTTCACACAGAGGATGGTGGGTGTTTGGAACGCGCTGCCAGCAGAGGTGGTACAGGCAGGCAAGGTAGATTCATTTAAGATAGATGCATGAGTAGGTGGGGAGCAGAGGGATACAGATGCTTAGGAATTGACCGACAGGTTTAGACAGTACATTTGGATCAGTTCAGGCTTGGAGGGCCGAAGGGCCTGTTCCTAGGCTGTAAATTTTCTTTGTTCTTTGTTCTTTGTAAGACAGTATTGATAGGAATGCACCGCATTATCCCTTTTTCACCGCTACATTTTCAAGACATGCAAATTACTTTTTTGATAGTAGTGTACTGTAGATAAAAGTCCGTTACATTTATTTTCACAGCTACCTTCAGTGAGGAGAGATGAGATTAGCATATGAAAGACAGCACAGTAATTAGATTTCTATACCTTATAGATAGATGTGAGGCAGTACTCAAAATGACAAACAGTGCTTTGTGAGTTAAAATGCTCTGTGTAAAGAGCACTAACCACTCAGGATGCAGAATACTTAAAGATGAAAGGGGAGAGTTTCGGGAAATATTCATCCACGTTTTGTGGGGACAAAAGGCAGTGTGAGTCAAGAGGAGGAGATTGGCTCAGTTCTACCAATGCTGAGCTTCCAATGATGTCTTTTTATTGTGCATTCCATCTCATTATGTGACCTTACGCTTTGTAAGTTCTTTAGCGTGTACCAGCTTTCTTCATTTCAGTCTGATTCAAACAATTAGCATATTAATTTGCCCAGTAGAGAGCAAAACTTATCTACAACAACAGGGGTGGTGGGAGGGGAGGGGATCAGAAGCATGAAATGCCATCAGCCTCACTCACTCGTTCAAATCCTCTCTCAGAGTCTGATTCATCGATTCTTATCTTTTTCCTGGTTTGGCACACAGTCCAGTATTCCAAGGGATGAGCTGTTGTGAATATAAGAGTTGGGAGGTCATGTTGTGGCTGTACACGGCATTGATTCGGCCACTTATGAAATAATACATTCATTTCTGCTGTCCCTGCTAGAAGAATGATGTTGTGAAACATGAAAGGGCTCAGTAAAAATTCACGAAGATGTTGCCAGGGATGGAGGGTTTGAGCTATCAGAGGCTGAATAAGCTGGGGCTGCTTTCCCTGGAGTGTCGAAAGCTGAGGATAACCTTGTAGAGGTTTATAAAATCATGAGGGGGATGGATAGGATAAAGAGACAAGATCTTTTCCCTGGGGTGGGGGAATCCAGAACTAGAGGGCATAGGTTTAAGTTGAGAGGAGAAAGATTTTAAAAGGATCTAAGAGACAACTTTTTTATGTAGAGGGTGGTGCGTGTCTGGAACGAGCTACCAGAGGAAGTGGTGGGTACAATTACAGCATTTAAAAGGCACAGAAACAGAAGTTTCTGGAAAAGCTCAGCGGGTCTGGCAGCATCTGCGAAGAGAAATCAGAGTTAACATTTAGGGTCCGGTGACCCTTCCTCAAAACATTTGAAAGGCATCTGAACGGGTAAATGAAAAGCAAGGGATTAGATAGAGGGTTATGGGCCAAATGCTGGCAAATGGCATTAGATTAATTTAGATTAATAGTCGGCATGGACATGTTGGACTGAAGGGATCTGTTTCTGTGCTGTACAACTCAATGACTCCATGACTCTATGTTCAAGAATTTAATTCTGACTGCTTCCACAGCATTCAGGAGATTTGCAGGCAGTTCAGTGATCAGCTAGAAATATGTGGTGAAAAGGTCAAACACCATTAATTTTGCACACCCAATTGTTCCCCTTGTTTGAAATTGAGTAAATGTTTTTTGTGATTTTGACAAAATAAAGGGGTCAGTCTTTGTTATTTAGGTGCAATTATTGAGGTATTTAGAATCAAATATCAGCCCCTCATAATTGTGTAAACCTCTATAAGGTCACCCTTCAGCCTCCGACGCTCCAGGAAAAACAACCCCAGCCTGTTCAGCCTCTCCCTGTACCTCAATTCCTCCAACCCTAGCAACATCCTTGTAAATCTTTTCTGAACCCTTTCAAGTTTCACAACATCTTTCCGATAGGAAGGAGACCAGAATTGCACGCAATATTCCAACAGTGGCCTAACCAATGTCCTGTACAGCCGCAACATGACCTCCCAACTCCAGTACTCAATACTCTGACCAATAAAGGAAAGCATACCAAACGCCTTCTTCACTATCCTATCCACCTGTGACTCCACTTTCAGGGAGCTATGAACCTGCACTCCTAGATCTCTTTGTTCAGCAATACTCCCTAGGACCTTACCATTAAGTGTATAATCCTGCTCAGATTTGCTTTCCCAAAATGCGGAACCTCACATTTATCTGCATTAAAAATCGTGGGTGGCACGGCGTCACAGTGGTTAGCACTGCTGCCTCACAGCGCCAGAGACCGCCTCAGGCAACTATCTGTGTGGAGTTTGCACATTCTCACAGTGTCTGTGTGGGTTTCTTCCAGGTGCTCCGGTTTCCTCCCACAGTCCAGAAAATGTGCAGATTAGGTGAATTGGCCATGCTAACTTGCCCGTAGTGTAAGGTGAAGGGGTAAATGAAGGGGAATGGGTCTGAGTGCATTGCTCTTCGGACGGTTGGTGTGGACTCGTTGGGCTGAAGGGCCTGTTTCCACATTGTAAGTAATCTAAAACTCCATCTGCCACTTCTCAGCTCATTGGCCCATCTGGTCAAGATTCTGAGGTAACCGTCTTCGCTGTCCACTACACCTCCAATTTTGTTGTCATATGCAAACTTACTAACTGTACCTCTTATGCTTGCATCCAAATCATTTATGTAAATGACAAAAGGTAGAGGACCCAGCACCGATCCTTGTGGCATTCCACTGGTCACAGGCCTCCAGTCTGGAAAACAATCTTCCACCACCACCCTTTGTCTTCTACCTTTGAGCCAGTTCTGTATCCAAATGGCTTGTTCTCCCTGTATTCCGTGAGACCTAACCTTGCTAATCAGTCTCTCATGGGGAACCTTGTCAAACGCCTTACTGAAGTCCATATAGATCACATCTACTGCTCTGCCCTCATCAATGCTCTTTGCTACTTCTTCAAAAAACTCAATCAAGTTTGTGAGACATGATTTCCCATGCACAAAAACAAGTTGACAATCCCTAATCAGTCCTTGCCTTTGCAAATATATGTACGTCCTGTCCCTCAGGATTCCCTCCAACAACGTGCCCACCACCGAGGTCAGGCTCACTGGTCTATAGTTCCCTGGCTTGTCCTTACCACCCTTCTTAAACAATGGAACCACGTTAGCCAACCTCCAGTCTTCCGGCACCTCACCTGTTACTATCGATGATACAAATACCTCAGCAAGAGGCCCACCAATCACTTCTCTATGTTCCCACAGAGTTCTCGGGTACACCTGATCAGGTCCTGGGGATTTATCCACCTTTACCCGTTTCAAGACATCCAGTACTTCCTCCTCTGTAATATGGACATTTATCAAGATGTCACCATCTATTTCCCTACAGTCTATATCTTCCATATCTTTTTCACAGTAAATACAGATGCAAAATATTCATTTAGTATCTCCCCCATTTTCTGTAGCTCCACACAAAGGCCGCCTTGCTGATCTTTGAGGGCCCCTATTCTCTCCCTACTTACCCTTTTGTCCTTTATGTATTTGTAAAAACTCTTTGGATTCTCTTTAATTCTATTTGCCAAAACTATCTCATGTCCCCATTTTGCCGTCCTGATTTCCCTTTTAAGTACACTCGTACTTTCTTTATACTCTTCTAAGGATTCACTCGATCTCTCCTGTCTATACCTGACACATGTTTCCTTCTTTTTCTTAACCAAACCCTCAATTTCTTTAGTCATCCAGCATTCCCTATACCTGCTAGCCTTTCCTTTCACCCTAACAAGAATATACTTTCTCTCGATTCTCGTTATCTCATTTTCCAACCGTTCCTTTACCTGCGAGCATCTGCCCCCAGTCAGCTTTTGAAAGTTCTTGCCTAATACCATCAAAATTGGCCTTTCTCCAATTTAGAACTTCAACTTTTAGATCAGGTCTATCCTTTTCCATCATTATTTTGAATCTAATAGAATTATGGTTGCTGGCCCCAAAGTGCTCCCCCACTGACACCTCACTTACCTGCTCTGCTTTATTTCCCAAGAGTAGGTCTAGGTTTGCATCTTCTCTCGTCAGTACATCCACATACTGAATCAGAAAATTTTCATGGACACACTTCACAAATTCCTCTCCATCTAAACCCTTAACACTGTGGCAGTCCCAGTCTATGTTTGGAAAGTTAAAATCCCCACCATAACCACCCTATTATTCTTACAGATAGCTGAGATCTCCTACAAGTTTGTTTCTCAATTTCCCTCTGACTATTAGGGGGTCTATAATATAATCCCATTGAGGTTATCATCCCTTCCTTATTTCTGAGTTCCACCCAAATAACCTCCCTGGATATATTTCCGGGAATATCCTCCCTCAGCACAGCTGTAATGCTATCCCTTATCAAAAATGCCACCTCCCCCTCCTCTCTTGCCTCACTTTCTATCCGTCCTGTAGCATTTGTGATCTGGAACATTAAGCTGCCAGTCCTGCCCATTCCTGAGCCATGTTTCTGTAATTGCTATGATATCCCAGTCCCATGTTCCTAACCATGCCTTGAGTTCATCTGCCTTCCCTTTTAGGCCCCTTGCATTGAAATAAATGCTGTTTAATTTATTAGTCCTACCTTGTCCCTGCCTGCCCTGACTGTTTGACTCACTTCTGTTCTCAACTATACCAGTTTCGGTGTAATCTGTCCTTGTACAGATCACTTCTACCCCAAAAGAGATTCCAATGATCCAAAAATGTGAATCCTTCTCCCATACACCAACTCCTCAGCCATGCATTCATCTGCTCTATCCTCCTAGTCCTGCCCTCACTCGCTCATAGCACTGGGAGAAATCAAAATATTACTACTCTCGAGGACCTCCTTTTTAAATTTCTGCCTAACTTTCTGTAATCTCCCTTCAGAATCTCAAACTTTTTCCTTCCTATGTTGCTGTTTCCAATGTGTCCAATGTCCTCTTGCTGGCCCCTCTCCCCTGTGAGAACATTCTGCACCGTCTCTGAGACATCCTTGATCCTGGTACCAGGGAAGCAACACACCATTCTGCTTTTTCGCTACTGGCCACAAAAACGTCTGTCTGTACCTCGGACTAGAGAATCGCCTAACACAATTGATCTCTTGGAACCCGACATACCGCTCATTGCATTAGAGCCAGTCTCAATACCAGAAACTTAGCTGTTCATGCTACATTCCCCTGAGAATCCATTACCCCCTACATTTTCCAAAACAGCATAGCTGTTTGAAATGGGTATATCCACAAAAAACTCCTGCACTAGCTGCCTACCTCTCTTACCTTTCCTGGCGTTAATCCATCTATGTGACTGTATCTGAGACAATCCCCCTTCCTATAACTGCCATCCATCACATACTGTTGCTGTTGCAAATTCCTCATTGCTTCTAATTGTCTCTCCAACCGACCCATTCGATCTGATAAGATTTGCAGCCTACAGCACTTACGACAGATATAATCAGCAGTAACCTTTAAACTGTCTTTAAACTCCCTCATCAGACAAGAAGTACATATCACTCTATTAAAGGCCATTTTTGCTTCTTCACAATCTACAGACCCAGAAAATAACACCATCTTATTCCGCTACAAACACTGCCCCAGGTTAAATTAATAGTTATGGCTTATATTTTAAGTTTAATCAGGAGACATATCTCCAAAAAACATATAATCAAGAAAGACCCCACTCTTTTTCCTACCGCAGATTCTCTGTTGGCCACACTTAAAAACAATGATTAACTTATCTGATTTGGTGCTGTGAACTTTACCCAACAGTTCCTCCAAGATCAGTTGTGAATTTCACTGCTTGTTAATTTTCCCAGATGCACTCCAGTGTCCAGCAATACATGAATTCAAACAGCGGCATGGATAGGGTCAATCGGCAAAGTCTTTTCCCTGGGGTCGGGGAGTCCAGAACTAGAGGGCATAGGTTTAGGGTGAAGGGGAAAGATATAAAAGCACCTATGGGGCAACTTTTTAACACAGAGAGTGGTATGTGTATGGAATGAGCTGCCAGAGGACGTAGTAGAGACTGGTACAACTGCAACATTTAAGAGGCATTTGGATGGGTATAGGAAGGGTTTGGAGGGATATGGGCCAGGTGCTGGCAGGTGGGACTAGATTAGGTTGGGATATCTAGTCGGCATGGATGGGTTGGACCGAAGGGTCTGTTTCTATGCTGTACATCTCTATGACTCTCTGACTCTATAACTGACATAAAAATACAAAGTATAGTTATACATTGCAACAAAGGTAGACCAGGAGAAGGGTATTCAGTCCCTCAAGTCTGTCCTCCAATCAAATTTCATCACTGTTCTCCATATGTTAAATCCATCTTTAATTCTCTAACCCTTAATTTCCTTGCCTATCAAAAATATAGCAATCTCAATTTTGAAAGTATTTTGGTGGAAATATCCCACTTTTCCACTGACCTTTCTGTTAAGGAGTAATGTTTTTTCTTGACTCTTTCATGGGATACGGATGTTGCTGGGAAAGGCCAGGTCCATTCCCAACCGCCTTTGAGCTAAGCGGCTGTCCAGGCCACAGAAGAGTAGTTCAAAATCAATCACATGCTTGGAGATACATGCAGTCCAGACCATATAAGGATGGCAGCCTTTCTTCCCTCAAGAACATTATTAAACCTGATGTATTTTTGCAGCAATCAAAAATGCTACTATGGTCATCATTATTGAGAGTAGCTGTGCATTTTATTAATCTAATTGTATGCATAGCCCCCACCACCCCACCCCCCGAGCATAATTATTCCAAAGACCACACCGCTGCGTTACGATTTCACCTAAATTACTCTAAGCAGTCTAATTAAAGACCGTCCTTTATGTTTTTTTTCTGTATTTGTAATTGTGTAAATGAGCTGTTTTAAAACCACAGACTGCTGCATGGTTTGAAAGCAAGTAATGTCTTTAGATAATTCACACAGCATCTGAGCTGATCACCCAGTGCACAGCAAGGGAAAAAGAAGATTCTTCCCACTTGAACCTGCTTTCTCACTATCGCTGAGGTATCTGCTTCCCGTTACCTGTTCATTCTGTGTCTCCTGGTAACTACAGGGGGGTAGGGGATTGGCTGACAGGCTATCTAGACCAATTGGAAGACATGACAGACTAGTGCAAAGCTCAATAGCCATTAACAACAGAACAACAACAACTGGCACAAGTCCTTGGTCTTAATATTCATTGAAAAGAAGACTAGCTTTTAAATTCAAAACATGTGACATTCTAAATCAGCCTACAAAACAGGCAGTTCTAGTTACAAACTTACACAAATAAAGTTCAAGAGACTGAAATAAATAATGAACTGCAGTAGAATTTTGCTCTTCTTTAATTGATAAGAAAACTTTCAGCTATTTTCTATTATGGGGGTGTACGGCAAACTCTGTACAGAAAAAAAATGAAAGAACTGCGGATGCTGTAAATCTGAGACCAAAACAGAAGTTGCTGGAAAATCTCAGCAGGTCTGGCAGCATCTGTGAAGAGAAAGCCCTGGTAATGTTTCGGGTCTGGTGACCCTTTGTTAGAACAGTTCTGAGGAAGTACTCGGCGTTAACTCTGACTTTTCTCCCAGATGCTGCCAGATCTGCTGAGCTTTTCCAGCAATTTCTGTTTTTGTTACAGCGAGCTCCAGCCTTGTCCAAATGAGAAAATAACTTTATCACCTGGACAGGCAAGGCTGTCTCAAAGCATGGGGGTTTATATAGGTGCCTTGTAATGAGTCATCCCATTCCCAGGTCAGGGTCCCATGCTCTGGGTTACAAGTGTTAGCCAGCAGTGGTTTGAATGTGACAGCATACTGAGACCATGACTGCCCTTTTAGGAAGCCTGTAAGATTTGTCATGTCACTTTTTGAGGAAGAGCAGTGACTCATTTCCCTGACATCTGAGCCAATGTTTATCCCTCAACCAACTTTACTGACACAGATCATCTGGTTATTGAGTCATACAGCACGGACACAGACCCTTCAGTCCACCCAGTCATTGCTGTCCATAATCCCAAACTAAACTAGTCCCACCTGCCTGCACTTGGCCCATATCCCTCCAAATCTTTCCTATTCATGTACCTACCTAAGTGTTTTTTAAAACATTGTAACTGTACCCACATGCACCACTTCCTTTGGAATTTCATTCCACACATGAACCATTCTCTGTGTAAAAAAAAATTACCACTCATTTACCTCGATGCAGTTTTCTGTGTAGTATGTTGCCTACATTGTCCAAACATAAGATCTGCACCTTACAACATGGTTCAATGACGAAGTGCTTTGGGGCATGCAAAAACACAACGGGACAAATCAGGAGCAGGTCTCTACCATTCAACCAATCAAGCCTGTTCTGCCATTCAATACAATTCATGGCTGATTTGACTGTGGCCTCAACTTTACTCTTCCACCTACCTTTGATTCCCTTGTTCATCAAGAATCTGCTGAAAATATGCCTTAAAATTAATCAGGAACCCTGCCTCCCCCCCTTCTTGGGGGAAGAGACTCCCAATGATTTATGAACCTCTGAACTAGATAGTTACTCCTCAGCTCCATCTTAAATGGGAGACCCTTTATTTTTAAACTGTATTCCCTGGCTGTAATCCAAGGTTGTCACGGATGCTATATAAATTCAGGCATTTTGCTTAACAAAGGATGGATGGAGACGAATGAAGGGTAACCTCCTGTGCTATAGGTGATCTTAAAATGAAAATCACAAATTAATTGTTTGTCCCACAAAATAAATAAAATTTTATGTTATATTACAGTAGCAATCCTGCAATGATGCTCATGGTAAATGAGATAATGTTATTTTCTACTGCAAAGATGATGTGTTGCCGTTTTAAAGATTAAAAACTGTAGTTGTTGTCATGTAATTACAGGGTAAGGTCAGTGTTTAATTGCTCTGTTAAAACAAGGATTTGTGGATTGGAACTTGGTTTCAAATATTGAGTGGAGGACTGAACACAGTCAGCTTTGTTTTGTTGTTTTAAGTGTGATTGTAGTTGTAGAATTAGAGATCAGGACTTGAGATAAAATGTTCTGCTTCCTTTGTTGCGTTACAGTGTTGCCATTTTAAGACTGTCTGTATTTTGTCCAGCTGGAGGTGTTCCTCTTTACATTGCAGTGATAGAATGATAGAGCACAGAAGGAGGCCATTATGTGTTAGCTCTTTGAAAGGCCTATCTAATTTGTCCCTCTTTCCTGCTGCACCCGGCAAACCAACTCCACCTCGCTCTAATTACTGTATTCCCTTTTCAAATCTGTGTCAATGACCTCTTGCAACTTTCTCTTGAGTCTGCTTCAACCATTTATTGCGTGTACACATTCCAAACATGTGATGTAACACTCCACAATCCCAATCTGCACATTTCTGGCAACTAGCCCTCTTGGCAGTAGAATCAATGTCCCTGTAATTACTCTCCACAAACCCATTATTATTCTCATCACCCTAATCAACTCTCCCCTTGAGCTCCTCTGCTTTATTTTACGTTTTTTCATTCATTCATAGCATGTGGGAATGGTGGCTGGACCAGTATTAATTGCCTATTCCTAACTGCCCTGCAGAAGATGATAATGAGGTACCTTTTTGAAACTGCTGCCATTCTTAGGGTTGGGGAGCGCTGGCAGTGTTGTTAGGGAGGGAGTTCCAAACATTTGATCCAGGACTACAAGAATAAATGGTTGACCCAGCGATACTGAAGTAACCACAATATCTTTCCAGTCAGAGTAATGTTATGAAGATGTGGGTATACTGTACCTTTAAGAGGGTTAAAAGCTCACAGTGACAGCACCAAGTGTTTTCAGTAAGACACAATGTAACATGTGCTCCCGCTACTGGGGTAGCTGATTGCTTGGAAATGACAAAACAGATTCGAATTAGGCAAATCAGTTTAAATTATTCCCTGAAAAAAAATTCCAATCTAGTTTGAATTGAGTATATTGACAATCTTAAAAGCCAATGACACAATCTGATGCTCTGGGGTATAAACTGGAGAAAATTGAACAAGTGGGAGGAGAACTGCCAAGCCCCAGAGGGTGAAAGACTGCCTAAAAATAACTCTCTTAAAAGGACATTTTTCAATAAGTAACCTGTGAAACAGAAATTCCTAAGAAGAAGAAAAGAAGACACAGCAAGGTCCAAATAGAAGTACCAAAAGCTGTCTGGTTTTGAGATAAATGTGTTGTTTTGTAAATCTTAATTGTGAGTTTTATTGGAATTGTGTTACAGAAGGGAAGGTAAAAGATAGGTTAGAATAAGGACTTGTATATAGTTGTTAGTTAATTATTTATTGTTATACTTTAAGAAACAAAGTTGTTAATTTTTACTTTAAATAGTTCTTGAGCACTCGAATTTTTACAGATTACTGCATGGGATAAATCTTTTAGGTGTTACTGGTTTTAAATTAAGCAGGAGGGTTTACCCTATGTTGTAAAAAATAATGAGTGGCTTGGAAGGGAATTTGCAGGTGGTGGTGATGGTAGATGGTAGAAGTCATGGTTTTGGAAGGTGCTGTTGAAGGAGTCTGAGTGAGTTACTGCAGTACATCATTATAGAAGGTACACAGTGCTTCCATGGACTAGGACATAGTGAGGGCCACAGATGCTGGAAAGTCAGAGTCAATAAAATGTGGAGCTTGAAAAAGCACAGCAGGTTAAGCAGCATCAGAAGAGCAGGAGAGTTGATGGTTTGGACAGGATCCAGATGAAAAGTCTTGCTCGAAATGTCAACAGTCCTACTCCTCTGATGCTGCTTGTGCTTTCCAGCTCCATATTTTATTGACACAGTGCTGGATGTGGTGCCCATCAAGCTGGCTACTTTGCCCTGGATACTCTCAAACATCTTGAGTGCTGTTGACGTTGCATTCATCCAGACAAGTGGGGAGTATTCCAATACACCCCTGACTTCTGTCTTAAGGATTGGGGATAGGCTTTGGGAAGATACAAGGTGAGTTAATTGTCATAGAATTTCTAGCCCCCAGTCTGCTCTTGTAGACACAGCATTTTTGTGGATTGGCCCAGTTCCCTTTCTAGTCATTGGTAACCCCAATGGTAATTCAGCAAGAAGTGATGTTTAGGATTCAGATTTTTTTCTTATTGGAGATTGCCCTTCCATGGATCTTATTTGGTATGAATGCAATTTACCATTTATCAGCCCTGACCTGGGTATTGTTCAGGTCTTGTTGCATGTAGACATGGATGCTTCAGAATCTGTGGAATGATATGTGGTACTGAACAGTATACAATCAGCAAACACCTCACTTGTGATTTTCTGATGGAGGGAAGGTCATTGATGAAGCAGGTGAAGATGGTTGGGGCTAAAGCACTACCCTGAAAAACCCCTGCAGTGACATCCTGGAACTGAGCTGATTTTAGAAGAATACTCCCAGTTACTTCAGGCTCTTTATGGAACCAAAGTCTCTCACCTCTGACATCGTTCTAACGATTCCTTTCTCTGTTGTTTCAATAATTATTGTCTCTCTCTCTATTTGATCTGCACTATTTTGTCTTTTCAATGATATTTTGAAATGTGTTAAAGGAATTCTCATATAATATTCCGTGCAAAATCTTTCCTATGACTGGAGGTTTTTTTTTACTTAAAAGCTCATGGGACATGGGCCACCATTTATTGCACATCCCTAGTTCCTCTTGAGAAGGGGGTGTTGAGTTGTCTTCTGAAAATAATGCAGCCCATGTGCTGTTGGCAGATCCACAATGCCACTCGAGAAGGAATTCCAGGATAACTACCCAACAACATTGAAAGTATTTTGATACATTACCAAGTTAGGATGGTGAGTAGCTTGGAGGGGAACATGCAGATGGTGGCATTCCCATGGATCTACTGCCCTGGATCTTCTAGATTGAAGTAGTTGTGGGTTAGGAAGGTGCTATCTGAGGATGTTTTGTGAATTTCTGCAGTTTTCTTATAAATGGATGCACTACTGCAACTGAGCATCAGAGGTGGAGGGAACGGATGCTTGCTGGTTTTGGTAGTAATGATGTGGACTGCTGTGTCCTGGATGGTTTCAAACTTTTTGAGTCTTGTTGGAGCTGCACCCATCCAAGAAAATTGGGAGTATTCTATCACATTCCTGACTTGATCCCAGAGGATGGTGGACAGGCTTTGGGGAGTCAGGTGGTGAGTTACTCACTGCAGAGTTCCTAGGCTCTGACCTGCTCTCGTAACCATTGTGTTTATATGGCTAGTCCAGTTCAGCTTTGTAGGATGTTGATAGTTGGGGATTCATTGATGATTACACCATTGACTGTGAAGGGATGATGATTAGAATATGTCCTGTTAGTGATGGTATTACCTGACATTTGTGTGGTACGAATGTTACTTTCCACTTTTCAGCCCAAGCACGGGTCTCCTGTGATATTGCTAATGGTTAGCCAGACATTTCGAAGATAATGCTGCATTGGAGAAGTAGTAGAGGAACGTGCATCAGTGCTGAAAAAAATTGGAATTAAATTTCTGCTTTCCTCGGTGATAGTAACTTTTATTTTTCAATTGTTTGCTGGAAAAAAAATTAATAGCTACATTGATTCTAACTCATTGTGGTCATTTGCTGTCTCTCAATTTGAGAATGAAATCTACTCCCTGTTATTGCAGCTGGACACTGACCATCATATTTCTTGCGTCTTGAATAATGATCAAATAATATTAACTTTTGAAATATAAAATAATGAAGGTGACCATGACCTATAGTTGGATTTTCTGTGTAACGAGCTACAAAGCAGTTTCATTTACACCTGTGGTGAATGTGAGGATCTATATGAAAGTCTTGTTTTCAAATTTTTCCGTTGTCCTGCAACTCACTGCTCTTCACCTTCTCCGGTTCTACAATAATCCAGGAATCTCAGCTCTGCTCCAATTGGATTTTAACTGTTCACTGGATGTGACTTGAATGGATAGTATTTATCTATTTGTCTATTTGTCCGTCTATCGTTCATGCATATTTTGTAACAATATTGTAACAAAATACAGTGAGAAGTGTTGTATATTGTCACCACTCTCAGCACCATCTTAAAACACAGAAAAATAAACCAAAACACAGAATATAAAGGCAGAAAAGTAACATAACTATACATTACCCATTGCTCTTGGTTGCTGTTTGGAAGAGAGTTCCAGATTCTGAGGCAGCATCAGTGAAGGAAAGCCTGGGATGAACAAGATAAAATGACAGGAGATGCAGATGGTATATAAACTCGAGAAAGTACTAATTACCCCAAATGTCCTGTCTCATTGTTACTCTTAATAACTTTCACAACACTGTAAGGCTTTTGCAGAAAATGTACCTTTAAAATTTCACTCTTAAAGGATTGTGACGTTATCACCGTAGAAGACATATTCCTTTAAGAGCTCAACCATGCATGACAACCCACGAGCTCAGCGAGCAAACCAGCATCTACAGCTCAACCATGTAACCTGATCCAAGGACTGGGTTATTATCACATGACCACAGGTTCCCTGTCAGTTACTCTCTATTGCAGTATGATCTCAGCTGATAAGAACACTGGACAAGTCAAATTCTGGAATGAAGTCTGATCTGATAGATCATATTATTGAACAAAAAGTTTTTTTTCCTCTGAAACACTGCAAAATTGGTTTTAACAATGATGTGGAAGTTAATTACACAAAATGAAACAAAGTAAGACAAGCTAAACTATCTTCATATAACACAGTTGGATGGTTTTAAAGCGCACAGTAAAACATGATTCCACTTATTCCACAACACTGTCACTACAGCCAGAGAAACGTTCCAGAGCACATCGTGTCTTTCTTCTTTTTCTGTCCATTTGCTTTAACTGCTTCTTCTCAGACACCTGTGAGCTGCCAACTCTTTTCCCTAAATACCCATACCTAAAATCTTAGACTGTCTCAGTTTTAAGTAAGGAAGCAGAAGTTTCACAAATTATACCCTTTCGCTGAGGTAACATTCCCTTCATTGCTCTTAACGATCTTCTTTACCAGAGCGACTATACATTCTTCTCAACCCATTCAGGTCTCCTTCAAATTGAATCCAAAAGGTTTTGAATTAGACATTTACAAATCTTGCTCACTTTAGATTCTGAAATATTTTACAGCCGAACAGATATTGTTCCAACTTTATCACACCTTGAATTAATTTCCAAAGTTAGTAATCTGTGAAATGACCAACAACAGTCTCGGTATCCACTAAAATCTGGGAGATCAACCAGAACCAAAAGAAGTTTTTCAATTTGAGACCTATAGCAACTAACAAAAGAATAAGTTTCCAGAATGCTTACAAATGGAAAACAAATGAAGATCATGCAGAGGAGAGTCACCAAAAAAGGTCCATGGATGAATTATGTCGGCTACAAGTTGGGTTGGGAATTGGGCTGCAGGTACTGGTGTCCCCTAAGGATCCATCCTTGGTCCTCTCTTCATTTTCCCTATATGCTGCTCTCTCAGTGACACTGTCTGAAAGCACATTGCTCATTTTCACATTTACATTGACAACATCAGCTCAACCTAATGGCCAACTCCAGAGTCCTGCACTATTGCTTGATTGTCCGGCTGCTTCTCTGGCATCCAGCACAGAAAAAACAGAAATTTTCTCTGACTAAATTTTGGAAAGACCAAAAGTATTATCTTTGGTGTCTGCTCCAAACTCCTGTTCCTAGCTAGGAGTCTCATTCCTATTGTTAGAAACATTATAGATCAAGCCAAACTATGCACAACCTTGCTCTTTCATTTGACCCCAAGATGAATATCCAATTCCATGTTCATGCTACCTCCAAAATGGTCTATTTCTGTCTCTGTAATATCAACCCTGTCTCAGTTCATTGACAGCTGCAACCCTCATTCATGTCCGAATTGACTAAACTAAGTTGGCCTCCTACATTCTATGCTCAATACACTTGAGGTAATCCAAAAGCCACTCCCTAATTTGCATCAAGTCTGGCTCGAAAATTCCTGAAGAAGGGCTTATGCCCGAAACGTCGATTCTCCTGCTCCTTGGATGCTGCCTGACCTGCTGCGCTTTTCTCGCAACACATTTTTCAGCTCTGATCTCCAGCATCTGCAGTCCTCACTTTCTCCTAATTGAGTCTAGCTCCCCAATCATCCCTGGTTTACATTGGCTCTGAAACAATTGACATTTTGATAGTCATATTCTTGTCCTTATTTTTAAAAACCTGCGTGGTCTTCCCCTTCCTTTAATTGTCACCAAACACTGCCATCTTTTGCGATGTCAATACTTCTCAAATTCACGCCTTTTCCCAAATCCTCTATTGCTTTCAGTTGCCTAGGTACCAAATTCTGGAGCTCCTTCCTTACACCTCTCCTCCTCTTCCCCTCTGTTTCCTTCAAAAAAGAAGCACATTTTTAAACCTGCCTTTTCAATCAAGTTTTTTTTTGTTATTTGATCTGATATTTCCCCATGTGATTTGGTGTTGTACTTTCTTTGATCATACTCATGAAGTGCCTTGAAAATTTCATTGTGATAAAGTTGCTTTTTAAGTACAAGTCCTACTTGTTGTTTTTGTAGCAAGGCCATCGAGGGGAGAATTGATAGAAGTGCACAAGATTATGACAGGTATAGATAAAGTAGACAGAGAGGAATTGTTTCCATTCACTTATGTATAAAGATGAGGGAACACAGATTTAAGAGCGATGTAAGAAAGAATTTTTTTTAATGTAGAGACTTACAATTACCTCACTGCCAATGTGGTTGAAATGGAGATAGGCACTTGAGAGAGCCAGGGATATTGTGATTTGCAGGAATAGGACTGACTGAATTGTTCTATCAACCAAAAGCTTGCAGGGGCATGTTGGGCCAAATGTGCAATAAATAACTCATATGACTCAATAATAACAGAGATGCATGACATTTTTTGTCAAAGAGAAAAACATAAACTGTGACAGATCTGGGGTGTTAAATAAAAAAAAAATAAGGCTTATGGTAGATACTGAGGACACAAGCCAGCAAAGCACCCAGAGGAGGCTAACAGGTGTAGGGAGGTGTGTCTCAAAAAGGAAAATAGGAATGCTAAGAGACTATGTTAAAAATTACACAACACCAGGTTGTAGGCCAACAGGTTTATTTGGAAGCACTAGCTTTCGGAGCACTGCTCCTTACATCTACCTGATAAAGGAGCAGCGCTCTGAAAGCTAGTGCTTCCAAACAAACCTGTTGGCCTACAACCTGGTGTTGTGTGATTTTTAATTTTATCCACACCAGTCCAACACCCACACCTCCGCATCATGACTACCAAGAGATTATGTGTTAGAGCATTGACAGTTAGAATAGTGAAAGGTGTTTATTTTAAATATATACGGAGGAATGGGATAACTGGGGAAAGAATAAGATCTATTAGACATCATTGGAGTAATCTCAATGTGGACCTGGAAGTTATTAGCAGAGTCCTCAATTAATACTTTGCTTCAGTCTTCACAATGGCAATGGATAGCACAGGTAGAGACATTATGTTGGAAGGCTAGGTACTGTTAAAACAAATTAACTTAGAGAGATGTTACCAGTGGGTTTAGCAATCTGAAAAGTGGATATATCCATATGATTGGATGAAATCTATCCCAAGTTGTTGACAGAGACAAAGAAGGAGATGTTAAGGGCACAGACAGTAATTTTCAAATCCTCTCTGGTCACAGGTAAAGTATCAGAGATCTGGAGGACTAACAATGATTTCCCATAATTAAAAAAGAGAGGAAGGGATAGACCAAGAAATTATTGGTTGGTCAAGTGTAATCTTGATCATGTGGACATTATTTAAAGTATTCTGAAGGACAGAATATTTCTGCACTTAGAGACCTAGAACAGGCCCTTCAGCACATCAAGACTGTGCTGACACACAATGTCTTTCCAGATGTAAAACATTTTGTCTCTGCACAATGATGCATTTTTATTCCTTGCCTGTTCGTGTATCTGTCAAGGTGCATCTTAAACATTGCTATTGTACCCAGTTCTACCATCTCTTCTGGTGACAGATTTCAGACATTTATCACCCTTCAAAGACAGCATGGTGGCTTAGTGGTTAGCACTGCTGCCTCACAGCACTAAGGACCTAGGTTTGATTCAACCCTCAGGCCACTGCTTCTGTAGAGTTTGCTCATTTTCCTCATGTCTGCAAGAGTTTCCTATAGGTTCTCTAGTTTCCTCCCTCAGTCCAAAGATGTGTAGGTTGGCCATTGTAATGCAGGGCTACGGGGTTAGGGTGAGTCTGGGTCAGCCAAATAGCCTGCTTCCACACTATGAGGATTCTATAATTCAATATGCAAATGAAACAAAAATTGCTGGAGAAACTCAGCAGGTCTGGCAGCATTTATAGAGATGAGGATCATTGGATCTGAAACACTTGCTTTCTCTCCACAGATGCTGCCAGACTTGCTGAGATTCTCCAGCAATCTTTGCTTTTGTTTCAGATTTTCAGCCTTCCCAATTCTTTATATATATATATATATATATATATATATGAAAGTCACCCATGATTACAGTTGTACCCTTATTACATGCATCTTTAATTTCTTGCTTAATGCTTTCAGTTACCTCCTTACTACTGTTTAGAGTCTGTAGAGAACCCCTAACAAAATTTTCTGCTCCTTGGTATTTATCTCACTCTGGTGATGTCTTCCTTGATGTGACTGTGTGGTTTTAAACTAACACCATTCATTCAACCTGTTTCATTAGGCATCCATCATATTTAAAATAGTCTGACTCCTGGTTGGATCCAAACCATATTGTTCTCGATCAGTGGTGCTGGAAGAGCACAGCAATTGCTCTTCCAGCACCACTGATCCAGAATCTGGTTTCCAGCATCTGCAGTCATTGTTTTTACCATATTGTTCTCGATAATAGTCCTGAAAACGCTTTTTAAATTCTTCCTGTGGCTATCTCCTAACAATCCCAATCTACGTGAAGTTTAAAGTCACCCGTGATTAATGTACTGCTATTTAAGCATGCTGTCACTCATTCCTGTTTATTCTCTGTCCTTAGATCCTCAGTCTTATAAAAGATCAACGTTGCTTTCTTGTTCTTGTAATCTATGGCCCTATTAACAAAACCGAGGATACTGCATGCTTAATTAATTGATCTCTTAACCTATCCTGTCAGATGCAATGATCTGTCTACACATACACACTCTTGTATATATAAATAAACATTTCCTCTGCTCCTGTACCTCTTTTAGAATTGTACTACCTATTTTATATTGTCTTTCCATGTTCTAAACTGGGGGATTTCAAGACTAGGGGACACATTTTTAAGATGAGAGGAGAGAGATTTAAAAAAGGCTGGAGGAGTAAATCTTTTGCACAGAGAGTGGTTCATGTTTGGAATGAACTTCCTGAGGAAGTCATAGATGTGGGTATAATGACAACATTGAAAAGACATTTGGATCAGCACATGATAGGAAAGCTTTGGAGGAATATGGGTAAAGGCTGCCAAGTGGGACTAGTTTAGTTAGGATTATGTTTGGCATGGACTGGTTAGGTCAAAGTGTCTGTTTCTTTGCTGTATGACTTTACGACTATGACTATAAACTGCATCAGCTCACATTTCTCTTCTCACACTTGAACTTCATCTGCCACATATCTACTCATTCCTCCAACTTCTCTATGATCTTTAGTCTTCCTCACATCTTAAAACTCTTTTGTGTGGTAATCTGAGACAAATGGAGCATTTTCCAGGGGTTTGCATGATACACAGCGAGAAGTGATCTGATCCAGGAAACCATGATCCTGCAGGATGGCTTTGAAAGTCCCTCCTTCAGCATCAAGGTTTCATGGAGAACAAATGCTAGGAACCCTAGCTACAAGGGTGTCAATGCGGTAAATGTCATGTCACACAGTTATCGGAATCCCAATGTGCACACATATCAGTGAAGGGAGCCTTGCGGTGTACATGGGATATTGAGGAAAGGGAGCTCACCTGTCTGTTCTGTTTCAAAGGTAAATTTGAGCCCATGCAAATATATCAGAAGACTCTTACATGAAGCAGCAGTTTTAAATAAAATGAACGCATCCTGTATGTTCTGGAAAAATGAATCAGATTGGAAATTTGTTGTGATTCCACTGAGGACACATTTCTCAAAAGAAACGTTGAGTTTAGTGGGAATCGCATGGTAACACCGTCTATACAGTGTCATTAAACCTGAACTCAACTGCATGAATTACTGAGTACAATGAATGATAATAGCTGTTCATCACCGAGACATGGTGCTGCATGTCTTCCTTGTGTGGTATTTTGGTGATGAGGCTCATAATGTCAAATGAGCACAAGGACACAGTATCACCATTGGTACACAATGGATCTTTGGTCTTTGCAAATGTAAATGAATTCCATACATTATAAGTGGAAATCTGCCTCACAACTGGTTAGAGCAGTTTAGCCACATTTCTGGTCAGTTCATGTTGTGCAGAACTAGAAGAGATAATGAGTGAAACAGTTTCTGAGTCTTAGGCAGGCTATATATACACAACTGTCAGGATGAAAAGTTTCATAGCTGCCACCTAGGCAGCTCATTGATCTTACACAAATCCAAAAACAACAAGCATTTTGACTGTTTTTTATGATATAAACTTTCTGATTTATATTGTACTTCTCAAGACCAATCCTTTAAATTTGATTTAATTGATTTTCCCCACTCCTTTCTTGTGAACTGTGGAGTCTTCCTGCATAATGCCAAAGGAAAAAGAACAGAATAAGGACATTCGGCCCATTATGTCTACTCCGCCTTTCAACCATGGCTGACATGTTTCTCAACCCTATTCTCCTGACTTTTGTATATAACCTTTAATCCCCTTACTGATCAAGAACTCATCTACCTCTGTCTTAAATATGCTCAATGAGTTGTCCTTCACAGTCTTCCTCAGCAATGAGTTCCACAGACTTTCCATCCTCTGACTGAAGAAATTCCTCCTCATTTCAGTTCTAAAGGGCTGTACTTTCACTCTGAGGCTATGCCCTTGACTTTCAATCTCTCCTATGAGTAGAAACATCTTCTCTCCATCCACTTTATTCAGGCCACTCAATATTCTGTAAGCTTCAATTAAATGCCCCCTCACCCTTCTCCACTCTATTGAGCACAGACTCAGAGTCCTCAACTGCTCCTCATATGGCAACCCCTTCATCCACAGGATTATTCTTACAAACCTCCTCTGGACCCATTCCAACTCTGGCACATCCTTTCTTTGATTAAGGGCCCAAAACTGGTCACAATATTCCGAATGTGGTGTGACTGGAGCCTCTTACAGCCTCAGCAGTACACCTCTGTTCTTGTATTCCTGTCCTCTTAAAATGAATGTTAACATTGCATGTGTATTCCTAACTGCCAACTCAATTTGCATGTTAACCTCATTGACCTAATGCATATGAGCATGCATTACACTCACAAATCTGGAGCTTAGGTTTTCTCAGCTTCGAATAGAACATAGACAGTATAGGACAATAACAGGCCCTTCGACTTATCATGTTTTCACTAACTGTGATGCTGTTCTGAACTAACCCCATCTGTCTGCACATTGTCCATATCCCAGTATTTGCTGCTTGTTTAAATGTCTCTCAAAACATTGTTATCATATCTGCCTACACCTCTTCTTGTAGCAGTGTATTCCTGGCACCTATCACCCTCAGTGAAAAAAAAAAGCCTCACACACCTCTTTTAAACTTATCCCTTTCATTTTAAACCTACATCCCCTAGTGTTTGACATGTCCACCCTGGGAAAAGTGCTCCAATTATCCATGCCTCTCACACTTTTAATGACTTCAATCAGGTTCTCCTTATAGCTAATATACTCCAATCCTGGAAATATCTTCTTTTGCAACTTCTCTGAAGCCTCGATATACTTTTTATAACTTGGCAATCAGAAATGCAGACATTAAACCAAATAAAGCCTAACCAAAGTTTTCTATAGCTGCTACATGACTATCCACTTTTATACTTAATGCTTTGACTGATGAATGTACCTATCTGCCTGTGTAGCCACTTTCAGGGAGCTATGGACTTGAAATTCAAGATCCCTCTGTATATCGCTGCTCCTCAGTGTACTGTGTACTTTCCTCATGCATTTGACCTCTCAAAATGCATCACAAAATGCTTGTCCAGATAAAACTCTATCTGACATTTCTCCACCTAACATTCCAATTGATTGACATCCTGATGTATTCTTTCTCAACCCTCAACCCACAGCTTTGCAAATTTTTGAGTCATCTGCAAACTAATCAAACCAACTACATTTTCATCCAAATCAGTTACATATGTTATAAACAACAGAAGTCCCAGTACCGATCCTTGTGGAATACCACCGGACACAGATCTCCAGTCAGGAAAAACACCCCTCCACAGCCACCCTCTATGTGGCCAATTTTGCATTCAACTTGCCACAGTACCAACTCAATATCCTGCAGATATCTAACCAAACATTACTGGTTTGAAAGCTGCATAAATTAAACCTTCTACTGAGATAACTGTGTTTTCTTGGGCATATTCTTTTAAAAAAACTCCTTCCTAGAAGTTAAATTATATTTGTTTGCAATGCTGCTCAGGTTCCCTCCCATCTGTCTGAATAACATTCAATCTCTGGGTTTTCCAAAGCTAAATCTATTGTTCATTCTGAATTGAAAACAAGCCAATAACTTTCCATGTTTATTCTACCTGTTCTGAAGTACCAAAATATCAATAATATTTCCAATGTTGTTGGATTTACAGATACAGACTCTCGAAAATAAAATTGATGAGGTCACTTTCTGAATTAGTATTTTGTAAAAGAAATCACAAAACTAACCAACACAAAGATGTCACTATTTGTAATTTATACATAAATTGTTAATTTGTATATAAATTATATATCTTTTCATACAACTGGAAGAGAAACACTTTTGACAAAAGCTGCCTTTGTTAAGCAGTATTGAAGTTTTGTACCACTAAATGACTGTTACTTATTTACACTGCCCAGCACTTATCTGCTTTAAATGACTGAGTTTACAATTCCTCTGGATTATGTCTGTTTCTCGTGTCCCTGTTAGTTTCTCACCCTAACTCTTGGTTTCTGTGCATATCAGAGCTCAATCTGGGTTGCAATTTATTTTTAAAAACATTCTCACCTTTCAGACTGAATTACTCAGCCGCTGAAAGTTTTCCCTTTGTGCATCACTGAGTCTCAGATGTCATCTTGCTCATTGGATGAACTTGAACTTATGGACAGCTCCCATTCACGACCGCCTCACGATACCTCCTGTATCTCTGCCTTGCAGCTGCAGGTTATTTCTAGCTTTGGCTTGACCTTTATCTGCTCTGAAATGCTTTTGGTTATTCCCTGAAGGATTATAGAGCCATAGAATCAAACAACATGAAAACAGACCCTTTGGTCCAACTTATCCAAGCAGACCTTATTTTTCCAACCTAAACTAGTCCCACTTGCCTGTCTTTGGCCCATATCCCTCCAAATCTTTCCTATTCATTTCCCCGTCCAAATGTCTTTTACATATTGCAACTGTACCTGCATCCACCATCTCCTCTGGCAGGTCAGTCCCCACACGAACCTGTGTAAAAATGTTGTCCCTTCTATCCTTTTTAAATCTTTCTCCGCTCACCTTAAAACTATGCTCCCGAGTTTTAAACTCCCTCACCCTGAAAAGAAACCTTTGCTATTCACCTTATCTATGTGCCCACAATTTTATAAACCCCTGTAAGGTCATCCCTCAATCTGCGACGCTCCAGTGAAAAGGTTCCAGCCTATCCAGCCTATCTTTATAACTCAAACCCTCCATTCCTAGCAACATCCTGGTAAATCCTTTCTGAACCTTATCCAACTTAATAATGTCCTTCCTAAAGCAGGCTGACCAGAACTGCACACATTATTTCAGAAGAGGCCTCACCAATGTCCTGCACAACTTCAGCATAATCTCCCAACTCCTGTACTCAATCGTCGAAGGTACATTTGCTGAGCACCTTCTTAACGACCCTGTCTCCTTCTGATGCTAAATTTCAAAGAATTATGTATCTGAACCCCTGTCTCTCTATTCTCCAACACTACTCAGGGCCCTAACATTAATTGTTTATGTCCCTGCCCTTGTTTGTTTTACCAAAATGCAATACCTCATTTTTATACAAATTAAACTCAATCTGCCCATTGACCAAATTGATCAGGTTCTCGTTGTAATCTTAGATAACCTTCTTCATTGTCCACTAAGCACAATTTTGGTGCCATCCACAAACTCACTCACCATGTGTACTATATTTTTCAGTGTTGAGTATTACCTCAAGAGTCTTTGGGTCAGCTGCCTCTAACAATTTGCAGTATCTAATTTCCCTGAACTCTTCTGGGTTAGCAGAATATTTTATTTTATATTTATTCACAGGATGAGGGCGTCACTGGCGAGACCAGCATTTATTGCCCATCCTGAACTGCTCAAGTGCAATTAAGAGTTAACCACATTGCTCTGAGTCTGGAGTCACATGTAGGCCAGACCCAGTAAGGGGAGGGTAGTTTTCTTGTGTCAAGGACATTAGTGAACCAGATGGGTTTTTAATGGCAACCGTCATCAAACTCTTAATTCCAGTGGTTTTTTTATTAAATTCAAATTCTACCATCTTCCATTGTGGGATTTAAACTTGGGTCCCCAGAGCATTACCTGGGTCTCTGGATTAACAGACCAGTGATAATACAATTAGGCCATCACCTGCCCATGTTGCTTATTCAGACCGGCGCTATTCAATCAAATCTTTAACTCTCACATTAATCGCTGTATTGGGTGTCCTGTTGTCATCTAAGGCTGTGTGTTCTTGAAGGGCTTCTGTGGTCAGTATCCTTTGACCTATGGAGAGTATTGTAGAGTAAACATTATTGGATATCTGCAATTATTTGCAATTTCTAAAAATAGACACTGCTACAAAGAATAATGGGGAGGACCCAGCCTTAATCCTGTTTCCCACAAGACCAAAGCTTATTTTCTCACCAAGTTCTTATTATATCCCATCAACTATTAACCCTTTTGTATCATTACAAAACCATATACAACAATAGTTAAGCTCTGTTAAGCTTTGAGGGATGACCCAATGCATAGCCCTGAGTCAGAAATTAGTGAATTCAAATCCCGCTTGAGAGACCAGGCTGACGTGTCCAGTGCAATGTGGGTGTTGACATCCTTCAGATGAGGCCTTCAATTTTATTTGATCTGCCCCCACAGTTGGGAGATTCCTTGACTCTATTCAAAGGAGAACTGGCAAGTTCTCCCTGTTATCCCAATTTAATGTTTAAACTACATTACAAAAGTGATTCATCTCAAAAATACTGCATTAAAGCATAAGATAGCTATAGGCATCCTGAGGCCATAAAAGGCATTATATAAATGACTCTCCTTCTCTGAACCATTCATCACAATGTCCTATATCTATGATTAAATGCACTGCTTCACTTATTTTGAAAATAATATTCAGAAAATAATAACGAGTGCAGTTAATATTGACAGAACATTTCACTTTGCTGAGATCAGGGAAGACATCAGGCACTCATAATTTAGATTAATAATACAAGGAATTGTGGATGCTGGAAATCAGAAACAATTTTAGAAATTGCTGGAAAATCTCAGCAGCTCTGGCAGCATCTATGGAGAGAAAGTAAAGTTATCATTTCAGGTTCAGTGAGCCTTCTTCTGAACTGATTGCAGCTAGGAAAGTGTTGGGATGTATGCAGAAGATGGAGTGGAACAGGAGTATACAATAGTCGGAGTCGGAGTCCAGAGAGAGAGAGAGAACAGCAGTTGGACAGACAAAGGAATGGGGTCAAGCTTAGAGTGGTGCTAGAAAAGCACGGCAGGTCAGACAGCATTCGAGGAGCAGGAAAATTGACGTTTTGGGCAAAAAACCCTTCATCAGGAATTCATCAGGAATATCCCTGATGAAGGGCTCCTGCCCGAAACGTCGACTTTCCTGCTCCTTGGATGCTGTCTGACCTGCTGTGCTTTTCCAGTACCACTCTAATCTAGACTCTGATCTCCAGCATCTGCAGTCCTCACTTATGCCAAGACAAAGGGATGGGTCACGATCAGTCTTAGAGAATGAATAGCTGCTAATGAGGATTGTTAGTCACTGACAATGAGTTGTTAGGGGTAGCAGCTCATGCGATGACAAGGCCTGGTGTGTGGGGACTCGGGTAAGGACATGGAAGAAGGTGCTCAGATCCTAAAATTATTGAATTTGAAATTGAGTCCATAAAGCTGCAGATTCCTAAGCGGAAAATGAGATTCAGGCAACAAGAAGCTCATGGTCATTTTTGCGGATACAGTGTAGGTATTCTGCAAGGAAGTATAAGACTGGGTGACCGCTTTGCCTACCACTTCAACACACCGCAGTGTTCGCTGGCCAACAACCCTGCATTAGGCTAGCTACAGTGCTCTGGCAAAGCTTAGTGGAAGGTGGAAGAACAGCATCTCATTTTCCTCTCTGGACTCCACCTTCAACAACTGTTTACTCTTGCCCACTCCCCCACCCCATCATCAGCATATATACCAACCTTTTCCTAGCTACGATTAGTTCTGAAGAAGGATGATTGGTCCAAAAATTTTATCGCTGCTTTTTATTCACAGATGCAGCCAGACCTGCTGAGTTTTCCAGGAATTTCTCTTTTTATAACTCATAATTTAAAATATTTTATCTGGCAGTTTGCAGTGTATAATTGCTCCAGGTATTTATTTGAATGGTGTCTGTCACTTTGCTGGTAACAGCGCAGTATTTTAGCACTGTGCATGCCAGACATGGGTACTTATTTAAGATGCTTGACAAACCAGTGTCTGCTCATCTATCATTAAAACAGATTCCTTCTAGTCTCAGATATTTGATCGATTGTTGCATATAGGACACATCATTCATTATATTCAAAGCTGAATATCAAAGCTGCTTTGCTCAACTAATCGTTTTTACTGCTGACATTCAGCATTTTGGTATGGCTTGTTATTTAATACACCTTCAGAATCAGTCACTTGTCACTTACCATCCTCTCAGTGTATATTCACAAAACTGTACAAAAGCCCAAACAAGTAAAACCATGTCCCAGCATCTGAGTTCTAAAGCCCAACTGTTTCTGGCTTTGAACATCTGGATTAGAGTTGCATAGCCATCTCTGTGTTCAACCCAAATGGGTCTGTACATTTACTGTTGTCTTCAAATTCTCATGTCAAACGTCACAAGGAAAACTTAAACATTCTCTGACATTTTAAAGATCTGACTTCTTGATCAGATCAGAACTGAGGGAGCTGATGTGGTCCCCAGGACAACAATAGATCAGAATTTTAACAATCACACTCGCCTCGTATTGAGGTAAAAGTTTCAAAATATTTCCCAGGACCATGATTGATGAAATTTGACATCAAGTCATGGGATATCAGAAAACAGGAGCAAAAGTGTGGCTGTAGAAGTAAATTGCAATTCCATTTATTTGTCTGAACTCCACACAGAGTCAACTATGACCATTTCTGACCTCCTCTGAGTTGGAAAGTTCTGAATTTAAGACCCATGTATTTTGGATACTTGAGTACAAATATGTCGGCTGACATTCCAGTGGAGCACTATAAAAGTGCTACATTGTTTTAATTTAAAAAAAATACTTTATTCATAAAATAATTTGGTCTGTACAGTTGGTTATGTCATACATGCGTAAACATTTGCATACAGAGATCAGAATTTAACATTTGTATATACAGGTCTGTACATTTATCAATCATATATCCATATATTTAGCTGAGGCGTCAGCGGAGCCCAAATGACTGCGCGGGCCCCCTGTTCTTCTTAGGCAGGCAAATGTTACACGGTGGTCTTTCCCCACCGCGCCTTGGTGGCAGCTGCCCCAACCTTCAGCGCGTCCCTCAACACGTAGTCCTGGACCTTGGAATGTGCCAGTCTGCAACACTCAGTCAGGGTCAACTCCTTCAGCTGGAAGATCAACAGGTTTCGGACCGTCCAGAGAGAGTCCTTCACCGACTTGATGATCCTCCAGACACAGTTGATGTTCGTCCCGGTGTGCGTCCCGGGGAACAGGCCATAGAGCACGGAGTCCTGCGTCACGGCGCTGCTCGGGACAAACCTCGACAAACACCACTGCATTCCTCTCCAGACTTCTTCTGCGTAGGCACATTCCAGAAGGACGTGTGTGACAGTCTCGTCCCCCCCGCAGCCGCTTCGAGGGCAGCGTGTGGTGTGGCTGTGAGTCCGGGCATGCATAAAGGATCTCACAGGCAGAGCCCTTCTCACCACCAGCCAAGCCATGTCTTGGTGCTTGTTGGAAAGTTCTGGCGATGAGGCATTCTGCCAAATGGCTTTGACAGTCTGCTCAGGGAACCGTTCGATAGGATCCGCCCTCTCCTTTTTCCGAAGGGTCTCGCGGACACTACGTGCTGACCACGTCCTGATGGGCTTGTGGTCAAAAAGTGTTTTTCTTCATAAACTTCTTCATGAAGGACAGGTGATACGGAACGGTCCAACTACTCGGAGCGTTCCGCGGCAGCGAGGCCAGGCCCATCCTTCGCAACACCGGGGACAGGTAGAACCTCAGTACGTAGTGACACTTGGTGTTTGTGTACCGGGGATCCACGCACAGGTTGATGCAGCCACACACAAAGGTGGTCATCAGGGTGAGGGTGGCATTGGGTGTATTTTTTCCCCCCATTGCCCAGATCTTTATACATCGAGTCCCTTCGGACCCAGTCCATCTTTGATCTCCATATAAATTGGAAGATGGCCCGAGTGACTGCAGCGGCACAGGTTCTGGGAATAGGCCAGACTTGTGTCACGTATAACAGCAATGACAGTGCCTCACACCTGATGACTAGGTTTTTTCCCACGATGGAGAGCGATCGTTGCTTCCATCTACCCAATTTCTGCCTCACTTTGCTGATACGCTCCTCCCAAGACTTGGCGCATGCCCCAGCGCTCCCCCCGAACCAAATACCCAGCACCTTCAGGTGGTCGGTCCTGACGGTGAAGGGGGTCGAGGATTGGTCGGCCCAGTTCCCGAAGAGCATGGCCTCGCTCTTGCCTTGGTTTACCTTGGCTCCCGAGGCCCGTTCGAACTGTCACATATGCACATGAGTCTGTGCACGGACAGCTGATCCGAGCAGAAAACAGCAACATCATCCATGTACAGGGAGGCCTTGACCTGCAGGCCCCCGCTGCCAGGAATAGTCACCCCTCTCTCAGGCTCGCATCCTTCCTGGTGGACTCGGCAAATGGCTCTATGCAGCACACAAACAAGGCAGGAGAGAGAGGGCAGCCCTGCCTGACTCCAGATCTGACTGGGAAGCTATCTGATTCCCACCCATTGATTGAGACTGCACTGACAATGTTGGTGTAGAGTAGTCTGATCCAATTGCAGATTCCCTCCCCAAAGCCCATTTTGGAGAGAACATCTCTCATATACGTGTGTGATATCCTGTCAAAGGCTTTCTCCTGGTCCAGGCTGATCAGGCAGGTGTCCAACCCCCTGTCCTGCACGTAGGCGATCGTATCCCTGAGGAGTGCGAGACTCTCAGCGATCTTCCTGCCCGGCACAGCACAGGTTTGGTCAGGGTGAATCACCGACCCCAGAGCAGACCTGACCCGGTTGGCGATAACCTTTGACAGAATTTTGTAATCTGCATTCAACAGTGAGTTTGGTCTCCAATTTTTGAGTTCCTCCCTCTCCCCCTTCCACTTGTAGATGAGGGTGATGATGCCTTTCCTCATGGATTCACTCATGGTACCTGCCCGAAGCATATGACATACACCTCCAGCAGGTCCTGGCCAATCAAGTCTCACAGAGCAGAATAGAGCTTGACCGGTAAGCCGTCGCTTCTGGGAGTTTTATTCTTTTCGAAGGACTCGAGGGCCTTGGTCAGCTCGTCCACAGATAGCGGCTGGTCCAGCTTCTCCTGCGTTCTGTCGTCTAAGACCTCCGTGATAGAGGACAGGAATGACTGGGAGGCCGCGCTGTCGGTTGGCTTCGCGTCATACAGATTGGCATAGAAGGATTTACTGATCCTCATGACGTCAGCCTGAGATGACGTTACCGAGCCATCTTCTTCCTTCGGGCTGCTGAGCAAGGAGCTCTCTTTGTGCACTTTCTGGAAGAAGAAACGTGAGCACATCTCGTCCTGCTCCACCGAGCGGACCCTGGACCGGAAGATTATTTTGGAGGCCTCCGAGGCAAAGAGCGAGGCTTGCTGGCCCTCCGTGACATCGACCCCCATTGTCTGCAGCAGGAGCAGGTTCTGCATACTTTCCTGGAGTTGGGACAGTTTCCCCCGCCTCTCTTTAGCCTCCTGAACACCTTTGAGGATGAAGAACCTCTTGATGTTCTCTTTTACTGTTTCCCACCAGTCCGCTGGGGACTCAAAGAGGAGCTTCACGGTTCTCCAATTCTCGTAGTCCCTTTTGAGGTCCTCGATGTTTCCTGAGGTCAACAGCTTTGCGTTCAGTTTCCACATTCCCTTACCAGCTCGCTGCTCGTCCTGTAGGTGACAGTCGGCCAGCAGGAGGCAGTGTTCAGAGAAGAACACCGGCTTGACATCGGTGGATCTGACCGAGAGCGTTCGGGACACAAACAGGTAATCTATCCTTGAGCGGATAGACCCGTCTGCCCGTGACCAGGTGTATCTAGGCTGCGCTCCGTCTGCAGAGGTGCTGAAGACGTCGTGCTGCTTAGCATCTTTTACCGTGTCCATCAGGGCTCTGGACGTGGCGTCCAGTTTACTGTCCCTCCCGCCGGATCGTCCATCTGCATCAATGATATAGTTGAATTCTTCGGCCAGAATGACCGGCCTGGCCGTAGCCAGCAACAGTGGAAGCTGCTGCAGGACGGCCAACCGTTCACTCTTACCCACTGGGGCGTACACATTAATCAGTCTCAGGGGAGCATTCCTGTACATGACGTTGGTGATGAGGAGGCGCCCGCCCACCACCTCCTTAACCTTGAGATGGTGAAGTTGCCTCCTCGCAACAGGCCGGAGATGCGGCTATCGTTGCCCCCCAACCAAACTGATGGCCCATGGGCCCACAAGCTCGACCATCTCCTGTAGCTGCTGAGGTGCGGTATTCCACACTCCTGCAGAAACAGGGCGTCGGCTTTAACGTTGGCCAGGAAGGCCATCGTAGAAACACATCACGTAGCCGATTTGATGCTACGCACATTGATGCTGGCAACTCTTATCCCCATTTTAACAGTTTACGAGGTTACCAGTGTTTATTTGCTGCTGGTCTTGCCTCTCTGGGGTAGCTGTGTGCATTCCCGTGGTGACGGCAAACTGCTGGACCCTCCCAGGGCTGAGGTAGCTGTCCGGCTCCACGCTGGGGCCATTTCCCTGCTCTGGTGTCTTTGGGTTGGGCCCAGGGTCCACACAGTCCAGTTCTCTGTCCGACAGCGGGGCTGTCACAGGACCGTTACTCCCAGTTACCTGGAGCTGTGAGGTGGTGGGTACCTCTTGGTTCTCACCGGGTGGGGGGAGGTTCTTTAACCATCCCCTCAGAAAGATCACCTTTTCCTGTTTGGGCGGTGCTGCCCTCCTTTTTCCCCGCTGTGCTCTGTCTCTTCCTCTGGTCACAACCCTCCTTGCGCCCGTCCTCATCGTCGGAAAAGCTGCCTGTATCCTCATTATCTAAGTGTCGCTTCCCCCTTTGCTGGGTAGCTTTGGGGGCCTGGTGAGGTTTCCTCTTCCTGCTTTTGACAGTAATCCAATCCTCTGCCTCCTTTGTTCCCTCCTCTTCCATTTCCTCCGTCTGTCTTGAAGGAGCTTGGGTTGGCTGCTGCACCTCCCCGCTGTCTGCCGTCTGCTCCGCTACAGCCTGCCCTTCCTTCTGGGTGCCTCCAGACACCGTTCCCGTGCTGTTTTGTGGTACCTTGCTGGTCTTAGGCAGTCCATGGCTCGTGTTGCCACCTCCGGCCATCTGTGCATAGGTGGCAGCCCCTCGTCTTGGGCAGGCCTTGTACATGTGGCCCGCCTCTCCGCACAGATTACAGTTCTTGGCCTCTTTACATTCCTTGGTCGGGTGGACTTCCTGCTTGCAGTTACAGCAGACGGTCACCTTACAATCCGCCGCCATGTGGCCTGACCTCCTGCAGGTTCGGCACACTTTCGTCTGCCTTGCTTCCTCCGATGGCAAAGCTGGAGGGTGGGTAGAGGATATTCCCACTGGCATCGACCCTCAGGGTTACCCAGACCTGTTGTTTGCTGGTCCAGATCCCAAAAGACCGACCACATCGGTGCTTTCTCCCTCGACCTGGACATATCTTCTCAGGAAGGTCAGGACATCCGCTGCTGGGACGTGAGGGTTGTACATATGGATTGTAACAACCCGACTCCTCTGCGCAGGAAGCAATCACAATGGGACCGCCGACAAGATGGAGAATAGAGGTTCCCCTTCCTTCTCCTTGAAGACCTTCAGGAACTGCTCACAATTCTTCACGCTCCTGAAGGTCACGTCAAAATAATCTGCAGCAAGTAAATCCTGCAGGCAGTACACGTCCACTGCTTTGAACCCACAGTATTCCACCAAAATCTTCTTCATGAATACTGTCCGATCGACTGGTGTGTGCTCCTCCACCTTCTTCACAGTCACCCTGACTGTGTTGCGAATGCCCTGGCCTGGGCTGTGAGCTGCTGCTGAGGCCATAGCTCTGAGGTTGGCTGATACCTGAATTGGCGTTAGGACGTAGCCAGCATAAAGATCCACAAAGAGGAGGTAAGCACAGCCAAATGATCCTCCAACGTCCAATCACGATCCAGCGATGGTCTCCAGCAGCTCCAACAACTCGCAACACGATCCCCGTGGTTTCTTCCCCCGCCAGCACACGTCCGCTGCGTCGGACCTGCAGCACTTGAGCAGAATCTCTTCCTCTGGTCCTCAGGGACTACACATATTCCGAGCCAAAAATGCTACCCTGTCAAAAGTATTGTTTTTCAGATGAGGCATCAGACTGAAGCCCTCCTTGCTTCCTCAGCTGATTGTAATGAACACTCCTTCAATAGAGGCAAAGTCCGATAAGCTGAATGAGTGAACAACATCAGAGACATGAAGTGGCTGGGAAAAGAGATAGTTCAGAAATAAGTGGATGTTGAAGCCTTGCAACAAATGAATATTGCTTCATTTACCATTTATATTGTATTTTAACATGCAAAAATGTGCAAATTGTTTCTCACGAAAAGTGAGATGGGAGTAAAGACTTGGGAGATGTTGAAAGGTGAGATGAAAAGCTAAGATGGAAAAGAGATGTAAATTAGATTTACCAAGGTTTGTGCATCTGAGGGTTATTGAAGATTGAAGTTACAGTTACTAATAATTCCAATTGGGAATTCAGGGGAAGAGTTATTATGATATGCAACTCCTTAACACTAGTAGTAGTCTAGGAAAACAGCACTTAAGAGAGTAAGGAAAATAAAGATACCCTAAAGAGGTTGTGTAAAGTGTGTGGGATAACATTTGTGAGGAGGATAAATATTTGACATGTATTGGGGTAGCATGTAGCTCAGTGGTTAGCACTGCTGCCTCAGGTGACTGTCTGTGTGGAGTTTGCACATTCTCTCTGTGTCCGTGTGGGTTTCCTCCGGATGCTCCGGTTTCCTCCCACAGTCGGGTGGGAGGTGCAGGTTAGGTGAATTGGCCATGCTAAATTGTCCATAGTGGTCATGGGTGTGAGGGTGAGGTGCATTGGTCAGAGGTAAATGTAAGGTAATAGGGTCAGGGTCGGTGTGGACTTGTTGGGCCAAATGACCTGTTTCCACACTGTCGGTATTCACTGATGACGTGAAATGACAGTGAGAGTTTGCATTATTATGTGAAATATTTGAAGCTTGAACAGTGCAAGAGCAAGTGGCAATGATGATGATCTTGAAGAGGTGAAGAAATGGAGTAGAGGTTTGTTGGCCAGAGGAAAAGGAGAACTGCTCGATGAAGAAAGTCTGAGATCTAGTTCACCCCGCCCCCATCGTGGCCAGTGGATTGGACAATGGAGTTTGTCAGGATCTCAGAACAGATGAAACAATCTGCCAGATGAGCAGTAACTTGTAGTTTTTGGGAAATAGATAATGTGTGAGGAGATTCAGGGGACCAAGTAAGAGAACAAATGCACAAATTTCCATCATTTTGAACAAGCAACAATAAACTTCATGATAAAGTCTTAGAATTAGAATTAGGTTTTATTGTCATATGTACTCAAGTACAAGGAGCTGAAAAATGTGTTGCTGGAAAAGCGCAGCAGGTCAGGCAGCACCCAAGAAGCAGGAGAATTGACATTTCGGGCATAAGCCCTTCTTCAGGAATGAGGAAGTTGTGCCAAGCAGGCTAAGATAAAAGGTAGGGAGGAGGGACATGGGGGAGGGGCGTTGGGAATGCAATAGGTGGAAGGAGGTTAAGGTGAGGGTGATAAGCCGGAGAGGGGGTGGGGCGAAGAGATCAGGAAGAACATTGCAGGTCAAGAAGGCAGTGCTGAGTCTGAGGGTTGGGACTGAGATAAGATGGGGGGAGGGGAAATGAGGAAGCTGGAGAAATCTGCATTCATCTCTTGTGGTTGGAGGGTTCCTAGGCTGAAGATGAGGCGCTCTTTCTCCAGGCATCGTGTTGCCATGGTCTGGCAATGGAGGAGGCCAAGGGAGATGCGGTGGACCTCCACGCACATCATTTACTGAGTCCGCTGCACCCGATGTGGCCTCCTCTACATTGGGGAGACAGGCCGCCTACTTGCGGAACGTTTCAGAGAACACCTCTGGGACACCCACACCAACCAACCCAACTGCCGCGTGGCTGAACACTTTAACTCCCCATCCCACTCTGCCAAGGACATGCAGGTCCTTGGCCTCTTCCATCGTCAGACCATGACAACAAGACGCTTGGCGAAAGAGCGCCCCACCTGACCTGCACATTCTGCGTGGGTTTCCTCCGGGTGCTCCGGTTTCCTCCCACAGTCCAAAGATGTGCAGGTCAGGTGAACTGACCATGTTAAATTGTCCATAATGTTAGGTAATGGGTAAATGTAGGGGTATGGGTGGGTTGCGCTTCGGCGGGTCGGTGTGCACTTGTTGGGCCGAAGGGCCTGTTTCCACACTGTAATGTAATCTAAAAATCTTCCACCTAGGAACCCTCCAACCACAAGGGATGAATGCAGATAAGTGGGCTGCACGGTGGCACAGTGGTTAGCACTGCTGCCTCACAGCGCCAGAGACCCGGGTTCAATTCCCGCCTCAGGCGACTGACTGTGTGGAGTTTGCACGTTCTCCCTGTGTCTGCGTGGGTTTCCTCCGGGTGCTCCGGTTTCCTCCCACAGTCCAAAGATGTGCAGGTCAGGTGAATTGGCCATGCTAAATTGCCCGTAGTGTTAGGTAAGGGGTAAGTGTAGGGGTATGGGTGGGTTGCGCTTCGGCGGGGCGGTGTGGACTTGTTGGGCCGAAGGGCCTGTTTCCACACTGTAAGTAATCTAATCTAATCTAATCTAATCTAATTTCTCCAGCTCCCCTCACCTTATCTCAGTCCCAACCCTCGGACTCAGCACCGCCTTCTTGACCTGCAATCTTCTTCCCGACCTCTCTGCCCCCACCCCCTCTCGGGCCTATCACCCTCACCTTAACCTCCTTCCACCTATCGCATTCCCAACGCCCCTCCCCCAAGTCCCTCCTCCCTACCTTTTATCTTAGACTGCTTGGCATACCTTCCTCATTCCTGAAGAAGGGATTATGCCTGAAACGTCGATTCTCCTGCTCCTTGGATGCTGCCTGACCTGCTGCGCTTTTCCAGCAACATGTTTTTCAGCTCTGATCTCCAGCATCTGCAGTCCTCACTTTCTTCAAGTACAAGGATACAGGCATACAGTGAAAAGTGCACAATCTCCCCATTTCCACTGCTATCTTAGGTACAAAAATCCAGAATTAACAGAAAAATCATCTTAGCTACAAAACCAAAACAAACATTTTAGATACAAATAACAGAAGATTTTTTTTAAAAAGCAGAAGTACAAGAAACACAACAAAGGAGAAAGGGGAACGTCCATATCTTAAAAGTAAGGAAAGTAAGATTGAACTGGTGTGTGTGTGTGTGTGTGTGTGTCAGGGTTTGAATTTGTGTTCCCAGACCATTACCTGGGTTTCTGCATTAATAATCCAGCAAAGTTACCATGACACCATACAAATGTTAATGTTCATTCATTTGTAAAGAAGCATAACTTTTTTATTCAATTGTCGGATGTGGGTATCACTAGCTGGGCCAGCATTTATTGCTTGTCCCTACTTATTGACTCATAGAATTATACAGAATGGAAATAGAACTTTTCATTGAACTCATCCATGCCAAACAGATACCCTCGTCCCATTTCCCAGCAAGGCCCACATCCCTTCACATTCATGTACCCACCCAGACGCTGTTTAAATGTTGTAATTGTACCACCTTCTGCCACTTCCTCTGGCAGCTCATTCCATACATGCACCACCCTTTGCATATAAACATTGCCCCTCAGGTCCTTTTTAAATCATTCTGCTCTCAACTTAAATCTATGCTGTCTAGTTTTGGACTTCCCTACCCTGGGCAAAAAGGCCCTGGCTGTTCGCTCTATCCATGCCCCTCCTGATTTTAAAAACCACTATCAGGTCACCCCTCAGCCTCCGATGGTCCATGGAAAATAGTCCCAGCCTTTTCAGCCTCTCCCTCTAGCTTAAACACTCCACTCTCAGCAATATTTTTGTAAATCTTTTCTGCACCGTCATGTTTAACAACATCTTTCCCCTGCAGGGAAAACAGAATTTAATGTTGATTTCTAAAAGTGGACTCACCGATGTCCTGTACAGCTGCAACATGACATCCCAACTCTTATACTCAATGCACTAACCAATAAAGGCAAGTGTACCAAATGCCTTCTTCACTGACCTATCTACTTATGACGCCACTTTCAGTGCACCCGCATCCCAAGGTCTCTTTTCTCGGCACCACTCCCCAAGACCCTATTGTTAACTGTATAATCCTGCCCTGATTTGCCTTACCAAAATGCAATACCTCACATTTAGTTAAATTAAACTCCACCTGCCACTCCTATTGGACCACCAATCCTTGAGAAAGTGCTGTTGAAAAACCTTCTTGAACCACGATAGTCCATGTGCTGTACATATTGGAGAATTTTGGTGTATTTTTACACAATCATTAACCTACAATCTTTAGTGATTATTCTGCTTTTCAGTGCATTACTTCAGCGTGACAATCTGATCAAGACAGGTCTGATGAATGTCTCAGAAATTGCCCCAGACATTAACAACAAAATGGACCATCATGTCTCACTAAACACCATGAGATTAGTTTTTGCTAATCAAGTCCTGAAACACCCTCCTGCTTTGTCATAGTCTATCTTATTGGTTTCTCCCATTCTGATTGACCACCGTCCTTACTCGAGTCAATGCTCCACTGGATTCTGGAACTGTACTCCAGCACTCATTCACCAGCATGACTCCAACTCTTTACCAACAGCAAGCTTCACCAAGTCATAACTGCCCTTGCTTAGATGTATCCAGCAAATACTATCCATGGATCTTTTAACACTCCTTCACAGCTATACTGGACTGTGGTAGTGTAGGGTTTCTTCAGAGCATCCCACACCTCCCAGGGCTACCCTGAGCCCTGACTACATACGGCTATGTGCTACAGCTGTCTTTTGCAGTACAGTTAACAGCTGCATCAACAAACATGCAATCTGCTTCTGCAGTTGTTTGTCTCCCACATTTTTACTGACTCTACCAACTGTCTGTGAACTTAGAACTTCTCTTAAGTGTCTTCCTTCCTAAAATGTCCTATTTGACAAAGTGAACACATTACAATAAGCCTTGCCTCTATTCACAGGCAGAATTAAATGTAGACATATAACAACCCTGCTGACTGTCTGTCCTCTGTTACATTATCACAGAATGCTGGAAATGGATTTTAACTAATTATAGCAATGCAACTCTATTAATTAGTGTATAAAACACCCAGAAATGAGAAGGGAAAGGGCAGTGATGGAAACCTACATTTATTCATATTCATAAGAGAGAAGTGGGAAGGATAGAAATTGGTGATTTGGATGTGCATTTAAAAAAAATCTTGATGTGGATGAGGAATCTTGGGGTCAATTGTAGAAGTACTTCAGTGTGGAAGCAGTCCATTCAGCCCATCAAATCCACACCGCCCCTCCTAAGAGCATTCAAGCCAAACCTTTTTCCCCTACCCTACAATTCTCTTGGCTAATCCACCTAGCCTGGACATCCCTGGACACTACGGAGCAATTTAACCTGGCTAATTCATCTATACTGTACATCTTTGGATTATGGGAGGAAACCCAAGCTGACAAGGGGAGAATGTGCAAACTCCACTCAGACAGTTGCCCACGGCTGGAATCAAACCCAGATCCCGGCGTTGCAAGGCAGCAGTGCTAACCACAACAGAGTAATCACAACAAATGCTGACTATTTTGAAATTTTATTATTTGGCTGAGCCAGAGGTGGCAGCAAAGGAGCTTAATGGAGTCAAAGTCTATGGCTGCTCACAATTAACAAGGGTAAGAATATTGGTCTCAAGAACCACAAACAAGGCGGTCATAAATTGTCCCCATAGCCACACAGGCATTCACATACACTAGCTTTTGATAAAATATTTCACAACTGGGACATAGAGTGTTTCTCTTTTAGCAGCTAATATCTTCCATTAGTGGTAAATTCTGTTACCTTGTGGCTCTGTGGTTGTGATTTCAAGCATTGTATATGCCATAAAGCAGTTGACAATGGGACTTGCACAGATGTCGTAAATGGCCTGTTTTAATGGAACATAAAATGCGCATTCAAGGAAGTGAAATTAGATTGCTGTGGGAACAAATGTTCCTTATGATTTCGAAATACCAATTTACTTACAAAATTGTGGCCTTTTCTAAAGTTTTGCAGATTGCTTTTGACTGAAATTTGAAAGTCAAATATCTTAGTAATTAACGTATGAAATGCTTTATTCTTCTCGATTGACATAATTGATACTTGTAATTACCAACTGAGTTGAAAGTGCAACATTATCCTTGACTTAATTACAGTAATTGAACCAATCAGTGATTGTGCCAGCAACACTAAGCTTAGAGAACTTCAGGATTTGACTAAGGGCTTTGTCTTGAGATAAATTATTCTGCATTGACAAGCATTATTAATTGCCTTTTATTTGTTCAATTTAAAAAGATCCTCACAGCAGCAGATACATACTCACATTAGAACACTGAGAGATAATTCACCATGATTGTGTTTGAAGGTTCAATAAATACAATCTCACACAAAGGCACTCCAGGAATGATGCTTTTACAGAGCAAATACAAGGAAGTGTTGAACCTCCCTGCTAACATCATGCAAATTGTGGCATTCTATCCTTGCTTATTTACCATGAGGCCATAAGACCAGAAGATGTAGGAGTGGATGGAGCCGATACAGCTCCTTGAGTCTGCTCTGTGATTCAATGACATCTTGACCAATGTGATAACATTTAATTCCACTTTCCTGCACTTAATTCCTGTAACCCTTGATTCCCTTTGATTAAAATTCAGAAGTCACATGACACCAGGTTATAGTCCAACAGGATTATTTGAAATCACAAGCTTTCAGAGTACTGCAAAGTCACCTGATGAAGGTCACCTGTTGGTCATAGAGTCATAGAGTCACAGAGATGTATAGTGCAGAAACAGACCCTTTGGTCCAACTCATCCATGTCAACCAGATACCTTAACCTAATCGAGTCCCACTTGCCAGCATCTGGCCCATATCCCTCCAATCCCTTCTTATTCATATACCCATCCAAATGCCTCTTAAATGTTGCAATTGTACCAGCCTCCACCACTTCCTCTGGCAGCTCATTCCATACACGTACCACCCTCTGCATGAAAAAGCTGCCCCTTAGGTCTCTTTCATATCTTTCCCCTCTCATCCTAAGCCTATGCCCTCTAATTCTGGACTCCCCGACCCGAGGGAAAAGACCTCGTCTATTTATCCTATCCATGATTTTTATAAACCTCTATATGGTCACCCCTCAGCCTCCAACGCTCCAGGGAAAACAGCCCCAGCCTCTCCCTATAGCTTAAAGTCTCCAACCCTGACAACATCCTTGTAAATCTTTTCTGAACCCTTTCAAGTTTCACAACATCCTTCCGATAGGAAGGAGACAAGAATTGCATGCAATATTCCAACAGTGGTTGAACCAATGTCCTGTACAGCTGCGACAATACCTCCCAACCCCTGTACTCAGTACTCTGACCAATAAAGGAAAGCATACCAAACGCCTTCTTCACTATCCTATCAACCTGCCACTCCACTTTCAAGGAGCTATGAGCCTTCACTCCAAGGCTTCCTTGTTCAGCAACACTTCCTTGGACTTTACCATTAAGCGTATAAATCCTGCTAAAATTTACTTTCCCAAAATGCAGCACCTCACATTTATTTTATGTGATGTCTGACTTTGCCCATCCCAGTCCAACATGGGCACCTCTACATAATGATTAAAAATCAATAGATCTCAGTCTTGAATATACTTAATTACCCTACCTCAACAGCCCTCTTGGTAAAGAATTTCATTGATTCACTACCCTGTGAAAAGAAGAAATTCTTCTTCATTTCTTTCTTAAATAAGTGCCTCCTTACTCTGAGATTGAGCTCTTCGGTCCTCCACTTTCCTACAATGGGAAACAACCTTTCCACAGCTATGTTATCAAGTTTCCTAGAATCTTGTATGTTTCAATGAAGTAGCCTCTCATTATTCTAAATTCCAGTCAGTACAGACCAAATCTACTCAACTTCCGTCTGTAACAGAGTCTCCCCATACCTGGCAAGAGCCGAGCGAATGTCAGTATATCTTTCCTTAGCCCAAGATTGCTCACAGTATTCCAGCTGTGGTTTAGAGTTAGGGTTAGGGTTAGAGTAAGGGAGGCCTGTGATAGTGTTAGGGTTTAGGGTTAGGGTTAGGGTTAAGGAGGCCTGTGAGAAGGTTACAATTCGGGTTACAGTTAGGATTTGGGTTAGGGTTATAGTTAGGGTTAGGGCTAGTTTTGCATAGTTTGAGCAAAACCTCATATATGCATATGATGGGTAAAGGAAGATACACAAACACACACCACAAATAAGGAAAGATCACACCTCATCCAATTAAAAAAATGACCTATCCTTATTTCTACGGTATAAACTTAATCTGATCATTCATTTTTCCCTGGGCTGTCCATTAGCAATGGGATGACTTGCTTCCATGTCTGATCAATGGTTTCTACAATGACTGATGAGTCCACAGTGTGATCTACAGAATCTGCCACAAGCAGATTGGATGCTGATGGAAGAGTTGATTGTTTGCTGCCTTCAGTGTCAATGTCCCCTCTGCACATTCACAATGATTTCTCTCAGTATTTCTAATATTTGCCTGACTGAACCATCACCATTCTGGTCAACCACAAGTATGTGATGGTCGGTGTTTTTGACCTCTTCAGATAACATTTTAGGACAATTCTAAAGCATTTCTATTGTCTTTCTTGGGGAACTTGTTGTAACCAGTTTCAGAATAGGACAGTTGCTTCCTGCATCTACAATCAGGCTCACCAACAATGTGACCCTTCCACTGAAATTGTGTTTCAATGATTACCATCTCAGGCCTTTGCACGTGTCCTCATAGAATCCCTACAGTGTGGAAGCAGGCCATTCGGACAATCAAGTCCACACCAACCCTGCTAAGAGTATCCTTTCCAGGCCCACCCTCCTGTCCTGTCTCCACATTTCCCATGACTAACCCACCTCCTCTACACATCCTTGGGCTGTGGGAGGAAACCAGAGCACCTGGAGGAAACCCACACAGATACAGGGAGGATGTACAAACTCCACACAGACATTCACCCGAGGGTGGAATTGAACCCAGGTTCCTGACACTGTGAGGCAGCAGTGTTAACCACTGAGCTACTGTATTGCCCAATGCAATTATTGTGTATGATTGTACATGCTTTCCTGAGATGCCAGGCAAAAAAAAATTTTGGAAAGCAAAGTGAATTGTTGACTTTTTTTGACATAGCACGTTAAGATCAAGGAGGAGAAAGTGAGGACTGCAGATGCTGGAGATCAGAGTCGTGAAGTGTGGTGTTGGAAAAGTACAGTCAGTCAGTCAGCATCCAAGCATTTCTGATGAAGGGCTTATGCTCAAAATGTTAATTTTCCTGCTCCTCAGATGCAGTCTGACCAGCACCACACTTTTCAACTCTGATAACGTTAAGAGTGGATAATAGTTTGTGCTTTCTGCGCTGTCTTTTGTCAATGTCTCCATGCTTGTTTTGATGAGTTTAAGAGGTTTGAAGCCTCTGTTGTTGACATTTCATTGTTCTCTGGTGGATACTTTTTTTGGATTGCTGGAATATTTGTTTTATTTCAAAGAATAAGTCTATTTTCCTACAGGCGTCGGATGACTAGCGTTTGGCGATGGAGGAGGCCCCGGACTTGCTGTCCTTGGCGGAGTAGGAGGGGGAGTTGAAGTGGTCAGCCACTGGGCAGTGGGGTTGTTTGGTGTGTGTGTCCCAGAGATATTCCCTGAAATGTTTTGCAAGTTGGTGTCCTGACTCCCCAGTGTAGAGGAGACCGCATCGAGAGCAACGGACACAGTAGATAAGGTGTTTGGATGTGCAGGGAAATCTCTGCCAGATGTGGAAGGATCCCTTGGGCCTTGGATGCAAGTGAGGGGGGTGGTGTGGATGCAGGACTTACACCTCTTGTAGTGGCAAGAGAAGGTGCCGGGAGTGAAGGGTGCTCAGAGAGAATGGTCTCTGTGGAATGCTGAAAGGGCTGGGGAGGGAAATATATCTCTAGTGATGAGGTCTGATTATAGGTGGTGGAAATTCCAAAGAGAAGGGAGTGGAGATGCCAGCAAAGAAGACCACGCCTACAGGCACAAAGTTCCATCTCAATGAGCCACCTTGGCTCCATCTTCAGATGCCCCCTCAATCCCAACTGACCTCGATGGCGACGCCCATGGCAAAGGCCTCCAAGCCTCATCACAACAAGCATGGAGACATTGACAAAAGACAGCGCAGAAAGGACAAACTATTATCCACTCTTAACGTTATCAGAGTCGAAAAGTGTGGTACTGGTCAGACTGCATCTGAGGAGCGGGGGATGATGCGTCGTATATGTAGATTAGTGGGTTGGAATATGAGGATAGTGGGAGTAAGGCAGGGCAGGGGATTCTGTCCTTGTTGTGGTTGGGAGGGGTGGGGTTTGAGGGTGATGGTGTGGGAAGTGCAGGAGATACACTGGAGGGCATCAGCGAGGAGAAAATGAAGTCTTTGAAGAAGGAGGCCAATTGGGATGTTCTGGGGTGGAATTGCTCCTCCTGGGTGCAGATGCTGCAGAGCTGGAGGAAATAGAAGTAAAGGATAGTATTTCTATGGAGATGGGGGAGGGGGGAGCTGGTGGGGTTGGGAGGAGGTGTCGTCCAGGCAGCTGTGGGAGTTGGTGGGTTTGAAGGAGATGTCCGCATTGAGTCAGTCACCGGAGATGGAGATAGAGAAGTCCAGGAAGGGAAGGGAGGTGTCTCAGATGGAGTATATGAACATGAGGTCGAGGTAGAAGGTGTCTATGAAGTTGATGAACTGTTCAACCTCCTCGTGGGAACATGAGGTGGCACCATTACAGTCATTGATGTAGCAGAGGAAAAGGTGGGGAATGGTGTCGGTGTAACTGTGGAAGGTGGACTGTTCCACGAAAATGATGAAGAGGCAGGCAAGCTGGGGCCTATGCAGGTGTTCAAGGCCATCCCTTTGATCTGAAGGAAGTGAGAGGATTTCGAAGGAGAAGTTGTTGAGGGTAAGGACCAGTTCCACGAATTGAATTAGTCTGTCGGTGAAGGGGTACTGACTGGGTCAGCGAGAGAGGAAGAAATGGAGGGCTTGGAGACTTTTGCTATGGCCTTCACCATCGAGGTCAGTTGGGATTGAGGGGGCATCTGAAGATGGAGCCAAGGCAGCTCTTTGAGATGGAAGTTTGTGTCTGTAGGAGTGGTCTTCTTTGCTGGTGTCTCCACTCCCTCCTCTTTGGAATTTGAAGTCTCCAGTTCCAAACCCCCAGTGGCCCTCATTGAGGGGCAGGAGTAGTCACGGGAAGGGGCGGGTAAGGTGTTGGTGTGGCAGCGTGCTCCATTCACTGTTTGAGCCTGGATTCCACCTTTTCCCGACGGCAAGTCTTAAGGTGCTCGACGTCTTCCCAGATGCTCCTCAGAGAAAGTGAGGACTGCAGATGGTGGAGAGTCAGAGTTGATAAAGTGTGGTGCTGGAAAAGACACAATAGGTCAGGCAGCATCTGAAGAACAGGAGAGTTGGCATTTTGGGCTGGACCCTTCATCAGGATGGATGCTACCCCTGTACTTTGGACGGTCTCGGGCCAGTGATTCCCAGGTATCTGTGGGAATGCAGCACTTCACCAGTGAAGCCTTGAAGGTATCGCTGAATCACTTCCTCTGTCCACCATGGGCTCACCTGCCATTTCGGAGCTAGGAGTAGAGCACTTGGTTGGAGAGTCCCATGTTGGTCATGGGGACAACATGTTCAGCCTATGCAGCCAGTCAAGGGGAGGTCAGTGCCTCAATGCTGGGGATGTGGGTCAGGTCAAGGGCCCTGGTGTGGGTGCGTCTCTCTTCCCAGCGGATTCGCAGGAGCTTGCATTGACAGCGTTGGTGGGATTGCTCCAGCTCTCAGCTAGTTTAGATTAGATTAGATTACATTACAGTGTGGAAACAGGCCCTTCGGCCCAACAAGTCCACACCGACCCGCTGAAGCGCAACCCACCCATACCCCTACGTTTACCCCTTACCTAACACTACGGGCAATTTAGCATGGCCAATTCACCTGACCTGCACATCTTTGGACTGTGGGAGGAAACCGGAGCACCCGGAGAAAACCCACGCAGACACGGGGAGAACGTGCAAACTCCACACAGTCAATCGCTTGAGGCGGGAATTGAACCTGGGTCTCTGGCGCTGTGAGGCAGCAGTGCTAACCACTGTGCCACCGTGCCGCCCAATTTTGACCTTCACTTATTTCTGAAGTGACCAAAACAGGACACGGTTGTGTCAAACTGTTACATCTAGTTGTATTTCAGATTGAAGGCCCATTTCTAGGGATAGCTTGACATTATTGCGCATATTCTGAGAATGATCTGTAAAACAATTCAAACAACTTCAAATCAAAATAAATTAAAATAATTTTGTAATGTAGGAACACACTTACAAATAAGAGCAGGAACAGACTGGGTGGTTCATGGAGAAAGGATAGACAATTCTCTCTGGGGCGAGAGAGGGAAAAAATCTCCACCTGTTAACTCGATCTCATTGTACTTGCTTCTTTACAACACCTGCTCTGAAGCATTATAAAATCGAGGCAGACAAGTGTGAATAATTCACTGTAAATTATTCGAGGACAAAAAGACATCTGTTGTGCATTGAATAGACAATGAGGCATCACAGTAGGCATGCAGTTTGTCAAAAGGTACTCAAAGATGTACACAATAGAAAATCCATAAATCATTCGAGTGGAAGAACCTATCAGACCAAAAGTTTCTTTAGTTTTTGGACTCATTGTTTCCATATAATGACTCTCACTTGACCACAACAAAATCCATCCAGTAATTTCAGAACCGTTTATTTAAGCTTTGCTGTTTTTGTCTCAAAGTATGTTTATTCATTCTGTGACAGTACCATGGCTTTAAGAGGTGTAGTATGTCTCTTTTTGTTATGATGAAAGGTTGAGACAGAAGTGTCGATCAGTGTGTTCCAAACCAATAGAGTAAACAACTTGAGAGGTTTTGGATGTAGGTTTGCTCACTGAGCTGCAAGGTTCATTTCCAGACGTTTTGTTACCCTACCAGGTAACATCTTCAGTGGACCTCATGTGAAGCAATGCTGAAAATTCCGGCTTTCTATTTATATGTTTGGGTTTCTTTGGGTTGGTGATGTCATTTCCGGTGGTGATGTTCACAAAACTCGCTAACTTGAGAGGTCTTGGTTTTTTTTTAAAGTTAGAACAATAGAAGCATCATGAATGGGTGGAGGCAGGCTCCCACAGATCCAGGGTTTTAGTTCAGCTTTCAGCAGTAGTTGGGATTTGCAAGCTGCCATATCTCTCTCTCTCTCTCTCTCTGCCAGAATTTTCTCTTGATGTTCTTTCCTCCTGGACTGGAGAAATGTTGCATGTGAGACAATCTATTTTACTGAATTTTCTTTTGCCAAAAGTGTGTTTATGGAATGTTACAATATTGAAACAGCTGCTGTTTAGTAGTTACATAATTTATTATTCTGTTAAGCTTTCCACTGGACTTAAAGTTATACCAATTCCACTTTCTTTGGTTTGTATTTTGACTGTAGGGTAAGAATCAAATGTGTTTTTCTTAAAGACGAATAATGTAACCAATTGAATTATGTCTGGAACACAGCAGCTTATATTTGCCTTTAAATAAGATAAAAGTTAAGGTGTAGGCTATCTCCATGATATACTTGAAGGAGTTTGGTCTCGTCCATAACAATGGTGTTGGAATTTTTTGAATAAACCCTGGCCAACATTTTCAGGTATCCTAAACATTTTTTCTGACTATCGAAACAATGTGGGACCAAGTGAATGTGTGTTTCTCTGCATATCTTTAGACAAAATCTTCCAGAGGAGTGAATAATTCAATTGATGTTGCTGTTGTGCCTCAGAATTACTAATGAAACTCTGAGATGTACATATATGTGTTATCCACATGGGACATTGAGACCCATGATTACCAGTTTACCCTGCAAGGATTGTCGTGAGACTCCTTATGATGGAAGGATGAGATGGTGGGAACATTTGGAGACTTGGGCAAATAAAGCAAAGATCTGCAGATGTTGCAACCAAAATCAAAAATCCAGCAAGAACTCAGCATCTGTGGAGAGAAAATAGAGTGAAGAAGGTTTACTGGACTTGAATCACAGACTTGGGATTTATGCAATTTATGAGTTACCCTGGTTTATACGAGAGTTATGAAGCCTACTGAAGAGCACAGATTGAGTAAAAGTGAAGTCCAAATGCTCCAATGCTACAGCAACCCTGATACAACTCACCCCTATTACAGCTCATTACCCACACTGGACAGATCTCACCACCCCATTCCAGGGCATGGGTATTCACAAAAAGTAATGTACTGATAATAGTCAACCAATCACCCTTGCAGAACATGTAACCCAGTGTCTAACATGAGCTGGGATAGCCAGGTTTTTCAATGCAACATGGGTATCTTTATCCCAGAACTCATCTCCTGAATTTCCTTTCAGCTATTCTGCTCATTTTAAATGTTGGTTGATTCTTTTCTCTGATGGCTGTTGTTTCGGACTTTTTGCATTTCAATTAGAATTTCTGCACCAGTCTCAAAGTCAACAGGTGCTTTTACATTGTGTCTACACCGGGGTGCAGGCTGTGGTCTGACCAAGGTTCAGTGATTTTCTAACGTGGGCAGTGCTCCACTATATCAATGGAATGAATTGGGGCCTTTGTGCCACCTGGGTGACTTCCAGGCCAGCTAGCCGTGCCAGATTTGGTCCGGTCGGTGTTCAAATGGTGTCCCCAGAGTGCAGGGTGCGGGCTGTGTTCTGCAGCTACTACAGCTTTTTTGCTGATGTTAATAATTATTTAATTTTTTTGAAATTCATTCACAGGAATTCTAAGCCAGCACTTATTACCCATCCCAGAAGACAGTTTAGAATCAACCACATTGCTGTCTCTCTCGGTCATCCTGCTTCTCTTGATCACTCCTTCTCTATCTGTCACTCTCTCTCCCTCTGTCACCCTCTCTCTCAGTCACATGTAAGCCAGACCAGGTAATGATGGTAGTTTCCTTCCCTGAGGGGCATTAATAAACCAAATGGGTTTTTCCAACAATTGGTCATTTTTCCACAGGTCATCATTAGAATCTTAATTCCCAAATTTTTATTGAATTCAAATGCCACCATCTGCAATGGCAGGATTTGAATCCCCATCCCCAGAACAGTATCTGAGACCTTGGATTAACAATCTAACAATAATACTGCTCAGCTATCACTTCCTCATTTTTAAATCTGTCATGGCTTTATCTGAATTGAAGTTATTCTTTAACACTGATGCATCCTTTCTCACTCCCCTTTCTATGGAAGTTACGGCTCATGCAAAATCATTATTCACCAGCATTGCTCACTTAGTGGTGTTAGTTCCCAGTCTGCATTCTCGCTCATCACTGAATTCATGGATCTGATATCCTGTTTGCATCTCCATTTGGCTGGGAATGATTTGAAAATCTGTCACCTGGAGTGTCAGAGAGTCATAGAGTTCTGTGACACAAAAAAATGGGTTTCTCATTCATAATTTTGGCTTGTCGTCCAATATTAGTTGTTTTGGGAAAACCATGTGTTTTAAAAATCGGTGAGTGCTCTAGTCACTGAGTGCGCTATCAATGAATGAATTCTTGCAACGAGAAACCATCTTCAAGAATAGTTGGTTAGAATTAAATACATATTCCTTTTGAAGTTGAACAAATCTGTTGCTAATCTTTCCTCTGTTTTTTGGGAACTTTGAAGGAACTAATCACTCATTCGACTGTTTCTGGCACGTGGTTGGCATCACGGAATATAATCTTCTTTTGTTTTTAAGATGCCTGGACACCATACTGATTGTTGGGTTTGTGCCATGAATTTTAATATGCTTAACTATCGCCATGAAGTCTCTGTAGAATCACTCATCTCATCAACTTTTCCATAACAGTCCTATGGTCTTTACACCAATACACCTTCCACCGTTGTTTAACCAGGAGAGTTTGGTTAAAAAAAAAAGTTTAAGTTAATGGAACTGAGAATGCTTCAGTCATGTCAGGAGCCTTGGAAAGGGACCATCAGATTGTCACCACATTCCATGGGAAAGGAGTCAGTTAAACAAAAGGCAGAATAGTTGAGATAATGGCGTACTTTCTCGGGATATCAATTTTCATGAGGACTGGTGTTGGGAGACAACTCGAAAATCTGTCATATCAGTCTTAAAAAGTAACTGTTTCTCTCTCTGCTGAGTTTCTCTAGTATTCTCAATTTTTATTGAAGATTAACAATGTCTGAATGACTTTGCTTTTAGAACGTAGACAACAGAACAGCACAGCACAGTACAGGCCCTTTGATCCTTGATGTTGTGCTGACTGTTTATCCTACTTTAAGATCAAAGTAACCTACATACCCTACATTTTACTATCATCCATGCTTATCCTTGAGTCATTAAATGTTCCTAATGTATCTGACTCTACTAACACTGCTGGCAGTGCGTTCCATGCATCCACCACTCTTTGTGTAAAGATCCTATTTCTAATAGCTCCCCTAAACCTTCCTCCAATCACCTTAAATTATGCAACCTCATGACAGCCATTTCTGCCCTGGGAAAAAGTCGCTGACTATCCACTCTATCTATGCCTTTTATCATCTTATCCACCTCTATCAAGTAACCTCTCATCCTTCTTCATTCCAATGACAAAAGCCCTAGCGCCATCCACCTTTCTTCATAAGACGTGCCCTCCAGTCCAGGCAGCATCCTTGTAAATCTCCTGCGCACCCTCTGTAAAGCTTCCACATCCTTCTTATAACGAGGCAACCAGAACTGAGTACAATATTCCAAGTGTGGTCTAACCAGGGCTCTATCGAGCTGCAGCATAACTTCGCAGCTCTTAAACTCAATCCCCCTGCGAATGAAAGCCATCACATCATACACCTTCTTAACAACACTATCAATATAGGTGACAAATTTGAAGGATCTATGGACATAGACCCACCGATCCATCTGTTCTCCACGCTGCCAAGAATCCTGCCTTTAATCCTATAATCTGCATTCAAATTCGACCTTCCAAAATGAATCACTTCACACTTTTCCAGGTTGATCTCCATCTGCCATTCTCAGCCCAGCTTTGCATCCTGTCCATGTCCCCATTGTAAAATACAACAGCCCTCTACATTATTCACAACTCCGTCAACTTTCATGTCATCAGCAAACTTACTAACCCACCCTTCCGCTTCCTCATCCAAATCATTCCTAAACATTACAAAGAGCAGAAGTCCCACAACAAATCCTGCGGAACACCACTGGTCACTGAGCTAAGGGCTGAATATTTTCCATCTATACCACCCTCTGTCTTCTATGGGTCAGCCAATTCTGTATCCAGATAGTCGTATTCCCTTGTATCACATGCCTCCTTACTTTCTGAATTAGCCTACTATGGGGAAAATTATCAAACACCTTGCGAAAAAATCCATGTATACCCCATCCACTGCTTTACCTTCGTCAGTGTGTTTTGTCACATTCTCAAAAATTCAACAAGGCTTGTGAGGCATGACCCGCCCCTCACAAAGCCATGCTGACTGACTCTAATCAAACTATGCTTTTCCAAGTACTCATAAATTTATCTCTCAGAATCCTCTCCAATAATTTGCCCACCACCAGTGTAAGACTGACTTGTCTGTAATTCCCAGGGTTATCCCTATTGCCTTTCTTGAACAAGGGAATAACATTTGCCACCCTCTAATCATCTGAACAGTGACTAAAGGTGCAGCAATCTCTTCCCTCACTTCCCCTAGCAACCTTGGGTATATCCCATCTGGTCCAGGGGATGTATCCATCCTCAAGGTTTTCAAATTTCCAGCACATCCTCCTTCTTAACATCAACCTGTTTGAGTGTATCAGCCTGTTTCACACTATCCTCACAAACACCATGGTTCCTCTCATGAGTGAATAGTGAAGCAAAGTATTCATTAAGGACCTCCCCTACCACCTATGACTCCAAGCGCAAGTTCCCTCCACTGTCCCTGACTCGGCCCTACCCTCACTCTGGCCATCCTATTGTTCCTCACATAAGTATAGAATGTTTTTCTTCAAAGTTTTGTTTGATGTTTGTGCTAAGATCTTTTTTAGCAGTAATGCTTGTTTGTTTGGGCTTTTGGTGTCATGAACTTAAATTCTATGATTGAAGAACATGACCATGTGAAATTGTTTCAGTAACTAACTATAGCATGAATTAACTGAATATGAGTTAATGACAGGAGACAGAGGATGGTGCTAGAAAACAGTTTGTTTGTGTGACTGGAGACAAGTGTGCTGTGATTTGCCACAGGGTCAGTGCTGGGTCCCTTATTGTTTGTGATTTATAAATGATACAGATGAGAATGTGAGGGTGATGCTAAATAAGTTTGAAGATGGCACAAAGTTTGATCTGGTGATTGACAGTGAGAAGGAAGGCATCAGATTATAAGAGAATATTAGTCAGATAGGCAGATCAATGGCAGATGGAATTGAACTCTGGTAAATGGGAGACGATGTACTTTGGACGAAGAAACAAGACAAGGGAGTACTCAATGGATGATAGAATTCTAGAAAGGTCAGAGGAATAGATGCATCTTGGGGTACGTGTCCACAGTTTCCTGAAAGTGGCAGGACAGGTTTATAGGATTGGTAAGAAGGCATACAGGACACTTGGATTTCTCAGTCAAGATTAGAGTGGCGCTGGAAAAGCATAGCCGGTCAGGCAGCATCCGAGGAGCAGGAAAAAGCCCTTCATCAGACTTTTGCCCGAAATGTCAATTTTCCTGCTCCTCGGATACTGCCTGACCTGCTGTGCTTTTCCAGCACCACTCTAATCTTGACTCTGATCTCCAGCATTTGCAGTCCTCACTTTCACCTAGTTGCATTCACCTACCACATGGTAGGCTGTTGAAGAAAATGCAGAGGCATGGGATTGAGGGTGATTTAGCAGCTTGGATTAGAAACTGGCTTTCTGAAAGAAGGCAGTGAATCATGGTTGGAAAATATTTAGCCTGGAGTCTGGTTACTAGTTGTGTGCCACAAGGATCTGTTTTGGGACCACTGCTATTTGTCATTTTTATAAATGACTTAGACACAGACATAGGTGGATGGATTAGTAAATTTACAGATGACACTAAAGTCGGTGGAGTAGTGGACAGTATGGAAGAATGTTACAGGTTGTAGGGGGACTTGGATGAACTGCAGAATTGGGCTGAGAGGTGGCAAATGGAGTTCAATGCAGCTAAATGTGAGGTAATGCACACTTTTGGGAAGAATAACAGGAAGGCAGAGCAGTGATTCTTGGTAGTGTGGATATGCAGAGGGATCTTGGAGTCCATGTACAGAGATCCCTGAAAGTTGCCACCCAGGTTGATAGTATGTGTTAAGAAGGCATATGGTGTGTTAGGTTTCATTCATAGAGGGATTCAGTTCCGGAGCCGCCATATCATGCTGTAACTATACAAAACGTTAGTGCGGGCTCACTTGGAATATTGTGTACAGTTCTGGTTGCCATATTTCGGAAAGGATGTGGAAGCATTAGAAAAGGTGCAGAGGAGATTTACCAGGATGTTGCCTGGTCTGGAGGCAGGTCTTACGAGGAAAGGTTGAGAGACTTGGGTCTGTTCTCATTGATAAGAAGAAGGCTAAGAGGGAATTTGATAGAGACATACAAGATGATCAGAGGATGAGATAGGGTAGACAGTGAAAGTCTTTTTCCTAGGATGATGACATCAGCTTGAACGAAGGGGCATAGCTACAAATTGAGGGGTGTTAGATTTAAGACAGATGTCAGAGGCAGGTTGTTTACTCAGAGAGTGGTGAGGGCGTGGAATGCCCTACCTACCAATGTAGTTAACTCAGCCACATTAGGGGCATTTAAACAATCCTTGGATAAGCATATGGATGATGATGGGATAGTGTAGGGGGACGAGCTGAGAATAGTTCACAGGTCGGCACAACATTGAAGACGGAAGGGCATGTTTTGCGCTGTATTGTTCTATGTTCTATGTTCTATTACTCAGTCATGTCATAGACTATTGGAGTAGCAAGGCCATTTTAGAACAGTCCAAATCTTTGGTTTGGCCACAGCTAGAGTATTGTGTGCAGTGCTGGTCACTACTCCATAGGAAGGATGTGCTTGTTCTGGAAGAGGTGCAGCAAATGTTCACCAGAATGTTGCCTGGGATGGATCTTGGCACAGAAGATCAGCAGAATTCTTTCAGTTCTTGAGGCACGAAACAATAAACGATATCTGCAGGAAACTAAGTGAGAGAGGTTTCAGACACTCAAAGTCCTTGTCAGAGCAGTGCAGCAAACTTGCCTCAAAAGTTAAATTCTGGGATCAGAATCACTGTAATATCAGATAATGAGCCATGTTTAAGTAAATATTGCCTACAGTCAACACATACATCATCTGAAAGATAGGGAACTTTAGATTAAGTTAAAAATCACACAACACCAGGTTATAGTCCAACAGGTTTAATTGGAAGCACACTAGCTTTTGGAGCGACGCTCCTTCATCAGGTGGTAGTGGAGGACTCAATCCTAACACAGAATTTATAGCAAAAATTTACAGTGTGATGTAACTGAAATTATACAATGAAAAATTGGTTGTCTGAAAGAAGTGAAACTATCATGGTATTCTAATAGATGAAAGACTGAACAGACAATCAATTTTTCAATGTATAATTTCAGTTACATCACACTAAATTTTTGCTATAAATTCTGTGCTACGATCGAGCCTTCCACAATCACCTGATGAAGGAGCGTCGCTCCAAAAGCTAGTGCTTCCAATTAAACCTGTTGGACTATAACGTGGTGTTGTGTGATTTTTAACTTTGTACACCCCAGTCCAACACCGGCATCTCCAAATTCAGATTAAAGGCATTCTAAAAGCAGTTCTTCAAACTAAGGGATGGGATAGTTTAGAAAATGTACACATACTTGACAACCAAGAATACTCACTCTTGAGTATGAGTGCTTATCTTTCTCTCAATCCTTTTCAAATGGCAGGCGGTGTTAAACTAATTAAAGACAAGAAGCAACTGGTCTGGGAGCACTCAATCAATGGAAAATGGGCCAAGAAATAATCAGTTCAGGAACAGCCAGTCTCAGGTCAATCAGCAAAGGCATTCAGAGGATTCCACAGAGTGATGAGCGAATCCACTGAGATTAGCGATATCGTCAGAAGAAATCTGTTTCTTACTGACAGCAAGATGGAAACGTCTAAAAAAGATGGAAAACTCTGAGCATATTGGATTGGTAGGAATGTTTTCCACTGAAAATGGCAGTGAAGAGATTTCAGCTGGCAAGAACCAGCAAGATTTGTGAGATAACTTGATCAACGAGATAGACCAGGAGCGGTATGTTCCACATTAGCTAACTAACAAATCTTGAAGTGATGTAGTTCAGCTTTGTGAATGAAGAGCAATGACAGACTCAAGTCTGATGTTAGATGCTGGTGTAATTGAGAAGAGGCAAGTTCCAACAGGAAATTTAATTTCCTTATCTTCCTTGGAGGAACCCTCAGCAACAGTGATAATGATCATGCCAAGAAATAATACATTCTCAAAAGGTGGAACTGGGGAAGTGAACATGTACGTTTCACTAATAATGCTACCACTGAGACTGAATGGGAGCATCCAAATCAATCAATATGTTGCAGTGAAAAGTTCACATACTTCAACACCAACTTAACAGCAGATTGAGAAGAAAAATCTACTATCACATATCAAAGATATAGTGCGTGAAACTCCAATGAGACAGAATAATCAATGTGCAAATATTTGGGATGTTGTGAAAAATAAACTGTCCATCCTCCTGGAAGGAAGAAATAAGACGTCCCGATGAAGCCACAAATAGGCATTTGCCTGTTTCAGCAAGGAAAACATTGTCTGCAAGAGAAATCCAAGAGATTATTGGTCTTGCAGTTTAAAGGAGCTTTCAGACTTTTGGACTATCAGCTGAACAGTCAAAGTCAACAGTCTGCAACCCAAAGCATAGTGAATTTTAGTAATGCAAAGAGATCCCAGTCCAGGAGAACTGTAAAACTCTCCAGACAATCTGAATTTGTGAAGATAAAAATCTGATGTCATTACAAATGTACTTTGCTATACAAAGGTTCTCCAATTTCCTTTTCAGAAAGAAATCTGAAATCTTTAGTGATATGGCCCACACCTAACTCCTGGTCCACAGAAACATGGTCAACCTAGGGGGTGATGGACTTTCAGGGGAACGTAGCATGAACAGTCAAGTTTCTGGTATCGAAACTGGCTCTAATGCAATGAGGGGTACGTCAGGTTCCAAGAGATCAATTGTATTGGGGGACTCTCGTCTGAGGCAGAGACAGACATTTCTGTGGCCAGCAGCGAAAAATCAGAATGATGTGCTGCCTCCCTGGTGCCAGGATCAGGGATGTCTCAGAGAGGGTGCAGAATGTTCTCAATGGGGAGAGGTACCAGCAGGAGGTCATTGTACACATTGGAACCAACGACATAGGAAGGAAAAATGATGAGATTCTGAAGGGAGAATATAGAAAGTTAGGAAGGAATTTAAAAGGGAGGTCCTCAAGAGTAGTAATATTTAGATTACTCCTGGTGCTACGAGCTAGTGAGGGAAGGAATAGGAGGACAGAACAGATGAATGCATGGCTGAGGAGCTGATTTATGGGAGAAGGATACACATTTTTGGATCATTGGAATCTCTTCTGGGGTAGAAGTGACCTGTACAAGAAGGATGGATTGCACTTGAATTGGAAAGGGACTAATATAGTGGCAGAGAGATTTGCTAGAGCTGCTCAGGAGGATTTAAACTAAGAAGGTGGGGGGCTGGGAGGTGTGGGGTGGGACCCAGGGAGATAGTGAGGAAAGAGATCAATCTAAGAAAGGTACAGTTGAGAAGAGAAGCAAGTCAAACAGTCAGGGCAGGCAGGGACAAAGCAGAGAACAAGGTAGGACTGATAAATTTACTTCAATGCAAGAGGCCTAACAGGGAAGACAGATGAACTCAGGGCATGGTAATGAACATGGGACTGGGATACCATAGCAATTACAGAAACGTGGCTCAGGGATGGTCAGGACTAGCAAATTAATGTTCCAGGATACAAATGCTACAGAAAGGATAGATAGGGAGGCAAGAGAGAAGGGGGAGTGGCGTTTTGTTAAGGGATAGCATTACAACTGTACTTAGGGAGGATATTCCTGTAAATACATCCAGGGACGTTATTTGGGTGGAACTGTGACGTAAGAAAGGGATGATCACCCTATTGGGATTGTATTCTGGACACCCCAATAGTTAACAGGAAATTGAGAAACAAATTTATAAGGACGTTTCAGTCATCTGTAAGTATAACAGGGGTGGTTATGGTAGGGGATTTTAACTTGCCAAACATAGACTGGGAATGCCATAGTGTTAAGGGTTTAAATGGAAAGGAATTTGTTAAGTGTGTACAAGAAAATTTTCTGACTCGGCATATGGATATACCTACTATGGAAGGTGCAAAACGTGACCTACTCTTGAGAAATAAGGCAGGGCAGGCGACTGAGGTGTAAGTGGGTGAGCACTTTGGGGCCAGTGACCATAATTCTATTAGATTTAAAATAGTGATGGAAAAAATTAGACCAGATCTAAAAGTTGAAGTTCGAAATTGGAGGAAGGATCATTTTGATGATATCAGGCAAGAACGTCCAAAAGCTGACGGGACAGATATTTGCAGGTAAAGGAACAGCTGGAAAATGGAAGCCTTCAGAAGTGTGATAACAAGAGTCCAGAGACAGTATATTCCTGCTAGGGTAAAAGGAAAGGCTGATACATATAGGGAATGCTGGATGACTGGAGAAATTGAGGGTTTGGTAAAGACAAAGAAGGAAACATATATCTGGAATAGACAGGATAGACCGAGTGAATCCTCAGAAGAGTATGAAGGCAGTAGGAGTATACTTAAGAAAAAAATCAGCAGGACAAAAAGGGGACATGAGATTGCTTTGGAAAATAGGGTTAAGGAGAATCCAAAGGGTTTTTACAAATACATTAAGTAAAAAAGGGTGTCTAGGGACAAATAGGGCCCCGCAAAAATCAACAAGGCGGCCTTTGTGTGGAGCTGCAGGAGATGAGGAAGATACTAAAGAAGTATTTTGCAACAGTATTTACTGTAGAGAAGGACATGGAAGATATAGAATGTAGGGAAATAGACAGTGACATCTTGCAGAATGTCCATATTACAGAGGAAGAAGTGTTGGATGTCTTGAAACGTATAAAGGTGGATAAAGCCCCAGGACTTGATCAGGTGTACCCTAGAACTCTGAGGGAAGCTAGGGAAGTGATTTCTGGGCCCCTTGCTGAAATATTTGTATCATTAATAGTCACAGGTAAGGTGCCGGAAGAGTGGAGGTTGGCTAACATGGTGCCACTATTTAAGAAAGTGGTAAGGACAAGTCAGGGAACTACAAACTGGTGAGCCTAATGTCGGTGGTGGGCAAGTTGTTGGAAGGAATCCTGAAGGACAGGATGTCAATGTATTTGGAAAAGCATGGACTGATAAGGTGCGTGGGAAATCATGTCTCATAAACTTGATTGAGTTTTATGAAAAAGTAACAAAGAGAATTGATGTGGCCAGAGCAATAAGCATAATATATATGGACTTCAATAAGGCGTTCGAAAAATTTCCCTATGGGAGCCTGGTTAGCAAGGTTAGATCTCATGGAATACAGGGAGGTCTAGCCATTTGGATACAGAACTGGCTCAAAGGTAGAAGACAAAGGTTGGTGGTGGAGGGTTGTTTTTCAGACTGGAGGCCTGTGACCAGTGGTGTGCCAAAAGGATCGGTGCTGGGTCCACTACTTTTCATCATTTATATAAATGATTTGGATGTGAGCAGAAGAGGTATAGTTAGTAAGTTTGTAGATGACACCAAAATTGGAGGTGTAGTGGACAGCAAAGAAGGTTACCTCAGATTAAAACAGGATCTTGATCAGATGGGCCAATGGGCTGAGAAGTGGCAGATGGAGTTTAATTTAGATAAATGCGAGGTGCTGCATTTTGGGAAAGCAAATCTTAGCAGGACGTATAAACCCTACTGGTAAGGTCCCAGGGAGTGTTGCTGAACAAAGAGACCTTGGAGTTCAGCTTCATAGCTCCTTAAAAGTAGAAAAGCAGGTAGGTAGGATAGTGAAGATGGCATTTGATATTTTAGATTAGATTCCCTACAGTGTGGAAACAGGCTCTTCAGCCCAACAAGTCCACACCGACCCTCTGAAGAGCAACCCACCCAGACCCATTCCCCCCTGACTAGTGCATCTAACATTACGGGCAATTTAGCATGGCCAATTCACCTAACCTGCACATCTTTGGACTGTGGGAGGAAACCGGAGCAAACCCATGCAGAGACGGGGAGAATGTACAAACTCCACACAGACAGTTGCCCAAGGCGGGAATTGAACCCGGATCCCTGGCACTGTGAGGCAACAGTGCTAACTACTGAGCCACTATGCCGCTTTCCTTTATTGGTCAGAGCATTGAGTATATGAGTTGGGAGGTCATGTTACAACTGAACAAGACATTGGTTCCACCACTTTTGGAATATTGCATGCAGTTCTGGTCTCCTTCTATCAGAAGAATATTGTGAAAGTTGAAAGGGTTCAGAAAAGATTTACAAGGATGTTGCCAGGGTTGGAGGGTTTGAGCTATAGGGAGAGGTTGAATAGGATGGGGCTGTTTTCCTGGAGTGTCAGAGGCTGAGGGGTGACCTTATAGAGGTTTATAAAATCATGAGGGGCATTAATAGGATAAATAGACAAAGCTTTTCCCTGGGGTGGGGGAGTCCAGAAAGAGAAGGCATAGGTTTAAAGTGAGAATGGAAAGATATAAAAGAGACCTAAGGGGCAACCTATTAACGCAGAGTATGGTACATGTATGGACTGAGCTGCCAGAGGAGGCTAGTACAATTGCAAAAATTGAAAGACACCTGGATGGGCATATGAATAGGAAGGGTTTGGAGTGATATGGGTCAGGTGCTGGCAAGTTGGACTAGATTAGGTTGGAATATCTGGTTGGCATGGACGTGTTGGACTGAAGGGTCTGTTTCCGTTCTGTACGGTTCTATGATGTTATAAATCTAACCTTTTCCTGCACTCTGCGCAGTTGGAGACAGGAAATAAATGCTGTCCAAGCCAATGACATCTGCATTGCATGAACAAATAAATGCTGTCCAAGCCAATGACATCTGCATTGCATGAACAAATAAAGAAAATAACACAGACTACAATAATATATTCATGCACTGTGCTTGGTTCAACTTAATAAAATAAGTGCAGGTCATCTACTGATTCATTTCTCAGGTCAGTAGCCTAGCAATTCAGTATAAATCAGCCTAGTTTAATATTTAAAAAAAGCTTGGCAGTTACCTGTCAGTTATCATAAATTAGTGCATTTTCCATGACAGCATCTCTACCAATCAGAATCCACCTGCCAGTCCAGCAACATACTTTTCTAATGTAGTAATTGTTGTTTTTGTCCCTTTAAATTTTGTATTCTTGTGAACTGTCCTGATGAGTACAAGATCAAAATCTTTGACAAAATCAATATTTCTCAATAATTCACAAGCAACTTGGTACAATCAAGCAACTAGGAGAAAGTGAGGACTACAGATGCTGGAGATCAGAGCTGAAAATGTGTTGCTGGAAAAGTGTAGCAGGTCCTACTGCGCTTTTCCAGCAACACATTTTCAACAACCAAGCAACTACCTTGTTCAAGATCTTTAATTTATTGACATTCTCCTTTGTTATATGAGCACTATTATTCCAAAGATCTTCCACATTCTAGTCCAGGGCATTCTTCTGGCATTGCTGGGCATTCCTCCAGACAGTTGATGCTGAACTGACCCAGGCGACAACCCTCAGACCAGGCAGGCATGGTCTGGTTTGGTGAACTCCTCTGCTGGTCTTTGGGGAAGAGGACAACTTGACTCAACCACCAGGACCTCCAGGCCACAAAATGAGAGACTCATTTTCTCTTGTCTGCCATAGGTCAGGAACTACGCAGGGTAATGATGCTTACACAGGTGCACAATGACCTTTGAAAGATGGCAATGTTGCCAGAGATGCCTTTCAATTCTGGAAAATTCCAGAAGTTGCAAGAATGGCGAATGTTAGGATGAGGTGACAATCACGTGAGAGTGACCTTGTTGGTAGTTTATGAGGTGACACTCACTCACATCAGTTTATTAACTCAACCCAAAAGACAACATTTGGGACAGGGCACCAGTTCCTCGCTATTTCTGAAGGGTCATTCCATATTCAAAATGGCACTAGGATCATGACAACAATGAAGGCTTTTCACTATATTTTACTGTATTTTTCACTCTAAAGCATGTGCCAATAAAATCATTCATTCATTTATAATTATATGTTTCTCTCTGAAAAGAAGCAAGAACAGTTTACAAGAGCAGAAATTGCTGTAAAAACTCAGCAAGTCTGGGAGAATCTGTGGAGAGAAAGCAGGGTTAACGTTTCAGAATAGTTCTGAAGAAGAGTCACTAGATCTGAAGTGTTAGCTCTGATTTCTTTCCACAGATGCTGCTAGACAGGCTGAGTTTGTCTTTTTGGTTCTGACTTCAGCATCTGCAATCCTTTATAATTTTAGCAAGAACATTTTGTTGTCCAAAAGCCAGAAGATTTCTCATTTTAAAACTTTGTGGATCGGGAAGACACAATAGCCAAACAACCTCATTTATTTTGTTAATATTTCACTTTCCCTTCTCTGTAATTTTTATGGGGACCGAGACTGATCTGAATTCCCGACCTTCCAATGACCTAAATATTGAGGAAGTGAGAAGTTCAGACATAAAATATTCAAATGGTCCAGATATCCCCAGAGTTAAAAATTGAGAACATGTTTTCTGTGAAGTATTCCTTTGAGGACAAGTGCAATTTTGTTGCAGTATGAAGGCTCAACAATTGAAACAAATACAAATGATGCAATAAATTTAAAGATATCACATTATCTTTTAATATATCATTTATTTTGAGTAATTTTTATAGTTCCTTTCACAGGATGAGGACATTACTGGCTGGGCCAGTGTTTATTGCCCATTCCTAATTACCCAGAAGGCATGTAACACATTGCTATGGGTCTCGAGTCACATGGGGGCCAGACCAGATATGGATGGCAAAAGTGAGGACTGCAGATGCTGGAAACCAGAGTTTACATCAGAGTGGTGCTGGAAAAGCACAGCAGGTCAGGCAGCATCCGAGGAGCAGGAAAATCGACGTTTTGGGCAAAAGCCCAGGATTCCTGATGAAGGGCTTTTGCCTGAAACGTTGATTGTCCTGCTCCTCGGATGTTGCCTGACTTGCTGTGCTTTCCAGCACCACTCTGATCTAAACCCCAGATATGGATGGCAGTTTCCTTCCCTCAAGGACGTTAGTGAACCAGATGGGTTTATCGCACAACCGACAATGGATTCATGGTCACCATTAAGCTCTTGCTTCCAGATTTTTTTTAATTGAATTCAGATCCTACCATCTGCCATTCAGGATTCAGACCCAGGTCCCTAAAACGTTACCTAGGTCTCTGGATGAAGAAAGTCAGAAGTCAGATGACACCAGGTGATAGTCCAACAGGTGCATTTGAAATCACAAGCTTTTGGAGCACTGCCTCTTCATTAGAATCGAGCTCGTGAAAAGTTGACCTTTGTACTTTATTGTTGCATTCGTGATGTTTTTGAATGTATGTGTTCCATATGTACATTTGACAGCAAGTTGGAGAAAACTTGCAAAAACTGAAAACGTGACTTGTCACAACCTTAAAGTATTTTGAGCATCTGATAGATGCTGTTTCGTAATGAAGAATGAATTAACCTAGTGAATGTTTGATAATTTTGTGGAATTAAGTGGGAAAACACTTTTACAATGTAATTACTTTCATAATCCAACAGGTTAACTTGACAAAAGGTCCAAAAGGGAGATAATTTTAATTTTGTGCAGCAGGGTCCTATGATCTGAAATATGATCCTGAACATGTGGTGAAACAGTTAGTACCATTTTAAAAGGGAATTGATTGCATACTTGGATATAAGAATTACAGGTGTAATTTAAAGCATTACAAAGGCTTCAAGATGATCCAGGTAAGTTATTTCAGTGGGTAAACATATGGCAGATACAGTGCAATGTGATTAAAAGTGAAGTTAACATCGCCACCGCCCTGGTCCCATTCCTCACCAGCGAAGAGCAGAATCCTCTCTTCATGTCATGCAATCCATCCCTGTCCTCTCTCTTTCAGCCCTATTCTGGCCTGTTTTCTCCTAAAAAAGAGAAAGGGAGGGATTGGGTGAGATGGAAGTGGCTAGCCTAACTGTTAGTGCTGGTGTAGGTGGGGAGAATGTGTCAAGGTGTCCTGAGCTACAGAGCTGGACAGCTCAGAAACAGATTCTTCTGTCCAACACCTCCATGCCAGCCAGATATTTTAAATTAATCGAGTCCCACTTGCCAGCATTTTGCCCATATACCTCTGAACTCTTCATATTCTTATATCCTTCCAGATGTCTTTTAAAAGCTGTAATTGTACCAGCCTCCACCACTTCCTCTGGCAGCTCATTCCTATACATGTACCACCCTGTGCATGAAAACTTTGCCCCTTAGGTTTCTTTTAAATCTTGCCCCTCTTGCCTCAAACCAATGCCCTCTAGTATTGGACTCCCCTAGCCTGGGAAAATTCACCCTGTTCATGACCCTCATGATTTTATAACCTTCTATAAGGTCACCCTTTAGCCTTCGATGTTCCAGGGAAAACAGCCCCAACCTATTCAGCCTCTCCCTGTAGCTCAAACCCTCCAATCCTGGCAACATCCTTGTAAATCTTTCTGGATCCTTTCAAGTTTAACAATGTCTTTCACAGAACAGAGAGATCAGATTACAAAAGTGACCTCACCAATGAATGAGTAGAAAGTGCAGAAGGCTTGCAGGGTTGATAATGTGGAGGGGAGGGAATTGTAGTGGCAGTAGTGAGTGATGGAAATTTTGCATGCTGTAATGATCCTTAGTGAGAAGTGAGTATAGTAGCAGAGATAGAGTGAGAAAGAGGTAGCAGATACATTGCTGGCATTTACCTTGGTAGAGCAGATAAGATAAATGGAACTTCTTTCTACATTGAAGGGGTGCTCCTCTTGATGATTGAGACCACAATGACCAGCATGGCAAACTCAGACCAGGCTGACAGTGTCTGCTGTCATGGTCTCCTCTGATAGTCATGAGGGATGAGAACCAGCTCCATGAAGAGAGGATCATGTTCTTTGCTGGTGAGGAATAGGACTAGTCCGGTAGAGATGCTAACTTCACATTTAACCATATTGCACTTAATTTTCCATGTGCTTGCCCACTGAAATAACTTGCCTGTATTGTCTTAAAGCCTTTTGCAACGCTTTATATTATACCTGTATTTCTCTTTTATTTCCAAGTATGCAATCAATTCCCTTTTGAAAGTGGTACTAACTGCTCCATCACACGTTCAGGAAGTATCTTTCAGATCATTGTAACCTGCTGCACAACATCAAAATTAGCTCCCTTTTGGCCCTTTGGTCAAGTCAATCTGTTGGATTATACAGACAGTTACATCTTAAAAGTCTTTTCCTATTTGATTCCACAAAATTAGCAAGCATTCACAGTCACAGGGTCTGGAAGTGGTGTGCCAATTTCCCCTTATCTGCCATGCCCAGGGCAACTGTCAGAAACTATGCAGGGCAGCTGTGGACTGCTGGCATTTATCCATATGCTCAACAGCCTTTTAAAGATGGTGTTGGTGTGAGTGACCCCAGGATATCTCACTGGTGGGCAGGTATTTCCACTTGCAATATGTGAAAGATACAGACTGGCATCAGACAAGTGAGCCATCACGAAGGCATGGTACCTAGTTAATGAGGTGGATTTGGAATGAAAGCATGAGAAAATTAACTAGACCCTGTGCAGAGAAACCCTCCACAAAACTCAATGAGAATGACAATTTCTGGTGAAATTCAATATAATGGCTCTGCACTTTGCTTTCCATGGCTTCCAAAGGCTTTTTATTTTCTAATATTTCATCCAGTATCCACTTAAAATATTTTATCTTAAAAAAGATACAGTTATTGTCTCATCGACACCTTGTGGCAAGAAATCCATCACAAACAAACTGCTGCCTCTTAATCTCTGATCTCTGCAGTGCCTTCCAATCATGAGCCCACTCAATTATCAACAATTGCTCATTCTGGATACTTGATCCCTGATTTTAACCACATCAAAATGGGGGGGCCAAGGCCCTAAATTTGAAATTCCTTCACTTAACCTTATGGTCCTTGTTATCAGCAATCACTCAAAAATGAATATGATTGTCCACCTTGGAAATTCTATGTCAGTGATCATGCGTTCGGTGGGTTCTTGTGTGATTAATGAGTCCAATCCCAGAGCCACATCTCCAATCAGGAAGATGGAATTGGTCTTTGACCTTGAGATTGCTGGTATTCCTTTCTCCAGTTCCTTTTCAGTACTCTGTCTTGTTGTTGGGTGTCCCGCATACAGGAGATTCCTCCAAGTTGGTTTCATGTGAATGAGGGTTTCCCATGAATTGACATCTACATTGCATTTCTTGAGGGAAGCCTTCAGGGAGTTTTTGGAATATTTCCTTTGTCCTCCTCTCGGTCGAGTGCCTTTCTTGAGCTGGGTGAAGCGACTTACTATGGCAGTCAGAACTCAGGAATCCTAAGCATCTGGCTGGCCCAGCAAAGTTGGTTTTGGCTGACCGTGCTCTCGATGCTGGTTTTATTAGTTGCTTCAGGGATGCTGATGTTAGTAGCCTACCTTCCCAGCTAATGTGGAGAATCTATCTCAAAGAACATCAGTGGTACTTCTCAACAGACTTACGCATGGTTGAAGTTTCAGAGCCACATAGAACTGCCAGAAGGGAGACTGTCTTTTACCAAAGCTTAGGAATTGGGCAACAGGTTTAGACAGTGGATTTGGATTGGCTCAGGCTTAGAGGGCTAAAAGGCCTGTTCCTGGCTGTAAATTTTCTTTGTTCTTTGTTCAAAGGATCTTGTTATGACCACAGATGCCATGTGATCATGGACAAGCAGTTGCCATGAATGCTTCAGCGTCATTTTTGTTTCTATAGTGGATCTAAGAAGAAGACTGGAACATTTTAATATACAAAGGCATTGCAATAAAGGTCATTGTTACTGAATAAAGAGAAACCTTCAAGTCTCCTACCCAACTCTCTTAGTAATCATTTTAAACCTCTCGTCATTGACTCACAACCACAGAAAATTATCTTTCTTCTTTACTCTATCAAAGCACTTGACAATGTTAAAAATCTTGGTGAAATCTTTATTGATTCTTACTGATGAGAGGTCATGTAAGGGTCTCAAATCACAAGGATTAGTTTTATATATGTTTTCAATTGTAACATCCTGTCTATAACACTGAATCAAGAAGTACAGCATTCTAATTCTACACACCACTGCAGAAGATAAATTTATCATTAGCTCATCATTCTATCACTATATGTTTCTATTTATAATACTCAGATTGCTACAAGCCACTTCATGGCTTTATCAACATGGACATTCTGGAAGTATGTGCTTGATTCTGTATGTCTCTGGGCATGTCTTAACTTTAGACAAGATAATGAATCTGCTAGATACAACGGGAAGCAAAATGGTGAGTCATATAAATAGGCTACTGACTCACTTTTGGCCATTTTTACACAATCTCAAGTCAATTGTGATTTGATATCGGTGATATCTTAAATCTGAAATTAATCCATTGCTCAATTCTGGATTACACAACTTCAGTTCGAGCAACAAGTACATTCAAGGCTGAGACAGACAGGCTTTTAATAACAGTTAAAGAGAAAAGGGAGGGACATGGAATTGAGGATTGTCGGATTAACCATGACCTCATTGAATGGTGGAATAGACTTGATGGGCTGAATGGCCTAATTCTGCCCTTACACCTGAAAGTCTTAAATCCTATCAATTCATTTCCTATTCTTGCTGATATGTTTTCTCTGAGACAGCAAATGGACAGTTTGGTAAATGGCCTTGATAAGCCTCTACCTACTTTCTTAAGTAGATATCTGAGGTTCTCAAGGTGTTATAGTGATGCAACTAACATTTTTTTGTACATTTTCATCTACAAAGTGAAATAAGGATCAAACAATCTCTGCTAAATGTACGACCTCACCAATTCACCATCTGAAGCCCTTCTTGTCTTAGTGTTTGAGCTTCCTCCAAATGGATGGGCAGAAAAGAATTGGTGTCTTCAACAAATGGTTGGAGTTATAAGGAGAGTCTGAATAAGCTGGGACTTCCTTTCACTGGAGCATAGGAGGTTGAAGGGTGACCTCATACAGGTTTATAAAATCATGAAGTGCATAGATAAGGTGAATAGCAAAGGTCTTTTCACTAGAGTAGGAGAGTTCAAAACTAGAGGTCAGGGGTATATTTTAAGGTGAGAGGAGAAAAATTTAAAAAGGATCTGAGAGGCAACTTACTCACATGGTGGTGCATATCTGGAATGAACTGCCAGAGGCAGTGATAGATGCAAGTACAGTTTCAACACATTTGGGCAGATCCAAGAATAAGAAAGGTTTATAGGGAAATGGGCCAAATGTAGGAAAATGGGACTGATTTAGTTTGGGAAACTTGGTTGGCATGGACTAGTTGGACTGAAGTGCATGATTCTGTAGTTTTTGACTATGACTCCTGGAAATGTTGGAGAGTGCTCTTCTGATTAGTGAAGCAGTTTCATTGACAATGTAACTCTAGCCACCTGCTCTTTTATACACGACGTATCTCCTTCTCCTGACATACCTGCCCATTCTCCTCAGGGATTGCCTACCTTCACCAGCAGATCATCTCCCCGACACCCACACCCAACCCTTACTACCACCACAACCACAGGGCTATCGTGTTGATTAGCTTTATGTTTGATTTCCTACATTCCTGCTAATTCTGAGTCTCTGACTGCTTTAAGTCAGGTCGACTGTGGATTTGCAATCTCAAACGATATTTCCCCCGAACTAGTCAGGGCAGCTTTAACACTATTTTTGATTCCTGTGTTGCCATCCAGATATCTTTCACTTGTGTGACAGACAAAAGATAGAGAGTCAACTCAGACATCAATTAAACAAACACTTCTTTACTTAACTCCTTAGTACTCCTTAGTCAACATAAAACCTACATTCTTTGCAACATTCACTTCTAACTTCATCTCGGATAACATGGAACATAGAACATAACAGCTCAATAGTGGCCTTTTGGCCCTCGATGTTGCGCTGACCTGTGGAACCAATCTGAACTGTGGCCATCGTCAAAAGATTCCAAACCTGCTTGCCTTTAATCGAAGTTGAAGTTTTTCTATCAGTCTATGACTGAAAGCAAATTGATTTTGTCAAAACAAAACTCAGTGAGAGATCATAGAACATAGAACAGTACAGCACAGAACAGGCCCTTCAGCCCACGATGTTGTGCCGACCATTGATCCTCATGTAAGGTAAACCTAATGTACGAACCCTCAAATTTCTGTGACCATATGCATGCCCAGCAATCTCTTAAATATTCCCAATGACCTCGCTTCCACAACTGCTGCTGGCAACACATTCCATGCTCTCACAACTCTCTGCATAAAGAACCCGCCTCTGACATCCCCTCTATACTTTCCACCAAACAGCTTAAAAAACTATGACCCCTCATGTTCACAATTTCTGCCCTGGGAAAAAGTCTCTGGCTATCAACTCTATCTATGCCTCTCATTATCTTGTACACCTCAATTAGGTCCCCTCTCTTCCTTCTTTTTTCCAATGAAAAAGGCAGAGCTCAGTCAACCTCTCTTCGTTAGATAAACCCTCCATTCCAGGCAGCATCCTGGTAAAAATCATCAGATTCTGTGTGTGATTTCAGACCCTTGATAAACAGGGTCCCTTTTGCCTTATTCTTTCATTTAAATATAATCTCTGCAGAGACTATAGCCTTTTGTGTTGGGTAACCATGTCTGCAAATTGGGATTATTGGGATACAGATCATATTCCAGAAGTATACCTGACAGATGAATGAGAATTTTCATTTATTTTACAAATAGATTTGTTTATAATAGACAGATAATGTTTAAGTTATCTCAAGGAACCCTGGAGAATGTTTATTTTCTGGAAAATAATACGATAAAAGAAACAATTGCCGACTTTTGGTGATTGAATCAATGATTTATACCAAAGCTGCGATTGTGGGACTTCACTGCCAGTGCGTTCACTTCATCATAATCATGACAATGAAGAAAGAAACATGAAACATAGCTGCAGGCAAGACCCTTCCTAACCTCTTAGCTTCCCACACACACACCACATGCTCAATCCATACCTATACCTGCCATCTTGTATTACACTTTGCCCATAATGTCTCATAACTTCAATGCCATCCAATGCATGCACAGTTCTAACAATTCCAAAGATGCAAGCTCCTCCCTCAAAGAACATCAAGTCTTCTCTCGTGTTCTGGGACCATATTCAAATATCTCCTGTTAGATGTTCTTCTGTGACTGGATAACAGTTGCTGAACAGTCCTGAGTCACTATATCTACACTAATAACTAATTTAATGCAATCAGTTGATCTTGCATCTTTTATTCATCTATTGATTTCTTATAAAGAAACGTAGAAAATGTCGGAGTACAAATTTAACAAAAACCTTTGAGTAGAAATTTCAAATAGCCTCAACTCATATGAAATCTCAGTCCATCTGTACCAAATTCTGAATTACACTACTCTGATCATGATGTTCACCTGGAACATGAGAAAAGGCATTCTTCTCATGGATAGGCACACAGACGATAGTATAATGAAAGGTATTCAGGTATGCCCGATCTTAGAGTAGGATAAAAGGCCGGCACAACTTCGAGGGCCGAAGGGCCTGTACTGTGCTGTACTATTCTATGTTCTCTGTTCAATACTGTGGAGAAGAATTTTATATTGAGCATAATTATAGTCAACACCCTTATATAGTTTGTGTTCACATGCCACTAAAAAATATGAAAACTGAAAGAACTGCAAATGCTGTAAATCAGAAACAAAAACAGAAATTGCAGGAAAACTCAGCAAGTCTGGCAGCATCTGTGGAGAAAAATCAGAAATAACGTTTTGGATCAGAACTGAGGGAGGGTCACTGGACCTGAAATGTTAACTCTGAGTTCTCTGCACGGATGTTGTCAGACCTGCTGAGCTTTTCCAGCAATTTTTGGTTTTATTATTAAAAACTGGAATAGATTGGCATCATGTAGCAAAGGTCCAGCACAGAACTGAGGGGCTAAATGGCCACTTTTTGTGCAGCAAACATCTTTTGTTCGAAATTATGCTGGAACATAATATATCACTCTGAACAATACTGTCTAATCCTTTATTTTTAGGTCTCTCTTCCTATGTTGTGGTAACACAGTTTCTGTGTACAGTATTTGGTTGCAAACTGAAATATTTCGTGCTGACAAACCACTGTGGTTGGAATCGTTTGGAAGGTGTTATGCAATTAAGTTAACAAGCATTGCTGTGTATGTTCAGACAACCATTACTGATATTATAATGTGAATAAACAGATCTTGGCAGCTATCTGGAAACTGTTGACACAATGAATTGTACCCCAGTGATGTGTGAATGGCCTAGATTGGTGCAGTCTAATGTGGAATACTGACTGTAGATTGTTTTGTAAAGGCTACCTAAGTGCTCACATCGGTAGTTTAATTCAGAAGCAAGTGTTTCATTGATTATTTAGTAGGTTTCAGTACATTGATCTTTTCCTCTACCCTCTTTCCACCTTTCAGAATGTTACAATCCCATCTTGAGTGGTGCTGGAAAAGCACAGCAGGTCAGGCAGCATCCGAGGAGCAAGAGAGTTGACCTTTCCAGCATAAGGCCTTTATTAGATTCTGGAGGTTGCTCGGTTCTGGAGGCAGTAACGATGATGACAGCAGCTGGGAGCCCATGACGGGGACTTTTCCAGGTGGCCACAAGGTGGCTTGTGTGTCCAGACATTCCTGATGAAAGGCTCATGCCCGAAACATCGACTCTCCTACTCCTTGGATGCTGCCTGAAGTTCTGCCTGCCTAAAATCTTCAGAAATGGCTCAATGTGAAATGATGTTTCAGAATGCTCTTAGGAAACACTTTGGCCAGTATTATAGAGTTAAATGTATGATAGAAATATTAATTTTGTTCATGTTGCAACCTTAATTTTATTGCAAAATAAATATTTTGTCTCATGCAATTGAATTTTTTAAAATATTAATCCAAAGTGCCACTTCTCTTTCTTCTTTTCTGGCATTTTTCTTTTTTTAAAGTTTTTTTCTCTCTCTACTTACCTTCTGGAGGATGCTCAGCTCTGGAGGCAATAACGGTGATGACAGCAGCTGGGGACCCAGGGCAGAGACTTTGCCAGTTAGCCACAACGTGGCTGGTGTGTCCAGGCAGAACTCTGCTGATCAGCGGCATTGTGGAAGCAGTTTAGACCATAAGACCATAAGACGTAGCAGCAGAAATTAGGCCATTTGGCCCATCAAGTCTGCTACACAATTTGATCATGGTTGATAGGTTTCTCAACCGCATTCTCCCTCTTTCTCCCTGTAACCTTTGATCCCCTTGACAGTCAAGAACCTATCTATCCCTGTTTTAAATACACTCAATGTCTTGGGCTCTAAAGCCTTATGTGGCAATGAATTTCACAGATTCACCACCGTCTGGTGAAAAACGTTTCTCCTTATCTCTTTTCTAAGGGGCTTCCCTTTACTCTATGTCTGTGCTCTCGGGTCCTCGTCTCTCCTGCCAATGGAAACATCTTCCCAACATTCACTCTGTTCAGATCATTCAACATTCTATAAGTTTCAATCAGATTCCACCCCCACCCCCCATCCTTCTAAACTCCATCAAGTATAGTCCCATTGTCATCAAATGTTCCTCACATGTTAAACCTTTCATTCCTGGGATAATTTTTGTGAACCCCGTCTGGACGTGCTCCAGAGCCAATTCACCTTACCTGAGGTATGGGGACCAAACTTGCTCACAATACTCTAAATGTGGTCTGACCAGAGCCTTATAGAGCCTCAGAAATACATCCCTGCTTTTATATACAAGTCCTCTCCAGATGAATGACAACATTGTACTTGCCTTGGCAGCCTGTGGCGATGCGGCTGGTGAGTCCAGATGGTGGTTGGCAGCAAGACGGGATTGAGCGATCAAACCCAGCGTGGGGGAGAGATCAAACCCAGCACAGGGAAGAGATTGAGCCCTCATGAGGAGAGCCCAGAGCAGAGCAACTGCAGGCCCATGGCTGGAGTATTGTAATTTGGAACTTTTAATTTGATTTCTTATTTATTACTTCATAGAGAAGAAGTGTAACTTTGAACTTTTAACTTATTTCTTTAGTTTTCTCTTCTTTATCTAAGATTTTGTCCCTATCCCCCTTGTGCGTATGGTGATACTGTGAATGGTAACATTGTATACTTTTCACTGTACTCCTGTATCCCTGTACTTGACTGCATGTTCCAATTAAAGTCTGATTCTAATTCTATTTCTAACATATGTGGGGAGGTGGCTGTATAGTGTGTTGTTACTGGATTAGCAACCAAGCGACACCGGTTAATGTACTGAGGTCATTGGTTCAAATCCCACCATGTTGAAAGTCGAACCACTGACAATCTGGGATTTATAGTTAGCCAGTAATGACCACAAAGTGAATGTTGTTAAAAACCGATCTAGTTAGCTCAATAGTGTCCTTCAGGGAAAAAAAATGTCATCTTTATCTCATCTGCTATAAAAATTTCATTCAAGTGGGAATTAAGGATGTACAATAAACGATAGCCCAGCCAGTGACACACACATTCCATGAACAAGATTTTTTAACCAATGTTTATGTTATATTGTGTATCAAATCATTATCCATACCTAAGTACGTTTCGGTAAATGAGCACTTAAATTTAACTGTGTACAGTTTTTCCAATTGCTGTGTGAATAGACAACTTAAAACCTTCAAACTTTTAGTTTGTAGCTAAATGAATGATACAAGATTTCCTATTTTAAAACATTTACTGTAACAAATGAGCTAAAAATATGATTGACTAAACCCAGCTTTCTTTTTAAAAATCCAAAGAATGGTGGATGCTGCAAAACAGAAATAAAAACAGAAATTGATGCTGGAAAATCTCAGTAAGTCTGTGGAAAGAAATCAGGGTTAATGTTTTGGGTCCAGTGAACCTTCCTCAGAATTTCTTTTGTTGACAGGCAGCTGGTTTGCAATACAAAGTGATACCAATTGCATGGGTTCTATTCCCAACCAGCTGAGGTTACCACAAAGATTCTGCCTTCTTGATCTCACATCTCTCCTGTGGTGTGGTGATACTGAGGTTAAACTAGTTGCCTGTCTCTCATGACACAGCAGCCCAATGGTCCTTTGGAATATGGTACATTTACTAATTTGTTTTGGAGCAATCTTGTACTTTAACTAATAAGCCAGGTTTCCCACCTGTGCATGTCCCCTATCTAAAACTTCATGAGATTGCAGCCTATTGGACAGATTGGATGAACCAATGGGCCGAGGAATGGCAGATGGAGTTTGACTTAGATAAATGTGAGATGCTGCACTTTGGAAAGGCAAATAATTGTAAGGTCCTGGGGAGTGCTATGAAAAAAAGAGACCTTGGGGGGCAGGTTCACAGTTTCTTGAAAGTGTCAGGTACATAGGATAGTGAAGAAGGTGTTTGGTATGCTTTCCTTTATTGGTCATTGCAATGAGTGTAAGAGTTGGGAGGTCTTGTTGTGGCTGCGTAGGACACTGGTAAGGCTACTTTTGACTGCCAGTCTGGTCTCCTTCCTATCGGAAAGATGTTGTGAAACTTGAAAGGGTTCAGAAAATATTTTCAAGGATGTTGTCAGGGCTGGAGGATTTGAACTATAAGGAGAGGCTGAATAGGCTGGGGATGTTTTTCCTGGAGCATCAGAAGCTGAGGGGCTTATAGAGGTTTAGATTTAGATTATTTACGGTGTGGAAACAGGCCCTTCGGCCCAACAAGTCCACACCAACCCTCCGAAGAGAAAACCACTCAGACACATTCCCCTACATTTACCCCTTCACCTAACATTATGGGCAATTTAGTATAACCAATTCACCTAGCCTGCACATTTTTGGACTGTGGAAGGAAACCGGAGCACCTGGAGGAAACCCACGCAGACACGGCGAGAATGTGCAAACTTCTGAGGCGGGAATTGAACCCAGGAGACTGGTGCTGTGAGGCAGCAGTGCTAACCGCTGTGCCACCGTGCCACCCCCTGCCACCATGTTTATAATATCATGAGGGGCATGTACAGGGTAAATAGACAAGGTCTCTTTTTCCTGGGGTGGGGGAGTCCAGAACTAGAGGGCATAGGTTTAGAGTATGAGGGGAAAGATTTAAAAGAGACCTAAGAGGTAACGTTTTCACTCAGAGGGCGGTGCGTATCTGGATGAGCTGCCAGAGGAAGTGTTGGAGGTTGGTACAATCACAACATTTAAAAGGCATCTAGATGGGTATATGAACAGGAAGGGTTTGGGAGGGATGTGTGTCAAATGCTGGCACATGGGACTAAGTTGGTTTAGGATATCTAGTTGGCATAGACGAGTTGGACTAAAGGGTCTGTTTCCGTGTTGTACAGCTGTGCCTCTGTATTCCTTCAACCTCTTTGAACTAAGAAACTGGTGAACACTGTATCTGCTAGGAATACAATCAGGGCTTCCCTTCCATCTTTAACTGCCTGTTGCTAGGCAGATTTCAGAATTGCACAGCCCCCTCCATTCTAACTTAATTTACAGGCATAGTCATAAGCATTACATTCTCATAAACCTCACAATTGTGATGCAGTCTTAATGAGCAGGGCTGAGTCAAAGGTTTACCCTTGGTGATGTCTTGAACTGAAATCATTGTAACAGTGTTGATACCTCATTTCGAATAGCAGAGAAAGGAATGAAACATCAAGACAAAACTGTCTTCATTGAAATTTTTCTCACGAGTTTTGCTGAAGTTAAACCATGATTGTGTGGGACCTGCAAGGTCAATGTGAAACATGTCAAAGCACTATTTTTAGTAAGGGCAAGGGAAGCTTGACTTGTTGCCCTGATCAATAATGATCACCCAAACTACACCAGAAAAAAAAGATTTTCGTATAATTTGTGGACAAATTGGCTGTTTCAGTTTCTATTTTTCACTAATATAGATAAGTCACCATAACCCAACTCTTTTATTGGAGAGAAATAACTTGTGAATTTAACCTGAGGGTCACAGTGCCAAACAGGATCATCAAGATAAGCTCAGCCCAGAACCTGTACTTTTAGTGTTACTCTTCACCATAAACCAGCTGTCCGCATATTAAGATACCTAACCCCACTCAGGATTATGCTTCAAAAGTCCTACTTTGGTTGTAATTTGATTTTGAATGTCTTCTTGTCAAAAGGGACATAGATGTAAGGCATTATCCTTTTTACCTCATAATTTCTCTTATTATCTTTTACACCAAGTTAGGGAGTAAATGCGCAGGAGACAAGAGAGAGAGAGAGAGAGATTATTAATATTTCAAGTCTGTTATCACCAGCAGAACCAAGAAAAAACATCACAGTACCATGAGTTATATCTTAAATAAATTTAAGTTTTATAATATGCTTTAATGAAAATGATGAAGATGAGAAAACTTCAAAAGGGATTCCATGTAACATGTTGAAAGTCAGGCGAGCAAGATTAACTCACAAAAGAGATGGTAGTGCAGGGTCAGAGAGGGTTGGAATGGGTCAAGTGAAAAATCAAGAAAGATCTGTCACGAGGAGATGTGAATGGCAAAGTGCTGAGCACCTGTCAACCAAAAGCATAAAACAAAAGATGAACAAGAGTATGGCCAAACATTGAAAGGAAAATGAAATAAATCACTGGCAGAGCTTGTGGCCTGAAATTGTTGAGCTCAATGTTGAGTTTGGAAAGCTGTGAAATACATAATCAAAAAATGTTCCTGTTCCTAGATCTTCATTGGAACTTCATTTGAATAGCACAGGAGTCATGAGAACGTAAGAAACATAAGGAAATGCAGACTATTTGGATCCATGGGCCTGCTCTAACATTCAACGAGACCATTGTTGATGAGATTGATATGGCCTTAATATAACTTTCTTGCTGACCCTCATGACCCTTAATATCCTTGCAGATCAGAAATCCATCTAATTTAGTTTTGAATATTTTAAATGACCCAACCTGCAATGTTCTCGAGAGAAGAGAATTTCATTTATCAATGAGGATGTGCAAGAAAAGAAAATTCTCCTTATCTCGATCTTGAATGGAAGATCCATTCATTTTTACACTGTTACCCCCAATCCTTTCTTCAAACTGTCTCCAATGTCAGTTTATTCTTCCTTACGTAAGCAGACCAGAAGAATACTTGATATTCCAGATGTCCTGTATAGTTATAGAAAGACATTTACACTTTTAAACACCTTCCTGTTACAATTCAGGCTTTCCTAATAACATTACAGTATCAGCACACTACGTTTTGGGACGACATATAGAAGAACATTTAGATCTCTCTGTATCACTGCATTCTAAGGACCCTCCATTTAAATAATACTCTATTTCACTATTCTTATCACCAAAGTGGAAAGCCTTGTATTTTTCCACATGTGCTAATTTGATTGCCAACCGACCTTATCTGCCTGTGTCACTTTTGCAGACTCCTGATGTCCTCCTCATGAGTTGCTTTCCTCCCGATGGTCAGTATTGAGACCAAGATGGAAAATAAAAGGAGATGATTAGAAACTTAGGGTCTTAGAGTCATAGAATCATAGAGGTGTACAGCATGGAAACAGACCCTTCAATCTAACTTGTCCCCATGCCAATCAGTATCCTAAATTAGTCTAGTCCTATTTGGCAGCATTTGGCCCATATCCCTCTAAACCCTTCCTCTTCATATATCTATCTAGATGCCTTTTAAATGTTGTATTGTACCAGCCCCCACCCACTTCCTCTGGCAGTTCATTCCATACATTAGACCACAAGACCATAAGAAATAAGAATGGAAGTAAGGCCATTCAGTCCATCGAGTCCACTTCTCCATTTAATCATGGTTGATGGGCATTTCAACTCCACTTAACTGCACATTCCCCGTGTTCACCACCCTGCGTGTGAAGACATTGTCTAAGTCCATTTTAAATCTTTCCTCTCACACCTTAAACCTATTCCCTCTAATTGTGGACTCCCCTACCCTGAGGAAAAGATCTTGACTATTCACCCAATAACTCAAGCCCTCCTATCCTGGTAACATCCTTGTAATCTTGTCTGAACCCTTTCAAGTTTCACAACATCTTTCCTGTAGCAGGGAGACCAGAATTGATTGTAATATTCAAAAAGTGGCCAAACCAATATCCTGTACAGCTGAAACATGACATCACAGCTCCTATACTTGATGCACTGACCAATAAAGGTAAGTGTATGAAACACCTTCTTCACTAACCTATCTACCTGTGACTCCACTTTCAAGGAACTATGAACCTGCACTCCAAGGTCTCTTTATTCAACAGCACTCCCCAGGACCTTACCATTGAGTGTATAAGTCCTGCCCTGATTTGCTTTTCCAAAATCTAACACCATACACTTATCTAAATTAAACTCCATCTGCAACGTCTTAGCCCATTGGCCCATCTGATCAAGGTCCCATTGTACACTGAGATAACCTTCTTCATTGTCTGTTAGCATAATGAATAAATGATTTCTACAAATTGGACATCCAATCCCACTTTACATCTCAACAAAGAGGAAGACGCCAGGCCAGAAGTACAGTAAACATAACTTTTTAATGTGGTTTACACTCTGACCATGAAATGTACGCTTGTGACAGAGTCAATTGAGAAAATAAGCAACTAAATGTGTTTCACTATTTCACAATGAACAAAGAAAGCAGAAAGAGGAAGAAAAAGAATTTATTTTACCCACAGCAGAGGCTTGGTGGAGAATTACTTTTGCTGAAGTATAGTTCAGAGAAAAATGACGTGAAAAGCATGAAATTTATTTTTGGCACTTTTGGGAAAAGCTGTGGATTCTGCCGAGCAGTGAAATGCTTCTGGAAAGAAAAATATAGTAGCATGAGATATTTTGTGCCTTTCAAAATAGCATTTGGTATGCTTTCCTTTATTGGTCAGAGTATTGAGTACAGGAGTTGGGAGGTCATGTTGCAGCAATACAGGACATTGGTTAGGCCACTGTTGGAATATTGCGTGCAATTCTGGTCTCCTTCCTACCGGAAAGATGGTTCCAACCTAGTTCCAACCTGGGACTAGGTTGGGTTGGGATATCTGGTCGGCATGGACGGGTTGGACCGAAGGGTCTGTTTCCATGCTGTACATCTCTATGACTCTATGACTCTGTGAATTGACACTTTGCATTTCTTTTTTTTCAAGAATCCCAATACTAACACTGAAGAGGAATTTAGACAGATACATAAACCGGCAAGGAATAGAGGAATAAGGACCATGAACAGGCAGATAGAATTAGTTTAGAATGACAACATGGTAAACACAAACATGGTCGGCCAAAGGGCCTGCTCCTGTGTTGTCCTGTTCTGTGTTATATGTTTGAATTACAAGCTAAGATCCTGACTGTCTGCTTGGGTTGGAGTGGGAAGACAGACTGATGCATTTCCATGTTAATATATTTAACTGAAATGTAGTGCATGTGTTTAGGGTTGCTTCATTGCTTTGGAATACATCATGTTGATAGAATTGAATCAGACCATTTGACCCATCTGGTTTTTAACTTTACAATAGCGTCCACCACACTTTTCATTTTGTTAGACGGAAAAGCTTTGAACTTTCTTCTCCAGTAGACAGTCAATTTGAAGTGAAGCATTGAAGATCTTTAAGATAATGAAAGAGTTTGATATAGTGGGACTAGATTAATTTGGACTTATGGTCGGTATGGACTAATTGGACCAAAGGGTCTGTTTCTGTGCTGTATGACTCTCTGTGACTCTATTAAGGCTTAAAGCAGATATTTTCTGCTGTTGAGGGAGATACCAAATCCATATTAGATAGTGTCATGGAGGTTAGAGTCATAGAGCTTTTATATCATGGAAAGAGGCCCTTCAGCCAATCATGCCTCATGCTGAATATATTCTGAAGCAAGTTCAGGGAAAACGTCTTTATCTGGACAATAATGAGAATGTGGGATTTACCACCACAAGGAATAGGTGCAATAAATAACTTAAATGACTTTAATAGGAAGCTGGATAAGTAAAAGGAAAGGTAAAATCACCATAGTCTTGCCAGACAATGGGGCTGCTCTCATTAGAGAGATATGATTGGCAGTGTTTTAACCTGAGGGTCACCACACCTCAGACCACCAGAGAGATTAAGAAGGCCAGTCCTCCGTAGTGCCCTCAGATGAAGCAGGAATTGAACCATATGATGTCAGGTGTTACTTCTGCAGCACTAACCAACCAAGTGAGCTCACTGATAATTCAATGATAAGTACAGCTACACAATCTTTATCCTAAACCCTCAGGGCCAGCTGATGTTCGGAATTTGGAATTTTTTGGATTTCAGAATAAGTGACAGTTTCTCGGTGAAATATTAAAAAATTACAGAACAGCAGATTCACCTGTGAGTACTACAAGTGCTAAGACAGAATTGACACCTGCCTTTGCAGGGCCACACCTGATTGACGTGTGTCGAGTGGGTATGGAGTTGCGTTAACTGTTTGCATGCAAAACCACCTTGTTATAGAGAAAAAACTTCAAGAGAAAATCTTCAGGTTTCAGAGCTTTTTGGATTTCGGGGTTTTGGATACCTGTGCAAGAAAGGGAAAAGAATTGATGAGAATGCTGATAGACTGTCATGAGGGAGATATGTTTGCTACTTCACTCGTATGATGGAGGTGTTAGTAGTTAAACTAGCATTCATTGCTAGCCCTATTTACCCAGAGGACAGATAAGAGTCAGCTACATTGCTGTGGGTCTGAAATAATGTTTTGGCTAGACCAAGTAGGGACAGCAGTATCCTTCCCCAAAAGCCAATACTGAAATTGATTGTATTTTTTCCTGATAATTGACAATGGCTTCATAGTCTTCATTCCAGACTATTAGTAAATTCAAAATCTGCCATCTGCCACAGCAGGATTTAAATCTGGGTCCCTAAAATGTTATCTGGGATTTAGTTTGACAATCTAGACATAATACTGGTAGGCAATCACCTATACTTCAAGCGTGCACCCCCAACCCTCAACTATTTGCATAGGCCAGAAGGGCTGAGTGGCCTGTTTCTGTGCCATATCTACCTTATATGTAATTTAATGTAATCTTCCAAACCGTACTGCGAGTGATGTCCAAGATTAGGTTTCAGGTGAAATCGAGTTAGAGGGTAGCGATCAGAAATTGCATAAATAGTTTATTTTCCATTTTAAAGGAATGAATGTTTAAAATTTCTGTTCTGCATTCATCTCTAAATTCTGTGCCCATGTTTATAATGGGGAAGTGCGATATAAACATGTCACACTTCATGATATGGAGGTGCCTTTGTTGAACTGGCACTCCAAGAGTTTGGGATTTCAGATAAACCTGTTAGACTATAACCTGGTGTCATGTGACTTCTGACTATGTTACACTTTAATCATGTGACAGCTCATCATGTCAATGGGTGTGCTTTCGCGGCTCGACTGATGAGAGAGTTTAATTATAGCATGACCGAGTTGCATTAAAGAAATGGACATTAGATAGCATGGTAGCAAAAAAAGAGTACATTTGTAGAGATACAAGACTCTTAATGCATTACAGATTAATTTAGAATGTAAAGGATTTGAAATGCACCAGAACTTAACACAATGTTGAGCATTTTAACAATGCATTATTTTAAAAAATAAATGAAACCATAGAAATCCTTTGAATGGATTTTGCACTTTTGTTACATTCTCTTTGAACATAATTTCCATTTCACAGGCACAAAATGTTCAATTACTGTAATTAAATAACGGAGAAGTGGAGTGTTGGTTTAATAATGATGAGGCAACTCCAGGAGCCAAAGGAAAATGCTTAGACTCACTGTGACGATGCAAAAAGTTTAATTTTAATTTAAATTAAGCTTGACTTCTAAAATGAAACAGATGACCTTAATTTACTTACGAATACACTCATTATTCCTTTAAAGGAGAAAAGCTGTTATTTAACATCAGAAAAGCATGAGATGACTTCATTTCACAACTGCGTGAATGTCAAAATGACATTGTCTTAATTACTAGCTTCTGAAACCCTTAGTAAACCTCAGTGGGTTTGGAGAACCAATATTATAGAGACTACCGATTGTAACTTTTAATTGTGTAGCTGTGTGACACTGGTAATTCAACCATCTCATTGAATCTTGTGTGTTGTGTAACTGCAGTGTATCATTGGATCAACTGCTCAGACAATTCAGGAACTGGTAAAGTCATAACAAGGGTAAATATAGTTGGGTGTGGGGGTGGCAATTCAATAGAAAGGGAGTGTCAGAGGGCTAAGGCAATTGACAATGCAGTGCTGGGTGAGAATTAAGTAATAGCATCGATAAAAGCTATCTGCCTCTATTATTTCCTGCTAACTGTCCACCTGACTGGCTTGATTATATGAAAAGAACAAATGCTGGAGATCACAGTGGGTCAGGTATCATCCATAGGGAGGGACCAAGCTAACATTTCGAGTCTAGATGACTCTTCACCAGATGAAATGTCATCTGGACTTGAAAAGGTAGTTTGCTCTCTCTCCATGAATGCTGCCTGACTCGCTGTGATCTCCACCATTTGTTCTTTTTAGGACTGATTCCAGTATCTGCAGTAATATTCTCCTACCTGGCTTGATAAATTGTTGGCTAATGTAAATTAGGACTGAGATAAGTCACTGGAAATTTGAGTGGGGGAGTGGTGATGGGATGCAGCAGATGATCCTTCTGATAACTTCAGGGGCACTCCTGATCCTCCCAGGTACTCAACATTTGCAGCTTGGCTTTCACGTTCCTCACTTATGCCCCAGTGATTTTACTGAGAGGCATCATCTGCTGATTAACATCCTCCTCACCCAATGGTCGAAGTCTCAACTGAGCCATGACATGACCCTGATTACCATACAGGCATGAATCAGTCAGACATTTTGAATTTGTTTTTTATGCCTCATAGCACCAGGTTTCCAGGTTTGATTCCAGTGTCTGTGTGGAGTTTGCACATTCTCCCCTTTTCTGCGTGAGTTTCCTCCCACAATCCAAAGATGTGCAGGTTAGGTGTATTGGCCATACTAAGTTGCTCACCGTATTCAGGAATGTGTATGTTAGGTGCATTAGTCAGGGGTAAATGTAGAGTAATAAGGTAGGGCTCTGGTGGGTTACTCTTTGGAAAGTCAGTGTGGACATGTTGGGCCAAAGGGCCTATTTCCACACTGTAGGGATTCTAATTCACTCATAGAAATCCCTCTGCACCCCAGTATCCTGCAGCCTCTCTCCAGTTAAATTATACTCTGTTTTTCTATTCATCCTGTCCAAAGTGAACAATTATGTGTCTAATGTTTAACCAACTTTAGTGAACCTTTCTAGCTTCTATGATTCTATGAATTATAAAAATTAATCAGAGACATGAAGAAAAGGTTGAGGAATAGTGTATTGTGTTCTCAAAGCCTGCTTTAGCCATGGGAGCCACTTCATATTTCAGGAAATGATCGGTTAGAATTGGTCTCAAAATGCATATAGTTGCTTTCGACAATTAGTATTTATTTCTTATTGAGTTCCTCTTAAGGCAGCATTGTGTCAATCAGATGACTGTAGACCTGACATCAGTCTATTTTGTTAGTATGAAGACCATGTTTTACTGTCCAGTCTGATCTTCTAACTGAAAAGTGTGCAAATGAATTCATCTGCCTTCTTCGGCTCAGTATCAGCCTGGATGGAATAATCCAATTCTGACCTTGCAGAACTGCTGCAGATCGTTCTCATGGCTCCTATATTAGCAGTCTGTTGGTTAGTCGTTTGCTTATTGTTCAGCATTAAATGCACAAAAGAAACAGCTCATTGCCTCGTTCATTAGGACAATCAGGGATAGGCAATAAATATTGGCCATGTTAGCAATGTATACATCATGAGAATGAACTGGAAGCAAGGATAACTGTATGTTTCTGTCCATGTTAAATGGAGTCGCAGGATCCAGGCACCAGCACAGCAAAGCTCTCTTGACAGCATCTTCAAAGCCCACAACCTTCCAGAAGGACACGTGCAGCAGATATATGGAACTGCAGGTTGCTCTTTAAGATTTTAGATTAAATTACAGTGTGGAAACAGGCCATTCGGCCCAACAAGTCCACACCGACCCGCCGAAGCGCAACCCACCCATACCCCTACATTTACCCCTTACCTAACACTATGGGCAATTTAGCATGGCCAATTCACCTGACCTGCACATCTTTGGACTGTGGGAGGAAACCGGAGCACCCGGAGGAAACCCACGCAGACACGGGGAGAACGTGCAAACTCCACACAGTCAGTCGCCTGAGGCAGGAAATGAACCTGGGTCTCAGGCGCTGTGAGGCAGCAGTGCTAACCACTGTACCACCATGCCGCCCACATACTATGCCGCCATATACTATCCTAATTTGGAATTATGTCACTATTCTATCATCACATTGAATGACAGAACATGCTTGATGGGCTGAATGGACTACCCCTGCTCTCTTTTTCTCTGTTTTTACATTGCTTCCATGTCTTTGAGTCAACAGTCCTAACTAACAGTATTGTGGATGTACTGACCCCAATGGGCTGCAGCAGTTTAAGAAGACACTTCATCACCACCTCCCAAGGGCAACTAGACTCGAACAATAGATGCTGGCCCAGCCAGCAATGCCCATGTCCCATATTTTTAAAAGTCTCCATAAATATTTAATGAACTCAGTAATTGCTGGAGAAGCCCAGCAGGTCTGGCAGCAACTGTGCAGCAAAAGCAGAATTAATGTTTCATTAGAACTCGTGTTCCACAAAAGGTAGACATAAGTATGTAGATTGGTACCTATAATCAATTGCTAAGAAAACATTTCTCTCCAAGTATCAGAAAGGAGGAAGAAAGGATCTGAAATGTTAACTCTGTTTTTCTCTCCCCAAATCCTGTCAGATCTGCAGAGTTTTTCTCGCAATTTCTGTTTTTGTATCAGAAAGAGAACTTTGATAATACTGTCCAGAACAATACATCTACTTGTTGATTGAACTGCTCCTGAAAAAGCTGGCAGATTCATTCATTCTTCAATCAAGAGAATGACAATGCTGCTCCTTTAACAAGGTTATATTGTCCTTGTTTGTAACTTCACAGGGGTCGGAAAGACAGAGGTTCCAATATGTCTAGGTTTATCTACTTAGAGTCATCGAGTCATAGAGATGTACAGCACAGAAACAGACCCTTCAGCCCAACTCGTCCATGCCTACCAGATATCTGAATGTAATCTAATCCCACTTGCCAGTGCCCAGCCTATATCCCATGGTGGTATGGTGGCTAGCACTGCTGCCTCACAGTGCCAGAGATTCCAGTTTCGATTCCAGCCTTGGGTGTGGGGTTTGCACATTCTTTTTGTGTCTGCGTGGGTTTCCTCCCACAGTTCAAAGATGTGCCAGTCAGATGAATTGGCCATTCTAAATTGCCCATAGTGTTACTCAGAGGGAAATGGATCTGGGTGGGTTACTCTTCGGCAGGTTGGTGTGGACTTGTTGGTCCGAGGGGCCTGTTTCCACACTGTAGGGAAACTAATCTAAGCCCCTCCTATTCATATACCCATCCAGATGCCTTTTAAATGTTGCAATTGTACCAGCCTCCAGCACTTCCCTGGCAGCTCACTCCAAACACATACTACCTTCTGCGTGAAAAAGTTGCCCCTTAAGTCTATTTTATATCTTTCCCCTGTCACCTTAAACCTATGCCCTCTCGTTCTAGACTCGCCCACCCCAGTGAAGAAACTTTGTCAATTTATCCCATCCATGCCCCTCATGATCTTATAAACCTCTAAAATGTCCCCCCTCAGTCTCAGACTCTGAAGAAACTTTTAAGTTAAAAAAAAACACTTGTACAATGAAAAGGGAGTGGCCAGTTCTCCCAGTTCAGGGTTTGGTTTGGTTTAGTTTAGTTTTGACAAGCTGTCAGTTTTTGAGGAGCTGCTGGATACAAAGAAACAGCCCAAATAAACCTGCAGAGTGCACTCAGGAAAATCTAAGCCTGCTGGAATACCATTAAGGAGAAAGTGAGGACTGTAGATGCTGGAGAGTCAGAGTCGAAAAGTACCACTGCATCTCCTCCACTTCCCGCTCCTCTGCCCTTGAACCCCGCCCCTCCAATTGCCACCAGGACAGAACCCCACTGGTCCTCATCTACTACCCCACCAACCTCCAGATACATCGTATCATCCTTCGTCATTTCCGCCACCTCCAAACAGACCCCACCACCAAGGATATATTTCCCTCCCCTCCCCTATCAGCGTTCCAGAAAGACCACACCCTCCACGACTCCCTCGTCAGCTCCACACCCCCCACCAACCCAACCTCCACTCACGGCACCTTCCCCTGCAACCGCAAGAAATGCAAAACTTGCGCCCACACCTCCCCCCTCACTTTCCTCCAAGACTCCAAGAGATCCTTCCATATCTGTCACAAATTCACCTGCACCTCCACACACATCATTTACTGCATCCGCTGCACCCGATGTGGCCTCCTCTACATTGGGGAGACAGCGCTTACTTGCGGAACGTTTCAGAGAACACCTCTGGGACACCCGTATCAACCAACCCAACCACCCCGTGGCTGAACACTTTAACTCCCCATCCCACTCCGCCAAGGGCTTGCAGGTCCTTGGCCTCCTCCATCGCCAGACCATGGCAACACGACGCCTGGAGGAAGAGCGCCTCATCTTCCGCCTAGGAACCCTCCAACCACAAGGGATGAATGCAGATTTCTCCAGCTTCCTCATTTCCCCTCCCCCTACCTTATCCCAGTCCCAACCCTCAGACTCAGCACTGCCTTCTTGACCTGTAATCTTCTTCCCGACCTCTCCGCCTCCACCCCTTCTCTGGCCTATCACCCTCACCTTAATCTCCTTCCACCTATCGCATTCCCAACGCCCCTCCCCCAAGTCCCTCCTCCCTACCTTTTATCTTAGTTTGCTTGGCACACCTTCCTCATTCCTGAAGAAGGGCTTATGCCCGAAACATCGATTCTCCTTCTCCTTGGATGCTGCCTGACCTGCTGCGCTTTTCCAGCAACGCATTTTTCAGCTTCTTGATAATTGATTCTAACACTTTCCCAAACAACAAATGTTAAACTAATTGGTCTGTAATTTCCTGCATTTTGTCTCCCTCACTTATTGAATAGGAGCCATTTTCCAATCCACTGGAACGTTTCCCATGTCTGTGTAATTTTGGAATATTGTAATCAATGGGTCTACTATCACCACTGCCACTTCCTTTAATACTCTGTGATGTAGGCCATCATGCCCAGGGGACTTGTCTGCCCTCAATCCGAATAGCTGGCTGAGTACCTTTTACCTATCGATATTGATTGTTCGAAGTTCTATCCTTCCTATAGTCTCTGACTAGCCCATTCCAATAGGAATGATACTATCATCCTCCACTGTGAAAACTGAGGCAAAATATTGATTCGTCATCTCTGCCATCTCAGTGTCCTCCACTATCAACTCCGGTTTCATCTTCCAAGAGATCAACATTCGCATCAGTGACTGTCTTCCTTTTATATACCTATCGAAGCTTTCTCTATCCTTTTTGATATTTTGTCTAGTTTTCTTTTATAATTGACCTTAGCTTTTTTAATTCATTTTTTAGTATCCCTTTGTTTATGTTTGTACGTTTCCCAATCTTCCAGCCTCCCACTAGTCATAGCAGTATGGTATAGCTTAGTTTTTGACTTTAGATTGTCCTTGGCCTCCTTGTTTAGCCATGGATGTTTTTTTACCCCCCTATCATTTCTCTTCCTCACTGGGATATATTTCAGTTGTGAGGAATTGAGAAGCTCCTTGAACATCTGCCACCGCTTATCTGCTACCTTATCATTTAGCCTTCTTGCGTAATCTGTCCTCATGACTATATAATTTCTGTTGTTTAATTCCAGAACACTACTGTGACACTGCAATTCCTCACCTCCAAACTGAATTTTGAAATCTATCATACAATGGTCACTACTCCCTGGAAAATCGTAATTGGCATGAGGTCAATACATCAGTATAAATTCAAAAGTGATACGTTTTTGTTGTCAGGGGTATTAAGGTATGTTAGGAAATTTGGAAATGTTGAGTTAGGTTACAGATCAGCTGTAATTGCATTGAGTGAAAGAACAAGCACAGGAGGCTAAATTATTGTTTTGTGTTCCTATGTATCTATTTGGCATTCAGGCACTTGAAGTGTATGAAGATTTAGCATTTATCAATTAGATGCACACAAGAAAGACCAAAAGGTATCTGGTACATTCAGAGGTGTGTTAATCTTTAATGGAGTGATAAATCTTCATGACTGACAGACTGTACCTCTTTTGACAATCAAAACCTAATTAGCCAAATATGAAGTTTCATTCTTTGCAATTTAATTCTTGTTGGACTTTAACAGAATTGTTCTAATCGCTTTTCCTCTTTAACTCCTTTTCCCCTCTTTTTTTTATTTCACGTTCTACACATAATTTGACAACAATTTAAAATATGCTAATTCATACTTCCTGCCTTGACTCACAAAATAAAAAAACAAAACAAAGAACTATGAATACTGGAAGTCAGAAACAAAAACAATAATTGTCGGAAAATCACAGCAGGTCTGCCAGCATCTGTGGAGAGAAATCAGAGTTAACTTTTCAAGTCCAGTGACCCTCTTCTTCAGAAAAGATAGAATTTTAGAATCTGGCCCGTTGGCCCAACAACCGACTCTTCCACCCAAACCCATTCCTCTACATTTACCACTGACTAATGCACCAGACCTACACATCCCTGAACACTACAGGCAATTAAATGGCTAACTCACCTAACCTGCACATTTTTGGATTGTGCAAGGAAACCCACACAGACACAGGGAGATTGTGCAAACTCCACACAGTCAGCCACCTGAGGCTGGAAGCAGCAGTGTCAACCATAAGCCACCATGCTGCCTTTAAGAAATAGGAAGGAGAAAATAATTGTTTGCCCTGCTCATGTTGCTCTCTTGTGGACCATGCAACTTCAGGAAAGATCTTTCATTCCTGTGTGTTTATGCTTAAAAACTGAGGAAACGTTTATGAGCAGTTGCAACCTGTAGTGATTGACAAGTGCCATTCATTCAATGCTAATCACAAAAGTCAGGCCAAGCTCTACATTGCACCATAATGTAGAGGGAGACCAGAACAACCTCCAATTGCAAGAGGTAAGGACAATGCCAGTGAATACAACATCAAGTTCAGAAATGACTTTTGCATTAAAACCATCATTGAGTCCATTGTATGTAAATACTGTATATTTGCTACACTAAAGTAAGAATCCCAGAACACATTTGCAGTGCTTATTTCATTACAAGCTTTGTATGTCATATTATTAAACTTGAGTGAGTCATTTGCTCATTGCAAGAAAGATTTGAAATTATTAATGTCTTTTTTTGTGCTCAGCACCTCCTAAAGTGCTTTGCTGTCAATGAAGTACATTTCAATGTGTTTGCAGTTGTAATGCTGAAACACAGTTTAGACGAGTACACAGTCAGAACCAACAACACTATTGGGGTAGTGATCAGATTTCTATTTTTGCTGGTTGAAGGACTACCCCGCGCAAACCCCAACACCACCCTCCCCTGCCCCCTTAATATCTAACAAAATGTACTCTGAAAAAATGTAAAATAACAGTTGAAATTTTGGTTTAATAATAAGAATTGTGGGGATGCATTTACTCCTGCTGAACCTACTATACCAGCTAACTTCTGATATTTTCCGATACTGAAGTTTTTTATAAGGAAAGAATGGGTAAGCTGGGATATTTCTCCCTGGAGTATCTGAGGCTGAGGGGTGACCTTGTAGACGTTTATAAAATAATGAGAGGCATAGTTAAGGTGAATAGCCCTTTCCCCTTGGGTGGGGGAGTTCAAAACTAGAGGACATTAGTTTAAGATGAGAGGGAAAAGACTTATAAGAGACCAGAGGGCAATTTGTTCACACAGACTGTGATGTGTGTATGGAAAAAGCTGCCAGAAGAAGTGGTAGAAGTGGAATCCGTTATAACATTTAAAAGATATATAGAAAGGTACATAGATAGGAAATTTTAAGAGGGATATGGGCTAAACATAAGCAGACTAAGCAAACATAAGCAAAGATGATTTGGAGATGACGGTGTTGGACTGGGGTGTTAAAAGTTAAAAATCACACAACACCAGGTTATAGTCCAACAGGTTTAATTGGAAGCACTAGCTTTCGGAGCGACGCTCCTTCATCAGGTGGTTGTGGAGGACACAATTGTAAAGCACAGAATTTATAGCAAAAGTTTACAGTGTGATGTAACTGAAATTATACATTGAAAAATACCTTGATTGTCTGTTGAGTCTTTCATCTGTTAGAATAACCATGATAGTTTCACTTCTTTCATGTGTAAGTCACGAAGTATTTTTTTAAAAGTTGCTTTCTCAGGTTAGCTATAATTGTTACAGTTAACCTGAGAATGCAACTTTTAAAGCAAGTTTTGTGTTTTACACATGAAAAAAGTGAAACTATCATGGTATTCGAACAGATGAAAGACTCAACAGACAATCAAGGTATTTTTCAATGTATAATTTCAGTTACATCACACTATAAATTTTTGCTATAAATTCTGTGCCTTACAATTGTGTCCTCCACAATCACCTGATGAAGGAGTGGCGCTCCGAAAGCTAGTGCTTCCAATTAAACCTGTTGGACTATAACCTGGTGTTGTGTGATTTTTAACTAGAAGCAAAGATGTGCAGGTTAGGTGAATTGGCCATGTTAAATTGCACATACTGTTAGGTGCATTCATCAAGGGTAAATATAGAGTAGAAGAAGGGGTCTGGATGGGTAACTCTTCGGAGAGTCGATGTGGACTTGTTGGGCCAAATGGCCTGCTTCCATACTGTAGGAATCTAACCTAAAATAGTTAAGTTTAGGAAACCTGGTCAACATTGATGAGTTGGGCCAAAAGGCCTATTTCTGTGCTGTGTACTTGTATGATTCAATGATTTCTTGAAGGCATATGTTATTTTCCTGAATCCTCGGCTAGCTAATGACAATCATTTTGAATGCAAGAAAATCAATAATGCGTTTAATTTTTTTTATTAATGCTTCAAGAATCTGACAGTGCTTGCTGGAAAATTTAATATGAAATCATGGAAATAGCTAAGTTTAACAAGATTTATTGCTAAGATAAATAAAAACTGAAAGAACTGCAGATGCTGTAAATCAGAATCAAAAACAGAAATTTCTGGAAAAGCTCAGCAGGTCTGGCAGCATCTGTGAAGAGAAATCAGAATTAATGTTTCAAGTCCCTCTGAGGAAGGGTCACTGGACCTGAAATGCTAACTCTGATTTCTCTGCACAGATGCTGCCAGACCTGCTGAGCTTTTCCAGCAGCTTCTGTTTTTGTTTTATTACTAGGGCTACCTCCATTCTTTTGCTTCTATCAATAAATCATTAATCTTGCAACATGGCAGTCATCAGACTTTATCAGCACCATTGTGTTTAAATTATCTGCACAGATCAATAGAAAGGGCATTAAAAAAGACATTGGACAATTTTGGGTTCAAAAGAAACCAAATTAAATTTTAGCGAGGAGTAGCATTATTTGTTCATAGTCTTGAGTGGCATCCAAAGTTAGGTTGTCCTACAAAATCAAAACAAGAACACAATTAGTTTTAAAATAGTGATGAAAAAGGATAGACCAGATCTAAAGGTTGACGTTCGAAATTGGAGGAAGGCTAATTTTGGTGGTACTAGGCAAGAACTTTCAAAAGCTGATTGGAGGCAAATGTTCGCAGGTAAAGGGACGGCTGGAAAATGGGATGCCTTCAGAAATGAGATAACAAGAATCCAGAGACAGTATATTCCTGTTTGGGTGAAAGGAAAGGCTGGTAGGTATAGGGAATGCTGGATGACAAGAGAAATTGAAGGTTTGGTTAAGAAAAAGAAGGAAGCATATGTTAGGTACAGACAAGATAGATCAAATTAATTCTTAAAAGAATATAAAGGCAATAGGAGTATACTTAAGAGGGAAATCAGGAGGGCAAAAAGGGAACATGAGATATATTTGGCAAATAGAGTTAAAGAGAATCCAAAGAGTTTTTACAAATACATTAAGGACAAAAAGGTAACTGGGGAGAGAATAGGGCCCCTCGAAGATCAGCAAGGCAGCTTTGTGTGGAACCGCAGGAGATGGGGAGATACTAAACGAATATTTTGCAACAGTGTTTACAGTGGAAAAGGACATAGAAGGTTTTAAATGTAGGGAAATAGATGTTGACATCTTAAAAAAATGTCCATATTACAGAGGAGGAAGTGCTGGATGTCTTGAAATGCTTAAAGGTGGATAAATCCCCAGGACCTGATCAGGTGTACCCTAGAACTCTGTGGGAAGCTAGGAAAGTGATTGTTGGGCCCCTTGCTGAGATATTTGTATCATTGATAGTCACAGGTGAGGTGCTGGAAGACTGGAGGTTGGCTAATGAGGTGCCCCTGTTTAAGAAGGGCGGTAAGGACAAGCCAGGGAATTGTAGACCAGTGAGCCTGACGCGGTGGTGGGCAAGTTGTTGGAAGAATCCTGAGGGACAGGATGTAGATATATTTGGAAAGGCAAGAACTGATTAGGGATAGTCAACATGGTTTTGTGCATGGGAAATCATGTCTCACAAACTTGATTGAGTTTTTTGAAGAAGCAAAAAAGAGTATTGATGAGGGCAGAGTGGTAGATGTGATCCATATGAACTTCAGTAAGGCGTTCAACAAGGTTCTCCATGGGAGATTGGTTAGCAAGGTTAGGTCTCATGGAATACAGGGAGAGCTAGCCATTTGGATACAGAATTGGCTCAAAGATAGAAGACAGAGAATGATGGTGGAGGGTTGTTTTTCAGACTGGAGGCATGTGACCAGTGGAGTGTCACAAGGACCGGTGCTGGGTACTCTACTTTTTGTCATTTACATAAATGATTTGGATGGGAGCATAAGAGTTATCGTTAGTAAGTTTGCAGATGACACCAAAATTGGAGGTATAGTGAACAGTGAAGAAGGTTACCTCAGATTACAATGGAAGTTTGATCAGATGGGCCAATGGGCTGAGAAGTGGCAGATGGAGTTTAATTCAGATAAATGCGAGGTGCTGCATTTTGGGAAAGCAAATCTTAGCAGGACTTATACACTTAGTGGTAAGGTCCTGGGGAGTGTTGTTGAACAAAGAGACCTTGGAGTGCAGGTTCATAGTTCCTTGAAAGTGGAGTCGCAGGTAGATAGGATAGTGAAGAATGTATTTGGTATGCTTTCCTTTATTGGTCAGAATATTGAGTACAAGAGTTGGGAGGTCATGTTTTGGCTGTACAAGACATTGGTTTGGCCCCTTTTGGAATATTGCATGCAAACCTGGTCTCCTTCTTATTGGAAGGATGTTGTGAAACTTGAAAGGGTTCAGAAAAGATTTACAAGGATGTTGCCTGGGTTGGAGGATTTGAGCTATAGGGAGAGGTTGAATAGGCTGGAGTTGTTTCCCTGGACCATTGGAGGCTGAGGAGTGACCTTATAGAGGTTTGTACAATCATGAGGGGCATGGATAGGATAAATAGACAAAGTATTTTCCCTGGTATAGGGGAGTCCAGAACTAGAGGACATAGGTTTGGGGTGAGAGGAGAAAGATATAAAAGAGATCTGAGGGGTAACTTTTTCACGCAGAGGGTGGTACGTGTATGGAATGAGTTGCCAGAGGAAGTGGTGGAGGCTAATACAATCAATACTTAAAAGGCATCTGGATGGGTATATGAATAGGAAGGGTTTGGAGGGATATGGGCCAAGTGCTGGCAGGTGGGACTAGATTGGGTTGGGATATCTGGTCAGCATGGACAAGTTGGACTGAAGAATCTGTTTCTGTTCTGTACATCTGTCTGATTCTATAACTCTTAATGGTTCAGCAATTGATGTCCTTTTGCTACAATTAATTTCAGACTATGATCTTCCATGTTTATAGATTTGCAAGTTTTTTTATTATTGATGCTGAGCTATGAGAACCATTTACATGTCAGTGTGCATCCAATATTGTAAATCTGCACTTTATACATTGACACATTCTGGGTGAATGGGCTACAATAGCTTCTTTTCACAAGATTGTTTGAATAAAATTGACACATTGAAGTAACTCTTGGTGAAGCTAGCATTCTTATGATATTACCCTCTCAAGAGATTTCAATGTAATTTGTATTAAGGAGCTACGCTTTTCTGTAAGTACCAATGAAATAACGTAGAAAGAAATATTCATCAAATTGTTTTCCACTTAAGGTGGACTTCAGGATGGTATTTCAATACTGAAAATTATCTGGAATAAATAGTGAAGTGGTCCTTTACTGGACAGGTCTCTCAAAGGCCATCTTTTAGAAATTTGTAAATTAAAACTCTTATTTTTAAATTTTTGGCAAAAGGTCACTTTGGACATCAAAACCATTCAACAAGGCATTTCATGGAAACTACATGGTTTCAACTAATTGTTATCCTTGTTTGTTGGGATAAAAGACGGCTGTATTTACTACGAGGAGATAATATTTTGTTTGGTATTCGTTTGATGTTCAGCTTGACAAAAAAGTCTGCTGACGGATATGCATCACAATTTATTTCTCTGCCCTTCTGAAACATTTTTGTTATGAGACAATTGTGAAACCTGATTGATCTCTTGAAGAGCACCTGGAATACCTCTTAATACAGTGTTTCCAGAGTAAGCTGGGTCTGCCAAGAATCCAGAGACAACTGACGGTGCCTCCTGCACTGTTAAAGTGTGCCATAATGCTAGAGTTACAACCACCAAACGCCATTCTTTGTTTCTTCAAGAACTAACTATCTCTGGTCAAGAGTGAGTGAGTGCAAGAGAGAGAGAGAGAGAGAAAGAGAGAGAGAGAGAAAGAGAGAGAGAGTGTGTGTGTGTGTCTGCATGTGTGTCTCTGGGTGTGTGTGTGTGTTGAGTAATTTACAGGTGTAAAATTCATACTTTCAGGTTAAAGAATTTGTGTGTTAAGCAGTTTTGGATAGTTTTTCTTGATGATAAGTCAATTATTTTGTGTTTATGAGAGAAGCCTGGTTGTTGAATTTCTTTATTCAAAACCAAACATAGGGAAAACATACAATTGGTCATATTGGGAGTATGGATTAAACAATTAGATTCATGTTGTGATGTATGAGGAGTCAGACTGGAGAAGAATGATGGATTTTGGTTGTAACAATGCATATTACGATAATCTGGTAGACAGAGTTGTATCTTTCTCAATTTTCATCTTGGATTCCTCTCACTCAGTAATCTTACTCAAGTCTTACGTCTTGATTGTATCATCAGCTAACTCACTGCCTGATTCACATTAACCCTTTTATTCCACTTTTGTTAGGCTGGAGACACAGGCTGTCTGGATCTTCCTCAGGGATACAACAGACAGAACATTATTAATTGTTGTTAATGAGTGCCTTCTGTTATTGAAACTGCTATTACTTGCATGTGGATTTGTTACACACATTTCACTGCATCTGATTACAATAGTGCATGCATTTATTAGGACGGGAAGGGATGAAATGTCTGATTTCACAGGACTACTCATTCTTTCTAAGTATCCTTTGTCCTTTTTTTGGAATTTTTGCTGTTCAAAAGAAACAAAGCCATAACGTCAACTTGCGACCCAGGTATTTTTTCTTGCATTGTTTTTTCTCAGTCAGTGGTGGAATGTCACATTTCCTCAGGTTTGTCAACAAAGAGTCTTTAAACCTTAAACTCAACCAATGTCCAAGTGAATGCATGATGGCCTTATAGTTTTATCTTCAATCATAAATTCATCATGTCCAGGCCATCTTAGCTGAGTCTTGGAGATAGTATTTCAATCCCAGACAACGTTTGATCTTTGAAGTGTCTCTGTATTAGGAACTTTCTCATCCCAATTGATGCCCATGATATTCCAAATACATCTCAGGTAGAACTTTTCCAAATTAAAAGGTACTCCTTGTCTCACAGGCATAAAGAAGGATAAGTATTGCTATGGTTTTGTACACTGCAAGTTTTGCTGTAAGCTTGAGATCTTGTTTCATTCACAGTATCTTGTTGGAAAATGTAAGTATTGATCTTGCTCAGTCAATGCTATTTACTACCTCATAGAAAATGCAGATACTTGTAGGGATTGTGAGTGCAGTGTTGGTAAATCAATCCACAGTGTTCAAGGCTGTGTCATTGATGGTTATAGCCGGTGGTCTATAATCAGTTTTTCTTGCTGGCTAATGCAGTTTCTCTGGCTTCTGTGAGCTGATGGTTAGTCCATAGTTGTCAGCCACTTTGACAAACTATCTGTGGTCTGCTGAAGGCTATGCTCACAGTGTGACACAATGGCACAGTCATCAGCAAATAGCAATTCCTACATCATCATTTTGAATTTTCATCACATCAGCGTGAGGAGGTTGCTGTCTGTTATGAATTGGATGCTAATTTCATCAACATTTCCAGCAAAAACTCCAGAAGGCAAGCAGTAGAGAGCAGCCTGAAATGTGCTTATTATTGTAAAATTACAACTGAGATTAGATAGGCTCAATCTGTAAAAGTACAATTCAAATTTGATAGCTTTTGAAGCATGTCATTGCTATGTTATTTAGCATTACTCCATTTTAACATTCTTTATGCTAAACAGAATCTCTATACTTTGTGAGAAAGCTCCCTCTCGTTGCTTGAGATGGAAGACCAAACCTCCCGTGGAATACTCACATTAATTCAGCTCAGATTGTTTAATAAGATCTCAGTAGTTTACCGCTATTCTTCATTTATAATTCTTCAGTTCCAATTTTCTGCAGTTTTACTTCAGGGGAAGAATTAGCAAAATATGACAGAGACACTGTGATGTTATGGGAAGTACATGTTACACAATTGGAAGAGCCATTGGGCTTGAAACATTAACTCTGGTTCTCTTTCCTCAGATGCTGTCAGACCTACTGAGCTTCTTCAGCAATTTTTGCTTTAGTAGAATCGTGGAAACAGACCCTTCAGTCCAATTTATCTGTGCCAACCAAACTAATCTAATCCCATTTGCTTTCATTTGGCTCATATTCCTCTAAACCTTTTCTAGTCCTGTATGGTTATCCACTTTGGTGGCAAGAACAGGAAGGCAGATTACTACCTAAATAGAATTAATTTAGGTAAAGGGGCAGTACAAAGAGATCTGGGTGTTCTTGTACACAAGTCAATGAAGGTAAGCATGCAGGTACAGCAGGTAGTGAAGAAGGCTAATAGTATGCTGGCCTTCATAACAAGAGGGATTGAGTATTGAATCAAAGAGGTTCTTCTCAGCTGTACAGGGCCCTGGTGAGACCACACCTCGAGTACTGTGTGCAGTTCTGGTCTCCAAATTTGAGGAAGGACTACTTTACGCTGAAAGACTGGAGCGACTGGGCTTGTATACCCTTAGAAGACTGAGAGGGGATCTGATTGAGACATATAAAATTATTAAAGGATTGGATACTCTGGAGGCAGGAAACATGTTTCCGCTGATGGGTGAGTGCCGAACCAGAGGACACAGCTTAAAAATACGGGGTAGACCATTTAGGACAGAGATGAGGAGAAACTTCTTCACCCAGAGAGTGGTGGCTGTGTGGAATGCTCTGCCCCAGAGGGCAGTGGAGGCCCAGTCTCTGGATTCATTTAAGAAAGAGTTGGATAGAGCTCTCAAGGATAGTGGAATCAAGGGTTATGGAGATAAGGCAGGAACAGGATACTGATTAAGGATGATCAGCCATGATCATATCGAATGGTGGTGCAGGCTCGAAGGGCAGAATTGCCTACTCCTGCACCTATTGTCTATTATCTATTACCTATCTAAATGCCTTTTAAATGTTGCAACTGAACTTGCTACCACTTCCTCTGGCAGTTCATTCCACATTCAAGCCACCTTCTGTGTGAAAAAGTTACCCCTCTGGTCCCTTTTAAATCTTTCCCCTCTCACCGTAAATATGTATCTTCTTCTTTTTATTTCGCATCTCCAGTTCTTTGTTTTATTTTACATAACTGGTGATGCATACATTATCTTAAACGTAATTGTTGGATGGATGGATGAATCAGTCTGGGAATGATTTTGATGTTTTTGTCTTTGTTTAATCCACAAGTCAGACAAATGTATTGGGTTTATACACTGACAGTTTTCTGATATGTCAATAATTTCAAATTTACTCAATTATTCAGAAACTCTGCTGCAAGTATTTGATGTAGATGTCAATATATTCTTGCATTACATGAAGAAAACAGCAATCTCTTTTGAGAACAGGGATATTAATGTCTCATTGTTTCATCACTCTGCGAAACTATTGAAATTGTCATTTTGGTAATGTAAAAGCATATTTGTGACATTTTAAACATGTTTGATAAGTTTCTATCTGGCAGCTAACAGATTCATTGCAACTGACATTGCTGCAAAGTGTACACATTTTTACAAGTGTATTTGTATGAGCATCCCAATCCTTCAAATATAACTTAGCCTCATATATATTCCTCCAATTGCCTTCCAACCCCCCACAGGCAAGTACTGAGGGAATGTTGCATTCCCTGAGGTGCCATCTTCTGTTTGACACATTAAATCAAGAACATATTTGTCCTGTCTGGTGCATAACTTTGGAACAAAACAGGGGAGTTCTTCCTGGTCTTCACAGCAATTATTATCCCTCAACTAACATCCCCAGAAGACATTGTCTGGTCAATACTGTCACATTTCCCCCAGCACAATCTGTAACCTCATGTCCTGGCACATGCCCCACTCAACCATTACCATCAAACCAAGGGATCAACCCCAGTTCAATGGACAGTGCAGGAGGGCATGCCAAGAGCTGCAGCAGGCATACCTAAAAATGAGATGTCAACCAAGTAAAGCTACCAAACAGGACTACTTGTGTGCCAGACAGCATAAGCAGCAAGTGATTCACAGAGCTAAGTGAACTCCTGACCTCGTTACAGCCTTGGTTCAAACATGACAAAAAAGTTGAATTCTGGGGTGAGGTGAGAGTGAGTGCCCTTGACATCAGGCCACATTTGACTGAGTGTGACATCAAGGAGCCCAAGCAAAACTGGAATCAAAGCGTATCGGAGGCAAATTCTCCATTGGCTGGAGTCATGCTCGGTACAGAGGAAGATGGTTGTGTTTGTTGGAGGTCAGTCATCTCAGCTCCAGGACATCTCTGCAGGAATTCCTCAGGGGAATGTCCTAAATCCAACCATCTTCAGCTGCTGCAACAATGACTTTCCCTCCATCATAAGGTCAGAAATGTGGATGTTTCCTACTGATCGTTCAATGTTCAGTATCATTTGCTACTCCTCAGATTCTGAAGCAGCTCGTGTTCAAATGCAACAAGAAACGGAGAATATCCAGACTTGAGCTTACACATGGCACATAATATTCATGACACAAAAATGCCAGGCTGTGACCATCACCAATATGAGTTACTGAATCCCCACTATCAACAGCTTGGGGGTCCATTGATCAGAAACTTAACTCACCACACATCCGAACTAAAAGAATGACTAGAGAAAGATTAGGGCCAATCAAGGATAATAGTGGGAAGTTGTACGTGGAGCCTGAGGAGATAGGGGAAACGGTAAATGAATATTTTTCGTCAGTATTCAAACTGGAAAAAGACAATGTTGCCCAGAAGAGTACTGAGATACAGGCTACTAAACTAGACAAGGTTGAGGTTCATAAGGAGGAGGTGTTAGCAATTCTGGAAAGTGTGAAAATAGATAAATCCCCTGGGCCAGATGGGATTTATCCTAGGATTCCCTGGGAAGCCAGGGAGGAGATTGCAGAGCTTTTGGCTTTGGTCTTTATGTCGTAATTGTCTAAAGGAATGGTGCCAGAAGACTGGAGAATAGTAAATATTGTCCCTTGTTCAAGAAGGGGAGTAGAGACAACTCTGGTAATTATAGATCAGTGAGCCTTACTTCGGTTCTGGACAAAGTGTTGGAAAGAGTTATAAGAAATAGGATTTGTAATCATCTCAAGAGGAATGAGTTGATAAGGGATAGTCAGCACAGTTATGTGAAGGTAAATTGTGCCTCACAAACCTTACTGAGTTCTTTGAGAAGGTGACCAAACAGGTGGATGAGTGTAAAGTGGTTGATGTGGTGTATATGGATTTCAGTAAGACATTTGATAAGGTTCCCACAGTAGACTATTGCAGAAAATACAGATACAAAGGATCGAGGGTGAGTTAGCAGTTTGGATCAGATATTGGTTAGCTGAAAGAAGACAGAGGCTGGTGGTTGACGGGAAATGTACATCCTGTAGTTCAGTTACTAGTGATATACCTCAACGATCTGTTTTGGGGTACCTGCTGTGCCATTTTTATAAATGACCTGGATGAAGGCGTAGAAGAATGCGTAAAATTGCAAATTACATTAAGGTCAGAGCAGTTGTTGAGAATGTAGAAGGGTGTTGCAGGATATAGAGGGACATAGGTAAGCTGCAGAGCTGGGCAGAGAGATGGTAAATGGAGTTTAATGCTGAAAAGTGTGAGTTGATTCACTTTGGAAGGAACAACAGGAATAAAGAGTACTGGGCTAATGGTAAGTTTCTTTTTAAGAATTAGAATCCCTACTGTGTAGAAACAGGCCCTTCAGCCCAACAAGTCCATACCAACGTCCTGAGGAGCAACCCACCCATTCTCCTAAGTTAACCATGTCTCATGCACCTAACCTATACATCCCTGAACACTATGGGCAATTTAGCATAGCCAATTCACCTGACCAGCACATCATTGGACTGTGGGAGGAAACTGGAGCAGCTGGAAGAAACCCACACAGATACAGGGAGAATGTGCAAACACCACACAGTCACCCAAGCATGGAATTGAACCCAGGTCCCTGGTACTCTGAGTCACCATGCCACCCTCGGATTCTTGGCAGTGTTGATGAACAGAGAGACCTCGGTGTCCATGTACATAGATCCCTGAAAGTTGCCACCAAGGTTGATAGGATTTTTAAGAAGATCTGCGGTGGTAAGCTTTTATTGGTCAAGGGATTGAGTTTCGGAACCATGAGGTCATGCTGCAGCTGTACAAAACTCTGGTGCGGCCACACTTGGAGTATCGTGTACAGTTCTGGTCACCGTATTATAGGAAGGACGTGGAAGCTTTGAAGAGAGTTCAGAGGAGATTTACTAGGATGTTGCCTGGTGTCGAGGGAAGGTTTTATGAGGAAAGGCTGAGGGACTTGATGCTGTTTTTGTTAGAGAGAAGAAGGTTAAGAGGTGACTTAATAGAGACATACAAGATAATCAGAGGGTTAGATAGGGTGGACAGGGAGAGCCTTTTTCCAAGTATGGTGACGGTGAGCACAAGGTGTCATAGCTTTAAATTGAGGGGTGATAGATATAGGACAGATGTCAGAGGTAATTTCTTTACTCAGGGACTAGTAGGGGCTTGAAATGCACTGCTTGCAACAGTAGTAGACTTGCCAATTTTAAGGGCATTTAGATTAGATTCCCTACAGAATGGAAACAGGCCCTTCAGCCCAACAAGTCCACACCAACCCTCGGAAGAGTAATGCACCCAGACCAATTCCTTTACTCTATATTTACCCTGACTAATGCACCTATCACTATAGGCAATTTAGTATGGCCAATTCACCTAATCTGCACATCTTTGGACTATGGAAGGAAACCGGAGCACCCAGAGGAAACTTACGCTGACGCAGGGAGAATGTACAAACTCGACACAGACCAAGGCTGGAATTGAACCCAGGTCCCTGGTACTGTGAGGCAGCAGTGTTCACCACTGAGCCACCATGCTGTCCCATGTAAATGGACATTGGATAAACATTTGGATGTAAATTCAATAGTGTATCATAGGTAACTTCAGATTGGTTCCACATTGAGGGCCGAAGGGCCTGTACTGCACTGTAATGTTCTATGTTCCATGTTCTATGTTCTATAAACATTATGGCTACAACAGCAGGTAATGGTTGGGAATACTGCAGCAAGTAACTCACCTCCTGGCTGACCAAAACCTGTCCGTCATCTACAAGGCACATATCAGGAGTTTGATGGAATACTCCTCACTTGCCTGGATGGATGCAGCTCCAACAACACTCAAGAAGCTCGACTCCATCTAGTACATAGCAGCCCAGTTCTTTGGCACCACATGCACAAACAACTACTCCCTCACCACCGGTCCTCAGTAGCAGCTGCTTGTGCTATCGACAAGGTACACAGCAGAAATTCACCAAAGATCCTTAGACAGCACCTTCCAAACCCACAACCACTTCCATCTCAAAAGACAAGGGTAGCAGATACACGGGAACATCACCACCTTCAAGTTTCCCACCAAGCCACTCACCATCCTGACTTGGAAATATATTACTGTTCCTTCACTGTCGCTGGGTCAAATTTCTGGAATTCCCTCCCTCAGTGCATTGTGGGTCTACCTACAGCACATGGACTGCAGCAGTTCAAGAAGACAGCTCACCACCACCTTCTCAAGGGCAACTCGGGATGGGGTAATAAATTCTGGATAGCCAACAATGTTCATATTCCATGAGTGGATAAAAAACATAGTTACTTGTGACTTTTTCAATGAATGAAGTGATTTCCGTGCTCTCAATGTGATGCAGCCACAACACTTCAAGAAATGGATATCATAGTACTCGTTCAGTTCCTCAGCCATTCCTTTGTTCCCTAGTACTAGAGTCATGGAATTATAGAGATGTACAGCATGGAAACAGACCCTTTGGTCCAACCTGTCCATGCTGACCAGATATCCCAACCCAATCTAGTCCTACCTGCCAGCACCCTGCCCATATCCCTCCAAACCCTTCCTATTCATATACCCATCCAAATGCCTCTTAAATGTTGCAATTGTACCAGCCTCCACCACATCCTTTGGCAGCTCATTCCATACACGTACCACCCTCTGCATGAAAAAGTTGCCCCTTAGGTCTCTTTTATATCTTTCCCCTCTCACCCTAAACCTATGCCCTCAAGTTCTGGACTCCCCGATCCCAGGGAAAAGACTTTGTCTATTTACCCTATCCATGCTCCTCATAATTTTGTAAACCTCTATAAGGTCACCCCTCAGCCTCCGATGTCCAGGGAAAACAGCCCCAGCCTGTTCAGCCTCTCCTTATCGCTCAAGTCCTCCAACCCTGGCAATATCTTGTAAATCTTTTCTGAACACTTTCAAGTTTCACAACATCTTTCCAATAGGAAGGAGACCAGAATTGCACGCAACATTCTAACAGTTGCCGAACCAATGTCCTGTACAGCCGCAACATGACCTCCCAACACCTGTACTCAATACTCTGACCAATAAAGGAAAGCATACCAAATGCCTTCTTCACTATCCTATCTACCTGCGACTCCACTTTCAAGGAGCTATGAACCTGCACTCCAAGGTCTCTTTGTTCAGCAACACTCCCTAAGACCTTACTCTTCAGTGTATAAGTCCTGCTAAGATTTGCTTTCAAAATGCAGCATTTCGCATTTATCTGAATTAAACTCCATCTGCCACTTCTCCGCCCAATGGCCCATCTGGTCAAGATCCTGTTGTAATCTGAGGTAACCCTCTTTGGTGTCCACTACACCTCAAATTTTGGTGTCATCTGCAAATTTACTAACTGTACCTCTTATGCTCGCATCCAAATCATTTATGCAAATGACAAAAAGTAGAGGACCCAGCACCGATCTATGTGGCACTCCACTGGTCACAGGCCTCCAGTCTGAAAAACAACCCTCCACTATCACTCTCTGTCTTCTACCTTTGAGCCAATTCTGTATCCAACTAGCTAGTTCTCCCTTTATTCCATGAGATCTAACCTTGCTAATCAGTCTCCCATGGGGAACCTTGTCAAATGCCTTACTGAAGTCCATATAGATCACATCTACTGCTCTGCCCTCATCAATCTTTTTTGTTACTTCTTCAAAAAACTCAATCAAGTTTGTGATACATGATTTCCCATGGACAAAGCCATGTTGACTATCCCTAATCAGTCCTTGCCTTTCCAAATACATGTATATCTTGTCCCTCAGGATTCCCTCCAACAACTTGCCTACCACTGAGGTCAGACTCACCGGTCTATAGTTCCCTGGCTTGTCTTTACCGCATTTCTTAAACAGTGGCACCACGTTTGCCAACCTCCAGTCTTCTGGCACCTCACCTGTGACTATCGATGATACAAAATGTTTTGAAACAGACTAAGGCAAGTGAAAAACACAATGGGTGTTAAGTTGTTTGTTTCACACTTGCTTTGTTTATCTCTTGATACTGAAACCAGTTCTGTAAACAATGTTACAGGGTCATTCTGCAGCTTTCTTTCCCATTTATGGAGTAAGGAGAAAGTGAGGACAGCAGATGCTGGAGATCAGAGTCAAAAGGTATGGTGCTGGAAAAGCGCAGCAAGTCAGACAACATCCGAGGAGCAGGAGAGTCGACATTTCAAGCATAGAATGTAGAGGACCCAAGGGGGCTGAGAGATAAATGTGAGGGGGTCAGGCTGGGGGTGGGAGAGATAGCTGGGAAGGCAATAGGTCGATAAAGGTGAGGGGTGATAGTGACAGGTCGGAGAGGAGGGTGGAGCAGATAGGTGGGAAGGAAGTTGGATAGGTAGGACAGTTCAATAAGGCAGTGTCGGGTTGGAGGGTTAGTTCTGGGATAAGATCAGGGGAGGAGAGATGAGGAAACTGGTGATATCAACATTGATCCCGTGTGGTTGGAGGGTCCCAAGACGGGAGATGAGGCAATCTTCCTTCAGGCATCAGGTAGTTAGGGGGTGGCAGTAGAGGAGACCGAGGACTTGCATGTCCTTGGTGGAGTGGGAGGGTGAGTTGAAGTGTTCAGTCACAGGGCAGTGGGATTGTTTAGTGCATGTGTCCCAGAGATGTTCTCTCAAACGATCCACATGTTGGCATCCTGCCACCTGTTGACGCTAACTTGCCAGTATTTATTGCCTATCCCAAAGTGCACTAAGGGCATTTAAGGGTCACCCACATTACTGTGGGTCTGGAGTCACATGTACATCAGATCAGATAAGGACAGCAGATTTCCTTCCCTAAAGGACGTTAATGAACCAGATTTTTTTTTTCTGATTTGGAGGTGCCGGTGTTGGATTGAGGTGGACAAAGTTAAAAATTGCACAAAACTAGGATATAGTCCAACAGGTTTATTTGGAAGCACGAGCTTTTGAGCTCTGCTCCCTTATCGGGTGGTTGGGATGAAGGAGCCTGATGAAGGAGCAGTGCTCCGAAAGCTAATGCTTCCAAATAAACCTGTTGGATTATCACCTGGTCCAGGGTGTTTTTTTAACTTTTTTTCCTGACAATTGGTAAAGGTGTAAAGGTGATAATATCATTAGGCCATCTCCTACCCAGTGTGACCTGGAGGACCTCTCAATCAGCTATGTCCCACAATAAAGACATTCTGACCCATCTGAAGCTGTCAGCCAATCATAGGCTGTCAGACATGTCAAAGACCCGGGCACCTGGCTGAGCACCAACACTTAAACACCTGAACCTGCAAAAAAAACCTTGTCGTTTTGGGGTGGATTGCAAGTACAGTTAGCAGGTCAAAGAGTTGAGCTGGGTGTTATCAGAGTTCAAAGGCAAGAACAGGGGACTAGCTCTCAGCAGCACTGTCCCACGGTTCTCTAACGATGCTCCATGTACAACATGGAAACAGAGCCTTCAGTCCAACTCATCCATGCCGACCAGATATCCCAACCTAGTCTAGTCCCATTTACCAGTATGTAGCCCATATCCCTCTAAACCCTTCCTATTCATATACCCGTCCAGATGTCTTTTAAATGTTGCAATTGTACAGCCTCCACCACATCCTCTGGCAGCTCATTCCATACATGCACCACCCTCTGCGTGAAAACGTTGTCCCTTAGGTCCCTTTTATATCTTTCTCCTCTCACCCTAAACCTATGCCCTCTAGTTCTGGACTCCCCGACCCCAGGGAAAAGACTTTGTCTGTTTATCCTATCTATGCCACTCATAATTTTATAAACCTCTATTAGGTCACCCCTCAGCCTCTGACGCTCCAGGGAAAACAGCCCCAGCCTGTTCAGCCTCTCCCTATAGCTCAAATACTCCAATCCTGGCAACATCCCTGTAAATCTTTTCTGAACCCTTTCAAGTTTCACAATATCTTTCCGAAAGGAAGGAGAGCAAAATTGCCCCCAATATTCCAAAAGTTGCCTAACCAACATCCTGTACAGCCGCAACATGACGTCCCAACTTCTGTACTGAATGCTCTGACCAATAAAGGAAAGCATACCAAACACCTTCTTCACAATTCTGTCTAACTGTGACTCTACTTTCAAGGAACTATGAATCTGCACTCCAAAGTCTCTTTGCTCAGCAACACTCCCTAGGACCTTACCATTAAGTGTATAAGTCCTGCTAAGATTTGTTTCCCCAAAATGCAGCAGCTCGCATTTATCTAATTTAAACCCCATCTGCCACTCCTCAGCCCATTGGCCCATCTGGTCAAAGTCCTGTTTTAATCTGAGGTAATCTTCTTTACTGTCCACTACACCTCCAAGTTTGGTGTCATCTCCAAACTTACTAACTATACCTCCCATGTTCATACCCAAATCATTTATATAAATGATAAAAAGCAGTGGACCCAGCACCGATCCTTGTGGCACTCCACTGGTCACAGGACTCCAGTCTGAAAAACAATCCTCCACCACCACCCTCTGCCTTCCAGCTTTGAGTCAGTTCTGTATCCAAATGGCTAATTCTCCCTGTATTCCATGAGATCTAACCTTGCTAACCAATCTCCCCTGGAGAACATTGTCGAACGCTTTACTGAAGTCCATATAGATCACGTCCACCACTCTGCGCTCATCAATCCTCTTTGTTACTTTTTTAACAACCTCAATCAAGTTTGTGAGACATGACTTCCTACACACAAAGCCATGTTGACTATCTCTAAACAATCCGTGCCTTCCCAAATACATGTACACCCTGTCCCTCAAGATTCCCTCCAACAACTTGTCATTCTGTATTTTCAAGTTCTAGACAGATTTTTAACCAACAAGTGAATTGTGGGTTATGAGTTGAAGGCAGGAAGGTGGAGTTAAGGATTATTAAGTTAGCCGTGATGTTATTGAGTGGTTGAGCTGACTCGGTCGGTTGAGTGGCCTACATCTTCTTCTATGTCTATGGTCTGCCAGGAGGGCATGTAATCAGGTCAGTGGGGGATTGAGGTCCTTATGTTGTTGCTATTAATTGTTCAGAACACTAACTGATGGCTGGTTAGAAGATCAACCACGGACTTCCTCACCCAGAACATAATTTACATGATGTCAGAAAGGAGTGAGTATCTCTCCAGTGCCAGGCTGACCAAATACTGCCCTATCTACCGCTTAGACCCATACAGCACAGAAATAAATCTTTTGGTTCAACTTGTCCATGCTGGCCAAGTTTCCCAAATCAAAACTAGTCCCACCTGCTTTGTTTCACCCCTCTAAATGTTTCCTACTCATGGACCTCTCTTCTGGGGAAAGAAAATTCCCTCCCAAGTGATCATGCACACACACATTCACTGTGTAAGGTATCAGAGCTCGAGTTTCAGATCATCAAGGTAGACATTCAGGGATGATTTTAAATGCTTCTAAAGTTGTTTATTCAATAAATTAAAAAAGCACCAGTTTATGTCTGATGGGATGGTTCAGTTCACTGATCCTGGCGAACGAGCAGGTGATTGGCACAGAAGGTGTTATTCCCAGCGTCTGTCAATGGCAGCATTCTGTTCTCAAACATGAGTCTTCTTCGCTCTTCACTTGAAGAAGGTGCTACCCGTTAAGAACTGATCCTTCGCCCTGAGTATCCATCAATATATTATTATCTCCAGGGACTTGTCCACACACACACACACACACACACACACACACGTTGGGTGGGGGGAATAAATGGGTCTTGAAGTTCAAAAACAATTAATCACTAAAGGTTGCACCACAGGTTAGAAAGGCCATGATAAATAAGCAAACAAACTACATTGTCTATTTCTTAAGAATAACTCTTTTCTGGTTATTCTTACCGGCTGGGTACTTATATCGTAGTTATGTTAAATTTGCACTGAACCTTGCTTGGACCACACTAGAGTATTGCATGAAATTCTGGTAATTTTAAATAGACAGGTACTGGAGAGAGATTTACAACAATGTTAACAGAAACGTGTAGGTATACATCTCAGGAAAAAGATTTATGGAATGATTTTTGTTGTCTTGAACAAAGAAGTAAGAGGTCCTTGAAATTACCCAAGGTTTTGATCGAGTGAATACAGAGAAAATGCTTCCTTTGTGACTAAGAGTGTAACTACAGGACATCAATTGTTAAGAAACCCTGTATGGAATTCAAAAGAAACATCTTTAGCTGAAGAATGTTGAGACTGTGGAACTCACTACCAAAGGAAATGGTTTGAATGATAGATGCATTTATGGACAAAACAGACAAAGGAAAAGGCAGAAGACGTTATGATGGTAGATTTAGAATGGGAAAGATGTGATGATGTTCCTGAATGCATGCAAGAAATAGTTGGGCCGAATGGCTTATTTCTGGGTTGTATATTTTATGTAATTTTTTGTATCAGCTGGAAGGACAGGCATACTAACACCAGCTTTGTTGAAATAGCTAATAGTACCAGCAAAGAGACCATCATCATCCAAAACCAACTCTATTGGGCTGGTCATATATTTAACATGCCTGAGTTCTAACTGCCAAAGCCGATGGTAGGCAAAGTGCCGAAGTACTGGAACAAGAGGAGGACAAAGGAAGAGTTTTGAAGACTCCCTGAAGGCTTCCATCAGGAAATGCAACATAGATATCAAAGTAAGGGAGACCCTGATTAAAAAAAAAACAACTTAAAGAAAGTTGCTGCATGAACACATGTCGGCAAGTGGAAGTAGGTCAAGGACCAATTCCACCTCCGGAAACAGCTGCGAAATGTGTGGTTGGAGGTGCACCTTCAGGATTGGGCTCATCAATCACTCAAGGACTCATGATTCCATGATCAGTGACATGGAGTTACCAGGGTGGCCAATCATCCACATTAGCAAGTGATTACTGATGTCGATGATCCTACGCAATGCCGTACAATTCTTAAAATCTGCCTGCAGAACATAAATGGTAAGCTCAGGCCTGCATTGTACCAAACATGAATGAAGAATAAAGGAAACCCCTATCTATAAAGATATGTCATCACTGAGGCATCAGTAACCTCAATAGTCTGCCTTATTCTATCAAATGGAAAAGCACAGCCAGTCAGGCAGCATCCGAGGAACAGGAGAGTCAACAATTTGAGCATAAGCTCTTCATCAGGAATGGGAAGGGGGTGGGAGTAAGGGGCCTGGGAGATAAATGGGAGGGGATAGGGCTGGAGGGAAGGTAGCTGGGAATGCAATAGGTGGATGAAGGTGGAGCTGAAAATGTGTTGCTGGAAAAGCGCAGCAGGTCAGGCAGCATCCAGGGAACAGGAGAATCGACGTTTCGGGCATAAGCCCTTCTTCAGGAAGCCCTTCCTGAAGAAGGGCTTATGCCCGAAACGTCGATTCTCCTGTTCCCTGGATGCTGCCTGACCTGCTGCGCTTTTCCAGCAACACATTTTCAGCTCTGATCTTCAGCATCTGCAGACCTCACTTTCTCCTCCGGATGAAGGTGGAGGATGATGGTAATAGGTCAGAGAGGAGGTTGGAACGGATAGGTGGAAAGGAAGATGGACAGGTAGAACAGTTCAAGAGGGCAGTGCTGAGTTGAAGGTTTGGATCTGGGATAAAGTCAGGGGAGGGGAGATCAGAAAACTGGTGAAATCGACATTGATCCCACGTGGTTGCAGGGTCCCAAGGCGGAAGATAAGGCGTTCATGTTCCAGGCGTCGGGTGGCTGGAATTTGACAGTGGAGGAGGCCCAGGACTTGCATGTCCTTGGCTGAGTGGGAGGAGGAGTTGTAGTGTTTGGCCACAGGGTGGTGGGGTTGTATAGTGCATGTGTCACAGAGATGTGCCCTGAAACAATCCGCAAGTTGGCGTCCTGTCTCCCCAGTGTAGAGGAGACCACATCGGGTGCACCTTCCCACATCATTAACCCTATATGCCAGCTTTAATGCCTCCTCATTACCTCAAAACACCTCACCACTTTTACCCACAGCCACCAGCATTAACAGCTCTTTCACCTATCGTCCAACCTAACCAACTCTTAAAGCATTTGCTCCATACTTGGTATCAGCCTAGGGCACCTTCTCTGGACTGTCTCCAATGCCAGTATATCTTTCCTTAGGTAAATCTGTTCACAGTATTCCATCTTTGCTCTGACCTAGTTTTACTCAAACCTCCCTACTTTTGTGTTCCATTCCCTTTGAAATGGCTAAAGCAGGATGTAGTTGCACCTGAAACAAAGATGGTTTACAATCTGTAGTTTGGATAAAGGCTAAATCAGTTTAAGCAGCTTAGGAGTCACAGACCAGAACGTTTGCTTACAACCCTGAAGGATTTGTTTGAAACAAAATGAGAATTGTTGGAAAAGCTCAGCAGGTCTGGCAACATCTGTGAAGATAAATCAGAATTAACCTTTCAGGTCTGGTGACCCTTCCTCAGAGCTGTCTAAGAGAGGGTCACCAAACCTGAAATGTTAACTTTGATTTCTTTGATTTCTTCAGTTCTTTGGTGTAACAAACTTCTGTTTTATTGTTAAAACTAAATAAAGAGCTTTGTGTGATTAGATTACTTACAGTGTGGAAACAGGCCCTTTGGCCCAACAAGCCCACATTTACCTAACACTATGGGCAATTTAGCATGGCCAAGTCACCTAACCTGCACATTTTTGGACTGTGGGAGGAAACCCACACAGACACAGGGAGAATGTGCAAACTTCACACAGACAGTTGCCTGAGGTGGGAATTGAACCCAGGTCTCTGGCACTGTGAGGTAGCTGGGCTAACCACTGTGCCACCATGTCACTCCAACTGAAATACTGTGTGTTTGTGTTTTAGTGAAAGGCTACCTCATTAAGGCTAAACTAAAACAAAAACAAAAGAAGATCTTTCCAACTCAATTTCAGTCTGGGATCTAACTTGTCAATTATATTATCAACTTGGATAGAAATATAATAAATGGATTACTATTGAGTTTATTTGAGAAACCTGGTGAGAGTCAGTTTTAATTTTGGTTTGCTGTGCTTAATGAGAAAAATTGGCAATTTTGGTGATTGAATCAAAACATATATAATAATGATGACACTTTGGAGTAGTGGAAGCTCAATTATGAGCGCATTCCTCCCAATACAGCTCTAACATTAAATTAACTGGCAAATTAGCTTTCATTATTGATTGGATCTTGCTGTTAGCTGCTGCGTTAATCTACATTAGAGCAAACAAACTTTTTTTGGAATTAGAATCCCTACAGTGTGGAAATAGGCTCTTCGGCCCAACAATTCCACACTGATCCTCTGAAGATTAACCCAGCCAGACCCATTCATCTACCCTATATTCACCCCTAACTAATAAGCTATCACTATGGGCAATTTAGCATCACCAATTCACCTAACCTGGACATTTTTGGAAATTGGAACACCTGGGGGAAACAGACACAGACAAGGAGAGAATGTGCAAACTCCCCATAGACTGTCGCCCGAGGCTGGATGCAAACCGCGGTCCCTGGCGCTATGAGGCAGCAGTGCTAACCACTGAGCCACTATGCTGCCCTAATTTTCAAGAATTACTTCACTGCTCATGAGAATACAAAAGGGCATGGTGTGAATCTAATTTTTTCCTTGCTCAATGTTTGGCATGAGATTATTCTGACATCTTGGGATTTTGATATTTTGTTTCAATTGGAAAGCTTTGTAAGTATTGATCATCAGCCCTGCTGTTTTATAAAGGGTTTGCTTTTTTATATGTGGGTTTGTCCTGTAACAGGGCAGTGAAATTTAAGAATAATTCTCGAATACTGGATACTGTGATGGGTGCTCTGTGGGTTTCAATGGAGGGATGAGATTGAGGGGCTGAAGTTTGTGCCAATCATGCCTGAGTGGGTAGCACACTTACCATTGAGTCAGAATATTGCTGGTTCATCATCTACTCTAGGTCTTTAAGCACACATTCTAGTTTGATAAACTGAGGAAATATTTCACAGTCAGAGATGTTCAACTGAGATTACAGTTGCTCTCTTAGATAATGATAAAGAATCTTATGGCATAATATTAAGGATGAGAGAGTTTACTTTGTTCCCCAGCCAACATCACTAAATAGTTTACCTCACTGAGTTACAGAGATGTACAGCATGGAAACAGACACTTTGGTCCAACCCATTCATGCTGACCATATATCCTAAATTAGTCTAATCCCATTTGCCAGCACTTGGCCCATATATCTCTAAACCCTCCCTACTCATATATCCATCTGAATGCCTTTTCAATGTTGTAATTGTACCAACCTCTGATCATCACGATGTTGTGGGAGCTTGCTGTGTCCAAATTGATGGTTTTGTCTCCTTCATCACAAACAGTACCCCCACCTCAAAAGCATCTCATCGGTTGTGAAGCATTTAGATCATCCCAAAATCATGCAGAGTGAAAACAGAAATTTCTGGAAAAACTCATCAGATCTGGCAGCATCTGTGGAAACCATAATGTGGAAGTGCCAGTATTGGACTGGGGGTGGTCACTTCACCTGATGAGGGAGAACAGCGCTCTGAAAGCTTGTGATTTCAAACAAACTTGTTGGACTATAACCTGGAGTCACGTGACTTCTGACAGCATCTGTGGACTCAAAGCAGAGTTAACGTTTCAGATCACTGGAACTGAAACATTAAGTCTTTTCTATCCATGGATGTGTCCAGAGTTTTTCCTGCAATTTCTGTTTTTGTTTCTGTATTGATTGCACCTTTATTTTCACGTTCACACCTTGCAGCACGGCTTATTTTTGTTTTGGTTTTAATCTTTCGAATATGGTTTCCTGATCTAGGACTTCAGCAAAGACATTATGTGGCTGAATTTCCTTGCTAACCTCGACCTCCAATACTAGCTGGGAGCAGCTTACGAAAAACATACCTAAAGGTGGCCAGGTCCAGTTGCTGTCTTGTACTCGGCCATTAACAAGGCAAGTTTTCATGCCACAAGATCGAAGGGAAGCTGGAATAGAAATCAATCCCAATTTCCACGCTAAAGACAAGAAAAATCTGATAACTAAACCAACAGGTTCACTGAATACTGATCCAACCTTTAGCTTGATGCTGAGTCTCAACAGCACAATGATTTGAATAATATCCCTTTGTAAGCTTCCAACACCAGCTAAAAGGGCCAAAATAATTAACTTAAGATGAGATAATTTAAAAGTTGAGAGGGCAGATAAGGAGACACTTTTTTTTTGATGAGTTGAGTTACAGAAACAAACAATAGGAGGAGGGCTGAGCCATTGATCCTTTGATGGACCATTCAATGTGATCATGACTGATCATCTGATTGCCCCTCTTTCTCCCCATTCCTTTGGATACCTTTATCCTGAAGAAGCTTTCTAACTCCTTCTTGAAACCATTCAAAGTTTTGGCCTCAACCACTTTCTGTGGCAAAGAATTCCACATGTTCTTTGGATGAAGAATTTTCTCCTCACCTAAGCCCTATATATTCATAAACAATCTGGAAGAGGGCACTTTTGGTCTCTTCAGCAAATTTGCAGATGACAAGAAGATTGGTGGAGTAGCAGAAAGCACAAGGGACTGTCAAAGAATACAGGAAAATATAGATATACTGGAGAGTTGAGCGGAGAAGTGACAAATGGAGATCAATCCAGGCAATTGTGAGGCGATGCATTTTGGGAAGTCTAATTTGAGAGCCTTGGGAAAAGTTAATGAGCAGAGGGATCTGGGAGTTCAGGTCCATTGCACCCTGAAGGTTGCTGCACAGGTGGATAGAGCTGTGAGGAAGGCATGTGGCATTAAGTATAAGAGCTAGCAGGCCATGTTAAAATTTTTTCCAGACATTAGTTTGGCCACATTTAGAATGCTGTGTCCAGTTCTGGTCGCCACATTACCCAAAGGATGTGGACGCTTTGGAGAGGGTGCAGAGAAGGTTTACGAGGATGATGCCTGGTATGGAAGGTGCTAGCTATGAAGAGAGGTTGAGAAGGTTAGGTTTGTTTTCATTAGAAAAAAGGAGATTGAGAGATGACCTGATTGCGGTTTTTAAAATCATGAAGGGTACAGACAGGGTAGATAGAGACAAACTTTTTCCCAGGGTGAAGGATTCAATAACGTGAGGTCGCGCTTTCAAGGTGAGAGGTGGAAAGTTTAAGGGGGATACACGTGGCAAGTACTTTACACAGAAGGTGGTAGGTGTCTGGAACACATTGCCAGCAGAGGTAGTAAAGGCAGGCACAGTAGATTCATTTAAGATGCGTCTGGACAGATGCATGAGTAGGTGGGGAGCAGAAGGATACAGATGCTTAGGAATAGGGCGATAGGTTTGGACAGTGGATTTGGATTGGCTCAAGCTTGGAGGGCCGAAAGGCCTGTTAACTGGGCTGTAAATTTTCTTTCTGGATTAGTGGTGCTGGAAGAGCACAGCAGTTCAGGCAGCATCCAAGGAGCTTTGAAATCGACGTTTCGGGCAAAAGCCCTTCATCAGGAATAAAGCTTTATTCCTGATGAAGGGCTTTTGCCCGAAACGTCGATTTCGAAGCTCCTTGAATGCAACCTGAACTGCTGTGCTCTTCCAGCACCACTAATCCAGAATCTGGTTTCCAGCATCTGCAGTCTTTGTTTTTATCTTGTAAATTTTCTTTGTTATTTGTTCTAAATGGCCTAACCATCATCCAAAGACCATGACCCCTGGTTTAGGTTCCCTGACCATCAGGATCATCCTTCCTGCATTTATCCCGGGGTTTCTATGAGATAGCCCCTTATTCTTCTAAACCCCAATGAATATATTTCCAGCTGATCAGTCTCTTCTCATGGAGGTGATGGCCTAGTGCTGTTAATGCTGGGCTGTTAATCCAGAGACTGAGGTAATGTGCAGGGGACCATGGTTCAAACCCCACAATGGTAGAACTTGAATTCAATTAACAAAATCTAGTATTAAGAGGCTAATGATGACCGTGATTGTTGAAGAAAACAATCTGGTCCACTCATGTCTTTTATGGAAGGGAACTGCCATCCTTACTTGTTCTGGACTTCAGGTGGCTCCAGACCCACTCTTAACTGGCTTCTGGGTAAAAAATGGTGGTCTAGCCAGTGACACCTTCATTCTATGAATGAATAAAAAAAAGTTAGTCTGGTAAACTTTTGTGACACTCCTTGCACAGCCAGAACCTCCTTCCACAATGAATTAAACCAAACCTGAACACAATGCTCCAGTTGAGGCCCCAGTAAGGCCCTGTACAATTACAACAAAACATCCCTAACCCTGTACTTGATTCCTCTCCCTTTGAAGTCCCATCTGCATTCTTCACTCGCTGCTACACCTGCATGCTTACTTACAGTGACTGATGTACAAGGACAAATACATGGATAGGAAAGGTTTGGAAGGAGATGGGCCAATTGCAGGGAAATGGGGTTAGCGTGGATGGACATTTTGGTCGCATGCACCAGTTTGGTCCAACTCAATGACTCTATGATACCCATGTCTTGTTGCCCCACCCCCCCTTTCTTAGTCTACCAAAATGGATTACTTCACGTTTGTGCAAGTTGGTAAAAAGCTAAAATTGCCACTATCCTGCTCTCTCATTAGAGAGAGAGATGACCAGTGATGGTTTAACCTGAGGGTCAGCACACCTCCAATGAGAAGAGAGGTTGAGAAGGAGAGTCCTTCATGGTAATCCCAGCCAGAGTGAGAACTGAACTGATGCTGTTGGTATCACAAACCAGCCTTCAGCCAAAGCCCCCTTATCCATATTATATGTCATCTGTCATGTGTTTGCCTACTCACTCAACTTGTCCAAATCAGAATGAAGCACCTCTACATCCTCCCACAGAGCTTTGTGTCATCTCCAAACTTGGAGATATTAAATTTTGTTCCCTCATCCAAATCATTAATATATGTAGTGAACCAAGCACTGATCCCGGCATTGCCTCAGTAGTCACTACCTGCCACTCAGACAAAAAGACCCATTTATCCCTGCTCTTTGTTTCCCATCTGCCAACCAGTTCTGTACTCAGGCAAACTCAATTATGAATAGAGCGTGTGGAAAGATGGGTGGGCAGGTAGGAAAAGGAATACCTTAAATTGAAGCAAGGCCATTCAGGCTGTCTAGTGGCTCCACAGACAGGGTATTGCTGAAGAAGATGTAAGCTTGTCTCTGCTTTACATTAGTAGCATCAGTGAGATTGACGTGTACGTCTATTGCAATATAGCCACATCCTCTAACAGCCTCAGCAAACAAAACAGAATGTGTAGAACCTCTTTGACTTGACTCTTATATCCCGAGGATAGGTGTACCTACTTTTGCCGGTTTAGCAATGTCAGGCTCCAAGTGATTCCACGCCATTGGCTTGAGTGCAATTTCTAACATCCCAGTGTTGTACAGCCAAGAATGATGCTGACTATTAAACAGGAGGGAATCCTGCGAGCTGTTGTTGGTGTAATTTCCTGGAACGAACTGAACTATCAGGCTATGAATTAAAAAGCAATATAAATACTGACAAGTCCATTTTCACACTTGGCCTTTAATCGTCACTTTGCCTTTATCCATCCTGACAGCAGACTCTGGTAGTCATTCATTCTTTAACTTTAACGATTCTAAAGACAAAATGATACACCACACAATAATCACAACACTTCTTTTACACTGTCAGGTTGAGAGAAAACTAGTAGAACTGGCAATAACAAAATGATTTACCCGACTCAATAGGGCTGTCGTGCACCATTCTAAAAGTTAGCTACTGAGAATCGTAATTACAATCACATAAAGCACAAGACTCAAGTACTATACAGTGAGAGATGTTTTGTCTGTGAAGAAAATTCACTGCTTCATATTTTTGAGTCTTGCCTCACTTTTTTTTAATACACCATCAAACGCCATAAAGTATTTGTGTTGGTGAAAAGCTCATCTATTCAGCTGATGTGGTTTCAAGGTAAATAATGTGCTGTCTGTCCACTCTCACCATGGATCATACAAAACCTCTCTTTCATTGCACAGAGAAAGGCTCTGTCAATGACTGAAATAGTGTTTGGAAATGGAGCTTCCCTTCCACATACAAATTTGGAGCTGCCGAACTGCATTCATCAGCTCAGACGCCGTTCCGAGTTTGCAGCCATTTTCTGCACGGAAAAGAAACAGTGCCAAACAATCGCAAAAGCTCAATGAACAATATGCTCAGGAAAGGAATTAATGGCCAGCTTCATGAATTCAAGGATGTGCTGCTGCTATTGTTTCGGTCAATGGAAAAGCAGGTCACTGAACAAATTTTAACTCTTCCCCTAAAACGTATGGAAACACAGGGGGAAAGTGACTTCCACTCAGGAGGAGGAATATCAGATAGGGGGCGCTTTTGCAATAGGGTTAATGGGGTGTCAAGGGTCAGTGCAGGTTGAGACTGTTGGAGTGCGCTTCAGAAATGGCAGTAATGGGAGGAGCGAGCGACACAATGGTGCCATACCTAACATCCATAAAACACACAAAGTCCTACCAATTCTGACCAGTGAAGAATCCAGACTATCTGAGCTCCATAAGTTGGTATGCAGGGTGTTCCAGCGGCTGAAAGCCTCGGACATGGACCAAACAGTTCAATTACACAAGAATATAGGAACAGGAGTAGATCATTCAGCCCCTCGAGCCTGTTCCACAATTTAATGACAACATGGCTGTCTGTGGTCTAACTCCATATTACTGCCTTGGGTCCTCTTCCTGATGCCTTTACTTGTGAAAAAGTTATCTATCTCAGATTGAAAATTAACAACTGATCAAGCATCAAATGTTATTTGTGGGAGTCAGCTCCAACATTGATCATCATTTGTGTATCAAGTGCTTCCTATCATCTTGACTGCACAGTCTGGCTATAATTCTCAGACTATGGCCCTAATGAATGGAACTAGATAATCTTTATCTAACCTGTCTTTTCCTGCTAACTGCAGAGAAGTCACATAAATTTCAGGACAATGTTCAGCCTAGTGACGATAAAAGTAAAGATTTTGCAATCTGAGGCCGTTCCCTTCCTGATAGGAAGAACATTAATGAATCAGATGAGTTTTTTTCAACAACCTATAATGGTTTCAAAGTCATCATTAGGTCCTTGATTCCAGATTTTTAAAAAAACTTGCGAGGAGATCTCAGCTATCTGTAAGAATAATAGGGTGGTTATGGTAGGGGATTTTAACTTTCCAAACATCGACTGGGACTACCATAGTGTTAAAGGTTTAGATGGAGAGGAATTTGTTAAGTGCATACAAGACAATTTTCTGATTCAGTACGTGGATGTACCTACTAGAGAAGGTGCAAACCTTGACCTACTCATGGGAAATAAGGCAGGGCAGGTGACTGACGTGTCAGTGGGGGAGCACTTTGGGGCTAGTGACCATAATTCTATTAGATTTAAAATAGTGATGGAAAAGGATAGACCAGATCTAAAAGTTGAGGTTCTAAATTGGAGAAACACCAATTTTGACGGTTTAGGCACGAACTTTCGAAAGCTGATTGGGGGCAGATGTTTGCAGGTAAAGGGACGGCTGGAAAATGGGAAGCCTTTAGAAATGGGATAACAAGAATCGAAAGAAAGTATATTCCTGTCAGGGTGAAAGGAAAGGCTGGTAGGTATAAGGAATGCTGGATAACTAAAAAAAATGATGGTTTGGTTATGAAAAAGAAGGAAGCATATGTCAGGTATAGACAGGATAGATCGAGTGAATCATTAGAAGAGTATAAAGAAAGTAGGAGTATACTTAAGAGGGAAATCAGGACGGCAAAAAGGGGACATGAGATAGTTTTGGCAAATAGAATTAAGGAGAATCCAAAGAGTTTTTACAAATACATAAAGGACAAAAGGGTAAGTAGGGAGAGAATAGGGCCCCTCAAAGATCAGCAAGGCGGCCTTTGTGTGGAGCTACAGAAAATGGGGGAGATACTAAATAAGTATTTTGCATCTGTATTTACTGTGGAAAAAGATATGGAAGGTATAGACTGTAGGGAAATAGATGGTGACATCTTGAAAAATGTCCATATTACAGAGGAGGAAGTACTGGATGTCTTGAAACGGATAAAGATGGATAAATCCCCAGGACCTGATCAGGTGTACCCGAGAACTCTGTGGGAAGCTAGAGAAGTGATTGCTGGGCCTCTTGTTGAGATATTTGTATCATTGATAGTCACAGGTGAGGTGCCGGAAGACTGGAGGTTGGCAAATGTGGTGCCACTGTTTAAGAAGGGTGGTAAGGACAAGCCAGGGAACTGAAGACCAGTGAGCCTGACCTCAGTGGTGATCAAGTTGTTGGAGGGAGTCCTGAGGGACAGGGTGTACATGTATTTGGAAAGGCAAGGACTGATTAGGGATAGTCAACATGGCTTTGTGTGTGGGAAATCATGTCTCACAAACTAGATTGAGTTTTTTGAATAAGTAACAAAGAGGATTGATGAGGGCAGAGCGGTAGATGTGATCTACGTGGACTTCAGTAAGGCGTTTGACAAGGTTCCCATGAGAGACTGATTAGCAAGGTTAGATCTCACGGAATACAGGGAAAGCTAGCCATTTGGAGACAGAACTGGTTCAAAGGTAGAAGACAGAGGGTGGTGGTGGAGGGTTGTTTTTCAGACTGGAGGCCTGTGATCTGTGGAGTGCCATAAGAATCGGTGCTGTGTCCTCTAACTTTTGTCATTTACGTAAATGATTTGGATGCGAGCATAAGAGGTACAGTTAGTAAGTTTGCAGATGACACCAAACTTGGAGTGTAGTGGAAGCGAAGAGGGTTACCTCTGATTACAACAGGATCTTGACCAGATGGGACAATGTGCTGAGAAGTGGTAGATGCTGTTTAATTCAGATAAATGTGAGGTGCAGCATTTTGGGAAAGCAAATTTTAGCAGGACTTATACACTTAATGGTAAGGTCCTAGGGAGTGTTGCTGAACAAAGAGACCTTGACATGCAGGTTCATAGCTCCTTGAAACTAGAATCGCAGGTAGATAGGATAGTGAAGAAGGCATTTGGTATGCTTTCCATTATTGGTCAGAGTATTGAGTACAGGAGTTGGGAGGTCATGTTGCAGCTGTATAGGAAATTGGTTAGGCCACTGTTGGAATATTGCATGCAATTCTGGTCTCCTTCCTATCAGAAAGATGTTGTGAAATTTGAAAGGGTTCAGAGGAAATTTACAAGGATGTTGCCAGGGTTGGAGGATTTGAGCTACAGGGAGAGGCTGAACAGGCTGGGACTGTTTTCTCTGGAGCGTTGGAGGCTGAGGGGTGACCTTATAGAGGTTTACAAAATTATGAGGGGCACGGATCGAGTAAATAGGCAAAGTCTTTTCCCTGGGGTCGGGGAGTCCAGAACTAGAGGGCATAGATTAGATTACTTGAATTATTAGATTAGATTGCCTACAGTGTGGAAACAGGCCCTTCGGCCCAACAAGTCCACACTGACCCTCCGAAGAGCAACCCATCCAGACCTATTCCCTTACTCCTAACACTATGGACAATTTAGCATGGCCAATTCACCTGACTTGCACATCTTTAGACTGTGGGAGGAAATCCACGCAGACACGGGGAGAATGTGCAAACCCCACACAGACAGTTGCCTGAGGCAGAAATTGGACCCGGGTCTCTGGCACTGTGAGGCAGCAGCGCTAACCACTGTGCCACTGTGCCGCCCACAAAGGTTTAGGGTGAGAGGGGAAAGATACAAAAGAGATCTAAGGGGCAACATTTTGACACAGAGTGTGGTACATTTATCGAGTGAGCTGCCAGAGGAAGTGGTGGAGGCTGGTACTATTGCAACATTTAAGAGGCATTTAGATGGGTATATGAATAGGAAGGGTTTAGAGGGATAAGGGCCGGGTGCTGGCAGGTGGGACTCGATTGGGTTGGGATATCTGTTGGCATGGACAGGTTGGACTGAAGGGTCTGTTTCCATGCTGTACATCCCTATGACTCTATGACTCTAATTGACTTCAAATTCCACCATCTATCACGGCAGGCTTCAAAACTTGGTCCCCAGGACATTTCCAGGATCTCTGGATAATTAGTTTAGTGCTAATGCCATCAGGTCAATGGTTCCTCTTGAATGAATGCATGATAGAATTGAAAAAGGGTATGAAAGAGAAAAATAAAAACTGTTTGATAACCAACCAAACCATTACCAATGTGCATTTTGATGCTCAGTCCAAAGTCCTACCTGTGACTGTCACCACCACAGTGGCCTGTATTTCCTTTCAGTTCCTCTAATTCTGTCAGAAGTTACACAATACCAGGTTTTAGTCCAACAGGTTTATTTGAAATCACAAGCTTTTGGAGCGCTGCTATAACTCTAAACTGATGTTGTGTGACTTTTGATTTTGTCCACCCCTGTGGACATTCTGCACATTCACATTATTTCCTTTGTTTTGTTGTCAAAGGGAGTAAAACAGTTGAGTGCATTTGTTCTCCACTAGTGCACCTGCGGAGATTCAGGAACTGTTGGAAATGGCTCACTCGATGCATTTTGGTTCTCAAGTACTGTACCCCAATTTTAGACCCTCTAGCTCTCAGATTCTATACCTCTTCATTGCTTCCATATGCCCCTCATACTCCTTTCCTAATTCCTGTTACCAATTGTCATCATCATTTAGATGTTCGTGCCAACTCTTGCCACCTCACCCATTATGTAGCCTGGAACCAAATGGAAGTTCATCAAATAAAGTTTCAAAATCTATTATAAATTCCACTATGCAAATATAATGGAAAAAAGGTTCCATTTATGAAAGCCTACACAATTTCTTTTCATAATGATTTATTTCTCATAAAAACAAGCCTCAATTCATATTTCAGATCAAAGGCAACAAATCCTATAATAACATATTTCAGCTGTCAAAAAAAACATTGAACTCAAACCTCAGGCGACTCTCTGTGTGGAGTTTGCACATTCTCACCATGACTGCGTGGGTTTCCTTCGGGTGCTCTGGTTTCCTCCCACAGTCCAAAAATGTGCAGGTTAGGTGAATTGGCCATGCTAAATTGCCCATAGTGTTAGGTGAAGGGGTAAATGTAGGGGAATGGGTCTGGGTGGGTTCGCTTCGGCGGGTCGGTGTGGACTTGCTGGGCCGAAGGGCCTGTTTCCACACTGTAAGTAATCTAATCTAATCTAATCTCACTGATGAGATAACTACGTATTTTGGAAGATGAAACTGAGGACTGCAAATGCTGGAGATTAGAGTTGAGAGTCATCCGAGGAGCAAGAAAATCGACGTTTCGGGCAAAAGCCCTTCATCAGGCTTTTGTATTTTGGAAGCCAGCCAAGCATTCATAAGAATTTCTTTAGAATATGTTAAAGCTATTAAAACCACTTTATCATGATAACTCTCACTGATATGCGCAGCTTGCTTTTGTTCAACTTAGATCGAATTCAAATTTAAATTTAGTGTGACTTAAGTCCCTTGCAGCAGGCTGTTTAAACATCGCACTGAGCTGAAGTAAACTTGCTGAAATAGAGTTTCTCTGAAATGTGAATTCAGTGCCAGCTCCTTTTTGTATTGGTCAAAATGAGCTCAGATGGAAGGGGGAGTGGTATTTTGACTTTGCATTCCACCTGCCATTTCTGCCAAATTCTCCATGACTTCTAAAATTCCAGATTTTATCCTTGAAATGTAATTTCATAGCTCTCTGATTACTTTTTAAAACTCTTTCTGTCATCCTTTTGCTTTCTCAGTGAACAATGGCATGATCAATCAAACAGACATGTTTCTAAGTTTATGGGCAGAAAGATGGTTACATACAAAAGATATTAGTTAATGTGCTTTACATTTCGTCTTTCATCTCTCCTGAAACTTTTGAAAACAACGGCAAAAGGCTCAAATTGCATCCTAACGAGGGACATTAGTCATTGAGGAGAAAGTGAGGTCTGCAGATGCTGGAGATCAAAGTTGAAACTTTATTGCTGGAACAGCATAGCAGGTCAGGCAGCATCCAGGGAACAGGAGATTCGACGTTTCGGGCACAGGCCCTTCTTCAGGAATGATTCCTGAAGAAGGGCCTGTGCCCGAAACGTCGAATCTCCTGTTCCCTGGATGCTGCCTGACCTGCTGTGCTGTTCCAGCAATAAAGTTTCAACATTAGTCATTGACAATAGGTTGATTGTGGTAGCAGCCCATGTGATGTCAAGGCCTGGTGTATGTGGGTAGGAAGAAGGATGTGGGAGAAGGTGCTTGGGCCCTAGAATGGTTAAACTTGGTATTGAATCGAGGAGGCTGCATCAGGATCGGTGCTGGGCCCTCTACTTTTTCTCATTTACATAAATGATTTGGATGCGAGCATAAGAGGTACAGTTAGTAAGTTTGCAGATGACACCAAAATTGGAGGTGTAGTGGACAGCGAAGAGGGTTGCCTCAGATTACAACAGGATCTGGACCAGATGGGCAAATGGGCTGAGAAGTGGCAGATGGAGTTTAATTCAGATAAATGCGATGTGCTGCATTTTGGGAAAACAAATCTTAGCAGGACTTATACACTTAATGGTCTGGTCCTTGGGAGTGTTGCTGAACAAAGAGACCTTGGAGTGCAGGTTCATTGCTCCTTAAAAGTGGAGTCACAGGTAGATAGGATAGTGAAGAGGGCGTTTGGTATGCTTTCCTTTATTGGCCAGTGTATTGAGTACAGGAGTTGGGAGGTCATGTTGCGGCTGTTCAGGACATTGGTTAGACCACTGTTGGAATATTGCGTGCAATTCTGGTCTCCTTCCTATCGGAAAGATGTTGTGACACTTGAAAGAGTTCAGAAAAGATTTACAAGGATGTTGCCAGGGTTGGAGGATCTGAGCTACAGGGAGCGGCTGGACAGGCTGGGGCTGTTTTCCCTGGAGCGTCGGAGGCTGAGGGGTGACCTTATAGAGGTTTACAAAATTATGAGGGGTATGGATAGGATAAATAGACAAAGTCTTTTCCCTGGGGTCGGGCAATCCAGAACTAGAGGGCATAGGTTTAGGGTAAGAGGGGAAAGATATAAAAGAGACCTAAGGGGCAACTTTTTCATACAGAGGGTGGTACGTGTATGGAATGAGCTTCCAGATGGGTATATGAATAGGAAGGGTTTGGAGCGATATGGGCCGGGTGCTGGCAGGTGGGACTAGATTGGGTTGGGATACCTTGTCGGCATGGAGGGGTTGGATCGAAGGGTCTGTTTCCATGCTGTACATCTCTATGACTCTGTGACTCTATCATTCGACATTCTGACAAGAAACGTCCTTTTCCTTTCCAGCGTTAAGGAGAAGATGTAACAACTTAGAGATACCCATGCACTTCTGGAACTTTCCTTCCTTCCCCTTCCTTCTGACTCCATCAACTTTCCCAATCCCACCTGCTGTTGTGTCTTCCCTCAGCCTTGCAGTATTCTGCTCTCTGATGTTGAACTTTCTGTACTCAGCAGTTAAAGTCTCAGTTTTATCCCTCTACACCCTCACCTCAATGCATTTTGGACACAATATGAGGGTGAACTTCTCTTCCATCACTTTCTTTGGACAAGAGTCCTCTCCCTGTGCCACAAATCTCTTCCCCTGGCTTCAACCCTTTCCCTTCACCCGAACCCCTCCCTCTGGCCTTTCACCTGCACTTGACCTGCTCATTGAAAACTGTCAACGTGACATCGGTTGCCTTAATTTCTCTGACCCCACACTCCCACCTTTCCCATTCCAACCTCGCTCCCTCTGAACTGACTGTACTCCATGCTTTCAGATCCTACCATAACTTTGTAATCAAATCATAAATGACTGGAAAAAGTCAGCAGGCCGAGGAGCATCTTTGGAGAGAAAGCAAAGTTAACATTTCGGATCCAGTGACTCTTCAGAACTGATTTCGTCATCAAGCTTACTGATAAGATTTGTGTTGGTGTGGTCTGGTACACTGATCTCTGCATTGCTGAGGCTGAGCTCCAGCTCACAGCACAGAAGGTGTAACAACTGCCCATCTACTTCCTCCCTCCTCACTAACCAAGACCCCAGAAACACCTTCCAGACAGAATGCAGAGCTTTACCTTCACTTCACTCAATCTATTCTACTGCATTCACTGCTCACAATAACGTCTCATCTGCATTGTGGAGATAAAGTGCAAACTGGGCAACCATTTTGCAGAACACCTACGTTCTATCTGCAAAAGTGAGCCAAAGCTTCCAGTTGCCTGCCATTTCAGCACATGACCCTGTTCCCTGCCCAACATCTCTGTCTCAGGTTTGCTGCAGTCCTCCAGTGAAGCTCAGCGCAAGCTGGAAGAACGGTACCTCATTTTCCACTTAGGAATCCTGCACTGTTCTGGAGTGAATATCAAATTAAATAATTTTCAGCTTGAGCTTTTCCTCGCATCTCTTTGTCCCAAGCCCCATACAGCAGACCATATACATGGGCTGCTCCCACAAATGACCACTCTCAGCCACTAATGATCCCCATTAGCAGATATTCATTCTCCCAAGCTGGCCATTTTCTGTTCCTTTGCCTGGGCTCCATGCCCATCTATACTTTACTCCACCCCCTCTCCCCATCCCATCCTCAGAAAAAAAACAACCTTTTCCAAGCTATTGATTCTGAAGAAGAGTTACTGGAACCAAAAATGTCAACTCTGCTTTCTATCTGAAGACCTGCTTAGCTTTTCGAACAATTTCTGCTTTTGCTTCGTGATTTTAACCAGTTTTAGTGCAAAACAGATCCTTAGATAATCTAGAAGACAACAGACTGACTGACTGTAGAAATAGGTGACCCTGAGGCATTGACAATGGGTGTTTAACATGCAGTTCTTGTGGTTAGTATGATGCACACCAACAGCAGTATCAACTTACCATTGGAGAGTGGGGACATTTTGAGAGATAGATTGTGACTAACTAACCTTCAAAGTTTCCAAGATGAGATTGTTCAGAACATTACAGTGTGAAAAATGTTCCGAAAGTAAAGAATTGAGAAAGTATACTCAAATGGACTGTTCCTGAAAGGACTCAAGACAAATAAGCCATCTGTGAAATGTACCTTTTGAGTATGTAAATTGAAGTACAAAGGAAAATTTTTCATAGTTGGTTGGAGAGTTCAAAAGATTGAGAATGACTCTCTTATACAGATTAATAACGTGCACTACACATGAATATAACCTGCAGTGTTTACACCACTATTAAATGTCATGTACTGGAGCTGTGTCTCGGAGAGATCCCAGTAGGTAGCAAGAGGGCCCTGGATTGATTGTGTGTATTGCCTTTTTTGGAATCCATGCAGAATATTTTACTTGGGGATTTAAATCTTTGAACACAACAAGAAAATATAAAACAAAATTCTTGTCTTATGCCAGATATTGTATTCCAATTTTTGTTAAGAATATGATAGCTCCAAAGTTTAGTTGTAATTTACCCTTTCAATTTGGTAGTTAAATCTTAGTCAAACACTTCCACATGCCGATTTCCAAGTAGTATTACTTAAAACCCACTCCTGATAGGAGCGTAGGATTGTGGGATTGCCTTTATGTACACTGCCAAGATCAGGATCAGATGGGAGATTTCACCTCGTCCCATCAGATTTTCCCCCACAAATCTCTAAATTTCTCTTACTGACCAATCAGGTGAGATCAAGAGATAAGACAAATAAAGATGTATTTACATTCAAAATTTCTAAATGCCTGAGAAACGAGAGTAGATGTGGAAGGGGTGAACCTTCATATTATGTCATGTAGCCATGCCAAATTGAAGATTGTCATTTTCATTCCTGATAGAAACAACAGCTGATTGTGCCACAGTGATACTATCACTTGGATTGGGATTTTTTTTTAAAAAACTTGCATTTATGCAGCACCTTTCATGACCTCAGAAGGTTCTGAAGCATTTTGCAGCCAATGGACTGCTTTTTTCTCACAATGTTGTAACACAGGAAAGTTTGCAACCAATTTACAAACCTAAAGTTCCCACATACAGAAGTTAATTGTGACTAGGAGACCTGTTTTTATGAGACTGAGGGATATATTGGAGGAGAAAGTGAGGACTGCAGATGCTGGAGATCAGAGCTGAAAATGTGTTGCTAGAAAAGCGCAGCAGATCAGGCAGCATCCAAGGAGCAGGAGAATCAACGTTTCGGGCATGAGCCCTTCTTCAGGAATGAGGAAAGTGTGTCCAGCAGGCTAAGAAATAAGGTAAGGAGGAGGGACTTGGGGGAGGGGCATTGGAAATGGGATAGGTGGAAGGAGGTTAAGGTGAGGGTGGTAGGCCGGAGTGGGGGTGGGGGCAGAGAGGTCAGGAAGAAGATTGCAGGTTAGGAAGGTGGTGCTGAGTTCGAGGGTTGGGACTGAGACAAGGTGGTGGGAGGGGAAATGAGGAAACTGGAGAAATCTGAGTTCATCCCTTGTGGTTGGAGGGTTCCTAGGCGGAAGATGAGGCGCTCTTCCTCCAGCTGTCGTGTTGCCATGGTCTGGCGATGGAGGAGTCCAAGGACCTGCATGTCCTTGGTGGAGTTGAAGTGTTGAGCTACGGGGTGATTGGGTTGGTTGGTCCGGGTGTCCCAGAGGTGTTCTCTGAAACGTTCCGCAAGTAGGCGGCCTGTCTCCCCAATATAGAGGAGGCCACATTGGGTGCAGCTGATGCAGTAAATGATGTGGGTGGAGGTGCAGGTGAATTTGTGGCGGATATGGAAGGATCCCTTGGGGCCTTGGAGGGGAGTAAGGGGGGAGGTGTGGGTGCAAGTTTTGCATTTCTTGCGGTTGCAGGGGAAGGTGCTGGGAGTGGAGGTTGGGTTGGTGGGGGGTGTGGACCTGATGAGGGAGTCACGGAGGGAGTGGTCTTTTCAGATCATTGATAGGGGAGGGGAAGGAAATATATCCCTGGTGGTGGGGTCCGTTTGGAAGTGGCGGAAATGATAATGGATGATACGATGTATATGGAGGTTGGTGGGGTGGTAGGTGAGGACCAGTGGGGTTCTGTCCTGGTGGCGATTGGAGGGGCGGGGCTCAAAGGCGGAGGAGCGGGAAGTGGAGGAGATGCGGTGGAGAGCATCGTCGATCACGTCTGGGGGGAAATTGCGGTCTTTGAAGAAGGAGACCATCTGGGTTGTATGGTATTGGAACTGGTCCTCCTGGGAGCAGATGCGGCAGAGACGAAGGAATTGGGAATATTTCCTCATTTCCTCATTTCCCCTCCCCCCACCTTTTCTCAGTCCCAACCCTCGAACTCAGCACCACCTTCCTAACCTGCAATCTTCTTCCTGACCTCTCCGCCCCCACCCCCACTCCGGCCTATCACCCTCACCTTAACCTCCTTCCACCTATCGCATTTCCAACGTCCCTCCCCCAAGTCCCTCCTCCCTACCATTTATCTTAGCCTGCTGGACACACTTTCCTCATTCCTGAAGAAGGGCTCATGCCTGAAACATCGATTCTCTTGCTCCTTGGATGCTGCCTGACCTGCTGTGCCTTTCCAGCAACACATTTTCAGCTCGGAGGGATATATTGGTCAAGACACCAAGGATAAGTCCCCTCATCTACGTCTAATAGTAGCATTGAGTCTTTTACATCTACCTTAGAGAGCAGACAAAGCCTTGATTTAGCATTTCATCCAAACAATAGCATCCCTGTTTCTCAGTCAACTTTGAAGTTATGCTGAAGTCTCTGCAAGTCTTCCAACCCTAAATACAGGTTCTGGTCTTTTGACTGTAATTGCAAAATCAGCCGTTATATTGTAACCCCACATTTTCAACTCAGTCCTTGAATACGTTAAAAGCTGTGTAAGTAAAGATGGCTGTTTGATTGTTGACTTCGTATTAGTCTGGATGTGGTTATCAGGAGTGGTGCATTAGTCTTGGTCCTTATTGGATTTTTTTTCAATTAAGTTCACTATCCTGCAGACAAATTACTGTTTCATTTAATCAATGTATGTTCATTAAGATAGTTTATCATTCATCCATTGTCTCATTAGCCTTTGTTCACATCTATGTTGTCTTATAGGTTTACAGTTAATCCTTCTGAGTTTACTCAATGTGTATTCTTCCCCAGTTAAAAAAAGACAACAGCTGCTCCATTAACATACTTACTTTAAGTGTCAGGCCAGTGCTGCCATTAGTAACTGTTCACTTAATTGTTCCTATTGACAACATAATTTGAGAAAACAGAGATGAGGCAATAAATAGTCAAACGAGACTTAACTTCAGTTAGTTGTTGCAAAAGGGAGATAGGTGCATCTGATACAATAAAATGTGATACTTGCATTTTTAAGCTCTTTTCAGAATCATAAAGTCAGATTTATTCTGAAGCATTGAAAAACATCCTATGGCACATCACATTTGTGCTGGTCAAAAATAACCACCTAACTAGTCTAATCCATGGCAGAAAGTTCCAAATTCCCACTATCCTCTGGGTGAAACGTTTTTCCTCATATCTCCACTAAACCTTCTGCCCTTTATCTTAAATCCATGCCCCCAGTCTTTGATCTCTCCTTCCTGTTTACCCCATCTATGACCCTCACCATTTGATATTCCTCAATCATGCCCCCTCTCAGTCTCCTCTGCTCTAACAAAAACAACTCAATTTGTCCAATCCCACTTCATATGTAAAGCTCTCCAGCCCATGTAACATCCTGGTGGATCTCCTCTCCAATGCTACCACATCCTTCCTCTAATGAGCATTCCAAAATTGCACACTGTGCTCCAGCTGTAGTTTATTTATTTTGCAGTTACCTCTTGTTGAGATAGTTCAGCTGATGAGGACTTAATGTGGGATCTGCACTGTTTTGTTAAACATTCATTGAAGCTAGTAACACACTCAGATTTTATCCAGACTCATGAGTGCAATTTAACGACATTATTATTGATTCAGATAAATATCCTGATAGGAAACGCAGCTAAAGCTGGTAACAAGTTACATTTATATTATACCAGTAACATGTTCCATATCACACAAGAGCATTCCTGGTCATCTTCAAATAGTGCTGTGGGCAAGCAAGAGTGCAAACTTGGGACATCTTTGAAGGCACTATTTAAGAAGGGTGGTAAGGACAAGCCAGAGAGCTATAGACTGTTGAGCCTGACCTCAGTGGTGGGCAAGTTGTTGGAGGGAGTCCTGAGGGACAGGATGTACATGTATTTGGAAAGGCAAGGACTGATTAGGAATAGTCAGCATGGCTTTGTGCATGGGAAATCATGTCTCACAAACTTGATTGAGTTTTTTGAAGAAGTATCAAAGAGAATTGATGAGGGCAGAGTGGTAGATGTGATCTATATGGACTTCAGTAAGGTGTTCAACAAGGTTCCCCATGGGAGACTGATTAGCAAGGTTAGATCTCACGGAATACAGGGAAAGCTCGTCATTTAGATACAGAACTGGCTCAAAGCTGGAAGACAAAGGATGGAAGGTTGTTTTTCAGACTAGAGGCCTGTGACCAGTGGAGTGCCACAAGGATCAGTGCTGGGTCTACTACTTTTCATCATTTATATAAATGATTTCAATGTGAGCAGAAGAGGTATAGTTAGTAAGTTTGGAGATGACACCAAATTTGGAGGTGTAGTGGACAGCGAAGAGGATTACCTCAGATTACAACAGGATCTGGACCAGATGGGCCAATAGGCTGAGATGTGTCAGAAGGAGTTTAATTCAGATAAATGTGAGGTGCTGCATTTTGGGAAAGCAAATATTGGCAGGACTTATACACTTAATGGTAAGGTCCTAGGGAGTGTTGCTAAACAAAGAGACCTTGGAGTGCAGGTTCATAGCTCCTTGAAAGTGGTGTCGCAGTTAGATAGGATAGTGAAGAAGGCATTTGGTATACTTTCCTTTATTATTCAGAGTATTGAGTACAGGAGTTGGGACATCATGTTGCGGCTATATATGGCATTGGTTAGGCCACATCGGAAAGATGTTGTGAAAGTTGAAGATTTACAAGGATGTTGCCAGGGTTGGAGTATTTGAGCTATAGGGAGAGGCTGAACAGGCTGGGGCTGTTTTCCCTGGAGTGTCAGAGGTTGAGGGGTGACCTTATAGAGGTTTCCAAAATTATGAGGGGCATGGATAGGGTAAATAGGCAAAGTCTTTTCCCTGGTGTCAGGGAGTCCAGAACTAGAGGGCATAGGTTTATACTGAGAGGGGAAAGATATAAAAGAGACTTACGGGGCAACTTCTTCACACAGAGGGTAGTACGTGATGGAATGAGCTGGCAGAGGAAGTGGTGGAGGCTGGTACAATTGCAACATTTAAGAAGCATTTGGATGGGTTTATGAATTCCTCCTCCCTACCTTTTATCTTAGCCTGCTTGGTACACCTTCCTCATTCCTGAAGAAGGGCTTATGCCCGAAATGTCGATTCTCCAGCTCCTTGGATGCTGCCTGACCTGCTGCGCTTTTCCAGCAACACATTTTTCAGCTCTGATCTCCAGCATCTGCAGTCCTCACTTTCTCCTAGGTATATGAATAGGAAGGGTTTGGAGGGATATGGGCCGGGTGCTGGCAGGTGGAACTAGATTGGGTTGGGGTATCTGGTCGGCATGGACGGGTTGGACCGAAGGGTCTGTTTCCATGCTGTACATCTCTATGACTCTATGACTCTATGCAAAGTCTCCAACAGTGCAATTCTTTACTGATATTGTGATGATCAGCTTAAAGCTTTTACTCAAGTCTCTAGAGTGGAACTTGAACCAACTAATCTGCTGACACACAGTTCAGTGTTCTGCTGTCCATTCACAAATAATCAGACTGACTTTTGCATTCCATATATCTCTATACCTGTTTTGTCCTTCTGTGTGGGATGTTTTCATCAGCCAGAAAATTACATTAATCCGCTCGTTCCAATCGAAATCCAGACTCACAGGAATTCCCTTAAGGTTTCTACTTTACATCCTTAAATCCCTTAAAAAGCAAGATCAATACCACTACTAATGCCTCAAGCAAAGGTTCCAAACAAACTGCACTGCACATTGTAGAAAAATACAAATATAGAACAAACATCAGAAACTTATTGATAAATATCCATGAAGTTGGTAATAATTTGAGTTCTGCAGCAAACATGGAATTATTTGTAAGGGTTACAAGACTTTTGGTATAAAAATAAGTTATTTACCGAAAGCACAAAGCATGATTTTTGAACAAATAAATCATAGACTAAATTCTGCTGAAGTGTTACTGAAAATGAACAAGTCACATAAGGAAAGACTTATGGGGGTAGTTATACCTTGTATCCTGTATTCTGTACCCTACATCTTGTAGATCCTGCTAAGCTTGCTGTTAATATTCATTTACAATCTAAACATCTATCAATTAACTACAAGAATCATGCCACAAAGTTTCACATTTTTAAGCAAAAGCAAACTATATTGCTTCTATAAAGATAAATTAAACAATGCAAGCACCACATTCATGACATTCAAGGCTATGGGCACAGCACTGGAAAGTGGGGCTAGTGTAGATTTAGTGCAACGTTGGTGGTACAAAACTGATGGGTCAAATGGCATATTCTGTGCTAGAGGATTCCATGATTCAACAACCTAATGCCATTGCTTAGAAAGATTTGTGTCATAAATGTAAAACTCCATTTTACTTCACTTAAAGAATTCCTTCATGCGTGACATGAATCCATGTAAGATTCTGTAAATCCCTAGAAATAGAATCAGTCTGAACATTGGGCCACAGATAGCCTCACACAGGGCACCTCACACCTTCAATGCATTATCTGAGCTCACATGGCACCGATTGTTAAAGTTCACTTGAGAATGTAACTTTAAAAAAGTTCTGGGATTTACATATGAAAGAACTGAAACCAGCATGGTCATCCTAAAAGATGAGAGACTTAACAAACAATTCAAGTCTTTTTCGATGTATAATTTCAGTTACATCACACTGTAAACTTTTATTATAAATTCTGTGTCTTACGATCTTATTCTCCACAACTACCTAATGAAGGAGCAGCACATTGAAAGCTAGTGCTTCCAAATAATCCTGTCGGACTGTAACCTGGTGTTGTGTGATTTTTAATTTTTAACCAGTCCAACACTAGCACCTCCAAATCATGACACAAATCTTGAAGGTTTATTCACATCTTGTCTGGGATCAAACCAAACCTGAGCTCTGCAGGTTTCAGTCTGATTTCTCAGTATTCCTTCGATTCTCCAAAGGACAAAATTCCATGAGCGTCTTTCCATTAGCTTTTGGCTCTGAGATGCTCTAATTGCTTTACTAATCTCATAACTCACAGCTCAGCCATGAGCCTCCCTGCAAAGTGGAAGCTAGAAGCATTAATAAACAGCACATTATCTTTGTAGAACAGAAAAAAACATGCATGCTTACTATAACTGTTTCAACTCAACAAAATAGATGAGTTATTCACTGGCTCACTTCTCAAGACGATTCCCTGACCAATGAAATATGACTGGGCTGGTTGACAATTTAGACAAAGCCAAGCAATTAACTGTCGATCAGCAGGGTGCATGCACCAGGACAATCACTGTATTGATCAGAGTCCACTTGCCAATTAACCAGCAATCTACTCTCATGCCACATTCATGTTGGTTTTCCCCTTGAGTTGATATTCTTGTGAATTGTCCTGATGAGAGCAGGATGAAAAGTTTAAATTAAAAGTAACATTTTCCAGCAATGTTTGGTTTTGTATCATCAAGTGATTATTGACATGAAAATGTTGATAGTTTAGAGGAGCTTCAGTAGATTGATTCCAGAGAGGAGGGGTTTGTCTTAGGAAGAGACAAAGAGTTTTGATGAGTGCGGGAGATCTAATTGAGGTCTATGAGATGCTAAAGAAGATTGTCAAAGTGCACCTAGAGAAGGTGTCTCCTTATATGGGACATTTGAGAAGTTCATTGAGAGGTCACTGTTTTTGGATAAATGCATTTAAAACAGAGATGGTGAGGAATTACCTCGCTCAAAGGTTTTGAATCCATGGAATATGCTATCCTAGATTGCGGTGGATGGCAGGTCTTTGAAGTTAAGGGGGAGATAAATGGGGCTAATAGTTAGCAATGGGGTGGAAGGATTCTGGAGAGCAGACAGGAAAATGGAGCTGAGGCTGAGATTTGATCAGTCATGATTATGTTAAATGGCAGAGCAAGCTCAAGGGGCTGAATTCCCTCCTCCTGCTTCTAGTTGTTATACTCTTCAGTAATTTAGATCATTTGAATAGAAGCATTAAAGTAATGAAATATAGAATGATTGACATTTGAAAGGAAGGGCCAGCAAAGTGTCCAATAGTGAAAGTATGGATAGGTTATGTTTCTTTGCAATAAAAGTCACTACCACAGGAATAAAGAAATAAGGTTTTGTGTATGACATATTTTGCTGCAAGTCCATGTTACTCTGCATTCCTCAATAAAAGCAGAATAATTCATGAAGCATATGCATTATGAGAACTCACAAAATTGGAAATAGGACCAGGATTAGACCATTCACATCTTTGAACCTTCAATGAAATCACAGCTGATCTAATTCTACACCATTTTCCTGTACCATGCCTTTATCCTATGACATTAATATATAGAAATCTAGCAATCATAGTCTTGAACACATTCAATGACTCAGTGTCAACAACGCTTTGGGACAGAGAATTCTAAAAGTTCAACACCCTTTTAGAATACAGCATGCAATTCTGGTCACCTTTCTACAGGAAAGACATTGATAAACTTGTGAGGGCACAGAAAGATTTATAAAGATGTTGCTAGCACTGGAGAGTTTGAGTTACAGGGAGAGGCTGAATAGACTGGGGTTATTTTCCCTTGAGTGTCAGGGGCTGAAGAGTCACCTTCTAGAAGACTATAAAATCATGAGGAGCATGGATAGGGGGAATAGACAAGGTCTTATTCCTGGGGTGGGGGAGTCCAGAACGAGAGGGCATTGGTTTAGGGTGGGAGGGGAAAGATTTAAAAAAGACCTGAGGGGTAACTTGTTCATGCAGAGGATATGTGTGTACAGGATAAGCTGCCAGAGGATGTGGTGGAGGCTGGTACAATTGCAGCATTTGAAAGGCATCTGGATGGGTATATGAATAGGAAGGGTTTAGAGGAATATGGGCCAAATGCTGGCAAATGGGACTAGGTCAGATTGGGATGTCTGCTGGCATGGAGTGGTTGGACTGAAGAGCCTGTATCCGTGCCATATGACTCTGAGTGAAGACATTCCTCCTCATTTCAGTTTGGTCTGCCCCTTATTCCGAGAGTTTGTCCCTTGCTTCTGGACTCCCAGGGAATCATCCTTTCTACATAAACTCTCGATACATTTGTTCAAACCTTTCCTCAGGTAAAGCGACCAAATCTGCATTCAATATTTTAGATGTCATCTCACCAAGGCCCTATAAAACTGCAACAAAATATTTTACTCTTATCAGAAAAACAAAGAACTGCAGATGCTGCCAATCAGCAACAAAATCAAGAATTGCTAGAAAAACTCAGCAGGTCTGACAGTATCTGTGGAGAGGAAGCAGTGTTAACTTTTCGGGTCCAGTGATCCTCTTCAGCACTGAGTTCTGAACTCAGAAGTCTGAACTGGACCTGAAATGTTAACTCTGCTTTCTCTCTATAGATGCTGCCAGATCTGCTGAGTTTTTCTAGCAATTTCTGATTTTATATCTGTAATCATACTCAAATGTTCTTGTCATAAAGGTTGGTGTATTATTTGCCTTACTGATTGCTTGATGTAATTTCACCTTAACTCAGCAACTCATGAACAAAGACGCCCAAATTTGTTTAATGTTCAGCGCTTCTCAGACTCTCACAATTTAAGGAATACTCTGTATTTCAGTTTTTCCAACCAATGTAGATAACCTCACATTTCTCCACAGTGTATTCCATCTTTCAAAATCTTGCCCACTCACTTAGCCTCTCAAGATCCCCAGAAGTATGTTCGCAGTTCTCTGTCCTATCTAATTTTGTATCATCTGCAAAAATGGAAATATTAAATTTCATGCCCTTATTCAAATCATTGAGACAGCTCATGAAGAAAGATTGTGAATAAAGAATAAATATTTCTCATGCTCTATGATTGGCAACCATGCTTTACCTGTCAGGGTTGTAAGCTTGAACTTCCTTTGTTGATTGGTTGCTTTTTTCTCTTTTAAAATGCTCTCTAAAATCTTCACCTTTAACCAAACTTTGGTCAACAATCCTAATGTCTCCTTATTACAGGTCAGTGTCAGAGTCTAGTGATAATGCTCCTGTAAGGTTCCTTGATGGATAGCCATGCCTCAAGTGACATGAATAAAACAGATTATCTGCTCAGGATCTCACAGAGCTGATTGTGGTATTTGATGTATGCTAACTCTTGCCTGTGTACCTTCTCTGGAGCTTCTCAATTATTTCATTGCAAAATACTTTTCAAGGATATAAATGCAAAGCTTTAAAACAAAAGCTGAACATGTTTAAAGTCAAAAAAGATTTGTTCTGCTCTACATCAAAACCTTGCTTCTATATTTTCTTCCAGCTACAACTATAACTTTGATCTTTCTGTAAAAATATCTTGTGTAACCTCTGACAAATGCACAAACGGAAGGTTCACCAGTTATCACTTCATATTGATTCCTGTTTTGGTTTTGTAGCTCAGGGTTTAATCTCTGCCAAAACTGCACTGATTAAAAACTGCTTTCTATTTCTGGAGTGCAAGTTGAAATCTTTGTATGGATTAACATTCAAACTGAACTCTGTGCCTCAAGAGGCTGGTTTTAGTATGGGTTGTGGAAGGTCCCATCTCAGGTGGTTTCTCCTGTCTTATCTTGATATGTGAAGGTCATCTTTCATTGCCAAAGCATTGCTGTACCAGTCAATGGTCAACATCTCCTGTTACAACAATGATTTTGTTTTATGTCATAGGATATTTGGCTGTTGCAGGCAAGGTCAGAGTTGTTTTCCATCTCTAATTGTCCCAAAAGAAAGCAATAAGTTGCTTTCTTGAACTACTGAACCCCTTTTGGTGATACTTCTACAGTGCCAACCTAAGTATTTGACTGAGAGGCTTTGTGGATTGCGGTCCAGGGATTAGATGATCAAGATACATCAATTGCAAAAGATCATGTTGTTACAACTGCAAATATGGGAGATCTAAAATAGCCCCTTCAATTTGCAAGCCAGTGTCAATCAAGGCGCGATAGGCCCCATTTCAACCTGATAATGGCTATTCACTGAATCAAAGACCAATGCCCACTGGTGTGAGTGCTTACTGCTTAATTGATAAAATATTTATCCTTACTTGTCTTTGTGTCAAAACTAAAAACTGTCCACAGCATCTTTGACCATTCTCCATCGGATTTGCAAGTTGCACAAAATCTCTTCAATTCTGCACATTGGAGACTCGGTCCATCCATGAATGTTGTTAAAAAACACCCTGGACTTAGTCAGTCAATTAACCCACTTCTCCAATATGTCAAACAGAGTACGTTGCCCATGATCTACATATTGGGAGGCACCCATCTCAAAAGAAGCTACCATGATAAAGAGACCCGACACTGCACCAACTGAAGCATCAGCCTGAACTAACAGTCTCACAGGACTTCTCTCTTGTCTTCCATCTCAGCACGGACACAAAACCAGGAAGCTTTCATGGATGACAGCATCATCAGACAAGGGATGTCTATCTTGCTGTTTTGCACTGTTCTACATCAATCGAGCCATGTGCCGACAGACTATATGATAAACAGACTGCATGTGCCTCAACCGAAGGAAAACTTTCAACATCTAAAAGGAATATTCTTCTGTCAAGTTCAGACAGACATCCTTCAGGCATGGGCTCCAGACAAAATAGGTCAAGAGAATGTGCAGTTTCAGTTTGGGGATTCAGTGTGGTTGCTCAGCCACTTGGGCGGTCAATGCCAGGATCTTTTCCTTGTGTTAGGCACCTTACCGTCCACCAAGGTTCATTCAGTCCAATTGTGGGCCATTTTCTCCTCAAGTGAGACAAAGGGAGGGGTTGAGTGATGAAAGTAGCTGGCACAGCTGTTCGTACTGCTGCAGATGGGGAAAAGGTGAGGAGGTGTCTCAAGAGTCTGAGACAGAGGCAGAAAGGCCTCACGGCCACGTAGTCTTGGAGGATTTGATGGCTGGGAGTGAACGAGGGAAGATGACGCATGTAGTTGTGATAGTAGTAGAGCATGAACCTTGAGTAGGAGCAGGGTGCAGTAGCAGAGCAACAATTAATGCGCGGTAGCAGAGAAAAGATGGTGGCACTTACCCTAGTAAAGCAGAGAAGATCATTGACTTTCTTCCTGTAAGCAGATGAAATTGCACTGACCCAAGGAGCAACCTCAGACTAGACTGCCAGGGTCTGGTCGTATAGTCTTGCTCTGCATCACCCTGTCCATAGGTCCTCCTGTCTGCACCAGTTTATTGTTGTCTGCCATGCCCAGGATGAATGTCTCAAACTGGGCAAAGCATCTCTGGACTGCCAGCACTTGACCAGGTTCATATCTACTTTGTACATGTTCTACTGGCACCAAGAATCCTGAGCTATCCCTGCAGTGTCAAGTACTAATCGTTCTGCTGTAACATGGCAGTCTTGTCCCTCTGCAACATCACGCTGTTGAAAATCGCCAATAGAAAATCACTATACCTATTCAGTCGAAAGTTTACATTATCCAAACAATGTCTACAATTCATCAATCACATTATAGCTAATTCATGCTGATGAAAAGCGTGTGAGAGCAGAACAATCTGTACTCCCACCTGAGAGAATCAGGCTAGCATAGAACAAATGGGGCACCTCCCTGTTGGGGTAGATAGTTAATGAGGCACATTTGGGCTCATTGCATTAGAAAGTTCACTCAGCCTCCCTGAGAGAAACCCTCCATGAAACACAATGAAAAGCCAAAACATGATGAGATTCAGTCCGGTGGCTAGCTATTCCTGTTGTTATGTACTGTTAAACAAAAGGATAAAATTGACATGAAACTAGCCAAAAAGTGATCATTATTAGTGTTTGAACAATAGAAAATCTTGGGTAAGGGCTTTGTGAGTAATCTTGTAATTTGGATGTGCTGATGGAATATGTTTTTATATTGTCGTGATTTATGAAGGCCTTGTTTAATTGATGATTGTGCATGATAAAGACTGTGCAGCAATATGTGTGTGAAGTTGGTGGAGAACTGTAAGATTCTGTGATGGTCTTCTGGGAAACTTGGAAAACTGCAGACTTTTTTTAATGAGACAGAAAAAAAAATCAATTGCAACAAATTGCTTGCTAGTTCATATTTTCCAGGAAACAAAATGCTTGCACACTCATGACAAATTTCTGCAGCAGTGGATTCAAGGGTTTGAATAACAGGCTCACCATTGGAATAAAAAGGCCACAAACTCAATTTCTTTAATTGCTTAATTTGTATATTTTTAGCTCTCAGGATGTAGATGTCCCTGGCAAGATTGCTCATGCTCAGTTACCTTTGAAAAGACGGCGTTAAAGTTTTGATTCACTGGTAACACTGAAGCATGATAATATGGCAGCATTAATCAATTCTGGGTGTGTTGGAGGCGGATATGTGGAAATTCCTGCCTATCCTACTTGTCATGTTGTTATGGACCAGACTAAACCTCCCCCAAAATATTCAGAAGATAGTCTAGACTCTAGCTTTTCCTTATTTTAAAGGGACACATAAGGTATTGCATTCCCGATGTAATTCAGTTGGTCAAACCACTTCATGTTAAGCAAAACACAATTTATTCAAACTTGTTAAAATACAACAAAGAAATAAATGAAAAGAATTGGCTTAGGTGTATTTCTATCAAAATGCTCAACAAAATAATAGATACAATAACTAGTACTAATTAGCTGGTCCAATATAGTAACATAAACAAACACTTGGCAAAGGCAAAGTCAATAAAATAGGCTGTCTCACATGCAATTCTAGCAGCCCAGGAATCATCGAGAGAAGATTCGGAGAGAGTGTAGTAGGGAGAGATGTACCACATCTTCCAAACCCTGCTGAGACCTCAGCAACAACAGTTGCTAAAACTAGAAATTCTGGTTCTGTGGAGCTTGACACCACCCATTCAGGCTGCTTCTATTGTTCCAACTTTTAAAACAAAACCCCAAGGCCTCACAAGTTTACTTTATGAGTTTTCAATAGACAGTTCATCACCTCTGCCTTAAAACCCTTCTTCAAAAAAAAGGACAAAATACACCTCTTAAAGCCATAGTATTGTCACACTTGTAAGTTGTTTATGCTTATCAACTGATAAACATTGATTTTTCTTTCCAATCCTGATGAAAATTTAATTGACCTGATAACTTTATGCTTCTCCCCAGTAAATGTTGCTTCACCTACCGTGCCTTCAATTCCTCCTTCCTTCTTTTCCACCATTTCCATTTCCCTTAGCCTCCTCCTTCCTTCTCTCCCTCCCATCCTTTCCCTTCCCTTCTACCTCCTTTGCCAACCTTCGAAATAGTTGATGATACAAATGTACATCAAATATCTGATCCAGCAAAATGTCAACTCTCTGTGGCATAAATTATCCAGAGTAGCATAAGATTAACCATGACCAGCATCACCTCCCTCCTACCCTCTCTGACTTTCCTCGTTCTCTCCTTCCTACTTTACATTTCCTTCCTTCCAGCTTCTCATTCCATGCTATTCCTTTTCCTTTCTCCCTCCCTTCCCTGCACGTTGTATTCTAAGCTGGTAAATAAGTCTGTATGAGATTTGTTCTCCTGCAGGCCAGACAGCATCCTCTGGTGGTGTTTTTCATATTGCGGAGCGTTCAGTTAGACCAACAGAAAAGGAGTTGCACTGGAAATTTTGATACCCAGGGAACATTCATATTTTCTGCACAACGTCAATGTCTGGAGAAATAAAAATAAAGAGTAACCATTTTGAGGTTACAGGGTTACTGCAGATCTAATTATTTTCTCTCCATTGCCCTTTTATGCATCTTGACAGGTCAGTTGCCGATAGTTGCACACGGCTTTGTCACTTCTAGATGCATGTTGTCATTATGATTTATTCAGGATTTTTAATTGCAAGTGTGGTGAGAGGTTCAACTAGTTAGCATTTTGTATGTGCACAAGACTTGGAATAAAAGTCTTTAATGGAGCAAAAATTGCAAGGGGAGCCCAGAGGTATTATATTTCAGCTAATTATCTCAATGAATAAGTGTTAGTGAAGTGACATTATTTTCCTAGAAAAATATGTTAGGGAATAGCAGGTATTAATTAGAAATAAAATGCCACACTCACTCAGTTATGGGTGAGCAAGAAATTGATCAAGAAAAAGGTTATAGAATCTGAGAGTAAGTCAGAAAACTGACATTAAAACAGCTGTAATTCAGTAAGTTACTCTAAGATCACAAGGAATAGGTCATTTGGCCCATCAAGTCATGGTTCATCTGATCATCCTCAACTCCACTTTATTGCTTCATCATTGTACCTCTTGATCCCCTTTTTATTTAAAATTTCATCTCCCTCAGCCTTCAATGACCCAGCTTCTACAGCCTTTTATGTAAAGGATTCTACAGATGCCCTCTCAGAGAAATAACTCTTCCTCATCTTTATATTAAATGTGATGTGGAGCTGTCGGTGTTGGACTGGGGTGGACAAAGTTAAAAAATCATACATCACCAGGTTATCGTCCAGCAGGTTTATTTGGAAGTACAAGCTTTTGGAGTACAAGCTACTTGACAAAGGAGCAGCTCTCCGAAAGCTTGTACTTCCAAATAAACCTGTTGGATTAGAACCTGGTGTTGTGTGAGTTTTAACTTTGTATTAAGCTGGAAATCACTTATTCTGAGTTTACAATCTTTGACCCTTATGTCTCCCAGAAGGGGAATCAACTGCTCCACAGCTGCCCTGTCAAACCCACTATGAGTCTTCGATAAAAAATTGTGTGGATATAGATTAGATTAGATTAGATTAGATTAGATTAGATTAGATTAGATTAGATTAGATTAGATTAGATTACTTACAGTGTGGAAACAGGCCCTTCGGCCCAACAAGTCCACACCGACCCGCCGAAGCGCAACCCACCCATACCCCTACATTTACCCCTTACCTAACACTACGGGCAATTTAGCATGGCCAATTCACCTGACCCTGCACATCTTTGGACTGTGGGAGGAAACCGGAGCACCCGGAGGAAACCCACACAGACACGGGGAGAACGTGCAAACTCCACACAGTCAGTCGCCTGAGGCGGGAATTGAACCCGGGTCTCTGGCGCTGTGAGATGTGAGGGAATCTGAAATAAATAAATATCCACAATATCCCAATATCCACATTGTGGATGTGAGGGAATCTGAAATAAATAAAAATAAAAGTGCTGGAGAAACTCAGCAGGTCTAGCAGCATCTGTGGAGAGAAATAATCTGTGGAGAGAATGTCATCTTAGTAAGATGGTGGCATGGCAGAGCTCCTGGGAGGAGGCCCAAAGGTTCCGATGCTTTTCTTTTATTTCTTTGCTTCTTTTTCTCTTTTCTGAATCTTTTGTCTTCTCTTTTCCTTTCGTTTCCTCTTGTCTTGAGATCAAATGGCATCGGCAGCAGTGAGGGATCCCAGGGTGGATTCCAGTGAGCCCTTATTTACTTTTCTGGGAGTGAGCATGGGATCTGACATTGGAATTGACGGCCGCTACATCAGCGGAGGCAATGTTGGCAAGGTACATCCAGTGGTGTTAGATGGTGCCTGAGGATCAGCAAGTTTGTTGTTGGTTGAGTTTGGTGCTGATGGCAGCGAAGCGGTGGTGGAAGGGCATCATTACGACATCAAGGAGGTGGGCTCCGTGGTGAGAGATACAACTCTGACATTGGTAGGTCTCATACAGGTGGCAAAAGAAGGCACCTGCAGACTGGGATTTCAACACTGGGTTCGGCGTTGACAGACAGACTGTGGAGGAGGGATAGTGTCACAGGCATTGTTGCTGATCAGCTAGCTCAGGGCTTATGGACTCGGTTTCAGATACATCTTTCTATTTTTCATTTTTTATTCTTAAAACTATTAAAACTGAATTTGGATGCCAGTTTTTTTTGTGCAGTTCATGCTCGATCAACCCAAATCATTCTGTGCTGCAGATTTCTGCCATCTTTTCCAATTTAATTAGTAGTCAGTTCTTCTATATTTCTGGATAAGTGCATAGAACATACCATCTCTCCATTAATGTGCTGATGTTTTCAGGACCTTTGTTTGTGGGATCTTCTGCCTGGTAACAGTAGCCAAGAAAATGTTGGAATCCATAAACAGGGACCAAATGGGTCACTTAGAATATCATAATATAATTGGGTCGAATCAGTATGGATTGGTGAAATGTACAACAAATGTGGATGAGGTAATTGGGGAAATAAAGGGAAAATGATGTACATAGAATATTTCAATCTGCACAAATGCTTAATATGATTCCAAATAAGATGTTAATACGAAAAATGAGGGCTCATCAAAATCTGAATCATAAATGTGAATTGATAAGCAGATAAGCAGAGTGTAAGAATAAGTGGGAAATCTTTGTGCCGGCTAGCTACAATTGGCGAGATATCATGAGAATCTGAACTGTGTAGTATCAAAAGCAATGAGGACTGAATGCGATACATCCAAGCTCTGTATTAATATAAAGTCAGGTGGGAAGGTAAGCTGTGGAGTGGCCACAGAGAGGGATGATACAGGTTAGGTGAGAGGTCAACAATTAGATTAGATTGCCTACAGTGTGGAAACAGGACATTCAACCCAACAAGTCCGTACTGACCTTCCAAAGCGTAACTCACCCAGACCCATTTCCCTCTGACTACTGCTCCTAACACTATGGCAATTTAGCATCGCCAATTCACCTAACCTGCACACCTTTGCACTGTGAGAGGAAACCCACGCAGACACGGGGAGAATGTGCAAATTCCACGCAGACAGTCATCCAAGGCAGGAATCAAACCTGGGTCCCTGGTGCTATGAGGCAGCAGTGCTAACCACTGAGCCACCACATGGAATTTAACTTGGAGAACTGCAAAGTTTCTTTCCCCATGGACTAGACTTCCCAGTGAGATGAAACAACATCTCGGCATTTATCACGTTAAAACCATTCATGATGCTGTTCCTACATGTTAACTTTGTATGAGTATGCCCAAGTCTCTCTGAAAATCAACAATTCGAAGTTTAAAATATGTTCTGTTATTTCATTCTTATCATCAAAATTAAAGGCCTCACACTTGCCTATGTTATACCCCACCTATCACCTTGGTGCCAGCGTCTGATGTCTCTTTGCAAACTTTTTGTGCTTTCCTCTCAGATGAATGGTTTTGACTAGTTGACCACAATTCAGGTTGTCTCCCCCAGCATTCTAGTCTCTCCAACTATAGCATAAATGCTGCCGCTTCTACTCTTCAATTCAACTCTGATAAAGAGTCATCTGGACTCGAAATGTTAGCTTGCTCTATCTCCATGGATGCTGCCTCACCCACTGTAATTTCCAGCATTTTTTGTTTTCAGTGCAGAAAGAATACTTCCTCTTGTGCGAAAGAGCATAACTAGAGGCCATCAATGTATGAATGACATCAAGATGCTTGTTATGGGATTAAGGAAAAATGTCTTCACCGAAAGAGTGGTGTGAAACTGAGTTAGCGCAGTTGAAATGAATAGTATTGATGAACTTAACAGGAAGCTGGACAAGTGTTTGGGGGTAGCTGGGGGGAGATGTTTATGATGGTAGATATCAATGAGACATGATGGGACAAATCTGGATAGGAGGAGCAGGAGATTCAAAGTTTTGGGCAAAAGCCGTTCATCAGGAATGAGGCTGTGAGCCGAGGGGGTGGTGAGATAAATGGGAGCGGGGTGTGGGGCTGGGGGGACGTAGCTGAGAGTGTGATAAATTAATAGAGGTGGGGGTGAAGGTGATAGGTCAGAGAGGAGGGTGGAGCGAATAGGTAGGAAGGAAGATGGACAGGTAGGACAGGTCAACAGAGTGGTGACGAGTTGAAAGGTTGGAACTGGGATAAGGTGGGGGGGGGGCAGAAAATGAGGAAAAGCATCTGCTTCCAGGAGGACCAGTTATACCACAGAACACACCAGATGGCCATCTTCTTTAAAGACCACAATTTCCCCTCCCACGTGGTTGATGATGCCCTCCAGGGCATCTCATCCATTTCCCACACCTCCACGCTCAAACCCCACCCCTCCAACCACAACAAGGAGGGAACCCCCGGTCCTCATCTTCCACCTCACCAATCTCCATATACATCGCATCATCCTCCGCCATTTCCACCATCTACAAACGGACCCCACCACCAGAGATATATCTCCCTCCCCTCCCTGATCTGCTTTCTGTAAAGACCGTACCCTCTGCAACTCCCTCGTCAGGTGCATGCCCCCCTCCAACTCACTGTTCCCTCTCGGCACTTTCCCCTGCCATTGCAGGAATTGCAAAGCCTGTACCTACACCTCCCCCCTCACCTCTGTCTAAGTCCTCAAAGGATCCTTTCACATCCTACAAAGTTTGACCTGCACTTCCACACATGTCATTTACTGTATCCGTTGCTCCTGATGCGGTCTCCTGTACATTGGGGAGATAGGAGACCTACTCGCAGAGCGCTTCAAAGAAAATCTCCAGGACATCCGCACCAACCAACCCCACTGCACCATGGTCGATCACTTCAATTCCCCTTCCCACAACCTACCTGTCCTACCTGTCCTACCTGTCCATCTTCCTTCCCACCTATCCGCTCCACCCTCGTCCCTGACCTATTGCCATCACCCCACCTCCATCCACCTATCGCACTCTCAGCTACCATCCCCCCCCAGCCCCACCCCTTCTTCCACTTATCTCTCCACCCCCTCAGCTCACAACCTCATTCCTGATGAAGGGCTTTTGCCTGAAATGTTAGTTCTTCTGCTCCTCGGATGCTGCCTGAACTGCTGTGTTTTTCCAGCACCACACTCTCAACTCTGATCTCCAGCATCTGCAGTCCTCACTTTTGCTTAAGTATAGATAGGAGCATAATCAAGGGCTCAGAGAGGTTGGGACCAAGTGATCTATTTCTTGTCATTACAGATTGGTTAGCTCAATTAGCTGGAAGCCTGAATTACAATCCAGGGTGATGCCAACAGTGCAGGTTCAGTTCCTATACAATTCCTTTGTTGATTGTGAAAATCATGAAATATCCTGCATTTATGAAAAGGGTTTTACAGCTCATTGTAACCAAGTGAGGTTATCATGAATTACTGTCCTTCTCAACCTCTCCTCTCACTTGAAGTATGGTGGCCATCAGCCCAATTACTACCAGTCGTCTCTCTCTCTAACGAGACAGAGCAGCCTTATGGTCTGGTAGAATTATAGTCACTTTATCAGATCTATGTAGATGATCTACGTTTGTTGTTATTTCTTTTATTTTTGTATAGACTGAGATAAATTGGAATCTCCAAGTGAGAAATGAATGGTGCCATAACTTTGACTGTATATTCTGTCTCAGACACCACAATGAAATCAAAAGATAAAGTGGATGGGGAAATGAAAGTGATTATGAAGAAGAGTTCTTTGCATATATTTCATGTGCAGAAAGGCAATAACACTGGATGTGAAAATCAGTAATGATGTAAGACAATTAATGTAAATTTATCAACCATTTCACACTACATCCAATTCAGAAACTTTTTGTGTTTAAAGTGAGTTACTGATTCATCATCTTCCATTGTACTCAGCCCCATGCCCCATGATGGTTCTGATGGTTGCTTAAGTCCAGTCCTCAAACCTCAACATGGTGAGCTGGACTCAAGGTTCTCTATTGTGCCCTGCAACAGAGTCAACAGATTTAAGTAATAATGTATCCACAAGTTCAGGATCCGGGCACGTTTTCCAGACATGAACGGACAGTCACTAGCATTAATCCTAACTGATAGAACATTTGACTCCCAACCAATCTTACAAAACTCCAAGACTGTCTGATTTTTGAAGCTCTCCTCTAAGTGGGCAGAGAAGCAAAACCAATAGAAATTGGAATTATTTAATGAGGAAGATTTTCCTCAGTCAGAGAGTTGTGAACCTGTGGAAGAATGGCCTACCAGAAAAAGCTATTGGGGCCAGTTCATTAGATATATTGAAGAGGGAACTGGATGTGGTCCTTGTAGCTAAAGGGATTGAGGAGTATGGAGAGAAAGCAGGAGTGAGATACTGAGATTGCATCATCAGCCATGATCATATTGAATGGTGCTGAATGGCCTACTCCTGCAAATATTATCTGACCCTGTTAACAGGACGTTTCATGGTCTTTACAGTGGGGCAATTATAGCAACCGATTTATTCACAGCAAGCACCAAATGTGAGAGATGATAGTCAATTATCTGTAAAGATAAAGTAACTTGACTGATTAATATTGGCCAAGTCACAATGAAAGTTCCTCCTCGCTTCAATAAAGAGCCATTAGATTTTTTAAAATGTTTCTGCATGTACACCTATTTAAAGACTTGGCTGAAATGCTGTACCTTCAACACTGCTGCATTCCATCAGTTCTTCACTGAACATGTCAGCCTGGATTTTGGGTTTAAGTTTCTAGAGTGGCTCTTCAGCCCAAAGCTAAGAGGTTAATGTGGTTCTCACTGAAGTGCAGCTGATATATTTGTCATTTCCTGCCTAGTGTTCCCTTTAGAGCTGAAAATGTGTTGCTGGGAAAGCACAGCAGGTCAGGAGCAGGAGAATCGATGTTTTGGGCATGAGCCCTTCTTCAGGAATGAGGAAAGTGTGTCCAGTAGGCTAAGATAAAAGGTAGGGAAGCAGGCTCAATAACCCACAACAGGAATACTATTTCTGATGGTTGATTCTAATAATCTACCTCAGGAATCTTGATTACATATTTTTGATCATTTATTCAAGCATTCACACTGTATTCAACAGTTAACTTGAATAACTCTGAGGATCCAGGAAAAGGCAGTATCTTTACATAAATATTTGCAACGTGGGCATCTCATTGTCCAAATTCCAATCGTGCTTCATAAAACTTAAAAGATAGATGTCCATTTTAGGTCATAGGCCAATGTTGATATCATCTCCTTCATCCAATTAGGGAATAATTAATCTTAGGCAAAAGTGAGGACTGCAGATGCTGGAAACCAGAGTTTAGATTAGAGTGGTGCTAGCAAAGCACAGCAGTTCAGGCAGCATCCGAGGAGCAGGAAAATCAACGTTTCGGGCAAAAACCCTTCATCAGGCTATTCCTGATGAAGGTCTTTTGCTCTAAACATTGATTTTCCTGCTCCTCGGATGCTGCCTGACCTGCTGTGCTTTTCCAGCACCATTCTGATCTAATCAGTAATTAATCTTATCCGAGATGTTGTTGTTTTTCCCATTCCCTGTCAATGTCTGGCACCTCCGATCTCTCTACCTCTATCAAAGGCCTGTTTAGAATGTTTTGATAGCATTATCTGTTCTTTATAGGTTCTTGCCAACACTGTTCTCTAAGGTGCACAAGATTAATCTCATACAATGCTCATTAATTGAAGACCCCTCTTTACTTTTTCCCTATTTAACGCTTACTGCCTAATTCACATTCACAGAAAACTGTTGTGTTAGATCCTGCGATATTGTTTTGCAAATTACACTTGAAAGATTAGACCAAGTAAATTTTATGTTTTTTTTATTGCTGTCTTTTATCATCAGTAAGGATGTCACCCCTGCAGTCACTATAAGAATCCTTCTATATTGTTAGGAATTCTGGATAGGCAGAAGACTGGAGATCTGGGCAGCTTGATAACTGATATACATGGAATAGTTGAGGCAAGTAATACCGAGATGTTTAAAAGACCTTAGAAGGGAGCTAGATAATGCAGGGTGAAGAGCATTAACACTGACACAGAACAGTTGGGCCGAATGGCTAGTTTCTGTGCTGCAAGTTCAATTTAATCTGATGAATGTATCTCTAACATTGGGAGGCATTTGTAATCTTCACTTGAAATGTTATTCAATACTTTTTTTAAATTTCCTATAATTCAGTTCAAAAAGTACTTTGCAATGGTAATATTTGACATCAAAAGACCATATTCCACAAATAAAAAATGCCAGCATTTTCCTTAAAAATAAACTTTCATGATTTTTTCATCAGAATTTTGAGTTATTTATTCATCACATTTCACTGGCGTCTATTCAGGTAGTGGTTCATATGCATCATAAAGGATAATAGCCTGCAATAAATTAAGAGCATTTAGAACCTAATTTAAATTGCAGTCCCGTTGAGTTTATAAGTTCTTCCACTCTCTTTATAGCCTTGTTTTTTTTTCTCTTGATGAAATATAGTTTCTAACTGACAGCCCTCTATGAGCTGCACTTACTGTTATGAAGAACAGAGAATGATGAAATTGGAAATTGGCATGCCTCACCAAGTAAATATCTAGCTTTTCCTCAAAGCACAAGGTCACAAAAAGTTATTGGAAATGCAAGTTAGGTAATGAAAAGGTTTGGTAATGCCATTTTTGTCATTCTTTTCTCAACAACTTTGTTGCTTTGAAAAATACATTGTATTTTAACCACTATTTTAACTTTCTATTTCACATTATTTAGATGAATGGCATTTGATTTCTAAACTCAGAACAATCTCTACTTTATGCAGGGAGATGTGGAGGCCAAGCCATTGCATGTATTTCAGATAGGTTCTTGATTAGTAAGAGGATCAAGTGTTATGGGGAGAAAGCAGGAGAATGTGATTGAGAAACATATCAGCCATGATTGAATAACAGAGTAGACTTGAATGGCCTAATCCTGCTCCCATATCATATGGTCTTTAGTATCTATATATCAATTTAATTTGATTTGATCGCTTATTGTCACATGTACAGAGATACAGTGAAAAGCATTGTTTTATGTGCCAACCAGACAAATCATATCTTACATAAATCCATCAGGGTAATAGTGTAACAGCAACAGAGAAGGCGTAGAGAAAGGTTAATATATGACAGATCCATTCACAAGTCTGATAATAGCGGGGAAAAAGCAGTTCTTGAATCTGTTGGTCCTTGCTTTCGAAGATTTTCTGCCCAATGGAAGAAGATGTATGAGTGTATAACTGGGGTGTTAGGGGTCTTTAATTATGTCAGTTAATCTTCTGAGGCAGTGGGAAGTATGAACGGAGTCAATGATGTGATATGATGGACTGGACTGTGTTCACAATTCTGTAACTGGGCAGAGTCTTGGGCAGAGCGGTTGCCATATCCAGCTGTGGTCCATCTGGATCGGACTCTTTCTATGGTGCAACAGAGAAACTGAGCCAGTTCTTCCCTCCACAAATGCGAATTTGACAATTTGGGGTGTCCCATCTGGAAAGGCAACAAATTGGGGAAACTCAGCTCAAGTCTAATTGTAATACTCCAAAAGGCTCTTTTTAATGAAGATTCAAGAATAAGGAGTGACCTTGGGTTTTGATAGACTTTCATAATCGGTTCTCATTGATATTATTTCAGTCTTTCTTCAGTCTTTTGAACCCCTTTACTCTCTTTCTACTGTTTCTCCTGTGAAGATTTTGCCCCATGCTCCCATCTGTTTCCTCACGGCTCGCAGCTCATTCCTTTACTCCCCTACCCCTACTTTTATAGACTATATTCAAAATTCTACATAGAAGCATTGTAATTTCTGGATGAGAAAAGACAAAGTTTCATCTTATTCATCTTCTATCTGCCTGTGACCATCATGACACAGTAATAATGCAGTTGTCAATCAAACAACACACCAATCCTGATCAACAAATCTTCAGTGGATACAGCAAGTATCTACAGAAGTATCAGTTGCAGGGCTTTGGGAACTGTATGTGCAAAGTCAATTGCTGCTACACTCACCAATTGTCTTGTCTCCAATATGAATATATCATTGTATCATTGTTGAAAAGCATTAATAAAGGCCAGAGTGGCTTCAGCACAATAATATCCTTTCATTTTGATTAAATTACATTTAAATATGTTACTATACTCTGGTACACATCAATGTTCTAAGCCACGTCTCTGTCCATACATGTAACTGATGTTCCAGCATGGAATTGCAGGGTTCTGGTGCTGGTGGAGTAATGCAACTGGTTCAGAAGTTACAAATTCACAGCTTTTCATTGCTTCACGCCAGTGACTCAGTATTCTGTTATGCACATTGAAGAGACAATTAGACAATAAGATGTAAGAGCAGAAGCAGGCCATTCAGCCCATCAAGCTTGCTCCATCATTCAATGAGATCTTGGCTGATCTGATAATCCTCCACTCCACTTTTCTGCCTTATCTCCATCACCCTCAATACCCCGACTGATTGCAAATCTATCTCTCTCAGCCATGAACATGCATAATGACCTGACCTCGACAGCTCTCTGTGATAAAGCATTCAAAAGATTTGCAATATGTGAGAGAAGAAATTCTTCCTCATCTCTGTCTGAAATACATGACCTCTTATTCTGATATTCTGCCTTTTGGTCCTAGACTCTCCCACAAGAGGAAACAAACTTTCCACATCTAACCCTAATCGTGTCAAGTCCCTGACAATCTCATATTGGTTATTAATGTCATCTGACAATCGTCTATATTCGCATGAATACAGCCCAATCTATTCAACCTTTCATAAGACTGTCCCTCCAAATCTGGTATCAGTCTATTGAATCATCCCTAGACTGTTTCCAATGCCAGTATATATTTCCTTCAATAAAAGTGCCTGAAACAATGATCTTTCCAATGCCTTGTTTCATCTGAGCAAAACCTCCTTACATTTATCTTAACAAAGACCAACATTCCATTTGCCTCCCCTATTACCCACTGAAACTGGATGCTTGCTTTTTGTGATTCATGGACAAGGACTCCCAAATCTGTCTGTTCTGTAGCTTTCTGAATCACCGAACATCCTTGTCTTTGCTAGTAATTTAACCTCTAACTGTTTCCCCTTACTATGAGTCTCTGATATCTGGCATTTGAATGTTTCTGCAAACTCTTTTATTTTCATCATTGCACATAATACAAATCTCTGCCAGTAAATCTCTCGCTACAGTACATTCTATTCAATCCTTCCTTCACAGTCTGTTGCACATACCTGCTGATGTCACTGTTAATCATACTGTCTCAGTTGCACATTCATTCCCATTATTGGAAGCACAATTCGATAAACTTGCGATTGCATTGATTGGCATGCAAGCTGCTCAATTGCTGTGAAGCCTAATTGGTTCACCAATGTCCTTCACCTCTACCTGGTTCAGCCTGTATGTGACTCAAATCCCTCTTATTGTTACTTATTATCCTGTGAAGTAGTAACTGATACTGAAGTAACAACCGGAGGCATGCAATAAATGAGTTTGGGCAGATTTTGCCAACAATGTTTTTCAATGTCTTTTGTTCCTTAAGAGTTGACAAAACATGGAGACATTCCATTAATGACTGACAGTACATATATTGCATTCTGTACTCTTTTACATTGACGGAAGGTGAAAGAAAAGGGCCAAATATTTGATAGCTATACTTACAAGGGAGACTTGACAGAGCATTGCTCATTTCAGCTTCAATATTGCAAAGGTTTATCACTGTTATCAATCAAACCACAAACAATGCAAGGTAAGAGTGAAGAGCAAATATATTTCAGTTAATGAGCTAACTTTAGAAAAGACAAATCTTTGACACTAAGAAAGATTGACCATTATTCAGAATGTTTGCCTCACAACATTGATCCCAATATTAGTCAAGATTATTGGATGAATTTATGTGCACAAATCGTCAAAATTATCTTCTGTCAAATCCTAAAAGTAAATCACATGCTTGGAATCTAAACTGCAAGCACAGGATGTTGAAAACATCAAGAAAGTGAAGCAAAATGCTGGCAACAGTCCTATCAAACTATATGAAGTCTCAAGTAATTGACTCATCAAATGATCAGTTGTTTTCCTTCAGCTCTAGACCTCATTCGAGCCTTGGTCCAAATTTGGGCACAAGAGCTGAAATTCAGAGCTGAGGAAAGAGAGACTGCTGTTGACACCAAGGCAGCGATTGATCAAATGTGGGATCAAGGAGCCCTCGAAGCACTGGAGTCATATTGAGTTTGTTGTGCACACTACGCCTAAAGTCACTGGAGAGGATTGACCACCACTTTTTTTCATTGTTCAGTCATGGGATGTGGGTGTCGCTGGCTGGGCCAGCATTTAATGTCCATTTCCTAGTGGCCCTTGAGAAGGTGGTCGTGAGTTAACCTTTTGAAATGGATTGTAGCAGTTCCACTTTCTCAAGGGATAGGCAATGAATAGTGACATAGATTCCTACATTCTGTGAGTGAATGAAGACAGTTCTGATTGCTGGTCACCATTCACCAAAACTTTATTGTTTATGTGTTCATATGCCCATATGGGTCACATGAACAAATGAAATAGCATCAGGACTAGGCCATTTGGCCCCTCAAGCCTGTTACACCATTCAGTATTGGCTGGTCAGCTTCTATTTCAAGTCTACATTCCTATTTACCCAAAACAACATTTCATTTCTTTATCTAACAAAAATATGTTTACCTCCGTCCTAAAAATATTCGACAATGCTTGCTCCAAAATCACCCAACGCTCTGAGAGTTTAATCTCTGTCTTAAAAAGGTGACCACTAACTTTTAAAACAGTGCCCCTAAGTTTTGGACTGACCCACAAGAGGAAATACCCTTTCCACATTCACCTTAACAAGACCATTCAAGACCTTATGCATTTCAATCAAATCATCCTTCGCTCTCTTAAACTCCTCCAGTGGAAACAAGCCCAATCTGTCTAATCCATCTTCACATGACAACCTGCTCATTCTTGACATCAAACTATAAATCTCCTCTGAATCACTTCCAATAATTCCTCAAGTAAGGAAACTAGAGCTGCACACTGTATCTGAGACAAACTCAGAGAATGCTGCAGAAGCTCAGTAGGTTCAGAACTGAAGGAGAGTCAGGAGCAGAGGAACAAAGAAACAGGAGATGGCCTTTCAGCCCTTTAAATCTGCTCAGCCATTCAAAGAGATCACGGCAAATCTGTGGCCCCACTCGATCTCCCTGCCTTTGGTCTAAATTGCTCAATGTCTTTGCTTCAGCAACATTTATTTATCTCAGAGTTACAACTAATAACTGGTCCAGCATCCACTGCCATTTGGGGAAGACAGTTCCCAACCTCTACCAGTCTTTGTGTGGACAAGTGTTTCCTAGCATCCCTTCTGAATGGTCTGGCCCTCTCTGTTTTTCTCTCCACAGATGCTGACAAACCTGCTGAGTTTCTCCAGCTTTCTCTGTGCTTGTCTCAGATTTCCAATATATGTAGTATCTTACTTTTTTGCCGTATTTGAGATGTTGGCTTGCCAGTACCTTGTAAACTGAAAAGTAATGCCTTTACTTATACATTCAGTTCCTCTGAGAAAATCAACCTGTTTAGGGATGTGATAGCATATCTCTGGAGCAGGTAGGACTTGATCCCAGGCCTCCTGCTCAGAGGTAGGGAAAATACCACTGCACCACAAGTGCCTTCAATGCCTCTTTTCAAAAAAAGATGGGACAGGCAGTACCTGTGAAAATGAAGTAATGGGGCTGTCTTTCTGACTTGTTACCAGAAAAAAAATGAATTTCCCAGTACCTGCATATGATGTATATCAACTCTGCTCTCTGAGGTGACTCAAGTACCAAATTATATTATGCTGCATCTTTCTGCACCTAAAATATTGTCTTAAAATTGAGATTGCAGTCTATTATTGGGTTGTGCACAAAGAAAATGCAAATTATGCTGACAAAAAAAATCTTTTTTATCTGCCCATTTTTTAAAGTGGTAAGTATGCATTCCCAAAGTGCCTGAGGTACTCTTTGTAGCATTTGGGTTCATAGCTGCTCTGCTAATAGCTAGACAGCATTTTCACAGAGAACTAGAACCTGAGGGAAGAGAGTTATGATAGACTACTGCTTAATACACTTTTTAAAGAGTGAGGAATTGTTCATTAAATTGTTCCAGTATTGTTTCCAAACCTCATTGGTCATGATACTTAAATACCTCTAACCCTCAATTCAGCATAGCATCGAGATGACAGATTCATAAAGAGGAGCCTTTTGTTGCTGAAATCTGTTTCTCATTATTTCCTCTTTGAACGCCACTATTAAACCTTCCTCTAATGTTGTCATTTGCAATCTTGCAACTTCATTTTTCTTCATCGATTTTTTTTCAGTCTATTGTCCTCTTCAATGACAAGCTTCAATTTGCACCATTTCCTGTATTTTTCTTAAAGGCAAATACGCACATAATGAAAAAAGAACTGTGGACGCTGGAAATTGGAAGCAAGAAACAGAATGTGCTGGAGAAACTCAGCAGGTCTGGCAGCATTGGTGTTGAGAGAAATGGAGTTAACGTTTTGAACATTCTGATGAAAGGTCGCTGGACTTGAAATGTTAGCTCAGCTTCTTTCTCTACTGATGCAGCCAGACCTGCTGATCTTCTCCAGCACGTTGGAGTCCAGAGGGCAATACAGTAAGAGAGGAAGGATTTAAAAGGGACCTAAGGGGCAACTCTTTCATGCAGACTGCGGTGAGTTTATGGAATGAGCTGCCAGAGGAAGTGGTAGAGACTGGTATAATTACAACATTTAAAAAGCATCTGGATAAGTATGTGAATAGAAATGTTCAGAGGGATAAGAACCAAGTGCTAGCAAATGTGACTAGATTAGTTTAGGATATCTGATTGGCATGGTCAAGTTGGACTGAAGGGTCTATTTCCATGCTGTACATCTCATGACTCAATGATTCTATGCCATGCATTCCAGTTCAACACAAACTCAACATTTTGCCTGTAGCATAGGGTGGCCTCTCTTACCATCCCAGGTAGCTGTCACAGTCAGATAGCCAGCTGAGGAGGCTTTGCTCATAAAGTCTGTGTCTCTGTTCTCTGGGGGTTGGTTCATGGTGAATCCTTCATCCCCATTAGGAACTTTCTGGGAGGAGGTCTGCCCCAATCAGGGACAGATCTGGCCACCAGCCGGGAGACTGTGCAGGTTTGGGATTTTCCATTACCTCGATTCAAAGAAATTAAGGATAAAGGGGAATTGCTAGGATTTGGATAGGTTTAGGCAGGTAGAGGTCTATGTTCACACCTTGAGTGATGACCCGGGGAAGTGTGAAGCCTGACAGTAGGCATATCGGCAGGAATTGGTGATTTTGGAGGTTAAAGCATTACATTAACACCGAGGCCGAGAACCAGTGATAGAGACCTATACTGTCAATTCAATGGAGCATGTGGAAAGGGCAAACCAAAGGGGAAAACAACTGTAATCACACTGGTATGGGATGGGTTAAGATAGCCAATGTGTGAGGGGTATTGGGGAGGGGGGGTAGGGAGTGGTGAGGACTGCATCTGCAATCTGTTACTGAGTAATTATACAGGGGGAACAACATTGCCATAGACACATGATATATTAACAACACCGGGGTGCGAGGTGCCTTCTCGCTGGCTATCAGGCCTCTGCATGTGTGTTGCACCTCCCTGGCACTGTCACTGCTGGGGAACTGCCTGAAATAGACATTCCCATGCACACAGTCTTCTGAACTATGGTCAATGTTAAAAAGGGGGTCCGAAATTGATGGAGTGAATTGACACCATTTACAAGCATTACTGTCCCTCTTTTCCCAAATGCTGGATTTGGTGTATAGATGTGTGAACATATGTGTGTGTACATGTGCATGTCTGTATGTACCTGTGCATATGTGTGTGTTTGTGTGTGTGTGTGTGTGGGTGTCGGAGAATTGTCCAATTACAAATAGAGGCTGCACACAAATCTTGTGAAATTGACGAATACTGGTTTATTTCTCACAATGTGGTGGGGAAGAGAAATCAACAGGATTGGTATAGAACAAGCCTCTGCACAGTTAAAGTAAGAATTCTGTTCCCCAAGCTGCAAATATTGACAGTTTTTATAGTGTTACAGTAGTGTTACAGTAATGTCGTCTTAATTACAAGACAATACAAATGAAATCACATTCAATGGAAAACAATCGGTTGTCCAGTGGTAGCAATCAGGTAATAATTGTAGCATAAGGTTCCATTCCTCTGCTAGAGCAGGTGCTAATGTCCAATATTCTGGTTTCAGTGGGTCTGAAGGGTGGTGTGCATTCTTGTCAGGTATCTGGGTGCCACTCAGTCTAGGTCGGCTTTGTGGGGCTTCAGTACCTGAGGAGACTAGGGATGCCCTTGGGCTGCAGGAGCGGTGATGCTTTTGTGAGGTAGGAAGTCTGATATTAGACCATCTAAGGAGCGCATTCCCTCAGTCTGGAAGCTGTTCAGGTAATGTCTTGTTTGGCTGTTTCGTTCCTCAACTGATCGTGGTCAGGTTGAGGTATTATGGGCATGCTCTGGTTAGCTAAGAACAGACATGGTTTTTGTGAACAAGTAGTGGGTTGGCAGAGTGGTTTACTTTTCTCCCACAGAGATCGTGTGTGAATATGTATATATACCTGCATGTGTAACTGTATATGTATGTGGATATGTGCCCGTGTGTGTGCATGTGTCTGCATGTCTGTGTTTTTGTGTGCATATTTGTGTGTGTGCATGTGTTTGTGTGCCCGTGTGTAAGTTATGTATCCATGTGCGCATGTTGTGTGTGTGTGTTCATGTGCATATGTGGCAGAGATTGGCAGATGTGACAAGAGTCATAGAGTCATAGAGTAAAGCAGCATGGAAACAAACCCTCCAGCCCAAACTGATCTATGCTGACCATGGTATCCACTCAGTTAGTTTCAATTGCCTGCATTTGATCCATATGCCTCTAAATCCTTCCCATCCATGTATCATTCCAAAAGTTTTTTTTAAATGTTGCTATTGTACCTGCTGCAACCACTTTCTCTGGCAGCCCATTCCATATACATCACGCTCTGTATGAAGAAGTTGCCCCTCTGGACCTTCTTAAATCTTTCCCCTCTCACCTTAAACCTATGTCCTCTAGTTTTCATTTTCCATGCCTGGGAAAAAGATGATATGTATTCATCCTATCTATATCCCTCATGATTTTGTATTTCAATAGGTCACCCTTCATTCTCCTACATTACAAGGAATAAAGTCCTACGCTGGCCAACCTCTCCCTATAACTCAGGCCTACTCGCCCTGACACTATCCTTGTAAATCTTCTTAGCACTTTTTCCAGTTTAACTATGTCATTCCTATAACAGGGTGACCAAAACTATACACAATACTCCAAGTGCGGCCTCATCAACGACTTATACAACTGTAACGGAATGTCTTAGCTCCTATCCTCAATGTCTCGACCGATGAAAGCAAGCATGCTAAATGCCTTCTTCACTATCCTGTCTACCTGTGACACCACTTTCAAAGAACTATGTATTTGTACTCCTAGATCCCTCTGTTCCACAGTACTCCTCAGGATCTTACCATTTACTGTAGAAGTCCTTTCTTGGTTTGACTTTCCAAAGTGCAACACCTCACACCTATCTGTATTGAATTGCATTTGCCAATCCTCAGCCCACCTCCCCATTAGTTCAAGATCCCGATGTAATTTTTGATAACCTTGCTATCAACGATACCTCCTATTTTTGTATCATCCACAAACTTACTAATCATGCCTTGTACATTCACATCCAGATCATTTGTGTCAATAACAATTAACAAGTCCTGTTTAAACTCACACAAAGCTCCTGCATAAAAAGATTGATATTACAATTTATAAAGGAAAATTTCAATGCAGTGAGCATGAGTAATAATTTATCACTGTGGATAGATGTTACATTCCAAAGTTACAATTTCATGTATGGAGATTATCGGACAATAACGTCTCTATGACTGATGAATATGCCTTGTTGTCACTGTAATGAAGATGTCAGCACTTAATTAAATGTCGGTAGCCCTAAGAGCTGTAGGTGCTGTCGCAAGGTTTGACAATCTGATGAGCTGCGGTTGCGTCTACAATGATTGTTATCTCTCCTTGTGGGGATTCAAGGTGTCACATTGTCAAAATTGTTAATCTTCTTTATGTTCAGAAAGACATTGAGTCACTTGGCAGAAGAAAACATCACAACCTATCAAAGTTAACAGTTTAATCTCTTCCGTTTAAATTAAATGTTTTTGATAGAATCCTTTACACGATTTACATCAGTGACAATAGTAAACAAATTTTTACATGGCCAATCACACCATTGCAAATTGTTAAGACTTCATTGTGATTGATACAATTGAGTGGCTTGCTGGGCCATTTTAGAGGGCAGTTAGGAGTCAACCACATTGCTGTGGGTCACGTGTAAGCTCGACCAGGTAAGGATGGCAGATTTCCTTCCTTTAAGGACATTAGCGAACCAGGTGTGTTTTTCCCAACAATCAATAATGGTTTCATGGTCATCAGTAGATTTGATTTGGAGGTGCTGGTGTTGGACTGGGGTGTACAAAGTTAAAAATCACACAACACCAGGTTATAGTCCAACAGGTTTAATTGGAAGCACTAGCTTTCAGAGTGCTGTTCCTTCATCAGGTGGTTGTGGAGGAGAAGATCATAAGACTCAGAATTAAAAGCAAAAGTTTACAGTGTGTTGCAACTGAAATTATATATTGAAAAAGACCTGGACTCTTTGTTAAGTCTCTCATCTTTTAAAGTGATCATGTTGGTTTCAGTTCTTTCATATATAACACTCCGAACATTTTTTTAAAGTTACATTATCAAGTTAACTTTAACAATAGGTGATTTGTAATTCCAGATATTTTTATTGAATTCAGATTCCAACATCCACCCTGTATTCTGAAACTGTGGTCCTTGGTTTTGTACTCCCCAGCCAGTGAAAACATCCTCCCTATGTCTAGTCTGTCAGCCCTTTTGGAAAGCTATAGGTTTCAATCAAGTCCCCTCTCATTCTTTATGAAGTGGAGGTGCCAGTGTTCAACTGGTGTGGGCAAAGTTAAAAGTCATGTAACACCAGGTTATAGTCTAACAGTTTTATTTGGAAGTGCTAGTTTTCGGAGCACTGCTCTTTCATCAGGTAACTAGTCCTGACAAAGGAGCAGTGCTCCAAAGGCTTGTACTTCCAAATAAACCTGTTGGACTATAACCTGGTGTTGTGTGACTTTTAACTTCATTCTTAATGAACAAATTCAGGAAACTTTGCTTTATCTAAAGATTGCTTAGAATGTTGAATGGAGGCCTTTACTCATTCACCAATACTACCGTCAGCTACACCATAATTGTGAGATTGCCTGGGAAGGGCGATGGCTTGATGGTATTATTACCAAGCTATTATTCCAGTGACCTAGGTAATGTTCTGGGCTTATGCCCGAAACGTCAATTCTCCTGCTCCTCGGATGCTGCCTGGCCTGCTGTGTTTTTCCAACACCACATTTTTCAACTCTGGTACTCCAGTATCTGCAATCCTCACTTTCTCCTACCTTCAGTTAAGCCATAGTTTGATTTCAGAATTCTCAGTTATTCTTTCAAATGACTTCATAACTTTCTAAGTTCTGTCATCTCCTATCTTGGTGCTATTCTGTGTGATACCTGTGTTTTGATATTTCCAATCTCTTGAGCACCCCTGATTTGAATTGCTTCACTGTTCATGGTTCCCTCTTCATGTACCCAGGCACCAGAATGCCAGAGGAGCAGAAGTCAGCCATTCAGCCCATCGAGCCTGCCCTGCTATTCAATGAGACCATGGCTGATCTGCTAATGCTCAACTCCACTTTGCTGCCTTTTCCCCTAGAACCTTTGATTCCTCGACAGATTAAAATCTGTCCATCTCAGCCTTGAAGATACTTAATGACCCAGCCACTACAGCCCACTGTGGTAAAGGTGTCCTAGATTGATAACCGGTCTCCACCACCACCACCCCCCCCCCCCCCACAAGAGAAGAAATTCCTCTTTTGTCTTAGATGACTGTCCCCATAATTGTGAGATTTCCTGGGAGGGGTGATGGCTTAATGGCATTATTACCAAACTATTATTCCTGCGACCTCGGTAATGTTCTGGGGACCTGAGTTCAAATCTGGAATTACAAGTCTAACGATGACCATTGTTGATTGTCTGGTGGGAAAAAAATGAGTCACTAATGCCCTCTCTGGAGCAGTCACACTTTCCTGGTCTGGTTGACATGTGACTCTCAGCAACATGGGTGACACTAAATTGGCCTCTGGGGCAATTAGGGACAAGCAATAACTGCTGGTCTAGCCAGTGATACCCTCAACCTGGGAATGTTCAAGAAAAAACTGCCCGTTGGTCTGAAACTCTCCCACAAGAGGAAACAGTATTTATGCGTTTGCTTGTAAAGTCTCCAAAGGCTATCTGGTATTCCCCTCCTATAATTTTCCACCACAGAATCTCTCATCCTTTGAGACAAAAATATCAAAAATGTCCTACCAAATCAACGTCTTCAATGAAACTTTTGATCACCTGTCTTGAACGTTCCTCCGAATGCTTTGTCATGTCTTGTTTGATCACATTGCTGTAGAGTACTTCAGGACATTTGCTATGGTAACCACACTGAATTAGTACGAGCTGTTTTGTTGCCCTTCAATACCTTACATGTAAAGGTTGAATAAATGTTTGCCTGTCAGAGCTGCCAGAAATTGATCTTCTGTCCGAAGCTCATTCCTTTTGTGGAGTAATGATATTGGCACACAACCAAGTTGCTAATATTATAAAGCAAAGGCAACATCTGTCAGCTGATGCCTCCAGCAATTTTTTATTTATTGTTGAAAACTTTTCTGATTATAATTTTTGCCAGCAATGATCAACTGTCAACTTCTTGAAAAAAAGTCTTAAATCCTCCACTGAAAATCACAATGTTTGGCTAACAAAGAAAAGCAACATTGATGCTGGGAGTGAATATGGACTGACTGGCCTCCTTTGACTGGCCTGAATAAGTCTTTGACTGGACATGAGTATCCCATGACTATTTGCCTATCCCAAAATACCGTGTTTTCAATGGGAGTTCAGGGCAAGTCTTCTTCCCACCTATTCTCTTTCCCATTCACTTTCCATTCCTTTCCCACCCACTCCTGAATCAGTCTCTGAAATATAGTGGATAGTACAGTGTCCACATCAAATGCCTAGCTGCTGTTTTTTTGTTAGAGATTCATTAAGTGTCAAGTGAGCTTTGTGCCAAGCCAGATGGGCTGTATTTCACACTTTTTATATCATAAGAAGGTTGGAATGACAGGTTAGCTTTGGAAAAAAATCTTTGGAAATGCGGGAAAGAAATGTCGTAGCCATAGAGTCATGGACTCATATAGTATGGAAACAGATTCTTCGTTCCAACCAGTCCATGCCAACCCTAATCCCAAACTAAACCAGTCCCACCTGTCTGGTCCTGGCACATATCCCTCTAAACCTGCTGTCATATACCTATCCAAATGTCCTTTAACTGTACCCACATCTATCACTTCCTCTGGAGGTTCATTCCACTCTGTGTAAAACTTGTTACCCCTCATGTCATTTTTAAATCTTTCCCCTCTCACCTTAAAAATATGCCCCATAATCTTGAACTTCCTCCATCCCAGGGAAAAGACACCTGCCAAGCAAAGGTTAGGACTGCAGATTCTGGAAACCAGAGAGTATAGATGAGAGTGGTGCTGAAAAAGCACAGCAGGTCAGGCAGCATCCGAGGAGCAGGAAAATCAACGTTTCGGGCAAAAGCCCTTCATCAGAAATAGAGGCAGGGAGCCTCCAGAGTGGAGATTAATTGGGTGGGGGGGAGGGATGGTTTACACTGTAAACCTTTGCTATAAATTCTGTGCCTTACAATTGTGTCCTCCACAATTAAGTCTGTTGGAATTTAACCTGGTGTTGTGTGATTTTTAACCTATTGTTAAAGTTCACTTGAGAATGTAACTTTAAAAAATGTTCTGAGATTTATGTATGAAAGAACTGAAACCAACATGGTCATTCTAAAAGATGAGAGACTACAGACAATCCAGGTCTTTTTCAATATGTATTTCAGTTACATCACACTGTAAACTTTTGCTATAAATTCATCAGGTTATACTCCACAACCACCTGATGAAGGAGCATCACTGTGAAAGCGAGTGCTTCCAAATAAACCTGTTGGACTATAACCTGGTGTTATGTGATTTTAAATTTTGTACACCCCAGTCCAACACGGCATCTCCAAATCATGACCTCAACAGAAACTTCCCTTTGCAATTGCGGGCTCCCCTTAAAATCTCATTACATCAGGATACATGTAAGTGGTATGGTTGGTAAGTTTGCAGATGACACCAAAATTGGTGGTGTAGTAGACAGTGAGGAAGGTGATCTCAGAGTACATCAGGATCTTGATCAGATCAGCCAATGGGCTGAGGAGTGGCAGATGGAGTTTTTTTTTAAGATAAACGTGAAGTGTTGCATTTTGGTAGGGTAAATCAGGGGCAAGACTTATACACACTTAATGGTAGGTGTTCAGGGGACCCAAACAAAGAAAGTTTGGAGTGCAAGTTCATAGCCCCTTGAATGTGGAGTCACAGGTGGTGAGGACAGTAAAGAAGGCATTTGGTATGCTTGCCTTTATTGGTCAGAGCATTAAGTATAGGAGTTGGGTGTTCATGTTGTGGTTGTACAGGATATTGGTGAGGCCACTTTTGGAATACTGTGTTCAATTTTGGTGTCCTGCTGGGATGTAGAAACTTGAAAGGGTTCATAAACAATTTATAAGGATGTTGCCAGGATTGGAGGGTTTGAGCAAAAGGGAGAGGTTGAATAGGCTGGGGCTGTATTCCTCGGAACTGAGGGTGACTTAATTTTTTCAAAATTACAAAATCACGAGAGGCATAGATAGGGTGAATAGTCAAGGACTTTTCCCCAAGATATGGGACATTGGTTTGGCCACATTTTGAAGACTCATTCTATTCTGGTCTCCCTGCTATAGGAAGGATGTTGTGAAACTTGAAAGGGTTCAGGAAAGAGTTGTATGGATGTTGCCAGGTTTGGAGGGCTTGAGCAATCAGGTGAATTGCCAAGGTCCTTTCCTCAGGCTAGGTCGTGTCCAAAATTAGAGGGCATAGTTTTAAGTTGAGATTGGAAAGATTTAAAAGGGACTTCAGAGACAACTTGTTCACACAGAGGATGGTGTATGTACAGACTGGGCTGCCAGAGGAGGTGTTGGGGGATAGTACAATTATAACATTTAAAAGGCAGCTGGATAGGTATTGGAATAGGAGGAATTTAGGCGGATATGGGCTGGCAAATGGGACTAGATTAATTTCAGATATCTGGTCCACATAGACGAGTTGGACTGAAAAGTCTGTTGCTACACATCTCTACGACTCTGTGACATCTCTCTTCCTGCATAGGTAGAACTACAATGTCACTAGGAATTGTTTTCCCAGATTTTGACCTAAAGACAGCGAAGAAACAGTAATATATATCCAAATCAAGATGGTGAGGGCTCAGAGGGGAACTTGGTGATGGTGGGGCTCCCAGGCATTTGCAGACCCAATGGAGTCCATTACCTAGAAAAGGCATTGTTGACACAGCTGAGTCAGTGTGTGAGGTTGTCTGGCTACTGAGGGGCTGAAGTGGCAAGTTTAGGCTACTCAGATCCCATCAGTGTAATCCTGCCACAGGAAGGGCATTTGGTTTTAGATCCATTGACTCTCATAATGAGAGGGATTTTGAGTAATTTCGCGCACCTCACCCTCACCAAGAGACCAACTGTAATGATATTCAGTCCTCTAATACAACACGTCTTTATTACCTCAAATCATGAAGCACTTAGTAGAAAATGAATTCCTGTTCACATTGATACAGTTGAGTCATGGAGTCATAGAGATGTACAGCATGGAAACAGACCCTTCGGTCCAGCCCGTTCATGCCGACCAGATATCCCAAGCCAATCTAGTCCCACTGCTAGCACCCGGCCCATATCCTTCCAAACCCTTCATATTCATATACCCATTCACAAACCTCTTAGATGTTGCAATTGTAGCAGCCTCCACCACATCCTCTGGCACCTCAATCTATACACGTACCACCCTCTGTGTGAAAAAGTTATCCCTTAGGTCTCTTTTATATCTTTCCCCTCTCACCCTAAACCTATGCCCTCTAGTTATGGACTCCCCGGTCCCAGGGAAAATACTTTGTCTATTTACCCTATCTATGCCCCTCATAATTTTGTAAACCTCTATAAGGTCACCCCTCAGCCTCTGATGCTCCAGGGAAAACAGCCCCAGCCTGTTCAGCCTCTCACTATATCTCAAATCCTCCAACCCTGGCAACATCCTTGTAAATCTTTCCTGAACCCTTTCAAGTTTCACAATATCTTTCCAATAAGAAGGAGACCATAAGTGCACGCAATATTCCAACAGTAACCTAACCAATGTCCTGTACAGCCGCAACATGACCTCCCAACTCCTGTGCTCAGTACTCTGACCAATAAAGGAAAGCATACCAAACTCCTTCTTCACTATCCTATCTACCTGTGACTCCACTTTCAAGGAGCTATGAACCTGCACTCCAAGGTCTTTTTGTTCAGCAACACTTCCTCGGACCTTACCATGAAGTGTAGAAGTCCTGCTCAGATTTGCTTTCCCAAAATGCGGCACCTCACGCTTATCTGAATTAAACTCCATCTGCCACTTCTCAGCCCATTGGCCCATCTGGTCAAGATCCTGTTGTAATCTGAGGTAACCCTCTTCGCTGTCCACTACACCTCCAATTTTGGTGTCATCTGCAAATTTACTAACTGTATCTCTTATGCACGCATCCAAATTATTTATATAAATGACAAAAAGTAGAAGACCTAGCACCAATCCTTGTGGCACTCCACTGGTCACAGGCCTCCAGTCTGAAAAACAACCCTCCACCACCACCCTCTGTCTTCTACCTTTGAGCCAGTTCTGTATCCAAATGGCTAGTTCTCCCTTTATTCCATGAGTTCTAACCTTGCTAATCAGTCTCCCATGGGGAACCTTGTAGAACGCCTTACTGAAGTCCATATGGATCACATCTACCGCTCTGCCCTCATCAATCCTCTTTGTTACTTCTTCAAAAAACTCAATCATGTTTGTGAGGCATGATTTACATAGTTGTTATATAGTTATGTTGAGCAACCAATAGTGCACAGCAAAATTCCCGCAAAGAGCAAATTAAATAAAAGAACTGCTAATCTGTCCCTTTTTTTGGCTGATTGTTCAGACATCTGGAGAGCACTCAACTTCTTGAATTATTCCTGTAAATTGGAAGTGTTCTCTCCAAGAAAGAGCAGGTTTGAAAGGTGTAATGTGACCACTGGTTTCAGCATCCCACAAGACCGACATCATATTTACAAGGCAAGCTGTTCAATCTTATCCAAAATTGTAGAACCAAGGGATTCCGATATGCTTAAAATGCAGGGATAATGGGGAGATTCAAAATGAATATGGAAACAACAGTTTGATGATTGAGAGGAAAATGTATGGGACAGACTCCTGCAAGGAATGTAATGAACCAGACTTTATAAAAAATCTTAAAGTAAGGGAATACTTAGGAAGCAGCGATCATAATATGGTAGAGTTCAATCTTCAGTTTGAAAGAGAGAAGGCAAAATCGGATGTAATGGTGTTACAGTTAAATAAAGGTAATTATGAGGGCATGAGAGAGGAACTGATGAAAATAGACTGGAAGCAGAGCCTAGTGGGGAAGACAGTAGAGCAAAAATGGCAGGAGTTTGTGGGTATAATTGAGGACACTGTACAGAGGTTCATCCCCAAGAAGAGAAAGATTATCCAGGGAGGGATTAGACAACCATGGCTGACAAAGGAAGTCGGGAAATGTATTAAAGAAGAAGAGAGATCCTATAAAGTGGCCAAGATCACTGGGAAATCAGAAGATTGGGAAGGCTACAAAAACAAACAGAGGATAACAAAGAGAGAAATAAGGAAGGAGAGGATCAAATATGAAGGTAAGCTAGCCAGTAATATTAAAAATGATAGTAAAAGTTTCTTTCAATACATAAGAAAAAAACGACAGGCAAAAGTAGACATTGGGCCACTTCAAATTGATGCTGGAAGTCTCGTGATGGGAGATAAGGAAATAGCTGGAGAACTTAATAAGTACTTTGCATCAGTCTTCACAGTGGAAGACATGAGTAATATCCCAACAATTAAAGGGAGTGAGGGGACTGAGTTGAGTATGGTTGCCATTACAAAAGAGAAAGTGCTAGAAAAGCTAAAAGGTCTTAAAATTGATAAATCTCCTGGCCCCGATGGGCTACATCCTAGAGTTCTGAAGGAGGTGGCCGAGGAAATAGCGGAGGCGTTGGTTGAGATCTTTCAAAAGTCACTGGAGTCAGGGAAAGTCCCGGATGATTGGAAGATCGCTGTTGTAACCCCCTTGTTCAAGAAAGGATCAAGACAAAAGATGGAAAATTATAGGAGGAGAAAGTGAGGTCTGCAGATGCTGGAGATCAGAGCTGAAAATGTGTTGCTGGAAAAGCGCAGCAGGTCAGGCAGCATCCACGGAACAGGAGAATCGACGTTTCAGGCCTACTTGCGGAGCATTTCAGAGAACACCTCTGGGACACCCGGACCAACCAACCCAACCACCCTGTGGCTCAACACTTCAACTCCCCCTCCCACTCCACCAAGGATATGCAGGTCTTTGGACTACTCCATCGCCAGACCACAACAACACGATAGTTGGAGGAAGAACGCCTCATCTTCCGGCTAGGAACCTTCCAACACAAGGGATGAACTCGGATTTCACCAGTTTCCTCATTTCCCCTCCCCCCACCTTGTCTCAGTCAAATCCATCGAACTCAGCACCGCCTTCCTAACCTGCAATCTTCTTCCTGACCTCTCCGCCCCCACCCCAGTCTGACCTATCACCCTCATCTTAACCTCTTTCCACCTATCGCATTTCCGATGCCCCTCCCCCAAGTCCCTCCTCCCTACCTTTTATCTTAGCCTGCTGGACAAACTTTCCTCATTCCTGAAGAAGGGCTTATTCCCGAAACGTCGATTCTCCTGTTCCCTGGATGCTGCCTGATCTGCTGCGCTTTTCCAGCAACACATTTTCAGCATGGAAAATTATAACCAATTAGCCTAACCTTGGTTGCTGGTAAAATTCTAGAATCCATCATGAAGGATGAGGTTTCTAAATTCTTGGCAGAGCAGGGTCGGATTAGAACAAGTCAACATGGATTTAGTAAGGGGAGATCATGCCTGACAAACCTGTTGGAATTCTTTGAAGAGGTGACAAGTCGGTTAGACCAGGGAAATCCAGTGGATGTGGTCTATCTAGACTTCCAAATGGCCTTTGATAAGGTGCCACATGGGAGGCTGCTGAGCAAGGTGAGGGCCCATGGTGTTCGAGGTGAGCTACTGGTATGGATTGAGGATTGGCTGTCTGACAGATGGCAGAGAGTTGGGATAAAAGGTTCTTTTTCGGAATGGCAGCCGGTGACAAGCGGTGTCCTGCAGGGTTCAGTGTTGGGGCCGCAGCTGTTCACGTTATATATTAATGATCTGGATGAAGGGACGGGGGGCATTCTAGCGAAGTTTGCCGATGATACAAAATTAGGTGGACAGGCAGGTAGTACTGAGGAAGTGGGAAGGCTGCAGAAGGATCTAGACAGTTTGGGAGAGTGGTCCAGGAAATGGTTGATGGAATTCAATGTGAGCAAATGCGAGGTCTTGCACTTTGGAAAAAAGAATACAAGCATGGACTACTTTCTAAACGGTGAGAAAATTCATAAAGCCAAAGTACAGAGGGATCTAGGAGTGCTAGTTGAGGATTCTCTAAAGGTAAACATGCAGGTTGAGTCCGTGATTAAGAAAGCGAATGCAATGTTGTCATTTATCTCAAGAGAGTTGGAATATAAAAGCACTGTTGTGCTACTGAGACTTTATGAAGCTCTGGTCAGAACCCATTTGGAGTACTGTGTCCAGTTTTGGTCCCCACACCTCAGGAACGACATACTGGCACTGGAGCGTGTCCAGCGGAGATTTACACGGATGATCCCTGAAATGGTAGGTCTAACGTACAAGGAATTGCTGAGGATCCTGGGATTGTATTCATTGGAGTTTAGAAGATTAAGGGGAGATCTAATAGAAACTTACAAGATAATAGATGGCTTGACAAGGGTGGATGCTAGTAAATTGTTTCCGTTAGGCAAGGAGACTAGGACCCGTGGACACATCCTTAGAATTAGTGGGGGTAAATTCAGAACAGCAATGCGGAGACATTTTTTCAGGCAGAGAGTGGTGGGCCTGTGGAATTCATTGCCGCAGAGTGCAGTGGAGGCTGGGATACTAAATATCTTCAAGGCAGAAATTGATAAATTCTTGATGTCACAAGGAATTAAGGGCTACGGGGAGAATGCGGGTAAGTGGAGTTGAAATGCCCATTAGCCATGATTGAATGGTGGAGTGGACTCGATGGGCCGAATGGCCTTACTTCCACTCCTATGTCTTCTGGTCTTAAGGAGATAAGGGTCACAATAATGCTTCAGTCAAGTGCAAATGAGATAGATTTCCATCAGAAAGGAGAATTTTGGGCTCCCGTACAATTTGGTGAGTATAGCTGAAGAGAAACAGATAAATAGAAATTATGATTTTGAATGTTCTTCAGCACTTGCTGTTTCCAACAACCGATCTAAGGGTATTTTCTAGACTCATTGATGGTTGTGTTTTGTGATGAACAGAATGATGGGATCTGAACTTTATGGACTTGGGTCTTTGATTCCCCTGAATTGTAGGTAGAACTACAACATCACTAGGGATTGTAATCCAAGATTTTGACCCAAAGATAGTGAAGGAACAGTGATATATATCCAAGTCAAAATGGTGAGTGGCTCAGAGAGGAACTTGGTGATGGTGGGCCTCCAGGCATTTGCTACCCTTGTCATTCAAGATGGAAGTAGTCATCGGCTTGAAGGGTACTGCCTTAACAAGTTTTGGTGAGTTGCTACAGCGCTGCTTGTAGATAGTATACACTACTGTGACAATGCGTCACTGATAGCAGAACAAAATATTGAAGATAGTGTCTATCACTAATCATTAGATACACTAAAGGGAAAGCAAAGACAAAGAAGCATTAGTAAAAGTAGAGTTGCTTAAGCAACCCTTACATAATATCATATATTGACAGAGTTGGCTAATGGACACAAAACCAAAATGTACCAACAGTTATCCTCTGAGAGAAAAACCACAAATGCAAATATTGCAGGAATAGTGTGGCTCAGGTTATGGCTAGTTCCAGAGCACAAGTGTTCAGTAATTTTGCTGGAATATTTTCAGGACCAGCATTCTATCTAAACTGTCCAGCTGCTGTGGTTCTGTTTGCCGAGCTGGAAGTTTTTGTTGCAAACGTTTCGTCCCCTGTCTAGGTGACATCCTCAGTGCTTGGGAGCCTCCTGTGAAGCGCTTCTGTGGTGTTTCCTCCGGCATTTATTGTGGCCTGTCCCTGCCGCTTCCGGTTGTCAGTTTCAGCTGTCCGCTGTAGTGGCCGGTATATTGGGTCCAGGTCGATGTGTTTGTTGATGGAGTTTGTGGATGAGTGCCATGCTTCTAGGAATTCCCTGGCTGTTCTTTGTTTCGCTTGCCCTATAATGGTAGTGTTGTCCCAGTCAAATTCATGTTGCTTGTCGTCTATGTGTGTGGCTACTGGGTTGACATGTCAATTTTTAGGTATGCTATGTGCTGCTTCTGTCTTCCTGCACTCTTCATTGAATGAAGGTTGATTTCCCAGTTTGATGGTAACTGTAGATTGGTGGAATATCTCAGGCCATGAGGTTGTGTATTGTGTTGGAGTATGATCCTGCTGCTGTTGATGGCCCTCAGTATATCATGAATGGCAAGTTTTGAGTTGCTAGGTCTGTATGAAACAGATGGTAGTGCCACACAATACAATGGAGGGTGTCCTCAATGTGGAAATGGGCTTTCATCTATTCTCAGTGGTCTTGCCCTTTACACTTTGAACCCAATGGTTTTCTTATCAAGTGCATTTAGGCAAAAATGCCAAGATTCGCACAGATGCTTGCACATATTTTGATGAAGCGTAAGAACAGCTCCCACATCATCGAGACCAAAATTAATTTACAATCAGCATCATTTCAAGTGATAGTCTGCTCAATTATTTTATTGCTGTTGTAGGGCTTTCTGTGTGCAATTTGGTTGCCACTTTTCCTACTTTTTCAGCAAACTAATTGCTCAAAATTACATCATTACCTGTAAACCAATAAACAAGTTATTTATTGCTAGTCTAAAAATAAGTAAATTGAACAGTTAAGAGAAGAATCCAAATTGCTATTGAATAAGGCAAGATGTTGATATGTGGCCTTTACATTTAAAACACTCATTTCATAACTACAGGATGTCCCAAAGTCTTTTATAAAGACGAAGGGAGAAAGAGAAAACCACAATGAAGTGGCATCATTGGTTGTTGAAGATCTCTCATGTAACCGTGGTGAGTCACAAATGCTTTACTAATGCAATACAAATTGAGTAACAGACAGCTGGGTGTTAATTACAAGATTACAACGCAGACAAGAAGTGTGACTTGCTTCATAAAGCAAAACCCAGTTGTCTCTTGTATTCTGTGGTTAATTTATAGTGCCATAACCCTGAACAGGCAGACTTATTATTTATGACTTATTATTTATTATGTATCAAGCAATTGTTTTCTGAAATGATTTGTTGTTTATGTGGAATGATCACCTAACTGTGAGTCAATTCAAGGTACAGGTTACTGATTCTGAATGAGGACTAGCTGATATATAGCACCACTTGAATTGTCAAGAGGAAAGCAGGACTTCTACACTCATTGGTTTGTACTTTATGAAATGTGCTACATTTAGTTTGCTACATGCAGTATTTTATACAATTGTAGAAGAACATACTAGTGGGGTGTAATCAATGTTACGTATCATTATCCACTCCTTTATCTGTCCAACTGTTCTCTCTTTTTGGGCTTTCTCCCCACCTATCATTTACTCCTTTCCCCCTCCCTCATCCTATCTCCTGCATAAAAGAACAACATTTTCATAGCTGCCATCAGTTCTGAAGAAGGGTCACTAGACCCAAAACATTAACTCTAATTTCTCTCTATAGATGCTGCCAGACCAGCTGAGCTATTCCACCAATTTCTGATTTTGTAATCCAGGTTTGTTATGTATCCTTAGGGAAAGTTCATTGTTTGGTGAATGGGAAAGGTGTTGAAAGGACAAGTAAATTGGTGATCAGATTGTTTGATCAGCATTAGGATTGCCCAATCATTGGCCCACAAGTCTTAAAATGGGAGTCTCGCAATTCTGGTCTCCTTACTATCGGAAATATGTTGTGAAACTTGAAAGGGTTCAGAAAAGGGTTACAAGGATTGGAGGATTTGAGCTATTGGCTGTTTTCCCTGGACCATCGGAGGCTGAGGGGTGACCTTATAGAGGTTTATAAAATCATGAGGGGCAGGGATAGAGTAAATAGACAAAGCTTTTTTCTCTGGGGTAGGGGAGTCCAGAACTAGAGGGCATAGGTTTAAGGTAAGAGGGGAAAGATATAAAAGAGACCTAAGGGGCAACCTTTTCACACAGAGGGTGGTACGTGAATAGGATGAGCTGCCAGAGGATGTGGTGGAGGCTGGTACAATTGCAACATTTAAAAGGCATCTGGATGGGTATATGAATAGGAAGAGTTTGGAGGGATATGGGTTGGGTACTGGCAGGTGGGATTAGATTGGGTTGGAATATTTGGTTGGCATGGACAAGTTGGACTGAAGGGTCTGTTTCTGTGCTGTACATCTCTACGACGATGACTCTAACCCCTCCCCATTTGAAAAGAAAGAAATTTAAGAGAAGAAAGAGGAGATTTATACAGCATCTTTCACTGCCTGAGGTTATTTGAAAATACTGTTGAGCCAATGAAGAACTGATTTAAAATGTTGTCAAGTGGAGTCACTGTAATAGACAAAACATGGGAGGCAGCCTGCACTCCTGGTGTTCTGTAAATAGTTACAGACAACCCTGGAATTGTTCCAGTGCAGGAGACTGTTCGATCTATTGTGTCTGCTTCAGCTCACTTTGTGCCATTCACCCTCCTGCTTTCCTTCACCTTGAGCCCTCTTCATTTACAAACAACAGTCTAATTCCCTGTTCAATGTTCCAATTGAAGTTGCCCACACAACACTCTCAAACAGCATATTCTGGACCTTAACCACTCCCTGTGTGCAAAAAGTTTTAGACACTTTTGTGTCACTTTTGTTTTTTTTGCCTAATTACTTTTAATTTGTGCCATTGCTGTTTTATCGATGCTGGTTGAGAGATGACAATTGGTCACAATGCCAAAAGAGAAGTCCTTAGGCTTTGCATGAATACTGGTGTGTGACTTTTATAACAACCTGATAGATCTCTCATCCATTGCTAGCACAAGTTCAGTACAAGTACTTGGCATGCTGCTTGCTTATTGGGAAGAAACAAAAAAAAACCTGCTGGCATCCAAAGTAGACAAGCAGGGGGCTTTAGAACACAGCAAGCCAGGCAGCATCAGGAGGTGGAGAAGTCACATCTCAGGCATAACCCTTCTCGAAGGGTTATATTCAAACATTGACTTCTCCACCTCCTGATGCTGCCTGGCTTGTTGTGTTCTTCCAGCCTCCTGCTTGTCTATTTTCCTTATTGGGAAAGGCAGTGGTAGTGGCACTGGATTAGGGATATAGAAACATGGAAATTGCTGGAAAAACTCAGCATGTCTGGCAGTATCTGTGGAGAGATATCAGAGTTAACATTTCGGGTTGAGTGACCCATCCTCAGACCCTTCCGAGGAAGGCAGAGCCCTATGTTAGAGCTCTGGTTGTTTGATATTAAATCCCAACATAGTAGATAGTGAAATTTGAGCTTGATTAAAACAGTAAGTTGAATGGTACCGAAGTAACCACTTTCAGTTGTTACATGAATCTGTCGAAGATGAGTCCTTTTGGGAAGGAAATCTGGTATTCTGACCCTGTCTGACCTATTCCAGACTGACTGCAAGGTGGTTGACTCTTAACTGCCCTCTGGGGAATAAAGGCTAACCTAGCCAGCGGCATCTCCATCACATAAATGAATTAAGGAAAAAGAATCATGAGGGAAACAGCCCTCATTCTTCAGTTGTGTGTCCGCTCCTGTTTCAGACAAGCAGTCATCAAATTACCTAGATAACTGATGACAGCTTTAATGTGGTTTTAGAGAAAAGCTGGTAATCACAAAATAAATTGTTGCTTCTTTTTAACACAGTGACAAAGTGCCTGCAATTAGTTATACAGGCTCTTAAAGTGCGATCACTGACCTGTGTGAAATTGACTTCAAATAATCGATTGCTAGAGGAGGGCATGTTTAAAAAGCAAGTTGACAAGCATGATATGCTCAAAGGCCCTCCTTTTCAGGTGGCTGATTATATGATCTTTGAAGAGGGAAATTAATTTAATCTGCTTTCAGGGTCAATAACAAGGAATCATCAATTACATTTGTCATTTCATCATGAAAAGAGGGCTCTTGGTGCTGGGGATAATGTCAGTATGGATTGGTTAATAAACAGAAAAGAGGAAGCAGGAATAATCAGGTCATTTTTATGTTTGCAGATTGTGACATCACACAAGGATCATTGCATAGGCTTCAGCTCTTTCAGATCAATATCAACTTATATGAGGGAACTGAGCATTATGTATCCACATTTTTGAACTTATTATGCTTGTTTGTATGATATGAGCATCACTAGATAAGCAAGGACTTATTGCTCATCTTTCATTGGTAGTTGAGCTGTGTTAAGACCATTAGCAGAAATTAGGCCATTTGGCCCATCGAGACTGCTCCACCATTCAATCATGGCTGACAGGTTTTCAACCCCATTGTCCTGCTTTCTCCCCGTAACCTTTGATCCTTGGCACTCATGAACTTATCCATCTCTGTCTTAAATATACTCAATGACCTGGCCTCCACAATCATCTGTGGCAATGAATTCCATAGATTCCCCAATCTCTGGCTCAAGAAATTTCTCTTTATCTCCATTCTAAAAGGTCTTCCCTTTACTCTAAGCTGTGCCCTCAGGTCCTAGTCTCTTCTGCCAATGAAAACATTTTCCCAACATCCACTCTGTCAAGGCCTTTCAGGATTCTGTAAGTTTTAATCAGATCCCCCCTTATCCTTCTAAACTCCATTGAGTATAGTCCCAGAGTCCTCAAACATTTCTCACATGTTAAGTTTTTCATTCCAGTGATCATTCTCGTGAACCTCCTTTGGACCCACTCCAGTCAATACATCCTTCCTGAGGTGTAGGGCACAAAATTGTTCATAATACTCTAACTGTGGTCTGACCAGAGCCTTATAAAGCCCTGCTTTTATTTTCTAGTTCTCTCGAGGTGAATGACAACATTGTATTTGCCTTCCTAACTACCAATCAACCTGCAAGTTTACCTTAAGAGAATCCTGGACTAGAATTCCCAAGTCCCTTTGTACTCCAGATTTCTGAATTTTCTACCCATTTAGAAAATAGTCCATCCCTCTATTCTTCCAAACAAAGTGCATGACCTTACACTTTCCCACATTGTATGTCATCTGCCATTCTTAGCCCACTCTCATAACCTGTCTAAATGTTTCTGCAGCCTCCTTGCCTCTTCAATACTATCTGCCCGTTTGCTTATCTTGTATTAACTACAAACTTAGCCAGAATGCCCTCAGTTCCTTTGTGTAGACCATTAATATATAAAGTGAAAATTTGTGGTCCCAAAATAGATCCTTCTGGAACACCATTTAAGACTGGCTGCCATCCTGAGAAGGACCCTTTTATTCCCAATCTCTGCTTTCTGACAGACAGCCAAGCTTCTATCCATGCTAGCATTTTGCCTCTGACACCATGGGCCCTTATTTTACTCAGTAGCCTCCTGTGCAACACCTTATCAAAGGCCTTCTAGAAGTCCAGATAGATAACATCTATTGGCTCTCCTCAATCTAATCTCACTACCTTCTTGAAGATTTCTAAGATTTGTCAGGCATGACCTCCCCTTGATGAAACCATGCTGACTTTGCCCTATTTTACCATGAACTTCCAAGTATTCAGAAATCTTAACCTTCACTATGGACTTCAACATCTTACCAACGATTGAGGTCGGGCTAATTGGCCTATAATTTTCCATCATTTGCCTTACTCCCTTCTTAAATCGGGGTGGGGTGGGGCTGTTACATTAGCAATTTTCCAGTCATCTCTGTCTCCAGTGGTACAGGAAAGATCACTACTACAGGGTCCACTATCTCTTTAGCTGTCGCCTTCAGAACTCTAGGGTGTAGTCCATCTAGTCTGGGTCATTTGTCTACTTTCAGACCTTTCTGTTTTTCTAGCACCTTCTTCTTGGTGATGGCCACCATACGCATTTCTGTCCCCCCCACCCAACTCATGAATTTTTGGAATATTACTGGTATATTCCACTGTGAAGACTGATGCAAAGTACTCGTTCAGTTCCTCAGCCATTCCTTTGTTCCCTAGTACTAGAGTCATAGAGTCATAGAGATGTACAGCATGGAAATAGTCCCTTCGGTCCAACCCGTACATGCTGACCAGATATCCCAAGCCAATCTAGTCCCACTTGCCAGCACCTGGCCCATATCCCTCCAAACCCTTCCTATTCATATACCCATCCAAATGCCTCTTAAATGTTGCAATTGTACCAGCCTCCACCACATTCTCTGGCAGCTCATTTCATACACATACCATCCTCTGCATGAAAAAGTTGCCCCTTAGATCTCTTTCCCTTCTCACCCTAAACCAATGCCATCTAGTTCTGGACTCCCCGATCCCAGGGAAAAGACTTTGTCTATTTACCCTATCGATGCCCCTCATAATTTTGTAAACCTCTATAAGGTCACCCCCTCAGCCTCCTACGCTGCAGGGAAAACAGCCCCAGCTTGTTCAGTCTCTCCCTGTAGCTCAGATCCTCCAACCCTGGCAACACCCTTGTAAATCTTTTCTGAACCCTTTCAAGTTTCACAACATCTTTCCTATAGGAAGGAGACCAGATAGGAAGAGACTAGTTCTCCAGCATCATTTTTCAGCCGCCCGATGTCCACTTTTGCCTCTCTTTTGCCCTTTATATGCTAGCTCACCCTCATATTTAATCTTCTCCTTTCTTACTTCCTTCTTTGTTTTCCTCTGTTGATCTTTGAAGGTTTCTTCTCTGGCTTCTCACTGTCCTTTGCCACATTATATCCTTTCTCTTTTGCTTTTATACTATCCCTGACCTGCCTGGTCAGCCATGGTTGCCTTATCCTCCCTTTGGAAAGCTTCTCTTTCCTTGGGATGAACTTTTGCTGTGTCTCCCAAATTACTACAAGAAATTCCTGCCATTGCTGTTCCACTGTCTTTCCTGCTGGGCTCATCTCCAGGTCAATTCTACCCAGCTCCTCCCTCATACTCTGTAGTTGCCTTTATTCAACATTAATAGTTAAATCTGATTCCACCTTCTCCATCTCAAATTGCTGAGTAAATTCTATCAAATTATGGTCACTGCTTCCTAAGAGTTCCTTCATCTTAAGCTCCCTTATCAATTCTGCCTCATTGCACAACAATAAATCCAACGGGTTTATTTGGAAGCACTAGCTTTCGAAGCGCTGCTTCTTCAACAGATGGTTGTGAAGCAGGGCAATAAGATAGAGAATTTATCGCAAAAGGTTTTTTGAGTGCAATCGAATGTATCTGCAAATATAATTTTGTAAATACAAATTCACCCCATAAACTTATATGTGTGTACGCATGCAAGAGAGAGAGAGAGAGAGAGAGAGACTAAATGAGTGTGTGCGTGTGAGTGAGTACACATGAGAAAGTGTGTGTTTGTGTGTGTGCAAACTTGGTAAAGTGTATGTGTGAATGTGATGTGGTATAAGGCTGTGAGGATGGGTGCGTGTTTGAGAGAGGGTGTGTGTGTGTTGTAGTGCTGTGAGGATCATTTGTAGCGAGAAATTAATCCAAGGTCCCGGTTAAGGCCATCCCCATGGGTACTGAACGTGGCTATCGGCCTCTACTCGGCCATTTGCATTGGCGCCTGTACCGAAGTCTGCCTTGGAGGATGGTTACCCGAAGGTCCAAGGCCGAGTATCCTGGGCGTTGAAGTGTTCCCTGACTGGGAAGGAACACTCTTGCCTGGTGGTTCATGTCCATTCAATCTGCTCGGTGTCGCTAATGTACCTTGCCATGGGGCATCCTTGCCTGCCGCATATGAGATAGACAATGTTGGCCAAGTCACATGAGTACCTGCTGCGTACATGGTGGATGGTGTTCCCGCCTGTAATGGTAGTATCTGTGTCGACACTCTGACACATCTTGCAGTGGGTTGCCATGACAAAGTTGGATGGTGTTGTACTGAAAGCTGGGCATTTTGCTGTGAACAATGATCTGTTTAAGGTTTGGTGGTTGTTTAAAGGTGAGAAGTGGAGGTATGGGGAAGGTCTTGGCGAGGTGCTCATCCTTGTTGATAATGTGTTGCAGCCTGCGAAGAACATGGCGTAGTTTTTCAGCTCCTGGGAAGTACTAGACGACAAAAGGTACCCTGTCGGTTGCAGCTTGTGTCTGTCGCCTATGGAGGTCATTACAGTTCCTCGCTGTGGCACAATGGAACTGGCGATTGATGAGTTGAGCGTCGTACGCTGTTCTTATGTGGGCATCCTTGACAACCTTCACATGACCATCACATTCCTCCTCATCTGAACAGGTCCTGTGCATGCGTAGGACTTGTCCATAGGGGATGGATGTTTTACTATGTTGATGGTGGAAGCTAGAGAAGTGTATCATTGTGAGGTTATCCATGGGTTTGTGTTAGAGTGAGGTGCTGAGGTATCCGTCCTTGATGAAGATGCATGTGTCCAAGAATGAAACAAATACTAAAGAGTAGTCAATGGTACGTCTGATGGTGGGATGAAACTTGTTGATATCACTGTGTAGTTGTTTGAGTGACTCCTCACCATGGCTCCAGAGGAAGAAAATGTTGTCAATATGTCTGGTGTATAGTGTTGGTTGGAGGTCCTGTGCAGAAAAGAAGTCTTGCTTGAACCTGAACATGAAAATGTTGGCATATTGGGGTGCAAATTTGGTCCCCATGGCTGTTCTGTGTGTCTGGATGAAGAACTGTTTGTCAAAGGTGAAAATGTTGTGGTTGAGTTGTAGGGTGGTGCTTGGAGATTGGCAGTTGTTGGTGTTGAATACTGAGTCTGTTTGCCACGATTCCATCATTGTGGATAGAGTACTGACATGTCCATTATGACGAAGAATGTTCCCAGTTCAATTGGTCCATGGGTGCTGAGTTTCTGTAAGAAATCTATACTGTCATGACAGAAGCTGGAGGTCCCCAGTACAATGAGTTTCAAGATGCCTTCAACATAGCCAGAGAGGTTCTCACACAGGGTCCCATTGCCTGATCCAATGGGACGCCCTACTGTGTTGGCTTTGTGTACCTTCAGAAGGAGGTAGAAGTCTCCTACACGAGAAGTATGTGAGATGAGAGCGCATAGGAACTCTGAAGGACTGGGTCAAAAGTCTTGATCAATGTGTTTAGTTCATAGGTGTGCTCTTTGGTCCGATTGGCCGGTAGTTGCCTGCAGTGTTCCTGGCTGTTCAGTACACTTCCTTCCAGTAGTCTGTTCTATTCTGGATGGTGATGCCTTCTCCTTTATCTGCTGGTTTGATGACAATATTGAGATTGGTTTTGAGAACATGGGTGGTGTTGCATTGTGATTGGGTGATGTTTTGCTCTACCTTGTTGGTGCAGCTGATGAATCTGGCATTTACACATTTCCTGACGGTTTGAGCATACATGTCAAGCCCAGGGCAGTGGCACTCCGGTGGGATCCAAGTTGACTCTTTCTTTGATCACTCCTGTACGGATCCCGGTGATGACTGTTCTGGTTCCTCAGTGGGCTCACTGGGATCACTGCTGGCATCGTGAAAGAATTCCCAGAGTCTCATTCGTCTGATGAATTCTTTCATGTCTGCTGCAAGACTCATGCGGACCATTTTGGTGGTGGGGCTGAAATTGAGCAGTCTGCTAAGAACTTCAATCTCTTCCGGTTGAAGGGTGTGGTCCGATAAGTTGACAATTGATTTCCCCTCAGTGATAACGTTTTCCACTGTGGTGCCAGGGAAGCTTTGCTACTGCTGGTGTTGACACCAAGTTTTTCCAGTTTCTTGTTCTTGGTGTGCATGTACGTGGTGTAGTCCTGTTGCCTTGTCAATTTGACAATGTCCCGCAACTGGGGTTTAGATCAGAGTGGTGCTGGAAAATGTCCCGTAACTGTACTACTGTATCCTGAGTGCAGGCTGAAAGTATGGAAACTTATCTTGATTTCAAGGTTATGATGCCTGCTGTAGAGTTGGTGCATGCGATGATTGAGTTTGCCAGAGGTGTGGCGGCAAAGTCTCTGAGCGTAGTCTGTGTTGTAGGTCGACTTGAGTGCATTTGTGATCCGTAATCCTTTTGGGATCTTTCCTGCTTTCTTGCATTTCTGCAGAAACTTGATGTCTGCGTTGAAATGTGTGATCTTCGTGGAGATCCTCTCCACTTTGAGCCGATAGTTATTGGTGTCGATGGTACCATGCATGTGGCAGGTACTCAGCCTACGTTGTCTAACTCATACGCTGCAGGTAAGGATGCCCCAAGGCGTGGTACATTGACGAGACTGAGAGACACTCTAACAGCTGAATGGACAACGCACAACAATCACCAGACAGGAGTGTTACTTCCCAGTCGGGAAACACTTCAGCGGTCCAGGACATTTGGTCTTGGACCTTCGGATGACCATTCTCCAAGGCGCACATTGGGATGGGCAACAACGCAAAGTGGCTGAGCAGAGGCTGATAGCCAAGTTTGGCACCCATGGGGATGGCCACAACTGGGACCTTGGGTTTAAGTCATACTACAGGTGACCCCATATCACTATATATATATATATATATATATATATGTGTGTGTGTGTGTATGTACACGCACACACACTCTTACATACTCACAGACCCTCTCTCATACATGACCTCTCTGTCATCCCACCCCACACTCACATCCATGCACGCACCCTGTCACAGGCTTATACCACATCAAACTCATACACACACTTTACCAAGTTTGCACTCACGAGAACACACGCTCTCTCATGTGTACTCACACTCACATGCAGACTCACTCTGTCTCTGTCTCCTGCACGCACACATTTATAAGTCTATTGGGTGAATTTGTATTTGCAGAATTATATTTGAAGATACATTCTATTTTGCTCAAAAATGCAGAACATGCAGACAGTCAATCCATGTAATATTTTATAAATTCCATTTTGGAACTAAAATCAGTCTGACTCAAGGTTGGGGTACAGACAGATCTAACCTCACACCTGTAAGGCATTGTCTGAACTGAGATGTCACCTTCTGTTATAAAACCTTAAGTTATCTTGAGAATGTAACTTAAAAGAAGTTTGGGGATTTACAAATTAAAGAAGCAAAACGAGCAAAAAGATGGAAGACTTAACAATTTATTAGGTTTGTTCAATATATCGTTCCAGCTGCTTGAGACTGTAATCTTTTGCTATAAATTCTGTATCTTATGATCCTGCTCCACAGCTACCCGATGAAGGAGCAGCGCTCAGAATGCTAATGCTTCCAAAACGCTTGCTGGAATATAGCCTGGTGTTGTGTGATTTTGAAATTTGTCCACACCAATCCAACACCAGCTCCTCAAAAATTAACACTAAATCCAGTATTGCCTCTTCCCTCATGGGCCCCACCACAAGCTGCTCCAAAATATCATCTTGTAGATATTTCAGAACTTTCTTTTCCTGCGATCCACCCAACCTGATTTTCCCAGTCCACCTGCATATCGAAATCCCCCATGATCACTGTAACAGTGCCTTTTCTGTTTCTTGGTGTATGTTATGCCCCAAATCCTGACTACTGTTTGGAGGCCTAATAATAACTCCCATTATGGGTTTTATTTAACCTTTGTGGTTCCTCAACTCTACCCACACAGATTCTACAACATCTGACCCTAATTCGTTTATTGCTAACTCTTCTTAAAATGCTGTAGTCTTGAGGTGTATGGACAAGCGCTGCTCAGAAGGGAGATCCAGGATTTTAGTCCAATGACAATGAAGGACTGGTGATACAGTTCCAAGTTAGGACAACAAGTAGCTTAGAGAGGAACTTGCTGATGGTGTGTTCCTATAAATCTGCTGCCCTTGTCCTTCTATGTGGACTTGGAAAGTGCTGCTGAGGGATACTTGGTGAGTTATGGTGGTGCATTTTGCACACTCCTGTGAATATGTATTGGGTAGATTGCTGACAGTTTCCATGTTGTGTGAGGAAGTTAAGCTGTTAAAATGCGAAGAGACTTCAGAAAGATACAGACTGGTTGAGTGAGTAAGAGGTGGCAGATGGGATATAATGTGGCAAGTGTGCAATTATCCACAGTGGAGACAACTCTGGTGAAAGACCTGTGGAGAGAGGGATTTGGGTGATCCTTGGACACAAATCACATAAAGTTAATTGATAGTTATGGCAAACAATTAGGAAGGCAAATAGTACATTGATTACATTGCAATGTCAGGAATTCGCTGCTTCAGAGTTTTGTGGAGATTAAATAATTGAAAGCATTTAATCAGAAGATAGGTAGATTTTTGAAATATTATAGAATCTAACAATGTAGAAGCAGGCCCTTTGGCCCATTGAGTGCAGACCAACCCTCTGACGAGCATCCCATACAGATCCAAACGATCCCGCCCTTGTAACTCAGCATTTCCCATGACTATTCTACATAGGCTACACATTCCTGATGCTGTGGGAAAATTAGCATGTCCAATAGCTTGCACATCTTTGGACTGTGGGAGTAAACCCTCACAAACGTGGGGAGAATGTGCAAACTCCACAAAGGCAGGTGCCTGAGATGGGATTTAAGCTGGGTCACGGGGGGTATGAGGCAGCAGTGCTAACCACTGAGCCATCATGCTGCCCCATAGAGTGTTGATCATGTGCTGATCTGGCACGTAGTCACTGAATGGTCTCCTTCTGCTCTTATTTCCTTCGTTCTTTATGACCACTGTTTGCTGAAGCTGAGATGAAGATTCAGCACATCGTGCATAAATACAAGGATGTTATTGCAAGAATACTCAGACAGACCCACCTGGAGGACTGTGTTCATCTCCATCTATCACACTTTAGAAAGCAAGTGAAAGCTTTGTGGAGAATGCAGAAGAGATTTACCAAGATCGTACTTGGGATGAGGGTTTACAGTTATGCAGAAAGACTAGAGAAAGTAGAATTGTTCCTCTTAAAGCTAAAACTCACACAACACTAGGTTATAGTCCAAAAGATTTATTTGAAAGCACTAGCTTTCAAAGTGCTGCTCCTTCATCAGGTGAAGGAGCAGTGCTCCGAAAGCTAGTGCTTCCAAATAAAGCTGTTGGACAAAAACCTGGTGTTGTGTGATTTTTAACTTTGTCCACTTCAGTCCAACACCGACACCTCCACATCATGATTCCTCTCAGAGCAGAAGAGTTGAGAGGAAATTTGATTGAAACCTTTAAAACTGTGAAAAATTTAGATGAAGAAAATTTGGAGAAATGATTTCCAGTGGTTGGAGGGTTGACAATCAGAAGTTACATATTTGAATGGTTGATGAGGTATCACTATTTAAGTCAATATCCTGGAGCTCCCTTCAGACCTGCATTTTTAGATTGGCCATGCTAGATAGACTGCTGCAATTCAAGAAGACATTGCACTAACATCTCCTCAAAGGGATGGGTAACAGATGCTGCCCTTTCTAGTGACTCGCAGGTCCTCTTCAAGAATAATAAAAAAAGCACAGTAATCGATGCTCTGAGTCATTATGATTTGGAACAAAGTGCCTGGCGGAGTGATTGATATGGATCCAATAGTGGGTTTCAAAAGGAAATTGGTCCATGGCGGAGGGAACGTTGGACTGATGTAGGGAAAGAGAGGAATAATGTGATGAACTGGCTCACTCTTCAGAACAGACTCCATGGGATGAATGGTCTCCTTCTGTTCTATCTTTTATCTGGTTCTACACTGTATTTCACTGCTAATCTGATAATTTCTTTTTAACCCCCTCTCTACTTTACAGATTACCAACCAATTTGAAAGTTGCTGGTGCAGAAGTATGAACACGGAGACTATAAACCACCTAAATTAAGAGTATTTTATGAGTGCAATGCGGCTGGGGAATCATAGTGTTTTCATCAGCATTGGAAAAGGCCCTTCAATCCATTATGTCAGCTGATGTTATCAAGTAATTCAATTTACCAGTGTAAGATATTGTGCTAGCAGTCTTTTTACTAATTCACTCACCAACTCACTATATTTACTAATACCACATTCCCATTCATTCATTCATAACCCATAATTAACTCACTGTTTACTCAATGTGTTTTTGCTCATAAAACTATGGTTTTTCAGTTTATTTTATATTGCAAGGTGGACTAACTTAAAACATTCCTTTCAAACCTATGACTGCTTCTTCACACTTTCAACCCTTATCAGACCTATTTACATCAAAAGCTACCTCTGAATAAATATCAAAGACTACTTAGCTCTCAGAAACAATACCCTGACCACCACAATATCTCCACAACCCAGCTGAAAATGCAGAAAGATTTAGTTAAAAAAAATCACACAACATCTGGTTATAGTCCAATAGTTTCATTTGGAAGCACTAGCTTTTGGAGCGCTCCAAAAGCTAGTGGTTCCAAATAAACCTGTTGGACTATAACCTGGTGTTGTGTGATTTTTAACTTTCTCCACTCCAGTCCAACACTGGCTCCTCCACATTATGGAAAGATTATAATATTAATCAGCCCTTACCAACTGTCTCTCAGGACCTGAATAAATTATAGAACATCAAACAATTTCCTCAACTAGAATGTACTTGTTGAATGCACATTAAACAGGGCCGTGAAACTTACGAGTGAAACAGCCCTTTTGTGAAACTGCATGAATGAATGAAACTCACAGCAGCAAGTAGTAAATAAAATCTCACCACACAGCTGCAGTGATCAGTTTAGTATCCTTTATTCTTTTATTAAGTACATGTATAATTTCTAATTTATTTAGAGCATATAAGTCTCGTATTTTTACTAATATTTAATAACTTAAACGATAAAAGGACGAATGCCTCTTAATTATGATTGGCCAGACATTCTTCTGAGTTACACCCAGCACTTAACAAATGGCTGAACAATCTCCTGCCTCCCCAGGATAGATGTCACACAAACAGTTGTGTACAATAGATAGAACTATGTGACACTATTATGATAGAATTTTAAAGTATGGAAGAGCCGTGTAGAAAGAAGCTATTAGAAGAACTGTATTTCAGGATTCTATCGCCACCTCGAGCTGTGCTACTGCAGTTGTGGAATAACAAGGCTATTTTCACCACTCACTCATTTTGGTCATTATTTGAACATGATCCCATACCAGCAACAAAAACAGAACTTGCTGGAAAAGCCCAGCAGGTCTGGCAGCATCTGTGAAGAGAAATCAGAGTTCATGTTTCAGGTCTGGTGACCCTTCCTGTTCTGAAATGTTAACTCTGATTTCCCTTCACAGATGCTGCCGGACTTGCTGATCTTTTCCAGCAACTTCTATTTTTGTTTCTGATTTACAACATCTGCAGTTCTTCCAGTTCTGATTTACCAGCACCTGGCCCATTGTTTAAAAGTCGAGAGTGTGGTGCTGGAAAAGCACAGCAGATCAGGCAGCATCCGAGGAGCAGGAGAGTCAATGTTTCGGGCAAAAGCCCTTCATCAGGAAACATTGACTGTCCTGCTCCTTTACAAAACATCGATTCTCCTGCTCCTCGGATGCTGCCTGACCTGCTGTGCTTTTCCAGCACCACACTCTCGACTCTGATCTCCAGCATCTGCAGTCCTCACTTTCGTCATAGTTGAAAAGCTACGGTGTTTCAAGTGCTGATCTAAGTATTCATTAAATCGTTGTTGTTTGTGTTCTTGTCATTTATTCTGATGAAGGAGCAGCTCTCCAAAAGCTAGTGCTTCCAAATACACCATAACTTGGTGTTGTGTGATTTTTAACTTTGTCCACCCCAGTCCAACACTGGCACCTCCACATCATTTATTCTGATGGACTGTTTAGACCCAAAATGACATTTAAGAGTGAGATGCGAAACCACTGGCAAGCTAAATGAGGAATGCATATTCAACCCTTTGCTCAAGAAAGGATTTGAAGTGCTTTGGAACCCCAAAGTCATTGTTGACATGTAGATAGATGCTGCTGATTGAATCTGGCAAGATTCCCAAAATCAAGAGGTACCTGAAAGAACTCGATAGCATCGCAGAGAGTTGCAGCAGCTCTATCATGACCATAACATTTTATAACATCCACTTGTAATTAGTGATTGGCTGTCTCTGTGAATGAATGGATAACTAACTGGATTTCATGCTCACTGGTTCTGCTTGCAAGCTGATCTTGATAGAACATTGATGTTTGCTAAATCAATTCTGAAACAACCATGTCACAGACTGGTTTGTGATTTGTAATTTTTTTTTTTACTTTCACCAATAGCAGGCCTATCTAATCAATGGATAGAATAAATCTGTGCGAAACCAACAGGAAATGGTTTGATGCTGATGATGTTACATAAGCATGAGAGTCATCATGATGTGCTGGGGGCTATAGAGATCTGTGCCAAAGCGACGTCTCAGTCTGTTTATTACCTTGCTAATAATTGCTTCCTGTCATTTCTAAAATAAATAAGCTATCACTGATTAAACTTTTACTGTTTAATGTTGATTAGGAAGCTTCACAGCTGCTGTGCTGTGGGGTCAATGATGAGCAGTGATGAGATCTGATAGAGCATCATGTTAATGAATTGAGAATGAGAGACTTCAGCTGTCACTTGGATGCTACGTCTGTAGACATTGCTTAAATGATAGGCACAGCTAATTATAGAAGCTACAACAATTTGTCTGTGCATATAGTGCCTTCAGCAGGATAAAATATCCTCAGGCACTTCTCAGGAAATTTACCAAGAATAACTTAATACAATCGGGAGAGCTGAATCGGCTGGGGCTGTTTTCCCTGGAGCGTCGGAGGCTGAGGGGTGACCTTATAGAGGTTTATAAAAACATGAGGGGCATGGATAGGGTAAATAGACAAGGTCTTTTTGCTGTGGTGGGGGAGTCCAGAACTAGAGGGCATAGGTTTAGGGTCAAAGGGGAAAGATATAAAAGAGTCTAAAGGGGCAACATTTTCACGCAGGGAGTGGTGCGTATGTGGAAATGAGCTGCCAGAGGAAGTGGTAGAGGTTGGTACGATTACAACATTTAAAAGGCATCTGGATGGGTACATGAATAGGAAAGGTTTAGAGGGATATGGGTCAAATGCTGGCAAATGGGACTAGATTAGGTTAGGATATCTGGTTAGCATGGACAAGCTGGACCAAAGGGTCTGCTTCTGTGCTGTATTATGACTCTTTAATTGGAATGTATTGCCTCAGAGTGTAGTGTAGGAAAGTTCAATCCACATATTTGCAAAATTACGTATTTTTATTTGTTCATTCGGTGTGGGCATCATAGGTTAGGACTGTATTTAATGCCAACCCACAATTAGGAATCAACTACATTGTTGTGGGTATGGAGTCACATGTGGGCCAGATCAGGTAAGGAGAGCAGATTTCTATCCCCAAAGGACATTTTATGAACCAGCTCCATTTTTATGATAATGCATGGTTATATGGATTCCATTCGACCAACAGTTAATTCCAGATATTGATTAATTCAAATTTCACCCTCTCCCATCAAGGGGATCTGAACTCATGACCTCAGCAACATTAGCCTGGAGTTCTGGATTACTAATCCAGTGATATTACCAATATGCCTCCCCAAATTGATTTCTATCTGGAGAAAGAGTGGGCAGAGTCAAAGGGAAAAGACAAGAAGGTGGCACAAAGCAAATTATTTATTTAGAGAGCCAGTTCCAACCTATTGAAATTGAACAATTCTGTCATTCTGCAACAAAACCAAGGAAGGAGATGTTAAGAGAAGGCAGGTAAACCAAAATAAGGAGCTGGGCTTTAGGTAGCATTTCAAAGGGGGAAAGTAAGGTCAGCAAAGTCTATGAGGGGAGTTCCCGAGCTTGGCAGTTTAAGGGGCAGTCAGAAATGGTGGAGATTGAAATACTGGATGGTCAAGAAACCAGTAACAATGGAGTGTCGCAATCTCCGAAGCTGGAGGAAATTGTACAAGTTAGAATGGGTGATGTTAATATTTATGCAACAATATTATGTACGAAAAATTCTGTGAAATATGGCTGCAGTTTGAACAGTGAAAGAATTGATTGAATGGTAAACTCATATTAAATACCGTAGATTTCAATGTTTCGGTCAACCTTTGAAACCTCAAACCATTCTTTCAAAAATGGGCATGATAGATTGACGAAGTATAAAATAAACCCACCAATGTTGTCCTGGTGGCTTCCTTTTTGGAACTTGAGATAAAAGGATACATGATACATGAAGCTATAGATATGTTCTTTGTTTCTTTACTTCCTTTTTTGTCCTATTACTATACTTCCAGGCCACTTAAGACTAAATGTTCTGTCATTCACTCTCTCCTTGCCTGCAGCCTGTCAAAGACATTCCTTTGAGACTCACAATGTGAAACGGTGAATCTTCCAAGTCTGTGTCCTCAATGCTGTCCCCTATAGTCGTGAAACAGAGTCAATCTATGTTATACAAGGCTGAACAGGGTCTACCTGCACTGTCTCATGTGGTGTCCACTCAACTCACATGTTATAAGTTGACACTCAGCAAGGACAGATGCAACTTTGTGCCATCAAACATTGACTTTCCAGGGTTAAGTTGAGAGTGGTGCTGGAAAAGCACAGCATGTCAGGCAGCATCTCAGGAACAGGAAAATCGACATTTCAGGCAGGAGCCCTTCATCAAGAATGAGGCTGGAAGCCTCAGGGTTAGAGAGATGATTGGGAGGGGGTGGTGCTGGGGAGAAGGTAGCAGGGAGTACAATAGATGGCTAGAGGTAGGGGTAAAGGTGATAGGTCAGAGAGGAGGGTGGAGCAGATAGGTGGGAAGGAAGATTGACAAGTGGCTGAAACTTTATTGCTGGAACAGCACAGCAGGTCAGGCAGCATCCAGGGAACAGAAGATTCGACGTTTCGGGCACATGCCCTTCTTCAGGAATAGCATGTGCCCGAAACGTCGAATCTTCTGTTCCCTGGATGCTGCCTGACCTGCTGTGCTGTTCCAGCAATAAAGTTTCAGCTTTGATCTCCAGCGTCTGCAGACCTCACTTTCTCCTCGAAGATTGACAAGTGGGACAAGTCATGAGGATGGTACTGAGCTGGAAGTTTGGATCTGCGGTAAGGTGGGGGGAGGGGAAATGTGGAAACTGGTGAAGTCCACATTGATGCCCTGGGGTTGAAGTGTTCCGAGGCAGAAGATGAGGCGTTTTTCCTCCAGGCATCGGTGGTGTGAAGGCCCAGGACTTGCATGTCCTTAGCAGAGTGGGACGGGGAGTTGAAACGTTCGGTCACAGGGCAGTGGGGTTGATTAGTGCGGGTGTCCCGGAGATGTTCTCTAAGGTGGCCTGCGAGGAGGCGTCCAGTGTCTCCAATGTAAAGGAGACCACATCAGGAGCAACGGATACAATAAATGACATTGGTGGAAGTGCAGGTGAAACTTTGATGGATGAGGAAGGCTCCTTTGGGGCCTTGCCTGGAAGTGAGGGAGGAGGTGTGGCTGCAGGTTTTGCAATTTCTGCGGTGACAGGGGAAGGTGTCAGGAGGGGAGGATAGGTTGTTGGGGGGGTATGAACCTGACCAGGTAGTCACAGAGGGAACAGTTTTTGCGGAAAGCGGATAGGGGTGAGGAGGGAAATATATCCCTGCTGGTGGGGTGCATTTGTAGGTGGCGGAAATGTCGGCGGATAATGCGGTTTATGTGGAGGTTGGTGGAGTGGAAGGTGAGGACCGGGGGGGTTCCGTCTTTGTTGTGGTTGGAGGGATGGGGTTTGAGGGCGGAGGTTGGGACGTGGATGAGATATGTTGGGAGGCATCTTCAATCACGTGGGAAGGGAAATTACAGTCTTTAGCAATTGAAGTAAAGCCCACACATTATTACATCAAAGGCATTCATACACTTCCAACTCCTTTTAATATGGAAGTTGTCATCATTCTTCAGTCCTATTTGTTTAACAATTTTTTAACACAGATTTAGATTTTAGATTTTATTGTTTTGTATTCTGAAGTACAGAAGTACAGGATTACAGTGAAAAATGTGTAAATGTCACCAGATCAAGGCGCCATCTTAGGTACCAAAGTACCTCAGTGCAAAAAAGCTGAGGTACACAATAGTGAGAAGACCAGAGTTAAGAAGTTAAGCATCACTTCGTAGAATAAGTTGAAAAATAAAGAAATAAGGTAATAGTTAACATTAAAGTCTTTCTGAATTTAAACGAGGAAAATAAAGGAGTAAGCTAAAAGTTCAACAAAGAGTGGTTTGTATGGAATGAACTTCCAAAGGACACGGGAAATGAAGGCACAGTTTCAACATTTAAAGGACATTTAGACAAGTACATGAATAGGAAAGGTTTGAAGGGAAATGGGCCAAGCGCAGGCAGATGGGACGAATTTAGCTTGGGAGCATGGTTAGTATGGATTAGTTGGAACAAAGGATCAATTTCCTTACTAAATGCTTCTACTATCAACATGTACAACAAATTTCTGTCCAAGCATATGGAAATTGTCTTCAGAAACTCCAGTACAAAGATACACAGTTCGAAAGGGCGATTCCCACAGCAAACTGCATCAGACACATTAAAAGTGAAGGTAGAATCTCCATCAGTATCTCACACATTTCAAGCCACCTGCAGAAACACATGTTACAACAAATGCATCAGGAAGTGCAACTGAACACTCACAGTTCATTGGAGGAAGTGAATAACCAACTTTTTTTGCTCATGTTTGTTGTTAGAATCTGTATGTAAAAACACCACTGGACAGCAGGCAGTACGAGCCAGTATCTTTGTTTGTAAACTTTGATGCATGCTATACCTCTTTAATTGAAAGTTTGTGCTCTATATTGATCATACAAATCACAATTTGGTCCTTCTGCAGTGAAAGAAAACAAATAGACCAAAGTCTCGGAAAGTACACCAAGTATGTATGTTTGCTGCTTGGAATAATTTACAGTAAAATCTATAGATCTACAAGCAGGAATAAATATGGTGTTCAACTGTTCAATTTTTTGCTGTTTGGATATGTGGGTCTAGTCTCAGTTCACTGCATGTGATTTGTTAACATCGTTTGTGGCTACTGAAAATAACTAAAGTGAAGCAATCTGCTGTAAGCATGAGTTCAGATTATTTGAAACATGGAATAAAAATACTCTGATTCATTTTTTGAACGTCATGTTCACTGATTTGTTGACCTGGAGATGGTGTTTATGAGCTGCCTTCTTGAGCCGCTGCAGTCCTTGTGGTTTATGGACACTCACAGATAATTAGTGGGGGGCATTCCAAGGCTTTGACCCAGAAACACTGAAAGTATGGTGATGTATCTTCAAATCAGGATGCTGAGTGGCTTGGAGGGGAACTTTCAGGTGGTGGTGTTCCCATGTATCTGCTGCCCTTATCTATCTAAATGGAAGTGGTCATGGGCTTGGAAAGGACTGTCCAAGAATCTTTGGTGAATTTCTGCAGTGCATCGTGTAGATAGTATACACAGCAGCTACTGAGCATCATTGGTTTGGGGAAAGGGTGTCATTCAAATGCAATCAATTCTGCTATAACGCGGTAGTTCCATTCTCATGCAATCTCATGTTATAAGAAAATCGTGTAATAGCTGCACCATTTAAACTAATGGGGCCGGAATCATGTTATAACCAATACACGCTTTAAAAGTTTGCACTTTAGAAACATTGTCCCCAGTTTGTCAATCATGTTACGGTGAATTTGCATCAACAAAATGTGTATTATAGCAGAATGACCTAGAGGCTGTTTTGTCAAGCTTCTTGAGCGCTCTTGGAGCTGAGTTCATGAAACCTTGTCAGTCACCTCTACATTATCTCTGAGGCACAAAGCACAGCACTGACGTCTGTGGAGGACTTGAGGAGTTGTGGAGTGTGTTGCTGGAAAAGCACAGTCCGTCAGGCAGCATCTGAGAAGCAGAAGAATTGACATTTCAGGCATAAGCCCTTCATCAGAAGCTGTGGACCACAAATAGGACACTCCCACTGGTGGCTGAACAGTAAAATTGGCTCATGTCAGAAAGTGGAGGCCGGAATTCTTAAAACGGGAATTCCCCATCTCTTCATTTTGGTCTTCCCAATGTACATTGGTTCCAAGGCATGATGGGTATATTTGGCAGTTACTTTTTTAAAAATAAAGCTGGCATTGGTCTTCAAGTATCACAAAACCCTTTCACTAATACACTAAAACCATTCTATGGTCTAACCTGTAATAACTCGAGTCCTACACAAAATGTTCAATTCTTCATTGCTGTCTGAGGTCAGGGTAAATTAAGATGGCCAATAAATACTGACATTGTCAGCAACAGTCAAATCCTGAGAATGATTTGATTTATTATTATCTCATGTACCAAGATGCAGTGCAAAGTATTGTTTTGCATGCTACCCAGGCAAATCATGCCTTACATAAATACATTAGGGCAAAAGGAATAATTCAAAATATACTGTTACAGCTACAGAGAAGGTGCAGAGAAAGATAAACTCTGAAATATAAGAGGTCAGTTCATTAGCCTGTTAGCAGGAACAAGCTGCTCTTGAATCTGTTGGTATGTGTTTTCAAACTTCTGTATCTTTTGTCCGATGGAAGAGAGTGGATAAAGTATAACCGGGCTGGGAGGGACCTTTGATTATGTTGGCTGCTTTCCCGAGTCAGTGGGAAGTATAGAGAGAGTCAATGGATGGAGGTTGGTTTGTGTGATGGACTGGGCTGTGTTCACAACTCTCTGTAGTTTTTTTGCAGTGTTAGGCAGATTAGTTAAAGAAAATACAAAAAGCAGCAAAAGTACATGATAAAACACCATGAATATGGAAAACAGCTCAGTACAGAATGATGGAGCAAATATATTCCAGTAGGTCTGACAACTCTTTGATGAATAGTGTCCCTATCCCTGGAGCAGGAGGGCTGGGTTCAAGTCCCACCTGTTCCAGAGACGTGTAATGATACTTCTGAACAGTTTAATTAGAAACGTAAGTTAATTTGTTTTTAAAAACTAAATAGTAAAGTTGAATTACTGGAGTGTAATGGAGCGTCATACTTTGGACAGAAAGATGTAGAGAATCATGAACACATTCTGAAGATGATGCTGTTCAGTAACGAGATTAGATGAGATTAGATTCCCTACAGTGTGTAAACAAGCCCTTCGGCCCAACAACTCCACACCGACCCTCCGAAGAGAACCCCGCCCCTCTCTGACTAATGTTTCTAACAAGTCTGGACAATTTAGCATGGCCAATTCACCTGGCCTGCACAACTTTGGAATGTGGGGGGAAACCGGAGCACCCGGAGGAAACCCACGCAGACACGGGGAGAATGTGCAAACTCCACCCAGGCAGTTGCCCAAGGCTAGAAGCAAACCTGGGTCCCTGGTACTGTGAGGCAGCCGTGCTAACCACTGAGCCACCGCGCAAGATAAACTAATTGGTTCAGCGGCCTGAAACAGAAACAGGCACTGCTACTGGCATAATAACGAATCTTAAAAACATTTTGCCATTATCGCCGTCACATAACATACCAAAACAAAAGTTTAAAAGTCACAGAAATATTATTTTGTTCCAAAGATGTTTTCATGCTTCCATCAGTCACTTGCAGCAACTTTTCACAGCAGAGAGTGGCGTGAGCTGGGCGGAAGTGAGGTTGGAGCGCAGAGCTGGTCGGGAAGGTAAGTGATTGATATTTGAGTGGGTGTGTTCTAGACCCCAGGCCCTATACAGTAGGGCCTCCCTCCCATCCTCCTCCTCTAACCTAATTTTAAAGTCCACAGGTAAGCTACTCAGTGTTCTTGTTTTGGAGATGAGGTGTAGAGTAATGGCAGCGCAGGCAGTGGAATGTTCCTCCTGCAGGATGTTTGAGGTAGGGGTAACCACCAATACTCCTGCCGACTTCATCTGCAGGAAATGCAGTCAGATCCTGCTCCTCACAGAACGAGTTAGGGAACTGGAACTGGAGTTGGATGAACTGAGGATTATTTGAGAGGCTGAGAGGGTGATAGATAGAAGCTACAGGGACATAGCTACGCCAGAGAACAGAGGTAGCTGGGTAACAGTTAGAGGTGGGAAGGGAAGGAAGCAGGCAGTGCAGGGATCCCCTGTGGTCGTTCCCCGAAACAATAAGTATACCGCTTTGGATACTGTTGGGGGGGACGGCCTAGCAGGGGTAAGCTGCAGTGACTGGGTCTGTGGCGCGAGGTCTGGTTCTGAGACTCAGAAGGGAAAGGGGGAGAGGAGGAGCGCGCTAGTTATACGAGACTCTCTAGTTAGAGGGACAGACAGGCGGTTCTGTGGACATGGGCGAGACTCTCAGATGGTTTGTTGCCTCCCGAGTGCCAGGGTCCGAGACGTCTCGGACCGTGTCTTCAGAATCCTTAAGGGGAAGGCTGTGCAGCCAGAAGTCGTGGTGCACGTTGGCACCAACGACATAGGGAGGAAGATGGGTGGGGAGGTCATTCAAGAGCTCAGGGAGTTAGGCTGGAAGCTAAAAGCTAGGACAGACAGAGTCGTCATCTCTGGGTTGTTGCCGGTGCCACGTGACAGTGAGGCAAGGAATAGGGAGAGAGTGCAGTTGAACACGTGGCTGCAAGGATGGTGTAGGAGGGAGGGCTTCAGGTATTTGGACAATTGGACTGCATTCTGGGGAAGGTGGGACCTGTACAAGCAGGACGGGTTGCACCTGAACCAGAAGGGCACCAATATCCTGGGGGGTAGGTTTGCTAGTACTCTTTGGGGGGGTTTAAACTAATTTGGCAGGGGGATGGGATCCGGACTTGTAGTCCAGCAAGTAGGCTAGCTGTTTGTCAGGATGTCGAAGAATGTAGGGAGGATGTGAAGAAGGCAGCACTGACAGGGAATACTTGCGGACACAGAGATGGGTTCAAGTGCGTATACTTCAACGCAAGGAGTATCAGAAATAAGGTGGGTGAACTTAAGGTGTGGATCGGTACCTGGGACTACGATGTTGTGGCCATCACGGAACGTGGATAGAAGAGGGACAGGAATGGTTGTTGGAGGTTCCTGGTTACAGATGTTTCAGTAAGATTAGGGAAGGTGGTAAAAAAGGAGGGGGGGTGGCGTTGCTAATTAGAAATGGTATAACGGCTGCAGAAAGGCAGTTTGAGGGGGATCTGCCTTTGGAGGTAGTATGGGCTGAAGTCAGAAATAGGAAAGGTGCAGTCACCTTGTTGGGTGTTTACTATAGGCCCCCCAATAGCAGCAGAGATGTGGAGAAACAGATTGGGAAACAGATTTTGGAAAGGTGCAGAAGCCACAGGGTAGTAGTCATGGGTGATTTCAACTTGCCAAATATTGATTGGAAGCTCTTTAGATCAAGTAGATTGGATGGGGCGGTGTTTGCGCAGTGTGTCCAGGAAGCTTTTCTAACTCAGTATGTAGATTGTCCGACCAGAGGGGAGGCTATATTGGATTTGGTACTCGGTAATGAACCGGGACAAGTGATGGGCTTGTTAGTCGGTGAACATTTTGGTGATGGTGACCACAATTCTGTGACTTTCACCTTGGTTATGGAGAGAGATAGGTGCATGCAACAGGGTAGGTTTTACAATTGGGGGAAGGGTAATTACGATGCTGTAAGACAGGATCTGAGGAGCATAAGTTGGGAGCATAGGCTGTCAGGGAAGGATGTCGTGGAAATGTGGAACTTTTTCAAGGAACAGATACGACGTGTCCTTGATATGTATGTACCTGTCAGGCAGGAAAGAAATGGTCGTGTGAGGGAACCTTGGTTGACGAGGGAGGTTGAATATCTTGTAAAGAGGAAGAAGGAGGCTTACATAAGGTTGAGGAAACAAGGTTCAGACAGAGCAGTGGAGGGATACAGGATAGCCAGAAGGGAGCTGAAGAAAGGGATTAGGAGAGCTAAGAGAGGGCATGAAAAATCTTTGGCGGATAGGATCAAGGATAACCCAAAGGCATTTTATGCATATGTGAGAAACATGAGAATGACGAGAACGAGGGTAGGTCCGATCAAGGACAGTAGTGGGAAACTGTGTATTGAGTCGGAAGAGATAGGAGAGATCTTGAATGAATACTTTTCTTCAGTATTTATGAACGAGAGGGACCGTATTGTTGAAGAGGAGAGTGTGAAACGGACTGGTAAGCTAGAGGAGATACTTGTTAGGAAGGAAGATGTGTTGGACATTTTGAACAACTTGAGGATTGACAAGTCCCCCGGGCCTAACGGGATATATCCTAGGATTATGTGGGAAGCAAGAGAGGAAATTGCAGTACTGTCGTCTTCACTGTCAATGGGGGTGGTACTAGGAGACTGGAGAGTGGCGAATGTTGTGCCCCTGTTCAAAAAAGGGAATAGGGATAACTCCGGGAATTACAGGCCAGTTAGTCTTACTTCGGTGGTAGGCAAAGTAATGGAAAGGGTACTGAGGGATAGGATTTATGAGTATCTGGAAAGACACTGCTTGATTAGGGACAGCCAGCATGGATTTGGGAAGGGTAGGTCTTGCCTTACAAGTCTTATTGAATTCTTTGAGGAGGTGACCAAGCATGTGGATGAGGGTAGCGCAGTGGATGTCGTATACATGGATTTTAGTAAGGCATTTGATAAAATTCCCCATGGTAGGCTTATGCGGAAAGTCAGGAGGCATGGGATAGAGGGAAATTTGGCCAATTGGATAGAAAACTGGCTAACCGGTCAGAGAGTGGTGGTAGATGGTAAATATTCAGCCTGGAGCCCAGTTACAAGTGGAGTTCTGCAGGAATCAGTTCTGGGTCCTCTGCTGTTTGTAATTTTTATTAATGACTTGGATGAGGGAGTCGACGGGTGGGTCAGTAAATTTGCAGATGATACAAAGATTGGTGGAGTTGTGGATAGTGAGGAGGGCTGTTGTCGGCTGCAAAGGGACTTAGATATGATGCAGAGCTGGGCTGAGGAGTGGCAGATGGAGTTCAACCCTGCCATTTTGGAAAGACAAATAAGAATGCGGAATACAGGGTTAACGGTAGGGTTCTTAGTGAGGTGGAGGAACAGAGGGATCTTGGGGTCTATGTTCATAGCTCTTTGAAAGTTGCCACTCAGGTGGATAGAGCTTGTAAGAAGGCCTATGGTGTATTAGCATTCATTAACAGAGGGATTGAATTCAAGAGTCGTGAAGTGATGTTGCAACTGTAGAGGCCACATTTGGAGTACTGTGTGCAGTTCTGGTCGCCTCACTTTAGGAAAGATGTGGAAGCTTTGGAGAGGGTGCAGAGAAGATTTACCAGGATGTTGCCTGGAATGGAGAATAGGTTGTACGAGGATAGGTTGAGATTGCTAGGCCTTTTCTCGTTGGAACGGCGAAGGATGAGGGGTGACTTGATAGAGGTTTATAAGATGATCAGAGGAATACATAGAGTAGACAGTCAGAAACTTTTTCCCCGGGTACAACAGAGTGTTACAAAGGGACATAAATTTAAGGTGAAGGGTGGACGGTATAGGGGAGATGTCAGGGGTGGGTTCTTTACCCAGAGAGTGGTGGGTGCATGGAATGCGCTGCCTGCGGGAGTGGTAGAGTCAGAATCTTTGGTGACCTTTAAGCGGCAATTGGATAGGTACATGGATGGGTGCTTAAGCTAGGACAAATGTTCAGCACAACATCGTGGGCCGAAGGGCCTGTTCTGTATTGTTCTATGTTCTATGTTCTATGTTCTAACTATTGATTGGGAAGAATTTACAAGTGAGGGTGAAGGCAGTGATGGGATATACTTCTACAAATCATGCAGTGTAAAAGGTGGCACCTGATGAAAAAACAATTGGGTAACTTGGGAGTAGTCCAACCTCCATATCACTTTTGGCTGGTACATGAAACCTCCTAAATCCAACTTATCATCTGTAAACTCAACAAATGTCTGCGTGATCTCATTTCCAACGGTCTCCACATAAAATTCAGGAATGTCAATGGTCATGATGATTTTTCTCTATTAATCCGTGATGGGTTTGGCTATTTGCAACATGCAAACTGCTGCCCAGTCAAAATCAGCTAATTCACTTTGTTAAACTATCAAGGGAGTTGTTCCTTCATAATTAATCCCCTGCAACAGTTCGTCAGGTCATTGGAACTCAAATATAACAGAGAGCTTGTGCAAGTTCATTGTGTGGAATGACCACATTCTTATTCATTCATGACATGAAAAGCCATAAGACCATAAAATATAAGAGCAGAAGTAGACCATTTAGTCCATCGAGTCTGCCCTGCTATTCAATGAGATAAGACTGACCTGATAATCCTCAACAACAAAAACCGAAGTTACTGGAAAAGCTCAGCAGGTTTGGCAGTGTGTGTGAAGAGTCGAAAAGTGTGGTGCTGGAAATGCACAGCCAGTCGGGCAGCATCTGAGGAGCAGGAGAGTCGACGTTTCAAGCATAAGCTTTTCATCAGGATTATGAAAAGAAATCAGAGTTAACATCTTGGGTCTGAGGAAGGGTCACTGGACCCGAAATGTTATCTCTGATTCCTCTTTGCAGATGCCCCCAGACCTGCTGAGTTTTTCCAAAAACTTCTCTTTTTATTTCTGATTGACAGCGTCTGCTGTTCTGTCATTTTTCATTTGATAACCATCAACCTCACTTTCCTCTCCTCTCCATAACCATTGGTTTCCTTACTCAAAAAATCTGTGTAAGACCCCATGATTCATTTGGCATGGTCAACATTTATTGACTGTCCCAAATTTAACTCGAGTAGCTATTGGCCTGAGAGCCACTGCAGGTGTGCAGCAGAACTGATGACAAGCTATTCAGAACACTGTGAGGTAAGGAATTTCAGGATTATGATGTAGAAACACTGAAGGAATGATGATATTCCCAGTCAGGTTGAGATGTGATGACAATAAACTCTGAAATGATAATGTTAACATTCACCTGTTACCATTGTTCTCTTAGAATTTAGAGATTTGGAAATGTTTTTATCGAAGCCTTCGCAAGTTGCGTAGTGCATCTTGTAGATGGTACACACGACTGCCACTGTGCATCTGTATTAGAAAGAGTGAATGTTCAAGACAGTGGACAGACATCAACCAAGCAAGGTGCTTTGTGCTGGATAGTGTGGAGTTCTGGAATATTTTTGGAGCTAGTCCCATCCAGTGGTCATTGCCTGGCACTTATGTGGTGTAAGTTTTAATGGTAACTAATCTGCCCAACTCAGTGTCATGTTTGCATGGACTGCTTCAGTACCTGATAGCTGCAAATAGATCTGAATGCTGTGCGGTCATCAACAAACGTCCCCATAAAATCCAGCATTAACATTAGCATTGCCCTGTCCATCCTGACATGACCCACAAAGCATCAGTCTGGAATGTGATGGAAAACTCCCCTCTTGCCGTAGCTCCAATGAACCTCCTTGGATAGTCCCTCCCAAACTCAAAACCATCACTACTTGGGCGGAGGGTAGTAGAAGCTCATGAACATCAGAGCCTCCATGTTCTCTCAGAAACCAGACAACATCGTTTGGTTGCCTCCAATACTTCAATTAAAATCGTGTAACTCCCTTCCTGTTGGCACTGTGGCCTCACCTGTATTTCAAGCACAAGCGCCCTGTGTGGGAGATCTGTTTGTGTGGCTCGGGAGGGTTTAAACTAGTTTGATAAAGGGGTGGGAATGAGCGCTACATATCTGAAAGGGTGGCAGTTGAAGATGGGGCAGTGACAGGATGTAGTGAATCTATTGGGAAGGTTTTTCACGTGATGAAACAAAGGGATCGGTTAAAGTCTGTCTGGTTTAACGCAAGGAGTGTCAGAAATAAGAGTGATGAACTTAGAGCATGGATCAGTACTTGGGACTGGGAGATGTAGGTTTCACAGGGGCAGGAATGGTTGCTAGATGTTTCAGGGTTTAGAAAATTTAAAAAGAACAGGGAGGGTGGAAGAAGAGGAGGGTGTGTAGCATTGCTAATCAGAGAGTGCATCACAGCTACAGAAACGAAGGTTATTGAGGAAGGTTTGTCTACTGAGTCAGTATGGGTGAAAGTTAGGAACAGCAAGGGAACAGCCACCTCATTGGGGGTTTTCTAGTGACCACCTAATAACAGTAGGAAGAGTGAAGAACTCATAGGCTGACAGTTTTTGGAAAATTTCAGATGTAGCAGGGTTGTTGTTATGGGTAACTTCAACTTTCCGAATATTGACTGGGACCTCCTGAGTGCAGATAGTTTGGATGGAGCCATTGTTGTCAGGTGTATTCTGGAGGGTTTCCTTACTCAGTATGTAGACATGCCAATGAGGGGAAAGGGCATTGTGGATTTGGTGCTCGGCAATGAGCTAGGACAGGTGGCAGATCTCGCCGTGGGAGAGCACTTTGGTGATAGTGACAACTGGCTTACATTTACCATAGCTTTGGAGAGGGAAAGGAGCAGTTATCATGGGAAGATATTTAATTGGGGAAAAGGAAATTATGACACTATCAGAGTTGGGAAGTACAGATTGGGAGCAATTGTTCCACAGAAAGGGCACAACAGACATGTGGAGAGTGTTTAAGGAGCAGTTGTTGCTAGTCATGCACAAATTTGTTCCTCTGAGACAGGCAAGAAGTGGTAAGATTAATGAGCCTTGGATGATGAGAACAGAGGATCTTCTTGTCAAAAGGAAGACAGTTTATGTAAGGTGGAGGAAGCAAGGATCTAGCACAGCTTTAGAGGATTACAAGCTTACTAGAAAAGACCATAGAAATGGACTGAGGAGATCCAGGAGGGGGGCACAAAAAAGGCTTGGCAGGAAGGATTAGGGAGAACCTAAACGCATTTTACTCATACATGAGGAATAAGAGAATGATCAGGGAGAAGGTAAAGCTGGTCAGGGATAGCGGAGGGAACTTGTGTGGGGAGTCCGAACAGATTGGGAAAGCCCCAGAGGAGTTTTTTTGCTTCGGTTTTCACTAAGGAAAGGGACCTTGTTGTGAATGAGAACTTTGAGGAGCTGGGAAACAGGATTGAACAGATCAAGATTGATGAAGTTGATGTGCTGGAAGTTTTGGCAAACATTAAGATTGATAAGTCCCCAGGACCAGACCAGATCTATCCTGGGTTGCTCCGGGAAGCGAGAAAAGAGGTTGCTAAGCCACTGGAAGATCTTTGCTTCCTCACTCTCCACGGGCATCCTACAGGAGAATTGGAGGGAGGTGAATGTTGTTCCTCTTTTCAAGAAGGGGAATAGGGAATTCCCTGGCAATTACAGACCAGTCAGTCTTATGTCTGTGTTCAGCAAGATTTTGGAAATAATTCTGAGGGATAAGATTTATGACTATTTGTAAAAGCAGAGCGTGATTAAAGGCAGTCAGCATGGCTTTGTGAGGGGCAGGTCATGCCTCACAAATCTTATTGAGTTCTTTGAGGAGGTGATGAGACAGGTCAACGAAGGTCAAGCAGTGGATGTGGTGTATATGGATTTCAGCAAGGCATTTGATAAGGTTACTCATGGTAAGTTCATTCACAAAATCAGGAAGTATGGGATACAGGGAGATTTGGCTTTCTAGATTCAGAATTGGTTGGCTGACGGAAGGCAGAGAGTGGTTGTAGATGGAAAGTATTCTGCCTGGTGGGTGGTGTCCTACAGGGCTCTGTTCTTGGGCCTCTGCTCTTTGTAGTTTCTATAAATGACTTAGATGAGGAGATTGAGGGGTGGGTAAGTAAATTTGCCGATGACACAAAGGTTGGAGGTGCAGTTGATAGTATCAAGGGCTATTGCAGCTGCAGCGCGACATAGACAGGATGCAGAGCTGGGCTGAGAAATGGTAGATGGAGTTCAACCTGGATAAATGCGAAGTGATGCATTTTGGAAGGCCGAACTCGAATGCTGAATATAGGATTAAAGACAGGATTCTTGGCAGTGTGGAGGAACAGAGGGATTTTGGTGTTCAAGTGCATAGATTCCTCAAAGTTGCCACCCAAATGGATAGGGTTGTTAAGAAAGCATAAGGTGTTTTGGCTTTCATTAACAGGGGGATCAAGTTTAAGAGCTGCGAGGTTTTGCTGCAACTCTACAAGTCCCTCGTGAGACCACACTTGGAATATTGTGTCCAGTTCTGGTCGCCCTATTACAGGAAAGATACAGAGGCTTTGGAGAGGTTGCAAAGAAGGTTTACCAGGATACTGCCTGGACTGGAGGGCTTGTCATGTGAAGAGTGGTTGACTAAGCTCGGACTTTTCTTTCTGGAGAGAAGGAGGTAGAGAGGTGCCCTGATCGAGGTATACAAGGTAATGAGAGACATGAATAGAGTCAATAGCCAGACACTTTTCCCCAGGGCAGGATTTACTGGCATGAGGAGTCATAGTTTTAAAATATTAGGAGGAAGGTATGGAGGAGATGTCAGAGGTAGGTTCTTTATGCAGATAGTTGTGAATGCATGGAATGCGTTGCCAGCAGTGGTGGTGGAAGCAGAGTCATTAGGAACATTTAAGTGACTGCTGGACATGCACATGGATAGCAGTGAGTTGAGGGGTGCTTAGGTTAGGTTATTATATTTTAGATTAGGAAAACTCCTCGGCACAACATCGTGGGCCAAAGGGCCTGTTCTGTGCAGTACTTTCCCATGTTCTATTTTCTATAAGCAGGTACCTTTCTTTTTAAGTGGTTCCTCAAATTCAAAGATGACTTGTCTCCACCCTGGTTTGATGGGATGTGAGACTGCTTATAAATCCAATACGTGAGCAGCAGACTGTCCTACGTTCAAGGCAAGTGGCACTTGGGTTGGTGGAGGTGGTCACTTGAAGGTTTGTGTGCTCCATCCGTTGCCACAGCATTGCTCTGCAGAACCCCAACTATGTCTTTTGATGTTTTTGGTGCATTTCTGAATGAGCAATGAGCAACTAGGAAAGCTTGGGAGATGGGGAGTGCAGTGGTGGTGCTATGTGGTCAATGTCTGCTCTATAAGAAATTATATTTCTTATGATGTTCATTGCAATTTGAGACAACTGAGTATCTTATCCATTTGGGGCAAGCAATGGCTTTGTGGTGTTATCGCCAAGCTATTAATCTGGAAACACAGCTAAGGTTCTGGGAACCTTGGTTCAAATCTCGTCACGGTAGAACGGTGGCATTTGAATTCAATAAAAAGTCTGGAATTAATAGTCTAATCATGAATTCATTGTTGATTGTTGGGAACAACACACCTGGTTCAGGAAAGGTTCTTTAGGGAAGGAAATTGCCATCCTTACTTGGTCTGGCCTACATGTGACAGCAATGTGGTTGACTCTTAACTGCCCTCTGTACATTACGACATGAGCAGAAATGTTGGCCTGGCCAGACCTGCTGACATCCTGTGAATGAATAAAAAAAGATTGTTTTAGAGAGTCATACAGCACAGAAGAGGCCTTTCAGTCTATTGAACCTATGCAGACCAATCCACATAAATCCAACTTTCCAACACTTGGCCCATAATCTTGAGTATTAATTTTCAATTAATTTTGAATAGAAGAGCACATTACTGCAGTTGCTGGAATCTGTACTGAAAACAAAAAATGCTGAAAATCACAGCAAATCAGGCAGCATCCATGGAGCGAGAGCAAGCTAACGTTTCAAGTTGAGATGGGTCTTCATCAGCTCTGACCCACTGTGATTACCTTTTTCAATATTGTAAGGTGTCTTGCCTCTATTACCCTCCCACACATTGCATTCCTGACCCCCATCATCACCAGGATGAAAAAGGATTTCCTGAAACCCTCTCTAAACCTTCTGTCCTTTTCCTAAAATTCCACCCCTTATTATTGACCCTTCAAAAATGGGGAATAACTGCTTCCCATCCACCCTGCTAATGTCCCTCATAATCTTATACACTTCAGTCAGCCCCCCGAACCCCAGCCTTTTTTTGCTCTCAAGAAAGCAGTTAGAAGTCAACCAATCTGGAGACGCGCAAGTTTCAGACTTTGTCATAGCAGCAGATTACATCCCTTAAAGGCCAATAGAACTTTCTCTGCTGCTATGAATTTCAGAATATATGATTCATTTATTCAGAACAGAGTGTCAGAGTTGTAATTGGTGACACGCTGAATTTAATTCTCAAGATGGTGTGAATTTGAACTGAAGTTATGAATCGGGCAAATTCTGCATATTCGTAAAAACACATGATTAAAATGGAGCTAAAATCATGGCAAACAATTAAGTCCTCTATCTCTAATTTAAGCGTTTGTCCAGCTTTTGTAGACAAAGACAGATAAAATCAAGGCCACTGGTGCAAAACATCTGTCCTTCTTATATACCAGGATATTAGTCTTTATTATTTTAGGACAAGTGATGAACCTGTTGTTCGAACATTAAATAGTTGAATGACAACAGTATTGCTCAAAGATGTCTGCCCTATAATTCTCAAATGTGTGATTACTTGATCTCCCAAAGTTGTTTAAAATCACAGTACAGCTGGAACATTGTGTTTTGTACCAAGGTTTGTATATCACCTTGTCACAATCCAATGTTTGTTTGGAACATTATTGATTATTTCACATCAACAGAGTGGAGCAAAAGCCATTGCAGATTGTCAAGGATTTAATACAAGGCTTCACACAACAGGGTGAAAGAAATGGAATCTCAGAGATAAGGTTATTGCTTTGTTTTGCATGTTTAATGAAAAGTGTCTTGAAAAATAAAAGTAAGAGAAAGAATTCTCTGCATAAATTCAGTTTTTTAGTGGTGATAGCAATTCTTCAGCTCATGACTCTTAACTCATATCCCATCATTTCCCCATACTCTTGTCAATCTTCCTAGTCAGATATTTGTCCCTTTCAAGTAATGTTCATGTTCACGCTTGTAAAACGACACTTAAAGGAAATGATTTTGTCTTTTACAGCAGTCGATGTGAAAAGGCACCTGCAAACATGCTCTTGCAATACACAGTTAGTAATGCTCAATTTAAGAGTCCAAATTCTTTATTAATATGTTCCTTTACACTAATGATGTCCGTCTATTCACTGACACAGAAACAACAATGCAACTTAGGATTCAGGGGCTGCTTTGACTCTGAGAAACCTAAAGACAAGAGGATCTGAGAACTTGACTCATCAGCATTTTCCACAGAACCAGGGACTCAGATTCTGATTCCGTTGAGCATCTTATCAATAATTTTCTAATCAGCAAGTTCAGTGATGTTATTGTACACATAGGAACATAGGAACAGGAGTCATCCCCTTGAGATTCCTCTGCCATTCAATAAGGTCATGGCTGATCTGTAGCCCAACTCTATGTTCCCTGCCTTTGTCACATAACCATTAATACCTTTGCTTAACAAAAACAAAATCTGTTTCTGATTTAAAATTAACAACTGATTCAGCATCAGGTTGATGTTGTACAGGACAACTTTGTAGCAAGGATGTAAAAGATTTGGAAAGGGTTTAGAGGAAATTTACAAGGTTGGTATGGAGAGTATGTATTACGAGGAAAAGCTGAGGGACTTGAAGCTGTTTTCGGTAGAGAGAAGAAGGTTGAGAGCTGACTTAGTTGAGACATGTAAGATAATCAGAAGGTTAGATAGGTTGGACAGTGAAAGCCTTTTTCTTTGGATGGTGATGGTTAACAGGAGTGGTCATAACTTTAAATTGAGGGGTGATAGATATAAGACAGATGTTAGAGTTTCTTTAATCGAGGGCGGCACGGTGGCACAGTGGTTAGCACTGCTGCCTCGCAGCGCCAGAGACCCGCATTCAATTCCCGCCTCAGGCGACTCTCTGTGTGGAGTTTGCACATTCTCCCCGTGTCTGCGTGGGTTTCCTCCGGATGCTCCGGTTTCCTCCCACAATCCGAAAATGTGCAGGTTAGGTGAATTGGCCACACTAAATTGCCCGTAGTGTTAGGTGAAGGGGTAAATGTAGGAGAATGGGTCTGGGTGGGTTACGCTTCGGCAGGTTGGTGTGGACTTGTTGGGCCGAAGGGCTGTTTCCACACTGTAGGTAATCTAATCTAATCAAAGAGTATTGGGGTGAGGAATGTCATGTCTGCAACAGTAACATCAACGTTAATACCATTTAAATGGTCATTGGATAAACATATGGATGAAAATGCAATAGTGTCAGATAGATGGGCTACAGATTGGTTCCACAGGTCGGTGCATCATCGGGGGCCGAAGGGCCTGTACTGTGCTGTAATGTTCTATGTTCTAGGACATTGGTGAGGTGTCTTCTGGAATATTGTGCCAAGTTCTGGTCACCGAGTTATAGGAAGGATATTATTAAGCTTATTATTAAGGGTTCAGAAGAGATTTACCAGGAGGCTCCTGGATATGGAAGGTTTGAGTTATAAAGAAAGGCTGGATAGACTGTGACTTTTTTCACTGGAGCTTAGGAGATTGAGAGGCGACATTCTAGAGGTTTATAAAATAATGAGAGGTACAGATAGAGTTAATGATAGTTGCCTTTTCCCTAGGATGGGAGATTTCAAAACTAGGGGGCACACTTTTAAGGTGAGAGGGAGGGATTTTAAAAAAAACACGAGGGGCAAATTTTTTACACAGAGTGTGGTTTGAGAATAGAATGAACATTGTGATGAAGTGGTGCATGTGGGTACTATTACAATGTTTAAAAGATTTTTGAATGAATATATGATTAGGAAAGGTTTGGTGGGATATGGGCCAGGGGTAGGCAGGTAGAACTAGTTTAGTTTGTGATTATATTTGGCATGGACTGGTTGGACCAAAGAGTCTGTTTCTGTGCCATATGCCTCTATAAGACAATTCTAAACATCTACTACCCCTTATGTGCAGAAATGCTTTTGAACATCTCTCCTAAATGGTCTGGATCTAATTCTCAGGCATAAATAGGAGAAATATTTTACAGATTAAAAAAAACTAAAGACCAGAAGAAAGTTAACGTGAAAATGAATTAAGAACTCAGTAAGTGAAAGAGAAATGCAGGGTCAGGCAATGCGTTGTAGCTATATGATGTGAGAGCTGATGAACTCCGCCATGATTCATAAGAGTCACAATCCGTAACAAATATTGGCTGCTGGAGGAAATCCAGCTGGTTGGGGGTGGGGAGAAGAGGGGGAGAAGCTAGTTACCTGGACACTGTCATATCTCTTGGATCAATTACTTTACATTTGGTCAGTGGTCAGGGAGAGGAGGTGGTCGGGGAGAGGAGGGTGCGACTATGTGAGTATACATAGTCTGCAATTTATCCTGTTAAAAAAAAGTACAAACTATGAATGAAAAAATAAACAACAAGCACCTTTTCCTCCTGAACCAAATTCCCATGGTGCTCCAAATTCACAGAATTTCACTCCCTGGAACAAGTCTCACTCTGGCATACTAATAAGCTTCACACAAGCAGCTGGGAGAGAGCACATCCATTGTGGGCGATACGGTGGCACAGTGGTTAGTACTGCTGCCTCACAGCGCCTGAGACCCGGGTTCAATTCCCGCCTCAGGCGACTGACTGTGTGGAGTTTGCACGTTCTCCCCGTGTCTGCGTGGGTTTCCTCCGGGTGCTCCGGTTTCCTCCCACAGTCCAAAGATGTGCAGGTCAGGTGAATTGGCCATGCCAAATTGCCCATAGTGTTAGGTAAGGGGTAAATGTAAGGGTATGGGTGGGTTACGCTTCGGCGGGTCGGTGTGGATTTGTTGGGCCGAAGGGCCTGTTTCCACAATGTAATGTAATGTAATGTAATCTAATCTAATCTATACCTTCCACCCTTCACCTTAAATTTATGTCCCCTTGTAACACCCTGTTGTACCCGGGGAAAAAGTCTCTGACTGTCTACTCTATCTATTCCTCTGATCATCTTATAAACCTCCATCAAGTCACCCCTCATCCTTCGCCTTTCCAATGAGAAAAGGCCTAGCACTCTCAACCTATCCTCGTACAACCTATTCTCCATTCCAGGCAACATCCTGGTAAATCTTCTCTGCACCCTCTCCAAAGCTTCCACATCTTTCCTAAAGTGAGGCGACCAGAACTGCACACAGTACTCCAAATGTGGCCTTACCAAGGTCCTGTACAGCTGCAACATCACCTCACGACTCTTGAATTCAATCCCTCTGCTAATGAACGCTAATACACCATAGGCCTTCTTACAAGCTCTATCCACCTGAGTGGCAACTTTCAAAGAGCTATGAACATAGACCCCAAGATCCCTCTGCTCCTCCACCTTACTAAGAACCCTACCGTTAACCCTGTATTCCGCATTCTTATTTGTCCTTCCAAAATGGACAACCTCACACTTGACAGGGTTGAACTCCATCTGCCACTCCTCAGCCCAGCTCTGCATCATATCTAAGTCCCTTTACAGCCGACAAGAGCCCTCCTCACTATCCACAACTCCACCAATCTTCGTATCGTCTGCAAATTTACTGACCCACCCTTCGACTCCCTCTTCCAAGTCATTAATAAAAATTACAAACAGCAGAGGACCCAGAACTGATCCCTGTGGAACTCCACTTGTAACTGGGCTCCAGGCTGAATATTTACCATCTACCACCACTCTCTGACTTCGACCGGTTAGCCAGTTCTCTATCCAACTGGCCAAATTTCCCACTATCCCATGCCTCCTGACTTTCCGCATAAGCCTACCATGGGGAACCTTATCAAATGCCTTACTAAAATCCATGTACACTACATCTACTACTCTTCCCTCATCCACATGCTTGGTCACCTCCTCAAAGAATTCAATAAGACTTGTAAGGCAAGACCTACCCCTCACAAATCCGCGCTGGCTGTACCTAATCAATCAGTGTCTTTCCAGATACTCATGAATCCTATCCCTCAGTACCCTTTCCATTACTTTGCCTACTACCAAAGTAAGACTAACTGGCGTGTAATTCCCGGGTTATCCCTATTCCCTTTTTTGAACAGGGGCACAACATTCGCCATTCTCCAGTCCCCTGGTACCACCCCCATTGACAGTGAAGTCGAAAAGATCATTGCCAACAGTTCTGCAATTTCCTCTCTTACTTCCCACATAATCCTAGGATATATCCCGTCAGGCCCGGGGGACTTATCTATCCTCAAGTTTTTCAAAATGCCCAACACATCTTCCTTCCTAACAAGTATCTCCTCTAGCTTACCAGTCTGTTTCATACTCTCCTCTTCAACAATACGGTCCCTCTCATTTGTAAATACTGAAGAAAAGTACTCATTCAAGACCCCTCCTATCTCTTCCGACTCAATACACAGTCTCCCACTACTGTCCTTGATCGGACCTACCCTCGTTCTCGTCATTCTCATGTTTCTCACATATGCATAAAAAGCCTTGGGGTTATCCTTGATCCTATCCGCCAAAGATTTTTCATGCCCTCTCTTAGCTCTCCTAATCCCTTTCTTCAGCTCCCTCCTGGCTATCCTGTATCCCTCCACTGCTCTGTCTGAACCTTGTTTCCTCAACCTTATGTAAGCCTCCTTCTTTCTCTTTACAAGACATTCAACCTCCCTCGTCAACCAAGGTTCCCTCACATGACCATCTCTTTCCTGCCTGACAGGTACATGCATATCAAGAACACGTTGTATCTGTTCCTTGAAAAAGTTCCACATTTCAATGACATCCTTCCCTGACATCCTATGCTCCCAACGTATGCTCCTCAGATCCTGTCTTGCAGCATCGTATTTACCCTTCCCCCAATTGTAAAACCTACCCTGTTGCATGCACCTATCTCTCTCCATAACCAATGTGAAAGTCACAGAATTGTGGTCACCATCACCAAAATGCTCACCCACTAACAATCCCATTACTTGTCGTGGTTTGTTACCGAGTACCAAATCCAATATGGCCTCCCCTCTGGTCGGACAATCTACATACTGAGTTAGAAAAGCTTCCTGGACACACTGCACAAACACTGCCCTGTCCAATCTATTTGATCTAAAGAGCTTCCAATCAATATTTGGGAAGTTGAAATCGCCCATGACTACTACCCTGTGGCTTCTGCACCTTTCCAAAATCTGTTTCCCAATCTGTTTCTCCACATCTCTGCTGCTATTGGGGGGCCTATAGTAAACACCCAACAAGGTGACTGCACCTTTCCTATTTCTGACTTTAGCCCGTACTACCTCCAAAGGCAGATCCCCCTCGAACTGCCTTTCTGCAGCCGTTATACCATTTCTAATTAGCAACGCCACACCCCCTCCTTTTTTACCACCCTCCCTAATCTTACTGAAACATCTGTAACCAGGAACCTCCAACAACCATTCCTGTCCCTCTTCTATCCATGTTTCCGTGATGGCCACATCATCGTAGTCCCAAATATCAATCCACGTCTTAAGTTCACCCACCTTATTTCTGATACTCCTTGCGTTGAAGTATACACACTTGAACCCATCTCTGTGTCCGCAAGTATTCCCTGTCAGTGCTACCTTCTCCACAGCCTCCCTACATTCTTGGACATCCTGAAAAACAGCTAACCTACTTGCTGGACTACAAGTCTGGATCCCATCCCCCTGCCAAATTAGTTTAAACCCCCCCCCCGAAGAGTGCCAGCAAACCTACCTCCCAGGATATTGGTGCCCTTCTGGTTCAGGAGCAACCTGTCCTGCTTGTACAGGTCCCACCTTCCCCAGAAGAAGAGTGATCATAGCATGCAATAATATCAAATTCAATTAGAGGGTGAGAATCTGGAGTCCTACATTAGCATTCTGAAGTTAAAATAAGGTATTTGTCTTGGCATGAAGACAGATCAGGCCCTAGTAGACTCAGCAGGAAGAGTTAAAGATGGGACAGTTGATGAGGCTTGGAAGGTGTTTAAGGAGATACTGACATGCTCCCAATTAAAATAAACTGGAATATATTTCAGAAAGGAAGAAAGATTGTAAGAGGGACAAAACACATCCACAACTAATGAAGGCAGTTAAAGATATTATAAAGACATAAAAGAAGGCATCTTACATTTCAAAGGTTAATGATAGGCTGAAAGATTGGGAAACTTTTAAATGACCAGCAAAAGATTGCTCGAAAAAAATCAAAACAGCAAAGGTAAATTATGACAGAAATCTAGCACAAAATATGAAAATGGATAGCAAAAGCTTCTATAAGTGTATAAAAAAGGAAGAGAGTGGCTAAACTAAATGGTAGTCCCTTGGAGCAGGAAATTTGTTCAGTTTTGATCAAAGATCTTTTAATTGATAGGCAGATGGGACCTCAGGGAAAATGTAATTATTATCCATCTTGTAGCCTCATAGGATCTGTGAAATGGTCAACCACATTTCAAACATCAACTGGCTAAACAGCCAACCAGCAATGACTTCTCAATCCACAATAACAGCTGTTTCAGGCAGTACAAAATTGTGATGACATTCTTTTTTCTTAGGATTTCTATTTGGAAGATTGTAAGAAGTACTTATTTTAAAAAAAAGACTGAAGAGATACAGAAACATTTTTTTAGGGGTCACTAAAAGGTCAATACAGGACAGATATTCCAGGTGACCAGGGAGTCCAGAATCAGGAATTACTGTCTCAGGATACAGGATACAGCATTTAGGACTGAGGTGAGGAGAAATGTCTTCAATTGGAGAGAGGTGAGCTTGTGGAATTCTGTGCCACAGAAAAAGGTTGAGGAAGATTGAATGTTTTCAGAAGGAGTTAGATATAATTCTTAAGGCTAAAGGGGTGGAAGGATGTGATGGAAAAGGGGAAATAGGTTACTGAGTTGAAGGATCAACCATCATTTTCATCATCGTCATCGCAGGCGATGGTGACTCTCTTCCACTCACAGGTTGAGGTGGGAGTAGGTGGCTGCACAGACTGATGGGGTGACCTCAGGCTCTGTTACACTTGGGGTAAGTGATGGTCATGGAGAGGGGTGTGTGGGGTGTTGGTGTGACAGCGCGCACCATTCGCTGTTTGAATCCGCTTTCCGCTTTTTCCCAATGGCAGGTCTCGAGGTGCTGTCTGCCTTCCTGGCTGCTCCTCAGAGAAAGTGAGGACTGCAGATGCTGGAGAGTCAGGGTTAATAAAGTGTGGTGCTGGAGATGACACAACAGGTCAGGCAGCATCTGAGGAACAGGAGATTCAATGTTTCGGGTTGGACATTCATTGGGACGGATGTTCCTCCTCCACTTTGGACAGTCTGTGGCCAGTATTTCCCAGGTACCGGTGGGTTACTCTTTCACCTTTTCTTCTCTGAAGCAAAGAGACCCAAACTCCTCAATCTTTAGTCCAAAACTCAATATTGCCATTCACAATAATCAGCAGCAAGAGCTATATATCCAGGAGATCACTTGTATTAAACCCTTAACCATAAACTATATTCACCTCAATCAATAGCTCTCTGTCTTTCATTGGCACAGCTGCGAAATATTCCAGTGAAAAGCTGAATTGGATTAAATCAGCGACACCTTAGTTACCCTTGACAGTAGCGATGATAATCCCCAAATTAATCTATGGCACCAATAACCATTTTCTCAATGAATTGTAAGTGAATTTCGCTGGGATTCAATTCTTCTAATTGTGTTAATAATCAAAATGATTATGTTCAATTATACTCAACATGTAATCATGTTAACATTCGTTTTCGAAATGCTGAGAGCTCTAAGGGTGATTAGTTTTATGTGTTTTAGACTGTTTAATTTTAACCATTTTAAACTTTAAAAAAATACTCAGGTACTCAGGTGCAACCGCTTAAGCATGATTGAAAACATCATTAATTCCTGATCCTGACTGTATGACCAAAATGCCACATGGACTTTGCTGGAAATGGACGCTTTGGATAGTCAGGGCAAAGTCAATGACACAAAGTACAAATCACAAAGAGCTTAGGCCCTACATACTCAAATCACGTATGAATCATGTCACTCAAGCATTGAGTCATAGAGTCATAGAGATATACAGATGGACCCTTCGGTCCAACCTGTCAATGCTGTTCAGCCTCTCCCTGTAGCTCAAATCCTCCAACCCTGGCAACATCCTTGTAAATCTTTTCTGAACCTTTCAAGTTTCACAACATCTTTCCAATAGGAAGGAGACCAGAATTGTATGCAATATTCCAACAGTGGCCTAACCAATGTCCTGTACAGCCGCAACATGACCTCCCAATTCCTGTACTCAATACTCTGACCAACAAAGGAAGGCATACCAAACACCGCCTTCACTATCCTATCTAACTGCGACTTCACTTTTAAGGAGCTATGAACCTGCACTCCAAGGTCTCTTTGTTCAGCAACACTCCCAAGGACCAGACCATTAAGTGTGTAAGTCCTGCTAAGATTTGCTTTTCCAAAATGCAGCACCTCGCATTTATCTGAATTAAACTCCATCTGCCACTTCTCAGCCCTTTGGCCCATCTGGTCAAGATCCTGTTGTAATCTGAGGTAACCCTCTTTGCTGTCCACTACATCTCCAATTTTGGTGTCATCTGCAAACTTACTAACTGTACCTCTTATGCTCACATCCAAATCAACTCAATTAAAGGAATGGAGCATAAACTCTCATTACAAGAGGGTGGAAGCCCATCACAAAGAACAACCTTTCAGCAACAAATAAGTGAAGAATGTGCATTGAGTCCTACCCTGCACTGTAGCCCCACTCAAACTAATATACAGCCTGTTTTATTGAGTTTAGCTGCATGCTAATGCTTAATAAATTCTTCTGAGCTGGAGAGGTAGCATGCCAGGTGCTTGGGGAAGTGATGGCCTCATGGTATTCTCACTGGACTGTTAATCCAGAGATCCAGGTAATGTTCTAGGGACCTGGTTTGAATCCTGCCATGACAGATGGTGGAATTTGACTTCAATGAAAAATCTGGAATTATGAGTCAGATGATGACCATGAATTGTCAATTGTAGGAAAAACCCATTTGGTTCACTTATGCCCTTTAGTGAAGGAAGCTGCTGTTCTTACCTGGTCTGGCCTCATGTGACTTCAGACCCACAGCAATGTGGTTGACTCTCAACTACTCTCTGGGAAATTTTGAGATGGGCAATAAGTGCTGGCGTAGCATTTATTGTCCCATGAATAAATCAAATAAAAGGTCAGCAGGGAGTAATGCGGTGGGTAAGTAGGGCACCAACTGTTTTGGGGGTAGATTGTTAGGTAATTAGGATGCTGTCTTGATGAGGTGCCAGTTGTGTAGAGGCTAGAGTGCTAGGCAATAGAATGTCAGGCTGCACAGTGGCAAGAGGTCAGGTATGTGAACTAGTATTATGTATAGATCTGGGTCATTGGGAGAACCAGGGCCCCATAAAGGCTAGGAGGATACAAGGCAAAACAAGGATGAAGGGAAGTGAGGACAAAGAGCAAACGGGAAAATCTGTGACAGGGTGCCATGTGGGAGAGATTGATGGGATGGGATGGTGGCCCAAGGCAAAGTGGGTAGTAATAGGACATTAAATGAATTATCAATGGTTTCAGAGGAGGACTAATTGACAAATGTGGAATTACTTGCAAAACCAGCCATCCACTGTCTGACAAATTAGGATGGTGGTTTTCGATATGTACTTATGCAAAGGAATATACTCTGTTAGTCTTGTTTTGCAGTAAACTGTTTGAGAATTCAGGTCTTTGGAAACAAATCAATGCAATCATTCTCAGCTTATAGTTATAATAACCAGCTTGAAAAGACATCGATGGTCAGGTTAAAGCTTCCTTTCAAATGGAAGGGGCGAGCAATTGGTAGTACTTAAAATTAACAACCATTTTGCAAAGCTGCATTGAGTCTGCCATTTAATCTCACCTAATTAAGATGCTTGCTGAAAGACGTAAGTTCATTAGTGTGTTAAAATGGAATAGGAGTTTCTTTAGTGAACAGCCTATGGTTCAATAATCTGATAAGAGATTAAAACAGATAGACGGCGCAGCCATACTTTACAGTTCATTAACATGAACAGCTTGATCCATAAATAAATAGTGATAAGATAGAAATGACTTAACAAAAATGCTGCATGTTAATCTTGAAGGCTGGACATGGAATGTTTTTTTAGGCACATGAAACAGGTCAGAGAGAACAGCTTGAGAGGATGCAATAAGGATACAGAGAGAGCAATTGATCAAGACCAGAAGTTCCTTTTGAAGGCTTAGAAAGCTACAGGTAAACCAATGGGATTAGTTTCTCATCCCATAGTGTGTACAAAAAACTTGACAGTTGATAATGTGTTTTGAAATAAAGAAATCAACAATCAATCTAGGACCACCCCTGAGAAAAAGAGTATAATGTAAGTGACTTTGGGTAGTCTCAGTGCAGTGAAGGGAAACTCCTTAAGATAGATTCAAGCTAACATCATTAGGGGACTTGAGATGCCATGAATATAACTACGTCCATTTGGAAGGACAAAGGCAGCGGATACTTGGGAACACCATCACCTGCAAGCAACTCTTCACGCCACACACCATCCTAACTTCGAAATACATCACCGTTTCTTGACTGTCACTGGTTCAGAATCCTGGAACTCCCTCCCTAAGGGCATTGAGGGCCTACGTACAGCACATAGACGGCAGCAGTTCAAGAAGGCAGCTCACCACCACCTTAGAGAAAGTGAGGACTGCAGATGCTGGAGATCAGTCAAAGAGTGTGGTGATGGAAAGGCACAGCTGGTCAGGCAGCATCTGAGGAACAGGAGAGACAACTAGGGTCAGGCAATAAATACAGGGCCAGCCAGCAACACAAACATCCCATGTATCATGGGAATGATTATAACCATGCGATGGTGATACATGACACGATTAACAGTGACATAAGCAGCCACATGTCAGAGGTGGTGAAGAAATGGTAGAATAACCTGTAATGGAGAGTTGTATTACAGAGATCATTACTGTGTGAATGATAGCGTGTGCATAAAGCTACCAGAGTCAGACTGTAGTACTGAGAGAAAAGGAGCAAACCATTAGAATGACGTACAACCAGGAGACACAGTAAGGCAGTAACCCCCCCATGGTGTAGGACAGGGGTCTGCACACCAAACTTTATGATAGTTGAAATCATGCGGACAGATCAAACTCTTGAGGATTTTCCAAAATATTCTCACATCAGGGAGGGGCTGTGAAACATTTTCCCTGACATAGCGTTTACAGCCTGATAAAAAGGCCCTTCATTCCAACTTCTTTGTGTTAGTCATCCAGCACCAATATATTCAAATTCCATTTTCCAGCACTTGGCCCATTTACTTATATGTTATAGCATTTTCAAGTGCTCGTCTAAATATTTCTTAACTGTTATGAGGGTTCCTGCCTCTACCACTCTTCCAGACACAGAGTTCCAGATACCTATTTTTCTCTAGGTGAAAACATTTTTCTTCAAATCCCCCATAAACCTCTTGCTCCTTATCTTAAATCCATACTGATGGTTATTTGCCCCTGAAAGGGAATCATTTCTTCCTATCTACCCTTTGTATGCCCTTCCTAAATTTACACACGTCAATCTGACCCACTCTCAGCTTCTCCACTCTGAGAAAAACAGCCTATTTAGTCTGCCTTCGTGGCTGAATCACTCGAGTCCATGTAACACCTTGGTGAATCTCCTTTGCACCTGCTCCTGTGCAATCACAATATTCCGAGAGTGTGGTGACCAGAACTGATCACAGTGCTCCAGGTGTAAACTTAAATACGTTTTAATCACAGCCTCCCTACTGTTATATTCAATGCCTCAACTAATAAAGCCAAATGTCCGATAGACCTTCTGAACCACATCTCTCTCAACCTCAAGAATCTAAAGGTAAAGTTACCGTAGTTCAACACTGCTCTCTCACCAGAGAGAGGTGACTGATGGGGATTTAACCCGATGTCACCATGTCTCAGATGATGGGAAAGGTTGAAAAGGAGAGCCCTTCATGCTAACATCAGCCAGTGCAGGAAGTGAACCCTCGCTGTTGTCATCACAAACCAGCCCATCAGCCAAATGAGCTAGCCAACACTCATATCTGTGATCATGTGTACCAAAGTCCTTCTGTTCGACACTTCTCAGCCGGGATCACCCTTGCTTTGTCAGTTCTCCAAAAATGCTTCAATTCACATTTTTAACTTACTTACTGATATATTTTGTCAGTTTATATTAGTAGATTACTCAGCACCAACACCCTCACTGCTGTCATTTCATTACACCCACATTTCCTTTGCAATGATTAGGTTGGGAAGGAGATGATTCTCATATATTGCCGTAGCTGCAGCAATCTCCCCTTTTCACAGGTCACAGTCATAGAGATGTACGGCATGGAAACAGACCTTTTGGTCCAACTCATGCTGACCAGATATCCTGAATTAATCTAGTTCCATTTGCCAGCATTTGATCTATGTCCATTTAAACCCTTCCTATTCATACACCCATCCAGTTGCCTTTTAAATATTGCAATTGCACCAGCCTCCACCCCACTTCCTCTGGAGGCTTATTCCATACATGCACCACCCTCTGTATGTACAAGTTGCCCCTTAGGCCCCTTATATATCTTTCCCCTCTCACCCTAAACCTATGCCATCGAGTTTTAGACTCCCCTACCCTGAGAAAAAAAATGGCTATTCACCTTATCCATGTGCCTTATGGTTTTATAAACCTCTATAAGGTCACCCCTCAGCCTCTGGTGGTCCAGGGAAAACAGCCTCAGCCTGTTCAGCCTCTTCCTACAGCTCAAACCTTCCACCTCGGCAACATCCTCGTAAACATTTCTGAATCCTTTCCAGTTTAACAACATCTTTGCCATAGCGGGGAGTCCAAAACTGTTTGCAGTGTTCCAAACGTGGCCTTAACTAATGTCCTGTACAGCTGCAGCATAACCTCCCAACTCCTACACTCAATACACTGACTAATAAGGGCCAGGGTACCAAATGCCTTCTTTATCACCCTGTCTACCTTGAACTATGCACCCAAAGTCTCTTTGTTTGGCATAACTCCCCAGGACCCTACCAGTAAGTGTATAAGTCCTGCTCTGATTTGGTGATCAGGCATTCTTTGATCAGAAATCAGATTTCACTGTTTCTAAACTGTGTGATAAAAATATTTGCACTGCTGCACAATCAATGAACATGACTGGTTTTTTTTCCTTTCAAATAATGTGGATAAATGTAATTCATGAATGGTCTGTTCAAAAACAAATTCACAATTTTGGCTTAAGAATATTAATAGTGATTGTAAAAAAAAAATCATAGGAGAACACGTGAAAATAACATCAATAGACTGCACAGAGACGGATAGACCTGGAAACAGTGCTTCTTTAAGAACAGAGGCTCAGGAGAAACAGATGGTGTAACAACTGAATTGAGCAGCAAGATAAAAGCCTACAAAGGAAATGGTTTATTGAAGTTATACTTCAGGGGCCTGAATCAGCATCTCAGACAAAAAGGCTGGACTGATATGTTATATTAATTTCCTTGCTGCCTCATCAACAAGGTCATTGGGTCTTTATGCATTGTTATCAAAATTGTATGCTTAATCCCTGAAGCATATAATTGCTTCCTGCTACCTTGCTATATGAAGTACAAACGCCAATTTCACTAAGCACCTATTGAACTCTTTAAGGCTGAATATTACCATTTGTTCTTGTCAAACTGAGCCAACTGAATGCTTTATCATTGTAATTCCAAAACAGAATTATTGTAATATTTGAGCCTGTTATATTTCAACAATGACTATACTTCAAAAAGTGTTTCTGTAGCTCTCCAGCACTTTGGGACTCTGAGGCTGTGAAACATGCTACAGATAAATGACAGTCTTTCTTCTGTATTCGTGACTGCACTGTGCTTGGAACTGGATGTGCAGTGAATCCCAGTCAGTCTCACTGATGGGATGACAGTCTCCTGTATCTTCTGAATGTAAGGATTCCAAAATGAATTGGGGCCATTTTTCACCAATTCCATGTAGTAATGGGCCTAAAACATAAAACTATCCCTAAATTAGCATGAATTAGAAATCTGTAACAGAATAAAGCATGGACAATGAAAAAGAATTGTCTTGCTGCATTTTCTCTAAGCCCATGAGCCAGCATTGCTCTCTGAGTACAGGAAATTCATTCTGTGTATGACCTAAGACCATAAGAAATAGTAGCAGGAGGAGGCCAAACAGTTCCTTGAGACTAATCCCATGTTCAATAGATTTGTGGCTGATCTGACATTCCTTATGGCCACTTTTATTATATGAGAGCAAGGAGTACTTGATGATGCCACTAAAATTGAACACTTTCAATACTGCATCCATCTGATCACCAAGTATAACCCTTTAAATGCAACAAGGTGCTCAGATTTTGATGTATTAAGCCTTAGGGTCAGTATGTCTGTACAACTTTAGGAGACTTGCCCATGACTGTATCATAGTCGGTGATTAGTGGTATAGGGAACTCAGAGTCCTTTTCACTAGGACTCACTTGAAGCATAATATAATGACACAAAAACAGAAATTGTTGGAAAAGCTCAGCTGGAAGCATCTGTGAAGAAAAAATAGAGTTAACGTATTGGTTCCGGTGACCCTTCCTCAGAATGCCTCATGTTCCGTTAGAAATGTTGGGCGCTTTGTAACTGAATGGCCCAACTTTAACCCAGACACTTGTTGCAAATTGTTCATTATTAATAATGTTAATTAACTATTGTTTATAAGGTTCATCTGAAATGAATGTCCTTTGGATTCTTCAATACCACTTTATCCATGCATAGTTTATTATGTTACGATGGAGAATATAAGCATTGTTAGATCAGGCAACATATTTTGTTGGGGACAAAAGCCACATTATGGTTAGCCACAGTTCAGTTAATGGTAAGGTCCTAGAGAGTGTTGCTGAACAAAGAGACCTTGGAGTGCAGGTTCATAGCTCCTTGAAAATAGAGTCAAAGATAGATAGGATAGTGAAGATGGCATTTGGTATGCTTTCCTTTATTGGTCAGAGCATTGAGTATCAGAGCTGGGAGGTCATGTCATGGCTGTACAGGATATTGGGGGTTAGTCCACTTTTGGAATATTGCATGCAATTCTGGTCTCCTTCCTATCAGAAGGATGTTATGAATCTTGAAAGGGTTCAGAAAAGTTTTACAAGGATATTGCCAGGGTTGGAGGATTTGAGCTATAGGGTGAGCTGATTTGAATTGGCTGGGGCTGTTTTCCCTGGAGCATCGGAGGCTGGGGGGTGACCTTATAGAGGTTTATGAAATCATGAGGGGCATGGATAGAATAAATAGACAAGGTCTTTTCCCTGGGGTGGGGGAGTCTAGAATTAGAGGGCATAGGTTTAGGGTGAGAGGGGAAAAATATAAAAGGGACCTAAGGACAACATTTTCACGCAGAGGGTGGTACGTGTATGGAATGAGCTGACAGAGGAAGTGGTGGAGGCTCGTACAATTACAGCATTTAAAAGAGCGGCATGGTGGCTCAGTGGTTAGCACTGCTGCTTCACAGTGCCGGGAACCAAGGTTCGATTCCTGCCTTGGGCAGCTGTCTGTGTGGAGTTTGCACATTTTTCACGTGTCTGCGTGGATTTCCTTCGGGTGCTCTGGTTTCCTCCCACAGTCCAAAGATGTGCAGGTCAGGAAGATTAGCCATGTTCAGGGATGTGCAGTTTAGATGCATTAGTAAGGGTTAAAAAAGGTTGGGGGAATGATCTGGGTGGGATATTCATCAGAGGGTTGGCGTGAATTGCAGGGCAAATGGCCTTTGTCCACACTGTAGGAAATCTCATCAAAAGGCAGCTAGACGGCTATATGATTTGGAAGGATTCAGAGGGATATGAGACGAGATTAGGTTAAGATATCTGGTTGGCATGGACAAGTTGGACCGAAGGATTTGTTTCTGTGCTGTACGTGTCAATGTGGCAGATATTAACTCATAGAATCTGCAGCATGGAAACAGACTCATCAGTCCATGCTGAACATAATAACCCCAAACTAAACTTGCCCCACCTGCCAGCTCCTGGCTTATAACCCTGCAAACCTTTCCTATTCATGTAAGTGTCTTTCAAAAGTTATGCGCCCACATCGACCACTTCCTCAGGAAGTTCATTCCAGATGTGGACCACCCTCTGTGTAACACATTTGCCCCTCATGTCTTTTTATAACTCTCTCCTCTCACCTTAAAAATGTGCTCCCTCGTCTTGGAATTCCCCATTGTCAGGAAAAGACTCCTACCATTAACCCTATCTACACCCCTCATGATTTTAGAAACCTCTGTAGAGTCACCTCTCAACCTCCCATGCTGTGGAAAATTACTTGAAGACCAACTGGACAACAGAACATCAACAAATTTGCACAAACAGCCTCATGACACTTCTGTGAGTTGAGATATCCATATGGATTTGTAGATATGGCATTCACCAATGAGAAAGCAAAGCTAACATATGTTTGATTAAAATCTAAGTTTCTCCACGTTACAAGATCTTCCTTAATAATTACATACCACATACTTAACAATAAAAAAGGCAGTAGTTACCAATATAATGGAAACAAAAAGCTGCATAAGGGCATAAGTGATGTTTTGGACTCTCTCTCGAACAAAACATACAGAAAAGCATGTTTCTGATCTAAATTCTAAAAAGAATTCTAAAATCTAAAAGACACAGTTAAATGATTCTAATCGCATAGCTCCCAAGTTTCCCTGAATAAAAATGCAGCTAAAGATACAAAGTGTGCTTACAGGGAAGCGCTGGCTTAATGGCATTATCGCTAGACTATTAAACCAGAGACCAAGCAGTTTGGGGACCTGGATTCCAAATCCACTATAGCAGATTGTGTAATTTAAATTCAATAAAAATCTGGAATGAAAAGTCTAATGATGAAAATGAAACAACTTTCAGGAAAAAGGAAACAACGTTTGGCTCATTAATACCCTTTAGGGAATGAAATCCTTACCTGATATTTGATTCTCAACCTGATCCATGTGGTTCACCCTATGACTCTCAACTGCCCTCTGTGCAATTAGAGCTGGGCAATAAATGCTGGCCTAGCAAGTAATGCCCTCATCTGTGAATGAATAAAAACAAAACATAGTGACTAATAAAGCATTACAATACTACAATCAAGGGAAGTTTCAAGAATATATACTCACGCAAACATAGAATGAAGTTAACTTTCAAACCAAGTGAACGTCCAACCAAGTCCAAAGAAGTGCAAGTTAGGTGACCTCATGCTAAATTGTCTGTAGTGTATTTGGATTTGAAGGCTAGGTGGGTTAGCCATGGTAAATGCACGGTTTTGAGGACAGAGTAAGGGGTTGGGATCTGGGTAGGATACTTTTCAGTGAGTTGGTAAAGAGGCCAAATTTCTTGTTCCTCACTATTGAGATTCTATGGTTCTATTCTCTGAAAGGGGAATGTCAGAAAATAATTAAGCTTCCATACTGCTAACCTCACACACCTTGTCCATGGTATTAAGCAATCAGAAGCTTTTACAATCATTAATATCAAATGTCCTGAGAAAGCAGAATGCCATACTTTAAAAGCTGAGTCAATGCAGGAGCTAATACTCATATTTCCCCTATGCATCCTTAAAGACAAGTACTCAGTAAGCAGTGTCCCATGGTACAATCTACAAGAGGATTTCTCTCCGAGTATAACAGATTAACAAGTTCATGATGTGGTAGAGTCACACTGCAGTGACAGTAGGAAAGTTCCTGTTGAAATCTGGAATCAGGTGGATCCCATACTCTTACAATGAAAGAACTATCAGTGGGCAGAACCCAGTTTAGTCACAATTCATGAGATTCAAAACACAAACACTCTGGTGAAACAAGCCACAAGTTATGCAATTGAGTCAAAGATTTGTAAAATTCATGCCGAAATGATCACTGAACAAACTGCAGATGCTGGCAATCAGAAACAGTTACTCCTTACCGACGCCCCCCCCCCCCCCCGCCCTGTCTTCTACATAAAAGAAACAACATTTTCCTAGCTGCCATCAGTTCTGAGGAAGGGTCACTGGACCCAAAACATTAATGCTAATTTCTCTCCAAAGAACTGCTAAGCTTTTTCAGCAATTTCTGATTTTGTGCCAAGGTGATTATGTCTGACACACTGAGCAGATTACCCAGCCCAAACAAAGACCAAGATATTCCTCTTGGTTTACACACTGATGTCCCAAATTCTGCAGTAAAGCACATTCTCAATGTTGATCTGTCACACTTTGGTCAGAGCCACTGCGACCAATCATAACTACCAAAGATGAACAACTGAACAAACTTCCAAAGATCACTGTCCAGGGATGGCCTGACTATATTAAAGATGTACCTGAGGAGATTGCAGCCATATGGAGATGAAATTGGTGTATCTTAATAAGTAATTTCCAAGGACAAAGAAGCCCTCATACAAAATGTACCATGCTAAGATATCATGTCTGTGTTACACCATTGTATTGATTACACAAGACAGCGAGCACAAGAATCTGTGTATTTGTCTGTGAATGAATTAGAAATTCAATACTTGTGAATGCATGTGAGACCTGCCAAACACATCAACTCTAGCAGCAGAGAGAATCTCTGTATCCAAACGAGACTCCATCCACTTTTTGGATGGAAGTAGTGTCAGATTTATTCACCAGGCATTGAGACATTATAAACTCATCTCAGATTACTTCTTCAAATTTCCCATTGTTTAACATCTTGGTAACACAATGAGCATGACTACTGATGACATGATCAACACTATTTTCAGTTTATTCGATATCCTGCAATGGATAGTGTCTGACAACAAACTGCAGTTCACTTTCAAGCCATTTAAAGACATGTTTACAAATTGGAAAATGACACATTTATTGTCGTCCAACTATCTATGCTCAAAGAAATAGCAGATTTTATGGTATATATTATCCAATTAATGATCAGTAAATGTTGAGAATCAAAGCCAGATGTGTGCTCTGCATTACTGTACTGATGTGCAATACAAACTGAGAAGGCAGTGCTATCCCCAGCACAAGTTATATTCAGAAGGATCTTGTCCAGCAGCCAATTGTTTAACCATTCTGAGACACAGGATATTGTTCTTCAAAAACAAAGGAGATTGAATTAGATACAGAACAAATGAACAAATTGAGAACAATTATAATCGCACACTAGGCGGAGAGTGTGATTTAGAAACAAAAGCATTGGATGCCAGCAAGAGGCTTCTGGAATATGCAGCCAATTCAGATCATACAAAATTATCACTGACGATGATGCTATCTTACAAAGGAACAGAAACCAGCTCAAATTAATCAATGGCACAGCAATTATACTTGAAGAGAATGAGGAGGTATGAATCAATGATGATGAAGAGATGTTGAGTGACAGCAACCAGCAACAAGACAACCTAGCTGTCAAATATGAGCAACAGACATTTATAAGGTCCCCAGACAAGTTGTCAGACCTATAAAACATTGCATTAAAGCTTGAATTTTTAACCTCTGCTTTACCTGTTTTCTTATTTAACCTACTTTTCTAATCAACCTGTGTAGAGATGTTATAGCTCACCTCTGGAGCAGGTGGGACTTGAAACCAGTCACCCATCCAGAGATATGGGCACTACCACTGTGCCACAAAAGGGACTGGCTTACCTGTTTGCATATTTACTTAATTAACAGCACATGCTGATGTACAACCATGAATAGCTGTTTGAGGTATTTATTTTTGTTTGAAAAAAGGACAGTGTCATGTTATATTTCACAGCCAGTCTAACAGTTCTTAATCCTAGTTGTTTGCATCACTCTGTATCACTAAATATCCATCCAGCCAATGGAGCTAATGAAATCCCACACCAGCTGAGGTCACCAAGAATTTCCTATCTTCTCAATTTCACCCCCTCGCCCTGGGCACAGTGGCCTTCAGGTTAAACTTGTCACCAGCTGTCTTTCTGTAATGAGAGAGAATGATCTGACTAGACAACAGAAACAGGCTCATGGTAATAAAGCTCTATCATACCACGCAGACTGGTGGTATAAAGATATCAGACTCCTATTGGAGATCACTTGAACCATGGCATGTTGAAAGAAGAGTGTTTTTCATTACAAATGAATAGAGTAAAATTCTGAGGAAGGGTCACTCGAACCAAAATGTTAAGATTAGATTCCCTACAGTGTGAAAACAGGCCCTTCAGCCCATCAAGTCCCTTCAAAGAGTAACCCACCCAGACCCATTTCCATCTGACTAATGCACCTAACAGTACGAGCAATTCACCTGACCTGCACATCTTTGGACTGTGGGAGGAAACCAGGGCACATGGGGGAGATGGGGAGAATGTGCAAACTCCACATGGACAGTTGCCTGAGGCTGGAATCGAATCTGGGTTCCTGGCACTGTAAAGCAGCAGTGCTAACCACTGAGCCACCATGTTGTCCAAAATCAGTTAACTCTGATTTCTCTCCACAGATGCTGCCAGACCTGCTGAGTTTTTTCAGCAACTTTTATTTTTGAGGCTAATATTAGTCCTGTCATTTGTACGCTTGTGAACATATAATTGCATATTCTGGCCTGCTGTTAGAGACATCTGTTAGATTCTTCAATATTACGTTTTCCACATTAGTTTCTTATATTGTAAGGGATTGCATAAGCATAGCCCATCAGATAAAACATCCTGTTAGAGGCAAGTCCTACAACAGATTTAAGCCAATGTTTTCTCAGCATTGTACCTTATACATGCTGACGGCCGAGACATTACACAAGAGTTAAATGGGATTTATAAAGCAGATTTGGGTCATTCAGCCAATCAAATCTATATCAGTGGTTATGAAGGTCGAGATGTTGCCTCCCACTCATCTACATCAAGTGATATTAGCAGAGCCTTTACAACATAGATTGGTTCAATAGATTAAGCATTTATTCATTAGAATTTAACTAAATGGGGGTGGGGGTGGTCTTATTGAAGCATATAAGATTCTGAGGAGGCTTGACAGGGTAGATTTCCACTCGTGGGGAGAGTCTCGAACTAAGAGACTGAATTACAGAGTAAGGGGACGCTCGTTACTGTTTTGTCAATTTCCTGTACACTGTCCCATCCATTTCCCAAGTGTTCAACTTGCATTTCAGCTTATGAATGCACCTTCTTATAGCTTAACCTCTTCCAATGAATTAAAGAAAATTACATTGTAACAGTGAGAATATAGCACTATAATAAACATTTCTTGTTTGTCACAAGTGACTTGTGAAAACGTCTCAATCCTATCTTGTTAAAGAAGAGTTTATTTGACATTTATTCATTATTTTTTTGACAGACTTTACATCAGCAATAAATTAGCAAAAGAACAATGAATGTTTAATTTCCCCATTGCATTATTAACTGTATGTTTAAAGCTTGTGTAGGTTTAACAATCACTCTCAAACTTGGAATTTACTTTTAAAATATTATACATTCCTGCAAATGATGAGGCACAGCCTATCTCTCAATTGCCGTGAAATGAATGGCTTGCTTGGCAATGTCATAGAATCCGAACAGTGTGGAGACAGGCCCTTCAGTCAAGCAAGTCCACATCAACCCTTTGAATAGTAACCCAGCCAGACCCATTCCCCCATATTTACCCCTAACCTACACATCCCTGAACACTGTAGGCAAATTAGCATGACCAACTCACCTAACCTGCACAGCTTTGGATTGTGGGAGGAAACCAGAGCACTCAATGGAAACCCACACAGACAAGCAGCAAATGTGCAAACTCCACGCAGACAGTCACCCAAGGCTGGAATCGATCTCAGGTCCGTGGTGCTGTGAGGCAGCAGTGCTAACCACTGAGCCACCATGCCACCCCAAATGCCAGTGGACACTTAGAGTTAGTCACATTGCTTTGGGTCTGGAGTCACATCAAATTAGAGTTAGAATAGAATAGAATCCCTACAGAGTGGAAACAAGTCATTTCGCCCAACAAGCCCACACCAACCCTGTGAAGGACATCCTACCCAGACCCACCCCCCTCCCCCCACCCCCATTCAATACTTCCCATGGCTAACACAGCTAACCTGCACATTCCTGGACATGACAGGGCAATTAAGCCTGGGAAATTCACCTAACTTGCATATCTTTGGACTGTGAGAGGAAACCTACACAGACAAGGGAAGAATGTGCAAACTCTGCATAGATAGTAACCCAAGACTGGAATTGAACCCAGGTCTTTGACACTGTGAGACAGCAGTGCTAAGTACTGAACCATCTCACCCCTAGGATGGAGCAAGATAAAAGATTTTCTTCCCTAAAAGACGATACATTGGTGAACCAGATCATCCTTTGCATTAAACAAAGATGCCTTCATTGCAATCAGTACCCAAATTAGTTTCCAATTTCAGATTTGAATTGAAACTTCACCAGATGTTGTATTGGGATGTTGAACTTGAATTCCCAGAATATCACTTTCACTTTTCGATTTTTCCATTACTTCCTAACTTCAGGGATAGCACAGTGGCTCAATGCATAGTACTATGACCTCCTAGCACCACAGACATGGGTCTGATTCCAGCCTTTGGTGACTTTCTGTGTGGAGTTTGTGCATCCTCCCTGTGCCTGTGTGGGTCTCCTCCCATAGTCCAACGATACACAGGCTAGGTGGATTATCTGTGATAAATTGCCGTTCTATGCAAGTTAATTGGATTAACCATGGTAAATGCAGGGTTATGGGGTTAGGGTGGGTCTGGGTGGGATGCTCTTCAGAGGGTTAATGCAACTTCGATGGGCCAAATGGCCTCTTTCAGCACTGTTGGGATTCTATAATTTGCCAAGATTTGGGGTCTTCAACTTTCATTCATTCATACTGTTGTTTTTTAATTGCTTCATTTCAATATTTACAATTGATTTCGATCTTCTGAGATGTTCTCTCAGCTATATTTAAGTTGTCCTAACCTCAAGACCATGCAACAGGAGCTGAAAGTTGAGATTAACCAAGCAAGATCTTCTCCAGTCAGCCCACAAAGCTGAATGGGCTTTTTCTGTACCTCAAATGTTACTATGAGTACCATTATCCCCAGATCAAATTGAACATGGACCTCACGGTGTTTGTAGGAAAGGAGGGAAGCAAAGCAGTGCACAGTCCTCTTGCCAAATCAGTTTTTCTACAACTTTAAAACTGAGACTTATTGAACTGTTTTAATCTTTCTGCCATGCAGCATTTTTGTTGTGGCTGCAATGCAATTGGATTTCATGGTCATGGCCATGCTGACAATCCTTCCCCAGAAAAACAATGTAGCCAAGCTAGGAAATCTATTAATATGTTGCTTTTCTTTCAGTTAATACGCTCTTGCACTACATGAGAGCATGAAAAGATAGAATGATGGATTTGGCAACGTGCTAATATTTCTCTAAGCAGTTCCTCAGAAAATTATTTATGTCATTTCTCTGTACCATAAGTGAAAAGTCTCACATCGCACTTGATCAATGGTATTAAGGATTAACATTGTCAGGCATTCACTATTGTTACATAAGAAACAGGAACAGGAGGAGGCCATTCAGCTCATTGAGCCTGTTCTGCCATTAAATTAGATCATGGCTGACCATTTACTTTATCATGCTGCATTTGACTGCAGCATGCTTTAGCCATCTTATTAATATCAAGAAATCTATCACTCTCTGTATTGAATGTACTCAATGACTGAACCTTCACGGTTGTCTGTGGTCAAGAATTTGAAAGACTCACTGCCCTCAAAATGAAAATATTTTTCTCATCTCAGTCCTAAATGGCCTGTGCATGATTTTGAGTCGAGAGTGTGTTGCTGGAAAAGCTCAGCAGGTCAGGCAGCATCTGAGGAGCAGGGCAATTAATGTTTCAGGCAAAAGCCCTTCAAAAGGAGTGAGGCCTCATTCCTGATGAAGGGCTTTTGCCCGAAATATCGATTCTCCTGCTCTTCGGATACTGCCTGACCTCATAGAGTCATAGAGACATAGATATATACAGCATGGAAACAGGCCCTTCAGTCCAACTTGTCCATGCTGACCAGATATCTCAACCCAATTTAATTCCATCTGCCAGCACCTGGTCCATATTCCTCCAAACCATTCTTATTCATATAACCATCCAGATGCCTTTCAAATGTTACAATCATATTAGTGTCCACCACTTTCTCTGGCAACTCATTCCATACACATACCACCCTCTGTATGAAACAAATGCTCCTTAGGTCTCTTTTATATCTTTCTCCTCTCACCCTAAACCTATGCCCTCTGGTTTTGGACTCCATTATTCCAGGGAAAAGACTTTGTATATCTATCCTATCCATGCCCCTCATGATTTTATAAACCTCTATAAAGTCACCCCTCAGCCTCCGACACTCCAGGGAAAACAATTCCAATTGATTCAACTTCTCACTATAGCTCAAATCTTCCAAGCCTGGCAACATTCTTGTAAATCTTTTCTGAACCCTTTCAAGATTCACAACATCCTTCCTGTAGGAAGGAGACCAGAATTGCACGCAATATTCCAAAAGTTGCCAAACTAATGTCCTGTACAGCTGTAACATGACCTCCCAACTCCTCTACTCAATACTCTGACCAATAAAGAAAAGCATACCAAACGCCTTCTTCACTATCCTATCTACTTTCAATTCCACTTTCAAGGAACTATGAATCTGCACTCCAAAGTCTCTTTGTTCAGCAACACTCCCTAGGACCTTACCATTAAGTCCTGCTAAGATTTGCTTTCCCAAGTTTGGTGTCATCTGCAAACTTACTAACTGTACCTCTTATGCTGACATCCAAATCATTTATATAAATGACAAAAAGTAGTAGACCCAGCACCAATCCTTGTGGCACTCCACTGGTCACAGGCCTCCAGTCTGAAAAACAACGTTCCACCACCACCCTCTATATCTGCTGTACTTTTCCAGCACCACACTCCCAACTCTAATCTCCAGCATTTGCAGTCATCACTTTCGCCCTGTCCAAGATTTTGAGACAGTCTCCCCTTGTATTAGTGCCCATGGCCCAGAGAAACATCCTTCTCTCGAACCTCTGTAAATATTGTGTACCTTTCTAATTCTTCCAGACTCCAGAGAATGCTGGCCCAATGTTGTCATATGATAATCGCACCCACCCAGGAAAAATCTGGTGAATCTTTGTTGCACTTTCTCTCAGGTAAGTTGCTCTTTTTGAAGAAGACTCACTTTGCACAATGATGCCCCAGTTGCAGTCTTATTATGCCAATCTTGTCATACTTGGAGCAAAGCATCTTTCTGCATGCACTCCAACCTCCTTGTGACAGACATCAATATACCATTTCCTTTGCTTGTTACACTTACATGCTCAATTTCAGTGACTGATGACCAAGGACACCCTTTGAATATCAACATTTCCCAATCTCTTTCAGTCATGGCATAGATTATTTTATTTCAAAAATGTACTTTTTTTAATAAAGTATGGTAAAAAACAATGACTGCAGATGCTGGAGACCAGATTCTGTTCTGCTGCCTGAACTGCTGTGCTCTTCCAGCACAACTAATCTAGAATCTTTACATACATACCCACTCACCAAACCAGTTTGGTTCTGTACAGTAGCATATGGAGAAACAAGCAAACTCTATCTAACAAACAAACCAAAGGCATTTCTTGCCTGTGCAAGATTATATTTGCATATATTTGAGGTACTGGGAGAGTCAGATAACTGAACAGACCCCCATTTAACGAAGACAGGAAGACCTGAGACAGCGATCTTTTCCCTGGTCTGCTTGCAACTTGTTCATCTTGCAGAACAAGGAGTTGACCTCAAACGATTGTTGCAAGCTGACACATTCCAAGGTCCTGGAATGTGTGCTGAGGAATGAACTAAAGCTTGGGATCAGTTATGGTGTAGATTATAAGAGCAATTAGGTTATGTTGAAGCTGTACAGAACTTTGGTTGGGCCATAGCCACAGTACTGGTAGTTCTGGTATTTCTGGTCCCCACAGTATGGGAAGGATATGATTTCACAGGAGGGCATGTAGAGGAGATTCACAAGGATAGGATGGAGTTGTTACACTATGAAGAGAGTTTGAATAACTACAGTTCAACTATTCTTTATCAATATGTCCAAGAACCAAAGCAATCTGACTGGATCTGTAAAAATAGTGAATTCATGACCCTTGGAAATAAACTTCCTTTGGCCAGAAAAGACTAATGGGAATGGGGATTAAAGTATTCAAAAACTGAAAATTTTCTTGATCCAAAAATCAGTTGGTTCCAAGGTTTTTGGATAAAAGGTGTCCAATCTGTATTTCTGTTGTTTTTAAATTTTCTTTTTCCCCTTTGCTACTCTGACTAATCCTATAATTGTTTCCTTGCTGTCTAGTTGTAAAATCTATTTATAATCTATTTCCAGCATTTTGCTGCTCCTGCTGTTAGGTTAACCGGTCTGCAGTCTGCCATTTTCCCTCTCCATTCTTTCTAAAATTGTGAGTTAACATTTGCGATCATGGAGCAGCCAGTTCAGAAGCAATAGAATCTGGGAATATGAGCAGCAAAGCATCTCTGCAGCCTCACCTTTCAACATTCTGACATCAAGATCATCAAGTCCCTCGAATTTATCAAATTTCAGTGGCATGTATGTTTCCAGTATGGCTACTTCTTCTTAATTCTCTGGTTTCAATGAGTGTCCTTTTATATTTCCTCTGTGAAGTCAGACCTAAGGGTCAGAATCCTATAAATATTATTCTTTAATAATCCTGTAAAGGGCAATGATGAGATCAGTGGACAAATCATGCAACTGTTCAGCGATGCCTGTCCCAATATCAGGAGGAACCTCACTGCATCTCATTTGCATCAGCCTCACCCAGCCTACATATATCCCATGACCATGACCGCGGTCAGTTGCCCACCTATGTCAGACATAGTTGGGAGATATGTCAGACTACAGTCCAAGGGCTGGGTGACAGTCAGTCCTGTAGGTGCATCACAAAAAGTCTGCAGAATTGTGCATTCTCAGTCAGGGAGCTGCAACTTCAAGCATTCAATGGAGTTATTCATTAATTCATGAATCAATGCTTTGGTTTCTGTGGTAGCATGTTCCACAGGCATTAAGATCTTAAGAATCATAATCTCTCATGGCCCTGGTTCTCAGTTATCATCATCTTCAACTGTCAGTACTGAACGGAGAATTTCACCTCAATTGTCTTTTCTCTCCCAGGTCTTCCTGGAAGGAGCATTGAATATAAGGATAGACACGTTATGCAGCATCTTTATAGAACTTGAGTTAGGCTACACTTGGAATACTGCACGCAGTTCTGGTCACCACATTATTGAAGGATGTGGATGCTTTGGAGAGGGTACAGAAAAAGTTGGTCAGGATGTTGCCAGGTACGGGGAATTTTAGCTATTAGATTACTTACAGTGTGGAAACAGGCCCTTCGGCCCAACAAGTCCACACCGACCCGCAATCCACCCATACATTTACCCAACACTACAGGCAATTTAGCATGGCCAATTCACCTGACCTGCACATCTTTGGACTGTGGGAGGAAACTGGAGCACCCAATGGAAACCCACACAGACACGGGGAGAATGTGTAAACTCCACACAGTCAGTCGCCTGAGTCAGGAATTGAACCCAGGTCTCTGGCGCTGTGCAGCAGCAGTGCTAACCACTGTGCCACCGTGCCACCCACTATGAAGAAAGGTTGGATAGTTCAGGTTTGTTTTCACTGGAACACAAGTGGTTGAGGGGCTACCTGATAGAAGTTTATAATATTGTTAATGGCATGGATAGTTTGGGAAGTATGAGGCTTTTTCCCAGGGTGGAGGGGTCACTTATTTGGTAACACAGGTTCAAGGTGCTGGGGGGAAGAGGGGATGTTTAAAAGAGATGTACGAGGCATGTTTTTCACACAAAGAGTGGTGAGTGCCTGGAATACGCTGTCAGAGGAGGTGGTGGAAGCAGATTCAACAGCAGCATTCAAGAAGCACCTGGATGAGTACATGAATAGGAAGGGAATAGAGATATATAGATCCTGTAAGTGAAGGCAGTTTTAGTATGGAAGGGCAAAATGTGTCGGTACAGGCTTGGAGGGCCCAAGGGCCTGTTCCTGTCCTGTATTATTCTTTGTTTCTTGTTAACTCTCAGTGATTCTGAAATTGACAGACTCTGAAACTATAATGCACCTGTTAAAATCCCACCCGCCCTCTTCAACAAGACTAAAGAGAATCTTTCAATAACTTTAATCAACCTGAATATGAGAAGGTAGTGACATAGTGACATAATGACAATGTTACTGGACCAGCCACCCTTCCAGCCAAGCTAATGTTCTGAGGATATAAATGCAAATGGTAGATGGTGAAATTCAAATTCAATAAAACATGGGATAAAACAATTGGCTCATGGTGACTGTTGCTAACTGCCATGAAAACCCAATAGTTTGCTAATGTCCTTCAGGGAACAATACATGCCATCCTTATCTGGACTGGCCTACATGTGACTCCAGAGCCACAGCAATGTGGCTGACATTTATGCTGCACTATCTTTCCTTGCTATTCCTTATTGCCAAAGCTGGAAATGATACCTTGCAATTAACGTGCCTTCTGGCACTGGTATTTTTACCTTTGTGTTCATCTTCCAGGGGCTCCTGAGAATATAAATCCTGCACTATTTTGGTGATGTGTTGGTTAATGGGTAGTATTCGGTAGGGGTGCCAGAGTTCTGTAAAGATAATGTACCACCCACAACATTGATGCAATATGAGATTTGTGGGAAAACAACTTCAGATCTCGTGGAAGAGTCAGGGAGACCCATATTCTGGGTCTTCCTCATAGACTCTGAGTCAGGGAAATGGACAGCAAATACATGGGAACACCGCTAGCTGCAGGTTCCTGTCCAAGCCATTCACCACCCTGACTTAGAATATATCGTTGTTCCTTCTCTGTTGCAGGGTCAATGTCCTGCAACTTACTTTGCATTAACACTTTGGTTGTCCTTAACCTCTTGTTGATTAGCTAAGTTGCACAATGGCATCGAGGAAACTGAGCCCAGCACAGATTGGAGGCGGCAACAGCGGAGATGAGTTTGGTTCCTTGTAGCATTGCAGGTGGAGATAGCAGTGGAGGTGAGTTTGAGCCCAGTGCGAGTCCCAACAACATTGGCAGTGGCTGCTTTGGTCCGGTGGGCCTGAAGCGGACTCATGGCAGTGGCAGAGTCAACTTTGGGCCGGTGTGGTACCCGGCAGCATTGTGGTATCTGCATTGGCGAGGTCCAGCAAGGGTTCATAGTGTGGAGGGCATCAATGGTGGCAGGATGGCATTGAAGGTGGCAAATTCCATTGTGGCAGCAATGGCAGGGTGAAGGGGACAAGTGTTTGGCCAATGGCCCATAGCCCATAATGCAGCATATCACAAGAAGGACTGCAAAGTTGGACACTTCTTATTTCTTTATTTTTCTGCCTTTATGTTCTAGGTTTTGGTTGGTATTTCTGTGTTTTAACATGATGCTAAGGAGTGGCGAACAATGTAGAACACTTTCCAGACTATTTTGTAACAAAGTACACATGGCCATACATAAATCAAATCAAATCATGTTATCATATGCTGAGAATCAAAACAAGAAAAGAAAATTGAAGTTTTTTTTATTCATTAGTGGGACCTGGGCATTGCTGCCTGGACCTGTCTGCCTCTAGTTGCCCTTGAGAAGGTCTGGGTGAGATGCCTTCTTCAACTACGACAGTCCACGTTCTGTAGGTTGACCTACAATGCCGTGAGGGAGGGAACTCCAAGATTTTGATCCAGTGACACCAATGGAATGGTGATATATTTCCAAGTTTGGGTGGTGAGAGGCTTGGAAGGGATCCTCAAAGTTAGCGATGTCCCCACGTATCTGTTGCCCTTGCTCTTGAAAATGGAAGAGGTTGTGTTTTTGGAATGATTTGGAGATGCCGGTGTTGGATTGGGGTGGGCAAAGTTAAAAATCACACAACACCAGGTTATAGTCCAACAGGTTTAATTGGAAGCACACTAGCTTTCGGAGCGACAGTCCTTCATCAGGTGATTGTGGAGGGCTCAATCCTAACACAGAATTTATAGCAAAAATTTACAGTGTGATGTAACTGTAATTATACATTGAAAAATTGATTGTCTGTTAAGCCTTTCATCTGTTAGAATACAGTGATAGTTTCACTTCTTTCATGTATAAATCACAAAACTTTTTTAAAAAAGTTGCATTCTCGGGTTAGCTGTTAACAATGGGTGATAGCTAGACAATATGTTGAAGGTGTTGGCCCCCTGTGTTCTCTGTCTATGCCATGATGCTTAGATTGATTCTAATCTAAAAGGTGAGATAACGGAGTTTTACATAAATTCATGCAGTTTTTGAGCTGAGAGTTCTACATGAATGCATGCAGTTTTTGAGCAAAGTACATGGGAACACCGCTAGCTGCAGGTTCCTGTCCAAGCCATTCACCACCCTGACTTAGAATATATCGTTGTTCCTTCTCTGTTGCAGGGTCAATGTCCTGCAACTTACTTTGCATTAACACTTTGGTTGTCCTTAACCTCTTGTTGATTAGCTAAGTTGCACAATGGCATCGAGGAAACTGAGCCCAGCACAGATTGGAGGCGGCAACAGCGGAGATGAGTTTGGTTCCTTGTAGCATTGCAGGTGGAGATAGCAGTGGAGGTGAGTTTGAGCCCAGTGCGAGTCCCAACAACATTGGCAGTGGCTGCTTTGGTCCGGTGGGCCTGAAGCGGACTCATGGCAGTGGCAGAGTCAACTTTGGGCCGGTGTGGTACCCGGCAGCATTGTGGTATCTGCATTGGCGAGGTCCAGCAAGGGTTCATAGTGTGGAGGGCATCAATGGTGGCAGGATGGCATTGAAGGTGGCAAATTCCATTGTGGCAGCAATGGCAGGGTGAAGGGGACAAGTGTTTGGCCAATGGCCCATAGCCCATAATGCAGCATATCACAAGAAGGACTGCAAAGTTGGACACTTCTTATTTCTTTATTTTTCTGCCTTTATGTTCTAGGTTTTGGTTGGTATTTCTGTGTTTTAACATGATGCTAAGGAGTGGCGAACAATGTAGAACACTTTCCAGACTATTTTGTAACAAAGTACACATGGCCATACATAAATCAAATCAAATCATGTTATCATATGCTGAGAATCAAAACAAGAAAAGAAAATTGAAGTTTTTTTTATTCATTAGTGGGACCTGGGCATTGCTGCCTGGACCTGTCTGCCTCTAGTTGCCCTTGAGAAGGTCTGAGATGCCTTCTTCAACTACGACAGTCCACGTTCTGTAGGTTGACCTACAATGCCGTGAGGGAGGGAACTCCAAGATTTTGATCCAGTGACACCAATGGAATGGTGATATATTTCCAAGTTTGGGTGGTGAGAGGCTTGGAAGGGATCCTCAAAGTTAGCGATGTCCCCACGTATCTGTTGCCCTTGCTCTTGAAAATGGAAGAGGTTGTGTTTTTGGAATGATTTGGAGATGCCGGTGTTGGATTGGGGTGGGCAAAGTTAAAAATCACACAACACCAGGTTATAGTCCAACAGGTTTAATTGGAAGCACACTAGCTTTCGGAGCGACAGTCCTTCATCAGGTGATTGTGGAGGGCTCAATCCTAACACAGAATTTATAGCAAAAATTTACAGTGTGATGTAACTGTAATTATACATTGAAAAATTGATTGTCTGTTAAGCCTTTCATCTGTTAGAATACAGTGATAGTTTCACTTCTTTCATGTATAAATCACAAAACTTTTTTAAAAAAGTTGCATTCTCGGGTTAGCTGTTAACAATGGGTGATAGCTAGACAATATGTTGAAGGTGTTGGCCCCCTGTGTTCTCTGTCTATGCCATGATGCTTAGATTGATTCTAATCTAAAAGGTGAGATAACGGAGTTTTACATAAATTCATGCAGTTTTTGAGCTGAGAGTTCTACATGAATGCATGCAGTTTTTGAGCAAAGTACAATGTAACCCTGCAGGCACTGTCAAAGGATCTTTGGTGAATTTCTGTAGTGCATTTTGTAGATAGCACACACTGGGTCAGTGGTGGGGGAAGTGAATGATTACGGAAGTGGTGCTAATCAAGGGGGCTGCTTTGTTCTGGGTGGTGATAAGCTTCTTGACTGTTGCTAGAGCTGCACTGAACTAAGCAGGTGGGGAACAAAAACAGAAATTGCTGGAAAAACTCAGCAGGACTGGCAGCATCTGTGGAGAGAAATCAAAGTCAGTGTTTTGGGTTGAGTGACCCTTCATCAGAATTGACAAGTAGAAAGTATTCAGTCACAATCTTGACTAGTGCCTTGTAGCTGGTGGATAGGGTCCTGGATCAGTGGTGCTGGAAGAGCACAGCAATTCAGGCAGCATCCGATGAGCAGCAAAATCAACGTTTCGGGCAAAAGCCCTTCATCAGGGCTTTTGCCCGAAACGTCGATTTTGCTGCTCGTCGGATGCTGCCTGAATTGCTGTGCTCTTCCAGCACCACTGATCCAGAATCTGGTTTCCAGCATCTGCAGTCATTGTTTTTACCTGGTGGATAGGTGTTAGGGCGTCAGGGTGTGAGTTACCTACTGCAGTATTCCTAGCCTCTGACCTGCTCTTGTAAACACTGTATTAATATGACTAGTCCAGTTGGATGATCTGGAGTATAGTAGTTTTGGAGTATAGTAGTTTTGTGAAATAGATAATGACTCCTCAGGAAGAACTTTAGATTTGAAACCTATCTATGGAATTTAGGTGATAATGAAATCTCTGAAATCTCTGAACTTTATTCACTAGCTATAAATTGAGTTTGTGAAACTCTCATGATTGAGACCCCATCATCTGCACACTGAAAGGCAAGTTATTGTTTGATAAATCCATTTTTCCCTGACATTGGCTGCCTATTGAATTTATCTATTGTAACCAATATTAGACTTCCTCTGTGTTATCTGTGCAGATTGAATGCCAGTGCCTTAATGCTCTCCGCATATTGGGTGCAAATAACTGACAAATCTGACTGAGATGCACATGCAGCTATCCTGTTTTTCTCTTTGCAAAGTGCAATGGTACTCAACGATTCTATTTTAAGCACTTTGTGGGGTCATTTGCTCGTTAACAGAATTTTCTCTCGATATTAGGATTACTGACACTGGTTGAGCTGTTGTAACCACTATATTGCAAATTATCTCTCATCATCTCAATGCTTTAATAAATAAATAATGAATAATTAATTAATGGCTGAGGCTTGAGCACTGTACTCGGCCTGCGATAACAATACAGTACTGAGCGACCAGAGCACAGTCAGAAGCATTGCCCTCAACTGAGTTGCACACTGAGGCCCTATCAATGGATGGAAACAACCCATGCAATTCTTTAAAGAAGTCTGGAGTTTGGGTCAATATGCGTTCATCGCCAACATTGATAAAACAGATTATCTGGTCATCACTGTATTTTCGAAATGTAATGTTGGCTCCCTTGACCCAGTATTGCAATTCTCACTATATTTCAAAAATGCTTAGGTGGCTTTACTTGGCAATCCAGAGACCCAGACAAATGCCCTGAGGGCATGGATTAAAATGTACCAAGAGCAACTGGAAGAATTTAAATTCAATTATAAATCTGGAAAATAAAACTACTTTCATTGACAGCAGAACTATCATCAATTGTTATAAAATTAAGTTCTTCTGGTCTTTCAAGTGGGTGGCATGATGGCTCAGTGGTTAGCATTGCTGCCTCACAGCACGGGGGACATGGGTTTGATTCCAGCCTTGGTTGCATTTCGTGTCTGTGTGGGTTTCCTCTGGGTGCTCCGAATCCCATCTACAGTCCTACGTTATACAGGTTAAGGCTGTACAGGAGATTGGTTAGGCCAATGTTGGAATATTGTGTGCAATTCTGGTCTCCTTCCTATCGGAAAGATGTTGTGAAACTTGAAAGGGTTCAGAAAGCTTTTACAAGGATATTGCCAGAGTTGGAGGATTTGAGCGATAGGGAGAGGTTGAATAGGCTAGGACTGCTTTCCCTGGAGCATCAGAGACTGAGGGGGGACCTTATAGATGTTGATAAAATCATGAGGGCCATGGATAGGGTAAATATACAAAGTCTTCTCCCTGGGGCGGGGGAGTCGAGAACTAGAGGGCATAGGTTTAGGGTGAGAGGGGAAACATATAAAAGAGACTTAAGAGGCAACTTTTTCACTCAGAGGGTGGTACATGGATGGAATGAGCTACCAGAGGAAGTGGTGGAGGCTGGTACAATTGCAACATTTAATGGGCATCTGGGTGGGTAAATGAATAGGAAGGGCTTTGAGGGACATGGGCCAGGTGCTGACAGTTGGGACTAAATTGGGTTGGGATATCTGGTCAGCATGGATGAGTTGGACCAAAGTGTCTGTTTCCGTGCTGTACATCTCTATGACTCTATGACTTGCGGTTAGGGTGGATTGGCCATGATAAGTTCTCCCTTGCATTCAGGGACACGCAGGCTAGGTGGATTAGCTATGGGAAATTCAGGGTTAGGGTCTAGGAGGGTGAGTCTGGGTGAGATGCTCTTCAGAGGGGCGGTGTGGACTTGGAGCCAGTGGTCTGCTTTCACACTGTAGGGATTCTGTGAATGTAGTTAACTGGCCTACATGTTACTCCAAACTTGCAGCAATGGAATTATCTTTAATAGGAGCAGGAGTAGGTAATTCAGCCCCTCCAGCTTGCTCCACCATTTAATACAATAATGGCTGAGCTCATCACAGCCTCAACTCTACCCTCCATAAATCTTCAACCCAATTTCTAATGAAAAATCTATCTTCTCCTTAAATTTGCTCAGCAACCACCACATTCTGGAGTAGAGAATTCCAGATTCTTTGTCTTTTGAGAGAACTAATTTAAATCTCTGTTTAAATCTGTTCGCGCTTATCCTAAAACTGTGACCTGGCCGTCCCGAGTGTCGCACAAGAGCAAAAATCCTTTCTAAGTCTACTTTATCAATGCCATTTAGCATCTTATATCCCTCCATTGAATTTCCTTTCATTCTTCTGAACTCCAGAGGGTATAGGCTGAATAGGATTGATTTTCAACGACAATTTGTCAACATCCAAACAAATCACTCTGTGAAGAAAATTGTAACAAGTAGAGATAAGAAGTCAGTAAGGCCCAACTGACAAGAGAGAATCGAAAGTAATCTCAGGAGTTCTTTAAAAAATAGCGTCCAAAACTTTTAGAAGCAAGTTACCGCAGATGCTGGAATCTGTACTGAAAACAAAATTGCTGGAGATCACAGTGAGTCAGGAAGCATTCATGGAGACAGGGCAAGCTAACATTTCGAGTCTAGATGACTGAGACTTACCCCACATGGGTTTCTACTTAAGTTTCTTCAGCTCTAATGAAAAATCATCGAAACTCAAAATGTTAACTTGCTCTCTCTTCATGGATGCTTCCTGACCCATTGTGATTTCCTGCGTTTTTTTCTTTCAACCAGAATTTTTATTCTTAAGACCATGCGGCCTGAGGGCAGAAGTAGGCTATTCCACTCTTCCCTGGACTGCCTCCAATGCTCGTGTGTCTTTCCTTTGATATAAAACTGCTCACAGTCTTCTAGCTGTGGTCTGACTAATACCTTCTTTAGTTTTAGCACAACCATTCTACTTTTATACTCTTTGGAGATACCTATCAAACAACTCTGAAACATTTCCCCGGGGTCTTTCTACTCTTTGGAAAAAGAAGAAGCATTGAACATCTAGTCAGTGCTTGTGTTCACATTGTTGAAAATTATCCCTTAATCCCAGACAAGCAACCAGCATGTAGAGCACGGAAAATTCACTTGTTGGAATATTGCAGTGGTAACAAATTAATTTAAATTGTTAAGGACATCACCACATTACTTTGCACTGTTCACTTCACTTGCTTTCCAGTTAAGTGTTTGACTGGTCGGCTGGTTTATAGTGCAGAGTGATACCAACAGAGTAGGTTCAGTTCTTGCGCTGGCTCAGGTCACCATGAAGCATTCTCCTTCTCAAGCCCTTTCCTCATTTGAGGCATGGTGACCCTCAGGTTCAATTACCACCAGCTGTATCTCCATAGCAAGAGGGCGGCCTTATGCTCTGTTAAGACTGTGGCAACTCTATCTTCACTATTGGACAAAAAAAACTATTCCAAACAAATCGCTGAATGTAACCGAGAGTTTGGAAAAATGCACAAATGATCCAAAATTGTTGGGAAGGACAAGAAACAATTAAAGGAGTTATTTAAAATATACCAGAGATAACATACAAATTTGTGAGGCATTCCATATTTTTGTTTAGTGTGGGATTATGATCGACATGGACTGGTTGGAATAAAGGGCCTGCTTTTGCGTCCAATGATGTTATAAAGAGAAGAAGTTTATTCCACAAAGACTATTTTAATATATTTGGAAAGGGTTTCATAGTCCAGATTGGTAACTCAAGATCAGTAATTCAAACAGTTGGTAAACATTGACAGAACAAGTTCTTCCTTGAGACATCATTTCATGGAATAAGCTGCTGAAATGAATCCGTTTCTGTCTCATAGTCAAGAAATTCTCATAGTCAAGAAATTATTCAGTTCGATTTACATTTTTCCTGTTCCATATAGAGAAGAGCTAAAAGCCAGCTACTATTAATCATTTGAAGAAATGACAAACGGTGAATAGGAAGATGCAAACTACTCCATCCAGCCAATCCCATCATAGATGTAATGTCTTACAAATTTCAATACAAAAGCTTGGCATCTCACAATGAGCCAATTCATCTTATGTGAGAGGTAAGGTTTGAAAATAATCAGTACATGAGCAACATCTATTAGTTTGGGGCAGTAAAGAACAAGCTTACACCATGATGAATTATCCAGAAAAATCCACTAACAATCAAAGCCCCCCGTTACATAAGCCATCTCAAAATATATCTAATCCTAATTAAACCACCAAAGCAACCAACTTGCCTGACTAACTGACTGCTTTTCAGGACAAAATTAATTCACACCAGGTTTCCTCATTAACAGAAACTCATTTGTGTTATTATAACATTTAATAAATCACAGAGAAAAGCAAGGATTACCAATCCATGATTATGCACCTTGAACAATATCCCTTTAAAACCACAAAGGCACACACTCTCATTCATAATTGCAACAGGCAGATAATTTGAGACAAATTGTACAAATGGAAGAATGCAGACAAGAAGAAGAAAATTCTGAAAGCTGGGTTTTATGGGTAGACTGCGATATTTCTCAAAGTTCTTTTTTATTCCAGCAATGACAACTTGCCAATATATGTAAAGTGCTGGTTGCTCTTCACTTCAATGTTAGATGTGATAGACCTATGTCTTCTCTTGTTTTGGAGATCAATGTCTTACCTTCCCTGGGTTTTACTGGGATTTTTCTGAGGGAAAGGAGTGAGAGACATTTTCCATTTGCTGGCGCTAGAGGTCTCCATTTGCTATGAAGTCAAAGATTGGATCTGTAATAAACTGTTACTGGTCTAATGTGAGTGCTGTCATCAGGCTCTGACTCAATTATGTAACAATCTGACTGTTGTAGTAGTCTGGCACGACGAAAAATATGCACCACTTGATTCTTCTAAGTTACAAACCTCTCCTGTTATCTCAACTGTACAGTTGACTCCAAACTTCATTCCAGTTTATAGTCCAAAGAGTGAAAATGTGTGGTCCCTTACATTCTAATTGAGAAGTAAAAGAGAGGAGGAGAATGTGGACCTTTAGAATGCTGCATTTCACTCGTGCATTCACAATTAAAGAGTAATCCCATCACGATCGCGTGCTGTTTTATAATTCAATCGGTCCAATCCAGAGCCAAGATTTGTTAAAATATTCAGGAAACGTCTGTGAATTATCTGAGCATTCAAATGTATAAAGTATGCAAATAAAAGGCCTCTCTCTGCTATTTCAATAGTGGCATTAATCCAAGAAACAGGTCAAAAAAACATTGATACTAACATGTAATGGATTTGCCTGCCGATACAGTAATTTCCAAATTTCAGATGGTTAAGTGAAACATTTCAAGTATTTTTTCCTGGAATAAAGCATATAATGGCTCGATGAACAAGGGGAGTTGAAGGGAAAGTTACTTTATTCAGCACGTTATTTCAATTTGGAGTGTATGGCCTCAAAGGGCAATTGAAGCAGATCCAATTGTAACTTTCAGAAAGAAATTCGATACATGCTTGAATGGAGAAAGGTTGCCAGGTTGTGGGGAAACAGCAAGGGAGTACAACTAATTTTATAGCTCCTTAAAAGAGGGAACATACAATAAACTAGCGATGTCTTTCCAAGTTATATGATTAACCATGGCCTCAAAATAAGGGGGAGCAGATTGAGGGCTGAGTTAAGGGGAACTTCTTCACCCAAAGGGTTGTGAATCTGTGGAATTCCCTGCCCAGATGAAGCAGTTGAGGCTACCTTATTGCATGTTTTTAAGGCAAAGATAGATAGATTTTTGAATACTGTCAGAAGTGTGTGACTGGGAAAGCACAGCCGGTCAGGAAGCATCCAAGGAGCAGGAGAATTGACGTTTCAGGCATAAGTCCTTCATCAGGAATGTCAGGGCTTTGGCCCGAAACATTGATTCTCCTGCTCCTCAGATGTTGCCTGACCAGCTGTGCTTTCCCAGCAACACACAATCGGTTCTGATCTCCAGCATCTGCAGTCCTCACTTTCTCCTAATAGATTTTTGAACAGTAAAGGAATTTAAGGGTAGTGGCGAGTGGGTGAGTAAGTGGAGCTGAGTCCACCAAAAGATTAGCCATAATCTTATTGAACGGTGGAGCAAGCTCAACAGGCTAGATTGCTTATTCCTGTTCCTATTTCTTATGTTCTTATATTTGAGAGTGGTTAATTAGAGACATTTCAAGTCTCCTGTTCCTGGAGGCAGAATGCAGCAGAAGGTAGCCATGGGTAAGAAGCAATAGAACAGTGATTGTCATGGCACCATTTGGCCCAACAGATAGGCTTAAGAACAATTAAAAGATATGGATCTGAAGGTTTTGTGCTGTAGTGAGTCATATTCCCATCTCTTTTGCCAGATGATGCAGTTGGAGTCCCACTCTCGGATTTCATAGTCAAGGAATGTGTGTTCATAATGCAGCCAAACAGATAGAGGATGAACATGAAAATCCTTCCAGTACATGTTAAGAACACGTAGTAAGGTGGAGGGAGATTCCTGATCAATGGTGTGATAGGAAGAACATTGAAGCTTTACCATCAGCATTCTGAGCCCCAGACCAAAACATGCATGGAAACATGCCTGTAACCATCACAACTCAGACTCCTCAAATGAATCATAATGCAACACTACCAAAGAAAAGTACTTGGAAAAGCTGAGAGTTGTTTGTCAATAAAGCAGTTCATTGGGAACAATTACAAAAATCAAATGTGTACAGATGAGTTTCCGAATGAGATCAAGGCATTTGCTTATAAGTGACAATGGCAATCCCACCCTCCCTTCAAATCTGCTTCAAAAATATCCAGAGGAGTCAGATCCTGAGATGATCTCCCAGACCAGAATTCTGAGTGCCTGCCCACATCTTTTGTTGGAAACATTCTTATGAGCTCCTATAGTCACTCTGGATTTCCCTTCTAATTTCCAGCATTCTGAACAAATATGCCTCAACTTGTCATGATGGAGAAATCTAGTCTTCTGGTCTTCATTTCCATCTTCATTACTTTCCTTCCTTGATCTGCGGAAGAGAGCCCGAGGCATTCCCAACGATTCCTTCTTCACTCTGACTACTCGCTTTCCTTTCACTCTCCCATTTTCCATCCCATTCAAGTGTATGAGACTGAAAAAGGAAGTGGTTAGTCAGCTCTTAATTAGCAATACTTATTCCTGCCTGTCCAGCAATTGATCCTTAACTTGGGTTCTTATTACAGAAAGTAGTGAGCTTTTAAATTCCAAATCTCCCTAAAAGTTTCACACATAGTTTCAATTTCTGGTGATCATATCCACTTGTCAAAATTGCTTTGTTTAACCCTTTTAAATTCAATGTAAGTTTTCCAGATATACTTCCTTAAGTTCTGGAACCTTTGCTGATATACCTCAATCATTAGCTCATATCCAGCCAGTAGAATTTGTTTGTTTGTGTGATATTCTTGATAAACTTCATCTGGAATTGAGACACAAATTTTCTACACTTTACCTGTTAACCTATTCTGCATAAGTAGCATCCAGTTTTACTTTTGTCCCAATTCATTTGTTTAATTATTTTCTCAAATGGCATGAAAGATAGCTCCATATCCTTTGCCTTAAATTTTGATCAGGCCTGTTCTCAATCAAGCATTTCATCTCTGGAGTTTAAGTTATGATTCAGATTCTCCCCATTACAGCTTGCTTAAGCATTTGACATCCACTGTTGCAACTGCCTAATTCTAAGCTTATATTCACATTCTCTCATGCAATTCTAATTTTGGTTGTCTCATTTCCATTCTTTTCATTTCCATTTCACTTTCTCTGCTATCTCAATTTTCTTTATGTTCCCTCACGCTAAAGCTGTTTTAACTGTAACCTGATAACACCTGATTTTCATTTGTCACTGCCCTGAATGTCTTGCATCTCTTGTGTTTGCATTAATCCACGTCCCAGCCCAGTGCATCAATTATTTATGCCTTCCTAGCTTTGCCAGGCAATGCTACGTCCAATTTTCTACCAATTCAAACTATGTGGGTTTAGAAAGTTCCCTTCAGGAAATTCTGCTGCATGTGGGCAATCGTTTGGCATCTCCAGTGCCATTTCGTAAAGCAGATTGAAATGTAACTTTCAGAAAGAAATTCGATACATGCTTGAAAGGAGAAGGGTTACCGAGTTATGAGGAAATGGCAAAGGAGTACAACTAATTTTATAGATCCTTAAAAGAGGGAACATATAATAAAGTATCGATGTCTTTCCAAGTTATATGATTAACCATAGCCTCAAAATAAGGGGGAGCAGATTGAGGGCTGAGTTAAGGGGAACTTCTTCATCCAAAGGGTTGTGAATCTGTGGAATTCCCTGCCCAGGTGAAGCAGTTGCATGTTTTTAAGGCAAAGATAGATAGATAGAACAGTGTCGGGAATGTGTGACTGGGAAGCACAGTCGGTCAGGAACTTGGTGCTTTCCTTTAAACTGTGACTTTTACCTAACACCACACCAAATTCCTCACTGGCCCTGTTTCCAAGTCGAATCCTGGCAACAGCCCCTGACTCTGTCACACCTCACTGGCAGAATGCATTGTACACTTGTTGACCGTATAGAGGTTTACAAAACTATGAGGGGCATGGATAGGATAAATAGGCAAAGTCTTTTCCATGGGGTCAGAGAATCCAGAACTAGAGAGCATTGGTTTAGGGTAAGAGGGGAAAGATATAAAAGAGTCCTAAGGGACAACTTTTTCACGCAGAGGGTGGTACGTGTATGGAATGAGCTGCCAGAGAATGTGGTGGAGGCTGGTGCAATTGCAACATTTAAGAGGCATTTGGAAGGGTATATGAATAAGAAGGATTTGGAGGGATATGCGTGCTGGCAGGTGGGACTAGATTGGGTTGGGATATCTGGTCTGCATGGACGGGTTGGACCAAAGGGTCTGTTTCCATGCTGTACATCTCTATGACTCTGTGACATGATTGATAAATCAATTTCAGCTGGAGAGAAACAACTATGAACTTTTGATATTTAAGTCTACGAGCTAAAACTCTAATTTCCTTATAAAGCTCTACCTACGTGCAGTTATGATGTGGAGGTCCTAGTGTTGGTCTGGGGTGGACAAAGACAGAATTCTGACACCAGGTTATAGTCCAACAGGTTTATTTGAAATCAAAGGCTTTCGGAGCGCTGCTCCTCTGTCAGGTGAAGTAATGAAGGAACAGCGCTCCAAAATTTGTAATTTCAAATAAACCTGTAGAAATCTACTCTGGTGGCACGTGACTTCTAACTTTTTACACACTTATTAGGCACATGCAGACAGACCAAAAAAAAATGATGTTACGGTTGGAGAGAAAAACTGGGAAGGCAGTTAAATCATCCCCAAGACAATCCTTTTGCTTGTCAGGCATTGATGTTCTTCAATCTCTTCAATTATGTTTCATTTCCTTGCAGGAGATACAGAGTGACTCAGTCTGTTTTCAATTCACTTACAGGACATGGGCATCAGTATTCATCCTTAACTGCCCTTGAGTAGGTGCTGCTGAGTCGCCTTCTTGAACTGCTGCCATCCATTTATAATTGACAATTTAGAAAGACACTGACTCATTGGTGGAAAAAAACACCTTACAGCAAATGGTGAGGGAAAATGAGATGGCATACTTCAGGCTTTGGCAGCTTTCTACTGCAGAGAGAGACACCATCTCTACTTCCAGAAATCTGAAGGCTAATGGCAATATCATTTGTGGCTAAGGACCCAAACAACAAGGCCAAATATAAAATCGACTAAACAGTTTCTTGCAAGCAAGGCAGATGGAAAGCCAAGAGGCCAATTTTACCACAATTCAAAAGCAGACAAAGACCAGAACAGATCTATATTGCATATTGAACAATGGTGGAGTTGATCTGAAACACATTCAACAAGAACAATACGGATCTATATTATGTTTGTATAACCCCCAGTTTTGGCTAGACCCCTTGAAAGCATGGAATAATCATCTCTTGAACCGGTACACCTAGGATGACCTGACCTAATCACATTGTGATGCTGTGACTTATGTCCTGTGACCCCATTGGCTGAAGCCAGAGAACATTCCAGAAAGGCTCAGATAGGGGGGATAACAGGGATATTTGGTGACCATAATTTCAGAGAAAACTCATCCGGTGAAGACTCCATGTGAGAACAAAGAAGACCCTGAATTCACTTGTTGACAGAGCTCAGCAAATTGAATCTAGCTGCCCAATCAAGTTAACCTTCTCTGGGAAGAGTGAGCTTAGTTTGTGTAAGAGCTGTTTCTTTAACATGTGAGTATGTTGATAAAACTAATTTTGAATCACAGTCCTTTGATTGTCGCAAACATTAAATGTGGGTAAATGTGTTTTATGAATAACAACATGATAAAAGTGTCTATATAGCATATTTCACAGGCAACACATTCACATCTTCAAGTTGTTCAACTACTCAGTAAGCAATCACGCTGTTGTTGGTAAGCTGATGGCCTTTGTCATCCACAGCTGGTCACAAATCAATCATCTACCTGTTGCTGACTAAATCTCCCTTTGTCCTCACCACCGATACTAGCCCAACTTGTAGCAATATATTCCATTGTTAGACTGAAATAGCTGGCTAAACAGCACTGATGGAAAGAAAGCAAAGTTGACATTTCAGGTCCAGTAACTTTCCATCAGAACTCAGATCACCGGATCCCAAGTGTTAACTCTGCTTTCTCTCCAACATACTGCCAGGCCTGTGAAGCTTTTCCAGACATTTCAGCATTTGTTTCTGATTCCCAGCATCTGCAGTCCATTTGGTTTTTATTTTGTACTGAAGAGGCTCTTGATGGGTAAAGGGATCAAGGGTTACAGGAAGAAGGCAGGAGAGTGGGGTTGAGAAGCATGTCAGCTGTGATTGAATGGTGGAGCAAACTCATTGGGCTGATTTCTTCTCCATTAACTTATCGCTTTATAGTTTCTCATTGTATGGATTCTCAAGGTCAAAACTGAATTCATAAATTGCTCAGTAACATAAAATGTCCCAAAGCTACAACATTTTATGATCACCATCACAAAAACATTTGCATGAAGATGATTATTTGTCGTTAATGGAGATTGTATTTGATTCTTTATTCATTGTATATCTAGTCAATTATAATATCAGAGTGTATTTTACAAATTGTGATTTTCTATATGCCAAGGACTAGTTTTAAGATAACAACTTTTATTTTTATGCTTTGTGTTTCATTGGACTGTCTCTGGAGTATCAGTCTGAATTATTTTGCCTCTGTTTTGTGCTCCCTTCCTCCCTCCTCACTGTCATCAAACACTTCTCTAAATAACAGCTTCTTGGACAGTTTTGCAAACACCATTTCCATGGACTATCTCCTCTGAAATGCCTCATGATTTACTCTTTGCATTAAAGGTGCTAAAGCAATTTATTTTCCAGAATCCTTTCAACAATTTTTTTTTGTCCAAGCTTTCAAAAAACCTGCAATTTCTTTGATTCATTCATGGGATGAGGATATCACTAAATAAACATTTATTGCCCTTCTCAAATTGCCTTTTCTGATGTAAGGTGTGTGATTTATATGTTTTAATATCACTTATTTTAAAGGTTGGATTTTGAACAAATGGCATATGTTTATTGTCCAAGAGTATGAGAGGGATTTAATAATTAACTTCTTTCTAAAGCCATGGGTCTGAAACCAGCATCTGTCAGACAACAGCTCCTGAAGTGATAATGGGAATTTGCTTGCACTGTGAGAGTTTTATGAACTTTGGAAAACAGTAGATTGTTTTTGGTTCAGAAGAATCAGCAACTGATTTATTTTCACTTTGGGGAAAGCCCTTGGATTGGAAAGGTTTTTGACAGTTCACTGTCTGAGGTTAGATACAAAAATAGTTTCTTCTGGTGATGAGGGTTAATTCAAGAAATTTCGGAATTAGGTTACCTCATCATAAGTTTGAGTTTGAGTTTGATTCATTGTTGTCACATGTAGCAAAACAGAGTGAGAAGTGTTGTTTTGTGTGCTGTACCAGCAGCTCATACTATACAAAGTGCATCAGGGTCGCAGAAAAGAGTGCAGGACAGTTGCTGAGAGGGAGATCAGAATTAACATTTGAGACGTCTATTCAAAAGTCTGATAACACATGGTGGCTCAGTGGTTAGCACTGCTGCCTCACAGCGCCAGGGACCCGAGTTCAATTCCCATCCTCAGGGAACCGTCTGTGTGGAGTTTGCACATTCTCCCCATGTCTGCGTGGGTTTCCTCTGGGTGCTCAGGTTTCCTCCCACAGTCCAAAGATGTGCAGGTTAGGTCAATTGGCCATGCTAAATTGCCCGTAGTGTTATGTACCTTAGTCAGAGGGGAATGGGTCTGGGTGGGTTGCTCTTTGCAGGGTCGGTGTGGACTTGTTGGGCCGAAGGGCCTATTTCCACACTGTAGAGAATCTAATCTAATAACAGAGAGGAAGAAGCTGTTCTTGCATCTATTCGTATGTATATTCAAAATTTTATATCTTCTGCTTAATGGAAAAGGATGGAAAAACGTTTAACGGGGATAGGAGGTGTCTTTGATTATGTTGGCTGCTTTCCCTAGGCAGTGGGAAGTAAAGATTAGATTAGATTCCCTACTATGTGGAAACATGCCCTGCAGCCCAACAAGTCCACACCGATCCTCCGAAGGGTAACCCACCCAGAACCATTCCTACATTTACCCCTGACTAATGAGCCTATCACATGGGCAATTTAGCATGGTCAATTCACCTGGCCTGCACATCTTTGGATCTCAGGAGGAAACTGGAGTACCCGGAGGAAACCCACGCAGACTTGGGGAAAATGTACAAGCCCCACACAGACAGTTGCCCAAGGCAGGAATCAAACCTGAGTCACTGGTGCTATGAGGCAGCAGTGCTAACCAGTGAGCCACCATGCTGCCCCTTTGGGGGTGGAGTCAATGGATGGAAGGCTGGTTTGTGTGATGGACTGGGCTGTGATCACGTCTCTCTGTAGTTTCTAGTAGTTTTGGAAAGACCAGTTGCCATACCACACTGTGATGCAACCAGACAGGATGCTTTCAATGGTGAATCTATAAAAATTGGTAAGAGTCATTGTGGACATGCTGAATTTCCTTAGCCTCCTGAGGAAGTAGAGGTGTTGTTGTGCTTTCTTGACTGTAGCATCAATGTGGTGGACCAGGACAGATTATTGGTGATCATCCCTGCCAGGAACTTAAAACTCTCGACTCTCTGATGCTGAAAGAGATCACTCCACTCCCTGATGTCAATGACTAGCACCTGCCCGAAATGTTGATTTTCCTACTCCTCAGATGCTGCCTGACCTGCTATGCTTTTCCAGCACTATTCTAATATTGACTCTAATCTCCAGTATTTGCAGTCCTCACTTTCACCTAGTGGAGTTGACGTGAGGCATAACTAATCTCCGGAAGCATTTCATAATGATGGATGTCAGAGCTACCGGGCTCTGACAGGATGATGGTGGTCTTCCACGAGTACATTCTCAAGAAGGCCGATCTAACATCTGTGGTGGTGACCATGGGTACAGTTGTGTCTGAGACTGTTGAGACAGCTGACATAATTTCTCTGACCTTCTGTTCAAAGTGAGCATAAAATGCACTGATCTCATTGGGTACAGTACTGCTACCTGCGATTCTGTTTGACTTTGCTTTGTTGCCCATTATGTCATGTAAGCTTTACCACAAATGATATGTTTTAATTTAACAAAATCAGACCAGAAGCTTCTCCTTTGAACCTCTGAACGGGTTGTTTCAAGCTAAGAAAGTTTAACGTCAGATACAATAAAGAGAAGGCCTATCAAGCTCAGAGGATGAGGAATTAACAAACATAATTCAATCTAACCTATAAACATGATAGAAAGGAGAACACTCTCTGGTATTTGACGACTGTAAAGCTATACTGTTGGCAATAGATTACATTTTGTTTGATTGCATATGTTGAAATCTTTCAATTCGCGTTCCTTGTAAATTGTTTATTCAACATAACAAACTTGCATTTTTTTGTTAAAATAAAGGCTGCATCATTGTGTGTGAAAAACTCCATGAAGGCTGGTATCCTGTCATCAATTCACCTTTTATTGACATGTATATAGTACATGACACTGACCCAACTAGCACAGAGCCAGCTCTCAGAGTAGATAGAACCCCTGACACTTCTGTTTATATCTGTCAGCCAGGACTCCTTGACTGGATCAGGTTAACAGCCCCAAACAGGGAACTCATATTCTGAGAGGTCCACCTGCTGACTTATTCCAATCACTCATGCTTAAATTTAAGTGGCCATCTCATGAAATGAAAAGCAAAAAGAAAACATACTCGTACAGTCATACAATATGGAAACAGACCCTTCCGTCTAATTTGTCCATGCTGACTAGATTTCCTAACCTGGAATAGTCCCATTTGCCTGTGCTTGACCCATATCTTTTGAAACCCTTCCTGTTCATGTACCTGTCCAAATGTCTTTTAATTGTTGGAATTGTAAACCTCCACCACTTCCTCTGAAAGGTGATTCCATGTATGCACCAGTTGCAGTTTGTGCTAATTTTGCCCCTCAGGTTCCTTTTACATCTTTCCCCTCTCACCTTAAACCTGTGCCCTCTCATTTTGCATTCCCCTACGCTTGGAAAAAAGACCTTGCCTTTCCACCTTGTCTCATGATTTTATAAACCTCCATAAGGTCACCCCTCAGCCTCCAATGCTTCAGGAAGAAAAAGCCCCAGCCTATTCAGCCTCTCCTTATAACTCAAATCCTCCAGTCCCGGAAACAAACTTGTAAATGTTTTCAGTGCCCTTTCCAGTTCAACAACATCTTTCCTATAACGGGGCAACCAGAATTGTGTGCATTATTTCAGACATGGTCTCACCAATATCTTATGATGTCGCAACTCCTGTACTCAATACTCTGACCAATGGAGGCATGTATAGCAAATGAATTCTTGACCATCCTGTCTACCTGTGACTCCACTTTGAAGAATCTATGAATCTTCATCCTAGATCTCTCTGTTCAACAACATTCCCCAGGGCCCTAACATTAAGTGAATGCATCCTGCTCTGATTTACTTTACCAAAATGCAACAAGTCACATTTATCGAAATTAAACTCCTTCTGCTACTCTTGACCCATTGGCCTATCTGATCAATGTCTCATTGTACTCTTAGATAACCTTTTTCACTGTCCACGAATCCATCAATCTGGTGTCATCCACAAAGTTACTAACCAAACCTCCTAAATTCTCATTTGAATTGTTGATATAAATGATGAACATTTCATATTTCATCAGAGGATCTGACTTGTTCAGTAAAGACTTTGAAGTGGCATTCACCCATGCAAGTGTAAAGCATCACATTTCTGTATTGTGTCTTGAAGATGATGGACATATCATAAAACCTAGGAGCAGAAGTAACGATTAAGCCCATTGAGTCTGCTCCACCCATCAACAAGCTCATGATTGATCTCAAAATCCTCAACTTTACTTTCCTGTCTTTCCCCATTATCAGTGATTTCCTGAATGATTAAAAATCTGTCTTTCTCAGCCCTGAGTATGTCTAACGGTCCAGCCTCAACATCCTGTGGTAAAGAATTCCACAAATTCGCAACTCTCTGAGAGAATAAACTCATCAACATCCCTGTCTTAAATGTGCAACTCTCCCTCTGAGATCATGCCTCTGGTTGGGCTTCCACAGTCAGGAACTGAGTTACACACCGCAGAAATAACAGCACTGACCTATTTTTGTCACTGTAGTGGTAATACAGTGTTTTCAGTTAAATTTCTGAAAAACAGTAAACAGGATGCCAATAGTGAGAGTTCAGGGTGTATAATGCTATCGAATGTCAAGGGAAATTATCAGATTCTTCCTTATTGAAGGTGGTCATTGACTGGTACTTGTGTGCTATCGATGTTTCTTCACCCTTGTCTGGTCATGTCTGGATATTATCCAAGGCTTGCTGCACTTATCCACAGAGTGCTTCAATGTCTAATGAGACGCAGATGGTGTTCATCATTGTGCAATTGTCAGTAAACATTCCCAGTACTGACCTTACAATCAAGTGAAGGTCATTACTGAAGTAACTTCTCTATTTTTGAGCTTCCACCACTTTAATTGCTTCACCATTGGTGGCATTGCCTCCAGCTGTCTAGTTTCCAAGCTCCGGCTTTTCCTTCCCAAATCTCTTTCTCCTTCTTGACTATATTCCTCTTGACATAGAGCCAACTCTTGGAATTCTGCTTTCACATCCCTTTATGTGACCTAGTGCCAACTTCAGGTTTGTAACACTCTTGAGAAACACTCTTGGATGTTTAATTCCATACGTTTGTTTTATATCTTCATACATACACTTCATTAACCTTTGGGATATAATGTGGAAATGTTGAAAGCATTCAGAGACTGATTATCTGCTTATCTAATCACAACATGAGCAATCCTTCCAAGCCCACAAGACCTGGAGAAGGACTTGAAGCAGGAATTTCTGGATCAGAAGCAGGTAAAATAGCTACTGAGCTACAAAACCTTTGTTGTCATGTTAAATGCATTCCAGGTTGTTTATTTGTCTATCACATTCTTCCTTATTTCCACAAATTGCTAACTTCAAATATTCATTCAATGATATGTTATGAGCTAACAGAAAATCAATCTTGCCCATTAAATATTGAATATTTAGGGATTGTCATTTTGATGGACATTGGGTCAATGCACATTCGACAGATTTTTTTAAAAATCTGGTGACATTCCACATCAAAAAAATCTCAAAAAACTTGATCTTGACTACCTCTCCACTTAGCAGAGGTAAATGCCTTGCAAATAGTAAATTTCAATGAGTTTCAGGTAAAGTGCTTTCATGTTGGGTCCACGTTTCTCACACTAATAGATTCTGCCATGTCACCTGCAGTTTCCACTGATTGCAATTATCTCTCCTCCAAGTCCAAGTTCTAACACCATCTGTTGGTTATCCAGTTTCTATCCTTTATGTGAAGAGGATTAATTAAACTTTAAGAGAAGATAAGAAAGGTAACAGTGGAGTTGCTATCAGCGGCCATATGGTCCACGGAGGACACACCACATGGTGCACTTTCCTTTTTATCAGAGTTAAATTATTTGAAAATTACTTTAGCACTGGCCAGCTAGCCGGAGAGGAATTCCTATCTTTCTTGTCAATGATCAAAGTCTTGCTCTCCAATTTGTTGGCTTTGTTCCATTGTCTCCTGGCCACTGGCCAACTACATGTCACATTATCTGTTTCCACGATCATAGCTACCTGATGAAGGAGCAGTGCTCAGAAAGCCGGTGCTTCCAAATAAACACCATTATAAGCTGGTATTGTGTGATTTGTAACTATTTCCATAGTGTTACTTCAGTCCACTGACCTTTCTTTACGTTCTTCAGTGCTGATCATACTCATCTCTCACCTCCTTTAAAGTGCATAAAGCTCCAGTGCCATGCAATTGACACAAAAACATGCCCCACCACCTCAATCAAGAACCTTGCAGGTGTTTCTATTTAAATTTGCGGTGGTCAGAACGTGGAAAATCGGTCTGTATTCACTTTAGTCTTGACTGGACATTTGTTGAGACATTTTATCTGAAAACCTCTTGGCACCTAATGATGTTGGAATGTTGAGTTCGTATTCACACTCATTGACACAAAATGTCAATTCTTACATATTAATAAAGTATTGAGGTAGCATGATATTCACCTGAGGAGTCAATAACCTCAGGGAAAGAACAGAGAAGAAACCAGAAAATATGTACATCTTTTGCATTTATATCAGCTATAGATTGACATTAAGGCAAGATTCATTGCAATTTTCTAATACATCCTCATATCCAGCAAAGATTTGACTTGTCACTTTATGCATTTTAACATATAATTCATATCGTAATGAGGTCACGTTTTGGCACTGCTCAGTGTCTGGCCTTCCACAAATCCCAAAACCCTTTTCTTCATTGCATTGCATTTTAACATAACTAGCTTTTGCTGGATTTACTTACATTATTGGTTTTACACTCTTTTTGTTTGTACCTTTTGCAACTAAAGTGACAAGTCAGGAAAGTAAATTAAAACAAAAGAATCTCAAGACTCAACTCATGAATAAATAAAAAGAATGACATTATAAAGAGCTTCCACCTGCCTCTCAGGCAATCTGTATACCAATGTAATGAAGGGACAATGATGAGTGGTTGAAGAGTGAGAATGGATGACTGAAAGTATTATGAATAAGACAGCATTTGAGGAAATGAGTGGAAAGATGAAACTGTCGAGGATAAGGATTTCAGAATGTTGACGATTTTGATGGTGGAATAGATCCATTGAGGCATTGTGACATTGAGAGAGATGAAGTGGAATGATTTTGCAGGTATGCAAGTTGCTTAGTAATATGAAATTGCAAAATATAACAATTGATATAACAATTAATTTACTAGAAAATTAAAGAGGTGATGAACATCTGGTTGAATCCATTGATAAAGTGTGTAGTCTTGATCAAAGAAGATTTGGTCTTTGATCAAGACTACACTCTATAACAGTGGATTCAACAAGATGAGGCAATTGATTACATAGTGTACATCCCACATCTACCCTCCGAATGGAGGTAACCCACACAGGTACATGGCAGAGAAAGTATTTGAAGGACCTGCTGATGGAGTTATTTGAGCTAAGATGGGAGCAAATAAAAACACTGAACATGGAAATCAATTTTGCTAAAACAACTGTTTCTGTATTTCAAATTCTGCTAATTATTTTACCAGGATGCAGTTCGATTTGAAACCTTACAATATGGAGGACAGTCCTGGTAATGTTAAGAGGAAAATCAGATTTCCTTCTGGCAACCTTTAAACTTTGGGCTTGAGTTTCCTCTTTAAGGTATTTTGGTCTTTTTATGTATTAAAATGATATTAAGAAAGAAAATGCACTGACTGAAATTGGCTGCAGTGATCACCTGATCACTGAGTAATTCAGCTCATAAAATCATCAATAATGGAATATCAGACCAAGTTGAAATTGCCATCAAAAACAGAAGTTGCTGGAAAAGCTCAGCAGGTCTGGCAGCATCTATGAAGAGAAATCAAAGTTAACATTTTGGCTCCGGTAACCTTTCCTCAGAAATTGACATAATAGACATCATACTTTCTTCTCTCACCCCTAACCTACCTCCTACCTGGATGCATACACACACAAAAACACACACATCCTGGCAACCCTCACTGCCTGTAGGACCTGACAACACCCTCCACTCTGGATACAAACCCTCTCCTCATCTCCCTATTCTGATTCACACCCCACCCCACTGATGTTCCATGCATCATGATTATTGTCGGCATTCTGATCACAGCATTGATTTCTGGTTCTGAAAGTTGCGATCATGCTCAGATTTCAGAGATATGACACTAAAATTGGAGGTGTAATGGAGAGTGAAGAAGGTTACCTCAGATTACAATGGAATCTTGATCAGACAATGGGCTGAGATGTGGCAGATGCAGTTTAATTCAGATAAATGTGAGGTGCTGCATGTTGTGATTGGGTTGGGATATCTGATCAGCATGGATGGGTTGGGTTCCGTGCTGTACATCTCAATAACTCTATAACTTTATAATTGTAAAAAACTATTGAAACTCTTGTATCTTCTTTTCAATGGAAAAGTAAGCCACTAATTGATAATCTATCTGGGGAAAAACATTAAAGCCATGAATATAAAAATAGACTTTTCAGGCTAATTTTTTTTAGATTAGATTCCCTACACTATGGAAACAGGCCCTTCAGCCCAACAAGTCCACACTGACCCTCAGAAGAGTAGCTCACCCAGACCCATTCCCCTACCCTATATTTACCCCTGACTAATGTACCTATAACTATGGGCAATTTAGCATGGCCAATTCACCTAACCTCACATCTTTGGATTGTGGGAGGAAACACACGAAGACACAGGGAGAATGTGCAAACTCCACATAGTGAGTCGCCTGAGGCGGGAATCGAACCTGGGTTCCTGGCGCTGTCAAGCAGCAGTGCTAACCATTTTGGAACTGTAAAGCGAAGAAGAAATGGATTTTTAACTGCAACAATTCTCCCTCTGTCCCTACTTTTCTCTCTCTCAGTCTCTTATGAGGCAGCACCAATGATAAATAAATCAGAGAAACATCAATTCACTAATAATTCAAAAGTGTCAACACATTTTGTTGCTGTTAAAGATACGAATGATCAGTTTTAAAAAAATTTGTGGTCTAAGGGTTAAACCTAACAGCTCAAGGCTTATAATAATCATAAGAATTTGTATTCTTTTATCTTCCTGTCTGTTCCCCTTCTTAAATGTTCTACCTGTGATTGAGTGTCACATTTTATTATTATTCAGGTCATTGAATAATGGCATTCCTTTTCATTTCACAGAAGTGAACCTTGCAATTGAACATAGAACATAGAACATAGATAAATACAGCGCAGTACAGGCCCTTTGGCCCTCGATGTTGCGCCGATCCTAGCCCACCTAACCTACACTAGCCCACTATCCTCCATATGCCTATCCAATGCTCGTTTAAATGCCCATAAAGAGGGAGAGTCCACCACTGCTACTGGCAGGGCATTCCATGAACTCACAACTCGCTGAGTAAAGAACCTACCCCTAACAGCTGTCCTATACCTACCATCCCTTAATTTAAAGCTACGCCCCCTCGTAATAGCTGACTCCATATGTGGAAAAAGGTTCTCATGGTCAACCCTATCTAAACCCCTAATCATCTTGTACACCTCTATCAAGTCACCCCAAACCTTCTTTTCTCCAATGAAAACAGCCCTAAGTGCCTCAGCCTTTCCTCATACAATCTTCCTACCATACCAGGCAACATCCTGGTAAACCTCCTCTGCACCCGTTCCAGTGCCTCCACATCCTTCCTATAGTATGGCGACCAAATCTGCACACAATACTCCAGATGCGGCTGCACCAGAATCTTATACAACTGCAACATGACCTCAGGGCTCCGGAACTCAATTCCTCTACCAATAAAAGCCAGTACACCATATGCCTTCTTCACCGCACTATTGACCTGGGTGGCAACTTTCAGAGATCTATGTACATGGACACCAAGATCCCTCTGCTCATCCACTACCAAGTATCCGACCATTAGCCCAGTACCCCATATTTTTGTTACTCTTACCAAAGTGAATCACCTCACACTTACCTACATTGAACTCCATTTGCCACCTTTCTGCCCAGCTCTGCAATGAGTTCTCTAAGTTTTAATTAGCAAACTATGTTATAACTGAAGTATAATACAGCTGCTAAAATGAATTAAAAATCTTTGTTGCAACCGATGAGAATATTAACATGAGCGGATCCACTTCATTCTTCCCCACCTGGGCACAACAAGCACAAGATCATGTTGTAGATGTGCTTGGAAGTAAAGAACAGATTGAGATGGAACATCCAGGATAATGCTTCAATCGTGAATATAATTGATTTTAAGAACTTGATAGCCACCACTCTGTTAGCTTGCGTTGCATTTAATACATTTCAGTAATAATCTTGCAAACTGATTCCATATTCCCATTCCTAAGACATAGAAGAAAATTAATGCTGATGAGTCTGCACTCTGTCATTTGCATTGAAAATAGGTATGTAGTTTCTATTGCTTGTTCATTTGAATGTGGGTAATCCTGGTAAGGCTGCCATTTATTGAACATTACTAGCTAGCCTCAGACGGCGTACTATTGCCATCTCCTTGAATTACTGGAGTCCTTGTGTTATTGAGTCATACAGCATGAAAACACACACTTCGGTCCAACTAGTGCACACCAATCATGTTCCCAAATCAAACTGTTCCCTCTTGCCTGCATTTGGCCAATATCCATCCAAATGGCGGCACGGTGGCACAGTGGTTAGCACTGCTGCCTCACAGCGCCAGAGACCCGGGTTCAATTCCTGACTCAGGCGACTGACTGTGTGGAGTTTGCACATTCTCCCCGTGTCTGCGTGGGTTTCCTCCGGGTGCTCTGGTTTCCTCCCACAGTCACAAAGATGTGCGGGTCAGGTGAATTGGCCATGCTAAATTGCCCGTAGTGTTGGGGTAAATGTAGGGGTATGGGTGGGTTGCGCTTCGGCGGGTCGGTGTGGACTTGTTGGGCCGAAGGGCCTGTTTCCACACTGTAAGTAATCTAATCTAATCTAATCTAATCTAATCTAATCTAATCTAATCTAATCTAATCTAAAAAAAAATGTTTAATTTTCATGTACTTATCTAAGTGTCTTTTAAACATTGTAACTGTGCCTGCATCCACCACTTCCTCTGGCAGTTTACACACATGAACCACCCTCTATGTAAAAAGGTTGCCATCCATGTCCCTTTTAAACTTTCTTCTGTCACTTTAAAAACATGCCCCCACTTTAAAAACTCCCCCACCCGAGGGAAGACACCCTTGCTATTCACTATATTTATGTCTCCCATGATTTTATAAACCTTGATAAGGTCACCCCATAGCCTCCTATGCTCCAATGAAAAAAGTCCCAGCCTATTCAGCCTATTTTTACATCTCAAATCCTTAATTCCTGGCAACATCCTGGTAAATCCTTTCTGAACTCATTCCAATTTAATTATATCCTTCTGATAGCAGGGCGACCAGAAAAGGCTTCATCAATGTTCTGTACAACCTCAGCATGACATCCCAAATCCCATACTCTAAGGTCTGAGTATGTAGTCAGCTGGGTTCTTAATCACCCTGTCAACGTGTGCCACAAATTTCAAAGAATTATTCACTTAAAACTCACGTTCTCTTTGTTGCACAATACTACTCAGGGGGTCTAACATTAATTATATAAATCCTGATGTTGTTTGTTTGACCAAAATGCAATACATTGCATTTATCCAAATTAAACTCCATCTGCCACCCCTCAGCTCATCAAGATTTCTTTATAATCTTAGTAAATCTTCTTCACTGTCCACTATGCCACCAATTTTGGTGTCATCTGCAAACATATAACCATGCCTCCTAAATTCTCATAAAATCATTTGTATAAATGACAAACAAAAGTAGACCCAGTACTGATCCCTGGGGAGCATCACTGGTTATGGGCCCCCAGTCTGTAAAACAATCCTCCAACACTGCCCTCTGTCTCCTATCATTAAGCTAATGCTGCATCGAATTGGCAGGCTCATCCCGCATCTCATGGGATCTATCTTTACTATTTAATCTTACCATGCAGAACCTGTCAAAGGTTTTACTAAAGTGTATGTAAACGATGTCAACCACTATGCTGTCATCAATCTTTTTGGTAACCTCCTCAAAACCTCAATCAGGTTTGTGAGACATAATTTCCCATGCACAAAGCCATGCTGACTATCCCTTATCAGTCCTTGCCTCTCCTAATGTATGTAAATCCTATCTCTAAGATTCAGCAACTTACTCACCACCATTGTCAGGCTCACAGATTTATAGTTCCCAAGCTTTTCCTTAAAGCCTTTCGTAAATAAAGGCATAACATTAGCCATCCTCCAGTCCTCCGGTGCCCTACTGTGGTTGTAGACAACACAATAATTCTGCTCAGGGCCCTGTAAATGTTTCTTTAACTTCCCACAGCATCCTGGGTTGCATTTGAACAGATCCTGGACATTTATTTACCTTTGTGCTTTCTAAGATCTGTAATATGTTTTCTTCTCTAAACTGAACTGATTTGAAGACATCAATACTTATTTCCCTGACTTCCCTAGCCTTCATTTCTTCCTCTACTGCAAAAAAATGGACACAAAGTCTTTGTTTAGTATATCTCCCATCACCTGAAGTTCAAAACATAGATGACATTTGTAATGACACAGGGTAAATTCTCCTTCTTAATTTAAAACCAGCAATACAGAAAAGATTTATCCCATGCAGTAATCTGTGAAAATTCAATAGGCCAAGAACTAATTAAAGTAAAAATTAACAACTTTATTTCTTAAAGTATAACAGAGAATAATTAACTAACAACTATTTACAATTCCTTCCTCTAACCCATCTTTTATGTTCTCTTCTCTAACACTAGTCTAATAAAACTCCCAGTTAAGCTTTACAGAACAACACTTCTTATCTCAAAAACAAACAACTTTAGTTTCTCCTCTGTATTTTAGTCTTCTTCTCCTTGGGGATATTGCTTCACAGGTTACTGATTGATAAAGGTACTTATAGGAGAGCTATTTTTCTGCACAGTGTGCAGATGTTGTTGGTTTGGCAGTTCTCCTGTTCAATTTTCCCTGATCTTATCTGGCCAAAGCAATGGACTGTGTCATTAGCTTTTAAGATTGTCAATATACTAAATTCAAACTGGATTGGAGTTTGGTATTTTTCGGGGTATAATGCAAACTGATTGGTCAAATTCAAACCTGTTTTGTTACTTCCAGGCAATCAGCTAATTTAGCTTTTGACTAAGTGTTACATTGTCACCTTCGTGAGGACGCTTGATGCTGTCAGGTAGCTCTACCAAATTTTAACTTTCTTAAAGGTACAGTACACCCACATCTTCATAACAAATTGTTGATTTTTAAGGAGCCCTATTCTCTCTCAAGTTGCTCCTTTGCTCTTAATGTACTTGTAGAATCTCTTTAGATTATCCTTAACCTTATCAGCCAAGGCTATCCCTTTAGCCTTCTGATTTAGCCTAAGAATGCCCCTACACTTATCCCAGATTTTAAGCTATATGGTGGAGGAATGTTCATGGACATTCGATATTAAGTTAGGACAGAATGTGACGCGAAGGAGAACTACAAGGTGATGATGTTCCCATGGTCACTTTGTTCTTCTCTCAGTTGCAGTTTGTGGGTTACAAAATCAGCTTGTGGATTTCGTAGTTGCACTCTCAGCCCTACAGTGAAAGAATTCAAGTCCCAGTTGTGTACTTACATAGAAAAGTGGGGGCTACCAGAGGGATGTGCAGCTCTGATGCCATCTGTTGGATATGTTGTTGAAATGTACAGATGTACAAAACCTGATGGCATTGTCTGAGGCAAAGAGTTCTCCTTGGTGTCTCAGCCAATGTTTATTCCTCAAGCAACATCACCAAAACAGATTACCTACTTATTATCTCACCAGTGCTTACAGAAAATTGGCTGCTTCATTTCCAACAGTTGAGAATTTGTTGAGGAAAAGGCCAATCGAATGGTTTTACTGTCCTCTCTTATCTGTAACCAAGCTGTTTTTTAAACTAATTCTCTTTATTTTCTATTCTCTTTCAAAAAAAATCTAGTTCTGTGTTTCCCTTTTTTTGAGAAATCCAATGGAAAAGTCACCCGTCGGTATTATTTTAGACAATAGACAATAGACAATAGACAATAGGTGCAGGAGTAGGCCATTCAGCCCTTCGAGCCTGCACCACCATTCAACATGATCATGGCTGATCATTCCTAATCAGTATCCTGTTCCTGCCTTATCTCCATAACCCTTGATTCCACTATCTTTGAGAGCTCTATCCAACTCTTTCTTAAATGAATCCAGAGACTGAGCCTCCACTGCCCTCTGGGGCAGAGCATTCCACACAGCCACCACTCTCTGGGTGAAGAAGTTTCTCCTCATCTCTGTCCTAAATGGTCAACCCATATTTTTAAGCTGTGTCCTCTGGTTCGGCACTCACCCATCAACGGAAACATGTTTCCTGCTGCCAGAGTGTCCAATCCTTTCATAATCTTATACGTCTCAATCAGATCCCCTCTCAGTCTTCTAAACTTCTAATTATAAGAAGTTATCATTCATTCATACATTCAAAATGTGGGAGGAAGTTTCCCTATATATATTTACATACATATACATTCAAGAAAGAAAGAACACACAAAAGAAAAGTGGAAGGTTTCAAATTACTTAAGATCAAAGATATTGGCATCAATTTACATGAATTAGAGAATTCAGTCAGTTAATGTCAAACTCGCTAATGGACTGGAAACAGTGAGTGTGAGGACTTCGAGGAATGAAGTAAATGTACTGTAGCCAGATTTGTACACAACACAAAAATAGGTGGAAAGGCAAGCTGCAAGGAAATGCCAACAGCTTACAGAAAGATATTGATCAGTTAAGTAAGTGGGCAAAAGCTGGCAAATAGAGTATAACATGGAAAAATGTGAAGTCGTTCATTTTGGAAGGGAGAACAAAAGAACAGAATACTTTATACTGGAAGGAGTGTAATGTTTAACTTTTAATTGTATTACTTTATTTTTCTACTTTGTACCTGAGATTTTGTAACTGGGTATCTTTACCTCGATGATACCAGGGAATGGCAACTTTGTATACTTTTCACTGCTCTCCTGTACTTGGGTATTTGAATATACGTGACAATAAAATCTAATTCCAATTCCAACATTTAAATGAAGAAAAACTGCAGCAAACTGCAAAACAAAGGGGGACTTGTGCATGAAACACAGGAAGCTAGCACACACGTGCAACAGGAAATCAGGAAGGCTTATGGAATGTTGGCCCCTTATTTCAAGGGGGGGGGGATTGGAGTATAAGAGTCGGGAAGTCTGACAGCAATGGTTCAAGGTGCTGGTGAGACCACACCGGGAGTACTGTGAGCAGTTTTGGCCCTCTTATTGAAGGCAAGATATTGTTTACTTGGAGGCAATTCAGAGGAGGTTCATTAGGATAGAATAGAATGGAATAGAAGCAAAATTTATTGTTAGACATGCTTTTACATAAAAAAATACACTGAAAAGTTTTAAAAGTTGCCTTAATAACAGAAATCATACATAATAATAAAAATAGTAAAATTAAGACAAAGTTCATCGCACGTCTGTTAATGGCTCTTGGCCTTGGGGGAAGCTGATGAAGGAACAAAGGAATACCCTGAATATACAGTCATGATGAGAACATCATTCTGGAGTGAGACTGTCATTATGGGATGAGACTGTTCTTCTGAGATGAGACATATCCGAAAGCCGAAGGCAAAGCATACCTCCATGCCGGGCCAAGAACATCACACTGCTGGAAGCCACCTCATTGCTTAGCAGGGAGAGGCCTTCTGTTCCCCATCTAAGGCTCCTCCAAATAGTGCCACTGAGCTGCCATCCGTCTCTTTCGGTGATGTTTTTGTTCCTTCAGGCCTAGCTGTGGACCTGAAGCCTCAGCCCAGTCAGCCAGTCCAGGCTGGGGGAGTCAGCCTCATTTGCTGGGAGACTTTAGGCTGGGTGGCTTATCCTGGCTTTACTGCTTAGGCCCGCCCCTTCACCCACCAATCTTCAGGCTTTAAAGAAAAAAATATATATACAGAAAAGAGAAAAAAGACAAAGAGAAAACGAAAATAGAAGAGAAAAACAAGCAAGAAAGCCAATGGGAGCTGATGAGCCCCTACCCTGTTGCCATCTTGTTAATTATGGGATTATCCCACGTGTGGAGAGTGTGTCTTATGAGCAAACTTCATACATGTTGAGACTCTACTCACTGCAGTTTAGCAGAATGCGAGATGACATCAATCATACATACAGGATTCTTGAGGAGAAAGTGAGGACTGCAGATGCTGGAGATCAGAGTCGAGAGTGTGGTGCTGGAAAAGCGCAGCAGGTCAGGCAGCATCCGAGGAGCAGGAGAATCGATTTTCGGGCACAAACCCTTTATGTTTAGGAGCTTGACAGGGTGAATGCTGAGAGGATGTATCCCCTCATGGGGGAGTCTAGGACCAGATGGTATAGTCACAGAACAAAAGGGCTTCAATTGAAGATTGAGATGAGAAGGAATATCTTCTCTCAGAGGGTTGTGAGTCTTCAGAAGTCCTTGCCAGAGAGCTGGGGGTGGGGGTGGGGGGGTAGAGTCCTTGATATGTTTAAGGCTGAGATAAAGCGATTCTTGATCAGTCCGCGAATCAAGATTTACAGGGAAAGGGCAGGAAAGTGAACGTGAGGAATATTATGATCCTGTTGAACAGAGGAACAGGCTAGAGGGGTGAAAAGGACTCCATCTGTTCCTATTTCTTATGTTCTCAACTCCAATGGAAGCCCTTTCAGTTGGATGTGCACAGAAGTGCCTTTTTGCAAGTGCTCCTTCATTTTGAATTGCTTGTAATAGTGTAAGTTATAAACTGGGAATTGGTTACCTTCACAAATAAAGTACAAAATTATTTCCAGAAATAAGATTTTTTTTATGGAGTTTGAGCCTGAATGTTGATGTGACCTAAGTCTTGAGCTGCTTACCCTTCTGGTGTCACAAACTCACAATAGTCAAAAACAATTTCAGAAGTTGCTGGAAAAGCTCAGCAAGTCTGACAGCATTTGTGAAGAGAAATCAAACTTAACGGGTCGGGTCCCGTGACCCTTCCTCAGAACCTGGACCTGAAACATTAACTCTGATTTCTCTTCACAGATGTTGCCAGACCTGCTGAGCTTTTTGAACTAGGAGACAGTGAGAACTGCAGATGGCCCGCGATCAGAGTTGAGAGTGTGTTGCTGGAAAAGCACAGCAGGTCAGGCAACATGCAAGGAGCAGAAGAATCAAGCTTGGAAAAACATTCTTTAATCATCAAGTATGACAACAATGAACTGGTTGTGACCAAGTTGTAGATAACTCTGCAGGGTTATGGAAGCTTTGACCTTAATATAATTTCCATTTGTTAATCAAGAATAAGACATCAGTGAAAAGCTGAGAGGTTTTAAAATGACTGAGAACAAAGTGAATTGAAGTGCAGGTAGGACATCAGTAAATAAGGCAATGTCAGGGACATAAGTACTTGTCATGTTTTATAAAAGAACAATTGTAACAATTGAGAAAGACCAAGCCAACTTGGGTAAACTCTGAAAAGAGGAGGAGGAGGAGGAGGGATGAAGGAGTTTATTTATAAAGGAGTTCTGTAGGGTGCCTGAACAAAAAGTGCTTAAATTGTGGGAAAATGATAAACTGGGGTTTCTAAATACAAAAAAAAGTGATTGATAAATTCAAATTGGAAATTCAAAAGAGGTTTATAACTTGAAAGAATGAATGATTTTTAGTGTCATGTGTATTTTATAGTGAGAAAAACAGTAAAATACAATGAAAAGCTCTTCCATTGTTACCACCATGTGTGCATTTTGAATAGTTTGGGAAGATGGAAAGCATAGAAAGACATAGCTTAAAGAGAGTCCATCAGTTCTGAGCCAGCTCATCATCAATGATACCTGCACATCCATCCCTCCTCCATCCCCGCACCCGTCGAAAATACCAGACCGAACCAACAATGAAGTTGTTACTCTCGGGCACTATCCTTTACCACGGGCAGCAATTCTCCTCTGTCACTGTCTCATCGTTCCCTGTGGCAGACCCACCAACACTGGAGTTGCATCTTCCCGCTGCTGGGTCCACATCGTCATTGTCGCTGTGATGCCCTTCCACTATTGGTTCTCTGCTGCCAGCACCTGGCCTAACCAACGATGAAGCTGCCGATCCTCAGACACTATCTTTTTCCAAGGGGCGTACCTCATCATGTTGCCTCCGCCGATGTAGCAGCCACTGATTCTGAGATTGAGTCCCACGCTTGTTCCGGAATGCTAAGGGCTCACTCGCTGCCACCCCGGTGGCTGTATTGAGCTTACTCAAGTCCGCGCTGGGGTCCCTTGCCATCCCCGATGCCGTCTGAACACAGGACAAGAGGAAAATTCAAAAAAAAGAAACAAAGAAGCAAGAAAAGAGAAGCAATCGGAGTGGACAAGCCCCCAACTCAGGAGCCCTACTCTGCCGCCATCTTGATGATATCTGCAGTTAGATGGGGAGCCGATTATCACAAGAGGTGATTGGAGATGAAGGTTAGAAATTCATGTGGAGGGGGCTAGAGTGGTGTTCTATGGTCAATCCATTGCCAGCAGTACAATCAATCATCCTGCTTCCTTTATACGGTTGGAGATCTGAAAAACACACCCCCAATAGAGTGAAACCAACGGCTTGTACAAACAGAGCAGGCTATTCAACTCCTCCAGGCTGATCTGCCATTCATGACTGTTCTGTCAGATGCAAATTTGACACACAACTGCTGGAAGGATTGAAATTATGCAGATAATGGCCTTTAAATAAACCACAACTTCTTTTGCGATGTGCAAATTACTCTGAATTTAGAACATGGTGTTCCTAGCAACCTCATACAAACAGACAGTCTGTACCTGCAATACAAGACTGCTGCATCAAGCTAAAGTTTAAAGAAAATGATGATCGACAACCTGAGAGTCAGAGTTATAGAGATGTATAACACAGAAACTCCAACTCATCCATGTTGACCAGATATCCTAAATTAGCTGAGTCCTATTTGCTAGCATTTGGCTAAATATCGCTCTGAACACTTCCTATTCGTATACACAACCAGATGCCTTTTAAATGTTGTAATTGTACCAGCTTCCACCACCTCCTAGATTAATTTTGGCTATCGTGTCAGCATGGATGAGTTGGAACAAAGTATCTGTTTCTGTGTTGACAACTCTATGACTCTATGACTGAAAGTGAGAAAAGGGCAGGAAACAGACACTGGCCTGAAGAAAGTTGAGCACTCTATCTGCTAATTCTTAAGTAAGTCCTTGCATCTGTGTTTCTGGGTGCGGATGATGTGAGTGGGGCTGGGGAAACCTTTGGGATGTTTTGAGGTTAGGGTCTCGAGAGTTTGATGCCAGTTTCAAAAGTCAGAGATTAGGGAGACCTAAAACTCTGGCTTCCCACATCGAACAGCAATTAATTTCTGCAGATTGGCCTTTGTGTCAAATTTGAAAGAGTGCAAGGCGAACAACTTTCCCACCTGTTTATGCTATTTGTAAGTGGATTGAAGGCTTTTTCCTGACGAAAGTATCTTTGGTTTTTGGGAAGCTTTTCTTCTTGGTCTTTGAGGTGCTTGTCTTAAAATTGAACATTTCACCTGGGATTAGCCCATCCAAATGGACAGCTGATATTCAAAACACAGATGACACTTATAAAGGAGACATAAAAGTCAAGGAATCTGAAAATGCTCAGCAGTTCTGGCAGCATCTATGGAGAGAGAAACACAGTAAACATTTCAGGTCAACAAATATGCATCAGGTTCTGTGCATGACCCTAAAGAACCCTGGTAATATTAGCTGCATTTCACCTCCAGTATCATTGATTCATGGAAACTTCAAGATGATCCAAGTTTAATTAAATGAACTTTACCCCCAGAGAGCTATGGTTATCCATCATAAAAACTGTCCCATTCTCATTGGGAATATAAATTAGGCACATTCTATAAAGGGCAACAACTTGCTCAGCCTAACTTAACAAAAACACAATGAATTGAACACTTACTCTCTTTGTTTTAACACATAGAATCTCTACACTGCGGGAACAAGCCACTCAGCCCATTGAGTCCTCACCAGCTCTGCAAAGAGCATCCCACCCAGACCCACCGTACTCCTCTGTTCCTGTAACCCGACATTTCCCACGGCCAATCCACCTCACCTGGACTGTGGGAGGAAACCAGACCACCCAAAGGAAGCCCACACAGACAAGGGGAGAATGTGCAAACTCCACAAAGACAGCTGCACAAGAATGGAATTGAATCCAGGTCCCTCGTACTGTGAGGCAGTAGTGTTAACCACTGTGCTGCTGTGCTACCCTGCATCATGCCTTCATTATCACGTTCAGACAGAGCTGATAAGGAATTGTCTGGGGAAATGAAATCTTGGCCAAGGTCAAGGGCTGTTGTTAAATAGTTTGCACTGTAGCTTTCAAACACCCATCACAGACAGCAAGGACGGAGATGATAAGTGGTACATATAGAGCTAAATCAAATAAATGTGCAATAAAATAAAAACCGAAAGAGCTGCAGATGACGGAAATAAAAACAGAAAATGTTGGAAAAGCTCAGCAGAATCTGGCAGCATCAGTGGAGCGAAATCAAGGTTAATGTTTCAGGTCGAGTGACTTTTCCTCGCAATTGATGGTAGCTTGGAAAATGTTTTTTATGCAGGAAATAGGATGGGAGGAGGGGCTAAGGAGTAAACGATGCGTGGAATTAGGGGCCAAAGACAGAGCAGAACAGTTGGACAGACAAGGGTTTTCCACGTCGGGTAAGTCTGAGCTAGAGGCATTCACTGAGGAACATGACGTGGCTGTGGAAACGAGTTTTTACAAGTTTGCAACAGAGATTTGAAAGACACACTCTTACAGTAGAGTCAATGGAAGCTGCAATGGAACCAGAAATATCCAAAAATGTGGCATTGATGAATAATGTGACAGGATTAAAGCTGCTTATTTGTTTGTAAAGTCACTGACATCCCCCTCAAATTAGAGAGGTCCCATGAACTGGGGGGTGGACAGGCACTCACATTGACAGCCCATTACCTTATCCAAATACATCATGATGTATTAATGCATATTAATTTGTAACTAAATAATTAAAAAAATATTATTAATAAATAATTAGCTATTAACAATTAATATTTGTCAATTGATCTCAAAATTACCCTGCCCTTGCCATAAAGCAGTTGGTGTGGGAGAGACAGAGTCGAGAGTGTGGTGCTGGAAAAGCTCAGCAGGTCAGGCAGCATCTGAGGAGCAGGAGAGTCAATGTTTCGGGCATAAGGCCATCATCAGGAATGCATCAGGATTCATCTCACCTGTAGGCCAGATGAGCTTCTGAACTGCTTCCCACACTTGGAGCATTTCAATGGCTTCTCCCCTGTGTGGATGCGTTGGTGTTGCACAAGGGCCGATGACTGACTGAATTTGTTCCCACAATCAGAGCAGGTCATTAGCCTCTCCCTAGTGTGAACTCCCTGGTGTGTGCATAGGCTGGACAACTGAGTGAATTCCTGATGAAGAGCTTATGCCCAAAACATTGATCCTCCTGCTCCTCGGATGTTGCCTGACCTGCTATGCTTTTCCAGCACCACACCCCGACTCTGACCTCCAGCATCTGCAATCCTCACTTTCTCCTAGAAGGGAGAGATAGACATTTCTATTTTTTTTTTAAATTGGAGGAAAGAAGGTGGGTGCAATCTTTGTGGGGTAGCCTTCACTAATCAGGACAGCACTCATGCATTCACTGCTCCTTCTCCCCACTGACACGATGATGGAACCTTCCCTTTCATCCCACCCCTCTTACTCTCCTTGCCTGAGAAGTTCCAGAAGGAGTACCCTCCACTTTAATGAGGGGCACAGGTCACACACTCCTGCTCATCTTGGAGTGGAGAAAGTGAGGGCTGCAGATGCAGGAGATCAGAGCTGAAAATGTGTTGCTGGAAAAGCGCAGCAGGTCAGGCAGCATCCAATCCTGTTCCTTGGATGCTGCCTGACCTGATGCGCTTTTCCAGCAACACATTTTCAGCTCATCATGGAGTGGCCCATTGACTTTCCTTCCAGAGGAGAATGGTGAGTTGCCTGCACTCCTCACCTTCCCCCACTCCCAAAATGCCCTGCTTATAAAGTTATTACAACGTAGAAGGCCATTCAAACCATCAAGGCCATGTTGCTCCTTCAAAGTCAATCCCAGTCAGTCTCATTCTGTTGTTCTATCCCCATGGTCCTGAAAGTTTACTTTCCTCAGGTGCCCATTGAATTCTTTACTGAACTCATTGACTATCTCAGCTTGAAACACCTTCCTCAGCAGCGAGTACCAGGCATCCCGCTGTGTGAATAAACTTCTTCCTTACCTCCAATAACTTCAACAGACCATTCTAGTAAAAGGAGCTCACTGTATGATGCCACATGTGACTTTGAAGAGTTCTTACAAAAGTATAAAATCAAGGCTTCAGATGAGGAAAATAATACATGTTTGTCAGCATTCTTCTGGTGTGAAAGCAGGACCTTGAAGCATTGGAGTTAAGAAGTATTCTGTACACATTCAAGCATTGGTACTGCAAATGTAGGGTGAAGGTTTCCTGAATACAAGAACTGTAATTAAATGACCCTTGAAATAATACAAGTCAAGTTCAAAGCAGTTGAAGAAACAGGAGAAATAGAATATGCCAGATATTGCAGGGTAGCATCAGAGGTATTGGAATTGTTAAATTGTATAGCACAGAATGAGGCTATTTAGTTCCTCCTGCTGATACTCCATATTTTTGATAACCCATTCATCCCACTCACTCAACCCTTTGCACAGCACTTCTAATTATTTTCCCTTCTGTTTTTCCCTCAAGCATTTTGTGAGAGTCATTAACAAATCTGCATCTCCCACCTTTTGCACACCATGGTAACTAACGATTAAATTAGATTCCCTACAGTGTGGAAACAGGACCTTCGGTCCAACCAGTCCACACTGACCCTCCGAAGAGTAACCCACCCAGACCCATTTCTCTCTGACTAATGTACCTAACACTATGGGCAATTTAGCGTGGCCAATTCACCTGACCTGCACATCTTTGGACTATGGAAGGAAACCTGAGCACCTGGATGAAACCCATGCAGACACAGGGAGAATGTGCAAACTCCACACAGACAGTCACCTGAGGCTGGAATCAAACCTGGGACCCTGGTGCTATGAGGCAACAGTGCTAACCACTGAGCCACCATGCCACCATTTTCCATCCTGATTCTTATGATACAAACATTGTACGACTTTTTATTTTTGGTTTTGTAAATAAACAGAGTGTGATTGATAAACCAAAGTACAGGAGAATCAACGTTTCGGGCATAAGCCCTTCTTCAGGAACGTCGATTCTCCTGTCATTCCTGAAGAAGGGCTTATGCCCGAAACGTCGATTCTCCTGTTCCTTGGATGCTGCCTGACCTGCTGCGCTTTTCCAGCAACACATTTTCAGCTCTGATCTCCAGCATCTGCAGCCCTCACTTTCTCCTCAAACCAAAGTACAGAGAAAGACCCATGAATCAAGCAATGAATTCCCTTGGCTGCAACTGTTTTAAAAAGCTAATGGATTTGAGGATTCTCAACCAAGCTTTTGCCTGAAACATCGATTTTTCATGCTCCTCGGATGCTGTTTGACCGGCTGTGCTTCTCCAGCACCCACTCTGATCTTGACACTAATCTCCAGTATGTGCAGTACCCACTTCCACCAAGATAAAGAGCTGTCAAGTGCTTGTATTTTCTGTTACTGAGATTTTAAAAGTCTGGATGATTGACACCTTTGAGCACTTTCTTTTTAGTCAAAATCTAAAATTATGAATGCATGATTTTTTAAAAATAAAGCTTTCCACACGTACTAAAGTTAGTCTTGAGTCCAATGTTTCTGGATACTAGGTGAATGGGGATATAAGCCCCTGAGCTTGGCATGGAGGAGATGAGGGACCACAAGAATAGTTAGAGGCACGCAATAACATGGATGAGGCAGCAAAGTATATGGTGGATGAATAAAGTGAGGAATGGCCAGGCAAGTTGAAATGTTTGTTAAGAAGGCTTGTGGGATCCTTGGGATTATAACTCGAGGCAAAGCAAGGAAACAAATCTTCACAATCATGGGCCAGGCAATATTAGGAGTATTGTGTTCAGTTCTGCGTACCTTGTTTCAGGAAGGATATTAAAACCCCAGAGAATGATTCTTGGAATGAGGGACTTTAGATACAAGGAAAGCTGATGGAAATTGGGTTTAGTCTCCTTGCAGCAGAGAAGATTAAGAAGTGACCTTATTGAGGTATTCAACATCATGAACCATTTTGACAGGGTAAAGAAGGGTCTTCTGTTTCCTCTCGTCGGTATGTCAATAACTGTGGGGGGGGGGGGGGGGGGTCACAATGTCAAGACTGTCAGCAAGAGAGCTAGGAATGAGATGAGGCGAAATGCCCTTACTAAGAGAGTTGTTAGGATTTGGAATGTGCTGCCTGGGAGAGTGGTGGAGGCAGATTCCATAAGAGGTTTCAGAAGAGAGCTGGATATATATTTGAAAGTGATGAATTATGGGTTATGGAGATAAGGCTGGAGAGTGGGACTGGCCAGATGGCTCTTTCAGGAGCTGGCCCAAACCCAATGGGCCAAATAGCCTCCTTACAATACTGTAAAACTCTATGGTTTTATGATTTGGAGGTGTCGGTGTTGGACTGGAGTAGACAAAGCTAAAAATTACACAACACCATGTTATAGTCCAACAGGTTTAATTGGAAGCATTAAGCTTTCAGAGCGCTGCCTCTAGATAACATGGTTTTATGAGTGAGGGCATTTTTTAAAAAACTTTTGCTGTTACTATTAGAAAAGTGACAATATCTGAGTGCACCGAGATGGGGTTATTTTATGTGTGCCTCAGCAAATGGTGGGCCCTGTGGCTTCCTTTGAACTCCCTCGAGCTAACAAGTCCAAATCCAGTAATTAAATATACAGCCACCACACCCCTAGATAGGGACAATAATCCCCAAACAAGACAGACAGTTTCTCCCAATGGGAGTAGCTGGAGGAGGGGCATTTCCCAACTTTCAGTATGCACATCTGGAATGAAAATCCACTTGGCCATATTTTCTCCGCATTAAGATTTCTGTCTGACCCCTTTCATGATTATGAAATATCACAAGGCATTATTCTGGCATCAGAGCAGATGAGTTATCCTTTGTGTCCCAGCTAATATTTACACTTTAATCTCCATCACTTGATAAAAAGTGAAGTTGGTTATTACATTGCTGTCAGTAGGAGCTTACTGTGTGCACATTGGTTGTTGGCGTGTATTTGCCTCAAATGAGTTGTTTTACCTATTTCAGCTTTGCTTTCATTATCTCCTGTAACATAAGAAACTTGTCATGAATATTGAAGAATTCAACAGACATTTATAACATTCTTCAGGTATTTAAGTGACTGGGCTAGTGTTAATAGTTTATAACAGAGGGAGATGCTTTCAGCAGAGTGCCATGCCTTAAGTGAGTCAGGGGTAGGATGGAGTATGAGATCTTTATACCTTCTGGTAACATGGTGTAAAAGTGCTGTTAAAATGAGCATGTCTCTTAATGGCATCCTCACTTAATAATTATGAGACATGACATAATATATTTGATCATCTTCTACTGATAAATTTTACCCCTACTGTTGCTAATATTTCCCTTAAGAATTCTGAAAGATTTACAAGGATGTTGCCAGGGTTGGAGGATTTGAGCTATAGGGAGAGGCTGAATAGGCTGGGGCTGTTTTCCCTGCAGCGTCGAAAACTGAGGGGTGACCTTATAGAGGTTTATAAAATCATGAGGGGCATGCATAGGGTGAGTACTCAACGTCTTTACCCTGAGGTGGGGGAGTCCAAAACTAAAGGGCATAGGTTTAAGGTGAGTGGGAAAAGATTTCAAAGGGACCTGAGGGGTAGCTTTTTCATGCAAAGGATGGTGCGTGTATGGAATGAGCTGCCAGAGGAAGTGGAGGCTGGTACATTAACAATATTGAAAAGGCACCTGTCTGGGTATATGAATAGGAAGGGTTTGGAGGGATATGAGCCAAATGCTGGCAGGTGGGACCAGATTAATTTAAGATATCTGGTTGGCATGGACAAGTTGGACTGAAGGTTTGTTTCTGTGCTGTACAGGTTAATGACTTGATGATAGCATTAGGAATTACTTTGTTGGCTATAAACTGTTTGAAGGGCCATGAAGACTGTGTGCAAATGCAAGATCATTTTTCGCAAAGACAGAAATTGGTGGGAGGAGGTGGGTTGAGTGGAAGCAGGATGGAATGGGTTAAGGTAAGTTATCAACGAGCATTATGCTTCAAAAGCAACATCTGATTGGAGGAAGCTACTCAATAGATAGAGAGACAGAGAGAAAGAGAGAGATTTTCAGTGAAACAGAAACTTGGGATAGTACTTATATTAACCACATTAAATAATATCCATTACATAAGGTGAAAGGCAAAGACAGTTACTATTGCAAGGCTAGTTGCCAATAGCTATTAAATACTGGACAAAATGCTTCAGTGAAAGACAAAAGCTTTTGGAAATTATTAAAATTATTTTGCATTTACAAGGTCATATTAATTCAGCCCTTCAAACACTCAAACTTGTGTTTTGCTCCAAGTATTCACAATGCTATTTTTAAAACTAAACATCATTTGAATGTAAATCCATGTTAATACCTAGCAACGCATTGCGTATTCTGATTTATTTTTTCGGGATGCTGGCACCATTGCTAGCTATTTATGAGCCAGAACTGAAAGGGTCTGGCAGGCTTTCAGAAAACACATTACACAACATACTTCTCACTGCATAAATTATGCAATTCAGAATAGAAAAGATCACTCACTAATTTTAATAATCCAAAGTGACATGATGCCAGACAGTGTCTCTGTAAGGAAATCTTCAAGAAGCTCACACAGATGTCCCTGTGCTTGCACTGAATGTCATTCTTAGAAACTGTGAGGAAGTAGAAATGAGCTGACTTGGAAAGCAGCAAACAATAGGACCAGAATTAAAGATAGCTGAACACTTTGCCCCGACTCCCACCAGTGTATTCATCATGTTTCTCAGAGTGAAGCCAAGGAGTGTGTAGAGAGGTAAATAGCTCAAGGTAAGTTAGAAGTGTGAAATTAATTCAGCATGATGAGTGGGTGGTTGTTCAAGAAAGATGAAAGGAGTTAAGAAAGAGTTAGTCTTATTATTACTGAGGTTCTGTTATTAATGAGGTCTAAAAATGTTAACTCACTATGGTTAGTTAATCTACACCCTCGTACAACACATTCCTATGGTTACACGAGGGTGTAGATTCGCTTGATTGACTGGATGACTGATTTGCAATTCAAAGTGATACCGACAGTGTGGATTCAATTCAGCATTGGCTGAGATTACTATAAAGGACTCTCCTTCTCTACCTATCCCTTTACATGAAGTGTGGTGACCCTCGAGTTAAACCACCACCAGTTGTCTCTCCCTAATCAGACAGTGTGACTATAGTGACAATATTTTGCAAGATAATTATGCTGAAAATGTTCATGTGAAGTTCCATTAAGGTTCACTCAGTCCGATGGTGCCACACTGCCTTTGAATAGAGAATGAGGCAGTATAGCATGAGGTCCTGCTGCAGATAGATATGCCATCTCTGGCTTCCAATAATTTTAAGTAATTATCCGTAACTAGTTAATGTAATTTGTATTTATTTCTACCATACAAAAACCTCCCTCTTGTTATGTCAGACAAGTGCTTCCTTGTTGATCCTTGTCTAGCCTTTCCTAATATTTAGATAGGATAGTGAAGAAGGCGTTTGGTATGCTTTCCTTTATTGGTCAGAGTATTGAGTACAGGAGTTGGGAGGTCACGTTGCAGCTGTACAGGACATTGGTTAGGCCACTGTTGGAATATTGCATGCAATTCTGGTCTCCTTCCTATCGGAAAGATATTGTGAAACTTGAAAGGGTTCAGAAAAGATTTACAAGGATGCTGCCAGGATTGGAGGATCTGAGCTACAGGGAGAGGCTGAACAGGCTGGAGCTGTTTTCCCTGGAGCATTGGAGGCTGAGGTTTACAAAATTATGTGGGGCATGGATAGGATAAATAGACAAAGTCTTTTCCCTGGGGTCGGGGAGTCCAGAACTAGAGGGCATAGATTTAGGGTGAGAGGGGAAAGATATGAAAGAGACCTAAGGGGCAACTTTTTCATGCAGAGGGTAGTACGTGTATGGAATGAGCTGCCAGTGGATGTGGTGGAGGCTGGTACAATTGCAATATTTAAGAGGCATTTGGATGTGTATATGAGTAGGAAGGGTGTGGAGGGATATGGACTGGGTGCTGGCAGGTGGGACTAGATTGGGTTGGGATATCTGGTCTGCATGGACAGGTTGGACTAAAGGGTCTGTTTCCATGCTGTACATCTCTATGACTCTAGGCTGAACAGGTCCTCAGACATGCCATAATCAGGTAAATAATTTGCTACTTACTGTTATGACTATTTCCTTTTGTTATTTATATCTGGAGGGGTCTAGGAAGAGCTAACAGATATAAAATATACTGTTGCCTTTTCTGTTACCAAGTGTGGAGGTAAATGAATGAGAATTGTATGTGCGGGGTGCTCTGTGAACTTAATTTTTCATATCTTCGATAAAGGAGTGCTATAGGAGGTTCCAGAAAGAGTGGGATGATGGTAGAACTATATCACAGTCGCAAACTGACAATGATCAGTAACTTATAACCTAATGTGTTTAGATTAGAGCGGTGCTGGAAAAGCACAACAGGTCAGGTGGCATCCGGGGAGCAGGAAAATCAACATTTCGGGCAAAAGCCCTTCATCAGGAATAAGACCATAAGACCATAAGACATAGGAGCGGAAGTAAGGCCATTCGCCCCATCGAGTCTACTCCGCCATTCAATCATGGCTGATGGGCATTTCAATTCCACTTACCCGCACTCTCCCCGTAACCCTTAATTCCTTGTGACATCCAGAATTTATCAATTTCTGCCTTGAAGACATTTAGCGTCCCAGCCTCCACTGTACTCTGTGGCAATGATTTCCACAGGCCCACCACTCTCTGACTGAAGGAATGTCTCCGCAATTCTGTTCTGAATTTACCCCCTCTAATTCTAAGGCTGTGTCCACGGGTCCTAGTCTCCTCGCCTAACGGAAACAGTTTCCTAACGTCCACCCTCTCCAAGCCATGTAATATCTTGTAAGTTTCTATTAGATCTCCTCTTAATCTTCTAAACTCCAATGAATACAGTCCCAGGATCCTCAGCCATTCCTCATATGTTAGACCTACCATTCCAGGGATCATCCATGTGAATCTCCGCTGGATACGCTCCAGTGCCAGTATGTCCTTCCTGAGGTGTGGGGACCAAAACTGGACACAGTACTCCAAATGGGGCCTAACCAGAGCTTTATAAAGTCTCAGTAGCACAACAGTGCTTTTATATTCCAACCCTCTTGAGATAATTGACAACATTGCATTCGCTTTCTTAATCACGGACTCAACCTGCATGTTTACCTTTAGAGAATCCTCGACTAGCACTCCCAGATTCCTCTGTACTTTGGCTTTATGAATTTTCTCATCGTTTAGAAAGTAATCCATGCTTCTATTCTTTTTTCCAAAGTGCAAGACCTCGCATTTGCTCACATTGAATTCCATCAGCCATTTCCTGGACCACTCCTCCAAACTGTCTAGATCCTTCTGCAGCCTCCCCACTTCCTCAGTACTATCTGCCTGTCCACCTAACTTTGTATCATCGGCAAACTTTGCTAGAATGCCCCCAGTCCCTTCATCCAGATCATTAATATATAATGTGAACAGTTGCGGCCTTAACACTGAACCCTGCGGGACACCGCTTGTCACCGGCTGCCATTCCGAAAAAGAACCTTTTATCCCAACTCTCTGCCTTCTGTCAGACAGCCAATCCTCAATCCATACCAGTAGCTCACCTCAAACACCATGGGCCCTCACCTTGCTCAGCAGTCTCCCGTGTGGCACCTTATCAAAGGCCTTTTGGAAGTCTAGGTAGATAACATCCACTGGGTTTCCCCGGTCTAACCTACTTGTCACCTCTTCAAAGAACTCCAACAGGTTTGTTAGGCACAACCTCCCCTTACTATGGGGACAGGGAGCCTTCAGGGTGAAGAGATAAATGGCTAATGTGGTCAATTAGTAAAGGCCTGGAAAAGGTTCTGAACAAAGAACAAAGAAAATTACAGCACTGCAACAAGTCCTTTGGCTCTCCAAGCCTGCGCCGATCCAGATCCTCAATCTAAACCTGCCACCTATTTTCTAAGGATCTGTATCCCTCTGCTCCCTGCCCGTTCATGGAGCCGTCTAAATACATCTTAAATGATGCAATGGTTCCCGCCCCTACCACCTTCGCTGGCAACGCATTCCAGGCTCCCACCACCCTCTGTATAAAGAATTTTCCTTACATATCACCCCTAAACTTTTCCCCTCTCACTTTGAACTCATGACTCATGACCCCTAGTAATTGAGTTCCGCACTCTGGGATAAAGCTTCTTGCTATCCACCCTATCTATACCTCTCATGATTTTGCAGACTTCCATCAGGACCCCTTCAACTTCCATCATTCTAATGAAAATAATCCTAATGTATTCAAACTCTCTTCATAGTTAACACCCTCCATACCAGGTAACATCCTGGTAAACCTCCTCTGCACCCTCTCCAAAGCATCCACATCCTTTCGGTAATGTGGCGATCAAAACAGTATGCAGTATTCCAAATGTGGCCAAACCAAAATCCTATACAACTGTAACATGATCTACCAACTCTTGTACTCAATACCCCACCCAGTGAAGGAACGCATGCCGTATGCCTTCTTGACCACTCTATTGACCTGAGTTGTCACCTTCAGGGAACAATGGACCTAAACATCAAGATCTCTCTGTATGTCAATTTTCCCCAGGCCCTTTTCATTTACTGTATAGTTCACTCTTGAATTGGATCTTGCAAAATGCATCACCTCGCATTTGCCCGGATTGAACTCCATCTGCCAAATCTCAGCCCATCTCTCAAATCTATGTATATTCTGCTGTATTCTCTGACAGGGCAAAAGTAAGGACTGTAAATGCTAGAAACCAGAGTTTAGATCAGAGTGATGCTGGAAAAGCACAGCAGGTCAGGCAGCATCCGAGGACCAGGAAAATCGACGTTTAGGGCAAATGCCCTTCATCAGGAATAGAGGCAGGAAGCCTCCAGGGTGGAGAGATAAATGGGGTGGGGGTGTGGGGCTGGGAGAAGTTAGCAAAGAGTACAATAGGTGAATAGGGATGGGGATGGAGATGATAGGTCAGAGAGGAGGGTGGAGAGGATAGGTGGGAAGGGAGATTGGCAGGTAGGACAGCTCATGAGGACAGTGCTGAACTAGAAGGTTGGAACTGAGGTAAGGTGGGGGGAGGGGAAATGAGGAAACTGGTGAAGTCTGCATTGATGCCCTGGGGTTGAAGTGTTCTGAGGCAGAAGATGAGGCGTTCTTCCTCCAGGCGTCGGGTGGTGAGGGAACGGCAGTGGAGGAGGCCCAGGACCTGTAAGTCCTTGACAGAGTGGGAGGGGGAGTTGAAATGTTGGGCCACAGAGCGGTGGGGTTGAGTAGTGTGGGTGCCCCAGAGATATTCCCTGAAGTGCTCTGTGAGGAGGCATCCAATCTTCCCAATGTAAAGGAGACCACATCGGGAGCAACGGATACAATACAATGTATTCTCTGACGGTCCCTTTCACTATCTGCTACTCCACCAATCTTGGTGTCATCTGCCAACTTGCTAATCAGGTAACTGATACCTTCCTCCAAATCATTTATGTATATCACAAATAACAGTGGTCCCAGCACGGACCCCTATGGAACTCCACTGGTCACAGGTCTCTATTTTGAGAAACTCCCTTCCACTACTACTTTCTGTCTCCTGTTGCCCAACCAGTTCTCTATCCATCTAGCTAGAACACCCTGGACTCCATGCAACTTCACCTTCTCCATCAGCCTACCATGGGGAATCTTATCAAATGCCTTACAAAAGTCCATTTTTTGATTGGTGCTGGGTCCACTACTTTTCATCATTCAAAGTTTGTGAAAAGATTTGTAGCTTGGGTGCTCGTTGTTGTGGTTCTGTTCGCCGAGCTGGGAATTTGTGTTGCAGACGTTTCGTCCCCTGTCTAGGTGACATCCTCAGTGCTTGGGAGCCTCCTGTGAAGCGCTTCTGTGATCTTTCCTCCGGCATTTATAGTGGTTTGAATCTGTCGCTTCCGGTTGTCAGTTCCAGCTGTCCGTTGCAGTGGCCGGTATATTGGGTCCAGGTCGATGTGCTTATTGATTGAATCTGTGGATGAGTGCCATGCCTCTAGGGGTCTCCTTCCTATTGGAAAGATGTTGTTAAACTAGAAAGGGTTCAGAAGAGATTTACAAGGATGTTGCCAGGGTTGGAGGATTTGAGCTATAGTGAGAGGTTGAATAGGCTGGGGCTGTTTTCCCTGCAGCGTCAGAGGCTGAGGGGTGACCTTATAGAGGTTCATAAAATCATGAGGGACGTAGATAGGGTAAATAGACACGGTCGTTTGCCTGGGGTGGGCGAGTCCAGAACTGGAGGGCATAGGTTTTGGGTGAGAGGAGAAAGATATAAAAGAGACCTAAGGGGCAACCTTTTCACGCAGAGGATGGTGCGTGTATGGAATGAGCTGCCAGAGGTAGTGGTGGAGGCTGGTACAATTGCAACATTTAAGAGGCATTTAGATGGGTATATGAATAGGAAGGATTTGGAGGGATATGGGTCGGATGCTGGCAGGTGGGACTAGATTGGGTTGGGTTATCTGGTCGGCATGGACGGGTTGGACCAAATGGTCTGTTTCTGTTCTGTACATCTCAATGACTCTCCGACACTATGACATCTATAGCCCTTCCCTCATCAACCAACTTTGTCACCTCCTCAAATAATTCTATTAGGTTTGTAAGACATGACCTTCCCCACACAAAACCATGCTGCCCATTACTGATAAACCCATTTTCTTCCAAATGGGAAGAGATCTGATCCCTTAGAATCTTCTCCAGCAGCTTCCCTACCATTGATGTCAGGCTTACTGATCTATAATTACCTGGAGTATCCCAGCTACTCTTCTTTAAACAAAGGGACAACATTAGCAATCCTCCAGTTCTCCGGGACCTCACCCATGCTCAAGAATGCTGCAAAGATATTTGTTAAAGCCCCAGCTATTTCCTGTCTTGCTTCCCTCAGTAACGTGGTGTACATGCTGGTCATATTTCTACTTTGCATGGACCAATAGTCTGTTTGTTTACTTGTCCCGTTTTGCCCTGCACTGACTTCCTTTTTGCCATTGAATTCCTCATACGATTCAATCTGAAAGATATGTGTCTTGTCGAAACCTTTTGTCTTACATTCAACAGGACATTTCTCAAGATTATAAATTCAAGAGGGCAATGTACATTTATACTGCTTTGTTCTCTTACTCAATTATGGTCCTGAATTAGTATTCTTGTGAAATGTCCTGATGAGTCCAAGATGAAAAGTTTTATCAAAACTTTTTGCAGCAATATTCAGGTTCTAGGTTTTATTCCTACTTACCCTGATACAACACGTTTACTCAAGATAACAATTACTCAAGGCAGTTCTAAGGATAGGAAATAGAAAATAGAAAATATGTGGGGTAGGCCATTTGGCCCTTTGCACTTGCACTGGAATTAACCCATATTCTTTATTGAAGCAAGTACATAATAAAATACTACAATAATGGTAATACCTCACAGAATATATCAAATCACAAGTGACCAACTGTATGTGGATTAGTTTGAAACAGGTAATCGGCTTATTTTGTCTCAAGTCCCAGTTGCAGATCAAATGACCTTGTCATGACCTAACCATCTGTTTAAGACAAACTTCCTTATACCCTATTTTTGCGCAGATAGACTTTATGTTCTAACTTTGACACTGTCCAGATTCCAGTAATTTCATCAGTTTGATCATGAGCAAACATTATTGGTGTATTCTGAAGAAGGGTCACAGGATTCAGAATGTTAACTCTGTTTCTCTCTCCACAGATGCTGTCAGACCTTTAAAGTTTCTTTGGGTCAAGAAAGGTATAATCTACTATGGTTAGTTTGATAAATTAGGAACATAAGAGCAGGAGCAGGCTATTCGGGCCCTCAAGCCTATTCCACCATTTGATGAGCTCATTGTTGATCTGAGGTCTAACTCTATAATACCTTAACATAACAAAGGTTCATCAATCTCTTATTTAAAATTAACAAATGATCTAGCATTCACTGCCATTGTGGAAGACAGTTCCAAACATCTACCATCCATTGTGTATTGAAGGGTTTCCTAACATCTCTTCTGAACAATCTGGCCCTAATTTGCAGACTGTGCCCCTTAGTTATCGAGTCATGCAGCATGAAACTAGACCCTTTGATCCAACTAGCCCATGCTGACTATAATGCCAAACTATACAGTTCCTCCTGCCTACTCTTGGTCCATATCTCTTTAAATATTTCATATTCGTGAACTTATCCAAATGTCTTTTAGATGTTGTTACTGTACCTGCATCCTCCACTTCATCTGGAAGTTTGTTCCACACACTCTATAATCCACAACCAATGGAAATAGTTTACCTTTGTCTACACTGTCTTTTCCTTTTAATATCTTGAAGACTTTGATCAGATCACTCCTTAACCTTCTAAAATCTGGAGAACACAGATTCAATTTGTGTAATCTCTCCTCATGGTAAAAACAAGGACTGTGGATGCTGGAAACCAGAGTCTAGATTAGAGTGGTGCTGGAAAAGCACAGCAGGTCAGGCAGCATCTGAGGAGCAGGAAAATCAATGTTTCGGGCAAAAGCCCTTGATCAGAAATAGAGGGAATAGCCCTTCATCAGGAATAGCTCTATTCCTGATGAAAGGCTTTTGTCCAAAATGTCCATTTTCCTGCTCCTCGGATGCTGCCTGAGCTGCTGTGCTTTTTCAGCATCACTCTAATCTCTCCTCATAACTAGCCAAGTTGAGGCATCACAATTGTTAACCTTCCAAAGGTATGGTGCCCAGATCAGCTCACAGTACTTCAAGTCTTAGAGTTAAAGAGTCATACAGCACAGAAACACACCCTTCAGTCTATGTTAACAATATTCCCAAATAAACTAGTCCCACCTACCTGCATTTCACCCATATGCCTCCAAACCTTTCCTACCCATCAACTTATCCAAATATCTTTTCAACAGTGTAACTGTACTTGAATCCATCACTGTCTCTAGCATACGGACCACTGTCTGTGTAAAAGATTTGCCCTCATGTCCTTTTTAAATATTTTCCCTTTCACCGTAAAAATATGTCCCCTAGTTTTGAACTCCCCTATTCTTGGGAAAAGACCATTATCATTCACCTTACCCATGCCCCTCAGCATTTTATGAACCTCGATGGGGTCACCTCTCAAACCCCTACGCTCCAGTGAAAATAGTCCCAGCCTTTCCTGTCCGGTTTTATACCTCAAACCCCCTATTTCCCGCCAACATCATGGAAAATCTTTTCCAAACCCTCTTCAGTTTAATAATATTCTTCCTATAACAGGTCATTAGCAGCTGTTGTTTGCCCCCTGCAAAGAGTCTTACCTCACAGTTTTAATCAACTTGAATGTGAGCTTGCTCACACTATTGCCACACAAATGGCATTGAATGAACCTCATGGTATTTAGATTGCACAATTTCATGATCACACTCTGCTTAGCTGATGAATAGTCATATAATCATTTGTTTCACTGTGTCTGTTTTAAAACAGAACTCTAACCTTCCAGAGTTACAGTGATAGTTCAGTCCATTACAGCTGAGTTTAAAACACATACACCCATTCCTTCCCACACTGAAACATCAAGACCAGTGAGCTTTCGAAACAGTAAGTCATCGGATGACCATTGACTTTTGAACAAAGCAGACTTCATACATTTTCTTCCTCATTCCACTTATTTCATAGCTTCGCTGCAGTGGCCATTTGGCCCAACAAGTTCAAGCATCCCACCCATCCCCCTTCCTTATCCCTGCATTTCTCACAGCGAACTCACCTAACGTACACACCCCTGGCCAATCCACCTAACCTGCACATCTTTGAACCATAGGAGGAAACCAGAGCACCCAGAGGAAACCCACACCGACACAGGGACAATGTGCAAACTCCACATCAACAGTTATCTGAGGGGGGAATCAAACCTGGGTCCCTGACGCTATGAGACAGCAGTGCTAACCACTGAGAGACCGTGCCATTTAACCTGAGATAACCCAACACATTTTGCAATGTTCTGTATGATAAAAAATACAACCTGTTAGAAATTATCTGTTTTGTTCTGGCCTGCCACCTTCACAATTTTTTTCTTGCCTTTATATTGAACTACAGCAGTAACCTCTAAATCCCTCCAGAACTAATTAAATAAATATTGTTTCTCCCTCCACAGACACTGTCGCACTTGCTAAATATTTTCACGGTTTTCAGTTTTAACTTTAGTACTTATACCTCTTTGTTCTCAGTCTCAATCATCGACCTAGTTGATATGAGGCAGGTAGTCAAGATACAGTTAAGGGAAAACAGTATTAAATACATGAAGGAGGAAGAATATGTCAATAAGGTAAGGGAAGGCGAGAGGCCCCAGTTGGACATAAGCAAAAACATAGAATTGTTGACGGGAAGGCTCAATTTCTTTTGCCATGTAAGCTCTGTGTGATTTTACTGCCCTGTCTTGCTTTTGACTTAGTGCTTTGTTCTTATCTTGATTCAATTCTGGGATGTGGGCATTGCTGCCTGGGCCAGCATTTATTGCCTATCCTTAGCTGCCCTGAGGAGGTGGTGATGAACTGCCTTCTTGAACCGCTGCAGTCCATGCACTTGGGGTAGGTGGTTTTAGACGATTGCTTTATATTTTTTTGAGGAGAAAGTGAGGTCTGCAGATGCTGGAGATCAGAGCTGAAAATGTGTTGCTGGAATAGTGCAGAAGGTCATGCAGCATCCAGGGAACAGGAGAATCGACGTTTCGGGCATAAGCCCTTCTTCAGGAATCCTGAAAACATTTTCAGCTTATATTTTTTTGAGCAATCCTCTGTACATAATGGATGAATTTCTATATTTCTCTAAGCTTTCTCAAAAAACAGGTCAAGTCATAACAAAAGAAGTGCAATGCTTCATTACTGCCTGAGAAATATTCCAAATTGATACATGCACATTACATTTCAAAGTGGATTCACATTTATTAGATAGACAGACACCATGGTCAATGTACACATAATAATTGAATTGATTTTAATTGAGTTAGCTGTATTGTCACATGTCTTCACATGAGTAGTTAAAATTTTATAAGTCATTACTTACAGCACTATCTTAGGTATCAAGGTAGCTAGGTACAGATTTTTGAGGACAAATTCTTTGGAATAAAAAATGAGAGAAACAAAGAAATAAAATATCCATGATTATAGAGCTTCAGAAGTACAATATCATAGTAAAAATGAGAGAATTTTTTTAAAAAAATCTCATAATAATAGCCCTTTCATGACAATATAAAGAAGAAAAAAAGAAAGGTAAATAAAAGAAAATTTAAGACAAAGTCCACTTAGCCCATTCATGGCTCTGGAGATGAGGACCCGACACTCCCCCCTGATTGGAATCCCAGGCTGGAGTCTCCACGATGCTGAAGAAAATGCTACATGGAATCAAGGACTGACTGAAGGTGCAAGAAGGCGACCAGACCGACGCTGATGACTACAGTCAAAGGGTCACCCGATCTGAAATTTTAACTCTGATTTCTCTTCACAGCTGCTGCCAGACCTGCTGAGCTTTTCCAGCAACTTCAATTTTTGTTTCTGATTTGCAGCATCCGCAGTTCTTTCAGTCTTTATGATCTTTCTTGTCTGACATTGAAGTTTCTATTACACGTAATTCAACTTTCATGCATACTGGCTTTATCCAGGTGTTGCGTCAAGTTTTTATATTTAAACACCAGATTGAGTTAATCTTCAAAACTAGTTTTCAACATCCTTTACCTTCCAGTCACTGACAGCAGCAACATTTTTTCAGAATTCCGCAGTTATTGATATCCATTCTGTTATAACCAGTAGCTTCATACTACTGCCCAGCACACTCTTCCCTGTTAAATGGCTGTGAACCTATTGACATTAAGAAGTCTGTGTCATTAGTCTTTAATGGAACTTCCATAAAGTACAAAGATTTGCGTTCACAGAGACTGGCAGTCCATCAATGAAAGAAAGTGAGGACTGCAGATGCTGGAGATCAAAGTCGAAAAGTATGTGCTGGAAAAGCACAGCCGGTCAGGCAGCATCGAGGAGCAGGAAAGTCAACGTTTGAGTATGAGTTGATGAAGAGCTTCTGTTTGAAACATCGAGTTTCCTGCTCCTCGGAGCTGCCTGACCAGCTGTGCTTTTCCAGCACCACACTGTTCGACTAGCAGTTCACCAATGAATGTACCGGGCAACAAACACCATGAATCCTGGGCGAACCCACTTCAGCAAGCTGAAGGGGAAAATATCACTCGAGAGGAGATGTTGGAGTCTTTGGCCTTGATCTTTGAATCATCATTGTCTACAGGTTTAGTACCAGAGGACTGGAAGATTGCAAATGTCATGCCCTTGTTCAAGAAGGGCAGTAGAGATGACTCAGATAATTATAGGCCTGTCAGCCTTACTTCTGTTGTAGGAAAGGTTTTGGAAAAGATTATAACAGATAAGATTTATAATCATCAAGCAAGCAACAATTTGATTTCAGATAGTCAACATGGTTTCGTCAAGGGCAGGGAGTCGTGTCTCACAAACCTCATTGAGGTTTTTGAGAAGGTGACCAAGCATGTAGATGAGGGTAGGGCAGTTGACATGATGTACATGGACTTCAGTAAAACCTTTGACAAGGTTTCATATGGTAGGCTGTTAGAGAAAATGCAGAGATATGGGATTGAGGGTGATTTAGTAGGTTGGATTAGAAACTGGCTTTCTTAAGAAGGCAGCGAGTGGTGGTTGATGGAAAATATTTACCTTGAAGTTTGGTTACTAGTGGTATGTTTTGGGATCACTGCTGTTAGTCATTTTTATAAATGACTTGGATGCAGCCATAGGTGAATAGGTTAGTAAGTTTGCAGATGAAAATAAAGTCAGTGGAGTGGTGGACAGTGTGGAAGAATGTTGCAGGTTGCAGGGGGAATTGGATGAACTGCAGAATTGGGCTGAGAGGTGGCAAATGGAGTTCAATGTTGATAAATGTGAGGTGATTCACTTTGGGAAGAATAACAGGAAGACAGAATACTGGGTCAATGGAAAGATTCTTGGTAGTGCAGAGGGATCTTGGTGTCCATGTACATAGATCCCTGAAAGTTGCCACCCAGTTTGATAGTGCTGTTAAGAAGGTATGCAGTGTGTTAGGGTTTATTGGTAGAGGGATTGAGTTCTGGAGCCATGATGTCATGCTGCAACTGTACAAAATGCTAGTGCAGCCACACTTGGAATATTGTGTACAGTTCTGGTCGCCCCATTACAGGAAGGATGTGGAAGAATTGGAAGAGGTGCAGAGGAGATTTACCAGGATGTTGCCTGGTCTGGAGGGAAGGTTTTATGAGGAAAGGCCAAGAGACTTGGGTCTGTTCTCATTGGAGAGAAAAAGTTTAAGAGGGGATTTGATAGAGACATACAAGATGTTCTGAGGATTAGATAGGGTAGACAGTGAAAGTCCTTTTCCTAGGATGATGATGTCCGCTTGTACGAGGAGGCATAACTACAACTTGAGAGGTGATAGATTTAATAAACATGTCAGAGGCAGGTTCTTTACTCAGAGAGTGGTAAGGGTGTGGAATGCCCTACCTGCCAATGTAGTTAACTCAGCCACTTTAGGGACATTTAAACAATCCTTGGATAAGCACATGGAAGATAATGGGATAATTTAAGGGGATGGGCTTAGATTAGTTCACAGGCCAGTGCAACATTAAAGGTCGAAAGGCCTGTTCTGCGCTGCATTGTTCCATGTTCTATGTAATAAAGTTTCAATTAATGTTACTTTTATCGCAGACTGTAAAAGGTCACAGCAATCAATCAGTCAGTCAGCAAAGGTAAATTCAAACAACCCTGTGAAACTAATCCTGACTTCCAAACCTTATCTGACCTTCCAGAGAAAGAAAGACTTGCAATTACAATTTTTTTTCAGTAGAATTACCTGCTCCACTTTTCAATAATGACATGGGTGACCTTTGGCCTCAACTCCCTTCCTTCCCAATCCTTACACCCCTCATTTCTCCTAGATGCCAAAACCAACTGCACCGCTGAAGAAGAGTCGGACAGAATCTGAAATATTAACGCTATTACTTTTATCACAACCCACATGATAAAGTGCACTGACACTTGAGCCTGGGCTTGTCACACAAGTTAAAGATCCAATCAAGTTACTCAATTAACCTTTCTGATGGACTCAAGTTAACTGAAAACACCAAGCAGGTTTCTGAACATAACAAGAAACTACTACTGCAGAGAAATCATTGCTAACCACAGGAAAATACAATGTATATTATCAAGCTAGCTTAAGGCCTGGCCCCTTCCTAAACAACTCCACACACCTGCAAACAGGTAAAGATAACCAAACCAATATAGCTGTTATGGGTGAAAGGGAAATACTGGGGAAACCCGGTTCAATAGCACCATATGCTTTATTAAGGTGTATCGTTTGCTTCTTCAATGTAGTTCTCATTTGCCCTCTCATTTCCAGAGCTCTGTTGATGACACAATACATTAAAAATTCAATCATTCAATCACTGGTTAGAGGCAACAGCTCATAGCGAATGGTGGGAGAGATAAACTGACTTTCAGCTCTTAGTTTCTTCACCACAGAGAGAGAAACACAAAGATGTTGTCTGGGGGCTTTCGGTTTCTATATTGTTTACACACAGTATGTTCACCTAGACAGGAGCCAAACAGGGATTCATTGTCATGCTGATGACTCCTGGCCTCTATAACTAGTCCTAAATGTACAAACTGCCTTTTGGGTGAATCTTTTGCTGTACACACAGGTTCAGTGCTGCAATGGCTTAGACATCTTCTTCCACTGCTTGTACAAAGCAACAGTGTAAACACAAATCACAATGAGTTTGCAACTTACTGTTAAAAATGCAGCCACTCCTTCCACAGTCTTTGGTTTAAACCAGTCCTTTCCCACTTTAAATCAAAATAAAGAAAAGTAAAATATGGCCATTGCAATGTTTCCACAGATGCTGACAGATCTGCTGAATTTATTCAGCACTTTCTGTTTCTGTTTTAGTCTCCAACTCCTGCATATTACCACACAGAAACATGGGATATCAGAGCAGGAGTAGGCAATTCAGCCCTTGAGTCTCATCTGTTACTCAGTATGCTTGAGCATCCAACTCTGGATCCTGTTCCCACATTCTCCCCATACTCTTTGATCCCATTGATCTTAAGAAATATATCTACCTCTTTCTTTAAAGTCTTCAAAGTTTTGTCCTCAACAGTTTCCTGTGGCAAAAAATTCCATAGGCTCACCACACTGTGGGTGAAAAATCTCTTCCTTATCTCAGTCCTCAAAAGACTTCCATTTATTCTTAGACTGCGACCTCTGGTACTGGACTCTCTGGTCATAGGGTATACCCTTTCTGTGTCTACTCTGGCTTGTCCTGTTAGAATTTTATAGGACTCTTCAAGCTTCCCCTTCATTCTTCTGAACTTTAGTGATACAGTTCTAACTGATTCTAACATCAGTCCTGCCATCCCAGGAATCAGTCTGGTAATCCTTCCTTACACTCCCTCGAAAGCCAGAATATCCTTCCTCCGATAAGGAGACCAAACCTGCACGTAATACTCAGATGTGGTCTTACCAATGTCCTGCACAATTGTAGCAAGACATCCCTGCTCCTGTGCTCAGATACTCTTGCAGTGAAGGCCAACATACCACTTGCCTTCTTCTCTGCCTGCTGGACCTTCATGTTTACTTTTAGTGACAAGGGTATGAGGACACCCCGATCTCATTTCATCTTCTTCACTGTTCACTCTCCCACCCAGCTTTGTACCATCTACAAGCTTGTGGATAGGACACACCGTTTCCACATGTAAATCATCAATATATATTGTGAACAGCTGGGGTCCAGCCACTGATGAACATAGAACATAGAACAGTACAGCACAGAACAGGCCCTTCAGCCCACGATGTTGTGCCGAACATTTGTCCTAGCTTAAGCACCCATCCATGTACCTATCCAATTGCCGCTTAAGGGTCACCAATGATTCTGACTCTGCCACTCCCACAGGCAGTGCATTCCATGCCCCCACCACTCTCTGGGTAAAGAACCCACCCCTGACATCCCCCCTATACCTTCCACCCTTCACCTTAAATTTATGTCCCCTTGTGACACCCTGTTGTACCCAGGGAAAAAGTCTCTGACTGTCTACTCTATCTATTCCCCTGATCATCTTATAAACCTCTATCAAGTCACCCCTCATCCTTCGCCTTTCCAATGAGAAAAGGCCTAGCACTCTCAACCTATCCTCGTATGACCTATTCTCCATCCCAGGCAATATCCTGGTAAACCTCCTCTGCACCCTCTCCAAAGCTTCCACATCTTTCCTAAAGTGAGGCAACCAGAACAGCACACAGTACTCCAAATGTGGCCTTACCAAGGTCCTGTACAGCTGCAACATCACTTCACGACTCTTGAATTCAATCCCTCTGCTGATGCCTGCAGTACCCCACGAGTCACTGCCTTCCATTAAAAACAAACTCCAATTATCCCTCCAGTCTGTTTCCTCTCTGCCAACCTGTTCTTAATCTATTTCAGTATATGACCTCCAATCCTATAACCATTCATTTTACATGCTAATCTCTTAGGTGAGACCTTATTGAAAGCCTTCTGGAAGTCCAAGTAAACCACATCCCTTGGGTGCCCCCACCCCCCCATCCCCCAATCTAGTCTGTTAGTTATATCCTCAAAAACATCCAGCAGATTTGTCAAACACAGCTTCCCTTTGGTAAATCTGGGCTGACTCTGGTCCGATTCTGTCACTGTTTTCCAAAAGCAATTACGTGTTTTGTCATGGACTCTAGCAGTTTTCCTACTACCAATGTCAAGTTAACTCCTCAATGATTTGCTATTTTCTCTATAACTCCTTTCTCAAATTGTGGGTTTAAATTAGCTACCCTCTAATCCATAGGAACTATTCTGCAGCCTAGAATTTTGGAAGATGACCAACTTATCTCTAAATACACAGGAATGAAGTTGATCAGATCTTGGGAACTTATTGCCCATTTTGTGACTACTATTAATTTCTTTTCAGTTTATCCTTCCCATCATGCTCTGTGATCCTCTTATATTTTTGATAGATTATGTGCGTCTCCTTTTGTGATAATAGAACTAAAGTATTTATTTAATTGATCAGGCATGTCTTTGTTCCCCATTAGAAATTCCCATGTTTCTGATTATATGCATCTTTACTGATCTTAGTTTTGTCTTCACATCCCTACAGAAGCTTTTATTATCATTTGCATGCTCCCTGCAAGCTTCTACTGATGGAATATCCGTTTGTGAGTTGATGTTATTTTTTACAAGTAATACATTGGGCACAGTGGAGGCAGGGTCCAAAACTTTATAAAGAACTACCTGGATCTGCACTTACATGCTATGAGCTGCTGGGCTATGGGCCATTGTGGGAAGATGGGATTAAAAAGGATATTTGGGTAACTAGGGGTTGGCATGGATAAGATGGACAAAATGACTCCCTTCTGTACTACTTCAATGATTCTCCAGTTCTATGGGTGTTGCTGGCTGGTTCATTTATTGCTTGAGAAAGCAATTTTGCTACGTTTCAGTCAATTTACTATAGCTAGATTCACAATGCTGAGTTTCTGCATCAATTTCTGTTTTGGTTTCAGATTTCCAGCATCTGCAGTTCTTTGGTTTCTGCATAACAGCATTCCTTGTTGTCTGCTGTGTCTCTAGATGATTTGAATTAAAAGCTTGATTTTGAAGAATCTATGTCCATTGCGAGGCTGGAGTGGGGAAAGAGATTTGGTCCCTTCTCAAGGAATAACTTGGTGCTTGGCACGTTCCAGGAAAGTGAAGTTGGTACTTTGAAATCTTGTTCTGGATTAGTGGTGCTGGAAGACCACAGCAGTACAGGTAGCATCCAAGGAGCTTCGAAATCGATGTTTCGGGCAAAAGCGCTTCATCAGGAATAAAGGCAGTGAGCCTGAAGCGTGGAGAGATAAGCTAGAGGAGGGTGGGGGTGGGGAGAAAGTAGCATAGAGTACAATGGGTGAGTGGGGGAGGGGATGAAGGTGATAGGTCAGGGAGGAAAGGGTGGAGTGGACCTCCATGTCCTCAGCAGAGTGGGAGGGGAAGTTGAAATGTTGGGCCACAGGGCGGTGTGGTTGATTGGTGCGGGTGTCCTGGAGATGTTCCCTAAAGCGCTCTGCTAGGAGGCGCCCAGTCTCCCCAATGTAGAGGAGACCACATCGGGAACCACGGATACAATAAATGATATTAGTGGATGTGCAAGTAAAACTTTGATGGATGTGGAAAGCTCCTTTAGGGCCTTGGATGGAGGTGAGGGAGGAGGTGTGGGCGCAGGTTTTACAGTTCCTGCGGTGGCAGGGGAAAGTGCCAGGATGGAAGGGTGGCTTGTAGGGGGGCGTGGACCTGACCAGGTAGTCACGGAGGGAACGGTCTTTGCGGAAGGCGGAAAGGGGTGGGAAGGGAAATATATTCCTGGTGGTGAGGTATTTTTGGAGGTGGTGGAAATGTCGGCGGATGATTTGGTTTATGCGAAGGTTGGTAGGGTGGAAGGTGAGCACCAGGGGCGTTCTGTCCTTGTTAAGGTTGGAGGGGTGGGGTCTGAGGGCGGAGGTGCAGGATGTAGACGAGATGCGTTGGAGGGCATCTTTAACCACGTGGGAAGGGAAATTGCGGTCTCTAAAGAAGGAGGTCATCTGGTGTGTTCTGTGGTGGAACCGGTCCTCCTGGGAGCAGATACGGCGGAGGCGTAGGCATTGGGAATACAGGATGGCATTTTTGCAAGAGGTAGGGTGGGAAGAGGTGTAATCCAGGTTGCTGTGGGAGTCGGTGGGTTTGTAGAAAATGTCAGTGTCAAGTCGGTCATCATTAATGGAGATGGAGAGGTCCAGGAAGGGGAGGGAGGTGTCAGAGATGGTCCAGGTAAATTTAAGGTCAGGGTGGAATGTGTTGGTGAAGTTGATGAATTGCTCAACCTCCTCACGGGAGCACGAGGTGGCGCCAATGCAGTCATCAATGTAGCGGAGGAAGAGGTGGGGAATGGTGCCGGTGTAATTACGGAAGATCAACTGCTCTACGTAGCCAACAAAGAAACAGGCATAGCTGGGGCCCATACCTGTGCCCATGGCTACCCCTTTGGTCTGGAGGAAGTGGGAGGATTCAAAGGAGAAATTGTTAAGGGTGAGGACCAGTTCGGCCAAACGAATGAGAGTGTCGGTGGAAGGGTACTGTTGGGCATGTCTGGAAAAAACGGAGTGCTTGGAGGCCCTGGTCATGGCAGATGGAGGTGTAGAGGAATTGGATATCCATGGTGAAGATGAGGCATTGGGAGCCGGGGAAACGGAAATGTTGGAGGAGGTGGAGGGCGTGGGTGGTGTCTCGAACGTATGTGGGGAGTTCCTGGACTAGGGGGGATAGGTCAGTGTCGAGGTAGGTAGAGATGTGTTCAGTGGGGCAGGAGCATGCTGAGACAATGGGTCGGCCATGGTGGTTAAGCTTGTGGATCTTGGGAAGGAGGTAGAACCGCAGTGCGGGGTTACTCGACTATGAGGTTGGAAGCTGTGGGTGGGAGATCTCCTGAGGTGATGAGGTTTTGTATGGTCTGGGAGATGGTGGTTTTGTGATGGGGGGTGGGGTCATGGTCGAGGGGGCAGTAGGAAGTGGTGTCCACGAGTTATTGTATCCGTTGCTCCCAATGCGGTCTCCTCTACATTGGGGAGATTGGGCACCTCTTCGCAGAGCGCATTAGGGAACATCTCCAGGATACCTGCACCAATCAACCACACCGCCCCGTGGCCCAACATTTCAACACCCCCTCCCACTCTGCCGAGGTCATGGAGGTCCTGGGCCTTCTTCATCACCGTTCCCTCACCACCAGACGCCTGGAGGAAGAACACCTCATCTTCCGCCTCGGAACACTTCAACCCCTGTGCATCAATGTGGACTTCAACAGTTTCCTCATTTCCCCTTCCCCCATCTCACCTTCGTTCCAAACTTGCAGCTCAGCACTGTCCCATGACTTGTCCGGACTTGTCTGACCTGCCTAGCTCCTTTTCCACCTATCCACTCCACCCTCTCCTCCCTGACCTATCACCTTCATCTCCTCCCCCACTCACCCATTGTACTCTATGCTACTTTCTCCCCACCCCCACCCTCCTCTAGCTTATCTCTCCACGCTTTAGGCTCTCTGCCTTTATTCCTGATGAAGCGCTTTTGCCCGAAACATCGATTTCGAAGCTCCTTGGATGCTGCCTGAACTGCTGTGCTCTCCCAGCACTACTAATCCAGAATCTGGTTTCCAGCATCTGCAGTCATTGTTTTTACCTCGTTGATTTTAACCCTACTGTGAATCCTCTTGCAAGGATGCCTGCCTTGAAGAAGTTTTCCTCCCCTCTCGACAAGAATCTCAGGGAGTCCCTCTCCCACTGCAACTCCCAGGTCATTTCCTCTGCCCTGAAGCTCTTCAACCATGTCCTGAAACAAACTCGCTATCACAGCCACATTTGCTTCCTCAGTGCCTGTCTCCGTAACCAACTCACCCCACACGGACTCCGGACCACCTTTAAACCAGCAGAGTTCGGACCCAAACAGGACAAACAGTACAGACTACAGATTCAAAAACACCAGCAACAGTTCTCCTTCAAGATCCTCCGTTCCACGCTCGCAGTAATGCGCCAGCACATAACCTCTCTACAGTCAGCCCTGCCTCAGCTGAGGGCCACACTCTCTCAGAATTGCAAAGGACCCACTCTGTACTACATCCTCAGGAGAATTCATACTCTCAACAAACAGTATTTCAATTCCATCTCAAACATCAAAAAATGTAAGTACAACAAACTTTTATCTACCCACTTCCATAACCAGCGCTCCTCAAACATTCCAGAAGATTCCCCTGGTCTCGGAATCTACTCAGACGCCATTAGCCATGCGGCTGATGCAGCTGCCACCCCCACGCAGGTTGATGATGTCACTTCCGCCCTCATCATGGCCACTCCCACAACCACTTCCACCCCTCACAATTCCTCATGCATCACACATGACATCACTTCCGCCCTTCACATCATCGCCGATGCCACACGCTCAGTGACTTCCGCCACCCCTACTGCCGTGGTCACCACCACTTCCACTCCCACCAGCGCCACTCACCTGCATTCTGCTGACATGCCCCCCACAGACCCCACTGTCACTATCCCCACCCCCCAGAATCCCGAGGGGAACACTACTCCTGCTCATGCCTCCACCCCCATTCCCCCACCATCACACCCACTCCAGGTACTGGCTCCGACCCCACTCCCAGCTCCACACCCACACCAGATCCCAACTCCCAGCCCTGCCGAGTTTTCACCATCCCCCCAGACCTCCCCCTCAATGAGGACAAACGATCAGTCCTCAGAAAAGTACTCAACTTCATCCCCCTCCGTCCACGCATCAATGAATTTAATACACGCCGTGACATCGAACAATTCTTCCATCGCCTCCGCCTCCGAGCTTACTTTCACAATCAGGATTCCCGCCCACCTTCCGAGAACCCCTTCACCCACCTCTAACACACTGCATCCACCTGGACATCCCGCGCTGGCCTATTACCTGCCCTCGACTGCTTCATTTCCAAATGCCGCCGGGACATGAACCGCCTCAACCTGTCTACCCACCTCCCCCACTCCAACCTCTCACCCTCATAACGCGCAGCCCTCCAATCTCTCTGCTCCAATCCCAACCTCACCATCAAGCCAGCGAAGAAAGGGGGCGCAGTGGTAGTCTGGCGCACTGACCTCTACACTGCTGAAGCCAAACGCCAACTCGAGGACACCTCTTCCTACTGGCCCTTCGACCATGACCCCACCCCCCATCACCAAACCATCATCTTCCGGACCATACAGAACCTCATCACCTCAGGAGATCTCCCACCCACAGCTTCCAACCTCATAGTCCGGGAACCCCGCACTGCCCGGTTCTACCTCCTTCCCAAGATCCACAAGCCTGACCACCCTGGCTGACCCATTGTCTCAGCATGCTCCTGCCCCACTGAACTCATCTCTACCTACCTCGACACTGTCCTATCCCCCCTAGTCCAGGAACTCCCCACATACGTTCGAGATACCACCCACACCCTCCACCTCCTCCAAGACTTCTGTTTCCCTGGCCCCCAACGCCTCATCTTCACCATGGATATCCAATCCCTCTACACCTCCATCTGCCATGACCAGGGCCTCCAAGCACTCCGTTTTTTCCTCTCCAGACGTGCCCAACAGTACCCTTCCACCGACATTCTCATTCGTTTGGCCGAACTGGTCCTCACCCTTAACAATTTCTCCTTTGAATCCTCCCACTTCCTTCAGACCAAAGGGGTAGCCATGGGCACACGCATGGGCCCCAGATATGCCTGTTTCTTTGTTGGCTATGTAGAGCAGTTGATCTTCCGTAATTACACCGGCACCACTCCCCACCTCTTCCTCCGCTACATTGATGACTGCATTGGCGCCACCTCGTGCTCCCGCGAGGAGGTTGAGCAATTCATCAACTTCACCAACACATTCCACCCTGACTTTAAATTTACCTGGACCATCGCTGACACCTCCCTCCCTTTCCTGGACCTCTCCATCTCCATTAATGACGACCGACTTGACACTGACATTTTCTACAAACCCACCGACTCCCACAGCAACCTGGATTACACCTCTTCCCACCCTACCTCTTGCAAAAATGCCATTCCGTATTCCCAATTCCTCCGCCTCTGCCGGATCTGCTCCCAGGAGGACCGGTTCCACCACAGAACACACCAGATGACCTCCTTCTTTAGAGACCGCAATTTCCCTTCCCACGTGGTTAAAGATGCCCTCCATTGCATGTCGTTTACATCCCGCACCTCCCGCCTCAGACCCCACCCCTCCAACCATAACAAGGACAGAACGCCCCTGGTGCTCACCTTCCAACCTTCGCATAAACCAAATCATCTGCCGAAATTTCTGCTACCTCCAAACAGGCCCCACCACCAGGAATATATTTCCCTCCCCACATCTCTCCGCCTTCCGCAAAGACCGTTCCCTCTGCGACTACCTGGTCAGGTCCACGCCCCCCTACAACCCACCCTCCCATCCTGGCACTTTCCCCTGCCACCGCAGGAACTGTAAAACCTGCGCCCACATCTCCTCCCTTACCTCTATCCAAGGCCCTAAAGGAGCCTTCCACATCCATCAAAGTTTTACTTGCACATCCACTAATATCATTTATTGTATCCGTTGCTCCCGATGCAGTCTCCTCTACATTGGGGAGACTGGGCGCTTCCTAGCAGAGCACTTTAGGGAACATCTCCGGGACACCCGCACCAATCAACCACACCGCTCCGTGGCCCAACATTTCAACTCCCCCTCCCACTCTGCCGAGGACTTGGAGATCCTGTGCCTCCTTCACCGCCGCTCCCTCACCACCAGACGCCTGGAGGAAGAACGCCTCATCTTCCACCTCGGAACACTTCAACCCCAGGGCATCAATGTGGACTTCAATAGTTTCCTCATTTCCCCTTCCTCCACCTCACCTTAGTTCCAAACTTGCAGCTCCGCACTGTCCCCATGGCTTGTCCGGACTTGTCCGACCTGCCTAGCTCCTTTTCCACCTATCCACTCCACCCTCTCCTCCCTGACCTATCACCTTCATCCCCTCCCCCACTCACCCATTGTACTCTATGCTACTTTCTCCCCACCCCCACCCTCCTCTAGCTTATCTCTCCACGCTTCAGGCTCACTGCCTTTATTCCTGATGAAGGGCTTTTGCCCGAAATGTCGATTTCGAAGCTCCTCGGATGCTGCCTGAATTGCTGTGCTCTTCCAGCACCACTGATCCAGAATCTGGTTGCCAGCATCTGCAGTCATTGTGTTTACCACTTTGAAATCTTGGTTTAAATAGCCATATAGTGGCTTTGATCATGAAAAAATAAACTAATGCAGATAGATGGGAAGTGGAGATTGTTTTTGCAGTATCTGGAAGGTGCTGCCTGAGAATGGTATTTGAAGGAGATTCTGAAATAGGTTTCATGAGAAATTGGGTTGACACCTTTGCAGGATTCTGGCAACGGGGAAGGTTAGTGAGGCAGGTTGTGGGATGTGGAGTAATTAGTCAAGCCATGACCTTAGCAAATGACAGAGTTTGAAGGACTGAGTGGCTTCCTTCCGTTCCTAATTCCTGTGTGAAAACATTTGGATAGATTTGGACAAAGATAAAGGCCTGAATGAGATTAGAGTGGTGCTGGAAATGCACAGCAGGTCAGGCAGCATCCGAGGAGCTGGAAAATTGATGTTTCAGGCAAAAGCCCTTCATCAGTTGTGGACTTCATCAGTCTCCTCAGTTCCCCTCCCCCCACCTTGCCCCAGGTCCAACCTGGGCTGAAGAAGGGCTTATGCCCGAAACGTCGATTCTCCTGTTCCTTGGATGCTGCCTGACCTGCTGCGCTTTTCCAGCAACACATTTTCAGCCCGGGTCCAACCTGCCAGCACAGCAACATTCTCATGACCTGTCCGACCTGCCAATCTTCCTTCTCAGATATCCGCTCCACCCTCCTCTCCTACCTATCACCCCCATCCCGACCTCCATCTACCTTTTGCACTCTTAGCTATCTTCTCCCCAGCCCCCCCACCCCCCCTCCTATTTATCTCTCCACCCTGGATACTCCCTGCCTCATTCCTGATGAAGGGCTTTTGCCCAAAATGTCAATTTTCCTGCTCCTCAGATGCTGCCTGACCTGCTGTGCTTTTCCAGCACCACTCTGATCTAGACTCTGATCCCCAGCATCTGCAGTCCTCATTTTCGTCTAAAGGCCTGAATGACCTGCTTTCATGCTTCATCCTCCATCTAAACCAAGTTAAATAAAATTACTTCCATTACCCATTCAGTCATTGCATTCTGGTTGCTAACAATTCACAGAGCGAATAAATTCTCCTCATCTCTGCACCAGTTCTTTTGTCAAATATCTTAAATTTGGTGTTATAGGGTCATGGAGTCATACAACATAGAAATAGACCCTTTGGCCCAACCAATTCACATCGAACATAATCCCAAACTAAACTAGTCCCACCTGTCTGCTCCTGTCCCATGTTCCCTAAACCTTTCTGAATCATGTATCTGTCAAATGTTGTAATTGTACCTGCAATCACCACTTCCTCAGAAAGTTCAATCCACATGCAAACCACCCTATGTATAAAATAGTTGCCCCACATGTCTTTTTTAAATCTCTCTCCCCTCACCTTAAAAATGGGCCCCCGAGTCTTTAAATCCCCCATCTATGCCTCTCATAATTGTATAAACCTCTATGTGGTCATCTCTGAACCTCCTACACGCCAGTGAAAAATGTCCTCCAGCCTTTCTTTATAACTCAGACATCGCATACCTGGCAACATGCTGGTAAATCTTTTCTGAACTCTGTCCAGTTTAGTAATATCTTTCCTATAACAGGGCAACCAGAACTGGACACAGAATTCCAGAAGACACCTCACCAACATCCTGTACAACCTCAACATGACTTCCCAACTCCTATTTGCAAAGGACTGAGAAATGAAGGCAATCATGTTAGACATCTTCTTAACCACCTGTCTATATGTGATGCAAACTTCAAAGAATTTTATACCTAAACCCCACAACAAGTCTGTTCCACAACACTACCTAAGGCCCTACTATTAATTATTTCAGTCCTACCCCTGTCGTGCCAAAATGCTAGACCTCTCATTTATCCAGATTGAATTCTATCTGCCATTTTTCAGGCCATTAACCCTTATCTTAGATCTGGTGCACCAGATCACTATTGTGGCAGGATTATTGAAATTTACCCTCAGAAAACACATGGGTAATGATCCATGTGACTACTCCCCACAGTTCAGCCAAACTTTCTGCCTATGTGAAAATGAACACTCTGGCGTTTGCGCTGAGTGTATTTGTTGCACATCAAGGAGCCTTCGGCTTGCAAATTGGCATCTTTATATTCACAAGCCTCACTTGATGACTCATCTGAAGATCAAGGCTGCTTCTTTGCAGTTCCTGCAAAAACATAAATCCTGACAGAACTCGAGATAAAGGTCTGTGATTCTGCAGCCCAAGAAATGAGGCAGAACACTGCGGATGCTGACTATCTGAAATAACAACAGGAAACACTGAGCTCATTCAGGCAACATCATGGAGAGAGGAATTAGAGTTAAAAGTTCAGGATGATCGCTCTAGAAAGGCTATCAACTGTGAAAAGTGAATTCTTTAAAAATGAAACAGAATCTGACTTAGTCACTGTAAACTAGTAAATACAATTCTAAATGGACAGATCTGCAGTTGTACAATTCCCAAAATTATTAGCCTTAATTCTGGAATAAAATTGAAATGCAACTGATTAATTTTATGAATGTACAGTACCCTTTAACCACAGACATACCAGGATCTTACAGGCTCGCTGTTCACAAATGTTCTGTCCATTCATAAAATTGGCCAGACTTGTGTCACTGTTGAACAGTGCCCTACTGATCATTCATTTAAGTTTCTCTCAGTTCCATTGTCTCCATCCCTGTGTTGATCAAACAACACAACCCAGTATGAATGCACTTCACGCTTTAATTGGCTTAATTCATCCCAAATCTTACCCAGTTTTTAGATTTCCAGCAACACCCATAAAGTCGAGACATCAGAACTCAATTTATCTACTAACACTAATAAAATGCAACTAATAAACACAGTGAAAGTGGAGCTGAAATACTTCATCTGACTATCTGAAGGGACTAATTAATGAGCATAAAACAGCAACTGAGAAGTAGAAATTCAACAGTGAGACAAGAGTGCCCTCCAGTGGCAAATCATGCCTATTTAACACATTCCACAAGTTGGGGGCACCCACACACACCCTTACAGACACACACACTCCCACACTCACACATGCACCCCCGCACAGACTTAAGACACTCTGCACTCACTACACACACACATACACTTTCTCACACTCACAAACCCCAACCCAGGCAGACACACACAAACACAGACAGACAAAGAACCACATGCACACATATATTTTGTGGGGTGAATCTGTACTTTCAGGGTTACATTGCACTTTGCTCAAAAACTGCATGCATTCATGTAGAACTCTGAGCTCAAAAACTGCTTGAATTTATGTAAAACTCTGTTATCTCACTTTTTAGATTAGAATCAATCTAAACATCATGGCATAGACAGAGAACACAGGGGGCCAACACCTTCAACATATTGCCTAGTTATCACCATTGTTAACAGCTAATCCGAGAATGCAACTTTTTTAAAAAAAGGGTTTTGTGATTTACACATGAAAGAAGTGAAACTATCACTGTATTCTAACAGATGAAAGGCTTAACAGACAATCAATTTTTCAATGTATAATTTCAGTTACATCACACTAAATTTTTGCTATAAATTCTGTGTTACGATCGAGCCGTCCACTATCACCTGATGAAGGAGCGTCGCTCCAAAAGCTAGTGTGCTTCCAATTAAACCTGTTGGACTATAACCTGGTGTTGTGTGATTTTTAACTTTGCACAAGTTGGGCCGTGTGTCTCATTCGGTTAGTTAACTGCTTTCTCATTGTGTGAGAAATCACATAACACCGGGTTATAATCCAACAGGTTTATTTGAAATCACAAGCTTTCATAGCGCTGCTCCTTCATCAGATGAAATCGAGTGAAGTTCTAATTATGTGAACGGCAAATTACAGTATTCAAAAACAAGTTAATTTTTCGGCTAAGCAGTGACTAGTCATGGAACTGTACAACACAGAAACAGAGCCCTCAGTCTAACTCGTCCATGCCGACCAGATATCGTAACCTAATCTAATCCCATTTGCCAGCACTTGACCCATATCCCTCTAAGCTATTCCTCATGAAATTTGGCTGTGCTGCTGTATATTCACGGTGTTCGCAAAGTCATTACATTCCACAACAAACAGGGCTGCAAAAAGAAACACTGACCAAGCACATTAAAGCTTTTGTTGCAATTATTAACATGAATAATTCGATGAAAGGTCATGATCTGAAATGTCAAATTTGTTTCTCTCATAGACCTGCTTAATACTTCCACTGTCCTGTGTATTTATTTCTATCAGTAATCATCGAGAAGTCGAGAGTGTGATGCTGGAACAGCACAGCAGGTCAGGCAGCATCCGAGGAGCAGGAGAATCGACATTTTGGGCATAAACCCTTTATCAGGAATGAGGCTTGTGGGCCGGGGGGCTGAAAGATAAATGGGAAGGGGGTGGAGTTGAGCGGAAGGTAACTGAGAATCCGATAAGTAGATGAAGGTGAGGGAGAAAGTGATAGGTCGGAGAGGAGGGTGGAGCAGATAGATGGGAAAGGTGATGGACAGGTCAGGACGGTGGTGCCAAGTTGGAGGCTTGGGACTGGGATAATGTGGGGGGAGGGGAAATGAGAAAACTGGTGAAATCCACATTGATCCCATGTGGTTGTAGGGTCCCAAGGCAGAATATGAGACATTCTTCTTCCAAGGGTGGTGTTGGAAGCAAATATGATCGGGGCATTGATGGGACTTTTAGATAAGCAGATGAATATGCAAGGAATGAAGGGATATGGATCGAGGGCAGGCAGAAGGTATTCATTTAATTTGGTGTTATGTTGGGCCCAAAATGGTGGACCGAATCCTGTGCTGTCCTGTTCTATGTTCTATGTTCTATTAGCCAGCATGGATTCATGATGGGTTGGTCATGCCTGACAAACCTCATTGAGTTTTATATGAAGTGGTGACTAGGATGGTGGACAGGGGAATGTGTATGAGCTTCCAGAATGCATTTGATAAAGTTTCACATAAGACACTGTTAACTAAGGTCAAAATCCCTGGAATTGAGGGGAAAATAGCTACTTGCTGGGAAATTGGTTAAGTGGCAGGCAACAGAACGTACAGTCTATGAATGACAGATGTTACACTGTGCCCTGTGGTGTTGCACAAAGAGATCTGTCAGTGCCTCCATTATTCGCATTATTTATCAATGATGTGGAGTTGCCAGTGTTGGATTGGGGTGGACAAAGTTACAAATCACAAAACACCAGGTTATAGTCCAACAGGTTTATTTGGAAGCAATAGCTTTTGGAGCACTGCTCCTTCATCAGGCATTTGTGGAGTATAAGATCATAAGACGCAGAATTTATAGCAAAAGTTTACAGTGTGATGCAACTGAAATGATATATTGATAAAGACCTGGATTGTTTGTTAAGTCTCTCATCTTTTAGAATGACCATGTTTCAGTTCCTTCACATGTAAATCCCAGAACTTTTTGTAAAGTTATATTCTTATATTCTCAAGTGAACTTTAACCATAGGTGCCAAGTCAGTTCAGATAATACGTTGAAGGTGTGAGGTGCCCTGTGTGAGGCTGTCTGTGCCCCAGTGTTCAGACTAATTCTATTTCTACAAAAAGGATTTACAGAATCTCACATGGATTCATGAATAAGCAGCCTCTGAAGGCTAGTGCTTCCAAATAAAAAAAAGCTGGAGTATAACCTGGTGTTGTGCGATTTTTAACTTTATTTATTAATGACTTAGGTAATGGTATAGGACTTCATATAGGTAGGCTGCATGTAGATGGTAGCATAAAATTACAAAGCAATGTTGATAGACTAAATGAATGAGCACAACTGTGGCAGGTGGAGTTGAATGTAAGAAAGTGTAAGGTTATCCATTTTGGACTGTAACAGGATTGATTGGTGTACCTCCTATGAAGTTAAATATAGCGGTCGTGCACATGGGAATTCAGGAGCATAGATCTTTAAAATATCATGAATAGCTGAATAAAATAATCAAGAAAACTAATGGAATTCTGGCCTTTATATCTCGAGGACTAGAATGCAAGGATTCAGAAATTAAATTGCTATATTACATAAGCCTGGCTAGACCCCACTAGGAGTACTGAGAGTAGATCTGGGTACCCCATCTTGGAAAGTATATATTAGCCTTGGAAAGAGTACAATGTAGATTTAGAAAAAATTGTACCGGGACTTCAGGGGTTAAGATGTGAAGAGATGTTAGACAAATTAGACCTTTATTTTACAGAATTTAGAAGATTATAGGGTGATCTGATCAAGGTGCTTGAGATATTAACAGGAAAGGGCAGGGTAGATATAGTTTAACTGTTTGGGGTTTCTAGAACGAGCAGGCATAGTCTGAGAATTAAGGGTGAACTATTCAGAAGAGATATTTGGAAGCAATTGTGCACACAAAGGGTGTGAGATTTAGGAAATCTCTCCTACAAATAGCAGTTGATTCTGGATCAGTTATTAATTTTAAATCTGAGAGAGATAATTTTATGTTAAGTAGAGGTATTAAGGGTTATGGTCCAAATACTGGTTTACAAAGTTAGGTGGCGTATCAGCCATAATCTCGTTGAACAATGGAACAGGCTTGAGGGGCTACAAAAAAACAGAAGTTACTGGAAGAGCTCAGCAGGTATGGCAGCATCTGTGAAGATAAATCAGAGTTTCGGGTCCAGTGACCCTTCCGCAGAACCGGGTTAAATACCTCTTCCTGTACCAGTGTTCCTAACCATAGAGGAACCTTGGAGTTAGGAAATACATGAAGAGAAGTTCAGAATATGTTGACTAGCCATATAAACCTAGTGGCTACCAAAGTAGGTCAGAGGCAAGGAGTCCTGAAGTGGGTAACTCACCTTCTGACTCTCCAAAGTCTGTGCACCATCTTGAAGGCACTAGGCAGGAGTGTGATGGAATACTTCTCATTTGCCTGGATGGGTGCAGTTCCAACAACAACATTCAAGAAGTTTCACAGCATCTAGGACAAAACATTGATTGGCACCAGATGTGCACACATCCACTCCTTCCATTACCAATATCAGCAGTGTGTATCATCTCCAGAATGCAATGCAGAAATTCACTGAAGTTCCTGTGACAGCACCTTCCAAACCCACAACCACTTCCATCTAGAAGGACAAGAGCAGCAGATACATCGGAACCCCACTCCCTGCAAGTTCCCCTCCAAGGTAAAAACAAGGACTGCAGATGCTGGTAACCAGATTCTATATTTGAGTGGTGCTGGAAAAGCACAGCAGTTCAGGCAGCATCCGAGGAGCAGGAAAATCAACGTTTCAGGCAAAAGCCCTTCATCAGGAATAGAGGCAGATATCTCTCCACCCTGCAGGCACTCTGCCTCTATTCCTGATGAAGGGCTTTTGCCCGAAACGTCGATTTTCCTGCTCTTCAGGATGCTGCCTGAACTGCTGTGCTTTTCCAGCACCACTCAAAGCTAGAATCAAGTTCCCCTCCAAGCCACTCACTATCCTCACCTGGAAATATATCGCTATTTATTCAGTGTCTATTCCAGCACAGCACATTTCCTACAACCCATAGACTGTAGTAGTTCAAGAAGACAGCTCACCACCACCTTCTCAAGGGTCCCTTCTCAACTAGGGATGGGTAATAAATACCTGTTTACCTGGGTCCAGCCAGTGATGCCCACAATTGATGAATGAATTTCGAAATTAGCATCTTTGTTCGTTCCACTCTACAATCCTTCACCTTGCAGACTGAATATTTCAGGAGTTCATCAAATTCCTGTCTCAAAGCTGCAATTGACTTTTCCACCATCACACCCTTGTAGAGTGCATTCCCTTTCCCAAACATCACATCCTTGGAGAGTGCATTCCCTTTCCCAAACACTCACTGATTAAAGATTGGGCAGAAAACTGAAAAGAACTCCCTCTGCTCTTGTACAAAGGTCCCATCACAGGATCTTTAACAACTGTCTGAGATGGTGGAGGGTGGAATTTTACAAGGGAGGGCAGATTGTTCACCCAACCTCCAACCCCAGCAGCACAGATGAAATATTGGCAGTGAGCACGCTGGACTGAATGCGTTTCCCCAGTGTCAGGAATTGCTGTAGGTGGCCAGATTGATGGAAAAAAGAGACAAATTCATCTCACTTGAAGGATGTCCTGTTGCCTGTTGCTATCATCCAATCTGATCGCTTGGATTGCGTGGGTGGCTATCTGTTTGACAGGAACTACCCCTCACCCCAATCCACCATAAATACAAAATGACCACCCTTAGAGTCATAGAGTCATATTGTGTGGAAGCAGACCCTTCAGTCCCACTTACCCAGAAACTCGGCTACTTCATTTGCTGTTGTTGGATATTTTCCTGTGCACAAGTGATCAACTGCGAGTAGCCGTTTTCACTGTGGATATGTTTGAGAAATAGTTGCTTAAGACAATGTCCTGCCTTTATATAGCACCTTTCATAACTTACGATATTTACTGTAGCCAAAAGTTCTAAAGTGTAGTCTGTGTGGTAATGTGTGGTAATCTCAACCTGCAACTAGCAAGAGAGGTAGCCAGATGGTCTATTGTGGATGACAGACAAATATTGATGAGGTCAACAGGAGAGTTCCTTCTCTTCTTCTACAAATAATGGTTAGTAAAAGAAGAGCTTAACATCAATATGCTATGGCACAGAAACTGTTTATTTTTATCAGTTCACACAGCAACATTGTTTGCTTTTTGATATTTATTGAGGGATAAACATTGGCCGGGATACCAGCCTTGCCTTCCTCTTCCCCAAGATAACGCTTGGGAAATCTTTTGTGAGGCCAAGAGAGAGGAGGCACAGTTTTAAGATGGCAGCTCCAGGAATACATTTCTTCTACAGTACTGCACTGGAGCTTCAGCCTGGATTTTTTTGCATTTAAGTTCTGGAGAACAGCTCCCAGCTTTCCAACACTGTAGCAAGAGAATTATTAACTGAGGCAGAGCTGACATGTATTGTCAGAATTCACATGACGCCAGGTTATAGTTCAACAGGTTTATTTGAAATCACAAACTTTCACTTGATGAAGGAGCAGTGCTCCGAAAGTTTGTGATTTCAAATAAACCTGTTGGACTATAACCTGTTGACGTGGGACTTTTGACTTTGTGCACCCCAGTCCAAAACCAGCACCTCCACATCATGACATTTTTATTGACAGACTAGAGGGACGGAATGGCCTCCTCTTGCTCCTGTGTTCTTATAGTACCCTTTTTTCCAAGACACAATACAGTAAATAGTTATAAAGTTATGGAGTCATAGAAATGTACAGCACAGAAACAGATCCTTTGGTCCAACACATCCATGCTGACAAATGTCCTAAATTAATCTAATCCCATTTGCCAGCATTTGGCCCATATCTCTCCAAACACTTCCTATTCATTTACCCATCCAAATGCCTTTTAAATGTTCTAATTGTACCAGCCTCCGTCATTTCCTCACGCACAACCCTCCGCATGAAAGATTTGCCCCTTTGATATCTTTCCCAATCACCTTAAACCTATGCCGTCCAGTTTTGGACACCCTGACCCTGGGGAAAAGACCTTGTCTATTTACCCTATCTATGCCCCTCATAATTTTATAAACCTCTCTAAGGTCACCCCTTAGCCTCTGACACTCCAGGTAAAACAGTCTCAGTCTATTCAGCTGCTTCCTATAGCCACATCTTTGTAAGTCTTTTCAGAACCCTTTTACAAAGTTATCACATAGTGCTGAATTCTTTTCTCTCTGCAATTTTATTGAGAACATTAACCTGTTCACACTGAACCTTTGAACTTATTCAAATAAATTTGTGGGGATTGGCACCTCAGATGGTCATGTGATTTCATAAATGGGTCACATTGACGGTCGTTGGCCAGACATCAGAGGTCAACCTCTTCACCCATCTTTGTTTGTCAGATTAACCGAGAGACAGAAATAGAGTCGACTCATGAAGCATGTTGTAATTTGTGGGCTGTGAGTTTAATGCACTTTCCCAGAGATACACACCAGACATTTAGAGTAAGCTGCAAGCGCTTTGACAAGATTGAAGTTATTATTATTAGACAGCCTTAACTTCAATATTTTGAAGGGGTGATTGAGCGGTAATGACTGTTCCCCTCATTACTACAATGATGTGTAATCCAGAAACACATTAGTTTGGACAGGCCTACGTTCATCCTCCTCGAGCAGTTATGCATGTTTATTCTTTTTTTTTTGTTTTGGTAAATGCTGATTTATACCTTTCGAAATATGACATGGCTGGTTAGTCAGCTGATAGTGACTAGATGTACCAAATGCATCTGGACTTCAGTTTCGATACCACAGCTTTGGATGGTGACATGTTCTGTCGACTCTTTGTGAAGATAGTATGGACAAACATAACCTACACATGTCGATGTACTGGTTGCAACTTTGCTCGCCATAGTTTAGATGGTAGGACAATTTTGAGACAGATGCTGATTGGTAGCAGTCAGTGTGAAAGTCTTTATGTCAAGCTTGCTTATTCTTCCTTTAAGTTGTGATATGGAGATGCGGGTGTGGGATGAGGAGGACAAAGTTAAAATTCGCACAACACGTTTACAAGCTTTCAGAGTGCTATTCCTTCATCAGGGAAATAGGGAGGATCGTGGCTTCAGGTACCAGTCCAGAAACGTGAGCACAACACCCAGACTGAACACTCGAGTGCAGCACTGAAGGAATGTGGCACTGTCAGAAACACTGTTCCTTGAACGAGACATTAAAATGAAGCCCTCACTGTTGTCTTGATCGGGCATAATGATTCCAATACACTGTTTCAAAGGAGACCACAGAAGTTCTATCCATTATCTTGAGCAATACGTTTTCCTCAGCTAACCTCACTAAAACACTTTGCAGAGAAGGATATTATTAATCTGGAGAGGGTTCAGAAATGATGTAATAGGATGTTGATGGGAATGGAGGGTTTGAGATATAAAAATAGGTTTGAGGGGCATTTTTACATTTTTATCCAGAGAGTGGTTTGTCTCTGGAATGATCTGCCTGAGGAAGTGGTGGATGTGGGTTTAAACGACATTTGAATAAGTACATGAATAGGAAAGATTTGGAAATGGGCCAAGCGCAAGCAGGTGAGACTAGTTTTACTTGGGAACATGGTCAGTGTGGACTGGTTGGATCGGAGGTTCTGTTTCATGCTGTATGATTTTATGAGTATTATGTATACTGTGATGTAAATTCCTGCATCATCTGAGGTTTTCATCTTCTCAACCTTGCCCCTCGTCTGAGGTGTGGGGACCCTCAAGTTAAACCCACCAGCTGTTTGAACAAATTTTTATTGTTTTCACCAGAGTGCCAGATGCAGAGGGACCTGATAGAAGTATTTAAAATTATATGGATTGGGGGGGTAATCTGTGGAACTCATTGTTGGAAATGGCCATGGAGGCCAATGCATGGAGTTTATCTAAGTCAAAGAGAGATAGGTTCTTGAACGGTAAGGGGATCAAGGACTACAGGCGAAGGAAGGAGAATTTGGTTGAGAAACATATCAGCCATGATTAAATGGTGAAGCAGACTCGATGGACTGAATGACCAAATGCTGCTTCTATGGTCTTATGAGTAGCTGGAGTCTTTTTTGCAGGCTGGAAATATCAAATACAAGGGCAAAGGTTTAAAGTGAGAAGGGAGTTTAGGGGCAATGCACAGGGAAACCATTTTATGTAGAAGGTGGGAGGTGTCTAGAACACACTGCCAAGGAAGTAGTGGAAGCAGATATGATAGCAACATTTTAGTGACATTTAGACTAATGCATGAACAACAGGGAATAGAGGAACAAGGATCATGTACAGGCAGAGGGGATTACTTTAGAACATCATCATGGGTTGGCACACGTATGGTGGGCTGAAAGACCTGTTCCTGTCCTGTATGATCTATGTTATAAGTTCAATAAATCATGATGTAATTGGAAAGTATAGCAGACACAAAGGGCCAAATGGATTGCTTCAGTTCCTGTAACTAACATTGTTTGTCATTTTACTTTCCTGGCTAATTCATACTCAAACAGCCTCTTTGTCCTGATCTCTAATATCCATTCTGTACTGTGCCTTCTCCAGTAAGCTTGTTTTCTCAATGTATTTATGAGCACAACATTTATCATAAGCTGCCTTTACCAGCTACTGTCTTTAATCAGATTGTGCATTTAGTGTAAGTACTTTCCTTTTGTGTCTGCGCGGTATTATGCTGACTCTGAAGAAAATGAGCCACAAACATGACAAGCTTACAGAATGAACGAGGCTGTTTGGCTAAATGGCTCCATGAGGAGTCACATTCCCAGGCAGTGAGGGATCAGAGGATCTGGTCTGCAAAATTGATGCTCATCTGGAACCTCCAGGTCCTGTAAGCAAGGTTCCTTGCTGTGACTGTGAGATTGCACGCACATCCCTGCTGAGCTGTCATCGAGATAAGTATTTGTGAAGAAATAAAGCAAACTGGTGGGGGAGGGTAGAGAAATAGATCTGAGATGAAGAGATCTGGCTGAGAAGCATGAAGCAGCACAGACATGACAGGGCAGCCATTCTCGCATCCTCTAAATTGTATAATACATCACTTGCTCGATTACAGAATCTGCCTTTACAATTTATTTTCTGATGCTCAATTATGTTAGACACGTCGATTTGTTTAGCACGTCAATGCCGTTTGTGCACTTCAGCGGATTGAGATGTATTTAAATTAAATGACCTTTTCTACTTCTCATGGCTTGCTGCAATTTTAAAACAAAGATGGCATGTTGAGATTTATAAGGAAATGCAACTGATATTGCCAAAATGTTGTCAACTGAATAGAGTCTGTGGAATTATATTGGAACTGAGAATACAGACCTGAGGTGAAAAGACAGTTAAAATCAATGATACCAAAACTCTCCATAATAAATTGCCAATAGTGGATTTTAATAAATGACTGGACAATATTCATATGCAAACGAAGCAAGGGTGATGTAAGAAAGATTTCTTTTTCTCACACAAAACAAGTTAATAGGGCATGGAATGCACTCTCTGGAAATGTGTTGTAGGCAGATTCAATGGAGAGTGTTACTGAGGCTGGAGGGTTTGAGTTGTAAGGAGAAGCTGGATAGGCTGGGACATTTAGTCCCATGGAGCGTAGCAGGATGAGCGATGACATTAGAGAGGTTAAAAAATCATGAGGGGCATAGATACAGTGAATAGCCAAGGTCTTTTCCCCAGGATAGGGTGAGTCCAAAACTAAAAGGCATAGGTTTAAGATGAGAGGGGAAACTTAAAGAAGGGACCTAAGGGGCAACTTTTTCATGCAGAGAGTCAAGTGACCCTTCCTCAGATTAGATTACTTACAGTGTGGAATTAGATTAGATTAGATTACTTACAGTGTGGAAACAGGCCCTTCGGCCCAACAAGTCCACACTAACCCGCCAAAGCGCAACCCACCCATTACCCTACATTTACCCCTTTTACCTAACACTATGGGCAATTTAGCATGGCCAATTCACTTGACATGCACGTTTTTTGGACTGTGGGAGGAAACCGGAGCGCCCAGAGGAAACCCACGCAGACACGGGGAGAATGTGCAAACTCCACACAGTCAGTCGCCTGAGTCGGGAATTGAACCCGGGTCTCTGGCACTGTGAGGCAGCAGTGCTAACCACTGTGCCACCGTGCCGCCCACCGTGCCGCCCATACGGGAATTATTAATAACCTTCAGCTGTTTTCATCCAATTTCTGATGAAGGATCACTCGAGCCGAAACAGTAACTCTAATTTTTCTCTACAGATACTGCCAGGCCCACTGAGCTTTTCCAGCAACTTCTGTTTTTGTACCATTGATAGTTCTGTTCTTGCCAATCATGCCTCCTCCGGATCCATCTTTGTTTCTCTACTTGTCCCGTTGACCCTCCCTTTACCTAGCAATGTCATTTATTTTGCCTAATCTGTGTATTCCCCCTGTATTTCTGTGGAAAATTTAACATCTCCACCTTAGAACATAGAACATAGAACAGAGAAGAGTACAGCACAGCAACTTGCCCTTCAGCCCATGATATCGTGCTGAACATGATACCAAATTAAACTAATCCTTTCTGCCTACCCTTGGTCCATATCCCTCCATTCCTTGAATATTCACATGCTTATCTGAAAGTCCCTTAAATGCCCTTATCGCATCTACCTCCACCATCACCCCTGGCATTGCGATCCAGGCTCCTAGTATTCTCGGTATAATAAAACTTGTCCCTCACATCTCCATTGAAATTTCCCCCTCTCACCTTAAATGCATGCCCCCTAATATGTGACATTGCAACTCTGGAGAAAAAAATTCTGATCGTCAACCTCTATCTATGCATCTCATAATTTTATAGACTTGTATCAAATCTTCCTCAGCCTCTGACTCCAGAAAAAACAACCCAAGTTTTTCTAGCCTCTTATTGAAGTTCACAGTTCTAATGAAAGCTTATCGTCAGTGTTTTACTTTGAGATAAAAGTGTTGTCAATGACTGCAAAGTGCTTTGAGATCTCCAGTGGTCACAAAGATCACTATATAAATGCAGGTACTTACTCTATTCAATCCAAACATTGATGTGTGCCAGTTTATTTCATTTTGGAATAAGATTAAAAATGAAGTGTGAGCTTTAGTTCCATGTCACATGAATAAACACTTAACAAACCAGAATATCTGACCTGTGGTTTGCAATTATATTAATCAGCAAGGGCATTTAAATGCACTAGCTCCTGTTTTAATGTTTTCGCTACAGCATTTGCTGTGCTCAAAAAACCAATATCTGCACTTCACATATATTAACAAAAACAGAATTTGGACTTCAAAAAGTAATTGATGAATTAACTGCCCACACAGGTTACAGTTCTTGCTTGGTGTTTTAGACACTTCAGCTTTTTTTTTATAATTTGCTCCTGATAATTTTAGGCACAAACCTTTGATGAATTGCAACTAACTTCATTAAAATGTAACCTAAATCCAAAACCATGACTATGAAAGAAAATAAAAAGAACTGCGGAGGCTGGGATTCTGAAACATAGGAGAAAGCGCTGGAGAGGGTCTGGCAGCATGTATAATGAGAAAGCAGTTGACATTTCAAGTCCAATGACCGGTAAGGTCAGTGAATTCTGAAGAAGGGTCACTGGACTCAAAACATTAACTCTGCTTTCAATCTCCTCAGATACTGACAGACCTGCTCATCTCCTCCAGTGATTACTGTTACTGTTTCAGATTTCTGTTCTTGTTCCAAAACTGCAAGACTGAAGGCTGGACTTAACAATGGGGGCAAGTTCCTCACCCTTCCCAGATGAAACATTGGTGACAAACCAACTGACTTTAGCATGGGTTGTCCTACGCAGATGTAGAAAAGGAATTCCTGAACCTAGGACACAGACAGCTAAAGGAACAAAAACTGAGCAATTAAAGTCAGAGATGCATAAAATTGAACTGAATTGAATTGGATTGAATTGAATTGAATTGAATTGAATTGAATTGAGTTGAATTCGCTTTATTGTCACACGTTCACAAATGAGTGCAGTGAAAAATTTATGTCACCACTTACAGTGCCACCTTAGGTATAAAGGTACCCAGGTATAGCGTCTTCAGTTACAGATTAATTACAGTGTAACAATGTCACCATCACACAGCACCATCTTAGGGACAGAGTACCCAGGTACAATCCTGAGTTATGAATAGAGAAATGAAGATAAAGAAATTACATTACAGCTATAATGGTATAACGGTGGATGGTGGAACGGTGGCTCAATGGTTAGCTCGGCTGCCTCACTGCACTAGGGACCTTGTTTCGATTCCAGCCTCAGGTGACTGTCTGTGTGGAGTTTGTACATTTTCCTCATGTCTGCGTGGGTTTCCTCCAGATGTTCTGTTTTCCTCCCACAGTCCAAAGATGTGCAGGTTATGTGGAATAACCATCCTAAATTGCCCAATGTGTCCAGGGATGTGTAGGTTGGGTGCATTAGTCAAGGTAATAGGGAAGTAATAGGGAAGGAGTCAGGGTGGGTTACACTTCAGAGGGTCAGTGTGGACTTGCATGGATTCTGTGATTCTGTAGGGATTCTATGATTAACTGTAGGGATGCTATGTTTCTGTAGGGATTCGAAGATTATGTTGGGATCCTATGATTCTGTACGGATTCTGTGATTCTGGAGAGATTCTCCGATTAACCGTCAGGATTCTGTGATTTAGTAGGAATTCTATGATTAACTGGGTGGATTCCATGATTCTGTGGTCATTCTTTGAAAAACACAAAGGGATTCTATGAATCTGTAGGGATTCCATGATTAATCGTAGGGATTCTATGATTTTGTCTAGATTCAATGATTCTTCAGGAATTCTGTGATGCTGTAGGGATTCTATGATTCTGTAGGGATTCTGTTATTAACCATAGGTTTTCTATGATTCTGTTGGAATTACATGATTAACCGTAGGGATTCTATGATTCTGGAGGGATTAATTGATTAACCAAAGGGATTCCATGAGTAATCCTCAGGATTCTATGATGTTGTAGGGATTCTGTGATTCTGGAGGGATTCTTTGATTTTGTCGAGATTCTCTGATTAACAGTAGGGATTCTATGATTCTATTGGAATTTCATGATTCCCTAGGAGTTCTATGATTGACCGTAGGAATTCTGTTATTCTGTAGTGATTCAATGATTAACCATAGGGATTCTATGATTTGGCAGGGATTCTATGATTAACCGTAGCGATTCTATGATTCTATAGGGATTCTATGATTCTGTAAGGATTCTGTGCAAGAGAGAGAGAGAGAGAGAAAGAAACTTACACTGCTAACTGACACAACAGTGAACCTGCACAGTTACTGCCCTATGCTGTTTGAATTCATGTATCGCTGGACATTGGAGTGCGTCTGGGAAAATTAACAAACAGGGAAATTCACAACTAATCTCGGAGAAACCTTTTTGGGAGAGGTCACAGCACAGAAACAGATAAGTGAATATTTTAAGTGTGGCCTTACAGTAAGTCTGCAGTAGTGAGCAGGGTGTATTCCTTCTTGATTATATGTTATATTGAGAACTGTCTCTTGATTAAACTTAAAAATATAAGCCATAAGTAATATTTTAACCTGGAGCAGCATTTTGTAGAGGAATAAGATGGTGCTATTTTCTGGGTCTGTAGATTGAAAGAAGCAAAAAATGGCCGTTAGTAGAGTGAGATGTTCTTCTTGTCAGACATGGGAGTTTAGGGAGAGTTTACGTGTTACTGAGGATTATATCTGCAATAAATGCTGTTGGTTGCGAATCTGATCAGATCGAATGGATCGGTTGGAGAGACAATTAGAGGCAATGAGGAATTTGCAAGAGCAAAAGGATGTGATGGATGGCAGTTATAGGAAGGGGAAAAAGTTGCAGAGAGATGGGTTAACTCCAGGAAAGGTAAGAGAGGTAGGCAGATAATGCAGGGGTCTTCTGTGGTTTTCCCCATTTCAAACAAGTATGTTGTCTTGGAAAATGTAGGGGGTGATGGATTCTCAGGGGAACGTAGCACAAACAGCCAAGTTTCTGAAATTGAGACTGGCTCTATTGCAATGAGGGGTGTGTCAGGTTCCAAGAGATCGATTGTGTTAGAGGACTCTCTAGTCTGAGGTACAGACAGACGTTTCTGTGTCCAGCAGTGAAAAATCAGAATGATATATTGCTTCCCTGGTGCCAGGATCAAGGATGTCTCAGATAGAAGGTCATTGTACACATTGGAACCAACGACATAGGAAGGGAAAAGGTTGAGATTCTGAAGGGAGATTACAGCGAGTTAGGCAGAAATTTAAAAAGGCGATTCTCAAGAGTAGTACTATATGGATTATTCCCGGTGCTATGAGCTAGTGAGGGTAGGAATAGGAGGGTAGTGCAGATGAATGCATGGCTGAGGAGCTGGTGTATCAGAGAAGGATTAATATTTTTGGATCATTGGAATCTCGTTTGGGGTAGAAGTGACCTGTACAAGAAGGATGGATTGCACCTAAATTGAAAGGGACTAATATATGGTCAGGGAGATTTGCTAGAGCTGCTCAGAGGATTTAAATTAGTACGGTGGGGGCGGGGTGGGGAGGTGGTTAAGACCGAGGGAGATAATGAGGAAAGAGATCAATCTGAGACAGGTACAGTTGAGAAGAAAAGCAAGTCAAACTGTCAGGGCAGGCAGGGACAAAACAGAGAATAAGGTAGGACTGATAAATTAAACTGCATTTATGTCAATGCAAGGGGCCTAAAAGGGAAGGCAGATGAACTCAAGGCATGGTTTGGGACATGGGACTGGGATACCATAGCAATGACAGAAACATGGCTCAGGGATGGACAGGACTGGCAGCTTAATGTTCCAGGATACAAATGCTACAGGAAGGGAGCTAAAGGGAGGCAAGAGAGGAGGGGGAGTGGCATTTTTGATAAGGGATAGCATTACAACTGTACTGAGGGAGGATATTCCCAGAAATACACCCAGGGAAGTTACTTGGGTGGAACTGAGAAATAAGAAAGGATGATAACCTCATTGGGATTGTATTATAGACCTCCTAATAGTCAGAGGGAAATTGAGAACAAAATTTGTAAGGAGATCTCAGTAATCTGTAAGATTAATAGGGTGGTTATGGTAGGGGATTTTAACATTTCAAACATAGCCTGGGACTGCCATAGTGTTAAGTGTTTAGATGGAGAGGAATTTGCTAAGTGCGTCCATGAAAATTTTTTGATTCAGTATGTGGATGTACTGACGAGAGAAGGTGCAAAACTTGACCTACTCTTGGGAAATAAGGCAGAGCAGGTGATTTAGTTGACAGTGGGGGAGCACTTTGGGGCCAGCGACCATAATTCTATTAGATTTAAAATAATGATGGAAAAGGATAGACCAGATCTAAAAGTTTAAGTTCTAAGTTGGAGAAAGGCCAATTTTGGTGGTATTAGGCAAGAATTTTTAAAAGCTGATTGGGCGCAGATGTTCGCAGATAAAGGGTCAGCTGGAAAATGTGAAGCCTTCAGAAATGAGATAATGAGAGTGCAGAGAAAGTATATTCCTGTCAGGGTGAAAGGAAAGGCTAATAGGTATAGGGAATACTGGATGACGAAAGAAATTGAAGGTTTGATTAAGAAAAAGAAGGAAATGTATGTAAGGTATAGACAGGATAGATTGAGTGACTCCTTAGAAGAGTATAAAGGCTATAGGAGTATAATTAAGAGGGAAATCAGGTGTGCAAAAAGGTGACATGAGATAGCTTTAGCAAACAGAGTTAAGGAGAATCCAAAGGGTTTTTTCAAATACATTAAGGACAAAAGGTTAACAAGGGAGAGAATAGGATCCCTCAAAGATCAGCAAGGTGGTCTTTGTGTGGAGCCACAGAAAATGGGGGGGGATACTAAATGAGTTTTTTGCATCAGTATTTACTGTGGAAAAGAACATGGAAGATATAAACTGTAGGGAAATAGATGTTGACATATTGAAAAACGTCCACATTACAGAGGAGGAAGTGCTGGATGCCTTGAAACCATCAAAGTGGATAAATCCCCAGGACGTGATCAGGTGTACCCTAGAACTCTGTGGGAAGCTAGGGAAGTGATTGCTGGGCCTCTTACTGAGATATTTGTATCATTGATAGTCACAGGTGAGGTGCCAGAAGACTGGAGGTTGGCTAACGTGATGTCACTGTTTAAGAAGGGTGGTAAGGACAAGATAGGGAACTATAGACCAATGAGCCTGATGTCCGTGGTGGGTAAGTTGTTGGAGGGAATCCTGAGGGATTGGATGTACATGTATGTGGAAAGGCAAGGATTGATTAGGGATAGTCAACATGGCTTTGTGCGTGGGAAATTATGTCTCACAAAATTGATTGAGTTTTTTTGAAGAAGTAACAAAGAGGATTGATGAGGGCAGAGCGGTAGGTGTGATCTATATGGACTTCAGTAAGGCGTTCGACAAGGTTCCCCATGGGAGACTGATTAGCAAGGTTAGATCTCATGGAATACAGGGAGAACTAACCATTTGGATACAGAACTGGCTCAAAGGTAGAAGACAGTGGGTGGTGGTGGTGGGTTGTTTTTCAGGCTGGAGGCCTGTGACCAGTGGACCGCCACAAGGATCGGTGCTAGATCCTCTACTTTTAGTCATTTATATAAATGAGATTCAATGATTTTGAATGGATTCTGTGATTCTGTCGGAACTCTATGATTCTGTAGGGATTCTATGATTCACCATAGGGATTCTACGATTCTATGATTAACCATAATGATTCCATAATTCTGTAGGGATTCCATGATTAACTGTAGGAATTCTAAGATTCTATAGGGATTCAATGATTTTGTCAGAATTCTATGAATCTGTAGGGAGTTTATAATTCTGTACAAATTTTATGGTTAACCGTCGGGAATCTATGATTCAGAAGGCATTCATAAGAAAACCATAGGGATTCTATGCTTCTGCAGTGATTCTGTGATTCTGTAGGGAATCTATGATTAATTGCAGGCATTCCAGGATTCTGTATGGACTCTATGATTCTGTCAGAAATCTGTAATTAACAGTATGGATTCTCTGATTCTATGGTGATTCTATGAATCTGGAGGGATTGTATAATTCTGTAGTGATTTTATTATTCTGTAGGAATTCCATTATTAATGGTAGGGATTCTATGATTCTGTTGGGATTCTATGATTCTGTACTGATTCCATGATTCTGGAAAGATTCTATGATTAACCATAGTGATTCTATGATTATGTAGCGATTCTATGATTCTGTAAGGATTCTATGATTAACCACAGGGAGTCTACGTTTCTGTCTGGATTCTATGATTAACGGTTGGGTTTCTATGATACTGTAGGAATTCTATCATTCTGCAGGTGTTCTATGATTCTGTAGGGATTCTATAATTGACCATTAGACTTCTATGATTCTGGAGGGATTCTGTGAGTAACCATAGGGATTCTATGATTATGTAGAGAGTCTATGATTCTCTAGGGATTCTATGATTAACTGCAGGGATTCTAAGATTCTGTAGGGATTCTATGAATAACCACAGGGAGTTTATGTTTCTGCATGAATTCTATGATTAATGGTTGGGGTTCTATGACACTGTAGAATTCTGTCATTCTGTAGCTATTCTGTCAGGATTCTATGATTAACCATTAGGATTCTATAACTCTGGAGGGATTCTGTGAACAACCGTAGGATTCTATGATGCTGCAAAGATTCTATGATTCTGGAGGAATTTGATGATTCTGTTGTGATTCTTTGATTAACTGTACAGATTCTATAGTTTTGTAGGGATTCTGTGATTAACCATAGGGATTCTACGATTCCGTAGAGATTCCATGATTAATCAAAGGGATTCTATGATTCTGTAAGGATTCTGTGATTAACCTTAACGATTCTATGATACTATAGGGAAATAATATTTCTGGAGGGATTCTATGAATTCGTAGGAAATCTACAATTAGCCAGAGGTATTCTATGATTCTGCAGGGATTCTATGATTAACCATAGGGATTCTATAATTCTGTAGAGATTCTTTGATTCTGTCAGGATTCTATGATTTTGTAGGGATTCTATGATTAACCATAGCGATCCTGTGATTCCTTACGGGTCCTATGATCCTGCATAGATTCTGTGATTCTGTCAGGATTCTATGATTAATCATATGGATCCTCTGATTCTCTAGGGTTACTGTGATTAACTTCCAGAATTCTGTAATTCTGTCAGGATTCTGTGATTAACCATAAAGATTCTATGATTCTGTAGGGATTCCAGGAGAACTGTGGGGTTTCCATGATTCCGTAGGGATTCCTTGATCAACCGTAGGGATTCTATGATTCCATAGGGATTCTATGAATAACCGTAGGAAATCTATGGTTCTGTGGGGATTCTATGATTAACTATAGTGATTCTATGATTCTGCAGGAATTCCATGATTAACCATAGGGATTCCATGACTCTGTAGGGATTCTATGATTCAGTTGGGATTCTATGATTAACCATAGTGAGTCAATGATTTACTGTCAGGGCTGTATGATTCTGTAGGGATTCTGTGATTCTTTAGAAATTCTGATTCTGGAGGGATTCTATGAATATGTAGGGATTCATGATTAATCATAGGGATCTATGATTCTGTAGGGGCTCTATGATACTGTATGGATTCTATGATTTTATAGAGATTCTATGATTCTGTAGGGAATCTATGATTTACCGTAGGTATTATGCGATTCTGCAGGGAATCTGTGATTCTGCAGGGATTCTACGATTCTGAAGGGATTCTATGCTTAACCACAGGGATTCTATGATTCTGTATGGATTCTCTAATTCCGTAGGGATTCTATGATTCTGTAAGGATTCTATCATTAACCTTAGGAATTCAATGATACTATAGGGAAATGATATTTCTGGATGGATTCAATGATTCTGTAGGAATTCTACAATAACCAGAGGGGTTCTACGATTCTGCAGAGATTCTATGATTAACCATAGGATCTCTATGATTCTGTAGGGATTCTACGATTAACTGAATGGACTCTATGATTCTGTCAGGATTCAATGATTCTGTAGGGCTTCTATGATTCTGTAGGGATTCTATGATTAACCTTAGGGATTCTATGACTCTGTAGTGATATATGCATCAGTACAGATTTTATGATTAACTGCAGGAACTCTATGATTCTGTAGGCATTCCTTGAAAAACCATAGGGATTCTATGGTTCATGGGGATTCTATGATTCAGTAGGGATTCTACGATTCCACAGGGATTCTATGATTCTGTAGGGATTCTATTTATCTGCTGGATTCAATAATTTTGCGGGATTCTGTGATTCTGTAGTGATTATATGATTAACCATGGGCATGCTACGATTCTGTAGGGATTCCATGATTCTCTCTGGATTCCATGATTTACCAGAGGGATTCTATGATTCTGCAGGTTTCTATGATTAACCATGAGGATGCTATGATTCTGCTATGATGCTATGATTATCCACAGGGATTCTGTAATTTTGTCGGGATTCTATCTCAGGAATCCATGATTAACTATAGGGATTTTATGATTTTGCAGGTTTCTCTGATTTACCAGAGAGATTCTATGATTATGTATGGGTCTTATGATTAACTGTAGAGATTCTATGATTCCATAGGAATTCTTTGATTTACAGCAGGGATTTTATGATTCTGTATGGATTCTATGCTTAACCATAGCGATTCTATGACTCTGTAGGCATTCTGTGAAAAACCATAGGGATTCTATGATTCTGTAGGAATTCTATGATTAACCGCAGGGATTCTATGATTCTGTAGGAATTCTGTGAAAAACCATAGGGATTCTATGATTCTGTATGGATTCTATGCTTAACCATAGGGATTCTATGACTCTGTAGGAATTTTGTGAAAAACCATAGGGATTCTATGATTCCTCAGGGATTCTCTGATTCTACAGGTATTCTATGTATCTGGAGGGATTCAATGATTTTGCAGGGATTCTGTGATTCTGCAAGGATTCCATGATTAACTTCAGAGATTATGATTCTGTAGGCATTCTATGAAAATCCACAGGGATTCTATGATTCTGTAGGGATTCTATGTGTCTGCAGGGATTCAATGATTTTGCAGGGATTCTGTGCTTTTGTAGGGATTCTATGATTCTGTAGGTATTACACGATTATCCGCAGGGATTCTGTGATTCTGTTGGGATTCTATGATTCTGCGGGATTGTATGATTAACCATGGGAATGCTATGATTCTGTAGGGATTACATGATTATTCTTAGGGATTCCGTGATTCTGTTGGTGTTCTATGATTCTCTCGGGATTTTATGATTAACTGTAGGGATTGTATGGTTCTGTAGGGATTCCATGATTAATCGTAGGGATTCTATGATTAACCTCAACGATTCTATGACTCTATAGGGAAATGATATTTCTGGAGGGATTCTATGAATCTGTAGGAATTCTACAATTAACCAGAGATATTCTATGATTCTGCAGGGATTCTATGATTAACCACAGGGAGTCTATGATTCTGTAAGGATTCTATGATCCTGCAGGGTTTCTATGATTTACCAGAGGCATTCTATGATTCTGGAGGAATTCTATGATTCTGTAGTGATTTTATAATTCACCACAGTGATTCTATGGTTCTGTAGGGATTCTTTGATTAACTTTAGGAATGCTACGTTTCTATAGACTCTCTGATTAACCATCGGGATTCTATGATTCTGCTGGGATTGTATGATTAACCGTAAGAATCTATGATTTACTCTCAGAGGGATTGTATGAGTTTTTTAGAAAGTCTATGATTCTAGAGGGATTCTATGAATACGTAGAGATTCTATGATTAACCATAGGGATTCTATGATTCTATAGGGATTTTAAGATTAACTGTAAGGATTCTATGAGTCCGTTAGGGATTCTATGATTCTGCAGGTTTTCTATGATTTACCTTAGGGATTCTATGATTCTGGACGGATTCTATGATTCTGTAGTGATTCAGTGATTAACCTTAGGGATCCTATGGTTCTGTAGGCATTCTATGATTAACTTTAGGGATGCTATGATTCTATAGGCATTCCCTGATTAACCATTGGGATTCTATGCTTCTGTAGGGATTCTATGATTCTGTAGGGATTCTAAGATTAACCATAGCGATTCTATGATTCTGTATGTATTCCACAAATGACTGTAGGGATTCTGTGATTCCTTACGGGTTCTATGATACTGTATAGAATCTGTGATTCTGTCAGGAATCTATGATTTTGTAGAGATTCTATGCTTACCCATAGGGATAGTTTGATTCTGTATGGATTCTATGCTTCTGTAGGGATTCTATGATTAACCTTTGGGATTTTATGATTATGGATGGTTTCTATGATTAACCCAAGGGATTCTATGATTCTGTAGGAACATTATGATTCTATAGGGATTCTACAATTAACCATAGGGATTCTATAATTCTGTATGAATTTTATGATTCTGTAGGAATTCTATGATTCTGAAAGGATTCTATGATTTCATAGGGATTCTATGGTTATACATATGATTCTATTATTCTGTAGGGAATCTATAATTCTGTAGGGATTCCATAATTCTGTAGGGATTCTAGGATTAACTGTAGAGATTTGATGATTCTGTAGGGATTCAATGATTCTGTCAGGATTCTATGATTCTGTAGGGATTCTAAGATTAACCGTAGGGATTTTATGATTAACCATAGGATGAATCACAATCAATGAAGATTAGGGACAATATTTCATCTCACTAACACTCAACACTGGAGACCTCCAGGGGTGTGTACTCATCCCCCTACTGTACTCACTGTATACCCATGACTGCATTGCCAAAAAACAGACTAATGCCAGTTACAAGTTCGCTGATGACACCATCATAGTCGGTCAAATCTCAGATGGTGATGAAACAGACTACAGACAGGAGGTGGAAGACCTGGAAAAATGGTGCACTGAGAACAACATAGCTCTCATAGCAAACCAAGGAACTCATTATTGACTTTTGGATGGATATTACACATGCACCCCTACACATTAACAGCCACAGAAGTGGAACGAGTGGAGAGTGTTGATCTCCTGGGAGTAGTCATCCACAACAAGCTTTCTTGGACTCTTCATGTGGACGTACTGGTTACAAAGGCCCAACAACATCTCTTCTTCCTCAGGCAGCTGAGGAAACTTGGCAGGACAGCGAATAAATCTGCCAACTTTTATAGGTGCACGATCGAGAGCATTCTGATTGGATGTATCACTACCTGGTATGGCAACTGTACCATTCAAGATCAGAGACAGTTACAGAGAGTGGTGACTCAGCCCGGACAATCACAAAGGCCAGCCTTCCATTCTCTAGAATCCATCTGCCAGGCCCTTTGTCAAGGACAGGCCGCCTGCATTCTCAAAGATCCATCCCAAAATCGCAATGCTTTTCTACAACCTCTACCATTGGGGAGAAGGTATAGAAGCTTGAAAACACGCATCAGCTGGTTTTGTAACAATTTCTACCCTACTGTTGTTAGAATACTGAATAGACTCACAAACTCTTAACATTCACCTGTACCTGTATTTTTGTTTTTGCCGCTGTTTACCTATTATTTATTCTCTATGCTACTTAACTGTGTTCTGCTTGTATTGCTCCAAAGACAAAGCTTTTCACTGTGCCTCTGTACATGTGACAATAAATTCAATTCAAATTCAACTCAATTCGATTCAATAGGGATTCTGTGATTCAGTCCGATTCTATGATTAACCACAGGGATTCTATGAATCTGTAGGGATTTGATGATTCTGCAGGGATTCTATGATTCCATAGGGATTCTATGATTAACCATAGGGATCTGTGATTCTGTAGGCATTTTATGATTCTGTAGGGATTCTATGATTCTGAAGGCATTCTATGATTAACTGTAGTGATTGTATGATTGTGCAGGGTTTCAATGATTAACCATGGAAATTTTATGATTCTGGAGGGACTCCATGATTAACTCTATCAACAAACCATTGACTTGGACCCGATTTACCAACCCCTGAGAAAAAGGAACAGGAAATGACATCACTAAAAAAATGACTTCACCGCTGGAAATGACACCACCAACCCAAAGAAACCCAAACATATAAATAGAAAGCAGGAATCATCAGCAATGCTTCATCTGAAGTCTCACTGAAGATGTTACCCAGTAGGGTGACGAAACATCTGAACATAAACCTTCCAGCTCAACGAGCAAACCTACATCCAGATTCTATGATCATGTAAAGATTCTTTGATTAACCATTAGGATTCTATGATTCTGTAGGGATTATGATTCTGTTGGGATTCCATGTTTCTGTAGGGATTCTATGATTCCCTAGGTATTCAATGATTAACCATAGGTCAGACAAAAAAGAGGCAATGTTTAAAAGGCAAACATCACAGTCTCTCTCCAATGGATCTCCAAAGCAGACCAGCACAGGAACTTCCACATAATCTGACCCCTGACTCCCCTAGCTCCTCACCAGGTCACTGCTTCCAATCTCTGCACAAGGCCTCTGGGATAGCGGCTCTAGGCCTACTGATTGCTGGTGGCTGGGAGTCGGAGGCTTGGAGTCGGAGCCCGGGGTAAAGTGCCTGAGGCTGAGAGTCTGAGATAACAGCAGAGGAGAAGACAACCACAGAGGGATAAAAGAAGACAAGGAAAGCAAAAGAACAGACTGAGCGTGAGATATCTGTCTTAAGTGTATTACTCTGCTGCTACCTTACTGGAAGGCTAGAACAGCAGGAGCACAGAGATCTTGGAGGAACATAACACCAGAGGATGTTTCACAGATATGTAAGGAGAGGTGGGACCACCAAAGACTTTGCAATTCAATGTGCTAGACATTCAATGACAGACACACCAAACATAGTCCCATTAATTGTCCTCATCGATCCAGAAGATTTAAGATAAACTCACAGTTCGACAAGGTTGCAAGCTTTTGAATGAAATTGAAGATATGATTGTAAGGTTTCATCAGTTACTGTCAGCAATTTGAAACCTCTGATGTTGACTAAGTACAGAAATATAGCAGATTACAGCTGTGAAGCAATGATTGCCAGCCTGAACGTATCTGCTCACTCCCTCAGGATATTGCAAAGCAGCTTGTAACTAAGAAAGTACGTTTAAAGTGTAGTTATTGTTGTAATGTTAGAATCGTTGCATGTAATTGGACACAGCAAGCTCCCACATTTGCAATATGATATTCACCAGATAACCTGTGTTTTGTTTTGGTCAAGGGATAAATATTAAACAAGACCGTTGGGCAGGGTTCTCTAAAATGACACTCTTTTATGTCTGTCTGAGAGTATGAATGGAACCTTGGTTTAACATTTTACTAGAGAAAAGCATCCTTGGCACTGTAGCACTCCTTCAGTGATGTCAGCCTGCCATTCAGGGTGAAGTCTCGGTTGTGAGGTTGGAATCAATGGTCTTGGTGAGATTGTGGCTCATAAAGTGATGTTGGTCCTCCACTTTAAGGTGCACAAGAGGAGTCATTTCCCTCTTGTGAACCTCAAAATGAGCATGTCCCATTTTCTGGCTTTACCAGATTTTCCTGCCTGAACGAGAATCACCGGTACCCAAAAACTGACATTAATTTTCATGATGAAGGGCTTTTGCCCGAAACGTCGATTTTGCTGCTCGTCGGATGCTGCCTGAATTGCTGTGCTCTTCCAGCACCACTGATCCAGAATTAATTTTCATGACCAGATGTAGATATTAAATGTTTATAGAGACTAATTTACTAGCTTAATAGCTAGGTGCTGTAACTGCACACTCTCCAGTTATCAATTTTGTGCACTCATGGTCTGAGCAACCCTTGACTCCACCTGACCTTTGACTCCTCCTAACCTTTGATTCCTCCTGGTCTGTGTCTCCACCTGACATTTGACTTTCTCTGACCTGATCCACCTGACTCGATCCAGGCAAACCCCCGACCCAGGAACAAAGAGGATCGACAATCCAACATGGAATCAGTGCTGAGGTTCCTGGGATTTTTTGAGCTTGCCTCGGAAGTTTTGTGACTCTGCATTTATACTCACCAATAGAAATATGAGCAGCCCATTAAGCCCTTTGTGTCTGTTCTGCCATTTAATGAGATTACAGCTAACCTAAAACTTGGCTTTATTTAACTGCCTTTGCTCTGTACCCATTGATATCCTCACCCAATAAAATTCCATTTACAGAGGAACCTTGATTATTCAAATGAGATGAGCTGGCATTATTTCCTTTGGATAACTGATAACTCTGCAGCTGCAACATGACCTCCCAACTTGTAGATACTCCATTCACTGATCAACACAGGCAAGCATACCAAATGCCTTCTTCACTATCCTGTCTACTAGTGATTTCACTTTCAAGGAACTATGAACCTGCATTCCAAACTCTCTTTGTTCGGTAACACTCCCCACGACCTTACCATTCAGTGTATAGATCCTGTCCTGATTTGCCTTTCCAAAATGCAGCATTTCATATTTATTTAAATTACTATTTGCCACTCCTCAGCCCATTGGCCCATCTGATCAAGATCACGATGTACTCTGAGTTATCCTTCTTCACGTCCACTACACCACCAATTTTTGTGTCATTAGCAAACTTACTAACCATATTCACATCCAAATCACTTACATAATTTGTGAAAAGCAGTGGACCCACCATCAATGCTTGTGGCACTCCACTGGTCAGAGGCCTCTAGTCTGAAAAGCAACCCTCCGCCATCACGTCTCCTACCTTTGAGCCAATTGTGTCTCCAAATGGCGAGTTCTCCCTGTATCCCATGTGATCTAACCTTGTTAACCAGTCTACTATGTGGAATCTTGTCTGATGCTTTATGAAAGATATGTAGACAGTATCCACTACTCTGCCTTCGTCAATCCTCTTCATCACTTCTTCAAAAAACTCAGTCAAGTCATTGAGAAGTGATTTCCCGATCATGACAAGCTGCTTGTGTTGCTGGAGCTGCACTCATCCAGGCAAGTAGGAAGTATTCCATCACACTTCTGACTTCTGCCACCTTGATGGTGGACAGGCTTTGGAGAATCAAGAGATTAATGTTGCAGGATTCTTAGCCTCTGTCAACGTTTGTAGCCACTGTATTTATTTGCCGTGTTCAATTTGTTTGTTGGTCAACAATAACTCCCTGGATGTTGACCGTAGGGTATTCAATGATAGTAATGCATTGAATGTCGAGGGCAGTGACTAAATCACTGGGGATGGTCATTGCCTGACACTTGTGCAACACAAGTATTACTTGCCACTGTGAACCAAGCCTGGATATTTTCTAGGTCTTGCTGCATTTATACAATAACTGCTGTAGTAGTTGAGGAGTTGTGAATTGTCTCAGACCTAGTGTAATCATCAACAAGCATCTCCAATTCTGGCCTTAAGATAAAGGGAAGGTCATTGCTAAAGCAGTTGAAGATGCTGAAGAGTAGGAAAATACCGTGAAGCAGACCTCCCAGAGCTGAGATGATTGATCGCCAATACTCTCTTTTGCCAGGTATGACTCCAACTAGAAGAACATTGCCCCGGTTCCCATTGGTTCTTGATTTGCTCGGTCTCCTTGAAGCCACATTTGGTCAAATGTGGTATTGATATCAAGGAGAAAGGGAGGACTGCAGATGCTGGAGATTGGAGTTGAAAAGTGTGGTGTTGGAGGAGACCAGTGGGTCGGGCAGCTCCCGGGGATGGGTTGGGGGGGAGCTGTTGGGGGGAGGGGAGGGGTTCGAGCGGGAAGATCAATGTTTTGGGCGTGGGCTCTTCGTCAGGAATCTGGTGGAGAAAAGGGTCCGGGGGCTAAGAGGAGCGTGGGGATGGGGCTGGGGGAGAGGTAGCTGGGAAAGCGGTGGGTGGCTGCAGGTTGGGGGCTAATGGTGGTAGGTTGGAGGTGAGAGTGGAACGGATGTGTGAAATTTGTTTTAACCAAGACTAAAATGATGACGGGACCTTACTGTGGGCATTTCTGTAGCTTAGACACAGGACCCAAACTCCTAGTCTTTTTGCTTTCATCACTTTGCTGTGAGATGGTATCAGACTTAGTCTGCAAATTCTAATTGCTGCTAATCACTTTCGTCATTGTTCATATTCTTTCAAGTGTGCGATGGTTAACACTGAGTGCAGGACTTTCACTGCTCTTTCATATTTGAGGTGAGAGTTCAATGTAGAGGATTCTGGGTAATCCAAGATGGAGGATGGGACAAGTTTCTGGCTGTAACAGGCTGCTCCTTTTTTGAGGTATTTTAGGCGTTGGAGGTGATTTACTTGAATTCCATAGCAGCAATTACCGTTTTATATGCCAACAGGTTTAATTGGAAGCACACTATCTTTAGGAGCGACGCTCCTTCATCAGGTGTTGTGTGATCTTTAACTTTGTACACCCCAGTCCAACACCGGCATCTCCAAATCATGTTTTATATGCTGTTGCATTGATTTGGAACTTCGGATGAACAAAAAGTCAAAACAACAACACTTTTAAAAGGCAGAGGAACAGACAAAGGCAGCACATGGTGAGCTCAGTGCAGGAGAGAGAGAAAGAGAGAAAAAGAAGCTCACACTGCTCCCTGACACAACAGTGAACCTGCATAGTTACTGCCTTTGCTGATTGAATTCATGTATCGCTGGACACCGGCGTGCAATTGGGAAAATAAACAAACCGTGAAATTCACAACTGATCTTGGAGGAACCTGTTTGGGAGAGGTCACAGCACAGAGACAGATATGTGAATATTTTTAGGTATGGCCTTACAGTAAGTCTGCAGTAGTGACTAGACTTACTTTTGTGATTATATGTTTTATTGAGATATATCTCTTGAATAAACTTAAAAATATAAGCTATAAGTATTAAGTTAGCCTGGAAATAAATAGACAAAGCCTCTTCCCTGGTGTGGGCGAGTCCAGAAATCAAGGGCATAGGTTTAGGATGAGAGAGGAAAGATATAAAAGAGACCTAAGGGGTAACTTTTTCACACAGAGCGGACACGTGTATGGAATGAGCTGCCAGAGGATGTGGTGGAGGCTGGTGCAATTGCAACACTTAAGAGGCATTTGGATGGGTATATGAATAGGAAGGGTTTGGAGGGATATGGGCCGGGTGTTGGCAGGTGGGACTAGATTGGGTTGGGACATCTGGTCGGCATGGACGGGTTGGACCGAAGGTTTTGTTTCCGTGCTGTACATTCAGAGCAATTGATACTTTTATTGTTCTGACTTAAAACAATAAAATATTGATTTTACTGTTGGAATTAAGTTTTTGTCTTCTTGTAGAGCATCTAATGGATACATCAAATGAAATTTCTGCTTTAGTAATCATCCCAAGACCATTCAGGTATTGTTTCTTTTAATAGATAGAGGTATGAATTATTTCTGAGTCTTACTGGGTGAGTTTGTGTTGCAAAATTCCAATCTCCCTTCCTGGATCTTGCCTGTAACTGTACTCATTTCATCACATGGTGTTGGCAATTAACATGGTTGTTAAAGTACTGAACTATAATCAAAGGTGTTTCTTAATTCAAATCAGTAGAAAGGGAAATTAAACAGAATGAGAATGTGGCACAGCATGTTTCCTGGGTTTTTATAGGATTAGCTTATAGATATTAAAATATCAGAATGGAAATTATTTGCAATAATGTGCATTGTGCTGCTTGAAGCCACAAACAGGAGTTTAAACCTTGGAAAAAACAATTTTTTTTAATATGAAAATCTTTCATTGGAGTGAACTGTCTCAAGGTGCTTTACAGATTTGATATTGCAAGATGTACGACAACAAACCACATAAAGAGATATTGACACAATAAGGGTGTTGGGTAAGGATGTCAAGGGTCAAAGGTGCAGTTTATTAGGGAAATAATGAAGCAGCAAATGGTGGGAGAGAGGTGGAGAGATTTAAGCGGTGAATTCCAAAGCTTGGGCCAAGACACTGAAGGCACGGCCACTAATGCTGAGAATGCTGAAAAAGCCAAAACTTTGGAAACAATAAGCCAAATTTACAATGTGCATCAAAACAGAGTTTAAGTTAATTCTTCCCTTGTGTTTGCAAGGATTTTATTGATCAAATGGTTGTCTTGTTTTTCAAAAGCTGCAAGTTCCATCATATTTCAAAAGCAAAAGTTAGGGAGTTAGAACATAAGAAATAGGAGCAGAACGGCTCATTGCTTTCATTCTGCCATTTATTATGATCAAATCTGATCATAAGCTTCAAATCCTCTCTTCTGTGCGCTCCCCATATCCAGTGATTCATTCGGAGATCAGAACTCTGTCTGTCCCAATCTTAAATGTATTCAACAATGGAGTATCTGCAACTCTGTGGATTAGAAAATTCCAAAGATTCACAACTCTTTGAGTGAAAAAAATTCTCCTTATCTCATTCCTAACTGATTGTCTTCCGAGACTCTACCCTTACGTTCTAGATTCCTCCATGAAGAAATCTGCCAATCAGTGTCTACCCCGTTAAACTATTTCGCAATCTTATGTCTTTCTTTAAGATCACATTTATTTTTCTGAACACCACATTAGTGCCACAAGAGCTAAAAATGGGCAAGTCTCAATTTATCTCCTAGATTCCAGCCGGTTCTGAAATTCATATCCACAACCATCAAGCGATGTTGGGTAACAAATTCACATCTCACATACACAAGGGACGTGTTGAAATTATACAATCCCAGAATTATAGAGTGATACAGCATGACAACAGACTCTCCGGTCCAACTTGTCCATGCTGAACTAGATATCTTAAATTAATCTCGTCTGTTCTTTTTCCTTTATTCACTCATGGGCTGTAATGTCGCTGACTGGGCAGCATTTATTATCCGTCCCTGATTACCCAGAAGACAGTTAAGAGTCAAACACATTGCTGTCGATATGGAGTCACATGTAGGCCAGACCAGGTAAAGATGGCAGCTTCCTACCCTGGAGGACATTACTAACCCAGATAGGTTTTTCCTGACAATTAGCAATAAATTCATGGTCATCATTAATCCCCTAATTCCAAATGCTTTTTCATTCAAGTTCTACCATCTGCCATGGCAGGATTTGAATCTGGGTCACCAGAACATTACCTGGGTCTCGAGATTAACAATACCACCAGGCAACCACCTCCCCCCCAACAGTTAGCTCTCATCCCTTTAAGTCTTTCCTGTTCATGTACCAAGCAGATGCCTTTTAAATGTTGTCATTGTACCAGCTCCCACCACCTCCTCTCAGAACAAGTACCTTTACATGAGAAAAACATGGAAATAGCAGAACAACTGTTAGTGTTACTTTCAGTGCTACATTCAGTTACATTGGGCCTTAATAAAGCAATTGAGCCATTTAAATGTCATTGGGTGGTTATTCGGATTTTTGAGATAGCAGATCGAGATACAGAATAAGTCAGCTTCCAGAAGGTGACTATCTCCCAGTTGTCAGTGTCAATGTCTGCCATCTTCGTAACTCATGTGCAACAGTTTTTGTAGCCAAGGACAAGCAGTAGGTCATGACCCAGTGGTCAGTTCTTGTACAGAAGGTCTTCGGGCTAGTGGCCATCATCCATCTGATTGATGCTTGTAATCAAGCCACCACAGACATCATTGGCTTAGAGAGAGAGAGAGAGGGAGAGAGAGAGAGGGAGAGAGAGAGGGGGAGAGAGAGAGAGGGAGAGAGAGAGAGGGAGAGAGAGACATCATTGACAGAGACTGTCTGCTGGTGGAATTGACATGCTCAGAGACCTTTGAATTGGTCACTGTGTCCTGTCAAGAGATGCCAAGTGTATTCCTGAGGCTGCAAGGTGGAAACTGTTCAACCTTTTGTCTTACATTGTTCAGAACTCCTGTAGGTGGGGGTTTACTGAGGACGTGCCTTGGTAGATTCAAGCCTTGGTGTTCTCAGTCAGGTTGCTGTCATTCCGCATTCTCGACATATGAGCTGCAAGTGACAAATGCCTGATAATTGTTAAGCCTGGCTATGGGAAACGTTCAAACAACCTCCAACCTTGTATTGTCAACACTGATCAATGACAATATGGCAACATTCTGGCACTTGTCTTACTGATGTCGAGGGTCAAATCAACCTCTTTACCAGATGTGAGTGGCCTGTCCATTTGGCTCTATAGCTGTCCTGTGGAACGCAACCACCCCACCATCAGTAGAAAGCAACTCGCCAGCAAAGACTTCACTCACCGGGGATCTTGGAGATCTTTTTGTAGAATCCCTACAGTGGGGAAACAGGTCCTTTGGCTCAACAAGTCCACACTGACCCTCCGAGGAGTAACCAACCCAGACTCATTCCCCCACCCTACATTTACCCTGACTAATGCACCTAGGCTACACAACCCCTGACACTATATGGACAATTTAGCATTGCCCATTCACCTAACCTGCACATCTTTGGACTGTGGGAGGAAACCCACACAGACACAGGGAGAATGTACAAACTCCACACTGACAGTCGCCCGAGGCTGGAATCAAACCCGGATCCCTGGTGCTGTGAGGCAGCAGTGCTAACTACCGAGCCACCATGCTACCCACTTGCTTATCGACTTGTTCAAAGGTGTTATTACAAACTTAAGGTGAGTTGGGAATGAATAAATTAATTTCTGTTTTCAAGAAGGAGGTAGATATAGCCTGTGTGGTTGAAGGAATCAGGGATATTGGGTGAGAGCAGGATTAGGGTATCCAGTTCGATGGTGGCACAGTGGCTCAGTGGGTAGCACTGCTGCCTCACAGCAACAGTGTCCCAGGTTTGATTCCAGCCTCGGGCAACTGTCTGTGTGGTGTTTGCACTTTCTCCCTGTGTCTGCGTGGGTTTCCTCCGGGTGCTCTGGTTTCCTCCCACAGTCCAATGATGTGCAGGTCAAGTGAATTGGCTGTGCTAAATTGCCTAGAGTGTTAGGTGCATTAGTCAGAGGGAAATGGGTCTGGGTGGGTTACTCTTCGGGGGGTTGGTGTGGACTTGATGGGCCGAAGGGCCTGTTTCTACGCTGTAGGGAATCTAATCTAATTAGCAGAGCAGGTTTGAGGGGTCATATTTGTTTCTCTGTTTACTCCTGGAGCGAATGGGACTCGAACCGCTGGGCCCTTGGTCCAGATATAGCATACACCTGTCTTGGAGTTTGGATTGGACAGGGCTGAACAGTGAGGAGTAGGTAAGCAGACAATTCATGGAAAATCAAACAAAAAAATCTGTAGAAAGGGACAGTGACTGAAAGCCACCACTAGAGAGCAGCAATGAACTTTGCTGCAAGACAAGAAGACAATGGCTGAGCTGAGCAGAAATTTTGAGAAACTTGGTGGAACAGAAAGTGACTTCCCAGCACTGTACTGAATCTTGTACGTGAAGGTTTCTAGTTTAACAGGGCTGCTGCGTGGGAATGGGAATACTCCAGCTATGTATTGTTGGAATTATGAGGAGAGGCTAGTTGCATCGGTTTAATGTGAGATGGGAAAGATATAAAAGGGACCTAACGGGCAGATTTTTCACACAGAGGGTGGTACGTGTATGGAATGTGCTGTCAGAGGAAGTAGAGGAAGCTGGTACAATTGCAACATTTAAAAGGCATCTGGATGGGTATATAAAGGGGAAGAGTTTGGAGGGACATGGGCCAAATGCTGACACTTGGAACTAGATTAATTTAGGATATCTGATCGGCTTGGACCGAAAGGCTTGTTTTGTACTGCATATGAAAGTTAAATTATTCACCATAGTGTCAATGTGGCCACAAAAGAATGAGCTGCTTAATATAATGTTGAGATAAATAAATCTGAGCGTGTGTTGTGATACAGACAAATGGATGCCACATAGCTATTGAGGTTTGTTGTTTGAAAATGAGATTAATGATAACATTCTTACACAGGCAAGGAGATGAATGGATTAACACAGGGGCATGAGAGGGTAATTTAACCCTTGAATATATTCTGCCATTGACTGATCTAGCTGTCTTCTCACTCCGCATTGAAATAACTCCACAGCGGCTGGTATACCATCACTAAGTCACCCATTATTTACACACAAACAACCAATGACATCAGTTCTCGAGCCAAAGAGTGTGGTGCTGGAAAAGCACAGCAGGTCAGGCAGCATCTGAGGATAACAAGAGTTGATGTTTCAGGCTTAAGCCCTTCATCAGGAATTCCAACCTGCTGTGCTTTTCCAGCACCACACTCTCAGCTCAGATCTCCAGCATCTGCAGTCCTCACTTTCTCCTAATTGACTTTAGTTCTGCCTCATTCAGAGTAAGGTAATAGTATGTCTGACACTCCACCTTTTATATGTCAGCCAAGGCTCCCTGTTTGATCCAAATTAACAGCGCCAATCAGGGAACTCTTAATTTATCCAACTGGTAGACCTTGTTACAATTGCTATACATATATACCTGCCTTTCCCTACGTCTCTTCTGGATAATAAAAATTCATCCATTTCAGGGATTTGAACTCAACAATTAACCGCTCAACGTTGCCAAATTGAATTTGAATCTTATTTCACCCTTTCTGAGTCAAAGGGTTTCCTATTTAGACTCCTGTCTAATTTTTAAGCGGTGGTTTTGGTTCTGGTTTTAGAGTCCCCGAACAGTACACTTCTCTTACCCTTCTACAATCCGTCGAGAATACAACACTGGTTTGTGAAATTGCTCCATACCTTTTAACCTTTGAAGTCCAGGTATCAATTTGGCAAATCCATGCTGTTACCTCAGTTGAGGAGAATTTCGAAGCTGCATTGCTCAGAATTGATCACTGCAGTCCACACATCACCCAATCAGGCTTTGTATAGCTGAAGTATGATTTTTAACCCCTTGTGTTCCAGTCCATATAGAAATACAAGCATTTGATGTACCTTCATGTTTACATTCAGTACCTCATCTGTACCAAATTCACCTGCACCTCCACACACATCATTTACTGTATCCGTTGCACCTGATGTGGTCTCCTCTACATTGGGGAGACAGGCCGCCTACTTGTGGAACATTTCAGGGAACACCTCTGGGACACCCGCACCAAACAACCCAACCACCCCGTGGCTGAACACTTTAACTCCCCCTCCCACTCCGCCAAGGACATGCAGGTCCTTGTCCTCCTCCATCGCCAGACCCTGACCACACGACACCTGGAGGAAGAGCGCCTCATGTTCTGCCTAGGAACCCTCCAACCACATGGGATGAATGTAGATTTCTTCAGCTTCCTCATTTCCCCTCCCCCCACCTTATCCCAGTCCCAATCCCCGGATTCAGCACCGCCCTCTTGACCTGCAATCTTCTTCCCGACCTCTCCGCCCCCACCCCCTCTCCGGCCTATCACCCTCACCCTCACCTCCTTCCAAATATCGTATTCCCAGCACCCCTCCCCCAAATTCTCTCCCCCCTATCCTTTATCTCAGCCCGCTTGACACACCAGCCTCAATCCTGAAGGAGGGTTTATGCCCGAAACATTGATTCTCCTGCTCCTCGGATGCTGCCTGGCCTGCTGTGTTTTTCCAGCGCCACATTTTTCAACTACATTCAGTACCTGTTTATGAAGTTTGTATCAGCTGTATACCACAAACACATACCTGAACAGATACCTGAACACATACTTGAACACACCCAAATTAATGAATATCATGGATGACTTGAATTGACGTTCTGAAGCTAATAAATATAACAGAACAACAACAGGAATACAGTTGGTGTTAAGTGTGGCTTTCACATAGCAGCTAAGGTCGCTGTTTCGAAACCAGAAGATTTGAGCTCAAATGCACTCTGGACCTTGATGTTCGAAGGTGGTACCCTTGTAACATGGCTGAACAGGTGATTGTCAATATGTAAATCTTTTGACTATGCCTATGGCAAGGTGGTAACTGAGGAAGAGTTTCCTGGTCAGGCAGCAAATAGTGACCTAAAAGTCCCCCCTTTTGAAAGAACCCATGAGTTCTTGTTGGAGGCACTGCAGTACCTTCTTAATTGGGAACCCGGTGAAAACTCTTCCCTGCCTAACCTGGAGAAATCTGGCGTCATATTTAACAACCGAAGAAACAAATGATGGAAAACCACAGGCTTAATTTGATTTGGATATGAGGGAAAATTGTAACATTTCCAAGTTTGTAGATAACACAAAAACTTGTTGGGGAGGTAAGTTGTGAGGAGGATGCAAAAAGGATTTGGGGGATTTAGGCAGAAAGCAGGAGTGGGCAAGGGACTGGCAGATGGAATGTAATGTGGATAAGCATGAGGTTATTCATTCTGGTAGGCAAAGAGTTCAAGAGTATTTTTAAATAGTTAGAGATTGGAATGTGTCAGTGTTCAAAAAGACACAGTTGCCCTTGTTTATAAATCACTGTCAACTTGCATACAGGTGTAGAAATTAATTCAGAATACAAACTACATGTTAGCCTTTATCATAAGCGGCCTTAAGTAAGCGAGCAAAGATTTTGGGGGGTTCAAGTTTGTGATCTGGCTGGTTCGGGTATGGGATCTGAACAGATCCTCATGGATTTGGACACATTTAAACAGATTAGATTACTTACAGTGTGGAAACAGGCCCTTCGGCCCAACAAGTCCACACCGCCCCGCCAAAGCGCAACCCACCCATACCCCTACATTTACCCCTTACCTAACACTACGGGCAATTTAGCCTGGCCAATTCACCTGACCTGCACATCTTTGGACTGTGGGAGGAAACCGGAGCACCCGGAGGAAACCCACGCAGACACGGGGAGAACGTGCAAACTCCACACAGTCAGTTGCCTGAGTCGGGAATTGAACCTGGGTCTCTGCCGCTGTGAGGCAGCAGTGCTAACCACCGTGCCACTGTGCCACCCACAAATAGTTAGGGACTAATGTCCTAGATCTTAAAATAAAACTTAAGTGAGAAAAATCTGCTTAATTTCGGTTGTTTGTGGTTGGTTAAATCAAATGTGGGGGAAATGGCTTTTCACATTGCTAAAGAGGTTCTGGAGTTTGAAGATGCTTCCCAAATTTGCCACGACAGTTTAGAAAGACAGAGGAAGAATATACTTTTGTAATTAGCAAGCAGGCTATATTTGGGTTTAACTAGGAATAAGAGAAAAGCTGAAATTGTAACAGAGTATTTGGGGATACCAGAGGAACAGACAAGTGTAGCGGAGTTTTAAAACATTCAATTTAAAATTAAACAATTGGAGTTAGAAGATAAAGGAAAGAAGAGCTAGGGCAGAGAGGAAGAAAGGGAAATGAAAAGATTTGAATTATAGTTATGAGCAGAGGCAAGACAGAAAGAAAAAGAGAGAGTTTGAACTTTGGAAGTCACAAATTAAACAGGATAGTTAATGTAAAAGGATGGAAATTAATATAGAAGATAGGTTTGGTGAGGAGCAGAGTGATGATGAGTAGACCCACTGTAGCCAAAGACCTGGGAGGAATAGATACATTATGTTAAATCATTGCCAAAATTCAATGAAAAAGATGTAGAAATCTTTTTCATTTCCTTTGAGAAACTGGCTAGACAGATGAATTGGCCAGAGACCATCTGGGTAATTCAGACCAAGTTGGTAGGCAGCACTGCCATATGAGGTGTCAAGAGATTATGAAGATGTTAAACAGAGACATTTTGAGTCCCTATAAATTGGTACCAAAATCATATGGAAAATGTTTCAGAAACATAAGGAAGGAACCAAATCAGACTCAAGTCGAGTTTGAAGGAATTAAACAGAGCAACTTTGATAGACGGGTCAGAGCATTAAAGATAGAAAAAACATAGGAGGCGCTTAGAGAGATTATTCTGCTGGAGGAGTTTAAAAACTCACTTCCAGAAATGATAAGGACTTACATTGAGGGACAGAAAGTTCAAACAGTGGGAACAGCGGCAGAAATGGCGGATGAATATGCATGTGTGCCTAAATCATAATTTAGCTTCCAACAGTACTTTCATTCCATGAGGGATAGAGATTAGAAAAAAGGGAGACCCTTCAATAAAAAAAAAGTAGATCACACTGGGAACACTTTACCAGAGGTGAAAATGGAAACCCAAGAGGGTGGAAAAGAGGTGAAAGGTGTTTTCACTGTAATAGAGTGGGACACACAAAGTCACAGGGCTGTTTATTTAAGAAAGGCACTGGGAAAAAAGGATGTGTATTTTCACTACAATAAGTTGGGGCACATAAAGTCACAGTACTGGTGTTTGAAGAAATATACTTGGAGAAAGGATAAGGTAAAGGAGGCTAAACCAGTGGAATTTAGTTCAGTTAAGGAATAGTTAGTAGTTAGGGGAGAATTGTTTGACTTGTCAGTACTTCTGTTAATTTGTTCATTGTTAGGATTAAGTAAATACATTGTTTCTTTTCACTTAAAAAGTGAGTATTAGGGATTCCATTCATTCAACAACACTTTTAACAGATTACGAGGGCAAGGCGAGCTTCTCTGGGTGATTTGAGTTTAATTATTAGAAGGGAACCTCTACTCACACGTTCTCTTCCTGTTCATGTGGGTTTCTGCTGGGTGTACCACTTCCCTGCCACCCTCCAAAGGTGTGCAGGTTTGGTGAATTAACCAAGCTGCATTGCCCTGTAATGCCCTGTGTTGTGCTGGCCTAGTGGGGTAAATATGGTGTTAAGGGGATTAGGTGGGATGCTCTTCAGAGGATTAGTACAGACTTGATGGGCTGAATGGCCTCTATTGTACTGCAAGGATTTGATAATTCAACCAATCACAAATTAGTGCAAATGGGATTGGGCAGAATATTCAGGTATTGATTGAGAAGTGGTAAATGGAGGAAGAACAGAGAATAGGAGTAATGGAGTTGTTTGCAGGTTGTCAGTTTGTCATGAGTAGGATCAGTGACTGGCCCCAGTTGTTGATAAATCAATGATTCAGATGTGAGGACCAGAAGTAATATTTCCAAGTTTGCAGATGGCACAAAACTGGGCAGAAATTTGTTATAAAAATGATCCAAAGGCATTAATGTGTATTTGAGCAACAAATCTGGCAGATAGAATACAGCTGGAGAAATGTGAGGTTATCCATTTTGATCAGAAAACACAGAAACACAGATAATTTCCGGAATAGCGAGATGCTGGGAAGTGTTGAACATCTAAGGCACTTGGGTGGCTATCTTACTGAGACACTGAAAGTTCACATATGAGTGAACAATTTAGGATCCAGACTAGACCATTCCACCCATCAAGCCCACTATCCCATTCAATAAGATCATGGCTCATTTTTGATTGTGATTTTATTTATTTATTTGGCACATGTACTTAGGTCCAGTGAAAAGTTTTGGTTTGTGTGCAGTACAGGCAGATCATACCATATAGGGTGTATGAGGGTAATAGAACAGAGTGGGGAATACACTGTTATGGCTACAGAGGAGGTGCACAAACAACGAGATCAATACTAAATTTAAAATTTGAGAGATTCGTGCAGAACTTAAAAATGTGTTGCTAAAAAAGCGCAGCAGGTCAGGCAGCATCAAAGGAACAGGAGAATTAATGTTTCGGGCATAAGCCCTTCTTCAGGAATGAGATGGGTGTGCCAAGCAGGCTCAGATAAAAGGTAGGGAGGAGGGACTTGGGGGACGGGCGTTGGGAATACGATAGGTGGAAGGAGGTTAAGGTGAGGATGATAGGCCGGAGAGGGGGTGGGGGTGGAGAGGTCAGGAAGAAGATTGCAGTTCAAGAAGGCGGTGCTGAGTCTGAGGGTTGATTACTTACAGTGGGGAAACAGGCCCTTCAGCCCAACAAGTCCACCCGACCCACCGAAGCGTAACCCACCTGGACCCATTCTCCTACATTTACCCCTTCACCTAACACTACGGGCAATTCAGCATGGCCAATTCACCTGACCTGCACATTTTTTTGACTGTGGGAGGAAACCGGAGCACCCGGAGGAAACCCACGCAGACACGGGGAGAATGTGCAAACTCCACATAGACAGTCGCCTGAGGCAGGAATTGAACCCGGGTCTCTGGCGCTGTGAGGCAGCAGTGCTAACCACTGTGCCACCGTGCCGCCCACAATTGGGACTGAGAAAAGGTGGGGGGAGGGGAAATGAGAAAGCTGGAGAAATATGCATTCATCCCTTGTGGTTGGAGGGTTCCTAGGCGGAAGATGAGGTGCTCTTCCTCCAGGTATCGTGTTGCCATGGTCTGGCGATGGAGGAGGCCAAGGACCTGCATGCCCTTGGCGGAGTGGGAGGGGGAGTTAAAGTGTTCAGCCACGGGGCGGTTGGGTTGGTTGGTACGGGTGTCCCAGAGGTGTTCTCTGAAACATTCCACAAGTAGGCGGCCTGTCTCCCCAATGTAGAGGAGGCCACATCGAGTGCAGCAGATACAGTAAATGATGTGTGTGGAGGTACAGGTGAATTTCTGATGGATATGGAAGGGTCCGTGGGGCCTTAGAGGGAAGTGAGGGGGGAGAAGTGGGCGCAAGCTTTGCATTTCGTGCAGTTGCAGGAGAAGGTGCCGGGAGTGGAGGTTGGGTTGATGGGGGGTATTGATCTGACGAGGGAGTCGCAGAGGGAGTGGTCTTTCTGGAACGCTGATAGGAGTGGGGAGGGAAATATATCCTTTAGTGGGGTCTGTTTGGAGGTGGCAGAAATGTCGAAGGATGATACGATGTATCTGGAGGTTGGTGGGGTGGTAGGTGAGGACCAGTGGGGTTCTGTCCTGGTGGCGATTGGAGGGGCGGGGTTCAAGGGTGGAGGAGCGGGAAGTGGAGGAGATACGGTGGAGAGCAACGTCAACCACATCTGAGGGGAAATTGCGGTCTTTGAAGAAAGAGGCCATCTGGGTTGTTTGGTATTGGATTTGGTCCTCCTGGGAGCAGATGCGGCGAAGGCGAAGGAATTGTGAACATGGGATGGTGTTTTTACAGGGGGCAGGGTGGGAGGAGGTGTAATCTAGGTAGCTGTGGGAGTCAGTCGGTTTATAGTAAACTTCCGTGTTGAGTTGGTCGTCTGAGATAGAAATGGAGAGGCCTAGAAAGGGGAGGGAGGAGTCTGAGACAGTCCAGATAAATTTGAGGTCAGAGTGGAAGGTGTTAGTAAAGTGGATGAACTGTTCAACCTCCTCGTGGGAGCACGAGGTAGCGCTGATATAGTCATCGATGTAGTGGAAGGAAAGGTGGGGGGTGGTGCCAGTGTAGCTGCGGAAGCTGGACTGTTCCACATATCCAACGAAGAGGCAGGCATAGCTGGGGCCCATGCGGGTGCCCATGGCTACTCCTTTGGTTTGGAGGAAGTGGGAGGATTGGAAAGAGAAGTTGTTCAGAGTGAGGACCAGTTCAGTCAGTTGAAGGAGGGTGTCAGTGGAAGGGTACTGGTTGGTTCGGCGGGAAAGGAAGAAGCGGAGGGCTTTGAGGCCTTCATGATGTGGGATGGAGGTGTACAGGGACTGGATGTCCATGGTGAAGATACGGCGTTGGGGGCCAGGGAAACGAAAACCATGGAGGAGGTGGAGGGCGTGGGTGGTGTCCCAAACATAGGTGGGGAGTTCTTGGACTAAGGGGGACAGGACCGTGCCAAGGTATGCAGATGTCTGATAATAGCAAGGAAGAAGCTGTTTTTGAACCTATTGGTACGTGTGTTTAAGCTTTTGTATCTCCTGCGCAATGGAAGAGATTGGAAGAGATTATAACTGGGGCGGGTGTGGTCTTTGATGATGTTAGCCACCTTCCTGAGGAAGCGAGAAGTGTAGATGGAGTCAGTGGATGGAAGGTTGGTTTGTGTGATGGACTGGGCTGTGTTCACAACTCTCTGTAGATTCTAACAGTCCTGGCAGAGCAGTTGTCATCTCATTCCTTTTTTAATGCTTTTGTCAAGCGTCTCATGATTTTCTTGAGGTGGAAGATTATTAACGGAGATTATTGCTTATTAAGTGCCCTGTTAATGATCCAGACAGCTCATTAAGATTCAGTCTTCAATCTTACCAAATTCTCTCCTATTGTGAGAATGTGGATGGAACTCAGCGTGGGTAAGTGGGGAATTCAGCTTGCTGCTTCCTCCAAATGACTCCATATCTCTTCCAACCAAATAAAAAAACACAGCTCAATGAATCAGCACAGGCAACACTTTGAAGCTGTTCTCTCAATTGCTTGGTGCTCAATCGATTAGCCCCTGCCTGCAGGTTCTTACCTGCAAATTCTTGCCTTGTTCTTCCTTGCCTATTGGCACAGTCACTTCACCAGGAAGCTTGCCTTGTTGGTCAACAATCCAATAAAGGGACAAATATGTTGCTGTACAGCACCATGCTACATCAATCTCACACATGCACCAGGTTTCAGCAGCTTGTGCAACAAGCACAATGCAAGTGCAGCATAAAGCTGAAAAATGTGTTGCTGGAAAAGCGCAGCAGGTCAGGCAGCATCCAAGGAGCAGGAGAATCGACGTTTCGGGCATAAGCCCTTCTTCAGGAATGAGGAAGGTGTGCTAAGCAGGCTAAGGTAAAAGGTAGGGAGGAGGGACTTGGGGAGAGGCGTTGGGAATGCGATAGGTGGAAGGAGGTTAAGGTGGGGGTGATAGGCTGGAGAGGGGGTGGGGGCAGAGAGGTCAGGAAGAAGATTGCAGGTCAAGAAGGCGGTGCTGAGTCCGAGGGTTGGGACTGAGATAAGGTGGGGGGAGAGGAAATGAGGAAGCTGGAGAAATCTGCATTCATCCCTTGTTGTTGGAGGGTTCCTAGGCGGAAGATGAGGCGCTCTTCCTCCAGGCATCGTGTTGCCATGGTCTGGCGATGGAGGAGGCCAAGGACTTGCATGTCCTTGGTGGAATGGGAGGGGGAGTTGAAGTGTTAAGCCACCGGGCGGTTGGGTTGGTTGGTGCGGGTGTCCCAGAGGTGTTCTCTGAAACGTTCCGCAAGTAGGTGGCCTGTCTGCCCAATGTAGAGGAGGCCACATCGGGTGCAGCGGATGCAGTAAATGATGTGTGTGGAGGTGCAGGTGAATTTCTGATGGATATGGAAGGATCCCATGGGGCCTTGGAGGGAAGTAAGGGGGGAGGTGTGGACACAAGTTTTGCATTTCTTGCGGTTGCAGGGGAAGGTGCCGGGAGTGGAGGCTGGGTTGGTGGGGGATGTGGACCTGACCTCACTTCCCTCCAAGGCCCCAAGGGATCCTTCCATATCCATCAGAAGTTCACCTGCACCTCCACACACATCATTTACTGCATCCGCTGCACCCAATATGGCCTCCTCTACATTGGGGAGACAGGCTGCCTACTTGCGGAACGTTTCAGAGAACACCTCTGGGACACCCAGACCAACCAACCCAACCACCCTGTGGCTGAATACTTTAACTCCCGGACATGCAGGTCCTTGGCCTCCTCCATTGCCAGACCACGGCAACACGACGCCTGGAGGAAGAGCGCCTCATCTTCCACCTAGGAACCCTCCAACCACAAGAGATCAATGCAGATTTCTCCAGCTTTCTCATTTCCCCTCCCCCCACCTTTTCTCATTCCCAACCCTCGAACTCAGCACCGCCAGCTTGACCTGCAATCTTCTCCCTGACCTCTCCGCCCCCACCCCGTCTCCAGCCTATCACCCTCACCTTAACCTCCTTCCACCTATCACATTCCCAACGCCCCTCCCCCAAGTCCCTCCTCCCTACCTTTTATCTTAGCCTGCTTGGCACACCTTCCTCATTCCTGAAGAAGGGCTTATGCCCGAAACGTTGATTCTCCTGCTCCTTGGAAGCTGCCTGACCTGCTGCGCTTTTCCAGCAACACATTTTTCAGCTCTGATCTCCAGCATCTGCAGTCCTCACTTTCTCCAAGTGCAGCATAAAGCCATGTCCCAGATTGTTTGAGGAGTACTCCTCACCGTACAGTCCATAGCACCCTCCAGTCAGGAACTCCTGGCACAGGAAGATCAAGGGCAGCCTTCGACACCAGTCTGGAGGAATTGGTCATGGTCAGACTCTGAATGATCTCGTGCAAGGGGGGTCCATGCCTCTGCAGCCTGGAGAGTGGATGATGATCAGCTGTGTGTCTCCAGAGCAGGCAGTCCATGACATAGGGCTATTGCAATCAGTGAAATGTGCAGACCTTCCAGTCAGGCATCTGTACACTTCTCATCCAGAACTGTGCAGCCAGGTCACTCAGGGAGTTGAAAAGTGTGGAGCTGGAAAAGCACAGCAGGTCAGGCACAACCGAGGAGTAGGAGTGTTGACATTTCACGCATAAACCCTTCATATGCCCGAAATGTTGACTCTCCTGCTCATCGGATGCTGCTTGACCTGCTGTGCTTTTTCAGCACCACACTCTCGACTCTGACTCTGCAACTCTCAATTTCTCCCACTCAGGGATTTGGGCCACAGTCACCATGGGGACCCTGTCCTTGGAAACTAAGCAGCAAAGAGTGTGAGGGAGAACAAGGGGGCTATTTCATCAAAATGAGGTCATGGGGAGGAGTGGTGGCACTCACTCTGGAAGAACTTCATTACACACTTCGTCCTCCAGATCACGGAAACAACCAGGCTGACAACATCAGACCCCCATCTGCCAGGCTCTGGCGGCGTGCACACGTCTGCTAGTTCTACAAGAAGAGGACCATTCCACTCTGCGTTCTAACATGCTGTCCTCAGGACCTCCAGCTTATTGTTGTCGAATCGCAGTGCCATCTCCCTCTTCTGTGTAATGTTCAGATTCTGTCTGTCACTAACAAGGGCAGCATTGGAATATCAGTGTTCATCCAGGATCTGTGGCAACAAACACAGACCCCGTTACCTCTGAGACAATAGTGTCCTCCATTGACACAGTGTCCAGATGTTCTCTTTTTGATGAGTTGCTGAACTGAAGCCCTGACTGTCTGTCATCTGAAAAATACATGTCAATTTTGTAAAGTAGAGAGCTGTCCCAGGGTAGGTCTGAAGAAGAGTCACATTCAACTCAAACCATTAACTCTGTCGCTCTGTCTCTCTCTCTCTACTGATGCTGTCAGATCTGTTGAATACTTGCAGCATTTTTCTGCTCTTTCCCGAATTTCCACCATCCATAGTATTTTGCTGTTACTTCTGAGCTTTCTTGATGCCTTGATCAGTGCTCTACCTGTAGCCAGCACTTCCAAAAACAATGTTATCTTGCTTGTTATGGACACAATTGAAGGGATTTGAGACTAACATTAGATTAGGGAGAAAGTGAGGACTGCAGATGCTGGGGACCAGAGTCGAGATTTGGTGCTGGGAAAGCACATCCAGTCAGGCAGCATCCAAGGAGCAGGCGAATCAACATTTCGAACATAAGCTCTTCATCAGGAAGAGCTGATGAAGAACTTATGCTCGAAACATCAATTCTCCTGCTCCTAAGCTGCTGCCTGACTGGCTGTATTTTTCCAGCACCACACTCTCGACACGAACATTAGATCAGACAGAAACAACCTATTAGAAACAATTCATTTTAAGGCAAAGTCCTGCAAATGCTGGAAATATGAAGCAATTAATCTGCTGGGGAACTCTTCAGGAGATCTTTGAGTATGCAATAGAACACAATATTCTTTCTTTATTTTTTGGCAGTCCTCAGTTGTGCTAATTCATCCAGCACTTAGTTTGTATGCACTGAAACTATTCAGCCAATAGACCATTTGACAAATATGACAAATTGGTTTTACATGAACCAACATGTTAGCTAATTAAAACCATGATTATCAAACTCGACAGAAAGATTTTTATCTGAATAAGGTGAGTAAAGCAAAAGAAAGTAAAACACTTGAACCATAAAGCTAGCAAATTAGAGTCGTAAAACTTCCTTCCTGATGAATTAAGTGAGAAAAAAAACAGATAAAATTGCCTGTGGGAGCCAGCACTTTTACTTTATCTTTTGAAATTGCCTCACGCTTTGTTTTTCTAAAGCTATACAGTTTTCATCCTCAGAAAGACAAGGGCAAAAAAGTTCTGACATTTCCAACCCTTGTGAGGTGTCGCTGGTTGGGCCAAGCATTTATTACCCCTTGAGAAGGTGGTTGTGAGTTGCCTTCTTGAACCACTGCAGTCCATGTGTTGTAGATAGACTCACAATGCTATTATGGAGGGAATTATAGGGTATTGACCCAGCGGCAATATATTTCCAAGTCAGGAGGCTGAGTGGTTTGGAGGGAAACTTACAGTTGATGGTGTTCCCATTATTGAAGATGTAGATATTTATGGAGACCACTCCTCCAGTAATGTCAATAATTTCCAAGCATGACTTCTGTCCATAAGTCCTTACTCTCCTCCAGCTGTGTCTTGCTAGCTTTGCTCTCTGAAGACCCACTTTCTCCTTTTCCCAGCTTACATTTACACTGATTTCACATCTCTGTCACACCTTTACCACCATTATTGCAGCCTGTGTTTTTTGCTCTAGATACTCTCACAATCTTTGCCACTCTCTCCTCCCTATCTGTCATTAGCATTAAAAAAACACAATTTCTCAGTACTTTCCAGTTCTGAAGAGGGGTCATACTGGATTTCAAGTGCAGTTTCTCTCTGTTTCCATCTCCACAAAGGCTGCCAGGCCAGTTGAGTTTCTCTAACAGGTCCTGTTTTATTTTTCAGATCTCTAATGTCCGTGGTATTCTGCTTTGACTTAAGCATTAGTTCCTTATAATCCTGTCTCTCTCATGCATTTAATCAGCATCCCTTAGATGTGCCAATACTACTCCCCTCTAAAACAGCATGTGGCAAAATACCTTCCTTGTCAAAGACTCAGCTGGAAGGCTTTATTCTCCTACTCCAATGTAGTCAAGCTCCTACATCAAGGGCTCAGTACAAAATATAGGCTGAGACTTGAATACGTTACTGAGGAAGCACTGCATTGATGGAGGACCAGTACTGAGAGAACAAGGCATTGATGGAAGATCAGCATTATGGGAGCAATGCATTCATGGAGGAACAGTACTGAAGGAACACTGCATTGATGACAGATCAGTACTGAGTGAGAACTGCATTGATAAGGATCAGTACTGCGGGAGCACTGCATTGATGGGGGATCAGTACTGCGAGAGCACTGCATTGATGGGGGATCAGTACAGAGGAACCATTGCACAGGCGGAGGATCTGTACTGAGGGAACACTGCAATGATGGGGGATCAGCACTGATGGAGCACAACATTGACGGAGGAACAGCACTGTGGGGGCATGGCATTGATGGATGATCTGTATTGAGGGAGCACTACATTGATGGGCGATTGGTACAGAGGGAGCACTGCAATGATGGATGATCTCTACTGAGGGAGCAGTGCACTGATGGATGATCAGTACTGAGGGAGCACTGCATTAATAGAGGATTAAAACTGATGGAGCACTGCATTGAAGGAGGATCAGTACTGAGGGAACACGGCACTGATGGAGGATCAGCACTGAGGGAACACGGCATTAATGGAGGATCAGTACTGAGGGAACACTGCATTAATGGAGGAACAGTACTGACGGAACACTGCATTGATGGAGGAACAGTACTGAGGCAACACGGCACTGCTGGAGGATCAGTACTGAAGGAACACGGCATTGGTGAAGGATCTGTACTGAGGGAGCACTGCATTGATGCAGTATCAGTACTTTAAGAACATTGCATTGATGAGGGTTCAGTACTGAGGGAGCACTGCACTGATGCAGGATCAGTACTGCAGGAGCACTGCATTTCTGGATGATCAGTACTGAGAGATCTCTGCATTGACGGAGGATCATTATGGAGGGAACACTGCATTGATGGAGGATCAGTACTGAGGGAACACTGCATTGATGGAAGATCTCTACCAAGGGAGCACTGCATTGATTGAGTATCAGTACTGAGGGAGAACTGCATTAGAAAATAGAACATAGAACATAGAACAATACAGCACAGAACAGGCCCTTTGGCCCTCGATGTTGAGCTGACCTGTGAACTATTCTTAGCTCATTCCCCTACACTATCCCATCATCATCCATGTACTTATCCAAGGATTGTTTAAATCTCCCTAATGTGGCTGAGTTGATTACATTAGCAGGTAGGGCATTCCACGTCCTTACCACTCTCTGAGTAAAAAACCTGACTCTGACATCTGTCTTAAATCTATCACCCCTCAATTTGTAGTTATGTCTCCTTGTACAAGCTGACATCATCATCCTCGGAAAAAATATTTCACTGTCTACCCTATCTAATCCTCTGAACATCTTGAATGTCTCTATCAAATCCCCGCTTAGCCTTCTTCTTTCCAATGAGGACAGACCCAAGTCTCTCAGCCTTTCCTCATAAGACCTTCCCTCCAGACCAGGCAACATCCTGGTAAATCTCCTCTGCACCTTTTCCAATGCTTCCACATCATTCCCGAAATATGGCGACCATTGATGGGGGATCAGTACTGAGGGAGTACTGCATCGATGGAGGACTATTATTGAGGGAACACTGCAGTGATGAAGGATCAGTGCTGAGGGATCACTGCATTAATGGTGGATCGGTACTGAGGGAACACTGCATTGATGGAGGATCAGTACTGAGGGACCACTGCATTAATGGAATATCAGCACTGAGGGAACACTGCATTAATGGTGGATCAGTACTGAGGGACCACTGCATTAATGGAGGATCCGTACTGAGGGAACACTGCATTGATGGTGGATCAGTACTGAGGGACCACTGCATTAATGGTGGATCAGTACTGAGGGAACACTGCATTTATGGAGGATCAGTACTGAGGGAACACTGCATTGATGGAGGATCAGTACTGAGGGAGCACTGCAGTGATGGAGGATCAGTGCTGATAGAGCACTGCATTAATGGAGGATCAGTACTGAGGGACCACTGCATTAATAGAGGATCGGTACTGAGGGAACACTGCATTGATGGTGGATCAGTACTGAGGGACCACTGCATTAATGGTGGATCAGTACTGAGGGAACACTGCATTAATGGAGGATCAGTACTGAGGGAGTACTGCATTGATGGAGGATCAGTACTAAGGGAGCACTGCCTTGATGGGTAATCAGTTCTGAGGGCCATTGCACTGTCAGACCTATATCCATCTGATAAGATGTTGTATCAGATCCAGTTCCGCTGTGTTTTGGTATATTGACTGTGCATTAGAATATCCCATGCCCCATTCAAACAAGTGCAGTTAGTTCCACCTGGTATTTATTCCTCAATTAAGAACAATAAAGGCTGATAACATGGTTATTTATCTCAAGTCATAAAAGTTATTCATTAATCCTAATTTGTTCCAGAAGAGGACCTGAACAGCCAGCATTCTGAGAGGATAGTCCATTTAGATGTGTTAATGCTAAAATATGTGGTTGGCATATTTAGTGGCATTCTAGTAACCAGAAGCGTTGATGAGGCCTATATGGATGTTAGCAAGATTTTTGATAAGTACCTGCATGGAAACCTGGTTCAGGAAGCAAAACCCCAGTATCCAAGGCACAGTGACACATTGGATCCAGAATTGGCTGAGATGCAACTAGCAAAGTGGGATGATAGAGGGATAGCTTTGTGACTAGACATTAGATTAGATTAGATTACTTACAGTGTGGAAACAGGCCCTTCGGCCCAACAAGTCCACACCGACCCGCCACCCACCCATGCCCCCTACATTTACCCCTTACCTAACACTACGGGCAATTTAGCATGGCCAATTCACCTGACCTGCACATCTTTGGACTGTGGGAGGAAACCGGAGCACCCGGAGGAAACCCATGCAGACATGGGGAGAACGTGCAAACTCCACACAGTCAGTCGCCTGAGTCGGGAATTGAACCCAGGTCTCTGGCGCTGTGAGGCAGCAGTGCTAACCACTGTGCCACCGTGCCGCCCACATCTTTCCAGGGGGGCTCTGCAGGGCTCAGTGCTACAGTTCTTGATCTTTGTGATGTTCATAAATTATTAGGATTTAAATCTAGAGGGTATCTCAAAGAAGTTTGCGGATATCATGAAAATTGATAATAGACATTGGAATGAGAAGTATACTCATAAACTGGAAGGAGAAAGTGAGGACTGCAAATGCTGGAGATCAGAGCTGAAAATGTGTTGCTGGAAAAATGCAGCAGGTCAGGCAGCATCCAAGGAGCAGGAGAATCGACGTTTCGGGCATGAGCCCTGTGTCCAGCAACACATTTTCAACTCATAAACTGGAGGAGATTATCGACAGACTGGATAGCTGACTAGAGCAGTGGCTACTGCAATTCAACCTGGAAAAGTATGAGATAATGCACCTAAAGCGAGCTAAAAGGGATTACTTTATGAATAGATGGAGACAATAAGGTGTTGAAAATCTGCAAAATCTTGGTGTAAATATTCACAGATCCCTGAAGATAGCAGGGCAGGTAGACAAAGTGGTTAAGAGGCATATGGGATCTATACCATTATGAGTTGAATTATAGAATCCAAGAGAAAAGAGGTTATGCTAGAACTGTATAAAATGTTGCTGAGGCCACAACTGAAATGGTATGTAGTTCTAGTATCTGCATTATATAAAAGATATGATTACACTTGACAGGGTGAAGGGAAAATTTACTAGGATTCTGTCTGAGCTGAAGGCTCTGAGCTATGAGTTAAGATAGGATAGGCTATGATTGTTTTCCTTGGAGCAGTGAATGTTGAGACTGGACATGATAAACATGTATAGGATTATGAGGGGCATTTTTAGGATGGATAGGAAGGCAATTTCCCTCCAATAGTAGAGGGGTCAATAACCAAGAGGTATAGATGTAAGATAAGCGATAGAAGGTGAACAGGAGAGGTAAGGGGTTTCTTTGCTCCCAGAGAGTGGTTGGACTCTGGAATTCACTGGCTGAAAAGGTAGTTGAATCAGAAACTCTCACAACATTTAAGCAGTATTTAGATATTGCATTTTTTGGCATCCAAGAGCTAGAAAATGGGAATCGTGTTGACTGGTGTTGACATGATGGACCAACTGGACTCCTTCAATGTTGTAAGCATCTTTTAAATACAAGTTAGAACTGAAGTAAGGCATTTGGACCTCTGCTCCATCATTCAGTAAGACTGTGGCTTATCTGATTGCGAACTCATCTGCATCTTCCTGCCTGCCTGCACCCCAATAGCCTTTGAGTCATATGTTAGCCAACAATCCATCTATCTTAAAGATATTCAATCAACCACACTCTCTGGATGAGAACTCTACAAACACACAGACCTTTGAGAGGTAAAACAATCATTTCCATCTGACATGAGAGACCTTTTATTCTTCAACACTGATCTCTCACTCCAATCTGTCCCACAGGGGAACTGTGCTGCTCCTAATGTCATTGAGATGTACAGCACAGAAACAGTCCCTGCAGTCCAATCTGCCCATGCCGACCAGATATCCTAACCTAACCTAATTTGCCAGCATTTGGCCCATATCCCTCTAAATTCTTCCTATCCCTACACCAATCCAGCTGTCTTTTGAATGTTGTAATTGTATCAACCGCCACTACTTGCTCTGGCAGTTCATTCCATACACTCACCACCCTCTGTGTGAAAAAGTGTGAAAAGGTTCCTTTTGAATCTTTCCCCGCTGCCTATGCCTTCTGGTTCTGGACTCCCCCACCCAGGGAAAAGACCATGTTTATTCACCCTATCCCTGTCCTTGAAGAAAGGCAACATCTATGCTTACTAGAGATTTGATTGGAGTGATGCTGGAAAAGCACGGCAGGTCAGGCAAAAGCCCTACATCAGGAATCCGAAGCGTCGATTTTCCTGCTCCTCGGATGCTGCCTGACCTGCTGTGCTTTTCTAGCACCACTCTAATCTAGACTCTGATCTCCAGCATCTGCAGTCCTCACTTTTGCCTATATATCCTTTCTAGGTCTGCCCAACATGCAAAGCCAGTCACATATGACATATTTGTTTCATAATGCTCTCAGGGCATCAAGAGATGGGCAATTAACATACAATCATCAGTGCTTCCCACACCTCAAGGACAAATATGAACAGAAATGAAGGCTCAAGACTACAAATCTGAACAAAACCTTTCTCAAATCATTTTTCAAGCTCACATCAGGTCTTCTGAATAAGCTCAGCAATCTTCAACGAGAACAATTGAATATGCATGATCAATTATTTGTTAGAAGAGTGTAGCAGAAGCAATAATCCATTAATCATGAACTGGGTTATTTTACAGGGAATCATAGCCACAAGTTTAGAGCAGGACTGTGAGGACTGAGTTTGACTTTCATAGAATCCTGACAGAGTCGAGTGTGTGGTGCTGTAAAAGCACGGCCGGTCAGGCAGCAACCGAGGAACAGAAGAATCCATGTTTTGGGCATAAGCCCTTCACCACACTCTCGACTCTGGTCTCCAACATCCGCAATCCTCACTTTCTCAAAGAATCCCTACAGTATAGAAGCAGGGCAGTCAACCCAGTGTTCACACCGGCCCTCTGAAGTCTATCCCACTCAAGCACACCCCATCCCTGTAGCCCTACATTTTCCATGTTGAACTACCTAGCGTGCACATCCCTGAATACTACGGGTAACTTAGTATGGCCAATTCCCTGCAACCTGGACTGTGGAAGGAAAACAGAACACCAGGAGGAAACCCACACAGAAACAGGGAGAACATGCAAACTACACATCGACAGTCACCTGGGATTGGATTCAAATCCAGGTCCCTGGTGCTGTAAGGCAGCAGTGCTTACCACTGAGCCACTGTGCTGCCCAAGCTTTCTCAATCTTTGAAATATCAAAGCAACAAACTGGGTGATTGAATATGCTGAAAAGACACCTTAACGATTCAGTGTGAGATCAAGGTGTCCTGGCTAATAACCTTCCCTCGGCTAACACACCACAACAGAGTTACTGGTCATTAATCACTGTAGTACTTGCCCGAGTGTATTAACTGCAAATAGCCAGCACAGCAGCAAAATGGGTACTCTTCAAAAGTAATTTTCTAGTTAGGTTCTTTTATTCTCAAGATGAAACAGATATGTCATGTAAACATAGATTATTTGCTTTTATACTCCCGAATATCTAGACCTTTTTCAGCAAGCTGGGGTCTAAGGCACATTAATAATTTAGCCTGCAGTTTCCCTAGCAGTGTGAGCAATATCCCCACTACTGCGCAACAGCGCCCCCCCCACCCCCACCCCCCACATCAGCCATTCGGAGTGCATTCCATCACGCTGAGTAAGCATTGCACTTAATTAAGACCATAAGATGGAGAGGCAGAAATAGACCATCTCTGCAACTCTATGAGACCGGACAATCCTCAACTCCACTTTCCTGCATTTCTCCATAAACCTTGATTCATTACTGATTAAAACAAACTGTCAATTTGAGCCTTGAATATACTTAATGATTAAACTTTAGCAATCATCTGCAGTAAAGAATTCCCATTGATTCACTACTTCCAGAGACAAGAAATTCCTCCTCATCTCTGTCTTAAATGTATGACACTTAATTGTGCCCTCTAGAGTTTCCCACAAGATGAAACAATCTTTCTATATCTGCACTAAGTCTCCTAAGACTCTCAAATGCTTCAATCAAGTCACCTCTCATGGTTTCCATATGGCAATAAGCACTGGCCCAATATACTCAACCTCTTGTCATGAGACAATCCCTCCATTGCAGTTATCAGGCTAGTGAACCTTCTCTGGACTGTCTCCAATGCCAATGGATAACTGGACACCGCACAACAATTGTAAGACAGTGATGTTCCTTCCCAGTCGGGGGACACCTCAGTGGTCAAGAATATTCAGTTTCTGATCTTGGATGAGCGTCCTTCCAGGTGGGGGCCTTCAAGATACACATCAATGCAGGATCACTGAGCAGAAACTGATAGCCAAGTTCCACACTCAAGAGGATGACCTCAATCATGTTCTTGGGTTCATGTTGTGCTTCCTGTGATCGCACCATGTGGTTCTGTATCTGTAAAATCATCCTTTCGGTCCTATTTTGACACTATCTTGTGTTGATAATTTGTAAAGATCTCTCTACCTTAACTGGTTTGTACTGTTTTGGATTATTTGTTAACTTTGGTTAGACCCTTGGCATGCGATGCTTATACCTATCATGTTATTCCAGCCGTTTGGTTTATTTCCAGAACCACCTAATTTTAATATTTTTGTAATTATCTCTTTACCCCATTTAACTGAATTATAGGCTCATCCCTTCACTTGTTATTCTTAACTCTTGACTTCACTTGTTGATACTTAACTCACACCATCTGACACTCTTGATCACCTGCATAGGCCTATTATTCAGCCCGTTGACACTCCACTCACAACATCTTTTGATCTCTGTGACCATCAATTCTGACTCTGTGGCCTTCTCTTCACTCTACCTGAAGCAGGAGCAGCATTCAAAAAGCTTGTGATTTCATATAACTCTGTTGGACTATAATCTGGTGCCATGTGACTTCTGACCTTATCCATTCCAGTCCAAAACCAGGACCTCCACATCATGGCAATATTGAGTCCAAGATGGGCCAGTGAGCCGAGGAGTGGCGGACAAAGTTTAATTTAGATAAATGTGAGGTGCTGCATTTTGGAAAAGCAGATCAGGGCAAGGTACTGGGGTGTGTTTCTGAACAAAGAGACCTTGGAGTGTAGGTTCATAATTCCTTGAAAATGGATTTGCAGCTGGATAGAATAGTGAAGAGGACATTTGGTATGCTTTCCTTTATTGATCAGAGCATTGAGTAGAGGAGTTAGGAGGTCATGCTGCAGCTGTACAGGACTTCATGAGTTGACTTTTGGAATACTGTATGTAATTCTGGTCTCCCTCTGATAAGAAGGATGTTGTGAAACTTGAAAGGGTTCAGAAAAGATCTATAAGGATGTTGCCAGGTTTGGAGGGTTTGAGTTATAGGGAGAGGCTGAATAGGCTGGGGCTGTTTTCCCTGGAGTGTCAGAAGCTGAGGGGTGAATTTATAGAGGTTTATAAAATTATGAGAGGCATGGATAGCATAAATAGACAAGGTCTTTTCTCTGGGGTGGGGAGTCAAGAGCTAGAGGACGCAGGTTTAAGATGAGAGGGGAAAAAATTAAAAGGGACCTAAGGGGCAACTTTTTCGCACACAGGGTGCTGCGTATGTGGAATGAGTTGCCAGAGGAAATGGTGGAGGCTGGTACAGTAGCAGCATTTAAAAGGCATCTGGATGGATATATGAACAGGAAAGGTTTAGTGGGATATGAGCCAAATGCTGGCAAATGGGACTAGATTAATTTAGGATATCTGGTCGGCATGGACAGGTTGGATGTTGGATTGAAGGGTCTGTTTCAGTGCTGTACAACTCTATGACTGCATATTCCAGATATGGAACAGTGTATGTTTCATCAATGTTTAAAAGCTGCCTGAAAATTAAGGTGTGAAATTGAGATGAAATCGTAGAATAAGGGAAAATGGAATGAAGTGTAGAAAAAAAAGGGACAAGAAATGAGTCAAGTAGAGAAAAAGTCATTCCACTGCGTGTCACTTTTGCCAGAAGCAACACCACTCAAGATTAAACAATACAAATTTCACTTTAGAATATTGAACTAGCGTTCCAGTTTTATTACTGGTTACTGTTTAAATGAACTAAGGCTGTTTGGCAGTACATAGATTTATATTTTTTGCAGTATTTTGGTTTTATAAAATTATGAAGACGTGTGTCCACCTGGAAATGACAATTATGCATCTGCTAAAACAACTTAATTACATGATAATCGTTATCAACTCCTTTAAGAAGGGGGGATATTTACATTTGATAAGTGCCATCACGGTGCCTCAAATGTTTACTGTCAGTTTTCGCAATAAAATGTTTAGGAGCTCCAGTCATAGAGCGCATTATTTCACAGTGTTATCCACAAGATTCCTCAGCCTTTTTGCACTCTTCCTTGTGATCTCCTACAAGGCCATTGTATCTGTTCAGCATCACATCCGTTGCTTTTGTTAAAGACTATCTCTTGTGTGTAAAATATAAAAGTTGTCACAGCTGGAAAAATGTCAACAGTTTTAGCTTCCACATCAACGGCACCTTAAATGCTGCGAGAAACCAACTAGGTGTCAACTTTGATGAGTATCACAAAGGGTTCCTCTCCATGAGCTGACATATTTTCTTCCAATATTCCCTGTAGCTCACCTAATTGGCCAAGCTCCACACCTCTGTGTGCATTGTTCACACATTGCCAGGGGTAGGAATACTCACCCCTCTATGGACCATTCCTTGGCTCCAGCACCATTTTTAAAACACAGCAAGGCACCAAGTCAAGCATTACCAGCCAGGAGTGTCCCTTCACTGGAATGTAACTGGAAGGGAATCTATGAACCTTTCAGGGAACGTAAGTGGCACAGCTGCCACTTCATTGCAAACACAAGTGCACTTTCCCAAATGAATTGCTATTCAATAACTAAGCTTCAAAGCAGTGGCATAATAGCAACATCTAAAAAAAAACATTTGGATAGGTACGTGGATGGGAATAGTTTAGAGAGATATGGATCAAATGCAGGCAATTAAAACTAGCTGAGTGGGCACCATGGTCAGCATGGACCAGTTTGCGCTGAAGAGTATGTTTCCATGCTGTATTACTCAATGGCTCTATATCTCTATTAAAAAGGAAATACAAAGATAAACTGGTAATGTTCTGGGGACCTAGGTTCAAATTCCACTATGGCAGATGATGAAATTTGAATTCAATAATAAAAAAAACTAGAAATAAGAATCTAATGATGACTAAAAATCCATTGTTTATTGTTGGAAAAAAAAATCTGGTTCATTAATGCTCTTTAGGGAAGGAAACTGTTATCTTTACCTGGTCTGGTCTGGTCTAGATGTGACTCCAGATTCACACAAATATGATTGACACTTAACTGCCCTCTGATCAATAGTGTTGGGCAATAAATGTTGGCCTAGCCAGTGATGTCCACATCCCATGGATGAATAAAAACAGGTTCCTCTGCTTAGTGTATGCTATGAAATTAAAGGCGTGTACTGTACCTTTAAGATAGAGTGAATGCTGTTTTGCATTGAGAGCTTGCAAGCACCTGTCGTATGACTAGCTAGCAGTCTCAGAGTGTCCTGGAAAATTCAGAATATGTAATATTTAATTGTGAAATAGACAGCTGAGTTGATTGTTGTTTTGACAACAATTCGAATTCAACTAACCAGTTTAAATTATGCCCCAGGGTACTAAAACCCCATCGATTTTGAATTTATTATTTTTGCCAACATCAAAGCAATGAGATAATCTGATGTTGGGGGTATAAAAAAGGTCGACAGTTTGAAAGTCAGATTGAGCAACACCCATTTGAAACAACTCTGGCAAAGGTACCTTTTCATATGAAACATCATCACAGTAAAAAGGAAGAAGACAACCCAGAGAGATCTTCAGTCGGAAGAAGAAAGATGCCAAAGATGGCAGCCGCTGTGTGGTTTTGAAATTAAGTTGATGTAATTTTAATAAATGTCTTATTGGAACAGTATATTATTATAGAGTTGGAGGCAGATAATAAGCACTTAAGAGAGGGGGGCTTAGAGTTATGAATAGTTGTTGTTTAATATTCATTTTTCAGGTTAAAGAATAAATTGATATCATTTTCTTCAATTAGTGGAATTTGGGAGTTCTCTGTCATTCATATTTTAACAGCTTTTGATGCATGTTGAGCTTTTCTGAGTGTTCAGTTTAATTAAAAGAGGGATTCACCGCCTTGTCATAACAATATCTAAAACAAGGGGCAGTGTCTGAGAAATAGGGCCAGACTGTTCAAGAGAGATGTTATGAAGAATTTGTCCACATAAAGGGTGGTGGGGGTTTGGAACTCTCATCCACTATGCTGGATCAGTTGTTAATTTTAAATAGGTGATTTTTTTTTGTTAAGCAAAGGTATTAAGGGATATGGTCAAAAGGCAGGAATATGGAGTTGGGTCACAGCTCAGACATGACCTCATTGAATGGTAGAGGCTTGACTGGCTGAATGGCGTACTCCTGTTCCAATATTTCTACATTCCTATTCCTATACTCAAGCAACACAGAATACCTATAGTTCACCTCAACCCATCTTAGAACTCTACCTAATGCACTGCTACATTTTCTTCATGTCCAGTGTAACTTACAGCTTGGTAATGCTAATGTCCTGTACTGTCTCTCTCCATTGTGAGAACGATGGTTTTTATCATTGATTCCCTCTTCTCTGTAGTAATCTATGCTCTCCAATACTATATGGCCTCTTCACCACTTTATAAATTGAGTATCGTCACTTCACAATTATTGTCCCCTCTTCATCGCAGTACACTACATTGAAGCCTTCCAATTGACTGAGGCAACTTGACAGAAAGGAGGTTAGGATGGTTAGGTGGTATTTCCACTAAATCTCCAGAGAACCAGGCAATGTTCTGGGATTAAATGCAGTGGCACAGTGGTTAGCACTGCTGCCTCACAGCGCCAGGGACCCAGGTTTGATTCCACCTTTGGGCGACTGTCTGCGTGGAGTTTGCACATTCTCCCCGTGTCTGTGTGGGTTTTCTCCCACAGTCCAAAGATGTGCAGGTTAGGTGGATTGACCATGCTAAATTGCCCCATAATGTCATGGAATATGTGTAGGCTAGATGGATTAGCCATGGGAAATGCAGGGTTACATCTGCTCTTCAAAGAGTTGGTACAGACTCGGTGGGCCAAATGGCCTCTTTCTGCACTGCAGGATTCTATGATTTGATTTCTGCCCTAACTGAATAAAACAAAGTGGTCTTTGATAACACTCCTTGCTTTTTCAGTGGACTGACCATCAGGCACTCCCACTCTCCACCCCTGCCCTCTCACTGACCGATATGGACAGATAGCTCAGACTAACAACAGACCAGATTTCTGCAGACCCTGGCTGATCTCTGTTCAGCTCTTTGGCTGAATGGTACAACTCCCTGCGCTGTTTGCACTGGATCCCTGGGATGGACAGTGGCTTACTCCATGGCCTATATAGTTTCCGACTGACCATGTCCAAACACCGGGACTGACAACAGATGATGCCCTGGGATTACTGTGCTGGGACTCTCTGAGTGAAGGCTGTATCCCTGGGCCTGACTGAGGCCAATATCCCTCACTAAGTCACCCTTTATCCATATTCTATGAGTTCCACCTAGCTGACTTTGTTGCAATCATTACAACTCCCATTAGAATATGCGACATGGCCATTTGGTTAAAGCACATGCAGTGTGTTTGCCACGTATGTTATTGTCACTTGGTGAAATTGACATACCACGGTACCATACAGCAACATGTCCACCTTCTTGACTGATCATTGCTGACAACCATGTCAAGCTACCTGATTTTCTGTCTACACTGTACAGCAAACTAACACAGAAGTTCAGTGAGTCTTTAAGACCTGGATAATAGAGGAAAGCACCAATAGATAATGAATAATGCAATAAGACAAAGCAAGAACATTCAAGTCAGCACAAAATGATTGAGCACTAAGAGAGATAGAGAGTAGCTCTAAGGAAAATAAGTCAAGTTAAGAGACTAGGATCGAAAGGAGGACAGAATGTGCCAGATAAGTGCCATATCTAACTGATCACAGGCATAAAAAGTGAAATGGGAATGTTGGAATCTCAAAAGTCTGTACAAGTCAAGCCTCAAGATCTGCTAAAAATGCTACTAACAATGTCAGAAACAAAATCAGAAGTGTCTGAAAAAGCTCAGCAGGTCTGGCAGCATCTATGAAGAGTTAACATTTCAGGACTGGTGACCTCTCTTGTTCTGAGGAAGGGTTACCGGAGCTGAAATATTAACTCTGATTTCTCTCCACAGATGCTGCCAGATCTGCTGAGCTTTTCCAGCAGCTTCTGTTTTTGTTTCCGATTTCCAGCATCCGCAATTCTTTTAGTTTTTATTTACTATTAACAATGTCATCAGTGGACAAAATGGGACTGGTTTCTTGGAGGCATGGGGTGTGTGGAGTGAGACAATATCTGATTGTCTGGTCATTTTCCCAATAGACAGAAGACAAAGCAACTTGCTATCAAATGTGGTTGAAATCAAGAGCTCAGATCCTCAAATCCCCTCAGCTGTTGTGGCTGGTGAAGGGTTAATCAATCGTGGGATACATGATATATGAGTGATGTCTGACAATGGTCAACCAGTCAATCACTGAGAACCAGACAATAAAGGGTGACCCAACAAGGATTGATTGTGTAGGCTACAGATGCATGTTATGGTGATGAGCATAATCACTCATGCACTCAGAAAATAAATTGCCTGATCAGCCACTTGGAGGCCAGATTAGTGGAGGCCTGATCATCCGGTCTGAGTCTCAGACAATCCAAACAACCAATCCACTTGAGTGTTTATACTATAGAAGCACTAAATAAAGTTGCTTGTGTGAGTAAACCTGGTAGCTTTGAGTTGTACAAATAGAGTAAACATGCAAATCAGGAATAGGAGTAGCATATACTGTCCAAGAGAGATGTTGGGGACTGTTGTCTAAGGTAGAGACCTGGAGTCACCAGATTAATGCTCAGACTTCCATGTCGGAAATTGTCATTGTCTGGCAGGTGGGAGAATAGGAAATAGCATATAAACAAAGTGAGATTAGATAATATTGTCTTGATAATGCATGCAAGTGGATGCAACTAGGTCCTTTGGCATTCACGACTGTTCAAGGCTTGGTTGGAGAATTGCAGCTTTTACTTCTCCTCATTGAGATTCCCATTTCTGTCCATCTCACACTTATTCAAATGGCTCCGAAGTGCCCATTTAATTCAGGGATTGGGAAGAATTTGTCAATTGTATCCAATCCTGAGCACTGTTCTTTTTAGGAAAGAAATAGATGTTTTAGAAAGTTGCAGAGGAGATTTATGAACATGGTTTCAGGGATGAAAGATTTCAATTACCAGGATGGATTGGAGTATCCGAGGTTGTATTCCTCAGAGAACAGAAGGTTGAATGGAGAAGTACTTAAATTGGTGAGGTGTCTGCACAGGAAGAAACTGTTGCCACTGATGGGAGAGTCTAGCTCCAGTGGACACCCATGTAATGTGCTTGGCAATAAGATTGGAAAGAAACGGCACAAGAATGAGCGTTTTTAATGCAGCGAGTGGTTACAATTCAGAAAGCATTTCCTGAATAAATGGTGGATGGAAATTCAGTCACAGCTTTCAAAAAGGGAACTAGATGAACACTTGAAGCGAGAAATAAAAAGTCTGTGTGGAAACAGGAAAAGAGTGAAGGAGTGAGACCATTTAAATTGCTCAAGCAGAGAGTTGCCTCAGTCTTGATGGATTGAAGGCTCTGTTTTGTGCTGTTATTATCGTATGGTTCTTTGGGCTAATTTTGATTCATTTAAAACCCATCAATTCACACAAAATTAAAATTGGCTTCTATCATTCTAATTTCAAGAATGATACCTGAACATTTTGATCATTTACTTTATCGAATTCCATTTCCATTGGTATTTATTCACTTTATTCACTTAACTTTACTGTCTGAATGCTGATGGTATTTGTAATGCCTATATTTATTCCCTACTCCTAATACTCAAAAGTGATTGGCCCCAAAGTGGTTTAAGCTATTGGTTTATTTTCTTGTAAATGTCACCCAATTCTCAATAACCAATGCATAAAATAATTGCCTCATTTTTAAGTCAAAAAGAAGTATGTAATATTGGAGCAATAGATTGGAGAATCATGGACTGGAATTGGGTAATGTACTTACAACACTACAAATTTGATCAACAAGTTTGACATTCAATGCTTAATACTGCAATATTCATCTCCAGTCCTCCTCCAGTGATGGTCTACAATATACCTTCATCATTTTCTCTCATCTCCATCTCTCTGTAGTCTTAAATGGTAATAACACAATGTTTCATAAAAATAGGAAGCACTAGACGTACTTGGTATGTCTGGCAGTATCTAGAAAGGAAAAGCACAGTTGATGGGCTGCATTTTGTTATGGGTCTCGGGACATTAACATTGGATCCAAATGGGGTCCTGAGGTCGCACTTGCTGACAGTATAGACTGAGCTATTCCCACCAAGATGGCCTCCTGTAGTATTTCTCATTGGCAAGATGTTGGCACTAGTCCTCCTTCCTTGACTTGGTCTAAAGAGCCATTTGGTTCACAGTAACAGAGGAGCAACCATTAGCACAGTGGCTCAGTAGTTAGCACTGCTGCCTCACAGCGCCAGGGACCTGGGATCGGTTCCAGCCTCGGACGACTGTCTGTGTGAAGTTTGCACATTCTCTCTGTGTCTACGTGGGTTTCCTCTGGGGCTCCAGATTCCTCCCACAGTCCAATGATGTGCTGGTTGGGTGGATTGGCCTTGCTAAATTGCCCATAGTGTCCAGGGTGGTGCAAGGTAGGTGGGTTGGACATGGGAAATACATAGATAAGGTGGGAGGGATTGGATTCAGGTGGGACGCTCTTCCGTGGGTTGGTGTGGACATGATGGGCTGAATGGCCTGTTCCAAACACTGTCAGGATTCCATGAAATTAGTGAGTCTGAACAAGAGGAAGCTCTTGTCTTAACAGGGTGTAGTTGATTGTTTCAAAGCAACTAAACACAAGTTACATCAATTGCAATTAATTTTACTCTGTCCACAAGGAGACCTGTGGCTATAGGTCAGCACTCCTCTGACTATCTTCAAAATCCATGACCATTTCTACCCATGGGAACACCACCACCTGCATGTGCCCCTCCAAGTCAATCAATATTCTGACTTTGAATATAGTGCCATTTATTCACTGCTACTGGGTCAAAATCCTGGAATTCCTTCCTGAAGGGCATGTCGTGCCAAACAATGGCGCATGGACTGCAGCGGTTCAAGAAGGCAGCTGCCCAACACGTTCTCATGGACAATTAGGAATGGACAATAAATGCTGGCCCAGCCAGTGACTCTCTCATCCATGGATGAATATAGGAATAATGAAGCTTCTCCCAAGCCTCCTTGACACTCCTACTTCACCCTCCTAGAATCCCTAGTGTGGAAACAGGCCCTTTGGCCCAACATGTCCACAGTGACCCTCCAAAGAGTATCCCAGCAGACCCATTCCCCTATCTTACTACTCTACATTTACCCCTGACTAATGTACCTAACCAACACTATGGGCAATATAGCATTGCCAATTCACCCAACCTGCACATCTTTGGATTGTGAGGAAATCCATGCAGACACAGAGAGAACATGCAAACTCCACACAGTCAACCGAGGTCAGAATCGAGTCCGCGTCCCTAGCACTGTGAGGAAGCAATGCTAACCACTGAGTCACTGTGCCAACCCCAATCGTCAATCATCTCTTTCATTCGGACCATTAAGGGACCTTCTTGCAGTTCCTGAAAGAAGACCAAATGCCCATCAGCAATTGTGTGATGAAACTCAGCAGGTCTAGGAGCATCTGTGGGAAGAAGGCAGAACTGATGACCCGTTCATCAGTCTCCAACATCTGCAGTTCGTTGTTTTATTTTAATGCTCCAATTGTGAACCCCTGGAATACCTCGTGTGGATACCACAACAGGGTATGCAGGGCTGAAGGAGATGAATTGCCTCCTAAACATGGACAGATTGGAACATGAAACCAAGTACATGATGATGCAACTTTGAATATTCCTCTGGTGCAGGAGGATGACAGAGGCACAACATACTTTTTTTATTAATTTGTGGGAAGTCGGTGTCTCAGGCTGGGCCAGCATTTATTGCCCGTTCCTGGTTGCCCCTTGAGAAGGTGATAAGGAGTTGCTTTCATAAACCACAGCAGTCCATATGCTATAGATAGACCCACAATATTATTAGGGAGGGAATTCCAGGATTTTGACCCAGTGAAGGAGGGAATTCCAGGATTTTGACCCAGTGACAGTGAAGGAACAGTGATATATTTCCAAGGATGGTGAGTGACTTAGAGGGGAACTTGCAGGTGGTGGTGTTCTGCTGCCCTTGTCCTTCTAGATGGAAGTGATCGTGGCTTTGGAAGATGCTGTCTGAGGATCTTTGGTGAGTTACTGATCTATAGAGAAGGAGAGAGTCTGGAGTCCCGATTTCTGGGTATCTTAACTCCAGCCTGTGAGACCATTTGGGTATCCACTCCTCACAGTGTGGGTACTTACTTGCCTTGTGTGTCTGAGGAATTCTTTCTAGAATCATAGAATCCCTATAGAGCAGAAAAAGAGGTCATGCAGCCCATCAAATCTGCTGCAACTCTTCCAAGAGCGTCACACCCTATCCCCATAACTCCACATTTTCTATGGCAAACCCACCTGGCGAGCACATTCCTCGACAGTATGGACAATTTAGCATGGACAATCTGCCTAACCTGCAAACCTTTGTACTGTGGGAGGAAAGCAAAACTCCAAGAGGAAACCCATGCAGACACAGGGAGAATGTGCAAACACCACACAGACAGTCACCCAATGGTAGAGTCAAACCCAGGACCCTGACGCTGTGAAGTTGCAGTGAACCACTCACCAGGTGAATGCAGAAGGGCATTGCAAGCACATTAATATCACTGCCAGCTTGGAGTGCTTTTTAATTTGAAATTCAAAATGATTAATTGCCTCCTTTACATTTAAGTTCTTCTAATTTCTAAAATAAAGTTCCTTACTACTCTTTGTAGTTTTTAAGAATGCAATAATTTTCTTCAACAATCTATATTTTTTTACCTTTGAGAGGAGATTAGAATCCTGTGACCTCTCTTCACTTATCTACAATACATGGAGTTATTCTGGTGACGATTGCTACATCCTCTTCATTGACATGATGCTAATTTGTAACAATGTTGAAAAACATTGGCAACTGTGATTTAGAGACTACTAGAGTCGCTTCCTTAGGCTGGGCGTACAGTTACTGCAAACAGCATCTTTGATACAAAGCAATCTACCCTCGACTTCAAAGCATTGTTTCTGTGGAAATGTATATCATTATTTTCTGGTTCTGATTATTTGTCATTATATTGTATCTGTCTTTTCAATCAGTGTTAAGTCTACGTGTTCATGCTTCAATAATTCTGCGCTTTCCTTTGGGATAAATTCACAAGCCAAGAGTCCTGATGGAAAATGGTGATAGGAAGGAGCTGTTAGAGTCATAGAGCTATAGTGATGTACAGCATGGAAACAGATCCTTCGGTCCAACCCGTCCATGCCGACCAGATATCCCAACCCAATCTAGTCCCACCTGCCAGCGTCTGGCCCATATCCCTCCAAACCCTTCCTATTCATATACCCATCCAAATGCCTCTTAAATGTTGCAATTGTACCAGCCTCCACCACATCCTCTGGCAGCTCAGTCCATACACGTACCACCCTCTGCGTGAAAACGTTGCCCCTTAGGTCTTTTTTGTATCTTTCCCCTCTCATCCTAAACCTATGCCCTGTAGTTCTGGACTCCCCGACCCCAGGGAAAAGACTTTGCCTATTTATCCTATCCATGATCTTGGATGGAAATTCACAAGCTATTTGCCCATGTCTACATGAGATGTTTCCATTGAATGCTGCCCATATTGATCGTGGCTGATCAATTCCTGATACTTTGCTCTGTTTCAGAATGAATAATGACTGTTGTGTCAGCTCCATTGTTGGATCCAGGCACCGACTTAGGTATTTTTTTTTAATGCTTTTTTGGAATTTCAGAACTCATGACCAATTACAGCAACACCTTCTGATGAGAACAGGAATACCTCTCAAGCAGAATGCGATTAGTGGAGGATATTCACATAAATGTCACAAATTGTGTGCAAAATCTACCCCAGTAACTTTGGGTTTGATTGATGAAAGAATAACTAAATCATTTCCACATAAAATAGAATTATAGAATGATACAGTACTGAAGAGGCCATTTGGCACATCAAATCTGTACCGCCAAAAATATGCCATGACCTACACTAGTCCCACTTTCCCATGTAGTCCCATTGTCATGAATATTACAACACTTCATTTGATTTGATTTGATTTAATTTAATATTGTTTCATGTACCAAGAGACAGTGAAAAGTATTGTTTTGTGTGATATCCAGAAAAATGATTCCTTACTTAGTCCCGTTGTCATGAATATTATGACGCTTTATTTGATTTGATTTGATTTATTATTGTCCCATATACTGAGATACTGCAAAAAGTATAGTTTTGTGTGCTATCCAGACAAAACATTCCTTACATAGTACATCAGGGTAATAGAACAGAATACAGAATACAGTGTTACAGCTGCAGAGACAGTGGAGATAAAGATCAAATCTAACATACATGAGGTCCATTCAAAAATCTGATAGCAGTGTGGAAGAAGCTGTTCTTAAAACTATTGGAAAGTCCATATCCAAGTATTTTTTAATGGTTATGAGGTTTCCTGTCTCAACCACCTTCCCAGGCAGTGCATTGCCCTGTAAATCTCCTGCCTTTCTTATTAACATTATGTCCCATTTTTGTTGACCCTTCCTTGAGGGGAGTACTGATGCATATACTGAAGGATATGGAAACTTTCTGTCTCAAAACTGATATGCTTTCCAATAACTTTCCTGACAATGGACCCCCCCCAAATGTAGATGCCCCAATAGCAACAGAGACATGGAAGAGCAGATTGGGAGGTAGATTTTGGAAAGGTGCAGAAGTAACAGGACTGTTGTCATGGGTGACTTCAACTTCCCTCCTATTGATTGGAATCTCCTTAGTGCAAATAGTTTGGATGGAGCAGATTTTGTCAGGTGTATCCAGGAAGAATTCCTGACTCAATAGGCCAACTAGAGAGGAGGCCATATTGGATTTGGAGCTTGGCAACGAACCAGGTCAGGTGTCAAATCTCTCAGTGGGAGACCATTTTGGTGATGGTGATCACAACTCCCTGATCTTTGCTATAGTCATGGAGAGGAATAGGAGCAGGTGGTATGGGAAAGTATTTAATTGGGGGAGGGGAAATTACAATGCTACTAGACAGGAACTGGAGCATAAATTAGGAATAGATGTTCTTATGGAAATGCATGACAGAAATATGGAGGCTTTTTAGGGAGCACTTGCTGGATGGGTTTGTCCCATTGAGGTAAGAAAGGGATGGTAACGTGAAGGAACCTTGGGTGACAAGAGATGTGGAACATCTAGTCAAGAGGAAGAAGGAAGCTTACTTAAGTTGAGGAAACAAGGATCAGACAGGGCTCTAGAGGGTTACAAGGTAGCCAGGATGGACTTAGGAGAGCCAGAAGGGGGCATGAAAAAGCCTTGGCAGGCAGGATTAAGGAAAAGCCCAAGGTGTTCTACATTTATGTGAGGAAGGAGATATTGGCCAGGGTAAGGGTAGGGCAGGTCAGGGATAGTGGAGAAACTTGTGCCTGAAGTCAGAGGAGGTAGTGGTGGTCCGTAATGAATACTTTGCTTCAATATTCACTGGTAAGAGAGACCATTTTGTTTATGTGGACAGCATGAAAGAGACTGGTATGCTCAAACAGGTTGATATTAAGAAGGAGGATGTGCTGGAAATTTTGAAAAACATGAAAATAGGTAAGCCCCCTGAGCCAGACAGGAAATACCCAAGGTTGCAACAGGAAGCAAGGCAAGAGATTGCTGCACCTTAGATGATGATCTTTGCATCCTCACTGTCCACTGGAATAATGCCAAATGATTGGAGGGTGGCAAATGATATTCCTGTGTTCAAGAAAGGGAATAGAGATCCATAGATCGGGGAATTGATAGGAGGTTTTGTGGGAACGAGAGAGATACACAATTGGTGTGTTGCCTCCCAGGTGCCAGGGTTCATGACATCTCTGATTATGTTTTTAGGATCCTTGAGGGGGATAGGGAGCAGCCCAAGTCGTGGTCCACATAGGCACCAATGATATAGGTAGGAAGAAAGGTGGAGATCAAAGGCAGAAATTCAGGGAACAAGGGTGGAAGTTTAGAGCTAGGAAAAACAGAGTTGTTATCTCTGGTTTGTTGCCTGTGCCACGTGCTCGTGAAGCAAGGAACAGGGAGAGTGCGGAGCTGAACACGTGGCTGTAGGGAGGGTGCAAGAGGGAAGGTTTTCAATTCTTCAGTAATTGGAGCTCATTCTGGGGAAGGTGGGACATCTACAAACAGGATGGACTTCACTTGAACCAAAGAGGTACCAATATCCTGGGGGGTAAATTTGCTAATGCTTTTCAGGGAGGGTTTAAACTAATGCCGCAGGGAATTAAGACCTGAACTGTAGTTCCAGTATACAGGAGGTTGAGGGTAGTGATGTCAGGGATGGGTTCTCCAGGTTGAAAGAGGGCACCAATGTTGTTTTGAAATATATGTACTTCAATGCTAGGAGCACCCAGAATAAGGTGGGTGAACTTGCAGCATGGGTTGGTACCTGGGATTTTGATGTTGTGACCATTTCAGAGACATGGCTACAGGAAGGACAGGAATGGTTATTGCAGATTCCAGGATTAGATGTTACAGTAAGAAGAGCGAAGATAGTAAAAGGGAGGTGTGGCATTGTTAATCAAGGATAGTATAACAGCAGCTGAAAATGTGTTGCTGGAAAAGCGCAGCAGGTCAGGCAGCATCCAAGGAACAGGAGAATCGACTTTTCGGGCATAAGCCCTTCTTCAGGAATGGCTTATGCCCGAAACGTCGATTCTCCTGTTTCTTGGATGCTGCCTGACCTGCTGCGCTTTTCCAGCAACACATTTTCAGCTCTGATCTCCAGCATCTGCAGTCCTCACTTTCTCCTAGTATAACAGCAGCTGAGTTAACGTTTGAGGACACACCCACTGAGGTAGTTTGGGCTGAGGTTAGAAACAGGAAAGGAGCGATCACCCTGCTGGGAGTTTTCTCTCGGCCTCTGAATTGTTACAAGGGTGGAGAGGAAAGGATGGCAAAGATGATTTTTGGTAAGAGCGAGAGTAACAGGGGCTTACCTTCACCAATATTGACTGGGAATACAATACTTCAAGTAGTTTAGATGGGTCAGTTTTTGTTCAATATGTGCAGGAGGGTTTTCTGACACAATATGTAAGCAGACCAGTAAGGGGTGATGCCATATTAGATTTGGTACTGGGGAGTGAACCTGGCCAGGTGTTAGATTTGGAGATGGTGAGCACTTTGGCGATATTGATCATAATTCAGTTATGTTTACAATGACAATGGGCAGGGTTAGGTATATACCGTAGGGAAAGAGGTGTAACTGGGGGAAAGGCAGTTCTGATATGATTAGACAAGATTTAGGGTGCATCGGATGGGGAAGGAAACTGCAGGGGATGGACACTCTTGAAATGTGGAGCTTATTCAAAGAACCGCTTCTGCGGGTCCTTGATCGGTATAAACCTATCAGGCAGGGAGGTAGTTAGTGAGAGAGGGAACCATGGTTTACTAAAGAAGTTGCAGCTCCTGTCAAGAGGAAAAAGAAGGCTAATGTGAGGATGAAGCATGAAGGCTCAGTTAGGGGGCTTGAGAGTTATAAGTTAGCCAGAAATGATCTAAAGAGAGGGCTAAGGAGAGCCAGGAGGGGGCATGAGAAGTCGCTGGCAGATAGGATCAAGGAAAACTCTAAGGCCTTCTATAGGTATATCAGGAAGAAAAGAATGATGAGAGTAAGATTAGGTCCAATCAAAGATAGTAGTGGGAACCAGTGTGTGGAATCTGAGGACATAGGGGAAGCGCTTAATGAATACTTTTCGTCAGTATTCACATTGGAAAAGGGAAATGTTAGTGAGAATACGGAGTTATAAGGTACAAGATTAGATGGGATTGAGGTTGATCATGAGGAGGTTTTAGCAATTTTGGAAGATCTGAAAATAGATAAGACCCCTGGGCCAGATGAGATTTATCCTTGGATTTTCTGGGAAGCCAGGGAGGTGATTGCAGAGCCTTTGGCTTTGATCTTTACGTCATCATTGTCTACAGGAGCAGTGCCAGAAAACTAGAGGATAGCAAATGTTGTTCCCTTATAGAGTCATAGAGTCATAGAGATGTACAGCATGGAAACAGACCCTTCGGTCCAATCCGTCCACACTGACCAGATATCCCAACCTAATCTAAGTTGGAACAATCCTGATTGTTATAGGCCAGTGAACCTTACTTCATTTGTGGATAAGATGTTGGAAAAGATTATCAGAGATAGGAGTTATAATCATCTGGAAAGGAATAATTTGATTTGGGATAGTCAACACGGTTCTGTGAAGGGTAGGTCGTGCCTCACTAACCTTATTGAGATTTTCGAGAAGGTGACAAGACAGGTGGATGAAGGTAAAATGGTTGATGTGGTGCATATGGACTTCAGTAAGGCGTTTGTTAAGGTTCCACATGGTAGGCTATTGCATAGAATGCAGAGTTTCAGGATTGAAGGTGATTTAGCAGTTGGGATCGGAAATTGGCAAGCTGAAAGAAGACAGAGGGTGGTGGTTGATGGGAAATTTTCATCTTGGAGCTCAGTTACCAGTGGTGTGCCATAAAGATCTGTTTTGGGGTCACTGCTGTTTGTCATTTTTATAAATGATCTGGAGGTGGGCATAGAAGGATGGGTTAGTAAATTTACGGATGACATTAAAGTAGGCAGAGTAGTGGATAGTGCTGAAGGATGTTGTGGGTTACGGAAGGACATAGATAAGATGCAGAGCTGGGCTGAGAAGTGGAAAATGTAGTTGAATTTGGAAAAGTATGAGGTAGTTCACTTCAGAAGAAGTAACAGGAATGCAGAGTACTGGGCTAATGGTAGAATTCTTGGCAGTGTGTTTGAACAGAGAGATCTCTGTGTCCAGGTGCATAAATCCCTGAAAGGCTACCCAGATTGATGGGGTGTTAAGAAGGCATATGGTGTCTTGGCATTTATTGATGGGGGAAAAGGTTTCGGAACCACGAGGTCCTGTTTCAGCTGTACAAGACACTGGTGTGGCTGCACCTGGAATATTGCGCACAGTTCTGGTCACCACATTACAGGAAGGATGTGGAAGCTTTGGAAAGGGTTCAGAGGAGATTTGCTAGGATGTTGCCTAGTATGGAAGGAAGGTCTTACAAGGAAAGGCTGATGGACATGAGGCTGTTTTCATTCGAGAGAAGTTGAGAGGTGACTTGATCGAGACATATAAGATAATCAGAGGTTAGATAGGGTGGACAGGGAGAGCCTTTTTCCTTAGCTGATGAAGGCTAACATGAGGGGACATAACTTTAAATTGGCGGTGATAGATTTGGGACAGAAATCAGGGGTATTTCTTTCCTTAGAGAGTAGTAGGGGTGTGGAATGGTCTGCCTGCAACAGTAGTAGACTCGCCGACGTTAAGGGCATTTAAATGGGCATTGGACACATATGGATAATAATGGAATGGTGTAGATAAGATTGGCATCAGATTAATTTCACAGGTCAATGCAACATCGAGGGCTGAAGGGCCTGTACTGTACTGTGACATTCTATGTTCTATGTTCTATGATAAATCTGGGAAATTATTGGAGAAGATTCTGAGACCCAATGTTTAAAATTGTTTGGAAAAAGCATAGTTTGGTTAGAGATAGTCAGCATGGCTTTGTGATGCCTTACAAGCATTATTGAGAATGTGACAAAACACATTGATGAAGGTAGAGCAGTGGATGTGGTGTATATGGGGTTAAGCAAGGCGATTGATAAGTCTTGTCATTACAGGTTCATTCAGAAAGTAAGGAGGCATGGGATACAGGGAAATTTGGCTGTTTCTATACAGAATTGGTTTACCCATAGAAGATGGAGGGTAGTAGTGGATGAAAAGTATTCAGCCTGGTGCTCGGTGACCAGTGGTATTCCGCAGGGATCTGTTCTGGGACCTCTGCTCTTTGTGATATTTATAAATTATTTGGATGAGAAAGTGAAAAGGTGGGTTTGTAGGTTTGCTGATGACATGAAGATTGGTGGAGTTGTGGATAGTGTGGAGGGCTGCTGTGGGTTTTAACAGGACATGGACAGGATGCAGAGCTGAGCTTAGAAGTGGTAGATGGAGTTCAACCTGCAAATGTGTGAAGTGGTTCATTTTGGAAGGTCAAATTTGACTGCAGATTATTGGGTTAAAGGCAGGGTTCTTGGCAGTGTGGAAGAACAGAGGGATCTTTGGGTCCATGTCTATAGATCCATCAAAGTAGTCACCCAAGATAACTGGGTGTTAAGAAGGTATATGGTTTGTTGGCTTTCATTAGCAGAGGGATTGAGTTTAAGTGCCGCAAGGTTATGCTGCAACTCGATAGAGCCCTGGTTAGACCACACTTGGAATATTGTGTTCAGTTCTAGCCATTATAGGAAGGATGTGTAAGCTTTCTCATGGGTGCAGAGGAGATTTACCAGGATGCTGCCTGGACCAGAGGGCATGTCTTTTGTAGAAAGTTTGAGGGAGCTAGGACTTTTCTCATTGGAGTGAAGAAGGATGAGAGGTGGCTTGATAGAGGTGTACAAGATGATGAGAGGCATCAATAGAGTGGACAACCAGAGACCTTTTCCCAGGGCAAAAAGATCTATCACAAGGGGGCATAATTTTAAGGTGATTGGAGGAAGGTTTAGGGGAGGTGTCAGAGGTATATTCTTTACACAGAGAGTGGTGGGTGTGTGGTATGCACTGCCAGCAGTGGTAGTAGAGTCAGATACATTAAGGACATTTAAGTGACACCTAGATAGGTCCATGGATGATTGTAAAATGTGGGGTATGTCGGTTAGTTTGATGTTAGAGTCAGATAAAAGGTTGGCACAACATTGAGGTCCAAAGGGACTGTACAATGCTATACTGTTTGATGTTCATATCTTGCTGTCAATACATTGAATAAGCTAATGGTGTTTGTTGCTTTTCACAAATAAATGGCAAAACATCTAAGAGGAGGAGTGGACCCAGAGTTAAAAACCGAAATGTAAAAATTGTCATCTCCATTCCCCCTGCCATTAAATTTTAAAATATTGGCATCTCGTTGTCCAACTGTAACCTTTGACATGCATTCGACAGTGTGAAGCTGCTACACTTCTGAAATAGACATGATTAAACTCTGTGGAATAATTAAGTCTAATATCGCAGTCTTTTTGTTTAATTCTTTAACAGGCTGTAGACATCACTGACAGACTTAATATTCATTGCCTGTGCTGAGCTGCCTTTGAGGTTGTGTTGTTAAGCTGCCTGTTTGAAAATAGAATGAATGACTGTATCAGTGCCGTACATTGTTGTGGGTCAGACCAGGTAAAGATGGCAGATTTTCTTACCTAACAGTCATTAATGATTCAATTTCATTTTCATGATTACTGATCCTAGCATTTAATTGTAGTCTTGTTTGACTCACTAAATATAAATTTGCCAACTGCTAGAAAGGGATGTGATGTTATATCTTTCTATCATTAGTCCAGCTTTCTGTATGCTAGTAAAGTTATATAACCACTATTCCCCCATTCCGTGCAATCTAACTGATCTTTTAATAATGCACTAAGTGTAAATTACTCTCAAGAAATATATCGGGCAGTGAAAAGTAACTAATGCAATTGCAGAGTAGTGTTATTCATTTGAGAGTTGAGTTTTTAGAATATAAAATTTTAAATCAAAAATTTTGCAATAAATATCTGCCTTTTTTGTTTCTCTCTTCATTCATCCTCTTTAAAAAAAAAATTAATGTACCTTTACAAATGTGAGGTGATGCATTTTGGAAGATTAAATACAGGTAGAAATTGTATAGTGAATAGCACAACCCTTAAGAGTATTGATATGCAGAGGGATCTGGGTTTGAAGGTACTCAGATCACTGAAGGTGGCAGCACAGGTAGATAAGACACTAAATAAAGTCTATGGAATGCTTGCCGTCATTGGAAGGGGTGTTGAGTTTAAGGATAGGCAAGTTATGTTGCAGCTTTCTTGAACTTTAGTTAGGCCACACTTGGAATGTTGCCTACAGTTCAGGCTACCACACTGCCAGAAGGATGTTGATGCTTTGGAGAGGGTACAGAAAAGGATTACCAGGATGTTGTCTGATATGGGGTATTTTAGCTATGAAGAAAGGTTAGATAGACTGGGTTTGTTTTCACTGGAATATGGGAGGTTGAGGGGTGACCTGGTTATAAGGTTGTGAATAGGATGGATGGAGTGGGAAGCATAAGGTTTTTGTCCCAGGGTGGACGGGTCAATTATTAGGGGACACAGTGGGTAGGGCACAGGTGCAGACAAGGTAAGTTTAAAAGAGATGTGCAAGGCAAGTTTTTTTCAACAAAGGGTGGTGAGCGCCTGGAAAGCGCTGCCAGAGGGGTTGATGGAAGCAGACACAATAACAACATTCAAAAATCACCTGTACGAATACATAAATAGGAAGGAATAGAGGGATACGGATCGTGGAAGTAAAGCCAGTTTTAGTACGGAACAGCAAAATATGTCAGCACAGTCTTGAAGGGCTGACAGGCCTGTTTCTGGGCTATTGCTTTGTTTACCACCCTCTCCAGATTAGATTCCCTACAGTGTGGAAACAGGCCCTTCAGCCCAACGAGTCCACACCGATCCTCCGAAGAGTAACCCATTTCCCTCTGACTAATACACCTAACACTATGGGCGATTTAGCATGGCCAATCGACCTGACCTGCACATCTTTGGATTGTGGGAGGAAACCCACACAAACAGTCACTCAAGGTGGAATCGAACCTGAGTTCTTGGTACTGGGCAGCAGTGCTAACAACTGAACCCCTGTGCCGCCCCGATATTGTTTGATATCAACTTGTTTGCACTCTTCTTTTTCATCCTTACTGCCACTTTCAGATCAATCATGATATTATTGAAGGCAGAGCAACTTCGATGGGCTGAATGGCCTCCTCCTTCTTCTAATTCTCACTTTCATATACAAATATGTTTGTCGTGTTTGTACGCATGTTAATTTATTAATTGTTCAACATGATGGGTTAAAGAGATATCCACTTACCTGCCCTGTTTACTTAATTTCTAAGAACCCTGTTTCCTGAAATGTGATATTATCAATTTGACACATACAAAAATAATGAACATATAAATGTGAGAAAGGAAACATGGTTGTCCTGCTGCTGCAAACTATGATTCACTACATTTTTATCCCCATTCAAAAAGATGCTATTAAATATGAATATCTCTTTAAACTTTTGCATTCCAAATTTCCAAATATCTGATTATAGATGTTCTGCTTATAGCAGTCTCCAAAAGGCGATACTGATGTGGTACCGGTGCTAATTGCTCAAACTATCTAATGAGTCATTATTTACTCTCGGATCTCTTAATTGATCTCATCAGAGCACAAATGTTATTTCAATGGATTAATGTCTCTGATAAAATAGTCAAGAGTGAGCAAAAATATAAGCACAACATTCAGATGCAAAGATCAGAAAATGAGTTTGACTTTCCACCCTTCATTCGCCTACGCTTGTCTGAAGCTACAGTCATGTCTGTGAAACTGTGGAGAATTGTCCAACTAAGTCTTGTCAACAAAAAGTAGACAAAGTTAAAGATCACACAACACCAGGTTATAGTCCAACAGGTTTATTTGGAAGCACGAGCTTTTGGAACGCTGTTCCTTCATCAGGTGGTTGTGAAGCAGAATCATAGGACACAGAATTTATAGCAAAAGATCACAGTGTCATGCAACTGAAAAGATATATTGAACAAAAGGTAGGACACATGCAATCTGCCTAATGGTTGTCAGATCAGTTTAAAATCAATCTTCATGAAAGCGATGGAAAATGTCAAAAACAGTGCTATCAGAAGAGTGAGTGCTTGGATAGATTGGTAGGTAGGGAGGTAAATAGGTAGGCAGGCAGGTATGTGTATAGGTACATGTATGGTTAGGTAATTGGTTTATTGAGATGCTTTCATGGCTTCAGGTGCCACATCATAAGGACAACACATATAAAACAAACAACCGTAAGCCAATATAATTACGGACACTTACTCAACTAACTATAAAATTATAAAAGAATTTGCAAGTTTGACTATTCCTATTTAAAAATAAAAACTATGGATTGCATGTGCAGAGGAAATGAAATGAAAGGGCTCCTGCTCTCTGCATCTTGTATTTACAGCAATTGTTCATATGTTGTCAGATTGAGTTCAATGAATTCTAAATCATTTACATACCATCTATGAAGTATTTATGGGAGGGGACTGGGCTGTCTCAATCTATTTATTCTATATCTTGTTTGTGAAAGGATGTCTTTTCTCGATTTTCTTTTGCTTATTTACCTTTGTGTGATCGTGGCAGGTTTTTACACTTTTCAACAAGGGAACGCAGAATTGTTCGATTGTGTGTTCTTGCTGTGGTGCACATCATCTTCAGTGCTCAATTCTTAATACTTTACAGCTTGTTGATATACTTTTTGGTAACTTCAGAATTCCAAACAGGCACTGCATATTTAACAATGGGCCTCCTGTGATTAGAAAACACTGTGAATAGAATGATCTCAGATAAGTTGTACTCACCAGCATTTCAGACACTTGATTCAGTCCCAGTGTTATCCATTCTCTCAATAGAATGATTGGCTTTTGCAGGTGAAATGTTTTGCCTGCATTACAATGCTATAAAAATGACACTCTCAGTGATGCAGTGGTTGTGTGCTACCTCTGAGCTAGGAGACTAAAATTCAAGCCTACTCTGCCCATAACACATCAGACCAGGTTGATCCTACAGCCATATCTGTGTGAAAATGTCTGATCACGGGAGGTAATCATACTCAACCTTGGTTATTATGTAAATGGGAGACCATCTGGGTGAAGAGGGCATTTAGTGCAGTGGTATTATCCCTACCTCTGACCCAGGAGTCCTGGGTTCAGGCGCCACTGCTCCAGAGGTGGAGAGTGATATCAATCACATTACCCATGCCTCGTTCTTATCTTAAACCAGCTAACACATCAATTGCCACTTCAGATCCAAATACCCCACTGTATGCAAAGTCCACACAATGATGGTCAAAGCAAAGTTGTAGTGGGACATACCTTTCGGACTTCAGGTAGGCCTGTGATGGATCCCTGTGATCCTGGGGATAGTTGGTTAACTGGGGGTTGGGGGAAACGGGGTAGTGTTTGGGACTGGGTTTCACTGAAGGCGGAGGTGGGAGGGAGGATGGATGCAGGCATGGTGGGTCTGGGTGGGTTACTCTTCGGAGGATTGGTGTGGACTTGTTGGGCCGAAGGGCCTTTACCCACACTGTGGGAATTCAATTCAATTCTATTCTATTCAGGCGTCTCCAACAGGTGACCTCCAATGGGCAAAGAACCTCCCCGATACAACCCTCTTCTGTTCTTGCCATTTTAAGCACTTCAAAAATTAGTCTGAACTCCACTACTGCCCTACTCCCATGTCAGCCATACACTAGCACCAGCACTGTAATATTGAGCTCAATTGATCTGTTAACAAGCTCAACTGACCTTTTATTATATCTTTCATTATGGCAGAGGGGATACCAGTTCAGGTGACCGCCTGCTCTCAGCATTAGAGGGTTGAGTTAAGAGTGTTGGGTGAAAATGTGGTGAGCTGGACACTCTGTCAAACTCCATGCCTTCCTCCCAAAAAGACACTGGGTTCTGGGGTAGGGGAAAGGTCATATGCTGGCCAATGTTTTAGCTCCATGGAAGTTTCTCTTAATTTTTTTGCTTGATGACCCAGATATTTCTTTGTAATCGTTCTTCTGAAGTGTCCTGTTGGGGATGTGGGGAGTAATGAATCTCCTTCCATTAACCAAGCTGTCACTATTGTCAATGAGTTATAGCCCTTTCTTGTATCCCCAAGTGTTCATTACCTATGTCTTTTACCCATGTTGGCAGTTAGATGGAAAGTGTGCTGTGTTGCATTGATCCCACTCATTAATAGAGTTCTTCGAGGAAGTGACCAAGTTGTTAGATGAAGGAAGGGCTGTTGATGTCATATACATGGACTTTAGTAAGGCATTTGATAAGGTTCCCCATTGTAAACTAATGGAGAAAGTGAAGTCACATGGTGTGCAGGGTGTTCTAGCTAGGTGGATAAAGAACTGGTTGAGCAACAGGAGATAGAGAGTAGTAGTTGAAGGGAGTTTCTCAAAATGGAGAAAAGTGACCAGTGGTGTTCCACAGGGGTCAGTGTTAGGGCCACTGTTGTTTGTAATATACATAAATGATCTGGAAGAGGGCACTGTTGGTATGATCAGCAAGTTTGCAGATGACACAAAGATTTGTGGAGTAGCAGAAAGCATAAGGGACTGTCAGAGAATACAGGAGGATATAGATAGACTGGAGAGTTGGGTGGAAAAGTGGCAGATGGCTTTCAATCCAGACAAATGTGAGGTGATGCATTAAGACAAGTGTAATTCTAGAACAAATTATACAATGAATGGAAGAGCCTTGGGAAAAGTTGATGGGCAGAGAGATCTGGGAGTGCAGGTCCATTGTACCCTGAAGGTTGCTGCACAGGTGGATAGAGTGGTCAAGAAAGCACATAGTATGCTTACCTTCATTGGATGGGGTATTGAGTATAAGAGCTGGCAAATCATGTTAAAATTGTACAAGACATTGATTCAGCCGCATTTAGAATATTGTGTACAGTTCTGGTCGCCACATTACCAAAAGGATGTGGACGCTTTGGAGAGGGTGCAGAGAAGGTTTACAAGGATGTTGCCTGGTATGGAAGGTGCTAGCTATGAAGAGAGGTTGAGTAGGTTAAGTTTATTTTCACTAGCAAAAAGGAGATTGAGGGGGGACCCTGATTGAGGTTTGCAAAATCATGAAGGGTATAAACAGGGTGGATAGAGACAAGCTTTTGCCCAGGGTGTAGGGTTCAATAACGAGAGGACATGCTTTCAAGGTGAGAGGTGGAAAGTTTAAGGGGGATACTTCACACAGAGGGTGGTGGGCATTTGGAACGCGTTGCCAGCAGAGGTGGTAGAGGCAGGCACGGTAGATTCATTTAAGATGAATGGACAGATGCATGTTGGTGGGGAGCAGAGGGATACAAATGCTTAGGAATTGACCAACAGGTTTAGACAGTACATTTGGATCGGCTCAGGCTTGAAGAGCCGAAGGGCCTGTTCCTGGGCTGTAAATCTTCTTTGTTCTTTGTTTATTTGCATTTTATGGTCAACCATTTGATTGGAATATGAAATGACTACATCAGAGGCTGGTATCCCCTCACCAATTCACACAAACAGTCATTGATGTTAGCACTGCCTCATTCAGAGTCACTTTCTGACAGTCACATTTTTATATGTCAGCCAGGGCTCCCTGATTGAACCAGATTAAAAGCCCCAATAAAGGAGCTCATATTCTATGATGCCCAGCCAGCTGACCTTGTTGCAGTCACTATAGAATGAATGAATAAATACTTTATCAGGAATCTGTACAGTTCTGCGTTTAAAAAGCAATTATTGCTTGTATGATGTTATGAAGTTGTGGGTGTACTGTACTTTTAAGTGAGTTGAAATTTCTGGCTAGCACAAAGTGTGCTGAACACTTAAAAATGTAACATAGTTGGTGCTGTGTTGCCAGGGTACACAAAACAAATTCAAATTTTGTCCAATGAATTTAAATGATGCTCAGATACAAAGGTCCAATCGAATTTGAATTTTACTATTTTGGATGACATCAAACCAATGAAATGAAGGATCTGCTCTCGGAAAGGTACCTTTATCAATCAGTAACCTGTGAAACCTAATCCCCAAGAAGAAGAAAAGAAGACAGAAATACAGAGGAGAACGGAAATCTGCCTGGTTTTCAAATCTAATGATTTTTATTTTAAAAATGATTTTTTAAATAAATCTTCATCAGGATTTATTATTGGACTAGTATTGTAGAGAGGGAGGTAAAAGATAGGGTTAAGAGAAAGGAGTTGTAAATAGTTGTTAGTTAATTTTTTTGTTAGACTTAAAGAATAAGGCTGTTAGTTTTTATTTTAAATAGTGAATTTTCCAATAGTTCTTTTGTCTCAAATTTTAACAGATTACAACATCTAGAGAATCTTTGCTGGTTTAACTTAGCTGAGGGGTGTATCCTGCATTGTAACAATGAAAAAATAAAACATTTTTCATTAAGAAAAAAGAATTATTTAAAGGAACCATATAATCTGTATAGTTCAGAAAGAGGCTATTTGAACCTACTAAAGAGCATCGCACACCATCCCTATAACCCCACATTTGCCAAGATCCATCCACCTAACCTGCACATCTTTGGATGGTGGGAGGAAACCAGAGCATCCAGAAGAAGCCCACGCAGACACAGAGAGAATGCACAAACTTCAAGCAGACAGTCAGCCAAGACTGGAATTGAACCCAGGTCCCTGGTGCTGTGAGGCAGCAGTGCCAACCACTGAGCCACTGAAACATGTGGGTTCTCTGATATAGAAAGGTAGAAACTACAGATGACACAAAAATAAATGGACAGGCAGGATGCAAGAGGAATACAAGGAGTTTCCAAAGAAATATTTGTAGATGGTTGTTTCTGACTGGTGTGGATGTGCGAGGCCCAAATGGTAATTGCTGATTGAATGTTTCCCCTCATGGGAGAATTTAGTACCACAGGGCATAGTTTCAGAATTAACGAGTTCAACTTGAGACTGAGATGAGAAAGAATTTCTTGTCTCAGAGGGTTATAAGTCTTTGGAACTCCGTGCCACAGAGACCTGTGGGGGCAGAGTCCTTGTGTATATTTAAGGCTGAGATAGAGAGATTCCTGATCATTCCAGGAATCAAGGATTACAGAGAAAGTGCAGGAAAGTGGATGTGAGGAGTAACAGATCTGCCCTGATCTTATTGAATGGCAGATAATGCTCAAGGGAACAAAAGGTCTATATCTGTTCTTATTTCTTCTGGCCTTACAGTCAACGGTTGGTGAGTGGGTAACCAGAGGGCATGTACTTGCAATATTGCCAAAAAGAGTCAGATAAATTGGGAGTTTTGCTTTGATAATGCAATAAATTGTGATGATCTAAAAAGTATATTCAATAATAAAATTCGAAAGAGAATTTGGGATGTGGTGGGAAGGGTAACATTGGCAGGGATTTGGGAAAAAGCAAACAAAGTGGAACTTTGATAGCTCATTCAAAAGGCTAACCCCAGCATAATGAGCTGGGTGCTTTATAACTCCATGATTCTCATTCACAAAAGTGACAGCCAAGTATAAAAATTGTGTGTTTCGACTTTATGGGAATGTTGATGGGCTGGGTTGTGAATTACAGAGCACAATCAACCTACAAATGAATGATATTCATTGTAATTGGTTTCTCAGGCCCTGATTAATGTTAATCATTAGATGTTGGTGGCTATAATTTCAAGCACTCAATTATACTTTAACAATTTCTTCAGCCATCTAATTTGAATTGTATCTACATTTCTTTTTATTGTAGATTAGTCTAGCTGTCAGTTTGTATGCAAATTGATAGTAATTGCTTATAAAAATTAGCAATAAACATTGTAGGTTCATTTGAATGCATCAGCATCTGATTTTTAATCTGCAAAATTGAGCTGCATAGTGTCTTTTCCAACAGGCTAATCCTTTCTGGAATCATCTCTTCAATATTTATGTGGTAGACAAGTTTTAGCTTAACAGAAGTAAAACTTGCATTCCTCAAATGCCTATCAGAAGTATTGTCTTGCACATGAGACAATAAGCCTAATCTTTGCCTGGATCCTCAGTTGTTGTCATGTTCATCATTTAGAAAAGACCAGAGTTGTCCCAGCCAATGGTTATCCTTCCATTCAAGTCATCCAAAGCAGATGAATTAGTCATTTATCTTATGTCTTTCTGGGAACTCTGGGCCACATTCGAATCCATTGAAATGATGATAGTTCATCAAAAGATAGAAACGCAGAAGATAGGAGCAGAGTAGGCCAAGCAACTCTGCTTCACCTTTCAATATGATAATGGTTGATCATCAAGCTCAATATCCTAATCCCACCCTCTCCCTTGATTTATTGAGTCACTAGAGTGACATCTACCACCATCCTGAAAACACATCATGATTTGCCCTCAAACACTTCCTGTGATAGTGAATTCCACAGGCCCACCTCTCTCTTCATGAAGAAATGTCTCCTTGTCTCAGTACTCAAAGATTTACCCCATACCCTTAAACTATATACCTTGGTTCTGAACCACCTATCATCAGAAACATCTTTCCTGCATCTAACCTTTCTAGTCCTGATTGAATCTTGTAGGCTTCTATGAGATCCTCCCCCAAAAGATCTTTATTAGCAGTAAAGCACTAAAATTGCGAACAGCTAAATCTGCCCCAATTTAATTTAGGACTGCATCCCACTTACAACACAAGAATTTGGATTTCCAATGGGCAGTTCCAAGTTTTAACTTGTACACGAGCTAAGTTATTCCTTTTCTAGTCAATGTTTGAGGCTTTAAGCTCACCAGTGTATGAACTAAATGCTGAAATGGTGGTTTCTGATTTGAAAGGATCATTAATGTCATCTTTAATTAATGTATCTCTTCAGTCAAATTCATGCACATGTATATGACTTTAATAAATTGAGAATGAGCCACTTGACCTTTCCAAACCAGCCTGGCAATGTTAATACTGATTGCAAAACTAAGATAATGATGGGGAAAAAAAGCAAGTGAAAGAGAAAGATGCACACATTTGACAGCTTGAGGTTAATCTCTTGGCAAAAATAACCTTCAGATGTCACAAACCAATAAGAGTCCTTACAATCACATATTTTCTCCCTAGGAGGAGTAAATAGTCTGGACATACATTGCTCACTGACATTAAGATTATTAAATCAACAAATAATCACTTTGATGTAGTCTAGCCATATCAAAATATCTGTAAAGGACATGTTCTGCAATAGAATGTATCATGTATTATCAAAGCAATATCCTTTCTAGATTAAGATTGTTTACCAACGAAGGGTCAGGCAGTCGACAGAATCTCAATTTCCTGGGAATTACAAGAGTGACAGGTAGTCTCACTGAAACCCAGAATAATCGTTGAGGGCTTTGGAGGTTAAATCATGTGAGTATAATTCTCTTGGCTGGGGAAACCATGCCAAGAGGTTAGCCTCTTTGGATTAGGTGCAGCCGTTTAGAGACAGAGATATGGAGCAATTTCTTCACCTTATAAATCTTTGGAAATCTCTATCCTTGAGGATGTGGATGGTCAGTCATTGAATATATCCCAGTTTGCAGGCAATAGATTTTTAGGTACTAAGGTAAGCAAAGGACTCAGGAATTAAGGAGGAAAATGGAGGAGAGACAGAACATGACCTTATTGATGAGTGGAGCAAGTTCTGCACCACTCTAATATAGACTGGAGGTCATAAGGTCTATTTACTTTTTGTGTACTTATATTTATCCATCACTCTATTCCTCGCTAATCTAATTGGATTTAATTACTTAAAGCTCCAGTTGGAATTTGTTACATCTTCCTCAGCCTGTTTAGTTTCTCATCCCTTTCTCATTAAGCTCTACAATCCCCCAAATTCTCAATTCTCCTTTTCGGCCTTTCAATTCTGGCTTTTCCACAACCACTGCCTATGCCTCATGTCAAATATACTCAAGAAAATTCTCCAATTCCTTCTCCCCCTTAAAAACTCTGTTTGCCCAAATACTACTTGATCAACATATTTGACCTTCTCTCTCACCTTGAAAGTCATTTTGGAAGTAATAAGCCTGTGTAAAGCCTTTGGAGAGTTATTTCTGTGTTAAAAGCATTACCTCAATGCAGGTTGTTGCAAAGTGAAAAATAGACAGAGGCTGCATTTCCATAAGACCATAAGACCATAAGACATAGGAGCGGAAGTAAGGCCATTCGGCCCATCGAGTCCACTCCGCCATTCAATCATGGCTGATGGGCATTTCAACTCCACTTACCCGCATTCTCCCCGTAGCCCTTAATTCCTTGTGACATCAAGAATTTATCAATTTCTGCCTTGAAGACATTTAGTGTCCCAGCCTCCACTGCAATCTGTGGCAATGAATTCCACAGGCCCACCACTCTCTGGCTGAAGAAATGTCTCCGCATTTCTGTTCTGAATTTACCCCCTCTAATTCTAAGGCTGTATCCACGGGTCCTAGTCTTCTCGCCTAACGGAAACAATTTCCTAGCGTCCACCCTCTCCAAGCCATGTATTATCTTGTAAGTTTCTATTAGATCTCCCCTTAATCTTCTTAACTACAATGAATACAATCCCAGGATCCTCAGCCGTTCCTCATATGTTAGACCTACCATTCCAGGGATCATCCCTTTCTCATTAATCTTGTCAAGCTCTACAATCCCCCAGTGATGAATGAACATCCTTGTGACCAACTCAAAGGACATACCATTATATTGTAATATTCCAGAAATCACGTGGTCCTAAATTTATTGACTGCCATTGAAGCATTTTCTTTAGTGTCTTTCTGAAGGAAGCTTGGGAAGGAATTGCTCCATAGTAAGCTCCCATAAGTAGCAATTCAATAATTTGTCCTGATTTTGGTTTAGGGATAAACAGCAATATAAGGGGCAGAATGGTGGCTCAGTAGTTAGCACTGCTGCCTCACAGCACCAGGGACCCAGGTTCAATTCCAGCCTTGGACAACTGTCAGTGTGGAGTTTACACATTCTCCCTGTGTCTGCGTAGGTTTCCTCCCATAGTCCAAAGATGTAGAGGTTAGGGTGAATTGGTCATGCTAAATTGCCCATAGTGTTTGGTGCATTAGTCAAGGGTAAATATAGGGGAGGGGGATGGGTCTGGGTGGGTTACTCTTTGGAGGGTCGGGTGGACTTTGTTGGGCCGAAAGGCCTGTTTCCACACTGTAGGGAATCTAATCTAAAGAGTTAAGACATTAAAAACAAATTCTCTGTCTTTCTCAGAAAGCTTATGTGTTTGGATCTTATACACCCCCAAGAGAGTTATTAGGACCAACATTTAGTTTTGCATCTGATAGACAACATCTGTACCAGGACAGCACTCCTCTTCGTGTTGCAGTGGCAGTGCAAACCAAGCCTTTATGTTCATATCTCTGGAGTGGGATGTGAATGCATCATTTTTCAGACTTCTGAAAGAAAAGGAACACAGGGCCAAAACTGATCTGAATCCATTCAGGTACAACAGTCAGGGTTCAGAAAACAGCAAGTTTGTACCTCTGCTTCTACCATGACAAAAACTGAGTGAAGTATTGATTTTTATAATTATGCTTGTCTATATTCCAATACTGTCATAAGAAATTCCCAAATAAATGTGAAATCAGGAACTGACATTATAGAAATTATTCCAATCCATGAACTGTATCTACAAATCTCGAGGGAGAACCATAACTTCAGCCATGCAGGTTTGAGCAGTCTTTTCCCCTTTAATAGTACACTACCAGTAAAAAATATGAAAAGTGCTTGGTTTGGACAATTTTCTAGTTGAGTCAGAAAGAACAAAGGTAAATGTGAACCTTTTCACAGTTTAAAGAAAAGCCTTGGGAAAAGTTGACGAGCAGAGAGATCTGGGAGTTCAAGTCCATTGTACCCTGAAGGTGGATGGAGTGGTCAAGAAGGCATATGGTATGCTTGCCTTCATCGGACAGGGTATTGAGTATAAGAGCTGACAGGTCATATTAAAATTGTACAAGGCTTTGGTTCGGCCGCATTTAGAATACTGTGTACAGTTCTGGTTGCCACATTACCAAAAGGATGTGGATGCTTTGGAGAGGGTGCAGAGAAGGTTTACAAGGAAGTTGCCTGGTATGGAAGGTGCTAGCTATGAAAAGAAGTAATGTAGGTTAAGATTGTTTTCATTAGAAAAAAAGGAGGGAGGATCCTGATTGAGGTTTACAAAGTTATGAAGGGTATGGACAGGGTGGATAGTGATAAGATTTTTCCCAGGGTGAGGGATTCAATAATGAGTAGTCACATATTTAAGGTGAAAGGAGAAAGGTTTAAGGGGGCTACATGTGGAAAGTACTTCACACAGAGAGTGTAAGGTGCCTGGAACGCGTTGTCAGCAGAGGTAGTAGAGGCAGGCATGGTAGATTCATTTAAAGTGCATCTGGACAGATCCATGAGTAGGTGGGGAGCAGAGCGATACAGATCCTTAAGAATTGGGTGATAGGTTTAGACAGTGGATTTGGATCGGTTCAGGCTTGGAGGGCCGAAGGGCCTGTTCTGGGCTAAAAAATTTTCTTTGTTCTTTAATCATTCACAATATCAATAAACTACTGGAGTCAGGGGAAAGAGAAGACAAAATCACAGGAATCATGAGATCGAAGACCGAGGAAAGGCAGATTTCTTTTTAACAAAAGTAATAAATTGGGAGAAATTTAAGCATCTTTTTACCCATGATGAGCAATAAAGTGCTGAAGTCATCATTTATTTTGTCTCTGGTTTGCACTACAGACTGTAAATTATTGGCATTTTTAAAAGGTTGTTATGTGAAGTTTGCAGACACCAGCAAGCACAGGAATTCGTATAATAGCACAGTGCTGGCTTTGCTTGAAATACAAAAGCTATATTTCCCTAATTGAGAACATCAGCATGGTTCACAAGGCAGTCAGAAAGTATCTGAAGAAATATTTTCAGCAAATCTGCTGTTGGATTTCTTCAGTCCCCATTAGCAGTTTAGATCAAAACGTAATGGAGACTTTTCAATCAAGAGATGTTACCATACACAGGGAAACAGAAATTGCTGGAGAAACTCAGCAGGTCTGGCAACATTGGAGGGAGAAAGCAAAGATAAAGCTAACTCTGTTTCTCTCTCCACAGATGCTGCCAGACCTGTTGAGTGTCTCCAGCAATTTCTGTTCTTGTTTCAGATCTCCAGTTCTTTGTTTCATTAAATGTTATTTTATGCCTCTGGAGCAGATGGTACTTGAATCTGGGACCCCTGGCTCAAAGGTAGAAATATTACCACTGCACCATAAAAGCTGAGATATTATGTTCCACGTTAAACCTCCTTTTGAGATTGAACACCACTTTGAACTCAATATGAAAAATTGATATTTTCAAATCAACTTGCACAGATGGGACTTGAATTGAGGCCTTCCAGCTCAAAGGTATGGATACTACCACTGTGCCTTAAGAGACTAAGTTTTGACCGTAAGGAATACTTTGTCAGTGACATCTTAGGAATAGACCTCATGAGAAGGTTTAGATATTTTCAGGAGGAGTTGCTTCTGAAAACAATAAAAGTTAAATAATAAACAATAATGTTAAGGATCACTGAAGCAATGTAGGTGAATGATATTAAGAGGCAGATTAACTGCATCTTAAATGCCTGTGCAGAATCCAACCATTTAATTGATTACTCTCACCCCCACATTCATCACCAGAAAAATAAATGTTGTTTGCATTTTATTACATTGTGCCTCAGAATGTCCTGAAGTGGCTGACAGTCAATTGCCAACTTTTGAAGTCACTCTTACGATGGACCAATCCATTTGTACATAGCAAGACCCCATGAAAAGCAATGACATTTTGATCAGATATTATGTTTCTCAGCAATTCTTCTGGAGAGACTAATATTCCGAGGGCCTGAAGTAATCGCTGCTCATCATTGATATGACGTCCTGTGGCTGTTGTACATCCAACTGAGACAGCAGACAGGGTGTCAGTCAATGATGTCCATTCCAACAATATTGCGCTGGGCTGTCAGCCCAGATTAAGTCCTCAGGTCTCCTGATCTGAGCTTGAATCCACAAGCTTCAGAAGTGAGAGCATTAATCACTGGGCCACAGCTGACAAATATGAAGTATTGCATTTGGAGAGAGTTTTAATTGAGTGATGTGTTCACTGCATCCTCTTGTCATATTCCTTTCCCTTTATATTCTCCCTTAAGGACACTCATCAATCAGCGCCGGGGAAAAATTCATAAGCACAAAGTATGCCTTAAGAAGGGTCACCAGAGGAACAGCTGGCTGAATAGCCTCCTTGGGTGCTGTCAGATTCTAAGGGGCACAATGTCGCAGTGCAATTTGACTTTTAGCCCCTTGAGTGAATACAGTATGTCTCTGTAGCTCTGTGATAGCAAATAGCTAACCACTTATTGATTTTGTAAATGGAACCCCTGGGACAGTCTGAAAATCCTAGAAACTGCTGCTGGCGCAAACTCTTAAGACTCCTGAAATGAGCAGCGATAGTTTCCCAGAAGACAGGATGAATATTTGAATTAGCAACAATAATGTATGTTTATATAGCACCTTTAACAGTATTCAAAGAACTTTGTTGGAACTTGATAAAACAAAACTTGATATCGAGGGACGTAAGGAAATATGAGTTCAGCCATCAAAACCTTAATTAGAGAATCAAGTTTTGAAGGCCTCCCTAAAGAAGGAAAAGAGAGTTAGAGAATTTGGAAAATAATTCCATAGCTTAAACCCTTGTCAGCTGACTAAACAGCCACTAATGGTGAAGTGATTAAAATTCAAGAGACAAAAGTCAGAGGAGTAGAGCTATCTCAGAGAGTCTCAGAATTAGAACTCGATATTATTGCCACATGGACTCATGTACAGGAATACAAAGGTGCAATTCTTCTGTGCCACCTTGGTTACAAACCCATAATATAAAAAATAAACAACCGCAGAAATAAAACCAAAAGAGTAAGATTTTAAAAGTCTAAGTTTTATCTCCATAAAGGTATTAAGAATCACCAGTGAGGCATAAGGACCTAGCCACAGCCTGAAGTCTCGGGCAGCCTGCACGTATCGCATCAATCGACGGGAGGACGTCCTTGCTGCTGCCACCTCCAATCACTAGAAGGAACCACACCCACCATTACTGTCTCCGACCACCAGGAGGAACCAGAACCTGCTATTGCTGCCTCTGACCACTGGTGGGAACCAAAGCTACCACCGCACTGTCTCCAACCACCGGGAGGAGCCAGAACTGCTGCCACCTCTGACCACTGGGAGGGGCCAGGGTTGCTGCTGCCTCCAAACACTGGGAGGAGCCTGAGCTGCTGTATCCTCTGACCACTGAGAGGAGCCAGAACTGCTGCCACCTCCGACAACTGAGACGAGTCAGAGCTGCTGCCGCCTCCGACCACCAGGAGGAGCCAGAACCTACCACGGCTGTCTCTGACCAACAGGAGGAGCACAGACCCTGCCACCACCTCCTCCGACCACTGGGAGGAGCCAGACCCTGCCAGACCCTGCCACCATCGCCCATGACTACCAGGTGGAACCAGACCTACCGCCGCCACCTCAGGTCACCGGGAGGAGCCAAAGCTGCCACTGCTGCCTCCAACCACTGAGAGGCTACCTCCATTCCTCACACGGCCTAGTCTCACTGTTGTGCCGATGCCATTGATTAACCATCCATGAAGGACTTTAAAAAAAGAAAAACGACAAAAAAGATTGAAAGGAAAAAGGAAAAGCAAAAGCAAAAAGGGAAAAAACAGGAAAGCAGATTGGAGTAGATAGGCCCCAGGTTCAGGAGGATGTACACAGCCCTGCTACTCTATCGCCATCTTGTTGGAAAGAGTTAAAAATCACACAACACCAGGTTAAAGTCCAACAGATTTAATTAGAAGCAGTAGCTTTCAGAGCGCTGCTCCTTCATCAGGTGGTTGTCAAATAAACTCAAAATAATAACTTGAATTAAGTAGTAGATGGAAAGAGAGAGAATTAGATGGACCATGTGCAGATGCATCGGGAGAGGTAGACACAGAAGTAACTGATGGTGAAGAGAGGCGAATTGAGAACGAGAGACAAATAGACAACAAGACCTGCTATTTGCGTATATGTTCTCATCAACCTGTTCAGAGATGTTATTACACGCCCCTGGAACAGATGGGACTTGAGCCTGGAGCTCCTAGTCCAGAAGTTGGGACATTACCACAGTGCCACCTGAGGGCCCAATGCTACTTGCATATGTTTTCGTTCTCAGGAAGGCTAATTGGAGAGGAACACCAAAATCAGCCCATTGCTCATGGTGTACAAAGACTTGTCCCAGTCCAGACAGTTCCGCAAGCCCATCACTGGGGAGACTTCTTTTTAAACTTAGCCTACTTTTCTAATCAACCAGTTCAGAAATATTAGTACATATCTCTGGAACATGTAAGACTTGAACAGGACCCTCCTTGGTGCAAAGCAGGTACACAACAACTGTGCTACAAGAGGGTGCATGCTTTTTTTTTGGAACCAGATCTCTCATTCCAGAGGCAGAGACATTATCACTGCACCAAGAGCCCAATGCTACTTGTGTAGGCATTGCATATTCAATCACGCACAGGTGTTGTGCATTAACTGGAGATTCTCTTGTGTTTTTATGTTTACAAGCAGAAAGAAATGGTGGTTGTTGATTTTTGTCATTGTTTGTTTGTAATTTATGAAGTGTGTAAAGCTATCACTCCAGTTCTGTCCTTTACAGCTCAGCTCTCTGAAATCAAACCAATAAAATACACTGCCTGGATAATAGAGAGAGCTTGATGGATAGCGTCAAGCCAGGTGGGAAAGTGCAGAAGGTACACAAATGCAGGACTAGTATCACAGGGGGACTGTGAGGTGAAAAGGTAAGAGTAGCAGCAATGTGGATGAAAAGTACTTTGCCCCCACAGTATGAAGGGTGATGTGGAGAAGCTGAATATGGAAACTGTAATCGATTGCTTATAGAGGCTCATGTTCTGAGTTATAAATTGTTGGAGGCTTAACAAATGAACAGCGTCCTCTCATTTCTCTACACCGCTGGGATAGCTTATACCTACACAACTTTTCAAGTTATCTGTTAATGCGCTGCACAGATTGTCCAGCATCTGCTTATTACAACTAAAAGTGCAGTAACTAGTTGAAAAAGCCAATGCGTGGTCTATAAATCTTTTTGTGTTCCACAATGCAAAATATTAACAGGTTCTGGCTTCTATTTTGAATACAAGCCGACAATTGTCTTTTATATACACCACTACTCATTACTGTCAGAGTTAAGATGGTATTAATTCTTCTGTGGGAGTGAGTCTGTCAGCAGCGTCACATTGATGAATATAATTCATTGTGAATCTTCAAGTTGCAGTTGTCAGGTTAACTCCTAATGCACTGATCGGAGCTAATGGGTAGAACTAATGTGCAACCACTCCAGTCATCACATCTCTGCTTACTGCCCCGAATTGATTGTTAGTCCTTCTTTATTGGTGCACTATTAGACAATGCCACTGAAGAACTTAGCAGGAATAGATCATAACAGAGAAAAGGTAGAGAGAACAAAAAGTTTAAGGGGAGTATACTGGAGGTTACATAGATCAAGGCAAGTGCACTGATGAGAAAATTAAGGGAACTAACTAATGGAGTTCTACAGGTGTTCAATGACAGGCCTGAAACTATTCACAATCTATAATTGGAATATAGGCAAATGGAATATTATCCTTCATTGCTTGGGGGATGGAGTTTAAAAGCAAACATGTTTTGCTGCGGTTGTATAAGGTGCTGGTGAGGCCACACCTCGAGTACCATGTTCAGGTTTGGTCTTGTTACTTGAAAAATGATGTACTGGCACTGGAGAGGGTACAGAGGAGGTTCACGAGGTTGATTCGGAAACTGAGAGGATTGGCTTATGATGAGAGATTGTGTAGAATGGGACTAAACTCATGGGAATTTAGAAGAATGAGGAGGATCTTACAGAAACATATAAAATATAAAATGAAGGAATTAGCTAAAATAGAAGCAGGGAGGTTGTTTCCACTGGTGGGTGAAACTAGAACTAGGGGGCAGAGCCTTAAAATAGGGGGGGGCAGATTTAGGACTGAGTTGAGGAGGAACTTCTTCACCCAATGGGTTGTGTATCTGTGGAATTCCTACCCTGTGAGGTTACCTTGTTGAATACTTTTAAGTCAAGGATATGTAGATTTAAAACAGTAAAGGAATTAAGAGTTATGGTGAGAGGGTGGGTAAGTGGAGCTGAGGCCACAAAAAGATCAGCCATGATCCTATTGAATGGTGGAGCGGGCTCAAAGGGCCAGATGGCCTACTCCTGCTCCTAGTTTTTATGTTCTTATAATGACATGGATGAATGGTTAAATGTGCTAGAGCAAACTTTGTTGACAGCAGAAAGGTAAGTAACAAAGCATGTGAGAGGAGAGAGACTCAGAGACCCAGAGATTTGCTCCCAATGTCCTTACACATGGGAACAGGAAGTTTTATGGCTTGTCCCACTTTCCTCCAACAAAAATGCCATGATTCTGTGTGTGTGTGTGCATGTGAGAGAGAGAGTGTGTGTGTGTGCGCGTGTGGCATGTGAGAGACAGGGAGTATGTCTGTGTGTGCGAAAGTGAATGTGTGTGTCTGTGTGTGTGTGTGAGTGAATGTGTATGTGTGTATGTCTGTGTGTGTGTGTGAGTGAATGTGTGTGTGTATGTCTGTGTGTGTGTGTGTGAGAGAGAGTGTGTGTGTGTGTGAGAAAGAGGGTGTGTGTGTGTGTGTCTGTGTTTGTGTGTGTGTGAGTAAATGTGTGTGTTTGTATGTGTGTGTGTGAGAGAGAGAGTGCAATAATAGAACAGCAATGCATTATTTCAATGAAGAGACTATAGAACAACACAGTGCTGAGGGAACTGGGTGTTCTCATTACCTAAAACAAAAAAACCGCATTGTGCAATTACAGTAAATACTTAAGGAAGGCTAAGTTGAATAGTATCCTTTAACATTGTTATATAAGATCATAAGATAAAGTAGCAGATTCTAGCCATTCAGCCAATTGAGTCTGCTCTGCCATTCAGTCATGGCCTGATATGTTTCTCCACATAACCTTTGATCTTCTTACAAACCAAGAACTTAACTATCTCTGTCTGAAATACATTTAATTACATAGCCTCCATAGCCTTCAAGTGCAATGGGTCCCACAGCTGCACCACCCCAGACTGAAGAAATGTCTCCTCATTTCAGTTCATTCCTTCCCTCTGAGGTTGTCCCTTCAGGTCCTAGTCTCTCCTATTAGTGAAAACATTTTCTCCACGTCCATATATCTAGGTCTCTTTGTATTCTGTAAATTTCTATGAGGTTCTCAATCATCCTTTGAAACTACACTGAATTCAGAGTCCTCAACCACTCCTCACACAACCATCTTTCATCCTCGGGATCATTGTTGTAAACCTTCTCTGAAATCCCTCCACGGCCAGCACATCGTTTATTAGTTACGGGACCCAAAGCCTCTCATTGTATTCCAAATGTGGTCTGACTAGAGCCTTATACAACCTCAGCAGTACATTTCTACTCTTGTATTTTGGCCTCGCTTGAAATTATTGGTAACATTGCATAAAGATGAGGAAGTCTTTCCATCACTATCACTAAGCATCACTGATTGAGGATAAGCAATCTCCCACCTAAGACTTAAGGGGAAGAATTTCCTCTCTTTTGGCGTCATTGAACTTTGTGTCTATCTCAGACGTCTGTAGAAGGTGGGTCATTAGGTCATTTCAAAGCTGGATTTGATAGATTTCTGATTCACAAGGGAATCCACGGTTTGGGAAACAGGCAGACAAGTGGAAGTGAAGACATGATCAGATCAGCTATAAGCTTAATGAGTGGTGGCGTAGGGTTGAGGGGCTAAAAGGCCTTTTCCTCTTCAGTTTCTTATGTTCTAGATGCAAGAGGTCAGAATTTGAAGAGTACAGACTTATCAGACAGTTATTACTCTGGAGGAGATAGGTGCAGTTGAATAAACTCATTGTACAGGCAGTTCAAGGTGATAAGTTCCTTAAAAACATCTAGATTCGGTGCTGTAATTCATCTATGTGTGAGAGCATGGGGCTAATTGTATGTTAACAGTGAGTTATTTGTGCAGTGAAATTAGAATGTTCATTTGTAATTCCCTTGTTCACGATTTTAACGTATGAGTCTGATTAAATAGCAGATAAAAACATTTCAGATGAATGCAATAAATGTTCATATGCCAAGTACTGAGGGACGTAGTTTTGAGGTACTGCTGCATTAACATTAATGCAGTGCTCACTAATTTTTGCCCAAGCTGCTAACATTCCACAAGAGAGTAATCTACTATCACTAAACCTAATATGCAGGCCCGGCATTAATGACATTTTGATTTGTAAGGGCTCGTTAAGCCCCAATTATGTGGCAAAGTGCAAAATTATTTCTGATTTCCTCCCAGCCCATTTTGCAATATTGATGCACAAAGTTGAGATGGTGGAGAGAGTTAGCAGAGCTCTGACAGGAATCGTAGTAAGGAAAGCCAACTGTTTCCATCCATTCAACATGTGGCAACATTGTCATTCCCCATTTCTTCCTGAGAATCACTGGACAGGGAAACCAAAACCTGGGATCTCCTACTCGTGAAACATCTTCTCTGCCTCCATTTATCCAGGCATTTCCATATTCTGTAAATTTCAAAGTGGTTCCCCCACATCCTTTGAAACTACACTGAATTCAGACCCAGAGTCCTCGATTGTTCCTCACAGGACCATCACTAGTCTTGGAAGGATTTCAGAGAAGGTTTGCAAGAATGAGGATGAGGCCTTTTAGGACTAAAATAAGGAGAAATATCCTCACCTAGAGAGCAGTGAGCCTATGGAATTCACTGCCACAGAAAACGGCTAGGGGCAAAACATTGCATGCTTTCAAGAAGAAATTAGATATTGTTCTTAGGACTTAAGAGATCAAAAGGTATGGGGAGAAAGTGAGAAGAGGGTACTGTTGGATGACTAACCGCGATCATGTTGAATGGTGAAGCAGGCTCGAAGGGCAGAAAGGACCACTCCTGCTCCTATTGTCTAGGTTTCTATTCATTACCCACCTTAGTTGTCTCTGAGAAGAAGTTACCATGCTGCTGTGATCCGTGCAGTACATGTATTCCTCTTGTGCTGTTAGGAAGGGAATTCCAGTCTTTAAAACATAGCAGATATGAAGCAACAGTGATGTATTCCAAACTAGGTGGTGTACAATTTACAATGGTAGTGCTTCCATGTAACGGTTGCTGTTGTCCTTCTTGGTGGTCGAGGTCATTGATTTGGAAGGACTGTCAGAAGAGCCTCTGTGAATTGCCACAGAGATTCTTGTAGTTTATACACAGTACTGTTACTGAGTTCCCAGTTGTCACAGGTATGAATGTTTATCATGCTGGATGGACAGCTTCATCCTGGACGGCCTTGAGCTTCTTGATGTTGTTGGAGCTGCCCCCGTCCAGGCAAGTGGAGATTATTCCATCTCAGTCTTTCCTTGTGCCTTGTAGATGGTGGACACGCTTTAGGGAGACCGAGCTTCTGACCTTACTTTCTAACCATGATAGCTTATTCAGATTCTGGCCAATCATGTTGAATGATTATTGTTTTATCAACAGGAATACTGTTGAATATCAAGTGAAAATGGTTAGATTCCTTTATTAGAGACAGTTATTGCCTGCCATTTATGTGGTATGCGTGTTGTATATCATTTACCAGTTCAAGCCTGGATATATAAGAGGACACAAAGCGCGTCACAAAGTGTTGGGCATTCTGCTAAGCATTGTGCATTCATCAGAGAACATCTCACCTTAGGATGGAGGGAAGGCCTTTGATAAAGCAGTCGATGATGGTTGGTACATCAAGGAACTCCAATGGTTATGTCTGGGGCTGAGATACTTTGGTGGTGTATGATATCCACCCTTGTTTCCCAATCTGTATTCCATCCATTGTTGTTGGAGTTTGTTGGAGATGTTTAAAATGAAAGTAAAGAAAGGTTTATGGCACAGTTCATATTCTCAGAACTGCCTCAAGGATGGTATGAAGCAGTTTCTGGAATATTGTAACATAAGAAAATGGAGCATCCACTTTGTCAACAGCACAATTTCACCAACAGCAATGCAGCAATGAACAGACAATCTTTTTTTTGTTTTAATCATGGTGATTGAGGGATGAATAATGCCCCTGACATGGGTCACAAATCCCCTGCTCCTACTCACTTTGTATTTTTCAACAGCACCTAAAGAAAATCGATGGCATTTAAGCCAATGCAGCCCATTTATTAGCACACCACTTCCACCAACTTAGACATATGCTTCACCACTGGTACATGCTGTCAGCGCCCTGATGCAGGCTTGATGGACTGAATGGCCCCCTGCTGCACTGGAACTCTTCTGTTATTTTGTGTGCACCATCACCAACAGTGGTCCCCAACTGTTTCTCCCATTGTGACCCCAATTGGCAACCCTTCACCGACAACTGAGAGAGAGAGAGAGAGAAAGTGTGTGTGTGTGTGTGTATTCATGTGTCTGTGTCTGTGTCCATGCGTGCTTTCGCAAAACCCTCTAGGGTCCCAAATGTTCAATTGTGGGGTGGCCTGATCTACAAAGTGTTCTGCATTTACTCACCTCCATTGTCAGCATCTTCCTGATACAGAAGCATGGTTGCTGCTCATTGAAGAAAGGTTAAAACCACTGAGGAGGTGCAACAGCTGGTCAGGAGTAAAGAAGTTCAAGGAATGGGAGGACAGCCACAAGTATGAAATAAATACTCCAGGAAATTAGCCAAACAGAAATATTGCTCAGAGCCGTATTGTACTTACAGAATGTAAAGAGACTGCTCATTCACCAGGTCTTTGCCAGCCACAGTGAAATTAAATAACTGGAAAGAAATTCAAAGCTATTGTGAATGTATGTGACAAATGAGTTGGAACCTCTTGTAAAACAATGGATTTGGAATGTCTTAGAAAGGTACCGACCTTCCATCTGTTAAAGTCAACAACAATTCCTAGAGGCATGGCACTCATCCACAAACTCCATCAACAAACACATCGACCTGGACCCAATATACCAACCACTACAGCGGACAGCTGAAACTGACAACCGGAAGCGGCAGGGACAGGCCACTATAAATGCTGGAGGAAACACCACAGAAGCGCTTCACAGGAGGGTCCCAAGCACTGAGGATGTCACCTAGACAGGGGATGAAACGTTTGCAACAAAAATTTCCAGCTCGGCGAACAGAACCGCAACATGATTCCCATGTTTGGTTTCAAAGGCACCTCATGAAATTATTTATGCTAAAGGGTTATACCAATTATCTCCTTTTCATGAGAACATTCATCAATTCATTTCACTGGCAGAAGAGTCAAAGTAATTTCGAAATAATTTGCTTTGGGGAAGGAAAGGAACCGCTCCAACACAAATGAAACTTTTTCTGCCCTGACCACTACCTCTCTCTGCTGTACTCCCACCACTCATTTCCCGTGAGCACAACTAAAAAGTGTTTTGTTTATATATCCTTCATTTTTGGAATGTAAGTCTCATTGTTAAGACCAGAGCTCAGTGATTGTTCCTGATTACCCGTCAAACCCAGGTAGATTTTTGACCTAGACATCCTTGCACAGGTATTCCGAATGAGACAAATGATCAACAAGATGTGCAATGCACAGGAACCTTAGAGTGTGATTGTCATTGTAAAGAGAGACAAGTACTTCAATTCATGTCCCAGTGTCATGGGATGCTGTGCTTAAACTGTTTAGCCTCATCGCAATCGATACATTGCCATAGAGGCGAAGCCAGACACAAGCTTAAAACCAAGTTTGACATCTGGTGAATTCAGAAAATTTAAATATATGTTTTTTTACATCTTGCTCTTAAATCTTTGAAATTGTGGTTTTCACTTATGGAGTCATACTGTCATTCAGCACAGAAACAGAACCTTCGGTCCAACCAGTCCATGCCGACCATAATCCCAAACTAAACTAGTCCCACTTGCCTGCATTTGACCCTTATCCCTTCAGCCGTTTCCTATTTGTTTACTTATTCAGATATCTTTTAAATGTTTTAACTGTACCTGTATCCATCACTTCCTCTGGAAGTTTATTTCACACATGAATCGCTCTCTCTGTGTAAAGAAAATTGCCCCCATGGTTTTTTTTTAAAGTCTTTCTCCTCTCACCTTAACAATATATCCCCAAGTCTTGAAATCCCCCACTCTTAGAAAAAAGGCACCTGCCATTCATCCTATCTATGCCCCTCATGATTTTATCAACCTCTGTAAAGGTCATCCCTCAAACTCCTACACTCGAGTGAAAAGGATCCCAGCCTTTCCCATCTATTCTTGTTTCTTAAACTCTCCATTCCCAGCAACAACTTCAGAATCTTTTCTGAACTCTCTCCAGTTTAATAATATCCTTCCACACAGTAGGGATTCTAATTCAGAGCAGAGTGACTAGAGCTGGACACAGTACTCCAAAGGACGTCTGACCAACTTCCCGCAGAACCTCAAAATAACTCTCTTTCTCATGTGCAGCAGAAGCAGAATCTTTGAAATATTTTGAAGGCCCAGTTATATTGACTTTTGATAAGCCAGAGGGTGAAACTCCCAACTCCTATACTCTAGTGGTCTGAACAATGAAGACAAGTGTGCTAAACACCTTCTTAACTGTCTATATGTGATGCAAACTTCAAAGCATTATGTACCTGAACCCCTAGGTCTCTCTGTTCGTCAACACTACCCAAGGCCCTATTTTTGATTATATAAGTTCTACGCTTGTTTGTTTTACCAAAATGCAATACCTTACATTTATCCAAATTAAACTCAATCTGCCACTCCTCAGTCCATTGCTCCAATTATCAAGATCTCTTTATAACCTTAGATAACCTTCTTCACTGCCCACGATGCCATCAATTTTGGTGTCATCTGCAAACTTACTAACCCTACTGTCGATATTCCCATCTAAAACATGTGTATAATTGACAAAGAAAAGTGGACCCAGTACCAATCCCTGTGGAGCACTGCTGGTAATAGTCCTCCAGTCTGAAAAACAACTCTCCACCGTTACTCTCTCTCCTGCATTAAGCCAATTTTGTATCCAACTGGCAAGCTCTCCCTGAATCAGTCTAATTGTTGATTTGTTTCTGAACAGATGGCATGAGTGGATTGCAACTTTTGATCGAAGTTTGTGGATGATTGGTTGTACAATTGCAACACCAGTCAGAAGGTTTTAATCCCTGCAAATGGGAGTTGGTGAACAGCAATGAAAAGAAACCCGCTGTCTTCAGTCCTTTTCCTGAGGATGCTGAACAATATTCTGCAGTTGCACAACCAGCAGTAGGGCTGTTACATTCGACCACCTAATGACTTTTAATAGAGGCTACGCAGCTTCTTATGGTATAACCTGACAGGTAGGAAGTGCCCAATGATGTGCTGCATATTAATTTGAGTAAGGCAAATAACAGGGCTCTTTGTTAGGATTGAGATATTTGTTATATCTCAATCCTAACAAAGGATTTGTTTGCAAGAACTTTAATTTTAGCCACATGAATGCCCCAATACAGATTTTGTCTCAGGGTAAACCATTCGTACCCACTGCCTTTATAACTGCTTGAATAAAGGCGCATTCTCGTGCATAGCAATGGACAAACATGCGAATTAAGAGCAGAAATAGACCCTCTTCTTGCTCCTTCTGGGTCATGGCTGACAAGATTACTCCACATTCCCTTCTACTACCATAACCTTTTACCCTCTGGCTTATCAAAAGTCAATATACCTGGAACTTCAAAATGTTTCAAAGATTCTGCTTCCACTGCACATGAAGAAGAAAATTCCAATGACTCAGGATCCTCTGTGAGAGTTAGCATCCCCGTTACCACTCTCCTGAGCTTTATTCACCTATCACAAGGTAAAACAACACTGAATGTTTGCTGTCTTCATTGATGCATGACTCTATTGCTCATTCCTGCATTGTGAGACAGAATTTCATTCTCTGAGTCACCTTAATATCTGCACTGAGGTTGCTACCACAGAAAGCAGTCGAGGCTAAGCAATGCACAGTTTCAAGAAGGAGTTGGATTTGGTACCTCAGGCTAAAGTGCTCAAAGCATATGGGAGAAAAGCAGGATTTGAGTTGAATAGTCGGCCATTTGGTGATGATTATCAGAGCAGGCTTGAAGGTCCAAGTGGCCCCCTTGTACTCCTTTCTTTGATGTTCTTTTGTTTCTGTGGTCTTATCCTTCCATCACGCCCCATCCCCACATCCACCCAATTGCCAAATTTGGTTCCTTAATACGTTGGGAAGTGCCTTCTTCTCCGTGTGAGATTCAGAGGGCCAATAACAATGCTTTTTGGATTTCACCATTTGCACCAAGACACTGATTGTCTTCCAGTTTGTGTTGAATTGTCCAAAAGTGGGCAATTCCAAAGGTGAGCTCAAAGTACTTTACCTTGAAGCAGACCCAGCCGTAACGAGCTAAGAGAATGGGACAATTACAAAATAATTCACAGCAATAGTTCCAGAAACAAAATAACAAGGAACTAACTTACCTTGATTCCTTCCTCAATGAGCTCTACTCTACTGTCCTCTCAGAATTATCGGAGTAATATCCAGAACTTTCATTAGTAGAGTCATAGAGATGTACAGCATGGAAACAGACCCTTCGGTCCAACCCGTCCATGCCGCTAGATATCCCAACCCAATATAGTCCCACCTGCCAGCACCCAGCCCATATCCCTCCAAACCCTTCCTATTCCTATATCCATCCAAATGTCTCTTAAATGTTGCAATTGTACCAGCCTCCACCACATTCTCTAGCAGCTCATTCCATACATTTACCACCCTCAGTGTGAAAAAGTTGCTCCTTAGGTCTCTTTTATATCTTTCCCCTCTCACCCTAAACCTATGCCCTCTAGTTCTGGACTCGCTGACCCCAGGGAAAAGACTTTCTCTATTTATCCTATCCATGCTGCTCACAATTTTGTAAACCTCTATAAGGATACCCCTCAGCCTCTGATGCTCCAGGGAAAACAGCCTGTTCAGCCTCTCTTTATAGCTCAAATCCTCCAACCATGGTAACATCCTTGTAAATCTTTTCTGAACCCTTTCAAGTTCCACAATATCTTTCTGATAAAGGAGACCAGAATTGCACGCAATATTCCAACAGTGGCCTAACCAATGTCCTGTACAGCCACAACGTGACCTCCCAACTCCTATACTCAGTACTCTGACCAATAAAATAAAACCATACCAAATGCCTTCTTCACTTTCCTATCTACCTGCAACTTCACTTTCAAGGAGCTATGAACCTGCACTCCAAGGTTTCTTTGTACAGCAACACTCCCTAGGACCTTACCATTAAGTGTATAAGTCCTGCTAAGATTTGCTTTTCTTCACAGTGAAAAGGGAAATTGAACAAAGAAGAAGCGTTTGAGTATGGAAAATTGCCCTTTCGCTGTTAATAATCGAGAGAATAAAAGATTAGATAAAATGTCTTCAGCGAAGTAGTCATTCCCCTGTTTGAAATTGCGGCAAAATAAAATATTTCCAAAATCACACTCATAACCAATTATTCAGTGAACCTAAAATTGTATTGTAATAAAGAAAACACTTGCACAAAACAAACTAATGCGATGAATCACGTAGAACAGGCTTTGCATCTATCAAAGGAATTATGAAATGTACATCTGTTTCCTCATTAGCTTCCTGAGTGCAAACTCGTGCTGAGAACGTGTGAATATGATAACATGACAAGTAGTTTGTCACATTTTCAATGTTTAAGTATCTCATTAGCAGTTTGAGACACATTAAAGGATCATTAAGGTACATTTTCAGCTTTAATCTTCCAATTACAAGATTTGTATGCTGGGAACTCAGGTTGGGACCTGATTCACAATTTCAACACATTTCCATCCATTGATGTTACTGGGCAGGTGATTAAAGGAGCACAGGAAGTTTGAGATGGGCTCACAGGGCATAATGATGTATTTATGCCAACGTATTGCAAGTATACCATAACTCCAGAAGTATTTTGTTTGCAACTGAGATGACAAGTGGTCCTGAAATACACGATGTGTGATATTCTCTGGAGTTTAAAAGACTGAGCAGTGATTTCACTGAAACACATGAGTGAGGTTTGACAGAGTGGACAATGAGGCCGCTTCCCCTGGCTGGGAACCTGAAAGAAGGAGGCACAGTCTCTGGTTAAGGAACTGATATGATTTCTTCACTCAAACAGTTGTGGTTCTGTGGAGCTTTTTAACCCCAAAGTGTTGTAGAAGCTCCAACCACACGAAGGACTCTCCTTCTCAACTTCTTTCCTCATTTGAGGAATGGTGACCATGAGGTTAAACCACTACCAGTCATCTCTCTGTAATGAGAGAGTAGCCCTATGGTCTGTTAAGACGATGGTGACCTTACCTTTACCTTTGTTGATTAAGACAGAAAGACAATTTTTCATCTCTCAGCAACTAAGGTTAAATAAATGTGCAAAAATTTGGCAAACTGCGTATATTGTTGTAAAATGTGAAGGCGTTCATTCTGGAAGGGAGGATAAAAGAGTATTATTTAAGTGGTAAAAAACTGCAGAAAGCTGCAACACAAAGGGACGTGGGAGGTACTTGTACACGAAGCACAGAAAGTTGGCACACGGGTGCAACAGGTGATCAGGAAGGCTCATGGAGTATCGGCCATGATTTCAAGGAAATTGGAGTTTAAGAGTAGGGAGATCTCACTGCAACTATCCAAGATATTGGTGAGACAACGTCTGGAGAACTGTGAGCAGTTTTGGTCCCCTTATTTAAGAAAAGATATCATTTCATTAGAGGTAGTTCAGAGAAGATTCACTGAGATGATCCTGGGAGGGAGGGATTGTCTTATGAGCCAAGGCTAAACAGATTGTGACCTGTTTCACAAGTGATCTAATTAAAACATATCAGATTCCTAAGGGGCTTATCAAGGTAAATGCTGAGAGGATGTTTCCTCTCAGGGAGCAGTGTAGGATTATGGACACAGAGAATAAAGGGGTATCAATTTCAGACTGAGATGAGGAGGAATTTATTCTCTCAGAAGATTGAGAGTCTTTGGAACTCCTTGACCTAGAGAGCTGTGGGGGAAGAGTCCTTGTGTATATTTAAGGCTGAGATCGATAGATTCTTAATCAGTCAGGGAGTAGCCGGAAAGGGCTGGAAAGTGGACATGAGAAATGTCGCATTAGCCTTGATCCTATTGAATGACAGAGCAGGCTTGGGAAACCAAGCAACCTAGTAGATCCTACTTTTTATCTTAAAGATCATACAACACCATAGATTAGAGTGGTGCTGGAAAAGCACCTCATTCCTAATGAAGGGCTTTTGGACAATTTTCTTGATCCTCGGATGCTGCCTGACCTGCTGTGCTTTTCCAACACCTCTCTAATGTAGACTGATCTCCAGCATCTGCAGTCCTCACTTTCACCTAATACCAGGTTATAGTCCAATAAGTTTATTTGGAAGCATTAGCTTTCGGAGCGCTGCTCCTTCAATAGGTGATTGTGGAGCATAAGACCATAAGGCACTGAATTTGTAGCAAAAGATTACAGTGTCATGCAACTATAATTCTGCAAATACATTATATCTTGCTCAGAAAATTCTTAATCTGCAGGCAGTTAATGCAGGCAGTCAATTCATGTAATATTTTGTTAATTCCACTTTGGAAATAGAATCAGTCTGACTCAAGTTTGGGATACAGACAGACTCGAAACTCACACCTTTAAGGCATTGTCTGAGCTGAGATGTCACCTTTTGTTATAAAACCTTAAGTTAACTCAAGAAGGTGACTTAAAAGAAGTTCTGGGATTTACATATTAATGAACAGAAACCTGTAACCCATTCTACTTATCAACAGTCAGTTACTAAGTGATTAATTGATACATCATTTCTGTTGCATGATACTGTAATCATTTGCTATAAATTCTGTGTCTTATGGTCTTATGCTGTGTAACCACTTGATGAAGGAGCAGAGCTCCGAAAGCTAGTGCTTCCAAATAAATCTGTTACAGTGTAACCTGGTGTTGTGTGCTTTTTAACTTTGTTCACCCCAGTCCAACACTGGCTCCTCCAGATCATGGCTATTTTTTAATGGTCTTACATGGAGAGTGGGCAAGGAAGTACAGGCATGAACATGTTGAATGGTGAAACAAACTCAACAGACTGTGTGGTCCACACGTCATCCTACATTTGATGGTATAAATCTATTACGTCATTCCTATTCAGCAGCAAATGTTAAATTGCAAAGAACAAGTGGATTTTATGTTGCCATTTTGCAGATCATGTAATCATATTTTTAGTCAAAATCTTCTGACAGAAAAGCAAGTCCTTTGTTCCAGCAAATCTGCAGTTTTGTTGAAGGAACTACTCAATTAGTCAAAACATTCCATTCTCTTGGCCTTTGCATTTCAAGTATTTATTAAATCCCCATTTGAAATTCAATAATGAATCTACTTTTACTGTCCTTTCTGGCAGAAAACTGACAGATTGCAACAATTGGCTGTGGAAGTTAAAATTCTGGATCAGTGGTGCTGGAAGAGCACAGCAGTTCAGGCAGCATCCGAGGACAGGCAAAATCGACGTTTCGGGCAAAAGCCCTTCATCAGGAATAAAGGCAGAGAGCCTGAAGCGTGAAGAGATAAGCTAGAGGAGGGTGGGGGTGGGGATAGAGTAGCATAGAGTACAATAGGTCAGTGGGGGAGGAGATGAAGGTGATAGGTCAGGGAGGAGAGGGTGGAGTGGATAGGTGGAAAAGGAGCTGGGCGGGTCGGACAAGTCCGGACAAGTCAAGGGGATCATGTTGCTGGAGGTTAGAAACTAGGATGAGGTGGGGGAAGGGGAAATGAGGAAGCTGTTGAAATCCACATTGATGCCCTGGGGTTGAAGTGTTCCGAGGCGGAAGATGAGGCGTTCTTCTTCCATGCGTCTGGTGGTGAGGGAGCGGCGGTGGAGGAGGCCCAGCACCTCCATATCCTCAGCAGAGTGGGAGGGGGAGTTGAAATGTTGAGCCACGGGGCGGTGTAGTTGATTGGTGCGGGTGTCTCGGAGATGTTCCCTAAAGCGCTCTGCTAGGAGGCGCCCAGTCTCCCCAATGTAGAGGAGACCGCATCGGGAGCAACGGATACAATAAATGATATTAGTGGATGTGCAGGTAAAACTTTGATGGATGTGGAAGGCTCCTTTAGGGCCTTGGATGGAGGTGAGGGAGGAGGTGTGGGCACAGGTTTGCGCCCTCCACCTCCTCCAAGACTTCAGTTTCCCCGGCCCCCAACGCCTCATCTTCACCATGGATATCCAATCCCTCTACACCTCCATCTGCAATGACCAGGGCCTCCAAGCACTCCATTTTTTCCTCTCCAGACATTCCCAACAGTACCCCTCCACCGACACTCTCATTCGTTTGGCCGAACTGGTCCTCACCCTTAACAATTTCTCCTTTGAATCCTCTCACTTCCTCCAGACCAAAGGGGTAGCCATGGGCACACGTATGGGCCCCAGCTATGCCTGTCTCTTTGTTGGCTATGTAGAGCAGGTGATCTTCCGTAATTACACCGGCACCACTCCCCACCTCTTCCTCCGCTACAATGATGACTGCATTGGTGCCACCTCTGGCTCCCCGCGAAGAGGTTGAGCAATTCATCAACTTCACCAACACATTCCACCCTGACCTTAAATTTACCTGGACCATCTCTGACACCTCCCTCCCCTTCCTGGACCTCTCCATCTCCATCAGTGACGACCGACTTGACACTGACATTTTCTACAAACCCACCGACTCCCACAGCTACCTGGATTACACCTCTTCCCACCCTACCTCTTGCAAAAATGCCATCCCATATTCCCAATTCCTCCGCCTCCGCCGTATCTGCAGCAACTGCAGCAAGACATTCTTACTCCGATACTCACATCATCTCGCTATGAAGGACAGCATGCCGTTAGCTTTCCTCACAGCCCACTGCACCTGCATGCCAACCTTCAGTGACTGTTCCACCATGACACACAGGACTTGTTGCACCTCGCCTTTCCCTAAACAGCCACTATTTAGCTAATAATCTGTCTTCCTATTTTTGCGACCAAAGTAGATAACCTCACATTTATCCACATTATGTTGCATTTGCCAAGCACTTGCCCACTCAGCCCGTCTGTCCAAGTCACCCTGCAGCCTCTTAGCATCCTCCTCAAAGCACACACTGCCACTCAGCTTAGTGTCACTTCAAAAGTCATCTCGTTATCATTTCAATGAAACCTTGCTATTTTCAGCCCATGCAATGTCACTGACTTATGGAATTTAATATTTGGATGTGATGGAATTAATCTATTGTGGAAAGTGATAGGAGGTTTTTTCAAGTTTTTTTTTAACTTGAACATGGGCTGGAATATTCTGAGATTATGGAAACAACCGTGGAAGTGGAGAACAATCTGAGCAAGTAGGAAATTGAACATGGTGCATCCCATCAAAACAATAGCTCACTTATTCCAGCTGCTGTCTCAGTTAACACTGATGGAGATTTGGTGGAGAACGTTTTTGTGGGTCACAGCTTTTTGCAACCTGGCAATAGCAAGACAGGCAGCATCTTTAACATGTCTGACAATAGATCTGAGGAGGAGGCTCATTACATTCAGACTGTCAGCTGTAACCCAGGTGATTACAACTTTACCTTCAGTCATAGAATTGTAGGTTCAAATCCCACTCCTGTGTTTGTGATGATCTGTGCAGGGCAGACAGGATATTTTTATTCAGATGAGATGTTTTATTCAAGGCCCTGTTTGCATGCTTGGTATAAAGGATATTTTGGCACTATTTTGACGAGGAACACTTAGTTTCCTGTTATCCTGACCAATATTTATCCATATTTTATTATCAATTGATATTAAAAAAAAATGAACTGGTCATTGTTGTTAGCTGTGGGAAAATTGCTGCCACATTTCCCACATTACAACGGTGATTACACTTTGACAGTACATCTGGTAAATGTGAAAACAGTGCATATCAATGCAAGTCCTACGTTCTTGGTGAAGTTGCAGGAGAATGAGGAGAATATTGAAAAGAGGATAATGAAGATTGGGAACCGAGTGTTAGTCCAGCCACGAGTATCGCTGTGTAACATTGCAAGTGAAGTCACATGGACAGCTTAGACCCCCACCCCTCCCCCCATTGATCAGCACCTCTTTTCACTGGACAACACACTTCACAATCATCTGATAGCCCTACCATATGTTGATGTGTAGCGTGAAGCCAATGTAAAAGTGAGTTCTTCCTTTGGATATGAGTGAAAGGAAAGGTGTTGACATTACGTAAATTATTTCATGTTGTGTGGGATGATAAAGGATAGCAATTCATAAACTATCTGTGTATGCACTTCATGGTGAATGAAATCTCCCTCAATAAACGGCATTGTTGAGACTGCTTCTGCACAGTACTGGTCACTGAACTTGCAGAAGGATGTTAATATGCTGGAAGCAGTTCGGAAGTAGTCTATTAGACTAATGACCAAATTGCCTTCTGAGGAAAGATTAGGCAGGGTAGGTCTGTATTATTCACAGTATAGAAAGGTCAGGTGACTTATTTGAAACTCATCAGATCCTGAGGAAACTCAACTGGGTGGATATTGAAAGGATCTTGCCTGTTTTGGGGAGAATCTTGGGACATTTTTTTCACATAGAGGGTGGTGACTGTCTGGAATAGGCTGCCAGAGGTAATGGTGGAGTTGAGTCCAATTTCATATTTTAAGAAACATTTGGACAGATACATGAATGAGATAGGTATGGAAGGATAAGTACCAAACACAGGCACATCGAATAATTTAATCATGAAAGCTGGTTGACATGAACAAGTTGGACTGAAGGGTGTGTTCCCATGCAGTAGACCTTTATGATTCTAGAACTAGGGATCATAGCTTACAAATAGGCAGATGGTCCATTTAAAACAGGGATAACATCTCAGACATCAAAGGGTCCTTGAAATTCGCTTCCAAAAGAAAAGTAGATGAAGAATCTTTAAATATTTTTAAGGTATTAATTCTTGATTGCCCTGTTTGCCGCCGGAATGCAGAGTTGTTGTTGCTTTCATCATTGTTGTCAATCACTCGCTCAGTGTATGGTTGTCTGTGTGGGAAATACTGCAACGCTCACTGGTCTGTGGGCCTTTGTGTGGCTGTTCGGCCCTATCCTAGACCAGCATCTCCAACCACCCAAAGGATTGAGTGACCTGCTCTTGTTCTTTGATCATATGCTCATATGAATATATCTCACAGAATCCAGTGGTGTTTGTACAGAGCTACAGCACCAGTACAAGTTCGACATCTCAACCCCGAACAATGGAGTTACTTCTCGCTATCATCTTCTGAGCTCTCAGGCCCTGGGAATAGAACCAAAGGCCACTTGGGCCAGAGCAGGTCCCATCATGGGAGAGAATGCCAAGTGCTGTCCAGATTTAAATGAATGAATTAATGATTTATTGTCACTTATATTTAATAAATAAATACAGTGAAAAGTGTAATATAGCACCACGCTCTGATGCTATTAAGACACAGAAGATATTAAGACACAAACAGAATACAGGTCATTCTGCTATAACACGCATTTTGTTATCGCAAATTTGCTACAGTGTGATTAGTGAATTGGGGAAACTATTTCAACAGTGCAAACATTTACACCGTGTATTGGCTATAATGCAATTCCAGCCCCAATAGTTTAAATGATGCTGCTATTTTGCGATTTTCTTATAACAAGGGATTGGATGAGAACGGAACTATCGTGTTATTGCAAAACTGACTAAGCACAGTTTTTCCTCCTCCTTGTGCCTCTGCTTGACAGCATTGGTGGGGAAGTCTCCACAAGACGCTCTGTGCCCAACAACACCCCTACATCACAGTCCATTCCCAGGAATCCTGCTCCAGGATCACCAGAGCCCCCACTGCTCCACCTCTGGGATGAGGCCTATCAGGCTGCTATAATGGCTGCTCCTGTCAATCCACCAGGCATACTGATTTGGTAGCTGAAGCCCAACATGCTGATTCTGAATCTGACCGCAGAGGTCCCCCTGATGTCTTCGCCATCTTGAGTGCCGGAGCCTCCCTGCCACATTCTCGAGTCCTGCACGGGGCCCACCCACATCCAAGTCACCGTGGTCTGGTGTCATTTCTCATCCACACCCACTGCCGTAGTCAGCTCCCTAAAGGCTCACTACCCACACCCCGCCCCTTTCCTCACTGCGCTGGGTTCACTCACCACCCCCATTGCACTGGGCTCTCTATCCCCATTCCACCTGCACCCACTGCACAAGGCTTACTCTCCCCCCTTCCCTCCCCCGCATCCCACACCCTCACAACCCCCACTGCATGGGCTCACTCTACCCTCCTTCCTGCTCTGGGTTCACTCTAACTCACTCCACCAAACCACCCCCCCCACCCCTCCTCCGACCCCCCCCGCCCCCCACCAACCCCCCCCTCCCCAATGCCCTTGGCTCACTCTCGAGGAAAAGAAAAGAACAAAAGTAAAAAGTAAAAGACAAAAACAGTAAGAAAGCAGAGGGAAGTGGACGATCCCTGAATCCCGAGCCTGGACACAGTGCCGCTAACTCTACCACCATTTTGGAAGTTTTTGAGGTGCAAATGGATTGAGGTTTATAGATAGGAACACTTTGAGTAAAGTTCCATTTCCTTGTCTGTTTAAGCCATCGACACATTCTGGGATACCAAAGTGCGAAGCCAATACTTACTGGGATTGATCAGACTTCTGCTCTGGTTATACCAATTAAACCACTTTGGACACTTGGGCACAACAATGTTGCTGAGGTTTGTTTTGCTCGGTAACCTCCAAGTCATTTTTTTTTGACAGGTCTCAACCTTTTTTGTCCACTCGTTCCTGGGCGAGTGTATGTCTCTCCTCCTGTTTCCAACAGCAGCCATGGCTCAATCTGCTTCTCTTCCTGTGCAATAGCTCCAATATTCAACAGGTTTCATTTTTAAATGATTCCAAAATCACAGCACAACGTTGCCTTTTGCGACCCCACACAGACTGGCCACACAAAATCTGGAAGTCACGATTAACTGGTAAAGTTGAATTGCAAATTAACTCTGGAAGAAAATGACGACTGTAGATGCTGGAGATCAGAGTCCAGAGTGTAATGCTGGAAAAGAACAGCAGGTCAGGCAGCATCCAAGGAGCAGGAGAGTCGATGTTTTGAGCATAAGCCCTTCATTTCTGGTGAAGAGCTTATGCTCGAAATGTCGATTCTCCTGCTCCTCTGATGCTAGCTGACCTGCTGTGCCTTTCCAGCATCACACTTGTTTGATTTGCAAATTAACTCTGTTGAGCTTTCCCTGAAAAATTCAATTCAATCCCCCGCTTCCACCATCTAGCTTACAAAATGCTTTCCGATTAACACTGGAGGTTTTTTTTAAATGACAAAACTGCTTATTTCAAAGCTGCAGAAATATCTGAGGTTTACAGATCCTTTGGGAAACTACATCCAGTCACAGGGATTTCAAGCACACACTACATATGATTAATGTGGATGATCTCATCCCTGAGTTTCCAATATGCTTTGCCTGTAGCTGAAAGTTTCTGCTGAAAACAACATCTTAGAAAATTAAACCCCAAGTGGTTTAAAAGCACAGTAGGCTTTTTAGCAAAATGTGCTTTGTTTTCTTTCTCCCGCTATTTCAAATTCCACTCCAAGAAGTCACGTAAAAAAGAGTTACATTTCAAAACAAAATTAAAAGATGTATTTTAAAGTGTTTGAATCAGTGCCTCTACTGAATGAATAATGTAAGTATCACAGCTGTAGCCCAACCACCGTGAGTTGGTTCACTCTTTGAGTGCTGTAAAGATGTACACATTTTTGTTTAAGGGCTTCAACAATTCTTGGTTCAAATCTACTCTCAGTATTTCCCAGTCAAACTGATTATTGAGTGTGGGTTGGCCATTGATGCATGTCATTTAAGGTGCAAAGCAGTTCTGCATTGACACAGAAACAGTTCATGTGGATACATGATGCTTTATGTTCGATGCAAAGGTTCTTGCCTTGTGCAATCATGTTCCAAGGACATCTGATTGTACAGAGTTATGTTCCTCGCCAATGTCTATTTCCACAGGGCCCTTCAAACAATCCTGCACTCTGAGAATGACTACTGTCAGTCATAGCTCAAATAAACCTCTTGTTTCTGAATCAACATGGATTCAAGTCTTTTTCTTGATACTGGAGTATAAATCCATGTTTATACTCCAGTGCCACACTGTGAGAGCTGCTCTTTGTTAACCGATGGTTCTGCCTCTTCAGGGAATTTAAAATATTATGTGCTGCTGTTTTGAAGAGGGGGACATCAAGGATTGAGGCGAATCAGAAATTGCTGAAGGAATTCAGCAGGACTGGCAGTATCTGTGGAGAGAAAGCAGTGTTAACGTTTCGCATCCAGTGGCAGGATGGTGTTCTGGGTTCTGGCTCACTGGACTCGAAATGTTAGCAGCGTTTTCTTCAAAGACCTGCTGAGTTCCTCCAACAATTTTTATTTTTGGTTCAGATTTCCAGCATCCACAGTTCTTTGTGTGAATTTAAAGAATTGAGAAGACTTACTTATGCTATAAGTAGCTCATTCAAGTTGAAGATGTCCACTACCCTTTAATCCAAGTAATTGCCAGGCAGCTGGTATTCCTGGCAACTCTGTGGACAAGATTCCCAGCCTTCACCTCCTGGATAGAGATTGATCCTGAGGCATTCCCTCCAGTATAATACAATCCTATTTTTCAGCCACATCTCACAGTATTTCAGATTGCACTGTTGTTCCTTCAACACCAACCTAATTGAGTTGGAAGATACTGACGTGAAGAGAAGTGTTTTTACATATGAATTCTAAACAGGAGTTGGCCATTTGGCCCCTCAATCCTGCTCCACTATTCAATAAGATTGCATTGGATAGGTATATGGAGGATAGTGGGTTAGTGTAGTTTAGGTGGGCTTGGATCGGCGCAACATCGAGGGCCCAAGGGCCTGTACTGCGCTGTATTCTTCTATGTTCTATGTTCTATTCTATGTTCTAAGATCATTATTCCCCATTAGGGAGGTGATGGCCCAGCAGTATTATCACTGGACTGTTAATCCAGAGACCTAGGTAAAGTTCTGGGAGTACATGTTGAGATCCCACCTTGGCAGATGGTGGAATTTGAATTACATTAAAATCTAGAATTAAGGGTTTAATGATGACCACAAATCCATTGCCAATTGTTGGGAAAAACCCATCTGGTTCACTATGTCTTTTAGGGAAGAAAACTGACATCCTTACCTGCTCTGGCCTGCATGTGATTCCAGACCCACAGCAATGTGGTTGACTCTTAACTGCCCTTGGGGCAATTAGGAATGGGCAATAAATGCTGGCCTAGGAGCGATGCCCCATCCCAGTAATGAATAAAAAGGTATTCCCATCTGCCCCCAATATCTTTTGAACTCTAGGCTTATCAGGATACTATCTACTTTAAAAATGGTCATGGAGTCAGACTGCCTGGAAACACACATTGGCCCAACCCGTCCATGCTGACCAGGATTCCTAAATTGAACTATTCCCATTTGCCTGCATTTGGCCCTTATTTTTCTAAACCTTTCCTATTCACGTAGCAGTCCAAATATCTTTGAAATGTTCTAATTGTACCCACCTCTACCACTTCCTCTGGTAGCTCGTTCCTTACATGCATCGCCCTCTGTGAGAAAAAAGATGTCCCTTTTTAAAAGGCTTTGTAAAATTTCTTTTAAATCTTTCACCTCTCATTCTAAACTTATGGTCTCCAATTTTGGACTCCCTTTCCCTGGGGAAAAAGGCCTTGGCTATTTATCTTATCCATGCTCTTCACGATTTTATAAACCTCTCTAAGGTCACCCCTCGGCCTATGCTCCAGTGAAAAAAGTCCCAGCCTATCCAATCTCTCTTTATAACTCAAATCTTCCGATCTCAGTAAATCCTTTCGACACCTTTTTCCAGTTTAATAACATCCTTCCTATAGCAAGGTGACCAGAATCATAGAATCCCTGCAGTGTGAAAGCAGGCCATTCAGCCCATTAAGACCACACTGACATTCCAAAGATCCCCCATCCAGCCCCCCAACCCCCACCCCGTCCTATCTCTGTAACTCATCTCGCTCACACATCCCTGGACACTGTGGGGCAATTTACCATTGTCAATTCACCTAACCTGCAGATCTTTGGACTTTGGGAGGAAACCGGAGCACCGAGAGGAAACCACAAAGGTACAGAGAGAATGTGTAAACTCCAGACAGCCAGTTGCCCGAGGGTGGAATTAGAACCCAAGTCCCTGGTGCTGTTAGACAACAGTGTAAAGGACTGTGCTGCCATTGTACACTGTACTCTAATTGTGGCCTCACCTCTGTCTTGTATAGCCAGGACATCCCAACTGTACTCAGTGCTCTGATCAATGAAGGCAAACATGCCAGATACCTACTTCATCACCCTGTCTACCTATGACACCACTTAGAAGGAACTATGCACAAGTCAACGATATTGGTTCCACCACATTTTCATGAAGAGAGGCCCAGTGACTCACAGCCCTCCATGAAAGAAGATTCTCCTGACCTCCTAAATGTGTAGTTCCCAACTTTGAAATAGTGACCCCAGTCACCAGCTGATAAATTCTGCACTGTAACTCCTTGTGCTGTGACACTTATCATAGAAATGTTTTCTCTGAATCACACCAGCAGCCAAGAGCTCCCAAGTGCTGCCGCCATAACAAATTACCCATCCTATCATCATTAATGTATTTTCATTAAGGATGTAATTATTTCATTCAATTATTTATGTTCCAGTTTACATATAGCATCTACTTCACCATCAGTTCCTGTGCTGTATTAAAACTGAGGAATTAAATCAACCTGAGTCTCTTATCAGGTCTTCACGAAACAGATGGCTTCTTGCACTGTAGTCATCGTGGTGTTTCTATTCCTAGAGGGTGAACTAGTTAGAAAAAGCAAAGTAGCGCCCAACTACAAGCAATCTGTTCAAAGTTACAACCAGTCTCAGTTATATCCACTCCTCATGATCTTAAATATAGATTTATGTAATATGTTGTCACATGTACCTCAGAGAAAAGTGGATAATGTTGCCATGTCCCAGCACCATCTTGAGTTACAGAATAAATTGCTGAATTGTATAAATGATAAAATACTGAATAAATTAATAATACATTGATAAAGCTTCAGAAGGTCATCTTTCCTTCTCTGTAGACAACACTTTCTCTGTTCCTCTAGTCACTACTGTCTGACATCATCCCAGGTTCCTGGCAATGTGCTCCTTTTTGACTGCCTTCACTGAATCATCTCATGATCTTCTTAGTTTTATTATGAATGCATCAAATATCATTAAACTTTGGAATAACTCCTGAAATTTATGCACATTCAGGCTCCCCTAAAGACTTTCACAGATGACTGGTGCAGTAATAGTACAGATTATAGACCGGGCGACATGGTGGCTCAGTGGTTAGCACTGCTGCCTCACAGCTCCAGGGATCCATGTTCAATTCTAGCCTCGGGCCACTGTCTGTGTGGAATTTGCACATTCTCCCCGTGTCTGCGTGGGTTTCCTCCCACAGTCCAAAGATGTGCAAGTTAGGTAGATTAGCCATGCTAAATTGCCCACAGTGTCCACGGATGTGCAGGCTAGGTGGATTAGCCTTGGGAAATGCAGGGTTACAGGGTGGTGGGCTGCTCTTCCAAGGGGCAGTGTGGACTTGATGAGTCGAATTGCCTGCTTTCACACTGTAGGGATTCTATGATTACAGACTGCTACTTGATATACCAGGCTAACTCACAGCAACTGTCTTAATTAGACTTGACCCTATACCTCAAAACATGTTTCCCAAATAGGTTTCTACAAGTGAGAGCTGGGAATGGCCTGGAGTTTGTGGCTAAATTCCAGTGAAACTGCCAACCTTCTCCCCCAGTGCTCCTCTGAAACTGACAACAAATTATGAAGCCCATACTTGCACAGTAAATGTAGGAATTTAGAAGGTGCTGTCACCAATTTTACACAATGCGCGTGTGTTCTGAGGTTACAAATAAATCATAAACGTTGAACCAATAAGAACATGACATTTTTATACTATTAGCCACATTGTAAACAAAAATGAAAGGAACCTTTCTGAAGAATGATCACTGGACTTGAACCATTAACTCTGCTTTCTCTCACGGATGCTGCCAGACCTGCAGAGTTTCTCCAGAATTTCCGTTTTTGTTCCAGATCATCACACTTTTTTCACACTTTCCAAAAAGAAGCATAATTGGGTTTTAATGCTTCATTAGTTTAGAATTGATGTTGAGTAGCATCAATGGACATGAAATGCAAATTTCATGAACATGGACTGTCAAATTTCACAATTCTAATTTTAAAAATCATACTTTGTTGAAAATGGAACTAAAAACATTTTAAGCATTTTGTCTACCTTCATCTCATCGATATCTTCCAATCATTGATCTTGTTCCTTGTGAAATTTAATTGGATTTGAAAGATGATCAGTTTATCTTATTTCTTGCTTTGCTGCTGTTGTGAATACTGAAAGATGATTGACAGCTTGCCATAGCATCACTGTTCCTGGATATCTCCTGGACTTGAAGCAGATTATACTGACCTCAGGAAACGTTAATGTCCATTCTTCAGAACCCACTGGGTCTTTGCGGGTAGCTTTTCTTTGCGGTTAGCTTCCTTTGTTGTACCACACATTTTCAAAGCAACATGATTATGAGGGCATCAAAGCAGGTATCTGGAGTCTGAGTGAGGAGGGCAAGCAACAAATTAATTCCTTAATGAATTAGAATGAAGGATCGGGAAATGGACAACAGAAAGATTGAGAAGGAGTTAACTCAAATGAATTTATTGTGAGCTCAGTCATAGAAATAAATAAAGAATCATCTTGATTTAACAAAGGAAGTTTCTTTTTAAAAAAATCAGAAATAGAAAAATATAACATTTAAATTTGACATTATTTAAAATTCACAGAGAAGAGATTTAAATCTGAAAAGTACAACTTCACATCTGCAATGACAACTTTTCAGAGACAGAGAAACTGATTGACAGTAACTAACAATTAACATTGTTGTAATGATCAGATGAAAATTCTATGATGGGATAGGTAAAAAGATAAATTTCTTTAAAAGATTGAATGGCTACAGGTTGATGTATTTTTCTGGAAGCTAATAATAGTTAGGTGCAACTCTGGCAGATGTTTTGGGTTATCCTGTCTGACTGTAAATCATTTATTTTATTTCAGCACATGCATATTTCATACTTCACTTTGACTAATCCATTATAACCAGATCAATGACTGCTGATAACAATAAAGCAGATTCAGTCATACAATGGCATTGTCTGATTAAAGTACCAATGGTTACAAAATCAATGAGAATAGTCACCTGGTCAAATTGAAGTGCAGACCGAAAATCATAGTAATATTTAGTTTCCTCACTGAAATAACTGCACAGAGGCTGCTATCCCATCCCCAATCCCCCTTTATTTACTTGTGCACAGTACACTGGCTGTGACCATCCAGCTCCGAGTCAGTCTCCAGAACTGAGGAAATTCTAAATCCCTTGTTTTCTCTTCTTTTTTAAAATATTTTCCCCAGCACCCATGTTGTGTGTGTGCGGGTGTGAGACACAGTGAAAGTCAACAAATCTTTATTCAATTTCCACCACCAGGAAGAAAGGAAACACCCAAGTGGCCTGTGACAAGCACTGCCCTTCACATCAAAGGGCAATGCTGTGTGATCAAACAGTGAAGGGGAGGGCAGGGATTAAATCAAAATAGAATTTGAGGGGGAAATAATGCACTCCACTCCTTGCGGTGCCCACCTCTCCCTGAACAGTTCAAGGGTGTTGGTGGACACTGCGTGCTCCTTCTCCAGGGACACCCGGGCTCTAATGTAACTGCAGAAGAGGGGCAGGCAGTCGGCCTTAAAGACTCCCTCCATGGCCCGCTACCTGGACCTATTTAAAATCCCTTGTTTTTTTTCCCACCACACTACCGCCTAACTGTGGTAGTGCTTATTTTTTTTCCCCAGCACCCATGGTGTGTGTGTGCAGGTGTGAGACACAGTGAAAGACACAAGGTGCACAAATCTTTATTCAAATTTCCACCACCAGGAAGAAAGGAAACACCCGAGTGGCCAGTGACAAGCAGTGCCCTTCACATCAAAGGGCAATGCTGTGTGATCAAACAGTGAAGGGGAGGGCAGGGATTAAATTAAAATAGAGTTGGAGGGAGAAATAATGCACTCCACTCCCTGTGGCGCCCACCTCTCCCTGAACAAATCCAGGGTGTCGGTGGATACTGCGTGCTCCTTCTCTAAGGACACCCGGGCTCTAATGTAACTGCAGAAGAGGGGCAGGCAGTGGGCCCTAACAACCCCCTCCACAGCCCGCTACCTGGACCTGTTTAAAATCCCTTGTTTATGTTGGTCAGCTAGGCTTCCTGATTGGCCCAGGTCAACACTGGCCCAGGTAAACCCCAAACACTGATCTCATAGTCAACAAGATCCACCTGGTTCCAATTACTACACTTACCTTGACAGAATGTAAATTGTGCACAAATTACAGATTCTGCAGAAATGCTGTGCAGTTAATTCCCTTGTTCTTATTCATCATTGTAGACAATGAAATGAAGTTCAATGTGTATAATCCCAGCTGGACAAGCTAGATCTGAGAACAAAATATTGACAGATCTTACTTTGTTTTTTTTCCTCTTTTTGTTATAGCAAAGTGGTCTTCCACTGAAACACAAGCATGCAATGCTGCAAATCTGTTGTCAACAAACTAAAAATGTGAATATTACATAAAACAAATGAAAATAGAATAAAATCAAACAAACTATTTGCACATAACACAAATGTAAAGATTGCTGAACACATACAAATGTATAATCCATTAATCCCCACAACCCTCCTTTACAATAATCACATCAGAGAAAATTATACAGCACTTAATTTAACTATGGCTTCAATTACACGTCTTGAGAGTCTTTTAGCCTCTTTTTGAACTTTTTAGACAACTGAGCTAATATTTTCTCAGCTTCAAGTAACCCCTTCAGGCTTTTAACCAAACATTTCTGGTCTGGAACTTTAAAGCAAAACTGTTTATACTGAGCTGATCTATTTACATCACCTCATTTAATCAAGAACAATTATTTTAAACATTTAGCTTATGCTAAGTTGCCTGAAAAACTATTCGATTGAGAGCTAAAAGTTTTTTTTTCCCAAGCTATGTCATCCTGAGTTGCACAATCATTTATGAACGTATAGAATGGAGGAGTGGGCTTGAAGGGCTGAATAGACTTCTCCTGTTCTTAATTGCTATGTTTATAAAATAAATAAAAGTCTTACCTTTGACACTGCCTAAAGCACAACTCTTTACTTATGAAAAATAATTCTCCAAATGTAAACAAAGCGCCATCAATCTCTTAGAAACCTCTCTTTCACTTGCTGTTTTCAAAATAAATCACCATAGGCTCAGAAATGCCTATACATTAGTCATTAAAATCCTTCAGATATATTGGCCAAAACTCACATGTTGTATGCTCAAATCCAAACTCTGAGATAAATTCTAATGTCTCTTGAGAGAATACAAAATTAATACTGATCAACACATTCCCAGCACAACTTGTCACTCAAAGCATATCCCAGCTACAAGATCAGCACATCTTGTACTTGTGCCATTTTTAAAACTATTGTTCACCCACACAAACCCATCCAAAGCTGCCCTGCTCAATGATATGCAAATCTGAATAAAAAGACAAGATGTAACTGCAATTCTTCATCAGGGACCTGGAGATTCCTGGTCAAGATTTGATGCAGATGACAAGGATCATCTCCCCAAAGGGCCACAGATGATGCCACAACATCACACATTGGAAGTCTAGTCTCAGGTCTCACCTGGTTCAGTGCTATCTTTACCAGCTGGAGGAATAGTTATCTGTGCTACACAAAGGCCAATGACTTTCTCTGTTACACCAGGGCAAGTGCCACCCCCTTCTCTCTGCCACACTATTCAGCTTTATCATTTGCCATGATATCCTAGACCTCCTCAACATCATTGAGGGTGGGGATAGCTATGGAGCATCCTCCTCAGTGAGTTGTTTAATTGTCCACCACCATACACAACTGTATATGGCAGTACTGCAGTATTTAGCTCTGATCTGATGGTTTCGTAGTTGCTTAGCTCTGTCTATCACTTGCTGCTTTTGCTGTTTCACACACAATTAATCCTGTGTTGTAACCTCAGCAGGCTGACACCTCACTTTTAGATACACCTGCTACTGCTCCTCCTGCATGCTTCATTGCAAGAGGGTGTATTCCTAGCTGGATGGTAATAGTAGAATGGAAGTTATGCTGGGCCATGGGGTTACAGTTGTGATTGATTGCAATTCCGCTGATGGCTCACAGTGCCTCATGGATGCCCAGTCTTGAGTTGCTAGTTCTGTCTGACATCTGTTCCATTTCATACAGTGATAGTGTTACACAATAAGCTGGCAGGTACCTTGAATGTGAAGCAGACTTTATTCAGTGGTCACGCCTATCAATACTGTACTGGTTAGCTGTGACAGGTTGAAGGTTTGTGGATGAGATACTGTAGTTTTATCCCTTTTGTCTGTTCCTTCACTTCTAGATGCAATCGAAAAGCTTTGTCCTTCAGGATCCAGCCAAGTCAGTTAGTGATAGAACTGCTGATTCACCCTTGGCGATGGACATTGAGCTCCCAAACCTAGTGTACATTCTGTGCACTTGCTACCCTCTGTGTTTCTTCTAAAGCATGTTCTGCATGGATGAGTACTATTAGCTCTTAAAGATAGTGGAATCAAGAATTATGGGGATAAGACAGGAACAGAATACTAATTGTGGATGATCAGCCATGATCACATTGAATGGTGGTGCTGGCTTGAAGGCCCAAGTGGCCTACTCCTGCACCTATTGTTTATTGTCTGTTGTCAAAAGAGCACTGGTTCTTTGGGGTGTGGGGAGGTGTAGCAGTAAGAGGTACTCAGCAGGAGTTCATTTTACTCATGTTTGATCTGATGCCAAACGACATGTTGTTGGTTTGGAATCTTGTGTAAGCCAAATAAAGTACCAAGAGCAGTTTTCCCTGCCTAAAAGCCATTCATGAACAGAATGTTTTTTTTTTGAAATGACAATGGTTTCACAATAATCATTAGACTTCTTATTCATTATTTTTATTTTCATTTCATTACTTATAAGATTCAAATTCTGCTATCTTCTGTATTGGCTTTCAAGCCAGTATCTGGACCCCGGAATTGCTTGTCCTGTGATAAAGCCACGATATCATTGCCACAGTTTTGCTGCTGACTGCCCCGTGTGCTTAGTCAGTTGCTGCCATTCCCAATATTATAACAGTGGTGAGTGGAAAGTACTCCATATCCTTGGGATTAGGAAAGGAAAGTATTGTTTCACTTTTCATTTCATTGATGGGATGTGAGCCTCTCTGGCTAGACCACCATCTACTGCCCAACCCCAACTGCCCTTGAACTGAGTGGTTTGCTGGGGCCATTTCAGAGGGCAACTACGAGCCAAACATTGCTATGGCTGTGAAATCATATGTAGGCTCGAGCAAATCAGGATAACCGATTTCCATCTCTCAACTGCACCCGTGAACCAAATGGGTTCATATGACAATCATCAATGGTTGCAAGCACACCATAAAATTAGAATTTAATTTCAGCTTTTACCATCTGCCATGATTAGGTTTAAACCGATGACTCCAGAACATTAGTCAGGGACTCTAGGTTACTAACCCAGTGACTTGTTAAAATTTGTTCATGGGCTGGCTAGGCCCGGATTTACTCCCCATCCCTAATTGAAATTGAGAGTCAAGCACGTTGCTGTGGGTCTGGAGTCACATGTAGGCCAGACAAGGATGGCAATTTCCTTCCCTAATGGGCATTAGTGAACCAGATCGGTTTCCACCCCCCAACAATGGATCCATTCTAGATATGAATTGATCTGAAACTCCATCATCCAGCTGTGGCCGGATTTGAACTCAGGTCCCCAGCATGTTAGCCAGATCCATAGATTAACAGTTCAGTGATAATACCATGAGGCCATCATCAGCATTATCATACTGCTTCCCCATAAAGTGCAAATCCTTGCCTCTGATATATGATGGAACATAGCCAATAGGCCCTTCAAGCCTTATCTACTATTTAATAAGACAACAACTGATCTATTTCAACCTCAATTCCACATTCCTGTACACCCTCAATAATCTTGCACTCCCTCAGTCATCACACAGAGCTGTACAACATGGAAACAGACCCTTTGTTCCAACTTGTCCATGCTGACCAGATATCCTAGATAAATTTAAGTCCCATTTGTCAGCATTTGGCCCATCTCTCTCTCATCCCTTCCTCATCTCTCTCCCTCTGCCTTCCAACTATATACAGATTCTACATCCACTGCCTTTTGAAGAAAGAAATTCAAAAGAACACAACCCAATGAGAGAGAAACAAACTGTTTCCTCAACTCTGCTTTCAGTAGTGACCCTTAGTTTTAAATGATGACCCCTAGCTCTCATACCTTTCAACGTCCAGCTGCTCATAATGCCCCACACCCCCACCAAGGATCTCTTATGTGTTAATACAGTCACCTCTGACTCTTCTAAACTCCAGAAGCATGATGTGGAGGTGCTGGTGTTGGACTGGGGTGGACTAAGTCAGAAGTCACGCGACACCAGGTTATAATCCAACAGGTTTATTTAAAATGAGAAGGAGCAGCACTCCAAAAGGTTGTGATATTAAATAGACCTGTTGGACTTTAACCTGACAAACTCTGAGTTAGCAGACCTGGTCTATCCACCCTTTCCTTATAAAGAACTCCCTCATTCCAGGTCTTGGTGTTGTAAATCTACCCTGAACCACTTCCAATGCATTAACATCCTTTTCTAAGTACGGTGACCAGTACAGTACATGGGTGGCATGGTGGCTCAGTGGTTAGCACTGCTGCCTCACAACGCCAGGAACATGGGTTTGATTCCAGTCTCAGGTGATTGTCTGTGTGGAGTTTGCACATTCTCCCCGTGTCATGTGGTACCTCCAGGTGCTCCAGTTTCCTCTCTCAGTCCGAAGATGTGCAGTTTAGGTGAATTGGCCATAATAAATTGCCCATTAGTGTTCAGAGAGAAATGGTTAGGAGAAAATATAGAGTAATAGGGTAGGGGAATGGTTCTGGGTGGGTTACTCTTCGGACGGTTGGTGTGGACTTGTTGGGCTGAAAGCTCTGCTTTCACACTGTAGAGATACTATACTCCAGATGGGGTCGTACCAATGGCCTGTATAACTGAAGCATAACCTCCCTACTCCGCCATTCAATTCCACTGCAATAAACCAGAGTGTTTTGTTCATTTTCCTGATTAGTTGTTGCACCTGCATGCTAACCTCCTGTGATTCACTATGTTGAATAATTAAAGCAGTTCCGTAGGTCTGATAAATACTGTTGTCCGCGTAGGAAGAAATTAGAACAAATTTAATGTAACAATTTGATGTGGTATGATTTAGAAAAAGATTTATTTGCTTTAAAGAGATATCAAGCTGAAGATTTTTGTCTTCCGTTTATGAGGACTGGTATAAAAGGAATCAAATTTAAGGAGGGAATGATTAATACAAGAAACAGAGAGGGTGCTGATTAGTTAGCCATGGTTGACACGGAACTGCAGCAGGAGCTGCCAACAAATTCTACAGAGAAACATTTTATTTTGGATAATTTTACTGAAGAATACATTGTAGATTACATAGTTTATCACCGTATCTAATCTCTCTCTGTCTCTCTCTCTCTCTCTCAGAAATGCTACTTTTGGGGATGTAAAGTGGGCAATCTGATAAATATATTTAAAAGTTCTTTTACATTACTCAGAGGTACACCTAATCGCAATTGGCAGAACAAAACGTGAAATGACCATTACAGACTTTACATTTCAACATTCACGAATATCATTGGCTTGATCCAACTTCAGAAGTAGACTAAAACAAACAACTGCAAGTACTAGAAATCTGAAACAAAAACATAACTTGCTGGAGAAACTCAGATTTTTCTCCATAGCTGCTGCTAGAACAGAGTTTCTACAGCAATTTGTTTCATTTCACAAAGCGATTATAGAGAAGAAGTAATCAAATCAAGAGACAGCAAGGAATATAATGAGGTAAGTTATTAATTTTACAATACTTAAAAAACATTTTTTTGATAATCAGTGTGATGTGTGAGTTGCTGGCTGGGTCAGCATTTATTGCCCATCTCGAGTTGTCCTTGAGAAGGTGGTGGCGAGTAGCCTTTGTTGTACCAAGTTTATGCTCTTTGTCTTACTTGTTCTGACTATGTATTAATTTGCTTCTCTGCACCTTCTCAAGGGCAATTAGAAACAGGCAATAAAAGCTAATCTTGCCAGAGACGCCCACATCCTATGAATGAATCAAAGAAAATTGAGCTTGCAGACACAGACAAACCAAATGAAAAGCAGTACCTATCATCTAGCAATGAAATTGAATACCGAAAGTATTCGAAAGCACCAATCACACTGTTTTATTCATTGAATGTCAGTGAGGGAGGATATTCTGCCCATTCCGATTGTGCTAGTTCGTTGCAAGAGTGTTCTTGTTGCTCCCTCTTTTTCCCCAAAGTGTCACAACCTTTTCCTTTTCAAAAATGCATCCAATTCTCTTTTAAACATTGCTGCTGAATCTGTGTCCACTGGCCTTTAAAAATAGTGCAGCCCAGATAAACTGAAAAAGAAGTCTTGAATTGCTGTGGCACATTATGAAATCCACATTGCCTCGTGATTGATGCATCGCCAGCATTCCAACATGACTGCACTAGATTGCGATGAATGCCTGTCTATTGTTCTAAAGAAACTGTTAACCTACTGTGTTGAAATTGTGGTCCTCAGCAAGAACAACTTGCATTTATTTGGCACCCAAATCTCCCCAAGGCATTTCATAATAAGATTATTTTTCAAATATACATCCAAGGAGACAAGAAAATATCTGGGAAGATCATCAGATCCTCCTCAAAGAGATCATTTGAAAGAATGTTGTAAAGGAGGAGAGCAAGGTGATGGAGTGTATACCGGATATTTCAGAATTAGTGCACAGGTAGCTCAGTGCAAATCTGTAAAGGGTGAAGCAATTAAAATCTGGGATAAATAAAATTGAAGCAGTGTAGAAAACTCAGAGGTTTCTGAGGCTACAAGAGGTGATAAGAATGGCACTTTAAGACCACAAGATATTCGAGCATCAAGGTTGCTCTGCCATTCAATGCCATCACCATTGATTTGAGAATCTTCATCTCCAAATTCCTGCTTTCCCCCCATAACCCTCTCAATTTCCGTACTGATTAACAATCTGTCTGTCTCAGCCTTGATGTACTTAATGAACCCCAGCTCAACATCTCTCTGTGACAAAGAATTTCACAGATTCTCTCCCGGATTAGAGAAGAAATTTCTCCTCATCTCTGTCTTAAATATGCAGCCTTTTCTCTGTGGTTAGGCTGATGTGGTGGATCAGTGGTTAGCACTATTGCCTCATGACACCAGGGACCCAGGTTCAATTCCATCCTTGTGTGATTGTCTGTGTGGAGTCTGTATGGCTTTAGGGTTAGGGCTGGATGTGCTGCTTTTTCAGATGGTCAGTGTGGACTTGATGGGACAAATGTATACTGCAGGTATTCTATGATTATGCCTTTATTCCTTGGGAAATAATTTTTCCGCATCTACCTTGTCAAGTCCTTTGAGATTCTTGTATGTTTCAACAAGATTGCCTCTCCTTCTTCTATATTCCAAAAAATTCAGACTCAGTCTCTCAACTGCTACTGATGAGTTAGTTCCTCCGTACCTGATGTCAGCCGAACGAACCTTCTCTGCACTGTCTCCAGTTATGGTGATAATCCTAGCTATAGATTTATGGGGCACTGGAGAAGGCATTGGATGATTATTTGAAGGGAACTAGTCTGCAAGGGTGCAGCAGAAAACCAGAAGATGGGAGAAAAGGTAACCGTGCTCGCTTGAAGAACCAATGCAGACACAATAGGCTTAACGGCCTCCTTTTATGTCACAATAGTTCTGTGACTTTGTGATGAAACTATGAAGGGAAATGAAAAATTTAGCCAATCTGACAAAGAGGAATACCACATATAATGCAGGGTCACAGAGACAGGGTAAGGGAGGTGGGTCTGTTTGGGATGCTCTTCGGAGGGTCGGTTTGGACTCGATGGGCTAAATGGCCTGCTTCCACACTGTCGGAATAATGGCCCCAGCCGTGAGAGACGTGACTCTGACGTTTGTTGGTTCGACATATGATGTGGCAAGACTGTTATGGAGGAATATTGGCCCAGTGGCAAAGATGGTCCCTGAGGATTGTCCACTTTGATGTTGGTTAGGTCCAGTGTAGACGGTGGCAAAGTGGTGGCAGAGGGTGGGCAGCACAGGCTTTGTTGATGGTGATGAGCTGGCTCAGGGCCGATGGATTCTCTTTAAGCTATATCTTTCTTTTTCCTTCCTTATTCTTAAATTATTCAAAATGATGCCATTTCATGACCAACAAATGAAAGCTTTTTATTGTATTTTGTTGTGTTCTTTATGTAAAATACATGTGACAATAAAATCAAAATCAAATATAACTATGATAAGGAATTGTCCATTAATGTCACAAATAAACATTTCTAACTCCATATTTTACTAATTGACAGAAATTATGCTGCATGTGTTTAAATTAAATTGGATTTCTTTGAATTTTACTGTTTAACATATGAACTGTACACATCATCTCTGTGTGTTGAGTGAAATTTAACAGAAACACAAATTCCTTTGCTTAAATTTTCCTGTTTCTAAGCAGAACCTGAATTATGACTCACTTTTTCTTTGTCTTATGATACATAAATGCATACCCTTGGGTTTCTTCTGTGATTTTGCATCAATATATTTCTGAATTTATTGTTCACCATAGAAACTACTTGTCAAGTAAAAACGTCCAGCATTAAATTTAGTTAATTCTATCCTTCCTTGTAGATTAAATATTAAGTGGCTCTTATACCTGGGAGAGCTGAGTCATAAAAGGTAGGAGCTATTAGTACTGCATTTCATGCTTCTGAAGGGATTCAGAAAGGAACCTTGGAGAATTTTATTAAAGAAAATCAATTATAACCTTTCTATGGATATACAACCTAAAGGATTCAATGATTTCTAATCAAGGAACTCATTCAAAATGCACTAGACAACTGAAGTGTTAGCTTTTATCCATTTTCCCAGGCAGCAAGAATTTTCATTCGATAACCAATTTATCCATTAGCTTCAAACAGGTGACAACTGCTACCTTGACTGAAGACATTCCTTTGCCTTCAGTCCCTCTTGCACATGCCATTGCCCCTCCATTGCCTTCATCCCTCTCCTTGACAAATTCCTGAGGCTGAACCAGGCTGCTTGCAAGCTTGCTGTCAGATCTGACTCTGAGGTAAACTTTTAACTGTATATTCATGCCACTGACGAGACCACAATTTTCCACCTCTGCAAAATCATGTAACCCTGCCTCAGCTCACCTGCTGCTAAATCCCTCATTCATGATGTTTTTCTTATTCATTTGTGGATTGTGTTTGTTGCTCCATTGACTCTGGAACTGTTGCAGTACGTATGATGTAGGTAAATCCACTGTGTTGTTGGGAATTCCTGAACGTAACACCCACCACACCATTGGAGGTGAAACAATGGCAACATAGCTCTAAATCAACATGGCTTTGTGACTTGGAGGGGAACTTGCAGTTGGTGGTGCTTCCATTCATTTTTTGCCCTTGATTTTCTGGATGATAGAGGTCATGGGGTGCAACGTAATTTCAAAGGAACCCTGGTTAATATCTGCAGTGAACCTCGTAGATTGCGTGGACTGTGGTCCATCAGTGGTAGAGGGAGTGGACGTTAGTGGACATGGTGCCAGTCAAGCTCCTTGAGCTACACTCATCCAAGCAGGTGGGAAGTATTCCATCGCCCTCCTGACTTGTTCCTCATAGATCATAGACCAGCTTTTGGAAGTTAACTTGTTGGATTCTGACAGTGAAGATTTAATGATGGTAAAGCCATCAAAGGGCAATGGTTAAACTCTTCACATTAAGAATGGTGCTTGCTTGGCACTAGTGTGTATCAGGAATATTATCTGTTATTTTCCAGTCTCAGCCTAAGTGTCACTCATATCTTGCTGCATACGGACATGGACTGAAGAATCATGATTGGTGCTGAATATTGAATAATCATCAGTGAATATCCCCACTTCCAACTTTAAGATGGAGGACAGATCATTGATGAAGTAGGTTGAACCTTGGACATTCTGAGGAACTCCTGCAGAGAGGTTCTCAACTGCCACAACCACCTTCACACATGTCAGGTATGACTCCAATCAGTGGAGAGCTTCCCCCCTGATTGCTGGGGCTCCCTGATGCCATAGTCAGTCAAATGCAGCCTTTCCAAACAGGGATGTAATTCTCAACTCATCTCTACAGTCCACTCTTTAGTCATGTTCAGTTGAATGCAATATTAAAGTTAGGAGCTAAGTAGCCCTGGCAGAAACCAAAATGAGCATCAGTGAGCAGCTTATTGCTGTGTAAGTGCCACTTGATAGGACTGTTAATCACAGCTTCCAGCACTTTGCTGATGATGGAGAGCAGACTGAGAGAAAGGAAATTGGCCGCATTTGATTTGTCCTGCATTTTGTGGACAGATCTCCAATTTTGAGCATGTCCAATTTAAATTACTATACCATTGATGGTTATGTTTCAACTACATACACACACTTGAAATCCTCTTCACAAATCCTTCTGTCTCTCTACCCCAGTCTATGCCATTCCTTCAGCCTCCTTTAAGCAACATATGCAAAATATGTTAACCAAACTTTATGTTATTTATCCTAATGCCTTCTGAAGTGATTCAGTATCAACCTTTGTTTCATGATGGTTCTGAAAAACAGCAACAACATTGGGAGCTCCCACATGTTCAAGGCATTGTAAAACATTTAAATTAGCATTGTTTAAGCAGCTGCCTTTAAATTAGAATACCAGATGACATGTTGAAGAAACTACTCCACAACTTGCTGTTACTAATGGCAATACTATATTGATCATTATTGAACTTCAAAACACAACAATGAATTTTCTGTTTTCCTTTTCTCGCTTCAAAATGAACGCACTCAAGCAGGTTTTGTTTTGCTTTCATAATTTGCAAGACTCCTTCTCTTTGATATGCCAAATCACTTTTCTTCTGAAATCGCAAAGAAACTTTTGCAAACATTAAATTAAAGACACACTGTGCATCCAAAAGTGTGTTGTGCAAGATGCTGTATAAATGCCTGAAGGTAGCAGAAGGGTTATGCCCCCACCATATTTTAGATTGAATTATAAATAGCTTTGAGTCAGTCCAACTGGCCCTATTACAATCTGCTTTGGAGCCATGAACTACAACAGGGAGCTGAGGGTAGCTGGGTTCACTCTCAAAGCACTGGAGCGTAACTTCAGAGCAGACATACATCTGTACAAATGTCTGTTCTAAGGCTGCCATTAACAAACAGTTTGAATGCACAAAGTAGGGACTGCGAGGCGTCATTAAGTCGAATACAGCTCCCTTTCCATTTTAGCAGCAATGTACATCCAAGTGCAGCAACATCACGCCATAGAATGAATTGTTGATCCAATTAAAATTTCAGTTCAGAAGTGTGAATTTTTTTTGGTACAACAGTAAAGACCAAGCTCATGGGAAATAACAGCATTGAGAAGTTAAATTAATCTGGGACTCCAGTTAACTCTATACAAATCCTAAAAAGATTAACATGAAGCTTTTTTACATTATTTAACAAGGAAGAAAGACCATAATTTAAAGAGGAAAGAGTATTTGCGAAACCTGAAAATCAAAAAAATTAAACCTGCCTGAACAAATTCATTTTAAAATCACCAAGGAAAACATTCAAGGAATTCTGATGTAATAACATAAAGAACCTTAAATCTGAAACAAAAACAGAAATTGCTAGAGAAACGCAGCAGGTCTGGTAGCATGGAGAGAAAGCAGAGTTAACACTTTGAGGCGAGTGACCTGATCATCGGACTCAGAATGGTAACTCTGCCAAGGTAGCGATGCCAGCATGGTGGGGAGTGTTAGGGCTCCTAAGCCCATAAGCTGCAGATGGCTGCATCCTTTCTCTCTCTCTATCTCCTTTTCTGTCATTTTCTTTCTCTTTTCGTTCATCTTCTGCCGTTGTGGGGAAGCCAGAGCGCTATTCGAGGGATGTAGGCAGCCGAATCGGCACAAAAGAGTATAAGCTGAACTTTTTATTTTTCTAATTTTTTCCTAAGGTCCTGTACCTAGGTACCCTTGTACCTAAAACGGCACTGTAAGTCAACATTGGAAACTTTTCACTGCACTCGTGTGAGTAAACATGACAACAAAACTAATTCTAAATTCTAATTTTCTCTTCTCCCCACAGATGCTGCCAGATCTTCAAAGAAATTATGATTTAAGTTTGATTTCAAACATGGTTTTAATTAATATGATTATCTTTTGAAGCTGGTAACTGCATCAACTTGCCAATCTCCTCGAGTAGATCTCCAAAACTCACAAACTCTTCTGCCTCATAATATAAGGGCAATGACTGGATGAAAAAGCTATCTGAATGTTCCCCTTCAAGCCACACACCATCCTGATGTGGGTGATATCTTCACTGTAGCTGCCTCAGCATCATGGAACTCCAAGCCCAGGGAGTGTAGTTCTACCTAATGGATGTGAACATTGGAGGTATAGTTAGTAAGTTTGCAGATGACACCAACTAGAACCATAACTATAACTGTTGACAGGTGCTTTTACATGGTTACATCATTAATCCCCAGCTCATTGCCACTGATCATAATTGGTCAGCCAGATCTCCCTGATTGGACCTGGTTAACAGCCCCAGTCGGAGAACTCCTATTCACCTGGCTGAGCTCATTACAATCATTGCAACCTCCATCTTCCCAAGAACAATTAAGGGATGGGCGATAAGGATTGGCAGTAATTTCTGAACTTGTCAATGACCTCCACATCTCATGATTACATTAATGACGAGAAAAGACAAAAAAAGAAAAGAAAATTAGTGCGGGATTCTGTGACCTTTGCACTTGTCGTCACTTCAACTTATGTCCCAAGCCATCTTTCTTATTGCTGTCAACCAGCAGAGAGGGAGCAGCATAAATATCTGAGAGATAAGAAGGAATAGAAATGAAAGAGGAACAAAGATGGACCAGGAGAAAAAAAGACAAGACAGAAAGAAAGATACTTTATATGCCTGCACCAGAACTCTGCAAAAATCAATAACAATAAATAAATTAGGATACGGATGGGACTTGCATGTGAATAGAAAGGTACTCCTCTTAGCCTGGAGTTTTGACATAAGGTAGCACACATTGAAGTATTAGATGGAGAGTTAGAGATCTGTATACCCAATTGACCTGACTTACTGTCACAGCTAGACAATGGAAAATCAGGGACATTGCAGATTGGATACACTGAGCACTGTCCCCACTCTGCTCTCAAGGGAGGTTATCAGAAGCTGGTCGTAAAATCATCCTGAGATTGTTTCTCAAAATTATTTCATGCAAATGCCAGTTCTGAAGGTTGAGGGGCAAACTGCTGATTTCAAAAGAAAATGAACTGTATTCCTTTCGAATGTCAGAATCTTCACTCAGAAGGACTGGAGCACAGTTTGTAAACGAATCTTTAGCTCAGCCAGTAACTCTCTTGTCTCTCAGTCAGAAGAGTGAGGGCTCATATTAGGACTTCAGTATCAGACTGCTACATCAAACTGCTCCTCACGGAACTCGGCATTTTCAGAGCCCCTGTCAGCGATTTGTCCATGGCGATTTGTCTCATACTGGGGGCATGCGTTTAAGGTAAGAGGAAGAAAGTTTAAAGGAGATGTGAGGGGCAATTTGTTTTTGCACAGAGAGTGATATGAATCTGGAACATGCGGCCGGGGGTAATAGTAGAGGCAGATATGATAGGGACATTTAAGAAGCTTTTAGATAAGACAGAAGAATGCAGGGAATGGAGGGATATGGACCAAGGGCAGGGAAAAGGGCCTTTTCCTGTGCTGTATTCTTCTATGTAATATCTCAAAAAGAATGGAGAGATGCTCTAGTTGACACTCTGTCACAGGCAAATATACAACAGGTTGTGTGGTACTGTAGGAAATAGTACTGCCATAACAGTAGAGGAAGTGGAAAACCTCAATGGGCAGGTGACCTCAAAAGGCAGGGAAAGATTAACCAGGCTGATGGTATATCTAACCAAATCAGGAAAGTGTGGGTGCTTTCTTTCCCTAAGAGCATGAGATAAAACTTTCCATTCATTAGTGGGCAATTTGTATTGACTGGGGTTGTACAGACTCATTGGCGTATTTGCACTGCAAAAGCTTTATGTCACCCCTCGTTTCATTTAACCCTGTCAATATACTCTTATTTTTATTCCATTCTCCCACATGTAAGGATGGAATGATTCGGCCTAAAGTTATCGGCACAGCTATCAATGGCACTCAAAAACTTAAATAACATTCTACTTAAAGCAATACATTTTGATGAAACAACGAAGTCTTATGACGGAATTGTTACAGTGCAGTAGAAGGCTATTCAGTGGTAATGCCACCTGCCTGAGTATTTTAGCTTAGTGCGAATCTTCTGCCTTTTCCTCGTCATCATCCATGCTGTTTCCATTTAGACAAGCATCCAATTCCCTCTTGAATGCATCAATTGAACCTGCCTCTACCACATTTCCAGGCAGTACATGTCAGACACTAGGTTGAAGAGGTTTACTCACTTGCATTTGCTTCTTTTGCAAAATAATTTAAAACAGTGCCCTCTTGTTTTTGATCCATTGGTGAGGGAACTGTTTCTCCACATCCAGGCCCTTATGACCCCACTAGTGTCTTATATAAGTTCAGTATAACCCTCCCTGCTCTAACACACTATGCCCTTAGAAATGATCCCAACTGATAATATGAATGGGAAAATCAGTTTAAGAATGAAAGCTGTTTTAGAGAGTTATACAGTCATATAACTCAGAAACACACAACCAGTCCATCCCAACCAAAATCCCAAACTAAACTAGTCCCACTTGCCTGAGCTAGGCTGATATTTCTCCAAACATTTCTTATTCATGAACTTATCCAAATGACTTTTAAGAATTGTAACTGTACCTGTATCCACCATTTCCAATGGAAATTAATTCCACAAATGAACCACGCTCTGTGTAAAATAAATGCTGGTCATGCCTGTTTAATGTCTTCTTCCTCTCACCTTCAAATATGCCCCCCTAGTCTGGAAATCCCCCACCCTAGGGAAAGGACACCTGCCATTCACCTTCTCTATACCCCTCACAGTTTTATAAACTTCTATACGGCTACTCCTCAACTTCCTATACAATAGCAAAAAAAATCCCAGTCTTTCCAATCTAAAAACTTCCATTCCTGGCAACATCCTGGTAAATCTCTTCTGAATCCTTTCCAGCTGAATAATATCCTTCTTTTGACAGGGTAACCAGAACTGCACACAATACATTAGAAGAGAACTTACCAACGTCTTATGATACCCAAAATTCACAAACCAGGAGCCCCCCTCAGACCCATAGTCTCGCTACCTGGAAACCAACTTACAGACTGGCCAAGGAGATACATCAAAGATTAAAACACTTAGTAGAAGACTCTCGCCACTCCATTCACTCCACCCAAGAATTCCTGAGACCATCAAAGATACTATGATAGAAGGGGATGAAATAATGGTCTCCTTTGATGTAACAGCCCTGTTTACATCAATCAACATTAACCTGGCCAAGGAAACACTGACTACACTATTAGAAGAACCAAAGACACACACACCAAACACCACTAACTTCATCAGCAAGGACAATATCGTCAAGCTAGTGAACCTATGCCATACCACCCACTTCACCTTCAACGACAAAACTTACAGACAAACCAAAGGAACACCCATGGGATCTCCGATATCAGGGTTCTTAGCAGATGCAGTAATGCAGAGACTTGAACAAACGGCTCTGCCAACCATCTAACCCAAACTTTGGGTCCGCTATGTGGATGACACCTTTGTTATCACCAAATGAAACAAATTAAATGAAACCTTCAAGACCATCAATAATACCCTTATTGGCATAAAATTCACTAAGGAGGAGGAAAACAACAACAAAATGCCATTCCTAGATGTCGCAGTAGAGCGAACAGCCAATGGGGAACTTCAAACCAGCGTCTACAGAAAAACAACACATACAGACCAAATACTGAACTACAGAAGCAATCATACCAACACCCACAAACGAAGCTGCAGCAGAACATTATTTTAATGAGCCAACACACACTGCAGCACAGATGAACTATGCAGAGCAGAGGAAAATCACCTATACCATGTATTCAAAAAGAATGGGTACCCAATGAACACAGTCCACCAATTTCTCAGCAACAAACCCAAATAGGCAGACAAAAAACGTCCAGAAACCCTAGCATCTCTCCCCTACATCAAAGACATCTCGGAAATGATTACCAGACTACTCAGACTCCTTGGCAACATGGTAGCCCACAAACCCACCAACACACTAAAACAGCAGCTAATGAACTTGAAAGACCCTATACAGACAATGAACAAAACTAATGTCATTTACAAAATACCGTGCAAGGAGTGTAACAAACACTATTTAGGACAAACAGGTGGAAAATTAATCACCAGGATACATGAACACCAGCTAGCCACAAAAAGACATGACCCTCTCTCACTAGTATCGTCACATACAGATGAGGGTAAAGAAGGGCACCACTTTGACTGGGACAATACATCCATCCTAGGACAAGCCAAACAATGACATGCGCGAGAATTCCTAGAAGTATTGCACTTCAACTGGAACTCTATCAACAAATACATCAAGTTAGACCCCAGCTACCACCTCCTGAGAAAAGGAACAGGAAGTGACTTCACCACAGAAAATGACATTACCACAGGAAATGACATCACCAACTCAAAGAAACCCAATCATATAAATAGAAAGCAGGAATTTTCAGCATTGCTTTGCCTGAGGCCCACTAAGATGTTAACTAGTAGGGTAACAAAATATCTGAAAATGAACCTTGCTGCTCAGCAAGCAAACCTACATCCAAAATCTCAACCTGAGCTACAAACCTTCTCAAAACTTGATAGTTTTTTTTTGTTCAGTTTGTTCACGTGATAGTTAGCCGTTGAGTCATGTTGAGACAATACTGAAGACTTGAACAGTAGAACAGAAGTTATTCCACAAGAAGAAATTAGAAGCATTAAAAAAAATAAACTGAGCTACCAAACTAACAAAAAACAGTTAGCAAGATCTAAAACACACAGCAAAACAAAGTTTCAACCCCTTTCCAGACACTTTTCGTGTCAGTTTTATATTTTCAGGGTCATTTTCACAGATAAGAGGTTTTTATTTTCAGATTTTGTTCTTTGAAATGCATTCAAATTCTGAAAGTGCCTTGAAGAAATCAGTTCACATGCATTGGCTTACTAGCCCAGTGACAGCAACACCACCATGTTCTTTGATGAACTCAAGTTAAGGAATGAAAGATGACATGTTGTACTGAGGCAGACGAATGTAACTGTGCGTCACTACTCTCCTGACATATTTGATTAGTTTTGATTGTAGTTGTCTTTCAATAATGACAAGGGAGATGTTTTTACTGTCACTGGGCTGGAATATCAATCTAGGCGAAAGTGAAGACTGCAGATGCTGGAGAATCAGAGTCAAATTTAGATTGCTGCTGGAAAAACACAGCAGGTCAGACAGCACCCGAGCAGCAGGAAAATTGATATTTCAGGCAAAAACTCTTCATCAGAAATGAGGCTTGGAGTCTCGGGGGTGGAGAGATAAATGGGAGAGGGGTGGGGCTGGGGGAAAGGTAGCAGAGAGTTCAATAGGTGGATGGAAATGGGGGTAAAGGTGACATGCCGGAGAGGAGGGTGGAGTAGATAGGTGGGAAGGAAGATTGATAGATGGGACAGGTCATGAGGACAGTGCTGAGCTGGAACTTGAGTAAGTGGGGGGAGGGGAAATGAGGAAACTGGTGAAGTCCACATTGATACCCTGGGGTTGAAGGGTCCCGAGGTGGAAGATGATGTGTTCTTCCTCCAGGTGTCAGGTGGTAAGGGAGTGGCGATGGAGGAGGCCCAGGACCTGCATGTCCTTGGCAGAATGGGAGGGGGAGTTGAAATGTTCAACCACGAGCCGGTGGAGTTGATTGGTGCAGGTGTCCTGGAGATGTTCTCTAAAGCACTCTGTGAGAAGGCGTCCAGTCTCACCCATGTAGAGGAGACCGCATAGGAATATCAATCCATAGAGGGATATCAATCTTCCCATCTATTACTCTGAATTGATAAGCACAGAATTCAGATGTGCAACACCAATATTTTCACCACTGGCATTGGATTTATACGTTCAATGTGGCATCCACATTTTGCCCACAAACGTCTTGTGTGGGACATATCAGATGCCATTTTGCTTCAGTTTTTCAAAGTTTGTGAGAAGATTTGTAGCTCGGGTGCTCGTTGTTGTGGTTGTGTTCGCTGAGCTGGGAATTTGTGTTGCAGATGTTTTGTCCCCTGTCTAGGTGACATTCCGGTTGTCAACCGGAAGCGGCAGATTCAAACCACTACAAATGCCAGAGGAAAGATCACAGAAGCGCTTCACAGGAGGCTCCCAAGCACTGAGGATGTCAACTAGACACGGGACGAAACGTCTGCAACACAAATTCCCAGCTCGGCAAACACAACCACAGCTTCAGTTTTTGGCGTGGGAAATAAAAGCATGTGCCACAGATATACAGAGCAAGATGAGACAGTGACACCAGGAAGAATTTAACACTAATTTGACAGCAGCAGTACCATTTTCAATCTTAATGTTTCATACACTACATCCCTCCCCTTCCACACCTCAACGTGGTACAGGTGAATGTGTAGCAGATACAGAAAGGATAGTGCCACCCCCATCCCCACCACCACCACCAGCATCACCACTCTACTACAGTGCTGCATCATCATATCCTTTCAGGCTTGTTGCTGAATGATTTTCTTTTTTGTTACTGGAACAGTACACTGTTACACAAAGTGGAGACTGTGAGAAACGTGGCATGAAGGCTACAATCACACTATTGAATGTTAGGGCAGATTAAGGGACTGATTCATACAAGCATATGGGAAAAAAAATGATTGATACTTAAAATTGAAGTGGGGCATAACCTTGCTTCTCATATCAAGAGTTTTCTGATCAGATTAGTTAAAGATGTTGTGACTGATACCGTGATATCTTTATTCTGTAATGGTGCACTGTACCACCAACAACTGAACAGCATGGAGATCAGAGAGTCGTTACTCCATGACAACAGTTACCTGCTGACCTTGTGGTTCATTTACACCACACACTGTATCCGAAAGGCTAAGAGCATTTTGGAAGACCCCACACACCTCTCATTCAAACTCTTCTTTCCCTGCCACCTGGCAGAAGGTATCGGAGCATTCGGTCTGCCATGGCCAGACTGTGCAACAGTTTTTTCCCTCGGGCTCCATTAAAACTGTACAATCAGACTACGTTCCATCTGAAACTCTGCATGACTTCAAATTGCTGCTAGAACGATGTTTTATTAATTATCATTCCTTTATTACTCTAATTTGTATACCCCCGTGCTTATTGTCTTGATGTGTCGGGAATTACTGTGCTGTCTTGCGTGCTTTGCACTTCTTATGCACTTTATGCTTCCCTGTGTGTGATCGTGTGATTTGTGCTGTCCATGTCGCACCTTGATCCTGGTGGAACGCTGCCTTGTTTTTTATTGTATCAGTTATATCTGGTAAAAATTATAAATAATGCTACTCTTAACTCTTGACTCATGCCTCCAGTTCTCAATCAACATGGGCAGCATGCTAGTGTTGTGCGATGTACAACTTCTATAAAAATGGCTTCATGTTTGTGGGATGTTGGCGTCGCTGGCTGGGGGTCCATGGTTGCCCTTGAGAAGGTGGGGTGAGCTGCCTTCTTGAACTGCTGCAGTCCACCTGCTGTGAGTTGACCTACAACGCCATTAGGGGGGATTATCCGGGATTTTGACCCAGTGACAATGAAGGAAAGGCAATATATATCCAAGTCAGGATGGTGAGTGGCTTCGAGAGGAACTTGAAGGTGATGGCTTTCCCGCGTATCCACTGCCCTTATCTTCCCAGATGGAAGTGGTGATGAGTTTAGACGGTGCTCTTGAGGAAATTTGGGGAATTTCTGCAGTGTATCTTGTAGATAGGACGCACTGTTGCTACTGAGTGTTGGTGGTGCAGGGAGTGGCTGTTTGTGGATGTAGTGCCAATCAAATGGCTGCTTGTTCCTGGATGGTGTCAAGTTTCTTGAGTGTGTTTGGATCTGTAAGTGGCAATGGAGGAGCATTCCACCACAATCCTGAATTGTGCCTTGCAGATGGTGGACAGACTTTGGGGAGTCAGGAGGTGAGTTACTCACTGCAGTATTCCGAGCCTCTGACCTGCTCTTGCAGCCACTGCCATTGTAACTTGTCATTGAGCATGTCATTATGGTCACTTCTATTGCCTGGATCACTACGGAGGAGTCGAAAAGTGTGTGTTTGGAAAAGCATAGCAAGCCATACCTGATGAAGGGCTTATGCCTGAAACTTCGACTCTCCTGCACCTCGGATGCTGCCTGACCTGCTGTGCTTTTCCAGTACCAGACTTTTCAACTCTGACTTCCCGCATCTGCAGTCTTCACTTTCTCCCCCTCACTGCAGAGGAGCCTTCAGTACTCACTGAGATGTCTGCCATTTCTCATCCTGATCTACTGCCTCCTGGGCAAACACACCATGAGGCACAGCCCTTACTATACACAAATGACAAGCACCTGAGGCGATTGAGGAAGAGGGAGTGGATGGCATGGAAAAGGAGAAAGGGTAGGGGCAACCAACAAATCCCTTTTTTGGCTGGACTGTTAATGATCAGACTATCAGAATGACCACTGTCTCAAATCCCTATTCTGCACGTATCTCACACTCTGATAGAGATCATCACACTTAGTCACGATGATGAAATAAGAGTCACAACAAAACTATAATTCCAATGTTTCTATATTAAATGAATCATCTGAGAAGTGATTTAGTCAGTCACATGCAACTCCCCCATGTCTGCCTTGCTGGCGTTTTGCTAACCAATTGCTGCGATGCAGTGACTGAATAATGATGGTGGAACGTTGTAGACTTTCACTAAAGGTGATATTGACTGCTTGAACATCTTTGGGTCTTGAGGAACTGGGTTCAGACCAGGCACATTGATGCAGAACAGAATGCCTGCTGAGTAAACAGTATGAAGATGGAGCTTGAGATTTTGCCCATTAGGTAATGTATCGTGGTTGGGTCTGCAAGACGTCTCATGCAGTCTGACATCACTTCTATACTGGAAAGCACGTACTTGAAGTTCTGCACAAAGTCCCCGTACAAGGCTGGTGTCAGTTACCTTCCTGACAGTTTCTGCCAAAGCACTGTGTGTTTTGCACACTTTGTGTGTGCCTTTTTCAAACTCACTCTAATAATCTCCTCACAGCAGTCACACCTATGTGCTACCTTTTCCCTTTGTCTTGGCTGCCCAGTGTCTCACCACCAGGCGATACCATCTTCAAACTGGCCCAGTATGAAGACTGCCAACTGGTGGTGTGTGTGCCAGGGCAAGTGATGATATTTCTTTACTGCTTTCTACAGTTCTACGGTTCCTCCTCCAACAATTCTTGTCCTGCATTATTGCCTGGCCAGGTTGAAATACTTAAAGGTGAAAGAGTAGAGTGGAGAGGAGGGGTGGATGGGATTTTGGAACAGTGGGGGGAGGGGTGTGTGTAGAAAGGGAGAAAGCAAGTAATATATCCTTACATCATCTGCAGTTTGTAACTCAGAAGGGAATATGGGAGGTTGAGGAAGTGCGCTGCAAAAAAGAGATTTATTTTGATGTTTTCTGGCCCACTTCAGGTCATGGGCTCAGTTATTGATAATCAATTTTGATTCCATGAGTCTGTTTCGTTTTGACACTCACTGTGTTTGTTTGGTTAAACTTGGGTGTGGAAAAGTAAACAAAACAGTTAGAAGTGGAGAAAATTCTTTACTGAGAGATTTGTCAGGATTTGGAATGCGTTACCTGGGAGAGTTGTGGAAGTGGATTCCATAGCAAGTTTCAAAAGAAAGCTGGATATATATTTTAAAATGATTATTTGAGTGGGTTACAGAGATAGGGATGGAGAATGAGATTAGCTGGGTAGCTCTTTTGGCAGTCTGTATGGTAAAATGCTATGATTCTGTAACCAGACTTTAGAGGGAGAGGTGTGGAATAGACATTTTAAAGTATTCTGAATAAAGCCGTTCAATACTTTGAAACTAGCATCCCTTCTGCTCAGATTGAGAGATAAAATGTACAATATAACAGCTTCAATATTGGGACATGTGCTTGGATGAGTCGAGAATGTGTTGCTGGAAAAGCACAGCAGGTCAGGCAATATCCGAGGAGCAGGAGCATTGACGTTTCAGGCATTAGCCTCATTCCTGATGAAGGGCTTTTGCCCGAGATGTCGATTCTCCTGCTCCTCGGATGCTGCCTGACCTAATATGCTTTTCCAGCAACACACTCTCGGCTCTAATCTCCAGCATCTGCAGTACTCACTTTCTCCTAACACATTTGGATGAGGACAGTATGCATCTCTTTCTGTTTAGCTGTTGTCTTGGGGTTAGGTACCATCTTGTCCTGCAACAAAGAGGGGAGTGTGTAATGCACTGCATTTGTGTGATGTGGCCATCACAGCTTTGTTTGGACATGCTGTCGAGTCAAGTGTAAGACTTCCAGCAGTGCCAAGTGTGAGGGGATGAAGAGAAGCCAAGAAGTTGAGGTGTGAAGCCTGATTTATGGAAAATGTTGGGTAGTGAGTGATGGGGTTGGGGTGTATTGAAGAGCACCTGGAGCTCATGTTGCAGTCAGTGGGATGAGATACTGGAAGGTGCATACACTGACCCTGGCCATTCACACATGGTCACTAACATTCTGCATCCTCAGTCTTCAGGACTGGCTGTGTTACTCATTGTTACGCCTCCCCCTGCTTTCTCAGAGATTGGACAGAACGCCCCTGGTGCTCACCTTCCACCCTACCAACCCTCGCATAAACCAAATCATCTGCCGACATTTCCGCCACCTCCAAACAGACCCCACCACCAGGGATATATTTCCCTCCCCACACCTTTCCACCTTCCGCAAAGACTGTTCCCTCCGTGACTACCTGGTCAGGTCCACGCCCCCCCTACAACCCACCCTCCCATCCTGGCACTTTCCCCTGCCACCGCAGGAACTGTAAAACCTGCGCCCACACCTCCTCCCTCACCTCTATCCAAGGCCCTAAAGGAGCCTTCCACATCCATCAAAGTTTTACTTGCACATCCACTAATATCATTTATTGTCTCTGTGGCTCCCGATGCGGTCTCCTCTACATTGGGGAGACTGGGTGCTTCCTAGCAGAGCGCTTTAGGGAACATCTCCGGGACACCCGCACCAATCAACTACACCGCCCCGTGGCCCAAAATTTCAACTCCCCCTCCCACTCTGCCGAGGACATGGAGGTCCTGGGCCTCCTTCACCGCCGCTCTCTCACCACCAGACGCCTGGAGGAAGAACGCCTCATCTTCCGCCTCGGAACACTTCAACCCCTGGGCATCAATGTGGACTTCAACAGTTTCCTCATTTCCCCTTCCCCCACCTCACCCTAGTTCCAAACTTCCAGGTCAGCACTGTCCCCATGACTTTCCGGACTTGTCCTGCCTGCCTATCTCCTTTTTGTACCTATCCACTCCACCCTCTCTTCCCTGACCTATCACCTTCATCCCCTCCCCCACTCACCCATTGTACTCTATGCTACTTTCTCCCCACCCCCACCTTCCTCTAGCTTTTCTCTCCATGCTCCAGGCTCACTGCCTTTATTCCTGATGAAGGGCTTTTGCCCGAAACGTCGTTTTTGAAGCACCTTGGATGCTGCCTGAACTGCTGTGCTCTTCCAGCACAACTAATCCAGAACCTTTCTCAGAGATTGCCTGAGTGGTATCATAGAGTCATACAGTCAGAGAGATGTACAGCATGGAAACAGACCCTTTGGTCCAAATCATTCATGCTGTCCAGATATCCTAAATTAATCTCATCCTATTTGCGAGCATTTGTCCCATATCTCTCTAAACCTTTCCAGTTCATATACCCATCCAGACGCCTTTTACATGCTGTAATTATACCAGCCTCCACCACTTCATCTGGCGGCTCATTCCATACATGTACCACCGTCTGTGTGAAAATGTTGCCCGTTTAAATCCCTTTTTAACCTTTCCCTTCTTACCTTAAACTACGCCCTCTAGTTTTGTACTCCCCAACCCTGCAGAAAAGACCTTGGTTATTCACCTTATCCATGCCCCTCGTGATTTTGTAAATCTCTATGAGGCCACCCCTCAGCCTCCGATGCTCCAGACAAAATAATACCAACCTATTCAGCCTCGCCCTACAGCTCAAACCCTCCAATCCTGACAGCATCCTTGTAATTTTCTTCTAAAGCCTTTCAAGTTTGACATCTTTCTTATATCAGGGAGACTGGAATTGAGCATGATTTGGAGATACCGGTGTTGGACTGGGGTGTACAAAGTTAAAAATCACACAACACCAGGTTATAGTCCAACAGGTTTAATTGGAAGCACACTAGCTTTCGGAGCGACGCTCCTTCATCAGGTGATATCAGGAAGCTAGTGTGCTTCCAATTAAACCTGTTGGAATTGAGCATAGTCTTCCAAAAGTGGCCTCACCAATGTCCAGTACAGCTGCAACATGACCTCCTAACTCCAATAGTGGGTGGTATGGTGGGTCAGTGGTTAGCACTGCTGCCTCACAGAACCAGGGTCCCAGGTTCGATTCCAGCCTCGGGTGACTGTCTGTGTGAAGTTTGCACATTCTCCCCATGTCTGCGTGGGTTTACTCCGGCAGCTCTGGTTTCCTCCCACAGTCTAAAGATATGCAGGTCAGGTGAATTGGTCATGCTAAATTGCCCATAGTGTTAGGTGCATTGGTTAGAGTGAAATGGGACTGAGTGAGTAACTCTTCAGAGGGTCGGGTTGGGCTGAAGGGCCTGTTTCCACACTAATACTCAATATACATTCTTCACTGTCCTATCTACCTATGACTTCACTTTCAAGGAACTATGAACCTGCACTTCAAGGTCTCTTTATTTGGCAACTCTCCCCAGGACCTTACCCTTAAGTGCATAAGAATTCTTTGAGGAGGTGACAAAGTTAATTGATGGCAGAAGTGCTGTGGATGTCATATACATGGACTTTAGTAAGGCATTTGTTGAGGTCTCCCTTGGTAGGACAGTGAAGAAGGTGTATTGAGTATTGGAGTTGGGAGGTCATGTTGCGGCTGTACTGAATATTGGTGAAACCACCTGTGGAGGTCTGCCAAATCATGAGAGGTATAGACAGGGTGGATAGAAAGAAGTTTTATCCCAGAGTGCGGAACTCAATTACCAGGGGTCATGAGTTCAAAGTGAGAGGGGACAAGTTTAGGGGAGATATACATGAAAGGTCTTTACACAGAGGGTGGTGGGGGCCTGGAACGCGTTGCCAGTGGAGATGGTAGGGGCAGGAATTATAGCATCATTTAAGATGTATCTAGACAGATACATGAATGGGCAGGGAGCAGAGGGATACAGATCCTTAGAAAATAGGCAGCAATTTTAGATAGTGGATCTGGATCGGTGTGGGCTTGGAGGGCTGAAGGTTCAATTCTTGTGCTGTAATTTTCTTTGTTCTTTGTTAATGAGTTTTGAGAAGATTTGTAGCTAAGGTTGGGATTCTGTTCAAGGTTGATAATTATGGTCACCAGGATACATGAATATCAACTAACCATAAAACGACATGACTCTCTTTCACTAGTATCCTTGCACATAGATAAGGAAGGACACACTTCGACTGGGACAACACATCCATCCTCAGACAAGCCAAACAGAGACATGCACGAGAATTCCTAGGAGTATGGCACTCCAACCGGAACTCTATCAACAAACACATTGACTTGGATCCCATTTACCACCCCCTGAGAAAACGAACAGGAAATGACATCACCATAGGAAATAACATTACCACAGGAAATGACATAATCAACCCAAAGAAACCCAAACATATAAATAGAAAGCAGGAAACATCAGCAGTGCTTCATCCGGAGGCTCACTGAGGATGTTACCTAGAATGGTGCCAAAATGCCTGAGAATGAACTTTGCAGCTCAGCGAGCAAACCTTCATCTTGTACTTTGTTCTTGAAGTACTGCCCTGATTTGCCCTATCAAACAGTAGCCTCACATTTATCTAGATTAAACTCCATCTGCCACTCCTCGGCCCTTTCACCTCTCTGATCGAGGTCCTATTGTACTCTGAGTAAACCTTCTTTACTGTCCACTACACCACCAATTTTGATGTCATCTGCAGTTTTATGAAAGATATCACCTACATTCATATCCAAATCATTTTTATGAATGTTAAAAAGGAGTGAACCCAGGACCAATCCTTGTGCGCACTGTTGGTCACAGGCTTCCAGTCTGACAAGCAACCTTCCACCACCACCCTCTATCTCCTACCCCCTAGCCAATTTTGTATCCAAATAGCTAGTATTCTATATGATCTGATCTTGCAAGCAAGTCTACCATGTGGAACACTGTCGAATGCCTTGTTTAAGAAGGGTAGCAGGAATAATCCAGGTAATTATAGACCGGTGAGCCTGACGTCAGTGGTAGGGAAGCTGCTGGAGAAGATACCGAGGGATAGGATCTATTTACATTTGGAAGAAAATAGGCTCATCAGTGATAGGCAACATGGTCTTGTGCAGCGAAGGCCATGTCTTACCATTAAGTGCAAAAGAATTCTTTGAGGAAGTGACAAAGTTGATTGATGAGGGAATGGCTCTAGATGTCATATACATGGATTTCAGAAAGGTGTTTGATAAGGTTCTGCATGGTAGGCTGATGGAGAAAGTGAAGTCACATGGGGTCCAGGGTGTACTAGCTAGATGGATGGAGAACTGGCTGGGCAGCAGGAGACAGAACGTAGTAGTGGAAGGGAGTTTCTCAAAATGGAGAACTGTAACCAGTGATGTTCTACAGGGATCTGTGTTGGGACTACTATTGTTTCTGATACATACAAGTGATCTGGAGGAAAGTACATTTGGTCTGATTAGCAGGTTTGCAGACAACACAAAAAATTAGTGGAGTAGCAGATAGTGAAGGGGGCTGTCAGAGAATGCAGCAGAATATAGATAGATTGGAGAGTTGGGCGGAAAAATGGCAGATGGAGTTCAATCCGGGCAAATGCATTTTAGAAGATCCAATTCAACAGCAAACTTACAATTCAACAGCAAATTGAAAAACGCTGGGGAAAATCGATGTACAGAGACATCTGGGTGTATAGGTCCATTGTTCCCTGAAGGTGGCAATGCAAGTCCACAGAGTGGTCATGCGGCATGCTTTCCTTCATTGGACGGGGTATTGAGTACAAGGGTTGGCAGGTCATGTTGCAGTTGTACAGGACTTTGGTTCGGCAACATTTGGAATACTGCATACAGTTCTGGTCACCACATTACCAAAAGGATGTGAAAACTTTGGAGAGGGTGCAGAGGAGGTTCACCATGATGTTGCCTGGTATGGAGGGCACTAGCTATGGGGGGAAATTGTGTAGATTAGGATTATTTTCATTAGAAAAGATGGAGGTTGTGAGGAAACTTGATTGAGGTCTACAAAATCATGAGAAGTACAGACAGGGTGAATAGCAAGAAGCTTTTTCCCAGAGTGGGGGATTCAATTACTAGGGGTACGAGTTCAAGGTGAGAGGGGAAAAGTTTAAGGGTGATATGTGTGGAAAGTTCTTTACACAGAGGGTGATGGGTGCCTGGAACGCACTGCCAGCGGAGGTGGTAGAGGCAGGCATGATATTGTCATTTAAGATGTATTTAGACAGATACATGAATGGGCAGGGAGCAGAGAGATACAGATCCTTAGAAAATAGGTGACAGGTTTAGATAAAGGATATGGATTGGCACAGGCTTGGAGAGCCAAAGGGCCTGTTCCTGTGCTGTAATTTTCTTTGTTCTTTGTATTCCATACAGATCATATCCATCGCTTTGCCTTCGTCAATCGTCTTCTTCAAAAAACACAATCAAGTTAATGAGACACGATTTCCCACACATAAAGCCATATTGGCTATCCCTAATCAGTCCTTGCCTTTTGAAATAAATTTAAATCCTGTCCCTCAGAACCTCCCCCAACACCTTACCCATCTCTGATGTCAGGTACTCCAGTCTGTCCTTCTCTGGCTTTTTCTTACCACTTATCGGAAATCATTGCACTACTTTAGCCTACCTCCAGTCTTCCGGCACCACACTGTGACTATCAATGATGCACATATCTCAGCAAGGAGCCCAGCAATCACTTCCCTAGCTTTCGAGACCCTGAGAATAGAGGACATCTCTCCTCCAGCACCAATGTATCCCATGCTGGGTCTGAGAACTTTGAAGCCGATTCTCTGCCCTTCAAGTCATATTCACTATTTTAGACATTCAGGTACTCTTCCAGCTCCCTGCTGCACTGGGAATGTGCCTTACCATTTGGAGATGTAAGTTGGATTTAAGTAGCTGAGGCAAACATGATGTGGTGTAAGTCTCTCAAGAATCTTTGTCTCCCTGTTGAAACATGTAGCCACACAGTTGAGCACTGAGTGCTATCAACTTAATCAGCAAGCAGTAAAAAGTCACTGTGTTGCCTACATCTGAAGCAACAGACACGGGTCAATCTTGCATCACATTTATGAACACATTTTCATGGTCTATTGTATTTCATTCCTGATACATAGTTTAAGATGATGAATTTTAACATTAATTCCACTTTTACCCATTGTCTAATCCCTTTCTAGATGACAATTATTGTACCAGTAACTGACCTTAATTACTCATCTCATTTAAGCGTTCTTATTAACATTGTCTCAGAAAAGTTTTCTGTGTCATTAATTATTCTGCCTCGGGAATGCAAGTGCCCTATTAACCACATTGCTCATTATCTTGTTTACTCTGTCAATGTTTCACATCAATCTCAAGTACTACACTGTCTGCAAGATCATTGCTGCAATCTAGGCCAAATAATAAAGAGCTGCTGGCTTATGTTGGTTTATACAGTGTATTGGACCAGGCTAGACCTGACGCCTGTCAAAATATTTTAACGAGGTAGCCTAAACCCTAACCTTTTCTTACTTTAAAGACAGAGCTGTGTTCCAAATGCAATTTGACTTGTAAAACTACTTGATGTTGTCGGACTTTGGCTCAATCTACCAACTTACTTTATTCTATGTGTGAGCCCAGTCCTGTGTGTTCTTTAAATGAAGCAATAGGAGAAGATATTCGGTCTCACACTCTTAATTTATTTTCAACAGTAAGTGGATAAAGCATTCGGAGCTCTGGGTCTAAACCTTTTTGTCCCTGGCAAACTACAAAGTGTGCCAGTTCAAAAAGTAAGACCCCGTTCTGTCCCTGACCCAGTATTTTTATATAATAAAAAATGTCATACAATCACTGAGGTGGAATTATCTTCTGATTGGCTGTTGATCTGACTCCATTCTCCGCCTCCTCGCATTCCCGGATGTCCGATCCCACGTGACCTTCTTTTGCCGCGAAACGGAGCATCACGTGACCTCCTCGGCCCGCGAAACAGAGCATCACGTGATCTCCTCGGCCCGCGAAACGGAGAACCACGTGACCCCCTGCACGCCTCCGGCGTGTGAAACAGAACATCACGCGACCCTGTTTTGCAACGGAGCGGAGCACCACGTGACCTTGTTCTGCGCCCGCGCATAACGGAGCACCCCCAAAGGCTTCCGAATGCCGAGTATATTTACACTTGCAGCCAGCCATATATTTCTAAGTAAGTCATATATTTACAATGTTAAACAAAATACAGTTTATTGAAACACTATCATTAAAATGCAACAAAAAGAAAGAAGAACTTAGAATAACTTGACTCCATTGGAAAATGTAATTGGATATTAGGTACAGTAACTACTCCTAGTTAACATCTCACAAACACACCCCTTGGCAAAAAGACAAATTCAGAACAATCAATTTGTCTCCCAGGTAACCCAGCAGCAGAGGGAAACCCCAGCTCCAACTGAAACAGAGGGAGGGAAAAAAATCGCTTCTATTTCTTCAAATCTCCACCAGGAAAATATGCCAAATCCAAAAATCCAAGGACTGCAGATGCTAGAAATGGGAAACAAAAGCATTCAGTCTGCTTTCTCTCCACTGATGCTGACAGACCTATTGAGTTTTCCTAGCATTTTCTGTTTTTGCGGCTAAAATCCCTTCGTGTTGACAGATGCATTTCAGGGAATGAAATGTGCTGTCTTTAACCAGCCTGGTCTACCTGAGACTGCAAATGCACTGGAACAAAAATGTTACGTAAGTGCTCTCTGCAATGCCTGATAGGTCACTCAGTTCAAGGAAAATAAATACTCAGTTTGCCTGCAACACCCTCACACCATGAGGGGCCAAACAGAACATGCACTGAGCAAATGCCTTTCACAATCTCAGGATGTTCCCATGTGCTTTGTACTGAAAGGGGTGTAGCATTGTGCATTGCAAAGTCTGGCAAACAGCAAAACATTAATATCCAGATCCTATGGACTGGAAGTAATACTGATGACATGGAACTTACACGCTGGTTGTAGAGACATGTAACATTTCCATGGGGAAGGCCCAGACGCAACAACGGTCTTCCAGGCATTTAGATGGCCAGCAAGCAGGACTTTGCTTGATTGTAAGACGTCGAGTGTGGAAATCCCCACACACCACAATTAGCCATCAACTCTCCATTTGTCATTGGGATCTGCCTTACCTCTCTGTCTGATGCTGGGTGCCTCCATTGATAATGTGTGACAGGCCGCAAGGGCCAGTCCTTGGTAAAGCTGTCTGTATCGCTGGGCTTCTCTAAGAAAGCCATTGGAGGACCACGTGCACCCATTTAATCTTGGAACCACCACTGATTTCCAGGAGAGTCAGGGATAATTGGCATTGATTGGTTCATGAATGAGGTGCAGCAAGTGGTCAGGTTTCTCACAATGTCCTCTTACTTACTTCTGATTTAACCACAGGTTATCTCCTGTTACATGTGGCTCCTCCCACAATGAACTGGGTCGTGATTCCATGCTTTCCAATACAATTAGCTGGATTAAATGCCATTTTCTGCCTTTAATGCTGCAGATTCAGATAAACAGCAATCAATACCAAGGATAATTGCTTTTCTTTTCAATGGGAGAGATGATGGCACAAGAATATTAGTTCCCAGGGAATGTTCTGGTGACCTGGGTTCAATCCTGCCATGGCAGATGATGGCATTAAGAGTCCAATAATGACCACCATCAAGGAAAAGAACCTATCTGGTTCATTAATGTCCTTTAGGGAAGGAAACTGCTGTTCTTACCTAGTCTGGCCTACATGTGACTCCAGACCTACAGAATGTGGTTGACTCTAATGCTAAAGGAATAGAACACAGAGGTAAGGAAGTATTGTTGCACATGTACAAGGCATTGGTGAGACCGCACCCAGAGCATTGTGCACAGTTTTGGTCTCCTTTTTAAGGAAAGATGTCGTGGCATTGGAGGCAGTTCAGAGGAGATTAACAAGATGGATCCCACAAGATGAGAGTTTTGTTATATGAAGAGAGGTTGAACAGTTTAGTCCTATACTCTCTGGAATTTAGAAGAATGAGGGGAGATCACATTGAGATATTCACAATGATAAAAGGTGTGGATAAAATAGCCGTGAAACAGATGCTTCCTCTTGGTGGGGCATTCTAGGATGAGAGGTTATAATCTTAGGATAAGGGGCAGCAAATTTAAAACAGAGTTGAGGAGAAACTACTTCTCCCAAAGGGTTGTGAATCTGTGGAATTTGCTACCCCAAAGTGCAGAGGATGCTGGGATAGAAATTTGAGGATGAGTTAGACTGATTTTTAATTAGTAAGGGTTGAAGGGATATGGGGAGAAGGCAGGAAATTGGGGTTGGGAAGCATGTCAGCCATGATCGATTGGCAGAGTAGACTCAATGGGTTGAATGGCCTTCTTCTGCTCCTATATCTTATGAAATTATGATCTTATGACTCTTAAACTTGTGCCTGATTACCAGGCCCATGGCCCATGGTGGAGCACTTAGCAAGAAGAAATGTAAAGTTAAACACTTTTTCTTAATTTCTTTATTCCTCTGCTTTTATATTCTATGGTTTGGTTTATTTTTCTATGCTTTTAAGATGGTGCTTGTGGTTGCAATACTATACAATACTTTTCATTGTATTTTGTGACAATAAATAAATCAAATCTAATTAGTTAGGAATGGGCAATAAATGCAGCACCCACATCCTGTTAATGAATAGGAAAATAACTTCATCTGGGAAGGTAAACAGGGATATGCTTATGTTCACTTATTCTTAGCAGGTTTTGGGCATCAATGACATGACCAGTATTTATTGCCCATTCCATAAACTGAGGAGCTCGTAAGAGCCAAACACATCAATATAGGTCTGGAGTCACATGTAGGTTGGACCAAGTAAGGATGAGTGGTTAGCACTGCTGCCTCCCAGTGCCAGGGACCCAGGTTTAATTCCACTCTCGGGTGACTGTCTGTGTGGAGTTTGCACATTCTCCCCGTGGCCGCGGGGGTTTCCTTTGGGTCATCCGGTTTCCTCCCACAATCCAAAAATGTGCAGGTTAGGTGAATTGGCCATGATAAATTGCCCATAGTTTTCAGGGATCTGTAGGTTAGGTGCATTAGTCAGGGCAAATGTCGAATTATGGGGAGGGGAATAGGTCTTGGTGGGTTACTCTGCGGAGGGTCAGTGTTGATTTGTTGGGCCAAATGGCCTGTTTCCACACTGTAGGGGTTCTATGATTTTATAATATCCTTCCTAAAAGGACACTCATGCATCAAGTAGCTTTTCACCACAATCAAAGGCAGTTGACATGATCTCTGCTACAGGTAATGGTCTGAAGGAGTTAATATTCATGTTTCATTTGTTCATTGACCTAATCCAACTCAGAGTCAGTTGGTTTAGCTTTAGCTTTTGGAGGGGACAGCTCAAAGAAGGTCCTCAGAATTAGTCCTTAGGTTATTAATGCTTATGTTACAACTTAACTGGGAAAAGCTCACCAGTAATCATCTGATCCACCCCAAGGAATCCCAAAAAATGTAGGAAGTCACAGTTGGAGGACCTGCCCGACAGATTGCTATTTAGGACAAAGCAATTCATACCAGATTCTACCATTAACAGAAAATAACTACTTACTGTGACACTTAACTGTAAAAAATGGCAGAAAAAGGATACCTAATCTATTACTAAGTTAAAAATCACCCAACACCAGGTTATAGTCCAACAGGTTTATTTGGAAGCACTAGCTTTCGGAGCACTGCTGATGCTTCCAATTAAACCTGTTGGACTATAACCTGGTGTTGGGTGATTTTTAACTTTGTCCATCCCAGCCCAACACCGGCGTCTCCACATCGTAATCTATTATTATGTAGTTTAAACTATGCATCTTAATAAATGTTAAATATGCACACTCATTCATGAGTACGACAGACTGAAAAAAGAACAAAGGTTTGATATGGATACTACAAGTAGAAGAACATTATAGATTAGGTAAACAAAATTTCAACAATCAAATGTCCTGCTTTTAAGTTAAATTGTCTCACATGGTCCTTATTTTCATTTTTAACAATGACGACAAGACGTTATCATAAAATAACATCTTACCTCATATTAATGATGAATTTATCTGTTCTGATTCTTTTACATTTTGATTTTTTTAAAGCTATTTTTTGTTTCTCTGTCCTTTTTGTCCCTCAGAGTAAGAGAGAAAGAGAGGTGGATGCATTCTGTTTCTTAGCTCTGTTAGCATTACAGCTGTTATTACACATTATAACTGCTGTTAGTATTCAGCAATGCACCCACCTCAGAGGGCTGTCTTCAGATAGAATTTCCGACATGAGAGATTATCAGGTGGTTGAGAGTGTTGAGTGCCAGGGTTAAGGTGGGTAAGTTGTCAGATGGGTGTAAGGAAGTGTTAGGAGCTAGATAAGTGGATGATTACTTAGCATAGGTCAATGTTTTGTGTCAGAGGAGAGGTGATGACGGGTCAGGCAGGCCAATGATGTTGGTTTGGGTTGGGTTGGAGGGTGTAGGAAAGTTTCAGCCCAAATCCAAACATGGGGAGAGGGGTGAATTGAAACAGGGTTTGGGGGGGGGGGGCAATGGAAAATGGGTGGTATCAGGTTTTCAGATGAGGGTTGTTGAATTGAGTTTGGATAGGATCTGGGAGGGCTGTAAGGTTCAAGACTGGGCTGCTAGAGTGTGAGTGGTAGTCTGAGAAAATTGGGGGGGGGGGGGGCTCAGATTGAAACTTGTGTCATATGGGTGGGGCAGGTTGGGGGCGAGGGGCTCTGGTAAATGTTGGTGGAGTGTGGAAGTTTAAATTGAAATTTTACCCAGGGTTTGTAATCCTCCAACATTCCTGACTAAATATGAAGCTTAAATGGGCTGGAATTCTTGGGACTGTCTGAATCTGAGGGACTCTCTCAGACATCTCCACAGGCAGAGGACCGAGAAAAGGAAATTTCAATTTCCCAAATAATTTACAGTGGTGTGATGGAAACAACTACCTGACATTTGGAAACTCCTGTCTAACTTGAGCCATATCACAGCACTACCTCAGTTCCATACTGGGGCATCAGTCCAATCTGTGAAACAATATTGGAATCCACAACATTAACAACTGAGCTGGAGAGGTAAAGCCTCTTCCCATCATGTTCTACATTTTTAAGATTTTTCCAGACCTAGAATTAGTGGACTTCCCATAGGAATCAATTTTAATGTAATTACTCCAAACAAAAATGGGATTTGCAACTGTTGGAGCTAATTGCTACATTTTCTGCAAAGTTCTTGCCAGATGTATATGCTCAATTTGTTATGCTCAGCGTAAAGTCTGCCATTAACCTCCAAACCCCTTGCAAATTCCATTACAGTTTCAACAAGTGAAGTATTCTGCTGCTATAACTGCACTTTCCATCTTAAGTTAAACTATTTTTACCGGCAGCTCATAATGACAACTCTCGCCGTAACATGGAGTTATTGGCAGCTGCACGATTCAGAGTGAGCAGACTCCTGCAGTCTTATTTCACATCAACACTCAATCTTGCCATCTCCGCTTGCTGAAACAGACGTTTTTAAATAGACTTCTGTTCAGCAAAATCACTGTCTTGCAATTTTCTGTCAGCTTGTTGGGCTTCCTGCTTAAAATACTTTTTCAAAACTATAGGACCTCTGTGTTACAGTGAGTCCCATGGTAAAGAGTCTGTGTATATGTGTATAACAAATACCTTAATAAGAGTGTGCCAGTCCTTTGTGAGACCCATGAGTGACATGTACCCTGGATCACATGCCATTTAGAAAATCATTGATGTCTATGATCAATGGTTTCATTACAATAACCCACAAAGAAACTAGCTTGCCTTTATCATTCATATTAACAGACACATTCAACACACATTTATGGTACTCTATTGCATAATTCCCCAACCTTTATTTTATCCTTACACTGGTTACAGTTAAAGTGTTGATCCTTGTTACTTGATGCATTTCTATGACTTCTGTTTCAATTTCTCCATTGCCATTTGCTGTCTACAGAGTCTTAACATTTCAATTTATTTTTAATCAATTGTGTGGGTTTCTCTCTATTTCTGTCATGTTTTCCCCTGTTGCTTTCTGTCCTCTTTCATCAGTTTTACTTTTCTCTCAAGGTCTAACTTTGTATAATCTTCAAAAGCTGACTATGGCCTAAGTGGATGAAAGCATAACACAGTAACGTGACATTCTGTGTAACTCATGTAACTAGCCTACATGTGACTCCGGGCAATTAGGGGTGGACAATAAATGCTGGCAAAGCTAGTGACATAGCATCTGCGAATGAATAAATTTCAAAGAAAACAAGAATAGAATGGAGTCAAATGCTGCCCTTGCTAATGACAGTCATTCGGATTAAAAACAAAACAGCAGGTCAGGCAGCATCCATGGACAGAGAGCCAGCTAATGTTTCGCAATCAGCTGACTCGCCATCAGGGCTCAAGTGTCATCTAGATTCGAAACATTAGCTTGCTCTCTCTCCATGGATGCAGCCTGACCCGCTGTGATCTCCAGCATTTGTTGTTTTAAGAACAGATTCCAGCATCTGCAGTAATGTGCTCCTATTAGGATTGACTTGCTTTAAAAAATGATCCATTTGCTTGCTAATTTATCATCCAAATGGTGAAGGAAAATAAATCTAACAATTCATGAGTGAAAAAGTAATTAAAAGATGTCATCTTACAGTTTAAAAAAGAATGACTCATTAATTAATATCTTCAGCATTGACTCCAGTCAACTCCAAAGCAAGCTCACAGGCAAAGGGTAAGCAATCATTACAGCCTCACCAGTGTTACTCAAATCCTCAGAACAAAATAAAGTGCCTAAGGTTACTTGTGTAGATAATGTATTGCATGCAGTTTGGCATTTTGAGTGTAAATAGTCATCACTGAAATGTCATGCCTAAGTGCATTAGCCTTTTGTGGACAACCTACATTTAATTTCATATATGTAGCTTTCATTGATAAGGCAAACTTCACTTTCAACATTGGTCAGTTTATGTAGAGCTGTCAGAAATGTGATTATGTTCACAACATGCCCCATTATAATTTCACAACCAAACTGCAGCTATTGGGAATCTCTGCTTGCAGATGTAGGAACCTTTCCTGTTTAGTAACTAGATTTGTTAAATATGTAGGATGGCATTTGTCCTCCCCAGAGATTTGACATTGAAGAAATCTGCAAAATCAGTAAGCACTGTCCTTAGCATATTCATTAAACCATAACCTGTCAAGTCTCCATCAATTGTAAGCTTTACAATATGAGCTAAATATGTATGGTTTGCACAGACTTTAAACTCAATCCTTTTTGATTGAAGCAGCGTGAGATTTATTCATATAAACCATGCATCTGGTAACAAGCCCCAAGCCAAGTCCATTTCATCCATCATTCGTGTCTTCAGTGACCTACATGAGCTCCGAGTTCCCCAGTGCTTCAATTTAAGAAGGCCTATCTTTAGTTTAAATCCTATTACACCTTCACTCATTCTATACTCTGTCTCCTCCGCCAGTACAAGAACTGGCATCTCCAACACCACACCCAAGCCCCAATTATCCACTGGCCTTACACTGGCACCAAATGCACTGCCTTTCTTTTTACTCAACTACCAGACATTTGTGGGAGCACACAAATGTAGGCATTAGTGTAGCCCTATCAGCCTTTTGAAACTGCCCCATGATTCGATTAAATCGAGGCAGATCCGCATTATAACTTGTTTGCTCTGCAGCAATTTAAATGAAAAGTGACGAGACTTCACATTTAGAAATTTTCAGTGCCAGGGATGAAATTTGTAAGTAATCAGCTTTCAATGTATCAGTAAAAGGGTATTTAGAATTGAAATTATTTGGTTTAATACTGTTTGGTGAGTTACTTTGTACTCATCAGATAGGTATAGTGACCTTATGAAAGATAAAGGAAGATGTCTAAAAGTCATATTCTCAAAACTAATGATGGAGTTTCATAGAATCAGTAAGCAACTTTTCAATGTGGAAACAGGTCCTTTGGCCCAATACGTCCACACTGATCGTCCAAATAGCAACACACCCAGCGCCATTCCTCTATGCTATTACTCTACATTTTACCCCAAAGCACCTAACCTACACTAAGGGCAATTTAGCATGGCCAATTCACCTGACCTACATATATTTGGATTATGGGAGGAAACCAGAACACCCAGAGAAAACCCACAAAGACACGGGGAGAATGTGCAAACTCCACATGGACAGCCACCCAAGGCAGGAATCGAACCCATTTCACTGGCACTCTGAGGTAGCAGTGCTAACCACTGAGCCATCGTGCCACCCCTAACAACTCAGTAAGCAATTTTTCAGCTTCCATGTCTTACTCATCATCTGAAGTTGTTGTGGCACAAAAAACATTGAGTCCTATTAAACTGTTACTTTGACGGAAATTCTCTGGCCATTGTAGATTTAATTCATAGTCCTAAATCTAACTAATTGCTTAGTAGTAAACAACTTAGGGTGGCTTGGTGGCCCAGTGGTTAGCACTGCTGCCTTAAAGAGCTATGGACCTGGGTATGATTCCAACCTTCAGGTGACTGTCTGTGGGGGTTTCTGCTGGGTGTTTTGGTTTCCTCCCACAGATTCAATTAAAACAAAATTAAGTATTGATAAAAGGGGAAAAAAAGAGAAAGTTTTTCTGACTTGCGATCTTCAGAATTATAATGTAAGTAACAGGATTGAACAAAGGACAGCAATTTATACAGCATGAGAAGAGATTGCCAATTAGTTGGACCATCATTGGAATGGAGATGCAACAAGAACAGTCATGATTATATTTCTCAGACCAGTTTCTGATTGGTTAGTGAGTTGCCATGAGGGTGCAGCAGAGCTTGGTCAACTTCATGATCTCCTTTTCTTAAAAAAGATGGGACTCACGATGTCTGTACGATCCCCTTTCATGTACATAAACCAGAGCCCTGAGTATTTAAATATGTAACCTCTACTGAGAACATAGAACATAGAACATAGAACAATACAGCACAGAACAGGCCCTTCGGCCCATGATGTTGTGCCGAACATTTGTCCGAGCTTAAGCACCTATCCATGTACCTATCCAATTGCCGCTTAAAGGTCACCAAAGATTCTGACTCTACCACTCCCACAGGCAGCGCATTCCATGCCCCCACCATTCTCTGGATAAAGAACTCACCCCTGACATCTCCCCTATACCTTCCACCCTTCACCTTAAATTTATGTCCCCTTGTAACACTATGTTGTACCCCGGGAAAAAGTCTCTGAGTGTCTACTCTATCTATTCCCCTGATCATCTTATAAACCTCTCTCAAGTCACCCCTCATCCTTCGCCGTTCCAACGAGAAAAGGCCTAGCACTCTCAACCTATCCTCGTACGACCTATTCTCCATTCCAGGCAACATCCTGGTAAATCTTCTCTGCACCCTCTCCAAAGCTTCCACATCTTTCCTAAAGTGAGGCGACCAGAACTGCACACAGTACTCCAAATGTGACCTAACCAAAGTCCTGTACAGTTGAAACATCACTTCACGACTCTTGAATTCAATCCCTCTGCTAATGACTGCTAATACACCATAGGCCTTCTTATAAGCTCTATCCACCTGAGTGGCAACTTTCAAAGATATATGAACATAGACCCCAAGATCCCTCTGTTCCTCCACCTCACTAAGAACCCTACCGTTAACCCTGTATTCCGCATTCTTATTTGTCTTTCCAAAATGGACAACCTCACACTTGGCAGGGTTGAACTCCATCTGCCACTCCTCAGCCCAGCTCTGCATCATATCCAAGTCCCTTTGCAGCCGACAACAGCCCTCCTCACTATCCACAACTCCACCAATCTTCGTATCATCTGCAAATTTACTGACCCACCCTTTGACTCCCTCAACCAAGTCATTAATAAAAATTACAAACAGCAGAGGACCCAGAACTGATCCCTGCGGAACTCCACTTGTAACTGGGCTCCAGGCTGAATATTTACCATCTACCACCACTCTCTGACTTGGACCGGTTAGCCAGTTTTCTATCCAATTGGCCAAATTTCCCTCTATCCCATGCCTCCTGACTTTCCACATAAGCCTACCATGGGGAACCTTATCAAATGCCTTACTAAAATCCATGTATACTACATCCACTGCTCTACCCTCATCCACATACTTGGTCACCTCCTCAAAGAATTCAATCAGACTTGTAAGGCAAGACCTACCCCTCACAAATCCGTGCTGGCTGTCCCTAATCAAGCAGTGTCTTTCCAGGTACTCATAAATCCTATCCCTCAGTACCCTTTCCATTACTTTGCCTACCACCGAAGTAAGACTAACTGGCCTGTAATTCCCGGGGTTATCCCTATTCCCTTTTTTGAACAGGGGCACAACATTCGCCACTCTCCAGTCCCCTGGTACCACCCCCGTTGACAGTGAAGACGAAAAGATCATTGCCAACGGTATTGCAATTTCCTCTCTTGCTTCCCACATAATCCTAGGATATATCCCGTCAGGCCCGGGGGACTTGTCTATCCTCAAGTTGTTCAAAATGTCCAACACATCTTCCTTCCTAACAAGTATCTCCTCTAGCTTACCAGTCCATTTCACACTCTCCTCTTCAACAATACGGTCCCTCTCGTTCGTAACTACTGAAGAAAAGTACTCATTCAAGACCTCTCCTATCTCTTCCGACTCAATACACAGTCTCCCACTACTGTCCTTGATCGGACCTACCCTCGTTCTCGTCATTCTCAAGTTTCTCACATACGCATAAAATGGGGTTATCCTTGATCCTATCCGCCAAAGGTTTTTCATGCCCTCTCTTAGCTCTCCTAATCCCTTTCTTCAGGTCCCTTCTGGCTATCCTGTATCCCTCCACTGCTCTGTCTGAACCCTGTTTCCTCAACCTTATGTAAGTCTCCTTCTTCCTCTTTACAAGACATTCAACCTCCCTCGTCAACCAAGGTTCCCTCACACGACCATCTCTTTCCTGCCTGACAGGTACATACATATCAAGGACAAGTCATATCTGTTCCTTGAAAAAGTTCCACATTTCCACGACATCCTTCCCTGACAGCCTATGCTCCCAACTTATGCTCCTCAGATCCTGTCTTACAGCATCGTAATTACCCTTTCCCCAATTGTAAAACCTACCCTGTTGCACGCACCTATCTCTCTCCATAACCAAGGTGAAAGTCACAGAATTGTGGTCACCATCACCAAAATGTTCACCCACTAACAAGCCCATCACTTGTCCCGGTTCATTACCGAGTACCAAATCCAATATGGCCTCCCCTCTGGTCGGACAATCTACATACTGAGTTAGAAAAGCTTCCTGGATACACTGCACAAACACCGCCCTGTCCAATCTACTTGATCTAAAGAGCTTCCAATCAATATTTGGGAAGTTGAAATCGCCCATGACTACTACCTTGTGGCTTCTGCACCTTTCCAAAATCTGTTTCCCAATCTGTTTCTCCACATCTCTGCTGCTATTGGGGGGCCTATAGTAAACACCCAACAAGGTGACTGCACCTTTCCTATTTCTGACTTCAGCCCATACTACCTCCAAAGGCAGATCCCCCTCGAACTGCCTTTCTGCAGCCGTTATACCATTTCTAATTAGCAACGCCACCCACCCCCTCCTTTTTTACCACCTCCCTAATCTTACTGAAACATCTGTAACCAGGAACCTCCAACAACCATTCCTGTCCCTCTTCTATCCATGTTTCCGTGGTGGCCACAACATCGTAGTCCCAGGTACCGATCCACGCTTTAAGTTCACTCACCTTATTTCTGATACTCCTTGCGTTGAAGTATACGCACTTGAACCCATCTCTGTGTCCGCAAGTACTCCCTGTCAGTGCTACCTTCTCCACCGCCTCCCTACATTCTTGGACATCCTGACAAACAGCTAGCCTACTTGCTGGACTACAAGTCCGGATCCCATCCCCCTGCCAAATTAGTTTAAACTCCCCCGAAGAGTGCTAGCAAACCTACCCCCCAGGATATTGGTGCCCTTCTGGTTCAGGTGCAACCCGTCCTGCTTGTACAGGTCCCACCTTCCCCAGAATGCAGTCCAATTGTCCAAATACCTGAAGCCCTCCCTCCTACACCATCCTTGCAGCCACGTGTTCAACTGCACTCTCTCCCTATTCCTTGCCTCACTGTCACGTGGCACCGGCAACAACCCAGAGATGACGACTCTGTCCGTCCTAGCTTTTAGCTTCCAGCCTAACTCCCTGAGCTCTTGAATGACCTCCCCACCCCACTTCCTACCTATGTCATTGGTGCCATGTGCACAACGACTTCTGGCTGTCCACCCTCCCCCTTAAGGATTCTGAAGACACGGTCCGAGACGTCTCGGACCCTGGCACCCGGGAGGCAACAAACCATCCGAGAGTCTCGCCCATGTCCACAGAACCGCCTGTCCGTCCCTCTAACTAGAGAGTCTCCTATAACTAGCACCCTCCTCCTCTCCTCCTTTCCCTTCTGAGTTTCAGAGCCAGACCTCGCGCCACAGACCCAGTAACTGCAGCTTACCCCTGCTAGGCCGTCCCCCCCTCCCCCAACAGTATCCAAAGCGGTATACTTATTGTTTAGGGGAACGACCACAGGGGATCCCTGCACTGCCTGCTTCCTCCCCTTCCCACCTCTAACTGTTACCCAGCTACCTCTGTTCTCTGGCGTAGCTATGTCCCTGTAACTTCTATCTATCACCCTCTCAGCCTCTCAAATAATCCTCAGTTCATCCAACTCCAGTTCCAGTTCCCGAACTCGTTTTGTGAGGAGCAGGATCTGACTGCATTTCCTGCAGATGAAGTCGGCAGGAGTATTGGTGGTTACCCCTACCTCGAACATCCTGCAGGAGGAACATTCCACTGCCTGCGCTGCCATTACTCGACACCTCGTCTCCAAAACAAGAACACTGAGTAGCTTACCTGTGGACTTTAAAGTTAGGTTAGAGGAGGAGGATGGGAGGGAGGCCCTACTATGTAGGGCCTGGGGTCTAGAACACACCCACTCAAATATCAATCACTTACCTTCCTGACCAGCTCTGCGCTCCAACCTCACTTCCGTCCCGTTCCCACTGCTCTCTGCTGTGAAAAGACCGTTGGCGTCGAGGTAAGTTCTTAAATATCAATCACTCACCTTCCCGACTAGCTCTGCGCTCCAACCTCACTTCCGCCCAGCTCACACCACTCTCTGCTGTGAAAAGACCGTTGGCGTCGAGGTAAGTTCTTTATATATCAATCACTTACCTTCCCGACCAGCTCTGCGCTCCAATCTCACCTCCGCCCAGCTCACACCACTCTCTGCTGTGAAAAAAAAACATATATCACACTGTGAGCCTGATTGATGCTCTTAAATACATTTCCAATGTAACTCTTTGCGCAGTCTGGATTGTTCAATAAATCATTTAATAAATGAGTTACTGCAGGTTAATAAAAAAAAAGTTTGGATAAAATTAATGGGATTGAAAGCTGATAATTCCCAGGACCTGATGCCAAAGTGTTGAAGGAGGCAGATACAAAGATAGTCCATGTGATGGTGATTGTCTTACAAAAGTCTATAATTCTGTATATTATTCCTTTGGATTGAAAGATAATAAGTGTCACCCCATGATTTAAGAAAGGAGCATAAGGGAAAAGAGGGAACTACAAACCTGTTAGCCTTAAACCTGTAATCCAGAAACTGTAATGTCAGAAGCTATTATAAAGGAAGGGATAAATAGACACTCAAACGGATAATGACCTGAAAGGGTATTGTCAAAATGGATATTTGAATGGGATTTCAAGCTTGACAAACTTGTTAGGTTGTTTTGAAGATGTTACTAACAAACTTGTTAAAGGAGAATTGATGGACATAGTATACCTAGATTTTCAGAAAACCTTTGGTAAAATTCCCATGGGAGACTGTCCATAAAGATGGGTTACATGGGATAGGAGATAATACTCACACTGATTAATGATTGGCTAATAGACAGACAATGGAGAGGAGAAATAAATGAGTCATTTTCACACTGTCAGTCTGTGACAAACAGTGTACCATCAAGATTAATATTTGGGCCCCAGCTGTTTACTAAAAATTAGATTTAGAGGTGGGGCCCAGTTGTAATATGGTAGAAAATGAGAATGTGTATTGTGAGGAAGATAGTTTCAAGGGGATTTGGACTGGCTTACTGAATGGGCAAGAACATGGAATAAAGTATGGAAAAACATGAGGTATCTACTTTGCAGAAGAAACGGGTGTGCAGTGCATTTCTTAAATTGCAAGAGGTTTAAAAGTCCAGGTGTACAAAAAGATGTTGGTGCCTTTGTCCATAAGTCACTGAAGGTTAACATGCAATTGCAATTAGCTATTAGGAATGCTAATGGAATGTTAGCCTTTATTGTAAGAGGATTTGAGTAAATGACTAGTATAGTCTTAGTTCAATTGTTTAGGAGCTTGGCTAGACTGCATCTGGAGTACTGTGTGCAGTTTTGGTCTCCTTCTCTCAGGAAAGATACTATAGTCCCTAGAAGAGTGTAAAGAAGGGTCACTAGACTTGACAGGACTGTCCTATTATGCGAGATTAGGAAACTGGGCCTGTTTTATCTAGAATTTCAAAGAATGAGTACTAATCTCATTGAAACTTACAAAATATCTAAAGGGATAGATCTTGTAGGTGCAGGTAAGATGTTTCCCCTAGTTGGGGAGTCTCGAACTGGGGGCACAATTTAAAAATAAGGGGAAAGCCACTTAGTTCAGAGATGAGTTTTTTTTCTCAGAGGGTTTTCAGCTTTTGGAATTCTCTACCACAGAGGACTGTGGAAGCACTGTCTTTTGATTTATTTAAGGTAGAAATTAACAGATTTCTGATTAGCAGAAGCATACAGGGCTATGGGATGGAGTAAATAAAAGGCATTGAAGAGTTCAATCAGGAATGATTGTATAGAATGTCAGAGAAGGCTTGACAGGCTTAATGGTCGATTCCTGTCATTGTCTTCCTAATATGTGAAGTTGAGAACTCCCATCGTGTAGCATAATTTGCTGTTCTGAATTTAGACTTCCTGTGTCAATTAAAAATGTGTTATGGAACAAGCTTTTGAAATGATAAATATTCAAAAAAGGTCTTCCACTTCAGTGTGTGACCAGATTTGGGAGCCATTATTATCAGACAGTCACTAGTATTTCCGACAGAGAATTCAGGAGAGACTCCTTTACCCAGGTAGTGCTGAGATTGCAGATCTTGCTGTTAGAGAACAATTGAGGTGAATAACACATAGACACAAGATGAAACGAGATAAACATACAAAATACAAAGAAATAAAGAGATAGAGCGATGGGTTTGATGAAGTAGAGTGGGAAGAGGATTGTGTGAAGCATTAATAATAACATGATCATGGTGGGATTAATGGCCTGTTTGTGGTTTCGTAAATATTTTGTAATAACTTGAAATATTGTAAATTGTGCATTCATTGAGAATACAGCAATGGTATAACTTCAAATTACCAGGCTTATAACACCAATAAACTTAACATCATATTAAACTGGATCTTATGTCAATCCAAGCTATTTTTGAATTGTGAAGGATGAGGCAAGTTCCTGGGGCAAAACTGTGTTTGGATTGTGTTTGTTCTAATCCTAAATTCAGAAGAGACTATTTGATTCCCGTGATGGTAAAGTGCAGATAAACTCAACCCTTCCCCAAAACCTTTAATACAGCTGCCCAATTCTATCTGGGTGGAGAAAGTGGTCAAAGTATGCAAATTGTTCTTTGATAACCTAATATAACATTGATAAATTTACAGACATCAATACCTTACTCCCTTACTAAATTAACTGAGCATCGTATGAACTAATCCCTGGGAACTTTCAGTTGGGCAATGCCATGACAGAAAAGTTAGTGGAGTTGTGGATTGTGAGGCAAGTTATCAAAGGATGCAACACAACAGAAATCAGTTGGAAAATTGGGCGGGGAGATGGCATATGGTATTTAATCTGGAGGAAAGTGTGAGGCAATGCATTTTGGAAGTTCAAATGCAAGACGAAAGCATACAGTAAATGGCAGGAGCCTTGAGAGATACAGAGGGATTGAGTCATAGAGTTGTACAACACAGAAGCAGACCCTTCAGTCTAAAGCGTCCAAACCAACCAGGTATCCCAAACACAGCTAGTCCCATTTGCCTGTGTTTCCTCCATATCCCTCCAAACCTTTCCTATTTATGTGCAGGTCCAAATGTCTTTTACGTGCTGCAATTGCACATACCACCACCACTTCCTCTGGCAGCTCATTCCATATATGAACCACCTTCTGCCCCTCAGATCCCTTTTTATATCTTTTTCTTTTCACCTTAAACCTATGCCCTCTAGTTTTGGACCCCCCTAACCTCCTTTTGAATCTCTATTGTCACCTGAGGCACAGTGACTCTCAGGTTAATCCATCAGCAGTTGCGTTTTTCCCAGGGTGAAGGATTCAATAACGAGAGGTCATGCTTTCAAGGTGAGAGGTGGAAAGTTTAAGGGGGATACACGCGGCAAGTACTTCACACAGAGGGTGGTGGGTGTTTGGAACGTGTTGCCAGCAGAGGTGGTAGAGGCAGGCACGGTAGATTCATTTAAGATGCGTTTGGACAGATGCATGAGTAGGTGAGGAGCAAAGGGATACAAATGCTTAGGAATTGACCGACAGGTTTAGACAGTACATTTGGATCGGCTCAGGCTTGGAGGGCCGAAGGGCCTGTTCCTGGGCAGTAAATTTTCTTTGTTCTTTGTTTTTTATCAAATGAAAATGGGGGACTATGGTGACTTCACTGTTATAGAATAAAGGTTGGAAAGGTCCTGGTTGCAATATCTGATAGGTTACACTGTAATCAAGAGGTTTTCTGGGATTTGACTTCCTTAGAAGGCAGTGAATGCAGAATCTTTAAATATTTGTAAGGTAGACAAAGATAGATTCTTTATTACCAAGAGGATAATAAATTATTGTGATAAATTATCAGGACCCAGTGGATATGATGTACCTAGATTTCGAAAAGTTCTACAAAAAGGTGCTGCATAAGAGGCTGCTGCATAAGATAAAGATGCATGGCATTATGGGTAAAGTATTAGCATGGATAGAGGACTCGTTAACTAACAGGAAGCAGAGTGGGGATAAATGAATGTTTTTCTGGTTGGCAATCAGTGACTAGTGGTGTGCCTCAGGAATCAGTGTTGGGACCACAATTATTCACAATTTACATCGATGATTTGGAGTTGGGGACCATGTGTAATGTGTCAAGGTTTGTAGATGACACTAAGATAAGTGGCAGAGTCTGTGAAACTTTGCAAAGGAACATAGATACTTTAAGTGAGTGTGTAAAACTTTGGCAGATGGAATGCAATGTTAATAAATCCATTTTGGTAGGAGCAACAGTAGAAAGGACTATTACTTGAATGGTAAAAAGTTACAGCATGCTGCTAAGCAAAGGGACCTGGGTGTCCTTGTGCATGAATCACACAAGGTTGGTCGGCAGGTACAACAAGTAATTAGGAAGGCAAATGGAATTTTATCCTTCATTGCTGATGGGATTGAGTTTAAAAGCAGGGAGGTTATGTTGCAGCTGTACAGGGTGCTGGTGAGGCCTGTTCAGTTTTGCTCTCCTTACTTGAGAACGGATGTACTGACACTAGAGGGGGTGGGGAGGAGGTTCACAAGGTTGATTCTGGAGTTGAGGGGATTGGCTTATGAGGAGAGACTGAGTAGACTGGGATTATATTCATTGGAATTCAGAAGAATGAGTGGGGCTCTGATAGAAACATATAAAATTATGAAGGGTACAGATAAGATAGAAGCAGAGAGGATGTTTCCATTGGCAAGTAAAACTAAGACAAGAGGGTATAGCCTCAAGATTATGGGAGCAGATTTCGGATTGAATTGAGAAGGAATTTCTTCACCCAGAGGGTTGTGAATCTGTGGAATTCCTTGACCAGTGGAGTAGTTGACACTACTTCAGTAAACGTTTTTAAAGATAAGATAGATATTCTTTTGAACAATAAGAGAATTAAGGGATACAGTGAGAGGGTGGGTAAGTGGAGCTGAGACCATGAAAAGGTCAGCCATGATCCTATTGAATGGTGGAGCAGGATCGAGGGGCCAGATGGCCTACTCCTGCCATTTAGCCATGGGCGACACAGTGGCTCAGTGGTTAGCAACTTAAAGCACCAGGGACCCTGGTTTGATTCCAGTCTCTGCATGAGTTTTCTCTGGGTGCTCCAGTTGCCTCCCACAATCCACAGATGTGCAGGTCAGATGAATTGGCCATGCTAAATTGCTCATAGTGTTAGGGGCATTAGTCAGGGGAAAATATGGGTTGGGGCAATGGGTCTGGGTGGGTTGCTCTTTGGAAGTTCAGTGTGGATTTGTTGGGCCGAATTGCTTGTTTACATATTATAAGGAATCTAATCTAATCTTAGATCATGATAGAGCAGGCTTGCCTACTCTTGCTAGTCTGTTGTATTTGCAAAGAATATGGGAGCTCATCCAAATGCAATGGCTCTAAATCTGGAGGAATATTTACAGTTCAACAGTTTATAGCCACACACTCATTGAATGGTTTGGCATTTTTAACTGTCCCTTAACTAACATATCGAAAAAAATTCCCTTGTCACGTGTGTGCCAGACATTCCCAGTGTCTTAGAATGCTGGGAGTCAGACTTTGGCCAGTTTCTGAAAATTGTCCCATCATGCTCTCTTCCTTTAAGATAAATGCTTTTTTGACTGGAGGAATGATTCCAAGTTCAGTTGAGGCAAAGGATTGGATAAAATTGGTTTGAATGTTGAGGCATGTTCTTTTGTGCTTTTCTTGTGTGCTGACACAGTGGAGGATGAAAGATTTTTAAAAGAAAGAGGCACACCACCCAGAATTGGATACGGATTGCCCAATCTTTGTCACAACAGCACCTACATTTCAAATGCAATTCACTGATTGCAAAGGACTTTGGAATGTGCTAAGTGTTTCTTTCCTTTCTGAGCAGGAAGATGATCTCCATATATAAGTTAGACCAGTATTGGCGGTCAGTTAACTCAGTTGGCTGGATGGTTAGTTTGCGATACAGTGTGACACCAATAGCATAGGCGTAACTTCCACACTTGCTGTGCCCTGTCTTGTCAGCCTTGACAGTTCGTTGAGGATGGTAACCCTCAGTTTACATTAATGACTCATCTCTCTCAAACATTGGAGAGTGTTCCTCTCATTCTACAGTAACATTACCAGAGTAGTTAGGGTGTGGCAAAATATTTATAAACGAATTACTTTTTTAAAATAATATCCAACTTTTACGATTATATTGTTGGCATCAACTTACACATCAGTTGATTAATTAAATTTAGTTTCATAGTTTTTCAAACTCCAACCTTCTCAGTTGTTCAAGCAGTCTGTCAGGTTGTTGTCACTCGACATGGCATTTGGTCTGTTTAATGCTAAGGCTGAAGATGAGAAATCAAAGCTTTGATGCTTCTTCACATTCCTGTGTCAGGGAAGAAAGCTCTTTATCTGACAGAGGGGGAAAAAGGCTACTTTTTTTTTGCCTTGATTTAATTAAATGCTAAGATACAGATGTTAAGAGCACATGTTACTAAAGTCCCTTTGAAAACACTGCAAGCAAAGCATATTTTTCACCATTCTTAAATTCAGGACTATTCTTTCATTTTGACTTTAACATCACAATTTGATTGCTTTGGTTCCATTTAAACCATTCTACACATATAGCCCAGGGCTAGTTCTCTTTATTTGTAAACATCTATGGAACATAATGACCTGTTAAATAACAGTGTAATAGTGTTACATATTTGAACAAAAATATAGTCCCTCCAGGTTTTTGAATTGTTATGGGTGTCCATTCATTGATACGTTTGCTTGGATTATGGGAATGCACATTACTGTTTAAATCATTTAATGTTAGAAAACTCACTCACTTTACATGGCTAATGTGTAATAGCTTTATCGTGGAATCCCAGCAGTGTGGAAACAGGCCCTTCGACCTCACAATTCCACACTAATCCCTCTGAAGAGTAACCCACCAGACCCATTCTGACCAATACATCTAACCTACACATCCCTGAACACCATGGGCAATTTAGCACAGCCAATTCACCTAACCCGCACATCTTTGGATTGTGGGAAGAAACCCACGCAGACACGGGGAGAACATGAAAACTCCACACAGACAGGCACCCAAGGCTGGAATCGAGCCTATGTCCCTGTGAGGCAGCAGTGCTAACCACTGAGCCACCATGCCAATGCTTTAACAGGCATTTTGTCTCAAGGGGAAAGAAGAAGCAGAATTAGTATAGTTACATCTACACTTGTCTCACCAATGTCATTTCAATTGGCTGAAAGGCTGGTTTGTAGTGGAGAGTCTTGCCAACAGCACAAGTTACATTCATGCACCTGTTGAGATGACCATGAAGGAGTCTCCCTCACAACATCTCCCCTCAGGTTAAACCACCACTAGTCATCTCTCTCTCTCTTTTTAATAAGAGTGTCAAAAATCATACAACACCAGGTTATAGTCCACCAGGTTTATTTGAAGTACAAGCTTTCGGAACATTGCTCCTTTGTCAGTTAGCTGACAAAGGATCAGAGCTCCAAAAGCTTCTACTTTCAAATGAACCTGTTGGACTATAACCTGGTGTCGTGTGATTTTTAACTTTATCCTTCCCAGCCCAACACTGTCATGTCCACATCATTTCTAATGAGAAAGCAGGCTTGTGGTATGATAGGACAATGGTAATGTTATCTTTTTTAACAGGGTTTTTAGTTTACACGCATTCCCATGAACTGCAAACTATTCCATGAACTCAGCAGGAAGTTATCAAATTAAGACAATGATAGTTTCCCCCTGTTACAATATCCTTATAGTTTATATTTAATTTATGAACACTAATTGCAATTATTCATTGAGTTGAGGATGCCTTGAAAACATTCCTGAAGGCATAATACAAAACAGAAATATTCATAGGAGGCTCTGGCTTATGCTTGATCAAAATGGAGAATGTTCATTCAGGAAGGCACTGAATACATCAAGTCTTAGTTGGGAATGAGAGGATTCAGAGGGAACTCGCATATCCCCAAACAACCCAAAGAACTCAACTCCTCTAGTTATATTTTCCCTACACCATGTCTGGGTCTCCAGAATAACTATATCAGTGACTTCAGAGCCCATTGATATGAGAGGAAGCATAGTCTCCTTGATTCTGAGAGAAAGCTGAAGTAGAGGGTGATGATGATGAAATCCATGCTCTCTATGTTGCTATCCAGTCAGTTCCACATTCCCCTCGACCCCCATTGTCCTGCAAGTTTACTGCCTTTAAATTCCATCCAAGTTCCTTTACAAACCACTCATCATCTTCGCTTCCACTACCTTTGAAGATAGCAGGCTAGATGCCATTACTGCTAACTGAAGAAAATAACATCCTTTTTCACATCGCTTGTGAATCCTTTGCATTAACCTTTAAATCTGTATCCTCTATGGCTGTACCATCAGTTATTGTTGTATTGAATTAACCTGTCCTAACTTATATGTATTTACTCATTGGACAAGGGTGTTGCTGGCTGGCCAATATTTGTTAACATGTCCCTAGCTGCCCTCGCGAAGGTGGTGGGGTGTTGCCCTCTTGAACCTTTACTGTCCAGGTGCTGTAGATAGACCCACAGTGCCCTGGGGGAGGAAATTCAAGGAATGTGACCGCTATCAAATCTCCTTTGCCCACATTGTAGGAACGAAATTATTAATCCAAAGAGGGTACTGAGAAGACTTACAAGAATGTTGCATCAGGGTTTAACAATTACAGCTATGAAGAAGAATTGGTAAGGCCAGGATTGGAGGCTGAAGGGTGACATAATTGCAGTTTAGCATGGGGGTGGCTAGTGTATTTAGCCAGTACAGATGCAATGGGCTAAATGGTCTCTTTCTCTGCTGTAACCTTTTGAAGGTTTTATAGTTCATCCTGATTAAGCTCTTTGCACTTTCTCAAAGACCCTTCATACCCTTTAGAGAGCCAAACAAGGTACACTATGGTGGCCTAAGCAGAGCTTTGTAAAGGTTTAGCATAATTTTGCTGCTTTTATACCAACTGCCTGTATTTGGGAAGCTCGGGATGCCTTATGCTCTGCTAGCTTCCCTCTCAATGTGTCCTGCAACCTTAAAAGATTGATGCACAGGACCCTCCAGGTCTGTCTGCCGTTGGACTTCCTTCAGAACAGTGCCATTAACTCCAGTGAAACAATTCACACTTCTCTGGTTTAGATTCCAGCTGCCACTTGTTGAGCCCTTTTGCTTTTTGATGTCCACATATGGCCAGCTGCAGCTGATTGGTACTATGCTCATTATAATAGGATGCAATGAAGCACCATGGGAGTAAACTAGGGTGGAATTTAAATACCCAGTGGCCAAGGGCCTGCAGTGGCAGTGGGACTGAGTTTCAACAGCTATTGGGAGACCATTCTCAGGGACTGTAGGAGTGATGCTGAGGGGCTGTGAAAGTACATTCTGAGGGCCTGAGATGGGAACAGGAATGAGTTCCGAGGCTTTATGGAGGGAAGCCCACTTACCTTACGGATATAAAACTATGTTATCACACTTTAGGTTCTGGACATTCCCCCTTCCCTCTTGGCTCTGTTTTGTTTTGTATTTTCTGCTTTTTTTAAATGCTTATTTTGCTTTTTGTAACAAAGATTTTTTTAAAAATTCAGGTTTGTGCAAATAAGATGGCACCTGAGAACAGTGATTTTGTACACTGTACTCCTGTATTTGAGTACACGTAACAATAAAGCTAATTCTAATACCAATAGAGACTTATAATAAAACCAAAAGAAGTGCACATCTGGATGTAGGTTTGCTCACTGAGCTGGAAGGTTCATTTTCAGTCGTTTCATCACCATACTAGGTAACATCTTCAGTGAGATTCCGGACGAAGCATGGCTGATGATTCCTGCTTTCTATTTATATGTTTTGGTTTCTTTGGTTAGTGATGTCTTTTCCTGTGGTGATGTCATTTCCTATGGTGATGTAATTTCCTGTTTTTTTTTCTCAGGGGGTGGTAAATCAGGTCCAAGTCAATGTGTTTGTTGATAGAGTTCCAGTTGGAATGCCATGCTTCTAGGAAAGTTCTAGGAATGACATCACCACGGAAAATAGCATCACCAACCCAAAGAAGTTCAAGCATATAAATAGAAAGCAGGAATCATCAGCAGTGCTTAGTCCGGAAGCTCACTGAAGATGTTACCTAGTATGGTGATGAAACGTCTGAAAATGAACCTTCCAGCTCAACGAGCAATCCTACATCCAGAACCTCAAACTGAGCTACAAATCTTCTCAAAACTCACTAGATCTGCAGATGCTGGAAATCTGAAACAAAATCAGAAATTGTTGGGGAAACTCAACAGATCTGGCAAAATCTGTGGAGAGAAAGCAGAAGTAACAGTTCAAGTCCAATTACCTTTCTTTCAAACTGATGCTAGCTAAGAAAAAGTGGCATGTCAGCTGATGACAGAGATGGGGAGAAAGTGGAAGGAATGAGCTGATAGGCAGAGATGTCCAGAGAGAAAGAGAAAGACAGTTGAGCAGACAAGGATAATGGTAAGCCGGAGAGAAAGAAAAGCTGATAATAGGGACCAGAAGTAGGTGTACACAGGTCGGTTGTACTGAAAGCAGCCCACGTTATGACAAAGTCTGGGTGTGGGATTGGGTAAAGGACTTAGGTTCAGGTTCTAAAGATATTCAACTAGTTTGCACTTGTTGGGCTGAATGGCCTGTTTCTGTTTTGTGGATTCTTTTCAGTTCTAAGTTGTCTTGGTAGTGGCCGTTGGAAAATACCCTGCATTCACATTACAGAATGGGTGAAATGGTGCTTCAGTTAATAGAATATAAGCCCCATGTGACATGGTCACAAACAGATGGCCTTTATTTAGTATCAGAAAGTGACTTGGGTCTAATCAACTGTTTATCTTTCCCATCTGTTCAGTGAATTTTATTTAAAATGTCCCTTTAGCAATAAAATGTCAAGCTTATTTAGTGGCATTTGAAGTCTCTGATTTTATGTTGGCACCAAAGAAAAAGCCATGAAACTTTCACAGAGTTCATCATTGAACCTCGCCACGTGACTTTCACTTCCAACAGCAGACTGAAATCTTATTGTTTCGCAAAAGAAAACAGTCATATTAAAAAAAAATCACAAGGACACAACCAAAACATTTAGATTACTTTTACAAATACGGAGACATTAATTCTCAATTTGAAGTGCCTGGACTAAGATAACAGTTGTCATAGAAACTGCAAAAAATATGAGATCAAACACAGCTGCAATAGCAGGGCCAGTTAATTTCAATAGCTGTGTCATACGTATTTAGACACAAAGTCCATTGTTGTTTCACTGTGCTAGTTTACCAGTGGTTCAGGGAAATCAAATTGTCATTCTGTAGCAACCTCTGGTGTTATAGAATCATTGAATCATCGAATCCCTATAGTGTGGAAACAGATCATTCGGCCCAACAAGTCCACACCGACCCTCTGAACAGTATCACACTCAGAGCCAGTCCTCTATCCTATTACTTTACATTACCCCTAACTAATGCACCTAACCTACATATCCCTGAACGCTATGGGCAATTTAGCATGGCCAATTCATCTAACCTCCACACCTTTGGATTGTGGGAGGAAACCGGAGCACCCAGAGGAAAACCATGCAGACACGGGGAGAATGTGCAAACTCCAAACAGACCATAATGATTAGTCCCTAAAATAGATTCACATGAGTCTTGTTTTATTTGATGCTTTGAGCTGTCCTTATGACGAGTTAAGTTTGATGCTTCTTTAATATCTCCAAGCTATGGATGGCTATCCAGGAGGGGATATGATGCCATGGAGGTCATATCATTGGGTGAGGAATCCAGCACCCCATGCTAACACTCAGGGCACAAGACTGTGGAGCCCACCAGGGCAGCTGGTGAAATGTGAAGTGTGGGAATTACCACCAGTACCAGTGTGGGAATTAAAAACTATGTCATAATGTGGTTTTGGGGAGGAAGGAAGTCTGCTATCCTTACCTGGTCTGGCTGATGCATAACCCGTCAATTAAGTGACTGAATTTTACCTATCCTCTGGGCAATAAATGTTGGCGGAACTAGTGATGTCCATATCTTGCATAGAAGGCAGAGCAGTACAGTACAGGAACAGGCCCTTCGGCCCACAATGATGCTAAATTAAACCAATGCCCTTTATCCCTATCCCTCCATTCCTTGCATATTCATTTGCTTATCCAAAAGTCCCTTGAAAGCCCCTATCGTATCTGCCTCCACCATCACCCTTTGCAATGATTTCCTGACTCCTACCATTCTCTGTGTAAAAAACCTGCCCCTCACATCTCCTTTGAACATTCCCCCTCTCACCTTAAATGCATGCTCCCTAATGAACAAAAACAAAATGCTCTTGGAGACTCCTTATCATCAGGTAAGTTTGTCACTGTTTTCAGTACTGTAGCAATCTTAACTTACATCAATACATTGCAGTTTAGATTGTCATGTAGTATCTGAGTGCTTTATTTTTTATTCGTTCATGGGATGTGAATGTCACTGCCTAGGCCAACATTAATTATCTATCCCTAATTAGCCAGAAGGCAATTAAGAGTCAGTCACATTGCTGTGGGTCTGGAATCATATGTAGACCAGAACAGGTAAGGATGGCAGTTTCCTTCCTTAAAGGACATTAGTGAACCTGATGGGTTTTTCTACCAATTGACAGTGGTTATTGTTAGACCCTTAATTCCAGGTTTTTGTTGAATTCAAATTCCACCATCTGCCATGATGGGATTTGAACCTGGGTCCCAGGACATTATCGGGGATCTCTGGATTAACAGTCCAACAATAATATCACTCGGCCATCACCTCCCCATATTCTCTTCGCATATTTCTCCTAGACTGAGCTGCCCTTCTCTCTCAGTTGACGTCATCGGTTCCACCCACTTCACTTGCATTTTCTGTTACATTATGTTTTCCTTTCTTCTGGGAGCTCTGTACTATCGGTATCCGATCAAACTCTCCAATTTGAAATTAAAACATACTTAATTCACCTCTAGAAGCAGAAAAATAGGGGACACTAAGTTTTAACATGAAGAATGTTAAAATTCAACTGTATTTGTGTATTCTCTTTACAGATTTAAATGTCCGAAATAACTTGTATTATTATATGATATCACAAAATTACAGAAGTGTTACATCACAGAAGGAAGTCACTTGATCCAACATTATTTGATGCTTAATGTGCCATGTGCTTTCCAAAAGCCAGTGAGAAATTGAGAAGGAAATATGTAAGTAGATCTCAGGTAGCTGTTAAACAATAGGGTTGTAACAATAGAGGATTTTAATTTTCCAAATATAGACTGGGACTGCCATAATGTTAATGAATCCCAACAATCATTTCCCAAGATTAATTTACATTGCTGCTTCATCTCCAATATGAAGGAGAGAACAAAGTGGATGTATTGCAGCATGCAGATACTCACTTAGTTGCAAACGTTTCTGTTGCTGAGACTTTAGCATTGCTACGAACTTTTATGTTGTATAATTGAATTGTCCCCAAGTTAAACCAAGTGTTTATGTTCTATTCAAATACCCTTGCATGTTTATGATCTTTTCTTTCATGCTGTTGATTTTGCTTGTTCATTCTTTGTCAACACTTTGAGATAGAGATTTTGGATTCACGTTGTTCCAAGCCTAACTTCAAAGGGGCGATATAAATGCATCCTTGGGCTATTCTTCTGAGTTACACACTCTGCTGAGGCCCTTGAAACAAAAGCCAGAGAACATGCAGCTCTCAATCTCATTTCATTGAGGAGCCCTGGCAGCAACTCCAATCTCAGAGAAAACTCTCCATTAGCCACGACACACCAGCGTTGCACTGAGGGAATGCTGTATGGTTGGAGGTGCCATTTCTTGGTTAAAATATTGGGCTTTTTTGTAGAAATTCATGGAACGTGGACACTACTGGTTATTTCATTGTCCATCCCCAGTTGCCCAGAGGGCATTTAAGGATCAGCCACATTGCTGTAGGTTTGGAGTCACCTGTCTGTCACACTGTGTACAGACAGTAGTTCTTTCCCAGAGGGCATTAGTGAATTAGATGGGTTTTGTTTTCCCCAGCTAGTGGCAATGGTTTATTTATCATTGACTCTTACTTCATGACTTTTATAGACTTAAAATTCTACATCAACCCTGATGGGATTTGAATCCAGAGCTCCAAAGCATTACTTGGATTAATTATCTAGTGACAATACGTCAGGCTATTGCCTCCTCTTGAACCCTTATTGAACCATTCAAATGAGCATAAAGAATCCCATGGCACTTTTCTTTAAGGTTATAAAGGGCCAGAAAACCAAGGAGAACTCATCTGTTCTGCTACAGATCTACGATAGGAGTGTTTCCTTTCAGATAGGAGGGGTGGAGAGATCCACCTTTTAACATTTCTTCTGAAAGATGGGTCTTCCAACAATGCAATGCAGTGACCACCAGATCTTTGCTCAACTCTTAAAATAAATCCACTCCCCCCAGATTCTAATAAATAAAAGCAAAATGCTACAGATGCTAGAAATCAGAAACAAACACAGAGAATATTGGATATCCAAGTTCTGAAGAGTTGTTAGATTGAAACATTCCTGATGAAGGGCTTTTGCCTGAAACATCAATTTTCCTACACCTCAGATGTTGCCTGACCTGCTGTGCCTTTCCAGCACCACTCTAATCTTGACTCTGATCTCCAGCTTCTGCAGCCCTCACTTTCACCCAGACTCAAAAATTAACTCTGTTTCTCTCTCCACAGATGCTGCCAGCCCTGCTGAGTTTCTCCTGCATCCCCTGTGTTTGATAAACTGATGCACGGCTGACACAATGGTTAATGAAGAACAATGTCTCATTCAATGAGGAACTTTAATGTTGGTCCCAAGGAAACCATTTATCAAAGAGACATTGAAATGTAACACAATTATTTACAGCATTTGTACATAATCTGTTTAGTTGATTTCAACACACATACAGAGGACTGCTCCATTTGATGTCATGATATTCATTGCTTTGCAAATACATCCCTATTTGGATACAATTTTCACTCTGCATTTCACTGTTTCATTCTTATATTTTTATTCCTGTGTTGTTGCATGTTCGAGCAGTTCTTGTCTGGTAACATGTTGTTATGGCAAACTCCTGCCCAGCATCCTCTGCACAGAGTGTCCTTCACTCACATGATGCAAGTGCACCACAAGATTGTTTTTAAATTTCATTGTGTAGAAGATGTGTTGAAAATGTGTTGCTGGAAAAGCACAGCAGGTCAAGCAGCATCCAAGGAACAGGAGAATCGATGTTTCGAGCATAAGCCCTTCTTCCTGAAGAAGGGCTTATGCCCGAAACGTCGATTCTCCTGTTCCTTGGATGCTGCCTGACCTGCTGTGCTTTTCCAGCAACACATTTTCAGCTCTGATCTCCAGCATCTGCAGTCCTCACTTTCTTCTAGAAGATGTGTTGGGTCAATATGTGAAATTGGATGCAGGAGCATGGAATGCATAATGACAATATCTAAACTAACCCATACCTATTCTGTTTCTTCTTATGGTTTTAAATTCCCTGATCGTCACAGCAAAGGTGACGTAAATAATTCATTTGGATTTTGTTTTATTTGTTTGTGGGATGTGACTGTTCCTGGTTGGGCCAGCATTTATTGTCTTTCCTTAGTTGCTCCTCGAGAAGGTGGGACTGAGCTGCTTTCCTGAACCGTTGCAGTCCATGTGCTGTAGGTTGACCCACAATGCCCTGAGGGAGGGAATTTCAGGATTTCGACCCAATGACAGTGAAGGAATGGTGATATATTTCCAAGTATAGATTAGAGTAGTGCTGGAAAAGCACAGCAGGACAGGCAGCATCCGAGGAGCAGGGAAATCAACGTTTTGGGCAAAAGCCAAATTCCTGATGAAGGGCTCTGATTTCCAGCATCTGCATTCCATATTTTTGCCTGATATATTTCCAAGCCAGGATGGGGACCAGCTTAGGGGGGGGACTTGCAGATCCTGTTGTTCCCATATATTTTCTGCTTGTCCTTCTAAATGAAAATGAGCATGAGTTTGGAAGGTGCTGTCTTTGTGATTGTTGGTGAATGTCTGCAGTGTATCTTGTAGATGGTACTCGCTGTTACTGAGTGTTGGTGGTGGAGGGCGTAGACACTTGTGGATGTAATGCCAATTGAACCTGGATGATGACAAACTTCTCCAGTGTTGTTGGAGCTGCACTTATCCAGGCAAGGGGTGAGTATTCCATCTGACTTGTGTCTTGTAAGTAGTTGACACACTTTCGGGAGTCAGGAGGTGACTTGCAGTATTTAGGGTGGCACAGTGGCACAGTGCCAGAGACCCGGGTTCAATTCCCACCTCAGGCAACCGGTTGTGTGGAGTTTGCACATTCTCCTCGTGTCTGCGTGGGTTTCCTCCGGGTGCTCCAGTTTCCTCCCACAGTCCAAAAATGTGCAGTTTAGGTGAATTGGCCATGCTAAATTGTCAGTAGTGTTAGGTGAAGGGGTAAATGTAGAGGAATGGGTCTGGGTGGGTTGCTCATCGGTGTGGACTTTTTGGGCCGAAGGGCCTGTTTCCACACAATAAGTAATCTAATCTAATCTAATTCCTAGCCTCCAGCAAAGTCACCATAGTCCCATTTGCTCATTAGAGAGACAACTAGTGGTGGTTTAGCCCTGGGGTCATCTCACACAAGGTCAAGAAGGAGAGTTCTTAATATTCTTCAGCCAGCATAGGAATTGAATCCACGCCATTGGCATCACTCGTAATCGCAAACCAGATGTTCAGCCAGCTAGCTCCGTTAGTTCTCATAAAGTCATAGAGAAGTAGAGCACAGAAACAGACCCTTTAGTCCAACTCTTCAATGCTGACCAGATATCCTAAATAAATCTAGTCCTTTTTCTGAGAACTTGGCCCATATCCCTCTAAACCCTTCCTATTCATATACCCATCCAAATGCCTTTTAAATGTTGAAATTATACCAACCTCCACCACTTCTTCTGACAGCTTATTCCATACATGCACCACTGTCTGTGTAAAAGAATTCCCCCTTAAGCCCCTTTTAAATCTTTCCCCTCTCACCTTAAACATATGCCCTCTAGTTTTGAACATCCTCACCCCAGGGAAAAGACCTTGTCTATTTACCCTATCCATGTTCCTCATGATTTTATGAACCTCAAAAGGTCACCCCTCAGCCTCTGACACTGCAGGGAAAATAGCCCCAGCCTTTTCAGCCTCTCCTTATAGCTCAAACCATCCAACCTGGCAACATCCTTGTAAACCTTTTATGAACCCTTTCAAGTTTCACAACATCTTTCCGAAAGCAGGGAGATCAGAACTGTGCATTATATTCCAAAAATGGCCTGACCAATGCAGCAACATCACGAACTCACAAATCCTATACTCAATGCTGACCAATAAAGGAAAGCATACCAAACACCTTCTTCACTATCCTATCTACCTGCGACTCTGCGTTCAAGGAACTATGAACCTGCACTCCAAGATCTCTTTGTTCAGCAACTCTCCTCACAACCTTACCATTAAGTGTACAAGTCCTGCCCTGATTTGCCTTTCCAAAATGCAGGACCTCACTTTTACCTCAATTAAATTCTATCTGCCACTCCTCAGCCCATTGGCCGATCCGATCAAGATCCTGTTGTACTCTGAGGTAACCTTTTTTGCTGTCCACTATACCTCCAAATTTTGGTGTCATCTACTTTCTCCTATGTTCATATCCAAATCATTTATATAAATAATGAAAAGCAGTGACCATCATCAATCCTTGTAGTACACAACTGGTCACAGGTCTCCAGTCTGAAAGGCAATACTCCACCACCACCCTCTGTCTTCTCCCTTTTGAGCCAGTTCTATATCCCACTAGCTAATTCTCCCTGTATTCTGTGTGGTCTCACCTTGCTCACCAGTCTTCCATGCAGGACCTTGTCAAATGCATAACTGAAGTTCAAATAAATCAGTCCACCACTCTGCCCTCATCAACCCTTTTTGTTACTTCTTCAAAAAATTCGATCAAGTTGGTGACTCAATTTCCCATGCACAAAGCTATCCTTATTCAGTCCTTGCCTTTCCAAATACATGGAAATCCAGTCCCTCAGGATTCTCTCCTACAACTTGCCTACCACTGATATCAGGCTTTCTGGTCGATAGTTCCCTAGCTTTTCCTTACCACCTTTCTCAAATAGTCTGTGCTCTCACTGACACAAATATCTCAGTAAGGGGCCTAGCGATCTCTTCCTTAGCTTCCCAAGGTCATGAAAGGGCAATAAAAATAGGATGTCTAAAATATATCTTCAGAAGTAAGTGAATTTTTAACAGGGTGATCATTGATAATTATTGGCAACTAATCTCTTTGATCCTGAACACGTAATTTTATGCTAGTGGTAGCACATGCCTTCAGAATATAATTAACCATGTCAATTTAAAAAGAAATTTAAATATTTTTGCCCTGTCTGTTTCTTTTATCTCTCTGCTAATCCCATCTGTATTTCCCAATTTATTTCCACTGTCTGGATATGATTTGAATATAATTTGTAATCCTTGCATTAAACTATCTCAGTGGATGTTGCTTGAGTCAGTGAAGACTCATCAATTCCAGTTGGTTGCAGAGAATCACTGTTATATGTCATGCTCAACATTAAAGGGCACAATAAAAGAAAACAAGTATGGATTAGAGCCCACAAAAGTGTTGTTTGCCTTCATCAGAGATGAAAAGTCCAAAGATGGCCATGTTAAATTAGCTATACTGTGCAGGGATGTGTTGGCTCGGTGGATTAGCTAGGGTAACTGTAAGGTTATGGGGATACGGAGCTGGGTTTGGATGGGATGGGATGATGTTTGGAGGGTCGGTGCAGACTTGATAGACTGAATGACCTCTTTCTCCACAGTAAGGATTCCATGATTCAAATCCTACCATCCGACCTCCCTGATAATAAAATCAAGATCCATTGATTTAAATTTTTAAGAAGGAATTCCTTACTGGAATGAAGAAATAGAAGTGGTTAGCATACAATCTCCAAAGCAGGCAGGGGCTTTTGCCCGAAACGTCGATTTTGCCTGTCCTCGGATGCTGCCTGAACTGCTGTGCTCTTCCAGCACCACTAATCCAGAATCTGGTTTCCAGCAGCTGCAGTCATTGTTTTTACCTTGAAAATTTTACATCAATCAGCTACATACTGAGGCTACCGCTGGATGCTCATGAACAGGGGAGTTGTGGTGATGCACAGGTATTGGGGCAAGGGAGGTCCATATTTTTCATTGCAGGACCCCAAAACGAGCACAACTCTTCCACTTGCAGCCCACAGTGAATTCTCAAAGCTGTCGAATAAAAGTAGGTACCCGGGCCCAGGTCTCATCTCCACCAATTGAAATTGTATATTAAAAGCATAAATGTCACTTTCCACCCTGTGGAGTCCCTGCTCACCTGCTAAAATTTTGAAGAGGATCAGTGAGATAGGTGAAGTTATGTCTTCACTCCAAATATAACTGCAACCTACCACCACAGAGTCCTGCCTCTCTCACCCTTTTCGTAGCATCTGTGATGCTAGTGCTTTGGTGGTTAATGATTAAAGTCCAGTGCCCTTGCTTTCCTTGATAAGAAAGACAAAAGGCTGGAAAGACTTGGTGTGGAGAAGATCTGAACTGTTAACATGAATCTTAAGATGTTCACAAGGTTGGAGGTTAAGGATCAGAAGTGGATTAATTTCTGTTCCTTATGAAAATACTTATTAGGATAATGTAAGAGTGCACAGAGGTGGTTAAAAATTCATTGGTGGTTTTGGGTGACACTAGTTGGGACAGCAATCACTGCCCAACCTAATTGTTGTCTTTTGAAACTCGATGTCCATGTTGAGCAGATATCCTAAATTAATCTAGTGCCATTTGCCAGCATTTGACTCATATCCCTCTAAACCCTTCCTCTTCATTTACCCATCCTGATGCCTTTTAAATATTGTTATTGTACCAGCCTGTACCACTTCCGCTGCAACTCATTCCATACACACACCACTCTCTGCGTGAAAAATGTGCCCCTTAGGTCCCTTTTATATTTTTGCCCTCTCACCCTAAACCTATGCCCCCTCGTTCTGGATTCCCTGGTTCTGGAGAAAGGAATTTGACTATTTACCCTATCCATATCCCTCAGGATTTCTACGGTCACCCCTCACCCCTCAGGGGAAACAACCGCTCCCTCTCAGTCAAACTCTACAATCCTGGCAGCGTGCTTGCAAATCGTTTCTGAATCCTATCAAGATTAACAACATCTTTCCAAAACTTTTTGTAGAACATCGGTCTAAACTCACTTTGTAGTGTAAAAACAACAACAACAGTCTTTCTTCGGTGGTAGGTAAAGTAATGGAAAGGGTACTGAGGGATAGGATTTATTAGTATCTGGAAAGGCACTGCTTGATTAGGGACAGCCAGCACAGATTTGTGAAGGGTAGGTCTTGCCTTACAAATCTTATTGAATTCTTCGAGGAGGTGACCATGCATGTGGATGAGGGTAGAGCAGTGGATGTAGTGTACATGGATTTTAGTAAGGCATTTGATAAGGTTCCCCATGGTAGGCATATGTGGAAAGTCAGGAGGCATGGGATAGAGGGAAATTTGGCCAATTGGATAGAAAACTGACTAACCGGTCCAAGTCAGAGAGTGGTGGTAGATGGTAAATATTCAGCCTGGAGTCCAGTTACAAGTGGAGTTCCACAGGGATCAGTTCTGGGTCCTCTGCTACTCGTAATTTTTATTAATGACTTGGATGAGGGAGTCAAAGGGTGGGTCAGTAAATTTGCAGATGATACGAAGATTGGTGGAGTTGTGGATAGTGAGGAGGGCTGTTGTCGGCTGCAAAGGGACTTGGATATGATGCAGAGCTGGGCTGAGGAGTGGCAGATGGAGTTCAACCCTGCCAAGTGTGAGGTTGTCCATTTTGGAAAGACAAATAAGAATGCGGAATACAGGGTTAACGGTAGGGTTCTTAGTGAGGTGGAGGAATAGAGGGATCTTGGGGTCTATATTCATATGTCTTTGAAAGTTGCCACTCAGGTGGATAGAGCTTATAAGAAGGCCTATGGTGTATTAGCGTTCATTAGCAGAGGGATTGAATTCAAGAGTTGTGAAGTGATGTTGCAACTGTACAGGACTTTGGTTAGGCCACATTTGGAGTACTGTGTGCAGTTCTGGTCGCCTCACTTTAGGAAAGATGTGGAAGCTTTGGAGAGGGTGCAGAGAAGATTTACCAGGAAGTTGCCTGGAATGGAGAATAGGTCGTACGAGGATAGGTTGAGAGTGCTAGGCCTTTTCTCATTGGAACGGCGAAGGATGAGGGGTGACTTGATAGAGGTTTATAAGATGATCAGAGGAATAGATAGAGTAGACAGTCAGAAACCTTTTCCCCGGGTACAACAGAGTGTTACAAGAGGACGTAAATTTAAGGTGAAGGGTGGAAGGTATAGGGGAGATGTCAGGGGTGGGTTCTTTACCCAGAGAGTGGTGGGGGCATGGAATGCGCTGCCTGTGGGAGTGGTAGAGTCAGAATCTTTGGTGACCTTTAAGCGGCAATTGGATAGGTACATGGATGGGTGCTTAAGCTAGGACAAATGTTCGGCACAACATCGTGAGCCGAAGGGCCTGTTCTGTGCTGTATTGTTCTATGTTCTATGTTCTATGTTCTAACATTATAGACAGTGACAAAACATCATAACCTTTTTTTAAATTTTAATTTCAATCCCCCCAGGGACGTTGTGCTAAACACCTTAATTGCAGTCTCGGAGCTTTCAAGAGTCATTCAAGAGGTTGTTGGACGTTTTTGTTTTAAATAGAAACAACTTGGAAGGTTATAGGGAAAAGCAGGAGAGTGGCGTGAAATCAAAATTCTCATCGACCCAGGGCAGGCAAAATGGGCTGAACCGGCACTGTTGTAATTGTGCAATTCCTTTCAATATTGGTCAAGTCATTTTGTGCAGTGGGGTTTGGGAGAGGGGAGACTTCCTTCAAAATACTGTCATCCGATCTTTGAAATCCAGTTGAGCATATGGCAAATGAGACCATAGCTTGTTGATTCATCCAAAGGTCTGTCCTTAAAAAGCAGCACATCCTTATGACAGGACTATACTGCAGTCTCGACCTTGCATTTTGCACTCAGAGTGAAAAGTCAGAGTGATAAGAACAAAGCCCTGGTTGACACTGCCAGGTCAGCAGCAATTTTTATCTTTGGTGGAATATTATCCAGTTTCTATGATACAGGGTGGCACAGTGGCTCAGTGGTTAGCACTGCTGCACCAAGGATCTGGGTTCAGTTCCAGCCTCGGACAACTGTCTGTGTGGAGTTTGCACATTCTCTTTGTATCTGCCTGGGTTTCCTCCAGGTGCTCTGGTTTCCTCCCACAGCCCAAAGATGTGTAGGCTAGGTGAATTGGCTATGGGAAATGCAGGGTTACGGGAAATGATAAGGGGCTGGGTCTGAGTAAGATGCTATTCAGGGGGATTGGAATGGGCCAAATGGCCTCCTTCCATACTGTAGGGATTCAGTTCTATTTGAAGGGTACATTTTGCAGCATGTTGACTGATTAGGACTTTCTCTGCTGCAGAATAACTATTTTAGCACAAGCTCCTTGTGAACATAATCCTGTTGGTGTTGTAGTGCTGCAAACAGTGTTTTGAATTTAAATGGCTGTTTCTGAGTAGAGTTGGGTAGTTCTCGCTCATTCCCTGGTCAATATTTACTCTGCAACCAACAACTAAAGAAAACAGATGGCTGCAACCAGTTATTTGATTGTTAATTGTGGGAATTTGCTAATTAGAAATGGGAAGCTGTGATTCTGCCATTAAAGCAGTGACTTTGCTTCGGAAGTGCTTCACTGAATCACAGAAAGAGGGTCTCCCTATCACCCAGGGTCAATCTCCTACCTTTTCCCCTTATTCCTGTACACCATTTCTATCCAACTATCAGATTATCTTTGGAAAATGGAGTCACCACCAAAGGAGACAATGTAAGCATGAGTTGGCACAGTGGCTCAGTGGTTGGCACTATTGCTTGACAGTGCCAGAGATTCAGGTTTAATTCCACCCTTATGCAAACATCTATATGGAGGTTGCACATTCTATCCATGTCTGCATGAGTCTCCTCTGGGCACTCTGATTTCCTCTCACAGTCCAAATCTGTGCAGGGTAGTGGATTGGCTGCTCTCACCTACTCATTGTGTCCAGGAATGTGCAGGCTAGCCAGGGGGGAGTGCTGGGTTACAGCGATTGGGTGGAATGCTTTTTGGAGGGTAGGTGTGGGCTGAATGGCCTGCTTCCACACTCTAGGGACCCTTGATTATTTCCTGCTTTATTTTCTCAGGCTATTGCTTCCTAGAACATTTTCTGCAGTTGCTAAAATATAGCAAACTCCAGATTTAGACTTCAGTCCTGCAGCAGACAAAGTCTGAAAACATAGACCAAAGGAAATAAATAATTCCTTCATTTATTTGCTATTCCTAAATTGCACTGTGAACTTGTTTTCAAAGAAAAAAAGCCTTAAACAAGTAAAGGCAGCTTGTAATTTTGAACCTCCCCACTCCTTTCATGAGGCTTGCGTTTATGCAGAAATGTGGATTACTTGTCCTGTGGGTCCTCATTCTCTGCCCTCCGGTAGGCTAGGCCTGTTTGTGAAAGGCTTAAGGATCGCACTGTACAGAAAGTAATTGTCTCTATAGATAATGTTGGGCCCTTGTGACCTCCTGGACTGACTCTGAAGAGTCATCGAAACTCAAAACGTTAGCTTGCTCTCTTTCCATGGATGATGTCTGACCCGCTGTGTTTCTTTTTCAGTGACTTTGATTATCGTTGGGTGCCAATGAGAAATTCTTTTTAGATTTGATTTGTTTTGATTTATTGTGGTCACATGTACCTGACAAGTTTTGTTCGCAAGCAGTACAGACACATCATTGTAAGCATGGACATATAGATCATAGGGTGCTTAGACAGAACAAGGCACACAAGGTTACAGCAGCACAAGAGGTGTGTAAAGCAAGATCATCATTAACAAGATCATCATTATTTGAAGTTAGAGAGGTCCATTCATCAGTTTCGCAACAGCAGGGCAGAAGCTGTTCCTGAACCTGTTGGTGCATGTGTTCAGGCTTCTATACTTTCTGCCTGACAGAAGAGGTTGTAGGAGAGCATTACCGGAGTAGGGGGGGGGGGGGGGGTTCTTTGATGATGTTAGCATTTGAGAAGTGTAAATGGAGTCCATGCATGGAAGGTCGGCTTCCCCAATGGTCTGGGCCATGCTCACAACCTTCTGTAGTTTCTTACACTCTTGGGCAGAGCAGTTGCCCTACCGGTTGTTATGTACCTAGATAGTCTGCTTTCAATATTGTGCAATTTTTTGGAGCACTTTTGTCCTTTGCTGGTTCTGATTTTGTTGGACACCTCTCAGGCCGATGGTAAAGGGAAGTTAAAGGAGTGCAGAAGAGGAGAGAGGGGATTAGGTGAAAGGGAAGAAGTTGTCGGTCCTGATTTTTTGATCATGGGACAGTTCCATGGAGTGTCTGGTATTTTGCTGCTTCCTTATCTTATTTGTTTGCAAACATGAACACCCTCACACATTTGATGAAGGCTGCACTTAACAAAATTTCTTCAAGAGAAGAAACCATATGAGAAGCATCATTATTGTATTGACAAATACAGCAAGCTCAAAGGGTAAAATAGCTTATTCCTGCTTCTATTTGTTATAAAATTAAAACTGAGGTAGACATTTAAAAGGGCTCTAATTCAATTTTGACATGTTTAAATTACCTCCCAAAGTCACAACCCTGTGTTTATAAACTCTAAGATGATTTGTCAAATGCTATAAAGAGTGAGCATTAGATTGACTTACTGTGAGCAGTCAGGGGAAATTGTAGAGGCAGATATTATGCTTCCTTATTAAGATTCCAAAAGCCAGCAAACACAGTTCAGTAGAAAAGCTAGCAGGTTCAATTCACAATTGAAAAGGTGTGTCAATATTCTCTTCTACTGAAAATTACTGCTGCTTTTTGACAATAAGTATATTAAAGTCAAGCAAGAAAAAGAAAAACACAGCGCTGCTGATTGACAATGAAAAAATCAAACCTATTGTTGTCATTCTGTAATTCCTGAAAGTTCAGGCATTATTCAACTCTTCAGGTCAGAACTAACAAATGTTACATTTTTTTATTGCGAAAAATATTATAAAGTTAATTGATATGCTAATTAATCTCTGTCACGTCAGTACACACATGTTTGTCATTTTATTGTTTTGCTGTAAAGTGGAAACATTATTTTGAAATGCCGTAATTTAATTAGTGGAGAAGAGCTTGAATTTATACAAAGCTTCAAATAAGATATGGCTCTCAAAGAGGGATAAATTTCATTCAGCTGATTTTCAGGATGAGGGAATTATTTAGTGAGCAGGCATTGAGTTGACTGGGTCGATATTCCCCAGCGTTTAATCTAGTCTCAGGATGCCAGACTAATAAATTGGTGAAATAAGAATTAGATTAGAAGAAATGTCTGCAGTCAAAGTGATGTGAGCTTTGAAATTCTCCCCACTAGAGAGCTGTCACTAAGTGCTTTATTTTGAAAGCTGAACTTTTAAAATGTTTATATTTTGAAATGTACCTATCACTCAAGGTAGTTAAGACGATTCTAGTTAAAGACCCTGGCTCAGAGACATGTCCATGTGATCCACTTAACATCCAGTTAAGGGAGAGAAACTTAAAAAAAAGAAGTCAATCTTTAACCAGAAGCAACAAAATAGAAATTGTTTAATTACATTGAAATGTTTCAGAAGTATGTCATCAGCATTACATTTTTGGAAAGGACTTTGAAGAGTTTATGTTGATTTTAAAGGGCTCAATTATAATTTTTGTCAATAAGAAAAGCTGATCCATGTAAGTGGTGATCCAGAGCATGGAAGCAGCATAACTGGAAAGTGAGTTAACGTTGTGGAAGCTCAGTGATATATTTTTGGGATTTGCTTATATCTTTCATAGTGAGAACTGATGCAAGGTTTTCTTTCTGTTGGAACAGGTCAGTTTGTTTGAGAGACAGAATGTTATGGAAACAGCAAATTCCTGGAACAATGTTCTATGAGCTTTACTAATTACTTGCAGTACCTGTACAGTAAAATTTTGCAACTCATCTGTTCAGATCCCCCTGCATCTCAGACCTTTGCAATCACTCATTATTTGAAATAACATGCTTTTAAAAATTCTTGTTTCTGTCCAAAAGGGCGTTTTCATGTTTTCACACATTATACATCGTTGTTGTGGTTGTGTTCATCGAGCTGGGAATTTGTGTTGCAACACAAATTCCCAGGTTGGCGAACACAACCACAACAACAAGCACCTGAGCTACAAGTCTTCTCACAAACATTATACACCATTTCCCAATATTTGTAACTATGCATCTTTTCATCCATGTCTTTTATGTACATGCTAAAACATTGAAGCCCAAGCATTGAACAATGTGACACACCATTCATTATGTCTTGCCAAACAGAAAATGACCCATTTATGCATAGTCTTTGTTTTCTGTAATCTAATCACCCTTCTGCCCAGGCCAATAAATTACCAGTAGACTTGAGCCCTTATTTTCCACAGTTAGCCATTTCTTTTAAAACACTCGGATGAAGTCCATCGGGACCCAGGGACACATCATACACTGCTCAACCAGTTTGCTCAATATCACATCCTGGTTGATTGTAATTTTCTGGAGTCGATTCTTGCCTACCATTTCCTGATTTACAGCTATTTGTGGGATGTTATTATACATTCCATAGTGAGAAATTATGCAGAATACACATCCAGTTTATCTTCCATCTGTTTATTTTCCATTATTAACAGACACAATTTTTATAGAACCAATGATCCCATTGTTAACTCTTTTCTTTCTAAACACCTGTGATCCTCATTTATTTTAACTTTTTTGATGTGTTATATATTTTGCACTATTAAACGCTTTCCTCTGCATTTGTTATCTTTGTTAAATTTCTTTAATCAACCAAGGATGTTGTGTCCATAAGACCATAAGACACAGGAGCAGAAGTAAACCATTCTCTCCCATTGAGTCTACTCTGTCAATTAATGAAATCATTTCTGATCTGATAATCCTCAACTCCAATTTCCTGCCATATTCCCTCACTGATTAAAAATCTGTCCACCTTAGACTTGAATATACTGAATGACCCAATCTCAACAGCCCCTGTGGTAAAGAATTCTAGTTCTGGGAAAACTGTTAGTAACTGTAAATTTTCCATGTTACAATCACTGCTCTAACTCTGTTTTCAGATTTATGTCCCTGCTAATAATGCTACACACACAGATCTTTGTAAATGTGTGTTCTCTGTTCTCTCCTTACCCTCTGTCAAAACTGAACCTCACACATGCATATGGTTTCAAAATCAAGGACTGTCACGGTGGCACAGTGGTTAGCACTGCTGCCTCACAGCGCCAGAGACCCGGGTTCAATTCCCGACTCAGGCGACTGACTGTGTGGTGTTTGCACATTCTCCCCGTGTCTGTGTGGGTTTCCTCCGGGTGCTCTGATTTCCTCCCACAGTCCAAAGATGTGTGGGTCAGGTGAATTGGCCATGCTAAATTGTCCGTAGTGTTAGGTTAAAGGGGTAAATGTAGGGGTATGGGTGGGTTGCGCTTCGGCGGGTCAGTGTGGACTTGTTGGGCCGAAGGGCTTGTTTCCACACTGTAAGTAATCTAATATTATTGATTACTTAAAAAATCCAAGTGTTCTCATTACAAGTTATTACAATTCTTAAACTTCCTTTTTTAAACGCTTTTAAAAATAATTACTGCTTTTATTCAATTAACCTCTTTGAGATATTATGACACATCTCTCGAGTAGGTGATACTTGAACCTAGGTTTTCTGGCTCAAAGATAGGGACACTAACCCTGAACCACAAGAGCTTAAAACAATTACAGATTTGATATATTTTTAATCACCCTGTTGCAGAGATGTTATTACACAGCTCTGGAGCAGGTGGTATTTGATTACAAGTCTCATAGTTATGGACACTACCCTAGCACCACAAGAGCCCAAAACAATTACAAATTACCAAAACATTTTCAATTAATTACAACTGTTTCATATTATTGTTTGCCCTGGCAGTGTTATGGAGTGCCATACTGTCAGAGGTGCTGCCTTTTCAATAAAACAATAAAATTGGATCTTGTCTGCTCTCAAAGATAAATATACAAGCAGAATAACTATTTTTTAAGGAGATCAATAAGGGACATTTTAACCATGGAATTGGTGATGATGGGGAGTGGAGGAGTTGGGTTATGATCATGGAGTGGTGAGGGGAGTTCCTAGCTCACCATGTGGCAACATCATCAGCCAATAACCTGCAATCATCAAACGACTAGGCCTGAGCTTGCTGTCCCTCGTTGTGTTTGCTGACAGGAGAGAAGAGCCTACATTAGAAAAGAAACTGAGGCAGAGGCAGCAGCATCATAATTAATCCCATTTCCCCACATGCACTGTGGGTGGGCAGGAACAGTAAGACATAGCTTGAATCTGTCATCTCACCTCCCAGCATTGACTCGGTGAGCTGATGCAGCTCCACAAATGAAAAGGTTGCATGATACAGGGCAAATAGTGTCTTCAGGATATTATATGGGACTCAGGATGAATATTAAAATATCCAGGCAATCCTATAAAATATGTCAGTGTGCCCTTAAGCGCGGTGTTCATGACATCATCACTATATCATGGCTGGTGACCTAAAGCAATGAATGTCTCAGGCTCCACCTTGGCTTGGGATCACTTAAAATATGACACTCAGATTAAAGCATATTGCTCTCTGTGACTGAATTGCCTGCTAGCTTTGGATCTTCACCTTTATATGGTGGCTCAGTGGTTAGCACTGCTACCTCACAGCTCCAGCGATCTGGGTTTGATTCCACCCTTGGGCGACTATCAGTGTGGAATTTGCACATTCTCCCTGTGTCTGTGGGGTTTTCTCTGGGTGCTCTGGTTTCCTCTCACAGTCCAAAAATATGCAGGCTCAGTGAATTGGCCATGCTAAATTGCCTACAGTGTTCTGGGATGTGAAGGTTAGGTGCATTAATCAGGGGTAAATGTAGGGTAGGGGGTTTCAGTGGGATATTCTTTGGTGGGTCAGTGTTGGGCTGAAGGGCTTTTTTCCACACTGTAGGGATTCTAAGATGTCTGTATAGCCAATTATAAGAGACATCTGTTGAATCCTTCAGTACCATATTGTCCATGCCTAGTTTCTTCCATTACAAGGCATGGACATAAGCATCTGATGTATGTACCCTGCTGGAGGCAAGGCCCCCAGCTGTGACTTCACTATAGAAATATTCCATTGGCTATAAGGTGTATTGGCATGTTGTGAAGATGTGAAATAAGTCATTGAAATGCAATTTACTTTATCGATTGTTATGGACCACAGCAGACCCCCCTTAAAATATATTAAGGAGGTAGCCTAGATCCTATTTTTTACTTATTTTAAAAGTAAATGTGAAGTGCCATGTGTTAGGTACAATTCAATTGGTTAAACTACTCAATGTTAAGCAAAACACAATTTATTCAAACACTATTGTTAAAATACAACAAAAGAAGGAGGAACTTAGAATAATAATTCTTTTGGAAGACTTCACATAAGAATAGAGTATTTAACTACTAAATAGTAACTGTTCCAATACACCAACATCCCATAAACACACCCTTGGCAAAAATGCAAATTCAGACACAAATTGTCTCACATGCAGTTCTTCAATCCAGGAAGAAAATCATCATAAGACAATTCTGATAGAAAACTTAGAGAGAGAGAGTAGCAGCTGGGAGAGATTCACTGCCTTCTAACGCTGCTGAGCCCCAAGCAACAACTAAAAAAAGCTAATAAAAAATCCTGGATCCGTGGGATCGTCACCACACCCATTCAGACTGCTTCTATTGTTCCAACTTTTAAAAAGCCCCAAGGCCTCACAAGTTGTTTCTCTTCTCATAAACTTCTTGATATCTGTCCTCCAATCTCTGTTATGGACCAGGCCAGACCCCCTTACAATATTTTACGAAGATAGCCTAGACCCTAATCTGTTCTTATTTTCAATGTAGATGTGATGTAGATGTCCCAGATGTGATGTAGCTGGTCAAGCCACTTGGCTTTATGCAAAACAGAATTTATTTAAACAGTGCAGTTGAAATACGAACAAAACAAAGAAGAATTTAGAATAACTTAACTACTGGAAAACTTAACGAACCCATAACAGTAACTATTACTAATTAACTGTTCCAATACAGTAACATCCTTTAAACACACCTCTTGGCAGAAAGGTAAATTCCAACATGGAGTTTTACAGGCAGAAAGGAACAGAGAAAGTGAAAGGAATTCTTTACTGAAGTTTGCAACTCTCCTGGAAGCACACATCTTGTGACTGCTACAGTTTAAGCAAATTAGAAAAAACCTGAAATGGGAGAACTGACCACTTCCCTTACATTGTTAAACACCTCTGCCTTTCCGACGTCTCTTCAAAAACCATGGGCAAAATAACCTTCTTAAGGTGATAGCATCGTCACAATCTCAAAAAGAAACCTACACAAAACACACCTCTTATAGCCACAGTATTGTCACAACGTTCCTCTCTCCATTCCTTACTCTTCAGGACCTAAAACCACATTTTCATTGGCTCCGGGCTGACTGTTGTGATACATTTTATTTTTGTTGGCGGTCTTCTGACCATCAGGCCGATCAGGTTCAAGGTCAAAATACACCACAATTCATTGACAGCTCAATCCGCTTCTGTTGGCATGAGTCTGGAATGTCAGACATAGCTACAAAGCTGGGATCACATGATGGGACTGGCCTTGAACAGCTTTGCCTGTATAAGGATACTATGCGTGTGATTTCACGTGGTGAAGTAAGATTGAGGGTAACATTATATGAGACCTTTGTCTTCCTGCTCCATTAAGGAGTGCAGAAATCTGCAGTGAGATTTCATATTTATCCTGGTTTAATCCAATGTGATCACTTGATTATTTTGTAAAATAGTAAACGTTTCATTTGAATGTTGTATCAAAAAGTCACAACTTCTGGTCATTTTACTCTAAAAATTCTTGACAAAAGCCCTTTAAGCAAAGAAACACAGAATTGGATCAGTGTAGAAGCAGGTGAAACAGTCCTTTGTGTCTGCACTAGCTTGCTGGGTAAACATTATTGGTAGAATCTTCCCCCAGCCTCCACAATACAATTTACGGAACAAAACTTGTGAGATTGTATAGGATGTCAAGCATGACCTTTCCTGACACTGAGATTGATGAGCCGTGATTTCCAATTAGCTTCCGGAAGTCATGACGAGGTTGTTGCCACAGAGCAGGTGGAGACTTATTAATGGGGATTATCGCTCATTACTACCCACATTATTGCTTAATTTCTCTTCAATAATATGCACTCTCCTATTCTGCCACTCACAGGATTCAGAGAATTCCAAATATAAAAGCCACAGTAAAAGAGTCCAGCCCGCCACTTGTTTTGCTAGATCTCCATCTTGGATATTTTGTTTTTTTATTTTCTGTCTTCTCTAGCTTTTTATCTCTTCAATTTTATTTTACTTACACCTTTGTGAAGAGTTCGGCCACGCTGATGGTGTCAGCCACAGTGGGAGTCAGCCCAGCAGCATGCTCTTGGAGCAGTGGCATCGGAGACAGGTTTGGGTTCCCAGCGGATTCTGCGTCATCAAGGTGTTCCTCGCGCCGACTCATGGATGCTGCTGCGGAGAGCAGTTTGGATTCCCGGCAGCATCTGCTTCCCACACAGATTCATGAAGGCAGCAGCGGAGGTGAGTATGGGCCCAGTGCGAGGTCCAGCAGCATCGGCAACACCAGCATTGGTGAGGTGGGCCCAAAGTGGACTCACGGCAGTGGTGGAATCGAGTTTGGGTCAGTTCATACCCAACGGCATCGGTGGTGTCTGGGTTGGCGAGGTCCATCGAGGATTCATTGTGGGGCAGACGAGATGGCACTGAAGATTAGCAACTTTCATTCCAGCAGCAAAGGGGACTCATCCTTGGCCACCAGGCCCATGGATCATGGTGGAGAACTTAACAAGAAAGCCTGTAAAGTTGGAAACTTCCTTTATTTCTTCATTTTTCTGCCTTTCTGTTCTATGTTTTGGTTTGTTTCTCTGCATTTTAAGATGGTGCCAGAGAGTGGCAAAGCTGTAAAACACTTTTCACTGTATTTCGTAACAAGATACACATGACAATAAATCAACCAAGCATCAATGTCACAGGGCATTCTCCATGGACAGTGTTTACACATAGCCCATATCCACAGAATTTGGCATCTAACACATAGCAGCCTCACTACACCTCTTGATCCACTTACAGTAAGCTTCTGCGCTTTTAATGCTGCAGTTGGCCTATACTGGCACCCAATAAAGATAAAGAAAATTGGTTATGAAAGTATCTTAGCAAGACATGTAAATACAAATGGCAAGAACTTGTACCAATATATTAAACATGTGAAAGTATCTAAAATAAAGATAGGATCCTTGGAGGATGACAGAGAAAAGAGAAATAACAATAATGTGAACTTTTTTTTGCATTAGTCATTGTAGTGGAGGATGCCATAAACATCTCAAAGATAAATGATAAGCAAAGTATTGCTGGGGGAAAGACACATAAAAAATGTCTACCATGAGGGACAAGGTATGTGACAAACTAACAGGACCAAAGTCAGTTAAGTCACCCTGGTAAGTCACCCAGGCCTGATGGCCTGCATCCAAAGGTTTTGAAGGAAGTGTTTGCAAAAGGTAATGGACACATTGTTTGAAATATTCCAGAACTTATTGGGTTCCAGAAGTGTCCAGTAGAATGGAAAATTGCTAATGTGACAGCCCTGTTCAAAAATACAGGTCAGTTAGCCTAACGTCTGGCACTGGGAAAATCTTATTAAGGAAGAAAAGGCAGGAGATTTAGAAAAAGTTTAATGCAATTAAACAGAGTCAGTTTGGTTTTGTGAAAGGGAAATCACATTTGAAAATTTGCTGGAGCTCTCTGAGAATATACCAAACAGAATTGATAAAAGAGAACTGATAGATGTATTGTTTTTGGATTTATCAGAAATCAATTAATAAGATTATGCAAAAGGCGTAAGATAGGAGCTCTCAGAATTGTGGTAATGTATGGACTGGAAGGCAAACAGAAGATAAAGAGTTTCATTCATGGGTTTTCTTCATGTTACAAAGATGTTAACTATTGGAATATTGCAAAAATCAGTCTTAGGACCTCAATTATTTGCTATTCATAGTAATGACTTGGAAGATCAGACAGCATGTAATGTATCCATTTTGCTGACAAAACTAAAATATGTGCAAAGGAGTATTGTAATAAAACTTCAAAGGATTCCAAATAGGTTGAGAGAGTGGACAAAAACTTGGCAGTTGGAGTTTAATACAGGAAAGTGTGAGGTCCTGCATTTGGTAAGAAGAGTCAGAAGGCTGAGTGACATTTAAATGGAGCAAGACTCCTCAAAAGAACATGTTTTTGTGGATAAACACAAAAGGTTAGCATGTAGGTGATGTAAGTAATTAAGAAGGCAAGTGGAATTTAGGTCTTTATTGTTTGGGCATTGAACTTTACAAACAGAGAGGTTTCATTACAACTGTACAGAGTGTTGGTGAGATTACACCTGAAATATAGTGCACAGTTTTGGACTCCGAATTTTAAAAAAATGGATGTGATGGTTTTGCATACTGTTCAAAAGAGATTAATTAGGCTAATTACTAGAATAAAAGCATTGACATATCAAGAACGGCTAACAAGATTGGGCCTTTATTCATTAAAGTTTCAAAGAATGACGAGTGGTCTTTTTGAAATTATTCAAGATTCTGAGGGGACTTGGCAGAGTAGAGGTTGAGAAGCTGTATCCAGAAGTCAGTGAAGACTCAGATGCCAAGGATTTTTTTCTTCCAGTGGGTAGTAACTGTCAGGGATTCTCAATCCCAGTGAACTGTAGAGCCAAGATCACTGAATGAACTTATATTGGAGGGAGATGGAGCTTTGAAATAGAAGGGAGTTGCCAGCTACGAGGAGCTGGTGGGAAAGAGGAGTTGAGGCCTTTGAAGATCTTACTGAATGGCAAAGCAGACTTAATAGACTAAATAGACTAGTGCTATACCTATTTCTGGTGTTTTTATCTTTGCAATGCTGCTGCAAGGATTCTGTGGATGATTAGAACAGACACTCATCTGGCAGAAGGGACCAGAAGTGCTCCTCTCTTGCTATTTTAGCACTCATTCATGTTGAGCGAACATGGATGCTCTCAGTATCCCTGCCTTGTCTTGCCTTTTGGTATCTGCTCCTTAACCACGGCCTAAGGACTCACAATACTGTTGTCTTGCCATGCTCTTTAGTATAGACTTAAAACCAGGCAAGATTGTCTACATCATCAAGCAATTCAAGCTGATGTATGGCATCATGCTCTGTCCATGTCACTTCTGTACCATGTACCAGTTGTGTACATAGCAAACACACAGCATGTGCTTCAACCCAACTATTTCAAAGGTCGAGGGAGTAGTCCTTGCCATCAGTGGATGGACCCTTCAGTCAAGGTATGTGGGCACGGTAAGTCAAAAGAAGTTTCCAAGAGTAGTTTGAGCGTTTGGACATGGTCAAGTGGCTGCTTGGGGGAGTCAAGGTCAGGTTTCTCTCCTTGTATAGGAATGTCACCTCCCCACCACCTGGAGGAGCTCTTTCTACACGATTGCAGCTGCTTTCTCCTGGAATGAGACCTTGGAATGCAGATTCATAGTTCTTTGAAAATTGAGTCACAGGTAGACCAAAGAGAACAAAGAACACAGAAGATTTAAAGCTCAGGAACAGGTCCTTTGGCCCTCCAAGCCTGGGCCAATCCAAGTCTACTGTCTAAAGCTTTCGCCCAATTCCTAAGCATCTGTATCCCTTTGCTCCCTACCTACTAATGCATCTGCCCAGATGCACCTTAAATGAATCTACTGTGCTTGCCTCTACCACCTCTGCTGGCAACACATTCTAGGGACCTACCACCCTCTGCGCAAAGTACTTGCTGTGTATCTCCCCCTTAAACTTTTCACCTTTCATCTTGAATGCATGAACGCTCATTATTGAATCCCTCACTCTTGGGGAAAAAGCTTATCTCTATGTACCCTGTCTATATCCTTCATGATTTTATAGACCTCAATCAGGTCCCCCCTCAATCTCCTTTAGATAGGATAGTGAAGAAGGCATTTGGTATGCTTTCCTTCATTGGACAGAGCATTGAGTATAGGAATTGGGAGGTCATGTTGTGGGTTTGCAGGACATTGGTTAGACCACGTTTGGAATATTGCATGCATTCTGGTCTCCCTCCTATCAGAAGGCTGTTGTGAAACTTGAAAGGGTTCAGAAAAGATTTACAAGGATGTTGCCAGAGTTGGAAGGTCTGAACAACAGGGAAAGGCTGAAAAAGGTGAGGCTGTTTTCTCTGGAGCATCAGAGGCTGAGGGGTGACCTTGTAGAGGTTCATAAAATCATGAGGGGCATAAATAGGGTTAATTGACAAGGCCTTTTCCCTGGGATGAGGGAATCCAGATCTAGAGGGCAGACGTTTAGGGTGAGAGGGAATGATTTAAAAGGGATCTAAGGGACAGCTGTTTCACACAGATGGTGGTGTGTGTATGGAATGAGTTGCCAGAGGAAGTGGTGGAGGATGGTACAATTGCAACATTTAACAGGCATCTGGATGGGTATATGTATAGGAAGGGTATGGAGGGATATGGGCCAGGTGCTGGCAAATGAGATTAAATTAGGTTAGGATATCTGGTCGGCACGGACGAATTGGACTGAAAGGTCTGTTTCTGTGCTGTACATCTCTATGACTCTATCTCTAAAATCAGTGATGGAAATAACTATTTGTGCAGGTGGAAGAAAGTGGTGAATTGGCAGTGCAGAGGCCATGCAGAGTTTGTGGTGTTGAGGAATTGAGTGGGTAAGGACATATGAGGGAAAACATTGCATGAAGTAATGACAGTGACAGAACATGATCCCTGGGAGGTGGGTGCAGTAACAGAGATAGAGCGAGGGTGAGGTAGCAGACAAAAGATGGTGGTTCCCGCCCTGGAAGAATGGAGAAAGTCGTTGAGACATGGCGTTATAGAAGTTTATAAATAATGACAGTAATAGATAGAGTAAATGGCAGTTGTCTTTTCTTTAGGATAGGGGATTTCAAGTCTCTGGGACACAGTTTTAAGGTGAGAGGAGAGAGGTTTTAAAAAGACACGGGGGCAATTTTTGTTTTAGACAGAGGGTGGTTTCAGGTGGAATGAACTTCCTGAGGATGTGGGTACAATCACAATGTTTGAAAGACATTTGGATGAGTACATGAATAGGAAAGGTTTGGAGGCATATGGGTCAGGAGCAGGCAGATGGAACAAGTTTAGTTTGAGATTATGTCTGGCAGGGACTGGTTAGATTAAAGGGTCAGTTTCTGCGCTGTATGACTATGACTCTAGACGCTATGACTGATCTGTGGCCTAACTCCACACACCTGCCTTTGGCCCATATCCCTTAACACCTTTTCTTAACAAAAGATTATCTATCTCGGGTTGAAAAACCAAAACTAATCCAACATCAACTGCTGTTTGTGGAAGATAGTTCCAAACATCTACAACTCTTTGTTGTGGAGAAGTGCTTCCTAACATCTCTTCTGAATGGCCTGGTTTTAGACAATGACTTGGTTCTGGAATCACCAATCAGTGGATTTTTTTTTAACCTATTTTGTCTTTACATAGAATCATAGATTCCCTACAGTGCGTAAACAGGCCATTCAGCCCATTCAGCCCAACAAGTCCACATCATCCTTCTGAAGATCATTCCAACTCAAACCCATTCCCCTCCATTTCCCCTGATTACTGCAGGCAATCTACATATTCCTGAACACTACGGGCAATTTAGCATGGCCAATTCACCTAACCTGCACATTTTTGGATTGTGGGAGGAAACCAATGCAGACACAAGGAAAATGCGCAAACTCCACACAGATAGTCACCCGAGGCTGGAATCGAACCCAAGGTCCCTGACACTGTGAGGCAGCAGTGCTAACCACTGAGCCACCGTGCCACCCTGCTAGTATCTTGAAGATTTCGATCATATCATAAAGCAACCAATATAACCAAAGGTCCCTCCCACCATGGTTATACTTGCTTCCACTCATATGAGGAGAGAGTAAGGACTGCAGATGCTGGAGATCAGAGCTGAAAATGTGTTGCTGGAAAAGCGCAGCAGGTCAGGCAGCATCCAAGGAACAGGAGAATCGACGTTTCGGGCATAAGCCCCTCTTCAGGAATCTTCTTGAAGAGGGGCTTATGCCCGAAACGTCGATTCTCCTGTTCCCTGGATGCTGCCTGACCTGCTGCGCTTTTCCAGCAACACACTTTCAGCTCCACTCTCATATGTCAAGCAGAAGATATAAAAGTTTGAATACACATGCAAACATATTCAAGAGCAGCTTCTTCCCCACTGTTATCAGACTTTTGAATGGACCTCTCAAATGTTAATTTTGATCTCTCTCTCTCTGCACCTTCTCTGCAGCTGTAACACTGCATTCAGCACTCGCCTCTGCTACCCTGATGCACTCTGCATGGTACAATCTGCCTGAATAGCATGTTAACCAACACTTTCACTGTATCTCTGCACATGTGATAACAATGCATCAATTAATGAGCCCAAGAGAAAACAGGCCTCATTTATATAATCCCACTCATAATTTAACCCCTGAACTCCAGGTCCCTGTCTGCAAAGCCCAATTTCCCCTTATCTGCTGTGTCTGGGGCAAATGTTAGCAACCATGCAAGGCAGCTCCAGACTGACAGTACATGCCTGGGTACACAGCAACCTGTCAAATATGGTGTCAATGCCAGGGATGCAGATATATCTCTGCAACAGTGTTTACTCCTTGTAACGCTGAGTGGGAGAACCAGGCTAGCATCAGAAGAGATGGGCATCATAGAGCCATGTTAGTCAGTTGAGAGAATCAGAGGATCACTACAGTGTGGAGGCAGGTCATTCAGCCCATCAACTCCACACTGATCTCTGAAGAACAGTCAACCCTTCCCCAATCTTGCATTTCTCATGGCTAATCCACCTGGCCTGCCATCTCTGGACACTGTGGGTAATTTAGCATGGCCAATCCACCTAACATGCACATCTTTGTGACTGTAGGAGGAAGCCCATGCAAACACAGGGAGAATATGGCAACATCACATGGATGGTTGTTTGAGGCTGGCATCGAACCTTGGTTCCCCGGCGCTGTGAGGCAGTGTGCTAACGACTGAGCCTCTGTGCCATCCTGTTAACACAATGAGTTGGTCTCACAGAGAGAAAAGTTCCATGAAACTTGATGAAAACTATATTTCTCTAAAATATGTGAAGATTTAACCCCATACCTTTGTGCCGCTCTTCTGCCTTTTCTCCATACTCTGAATATCATTTCTATTTACATTTTGCTCTCTTGAATGCTTCAGTTGAACTTGCCTCCACTGCACTTCAACACAGCATATTCCAGAAGTAATTTACTTGTTGTGTGAAAACGTCTTTTCCCCACAATCAGTTTTAGCTTCTTTTTTCCAAATTCCCATTTATCTGTGTGTTCTCTTTCTCAATCACTTTACAAGTGGACTGTCTCCCTTTGTCTGCTCTGTCCTTCCAACTCATGGGTTTGAAAACGTCACACAAATCTCTCCTCAGCCAGCTCCTCTTCAAGGAAAACAGTCACATATTCTACAATTCATCCTCATAACTGAGATTCCTCAGCCCTGGACCTATTTAGTCATCGGGGAGAAAGTGAGGACTGCAGATGCTGGAGATCAGAGCTGAAAATGTGTTGCTGGAAAAGCGCAGCAGGTCAGGCAGCATCCAAGGAACAGGAGAATCGACGTTTCGGGCATAAGCCCGAAACGTCGATTCTCCTGTTCCTTGGATGCTGCCTGACCTGCTGCGCTTTTCCAGCAACACATTTTCAGCCCTATTTAGTCATCAACCATTTCAATACGCTACTTTTCAATATTTTTATAGATCTGCACATATATTTCGGTCACAGTCTGTGATTCTCTTTTTATTTTATCCGAAAATCACTTGTGTTTCATTTAATTTCAATAAATAAAGGAAAATTACTTTTGCGGTTTAATGTGCATTTTGAAATGACCTTGATAATACTGGAAGTAGATCTACAGTGATTTAATGACGTTTAATTTATGAACAGATTGTTTAGACATTTTATGAATTCAACAGTATACCTCTTTGCCTGTTTCAATTGTTAAATTGAAAATTAAAATTGCTCATAATAATCTTGATATTTATAAATGTTTCAGAAATATTGAAAATATGATTAATAATTCCAAACATGCCTACTGTTGTAATATCCTGCCCCATTCTTTGTGTTACTTGTAAATAAGATAAATCTGGTTGTGATGGATTTTTAAATGCATTTGCAAATGTCTCGCAGCAATAGACTGAAGAAAATTCAGCTCAAAATGATAATGTATACAGTCTTAGGAGGTTACTTTTTAGCAGCACTTTAATGCTTTGCATTTATTGCTATTAAATTCATTATGAGTTTTGAGAAGATTTGTAGTTCAGATTGAGGTTCTGGATGTAAGTTTGCTTACTGAGCTGAAAGTTTCATTTTCAGATGTTTCATCACCATACTAGGTAACATCAGTGAGCCTCCGGTGAAGCGCTGGTGTTAGTGACCCACTTTCTAGTTATGTGTTTAGGCTTCCTTGGGTTGGTGTGGTGGTGTCATTTGATGTGGTGATGTCATTGCCTATTCTTTTTCTCAGAGAAAAAGAACATCCCATGATGTCACCACAGGAAATGACATCACCAACCAAAGGAAACCAGAGGCTCATTGATATTGTTACCTAGTATGGTGATGAAATGTCTGAAAATGAACCTTCCAGCTCAGCAAGCAAACTTACATTCTAAATTTGTAACTTCCTGCTACCTAACATTGAAAGAAGTACCTCCAAAATAAAATTGCCTCTTAGCCACATCCCTTGTCTCTCAGTAGAAATCATGGGTTCAAGTACCACTCCAGAGATTTGAGTTGATTGTTCAGATTGACAGTTCTACTGCAGTGCTGCATTGTCAGAAGTGCTGCTTTTCAAATTGAAATATTAAATTGAAGTTTCTTCTGCCCCACAGGTGGATGTCAAAGATTCCCATGGCACTATTCCAAAGAACAGCAGAAGCTCCTGTTGAATATTTAGACCTTAACCAACATTAAAAAATGTGGACGTTAATATCTGAGGTACAGTTAGTAAATTTGCAGATGACACTAAAATAGGTGTTGAAATGGACAGTGAAGGTTATTTCAGAGTACAAGACCTTGATCAAATGGGCCAATGGGCTGAGAAATTGCAGGTGGAGTTTAATTTAGACAAATGTGGGATGTTGCATATCAATAAGGCAAACCAGGGCAGGACTTATACAGTTAATCATCAGGCCCTGGGAAGTGTTACCAAACAAAAGAGACTTTAAGGATGCAAGTGCATATTTCCTTGAAAGTGGAGTTTCAGGTAAACAGGGTGGTGAAGAAGGCACTTTGCACGCTTGTCTTCATTGGTCAGTTGGTCTTCATTGGTCTTCATTGATTCCTGAAGAAGGGCCTGTGCCCGAAACGTCGAATCTCCTGTTCCCTGGATGCTGCCTGACCTGCTGTGCTGTTCCAGCAATAAAGTTTCAACTTTGATCTCCAGCATCTGCAGACCTCACTTTCTCCTTCATTGGTCAGTGCATTGAATTGCAATAGAATTAGAATTTAGAATATCCTTTCCTGTCATGTGCACTCAGGTACAGGAGTACAGTGACAATTTTGACAATGTCACCTCTTATGGCACCATCTTAGGTACAAAGCACCTAGGTACAAATCTTACTTACAAAAGAAGAATAAAAAGGAAAGCAGTTGCATTACTTTACAGTGCTTAAATAAGAAGTTATAAATGAGATATAGTTAAAGGTTTGACTTTACAGTCAGATAAACAAATTACAAATAAATATTACATTGCTGTAGCTCAATGCAGAGGCTTCCACACATGGTCTGGGGGCTCACTCCACCTGTCAGTCCCCGCCCAGGACTCACTCCCCCCACCAGCCCCCGCCCAGGACTCACTCCCCCCACCAGCCCCCATCTGGGACTCACTTCCCCACCAGCCTCTACCTGGGACTCACTCCCCTCGCCAGCCCCCACCTGGGACTCACTCCCCCACCAGCCCCCACCCAGGACTCACTCCCCTCGCCAGCCTCTACCTGGGACTCACTCCCCCTATCAACTCCCATCTGGAACTCACTCCCCCCACCAGCCCCCATCTGGGACTCACTTCCCCACCAGCCTCTACCTGGGACTCACTCCCCTCGCCAGCCCCCACCTGGGACTCACTCCCCCACCAGCCCCCACCCAGGACTCACTCCCCTCGCCAGCCTCTACCTGGGACTCACTCCCCCTATCAACTCCCATCTGGAACTCACTCCCACCACCAGCCCCCGCTCAGGACTCACTCCCCCCGCCAGCCTCTACCTGGGACTCACTCCCCCCCCCCGCCAGCCCCCACCTGGAACTCACTCCCCCCACCAGCCTCCACCTGGGACACACTCCCTCCACCAGCCCCCACCCAGGACTCACTCCCCCCATCAGCCCCTGCTCAGGACTCACTCCGCCCACCAGCCCCCGTCTGGGACTCACTCTGCCCACCAGCCCCCGTCTGGGACTCACTCCCCCCACCAGCCCCAGCCCAGGACTCACTCCCCCCATCAGCCCCTGCTCAGGACTCACTCCCCCCATCAGCCCCCGCTCAGGACTCACTCCGCCCACCAGCCCCCGTCTGGGACTCACTCCGCCCACCAGCCCCCGTCTGGGACTCACTCCCCCCCACCAGCCCCAGCCCAGCACTCACTCCCCCAATAGCCTCTTGCCGGGACTCACTCCCCCCACCAGCCCCCACCCAGCACTCACTCCCCCCACTAGCCTCTCCCCAGGACTCATTCCTCCCACGAGCTTCTCCCCAGGATTCACTCCCTGCGCTAGGCACTGCTCCAGGACTCTTTTCCCATGCCAGCTGTTAAATATTAGGATAGAGATTACATGGTGAAATTAGAATTAAGATTACATGTTGCAGCTGTACAGGACATTGGTGAGTCCACTTGTAGAATGCAGTGTACAATTCTAGGTGCTCTTCTATAGGAAAAGTGTTGTTAAACTTGAGATAGTGCAGAAAAGATTTACAAGGATGTTGCCAGGGCTGCAGGGTTTTAGCTATAGGGAAAGGCTGAATAAGCTGGGTCCATTTTCCCCGGAGTGTCGTGGCTGCGGAGCGACCTTACAGAGTCTTATAAATTCATGAGGGGCACAGAAAGGATAAATAGTCAAGGTCTTTTTCCCAGGGTGGGGAAATCCAAAACTAAAGGGCATAAGTTTAAGGTGAGAGGGGAAAGATTTTAAAAGGACCTGAGGAGTAATTGTTTCACACAGAGGGTGGTGCACGTACGGGATGAGCTGCCAGAGGAAGTGGTGGAAGCTAGTACAATTACAGCATTTAAAAGGTATCTGGCTGGGTATATGAATTGGAAGGGTTTAGAGGAATATGGGCCAAATATTGATAGTTGGGCCTATATCAGATTGGGATGTCTAGTTAGCATGGACGATTTGGAGTGAAGGGCCTGTTTCCGTGCTGTATGGCACTGTTAAAGGATCACATTGTTGTTTTTGGAAGCTTGCTGCATGAAGGTTGGTTGTTGCATTTTCTATAATACCCAAAAGTGACAACATTTCAAATAGTTGTTTATCTGATTGTAACGTCAACATTTCATTTGCTGTAAAGCACTAGGAAATTTCCTGGAATCGAAAAAAAGTTGCTTTCTAAGTAAAAGTATGCACTTGTTAGTCAGGACTGCTCATGGTACATCTTTAAAAGCTGTTAATTATTGTGCAACACATTATAGTTACTATAGAGAAATTACTAATTTTGTAAACACCTCCACAACTAAAACCCGTGATATTCTGTGACAGGTGGGAAAGGCAATGGGGAGAAAGCGGGAACAGGGGATTGAATTGGAAGATCAATCATGATCATACTGAATGACAGGACATGCTCGAAGGGCTGAATGGCCTACTCCTGCTCCAGAGTTTCTAATATTTATAATTTGCATGTTTGTATAATGCACAGCATTTGTATGCTTTTGTATGTCAGCACCACATGTGACAATATCTATAGTCCAGATGTTCTGAAGATGAGGAACCTGCAAATGAATTTTGATAGGTTCAATGAGTCGGCAAAACAATTGATAAGTGGAGTAAATGGTAAGAAAATATGAACTTGTCTGCTTTAGCCGGAGAAATAAAGAAGCAGATATTATTTCAATGGAGAAAGACTGCAGACCTCTGAGATACAGAGGGACTTGTGCATTCTGGTACACAGAGTCAGACAGTCATAGAGATATACAGCAAGAAAACAGACCATTCGGTCCAACTACTCCATGCCAATCAGATATCCTAAATTAATCTAGTCCCATTTGCCAGCATTTGGCCCATATCTCTTGAAACCCTTCCTATTCATATACCCACCCAGATGCCTTTTAAATGTTGTAATTGTACCGGCTTCCACCACTTCCGCTGGCAGCTCATTCCATCCACACATCACCCTTAGTATGAAAAAGCTGCCCCTTAGGTCCCTTCATGATTATATAGCCTCTGACACTCCAGGGAAAACAGCATGAGCCTATTCAGCCTCTCCCTATAGCTCAAACCCTCCAACCCTGGCAACATGAATCGCAAACAATATCCTGCAGGTTCAATAAGTGGGTGAGAAGTTGAAAATTGAATGCTGTTGGTTCTGGTCAAGGAAATGCAATATAAAAGAGAAAGATTTTGCAACAGTTATACAGGGGAATTACATGCATAGCAGTTCAAAGAAGCTTAGTTTAACTGATATCTGAGATCATTGTTTCTTCTGATGAAGGATGGAACATGCTGGGCCTGTGTCCATTGTAACCAAGAAGACTGAGAGACATTTTTGTTCCGTTCACAGGATGAACACGTTGCTGGGTTTACATTTATTACCTATTCCAGAGGATAGATAAGAGTCAATCGTATTGCTGTGAGTCACATTTAGTCCAGACCAGGTAGGAATGGCAGTTTGCTTTCCTACAAGGCATTGGTGAATCAGATGGGCTGTTCTAACAAAGGTGACTTGGTGGCACAGTGGTTAGCACTGCTGCTTCACAGCACCAGAGACCTGCGTTCAATTCCTGCCTCAGGTGACTGGCTGTATGGAGTTGGCACATTCTCCCCATGTCTGTATGGGTTTCCTCCCACAGCCCAAAAATGTGCACATTAGGTGAATTGGCCATGCTAAATTGCCTGTAGTGTTAGGGGGGGTGGGTTGTGGGTAAGTGTGGTCTTGTTGGGCCAAAGGGCCTGTTTCTACACTGTAAGTAATCGATTCATGGTCATCATTAGACTCTTAATTTCAGACATTTTATTAAATTCATTTGCAATGGTAGGGCTTGAACCCAGGTCCCCAGAACATTACCTGGGTCTTTGGATGAAGTCCAGTCATAATACCACTGGTCCCTATAATTATGACCTCTTGTGATTGCCCCCCTCCAACAAGGGGAACAGCTGCTCTCTATTTACCCTGTCCATATCCCTCAGAATCGTATACACCTTGATTATGTCCTCCCTTGGGCTTCCTTGCTCTAAAGAAATCAATCCAAGCATATCTCGTCTCTCTTTATAGCTCAATTGCTCAGTTGCAGGCAACATCATGGTGAACCTCCTCTGTATTCCCTCTTGTGCTATCAATTCCTTCCTGTAGTGAGGTGGTCAGAACTGTACATAGCACTTCAGCTGGGGCCTAACATTACCTCCTTGCTCTTATACTCTGTGCCACAACTGATGAAAGCAAATATCCTATACACCTTCTTAACTATCCTATTCATGAGCTCTGCTGACTTCAGGAATCTATGAATAGTTAGCTGAAGATTGCTTGTTCCTCTGAGCTACCCAATCTCCTGCCATTCATTAACTACTCCCTCATCTTATTTTCTCTTCCAAAGTGCACCACCTCACATTTATCAGGGGTAAATATATTGTGCCACTGATCTGTCCATCTGACCAACCTATCTATATCTTCCTGTAATCTACAGTCATGTTTGAATCATAGAATCATAGAAATGTATAGATTAGATTAGATTACATTACAGTGTGGAAACAGGCCCTTCGGCCCAACAAGTCCACACCGACCCGCCGAAGCGCAACCCACCCATACCTCTACATTTTACCCCTTACCTAACACTACGGGCAATTTAGCATGGCCAATTCACCTAACCTGCACATCTTTGGACTGTGGGAGGAAACCGGAGCACCCGGAGGAAACCCACACAGACACGGGGAGAATGTGCAAACTCCACACAGTCAGTCGCCTGAGTCGGGAATTGAACCCGGGTCTCTGGCGCTGTGAGGCAGCAGTGCTAACCACTGTGCCACCGTGCTGCCCACTAAATAGCACGGAAACAGACCCTTTGGTCCAACTCATCCATGCCGACTAGATATCCCAACCCAATCTAGTCCCACCTGCCAGCACCCGACCCATATCCCTCCAAACCCTTCCTAATCATGAACCCATCCAAACGCATCTTAAATGTTGCAATTGTACCAGCCCCCACCATTTCGTCTGGCAGCTCATTCCATATATTTACCACATTCTGAGTGAAAAGGTTGCCTCTTAGGTCTCTTTTATATCTTTCCCCTCTCACCCTAAACCTATGCCCTCTAGGTTTACTACCTTCTTCACTATTGACCATCTACCAATGTTCGTGTTGTCTGCAAACTTGCTAAGTATTCCATGACATTTTCATTTATATGGTTTATGTGTATGATATACAAACAATCAGTGCGACAAATATTTCACCATATCTTGTACAATGGATTGCAAAATTCTTTGTTGTGAATTCTTGGCAAGGAACTGCAGGGAAGTTGTCTTTCTTCCAGGAATATATGGCCATCTTTATTCAGGTCAGCAATACGTACCCATTCCTAAATTACCTTGGGAAGGTGATGGTGAGCAGCCTACTTGAACCACTACACCTTTTCGGGTATATGAACACCCACAGTGCTGTTCTGAAGAGAGTTTGTGAAATGGTCTAAGTCTCACACGTGTCTAAGGAAGCAGCTGTCATGAAAAAAATGTAAACGTCATTATGAATTGCTTAAACCAATCTATGTGGTATCAAGTTCTATCATCTTTGAGTAAAGGATTATTCCCTATTGGATTTCTTGCTGACTGCCTTATGTTGAAAGCTCTTCCCCAGAAGAAGGAACATTCCCTCTATATCCACTCTGACAATACCTTCCAAAACTTTAAAGGCTTCTATTAGGTCAATTCATAACCTTCCATTTTCAAGACAAAAAGATTCTCTCAATCCTTTCCTGATACATATACCTCAGCACTTTTAGTATTACCTTATAGATTTTCTCTGCTCTCTCTACAGGGCCTCTGCAGATTTCTTTTATAATATAGTAACTAGAGCTACACACAGTAATCTGACTGTGGTCTAATTAATGTTAGATGCAGGTTAAGCAGAGCTTCCTAGTTTTTATTCACATCTCTCTATCAATCAAACCTATTGCTAGATCTGCATTCCTTTATGTTCTTGTGGGTCAACTTTCAGTGACTTTATACTGTATTTATACTCTAAGTTTCTGAACTCTGTCCCACCTAGACATGCATTCTGCAATTAAAAATATGACTCTCCTTTTTTTCCAGCAAAATAGACAGCCTCACATTTATTTTCATTTGATTTCAAGAAGAAGTTGGCTATCGCATTTAGGACTAGAGGGATCAAAGGATATGGTGGAAAAGCAGGAATAGGCTCTTAAGTTGGATGGATCAGTGGTGCTGGAAGAGCACAGCAATTCAGGCAGCATCCGAAGACAGGCAAAATCGACGTTTCGGGCAAAAGCCCTTTTTACCTCGTTTTTACCTCTTAAGTTGGATGATCAGCCATGAACATATTGAATGAAGGAGTAGATTCAAAGGACCAAATGGGGATGTGAGCATAAGAGGTATAGTTAGTAAGATTGCAGATGAATTGGAGGTGCAGTTGACAGCGAAGAAGGATACCTCAGATTACAACGGGATCTTGATCAGATAGGCCAATGGGCTGAGGAGTGGTAGATGGAGTTTAATTTAGATAAATATGAGGTGCTGTATTTTGGGAAAGCAAATCTTAGCAGCACTTATACAGTTAATGGTCAGGTCCAAGGGAGTATTGCTGAAGAAAGAGACTTTGGAGTGCAGGTTCATAGTTCTTTGAAAGTAGGTTGCAGGTAGATAGGATAATGCTTTCCTTTATTGGTCAGAGTATTGAGTACAGGGGTTAGGAGATCATGCTGCAGTTGTTCAGGACATTGGTTAGGCCACTTTTGGAATATTGCGTGCAATTCTGCTCTCTTGGCAGACTAGATTAGAGTGGGATATCTGGCCGGTATGAATGAGTTGGACGGAAGGGTCTGTTTTCATGCTATACATCTCTATGATTCTATCACTCTATGACTACTTTCTAAGTTGCTATTTGACCATTCTGCAAATTTGCTGATACCCTGCTGTGATTTGTTGCATTCATTCTCATTCCTGACTACCCCCTCCCCCAATTTAGTGAAATCTGTAAATTGGGAAATTGCATTTTTGTTCTTAAGTTCATGTTGTGAATGCAAGATGTGAACTGCAGTGGTTCATTGCCAAACACCGTCTTTCATCACTCTGCACACTAAATCTTTACTCCCACTCTCCACCTTCTGTCTTGATGATAACTAGCACTCTATTCTGCCTCTTCTCTGATCTTATTCATTAGTCTATTATTAGGCACCTTACCAAAAGTCTTCTGATAATCCAAATCAATTGCATCTACTGAATCCCCATTGTCTATTCTCTGATAAAAATGTTCAAAAATGTTGGTCAACGTTTCTCATTGAAATCCATTGTGACTTATTCATATTCATTGTGATACATTGGTGTTCTTTGGATGATCTTCAATTCTGTCCTTTCACTGGAGAGTCCTTTTTTCTACCAAAGGGAATAAACTGACTGATTGATAATCTGCTGGCCATGTTCTGCCCTTTTCTTAAATTGCATTGGTTGCATTATTATATGCTAATTTGTAGAGGTCAAGAATGAAATTTCTTTCATGTTAAGTGGCTTAAATCATTGACATTGTACATTAACTAAATGTCTTAATTTACTAGGAATGGTGAATCAACAAGCAGAAAATCGACAACATCAGACTCGAACTCATATGCAATAAATGCAACTAATTACAACTTATTCCCCTGTCAAAAAGAATTAAGGGAGACAAGCAAAGCAATCCCATCAGCAACTGCTACGCAATGAATTCAATTCCTGCAGATGGTAGCCTAAAATTCCTACAGATGGTTCTTTGGGAAAAAAAAATTGTTAATCTATTCTAGGTCTATTTGTGCATGGTCTAAATTCACACACTGATTCAATCAATTCAAATTAGATACTGACCAATATATTTTTGACTTTTGTCACCCATGAAGAATTGATGTAAACGTTCCCTTTCGAAAGTAAAGGGAAATTTAATCTCAGCAATGGAGGTGTCCCCCATCAGTTGGGGAAGTGGCAGAAGGCCTGTTTCACTTCCACTGGGAACAGTGTGTTGGAATTATGTCAGAAACAAAAATAGAAATTGCTGAAAAAGTGTCACAGGTCTGGCAATGGCTGTGAAGAGACATCAGAGTCAATGTTTCAGGTATGGTGATCCTTCCTCGGAATTGCAGTTGAGTATCCATCAAAATTGAGCTTTATACAGGAATTAGAACTCCCAGAGGCAGAATTCCAATCTGTTCTCTCATCCCTCCCCTTGTCCCTATTTTAACATTCAGCAAAGTGTGCTTATACTTTTCTCTTATGTTGGCATAAGTTAAAAGATAAGAGATATATTTTTTTGAGCTGATTTTCAGAGAAATATGCCCACTGTGCATATCATGCAACCTATTATCTAGGTTGTTGGTTTATTGGTGTTGGTTGTATTTACCAACTATCGAAGGTATAAAATTGTTCATTGATTGCAGTTGAAATGTGAAGTGTGGGCTGTTATGGAGGTTGAGTCCGTGGTTAAGAAAGCAAATGTAATTTGTCATTTATCTCAAGAGAGTGGGAATGTAAAGGCAGTGAGGTGCTACTAGGACTTTATAAAGCTCTGGTTAGGCCCCACTTAGAATACTGTGTCCAGTTTTGGGCCCCACCCCTCAGGAAGGACATACTGGCACTGGAGAGTGTTCAGTGGAGATACACAAGGATGATCCCTGGAATGGTAGGCCTAACATACGATGAACGGCTGAGGATCTTAGGATTGTATTCATTAGAGTTTAAAAGGTTGAGGGGAGATCTGATAGAAACTTACAAGATAATTCATAGCTTAGAAAGGGTGGATGCAGGGAATTTGTTTCAATCAGGCGGGGATACTAGGACCCGTGAGCAAAGCCTTAGAATTAGAGGGGGTCAATTTAGAACAGAAATGAGGAGACATTTCTTTAGCCAGAGAGTGGTAGGCCTATGGAATTCATTGCCATGGAGCACAGTGGAGGCCGGGACAGTAAATATCTTAGAGTCATAGAGATGTACAGCATGGAAACATTCAAGGCAGAGATTGATAAATTCTTAATCTTGCAAGGAATTAAGGGCTATGGGGAGAGTGCAGGTAAGTGGCATTGAAATGCCCATCAGCCATGATTGAATGGCAGAGTGGACCTGATGGGCTGAATGGCCTTACTTCCACTTATGGTCTTATTACTTATTTCAGAGAAGCTTACTGAACACTACGCTCCCTCTCCAAATCTGAGAAAGTAGAATAATATACTTTTGAATGAGAGACTCCTGAAATGGTAGGATTATCATAGGAGCAGAGGCTGGGTCAACTAGCATGCATTCACAGGAATTTGGAGGAATTAAAGGGAATTTCATTGAGACTAATCTAATTCTGACAGGCCTGAACAGACTGGAAGCAAAGATGATGTTTCCCTAATCTGGAGATATGTGGAACAAGGGATGGGCATTTCAGACAGAACTGGATTTGTTTCATTCAGAGGCTGGTGTATCTGTGTAATTCCATGCCTCAGACGTCAAGCTGCTGAATAGTTTCAAGAAGGTATGAGAGGTGTCAAGAGGAGAAAGTAGAGGAGTATGGTCGTGGAGTAATAGAATCTTATTGTACAGAAACAGACTCTTCGGCCCAAACACGTCCATGTCAACCAAAATGTCCATGCACACTAACCCATTTCCTTTCACTTGGCCCATATCTATCTAAACCTTTCCTATCCATCCACTTGTCCAAATGCCTTTTAAATGTTGTTAATGTACCCACCTAACCACTTCCGCTGACAGCTCATTCCATATCCGTGCCAGTCTCTGTGTGAAAACATTGCCCCTCAGGTTCCCTTTTATTCATTCCCCTCTAACCTTAAACTGATGCCCTCTAGTCATCGATAGTGGTGAGATAACAGATCAATTGCGATTGTATTGAATGGTGGAGGAGGCTTGATGAGCTTAATAGCCTGCCCTGCTACTATTTTCTATGATTCTGTGATTCTAAATTGTCGATTTGGGCCTAATGGCAATATTGTACCAAGTACAACGTAAGTGGCAATGATTGGGTGACCAAACAGATGCCAAATCTGAACAACATCATAACCAGGAACACTGTATCATTACATTGTTATTGGAACACATTATACAACACAACACCCACATAAACAATGAGAACCCTGTCATGATTACCCCCAATTGAGCATTCATTTGGTTTATCATGAGGGATCTTCTAATAGATCTTTTGATAAAGATTGACCAATCATATAATCCTGAAACTTATACTTCTTCTGAAGAAGGGCATGTGCCCGAAACGTCGAATCTTCTGTTCCCTAGATGCTGCCTGACCTGCTGTGCTGTTCCAGCAATAAAGTTTCAGCTTTGATCTCCAGCGTCTGCAGACCTCACTTTCTCCTCAATCATATAATCCCTACAGTATGGAAACAGGCCATTTGGTCGAACAAGTTCACACCAACCTTCTGAAAAGTATCCCACCCGGACCCATTCTGCCACCTGATTACTTTACATTTTCCCTGACTAATACTCCTAACCTAGATACTATGTGCAATTTGCCATAGCTAATTCACCTAACCTGCACATCTTTGGATCGTGAGAGAAAACCCACACAGACAGTTGCCAGAGCGGGAATCAAACCCAGATCCCTGGCACTGTGAGGTAGCAGTGCTAACCACTGAGCCAGTGTGCTGCCGTAAACCTTCCATGAGCTGTCTTTTATTTTCTTCTGCTGCTTCTGTCAGTGTTGGTTCTGTGTTGATTGTTATTGCTGTATTTTTGGGTTATGAAGGTTTATCACAGTGAACAGAAGCTTTAAAGGACCTCACCCCCTTCGTCTGGTTCCATGCATAAATTACATCCTTCATCCTTGTGTGTGTCCACCCTTTCTATAGTTATCTTCTTGCTCCTAATAAAAATTTTTAAATATCTTGGGGTTTTCTTTAATCCTACTTGCTAAAGACATTTCAGCCCCTTTTTGCCATCCTAAATCTTTGTTTACATTCATTCCTACTTCCTTTATATTTCTACAGGGCCTTGTCTGATTTCAGTTTCCTAAATCTTATTTATGTTTCCTTTTTACTTTGACTAAACATTCAATATCTCTTCTCAACTAGGATTCTCAAATCTTGCCAACCTTAACTTTCATCCTCACAGGGTCGATTGGGTCCTGAATTCTGATCAGGCCTTTGAGAGACTCACACGTGTCACCTATGGGTTTATGCTCAAACAGGAGCAGCACCCCCCACCCCCCACCCTCCTCTCCCCACAGGCTAATTTCTTCCATTCCTGCTCAATAATCTTGCTTTAACCTTCTCCCCCTTTAGCGCTTTCACCTGAGGGACAGTCTTATGCTTTTCTAAACTTTCATAAAACTTCCGGAATTCTGATCCCAAAATGCTCCCCCACTGAAAGTCGGAGTTTCTGGTCAAGTTCATTCATAAATCTCAGGTCTAGTCCAGCCCCTTTCTGAGTCAGACTATCAAAATTGTGTTTTGAGAATCCTCACTGGATGCACTTGACAAATTCTATCCCATCTAAGCCCCTGGCATTAAGTGAGTCCCAGACAATAGTGGGGAAGTTAAATAAGATCTTTCCATGAGCTGCTTGAATACCTGTTCCTCATTCTCCCACTGGCTATTGGGAGGCCTAGAGTATAAACTCATCATAGTGATTGCACCTATCTTATTCCTGACCTCTGCCCATATTGCCTTGCTGGATGAGCCCTCCAAGATGTCCTTTCTGCATGCAGCTGTGTCACCTTCTTAATCATTAACGCAACTCCCCCACCCTTTTTACATCCCGCTCAATCTCGCACCTGGAATGTTGAGCTGCCTTCTTCTCAGAAGAAGGGTTACACCCGAAACTTCAACTTCTCCACCTCCTGATGCTGCCTGGTTTGCTGAGTTCTTCCAGCCTCCTGCCTGTCTACTTTGGATTCCAGCATTTGCAGTTTTTTCTTTTGTCTCTACGCTTCTCTCAGCCAGGTTTCTGTGATGAATTGTAGAGTTTAGGTTAAGATGAGATCAGCCATGAAGTTATGTAACAACTGGGAAGGCTCAAAGGGCTGAGTGGCCTCCTCTTGTTTCTTGTTCACATGCTTGTATGCTGTGAACCTTAGTCAGTAATTCTTTATTGGGATTGCTAGATTGTAGGTGAGATGGTAACCTCCACCATCTGGAAGGTCAGGAGTATCACAAGCATGGGAACACTGCTGCCTATACGTTCCTCTCCAAGCCTGATATGGAAATGTAGTGCTGTTCCTTCAATGGTGCTGTGTCAACTTCCTGACCTTCTCTATACGGTATGCCTGTACCTCACAGACAGCAGTGGTTACTGAAGTAGACTCACTACCACCTTCTCAAGGTCAGTTAGAGATAGTAAGGACTGCTGATGCAATAAAATGTGGGGCTGGAGAGGCATAGCATGTCAGACAGCATCGGAGGAGCAGACAAGTCAACGTTTCGGGCCGAGAGCGCTCATCAAGATTCAACGTTGTCTGGAGTCCATGGGGGATAAGCTGGCTGCGTAGACAGGCACTGAGGAAGGAGACATGGCTGGAACAACAGCTTTGTATCAGGATGTGACCGAAGAGCTTCAGGGTGGGGGAGATGACCAAGGGGTTGAAGTGGCAGAGAGACCGACTAAGGTCTTTATGGAGGGAGAAGGAAATCTTCTTCAAGGTGGGCGTGCTTGGAAGGTTCTGCGCAGTATGGATTTTCAGTGACTTTGTGATAGTAAAGACTGCAGACACTGGAAGTCAGAGCCTATAAAATGTGGAGCAGGAAAGCCAGCATCGGAGGAGCAGCAGAGTCGATGTTTCGGGTCCCAGCGAAGGGTACCGATCTGAAACATCAACTTTCCCGCTCCTCCGATACTGTCTGACCTGCTGTGACTTTCCAACTACGCATTTCGTGGGCGGCACAGTGGCACAGTGGTTAGCACTGCTGCCTCACAGCGCCAGAGACCCGGGTTCAATTCCTGCTTCAGGCGACTGACTGTGTGGAGTTTGCACATTCTCCTCGTGTCTGCGTGGGTTTCCTCAGGGTGCTCCGGTTTCCTCCCACAGTCACAAAGATGTGTGGGTTAGGTGAATTGGCCATGTTAAATTGCCCGTAGCGTTAGGTTAAAGGGGTAAATGCAGGGGTATGGGTGGGTTGCGCTTCGGCGGGTCGGTGTGGACTTGTTGGGCCGAAGGGCCTGTTTCCACACTGTAAGTAATCTAATTTTATCAACATGAACAGTTGGAGATGGACAATAAATGTAAGCCTTGTCATTAACACCCAGATGTCTTAAACAAGTGAAAAAAAAACTAATTGCATTTATCAGAAATAACCATTGAAAAGAATGGAAAACTATTCCACTTCAAAGGTATATTGAAGCACACCCATTTAGTGAGTATTTCACCAGGGTAATATTGGATGGTAGACATTAACTGAAGAATTTCATGTCTGTGAACATATTTGCCTTGGGTCATTGGTTGATTGAATGTCTGACTTGACAAGCAATACTACTTTACTAGCAAGTTGAATCATCTCTGTGCCTTCATCAACTCTTAAATATTTAACAGAACATAGTAAAGGGTCAATATAAATGTTAGTGCAGCTTACTCAGAGAATAGTAGATGATGTATTGAGCAGAACTTGCCCAGAACCATCTGAAGATTGATCACTGTCTGTAAAAGCATGAAAATCTAAAAGTGGAACTCAAAGCTACATCCCTCCACTCGCTTCACTTTGACTATCCTTCAATTTATAAACTGTGCTAAACTGCCAATCTGTTATTACTCACTTGTTGATCCATGACGTTATAATGGGAACATGAAACCAAAATTTAAAACCTTATGAGGCTTCAACAATCCTGCAGGGATATTGATTGAAATGTTTTTTTTTGGAAATATGTCACATGAATCAGTCTTCCTGCTGTTTTCTAACAGATTTCTTGGATTCAAAGTGTCACCACGGGTCGCACAACGCTGTTGACATGAAAAGATGTGGGAGGTGAGGATTCCCTACTGAAAATAGCAAAGAGGAAGTTCACAAAATACATTTGAATTCACCCTTAAACTTGTTGACAGTAGAAATCCCGATCTTTCAAGTAGTTTTGCAGACAAGTTGCAAGAAGGTGTTCTCCCAGATATATTAAATTAACTTGGTATCTAATTGAATAGAGATACAAGTTTGTATATTTTAAGCCACACTCAGTTTTGTAGATTTCCCAATTAAGTGGTGTGTTAAATGTTCATTATATGTTCTTTTCTATTCAGTTATGAGATGTGGCTAGGACAACATTTATTGTCTGATCCTTATTGCCCAGAGGGCAGTTAAGAGATAGCCACATTGGTGTAAGTCTGTAGAGCAGACCAGGTAAAGAGGGCAGTCTTAACACTTAAAGGACATTAGTGAACCAGACAACTTTTCCCAACAATTGACAAAGGTTTCACAGTCATCATTAGACACCCACTTCCGGTTTCACCTGCACTTGCAAACATCAGTTATTGTATCAATTGCTCCTGATGTGGTCTCCTCTACATTGGGGAGGCTGGACGCTTTCTCGCAAAGCGCTTTAGAGAACATCTCCGGGACACCCGCACAATCAACCCCACCGCCCCGTGGCTGAACATTTCAACTCGCCCTCCCACTCTGCCGAGGAGATGCAGGTCCTGGGCCTCCTCCATCGCCATTCCCTCACTACCCGACGCCTGAAGGAAGAACACCTTATCTTCTGCCTCGGAACCCTTTAACCCCAGGGCATCAATGTGGACATCATGAGTTTCATCATTTCCCCTCTCCCCACCTGACCTCAGTTCCAACCTTCCAGCTCAGCACCGCCCTCATGACCTGTCCCACCTCTCAATCTTCCTTCCCACCTATCCACTCCACCTTCTTCTCCGATCTATCACCTTTACCCCCATCTCCATCCAATTATTGCACTCTCAGCTACCTTCTCTTCAGTCTCACCACCCTCCCATTTATCTCTCCACCCCTGAGGCTCCCAGCCTCATTCCAGATGAAGGGCTTCAGCCCGAAATGTCAATTTTCCTGCTCTTCGGATACTGCCTGACGTGCTGTGCTTTTCCAGCAACACACTCTCAACCCACTTCCAGATGCTTATTGAATTCAAATTTCACCATCTGCCATTATTGAATTCATGGAGGAGAAAATGAGGGCTGCAGATGCTGGAGATCAGAGCTGGACCGTCTCAGACTCCTCCCTCCCCTTCCTAGACCTTTCCATTTCTATCTCGGGTGACCGTATCGACACGGACATTTACTATAAACCAACCGACTCCCACAGCTACCTAGACTACACCTCCTCCCACCCTGCCCCCTGTAAAAACGCCATCCCATATTCCCAATTCCTTCGTCTCCGCCGCATCTGCTCCCAGGAGGACCAGTTCCAAAACCATACAACCCAGATGGCCTCCTTCTTCAAGGACCGCAATTTCCCGCCAGACGTAGTCGACGATGCCCTCCACCGCATCTCTTCCACTTCCCGCTCCTCCGCCCTTGAGCCCCGCCCCTCCAACCGCCACCAGGACAGAACCCCACTGGTCCTCACCTACCACCCCACCAACCTCCATGTACAATGTATCATCCGCCGTCATTTCTGCCACCTCCAAACGGACCCCACCACCAGTGATATATTTCCCTCCCCTCCCCTATCAGCGTTCCGAAAAGACCACTCCCTCCGTGACTCCCTGGTCAGGTCCACTCCCCCCACCAACCCAACCTCCACTCCCGGCACCTTCCCCTGCAACCGCAAGAAATGCAAAATTTGCGCCCACACCTCCCCCCTTACTTCCCTCCAAGGCCCCATGGGACACTTCCATATCCGCCACAAATTCACCTGCACCTCCACACACATCATCTATTGCATCCGCTGCACCCAATGTGGCCTCCTCTATATTGGGGAGACAGGCCGCCTATTTGCGGAACGTTTCAGAGAACACCTCTGGGACACCCGGACCAACCAACCCAACCACCCTGTAGCCCAACACTTTAACTCCCCCTCCCACTCCACCAAGGACATGCAGGTCCTTGGACTCCTCCATCGCCAGACCATAGCAACACGACGGTTGGAGGAAGAGCGCCTCATCTTCTGCCTGGGATCCCTCCAACCACAAGGGATGAACTCAGATTTCTCCAGTTTCCTCATTTCCCCTCCCCCCACCTTGTCTCAGTCAAATCCCTCAAACTCAGCACCGCCTTCCTAACCTGCAATCATCTTCCTGACCTCTCCGCCCCCACCCCACTCCGGCCTATCACCCTCACCTTGACCTCCCTCCACCTATCGCATTTCCAAAGCCCCTCCCCAAGTCCCTCCTCCCTACCTTTTATCTTAGCCTGCTGGACACACTTTCCTCATTCCTGAAGAAGGGCTTATGCCCGAAACATCGATTCTCCTGTTCCTTGGATGCTGCCTGACCTGCTGCGCTTTTCCAGCAACACATTTTCAGCATTATTGAATTCATACCTAGATCCCCAGCACATTACCCAGGTTTCTGGATTAATTGTTTCACAATAATATCACTCGCCTTTCACCTCCCTGAAGCTGTCAATTGCTTGAGAGATTGGATTCCAATGTTAAATAATGATCTAAGTCTTTAGATTTGACTTAAATTTATATATTGGAAATGTTAAAATGGGGAAAGTATGTTTTTTAGGTTTTTTTTGATTTTTTTCTCTGAGTGGTCTCGAGTTAATTTTGTTTATGTGCATTTTTATGATGTCTCTAAACACATAAAGTAAATAGTTCAACACATTAGAAAGATAGGGTAGACAAATTAGAGAAACAATAACTGTTGTACCCGAACAACAAGAGTCCAGTAACATAGAAAGTCTGAACAATCCAGAAGAAGTCAAGTAGTGTGCAGGTTCATTCAGGGAAAAGAGGTCCCCAACAGCAGAGGTGTCATTGTCTGCACTTTTCAAAAGGTCTGGACTGAAAATACGTCAGCAAGAGAAAAGATCCAGAAAGGAACATCTGTTGAGGTTTCATGGAGGGAGACAACCTACAAGATCGTTGAATGCATGAATTTAAGGAATGCATGTTAAGTCATAATTAAACTAAATTTGCAACTTGATTAGGAAACTGATTATAGCTAGGTAAGCAAAACAAAGAGCTTTAATGTGGAGATAGTGGTAGTCCCTCATTCTATTTGACCATTTGTAGGCTTGTTGTGGATATGTAGTAAATGGTTGAATGTTTCTTTTTGATGTTGAATAAGATAAATTATATAGTTCTTGTGTACTGTATTGTAGTTCTATCTGTTTTCATTTCCGCTTTTAGATTCTGAAAGTACATCAACAGCCTCTTATGATATGCATCCTTGGTAAACAAAAAAGGTTAAGAAAAAAACATAGCCTATCAAACCAGATCTCATTCTGGGATTTGATTGGTTCAGTATTACCATCAGCTGGAATTAGTATACACAAGAAGCGACACAGTGGCTCAGTGGTTAGCACTGCTGGCTCCCAGCACCTGGGGTCCCAGGTTCAATTCCAGCCTTGGGTGACTGTCTCTGTGGAGTTTGTACATTTGTCCTGTGTCTGCATGGGCCCCCCTCTAGCGTGCTCTGGTTTCCACCAACCGTCACAAAGATGTGCAGGTTAGGTGAATTGACCATGCTAAATTGCACATAGTGTTAGGTGCATTAGTCAGAGGGAAATGGGCCTGGGTGGGTTACTCTTTAGAGGGTCTGTGTAGACTTGTTGGGCCAAAGGGCCTGTTTCCACACTGTAGGTAAACTAATCTAATAAGTATTTGTTTTTATTTTCATGGCTTCAGGAGATGCCAAAGTACCTTACAGCCAATGAGGAAGTTTTGAAGAATGCTCATTATTGTAATGGCTATGACATGGCAACCAATATAGAGTCATAGAGTCAGAGAGATGTACAGCACTGAAACAGACCCTTCAGTCCAACTCATCCATACCGACCAGATATCCCAACCAATCTAGTACCACCTGCCAGCACCCGGCCCATACCCCTCCAAACCCTTCCTATTCATATACCCATCCAAATGCCTTTTAAATGTTGTAATTGTATGAGCCTCCACCACTTCCTCTGGCAGCTCATTTCATATGTGCTCCACTTACTGCGTGAAAAAGTTATTCCTTAGGTCCCTTTTATATCTTTCCCCTCTCACCCTAAACCTATGCCCTCTAGTTCTGGACTCTCCCACCCCAGGGAAAAGACTTTGTCTATTTACCCTACTCATGCCCCTCATGATTTTATAAACCTCTATAAGGTCATCCCTCAGCCTCTGATGCTCCAAGGAAAACAGCCTCAGCCTATTCAACCTCTCCCTATAGCTTAAATCCTCCAACCCTCTTAAAATCCTTGTAAATCTTTTCTGATCCCTTTCAAGTTTCACAACATCATTCTGATGTGTACAGCAAGCTCCCAGAATCAGATTTTAGGTAGATAATCAATTTTGATGATGTTAATTATGTGGAGGTTTGTCTGTTGGTAGGGTGTTTCCTCCAAAGGATATTTTTAAATAACTATGTAGATTTTAGTTATACCTTCTACATACCCTTATGTGAGTGTGTTTTCAAACCTCTCATTTCCCACTGTCACAATTGCAGGTCACTTCTTTTTTTGACAGTGTTACTATTGTAAACTTCCATGTCAACATTCCCCATTCCAGTATCTTTTGTCAGGGTAATGCACTTGTGCTGTATGACTGCTGGGTGACTGAATGGAGTGTATTTCTTCAGTCCTTTTCCATCTTAGCCAGCCTCTTGCTGATGAAAAAAGTTTTATTCATTAACCGCTAGAGGGCAGCACATTTGGGCAATTTGTGGCTTTATAAAGCAAATGTTGATACTTCCTCTAACTGGCAAACAGAGAACAAACAATAAACATTTATATTACACCTTTAGCAATGTAAAATGTCTCATGTTACTTTGATGCAAATGTTGACTCCCAGTCACCAGTGGAGTCATTGATCAGGTGCTTGGTCCAAAAGGTAGGTTTTGGGACCACGTTAAAATTGCATGGAGGTGGTGATGTTAAAGAAGGAAATTCCAGAATTTGGATGAAGGTTGCTAAAGGATTATTATTTATTCCAGGTCTGAGAAAGGAAACGTTAACTCTGATTTCTCTCCACAGATGCTGCCAGACCTGCTGAGGATTTTCAGCAATTTCTGTGTTTGTTTTTGATTCCCAGCATCTGCAGTTGTTTCAGTTTTTATGACTGCTATTGATGTTAGATTGAAGTTTCTACCTGCGATATAATCCCCCCAACAGGACTGTGTTTTTAAATAAATTCATTTAGGAGATGTGGCTAAGCCAGCATTTATTACCATCTCTAATTGCCCTGAACATAGAGTCATCCACGTTGCTGTGAGTCTGGAGTCTAATGTAGGCCAAACCAGGTGAGAACAACAGATTTCTTTCCCTAAAGAGCATTAGTGAACCAGATGGGTTTTTACAATTAGCATTGGTTACATGGTGGGCCAGTTGGTCAGCTTTCTTTTCCAGAGTGTATTGAGTTCAAAATCCACCATCTGTCATCGTGGGGGGTCAAAGTCAAAACATTGGACTGGAGTTTTGGATTACGAACCCAGGGGTATTGCCCTACGCCACTGTCTCCCCGTATACCTGAAACATCACTATGCACTTTCTGTCTGACAGATACTGACTGATCTTGTTGCATTTTGGATTTTTATTCACATCTTCATCCTTTTTATTTTCATTAATAGTTAATTAACTGTGAGAGTAGAACTCAACCATTTTGTCAAATTCATTTTCTAATTAGTCTGTTCAGGAATGTCACACACCTCTGAGCAGGTAGGACTCGAATGCAGGCCCCTCCTGGCTCAGAGGGAGGGACCGTACTGCTGAACCACAAGGGTCTCTCACCATTTTATCATGCTCAGGGTTTAATATTCCAGCATGCTAATTAGAGTGTTCATGCTACACTGCTACTTCGACTTGAATGTTAACCATGGTTAATTATTTCACCGACTGATGGAGATGGGAATTCAATCCAATTCTGGGTCATTAATCAACGTTTTCAACAAAAAACAAAACCACCAAGGAAACTGGTCCTCCCAGGTGACTAGCCTGTCATACAATGTGTGGATTCAGCTGGTAAATCGGATGTTACTAGTGAGTTAAGCTGTTAAAATATTCCTGAAAAGGTTTAAATGGCACATTTGTGAGTCTGATGATGCCTTCGTGAGAGAAATTAGCTATTATTTCCCTGCTTATATCAGGATTATAACTGCATACACTTCAAATTTCACTGTGCTAAGTAAACAGCAGAAATCTTTACTCTCAAAGGTTGTTCGCTTTGGAAGCTTTAGCAAGTAAATAGACTGAGCAGATTTGTTCAGTCATTGTATCTGCTTATCCAATCTGCGCATTTAATTCCAGCTAGTGACAACTAGACCTGTATCTGGCTGTGGCAGATAACACCTCTTACAAGGTTGGTACTGCTGAAGAATATTAAGGCGAAAGTGATTTCCTACCCTGGTTTTGATCAGAGATAAATTTCTAGATAGATTTTCCCCCAACTCTAAATTGAGTTTAGTTTTAATCTGGCTACATCTCTCCATTGGAGGTCATAACTCTTTAGGAGGGGAAATTTGTGTATTATTTGGATGAATTGTGGAGGAGAGACTCAACTGTTTCTTTGTTACCCTAAAACAGGGGGGAGGTTCTTGTTCACTCTGATGCAGAATTGACCGACAACTTGCAGCGCGTTGTCAAAAATAAAACATTGCAAATCTTTGAAACTACTTTCTATCTATTTTCCTTTACTGTGTCATTCATCTTCAGTTTTCTCTACAAGTTTTAATGCAGTCTGTACATCGAAGTCTCTATTTCACTAGATGGCAGTCTTTTCAATCGATTGACAATGTTGAATGTGGAGTATGTTAAGTTCTGCTTCAACATAATATATATCAGAACTCACAAAAAGCTCTCTGTTACATATATTGGTTCTGCCCCAATTTTGGAAATATGGAAGTCCTTTTTAATTCTGAGAAAGTTCACTCTCTCCAGCTTCACTAACTGCAAGTGAGAGGTTATCCCATCAACAGAGCACTGTATAGTAAATACTTATCATCACATCATTGACTGCAAGGATTGGAATTGTAGATCATGTCAGGTACCAAATAATTTCCAGTTATCTGCTCACTGCACTCACATTTTTTGAAAGAATTTAATTAATCCCAAAGATCGCTCCGAATGGCTTATTTTCTCACTTCTGCACTTTACATCAGGAGTGTTCCCCAACAGCTCTCTCTTGACGTCTTACTGTTTCTCAGGAGTTCTCTCCCTTCAACACCTCCTTAATAATCATTCCTTAATGCCAACCTTCTTTAATTAAGTTTTCAGTTGTCTTTCGTGATATGTCCTTATGCATTTCAGTCTTTAATGTTGTCTGATCATGCACTTGGGAAACGTATTGAGAAGAGCAATTTAAGAAAGGATTTGTTTACCATAGAGGGAGTGAAGCTGATAGTCACTAGCGGCACGGTGGCTCAGTGGTTAGCACTGCTGCCTCACAGCGCCAGAGCCCTGGGTTCAATCCCTGCCTCGGGTGACTGTCTGTGTGGAGTTTGCACATTCACCCCCTGTCTGCATGGGTTTCCTCCGGATGCTCTGATTTCCTCCCACTGTCCAAAGATGTGCAGGTTAGGTGAATTGGCCATGCTAAATTACCCATCATACTAGGTGCATTAGTTGGGGTAAATGTAGGGGAATGGGTCTGGGTGGGTTGCTCTTCAGAGGATCGGTGTGGACTTGTTGGGCCGAAGGTTTTGCTTCCACACTGAAGGGAATCTAATCTAATATTATACTGGGACTGGAGACAGTGTCCATTCGAAATTCAAATGGACTCATATTCACTAGAGGATGAGAGGGGATCTGATTGATTGAAATGAATAAAATTCTGACAGACTAATGTAGGGAAGATGTTTCCCCCTACAACCAGGAGACACAGTCTCAGGATATGGGGTCGGTCACAGGGAACTGAGACTATGGAACCTTTCCTTACTCAAATGGTAGTGAACTGTACCTTGAAGAGAGCCAAGGCACTCAACATCTTCAAGAAAGAGGTAGATAATTTTTTAGCTTTTAAAGCATCAAGAGGTATGCAATGAATCAAGGAGTGGCATAGTGGCTCAGTGGTTAGCACTGCTGCCTCACAGCACCGGGGATCTGGGTTTGATTCCACCCTCAGGTGACTGCGTGGAGTTTGCAAATTTTCCCTGCATCTGTGTGGGTTTCCTTCAGGTTTTCTGTATTCCTCCCACAGTCCAAGGATGTGTAAGTTAGGTGGATTGGCCATGCTCAACGCAGTGTGATGGGGTGGATGGGATGGTCTTCAGAAGGTCAGTGCAGAATTGATGGGCCAAATGGCCTCTTTCCACATGTTGGGGATTCAATGATGGATGTAGGAATATGACTTTGAGATCTATGATCATATTGAACGGCCTGCTCCTTGTTTCTACATCTCTATCTTCACTACGTTAAATAAATGCAAAGTGATTTGTTTTTATCTTCATGCTGCTCTTTCTCGACACTGCCTGAATTCACACCGATCACAAGTTTGTTGAGAATTTCGAGATTTGTCAACAGTTCTGTTGAGAATTTCAGCTCCATATGCAGGTAGTGGCATTGCAACAGACTGAAACTTCCAGCTCGGCGAACAGAACCACAGCAGACTGAAATGTTCTTTATGGATAATACCCAACGTGGAGTTGTAGTAATGTCCTCTGTCTGTTGGTGCCTGGAAAGTGCTGCCAGAGGAGATGGTGGAGGTGGATACAGTAGCAACGTTTAAGAGGCTGCTTGACAGATACAAGAATAGACAGGGAACAGAGGCAAAAGCTTTTTATTTAGAAATGCATCAAGTGTTGACACAGTTATTGTGGGCTGAAAGGCCAATTCTTGTGCTGTACAGCTCTTTCTTCTTTTCCTGTCCAAGGGCTTTATCATGGGAATTAGTCGGTTAATTAATGATTTAACAGGATTCCATGGGTGTAGAATGACTATCCTCCCCTTGTTCTTTGTTAAATCGTTTTGCCATTAAAAGCCCATTGTTACTCCTGATTGAACAAGTTGTCACATCTTAACGGACTGATAGGGAAGGAGGAAAGTTAAAGTTCTGACTGATTTCAGGGTTGTTGTCTCTGGGAGAGGGTTATACCTGAAATGTAGATTTCTCCACCTCCTGATGCTGCCTGGCTTGCGGTGTTCTTCCAGCCTCCTGCCTGTCGACCATGGAATCCAACATCTGTAGCGGTTTTGTCTCTGGGAGAGGAGCCACCCAGTGCAGCTGACAGTGGAGCTAGGAATAACTGGCCATTATTTGAGTATCAAGATTAGAGAGGTGCTGGAAAAGCACCGCAGGTCAGGCAGCATCTGAGGAGCAGGAAAATCAACATTTCGGGCAGGAGTCCTTCATCAGGAATGAGGCTGGGGTCCTGCCCAAAACGTCGATTGTCCTGCTCCTTGGATGCTGCCTGACCAGCACCATTCTAATCTTGACTCTGATCTCCAGCATCTGCAGTCCTCACTTTCGCCTATTGTTTGAGGATGTCCAGTGTTCCCAGCAGGTGAGGAGAGACAGGCTCCCTTCCTTAAATGAGAAAGGCTTCCTTCCTTATGTGATTGCAACAGATTTACTTTTACAAATGTCACGCTTGCTTATTCAGTGAGTGGTTAACTGTCTGAGTGCTGTGACTATAAAACACAAGCAGAGACAGATTTCCTTTCGCCTTTTTTCAAAAATACAATAAATGACAGCACTAATTGTATTAAATGTGGGCTAAGAAAAATAGTAGAAACCTTTGTATACATATACAGACATTTGTAGGTGTCTACAGACATTTGAAGTCCACATACATATAATTATAGGTGGCACGGTGGCTCAGTGGTTAGCACTGCTGCCTCACAGCACCAGCATCCCAGGTTCAATTCCAGCCTCGGGTAGCTATCTGTGTGGAGTTTGCACATTCTCCCTGTGTCTGTGTGCTTTTTCTCTGGCTGCTCCGGTTTCCTCCCTCAGTCCAAAGATGTGCAGGTTAGGGTGAATTGACCATACTAAATTGCCCGTAGTGTTAGGTGCACTCGTCAGAGGGAAATGGGTATGGGTGGGTTACTGTTCGGAGGTTGGTGTGAACTTTGGGCCGAAGGGCCTGCTTCCACACCGTAGGGAATCTAATCTAATCTAGATTATAAAATGGACAGATAGATTAATACATTTTCGCAGGGCTGATGGTTTGAGTCGCCTCCTCTTTGTTGTGAAATTCTATGAATAGGAATAAGTACATGATCAGAAATGTCTGGTTGCATTGGGGTAGACTCACTGATCCCAAACTTGACTGGAAATTCCTGAAGCTTTCTTTGACATCGAGCTGGAGAGCTGAGGTGCAGTAAAGGCATGTTAAAGACCACTTTGTGACATTATCCTGACTCTTGCGAAGACAGAGCATGTTGACGAGATGGTGGCTCAGTTGGGTGGATCAAGTGTGTGGCTGTGGGTCATGGGTTACCCCAGAGACCAGTACCTGAGTTGACTCATCGACCTGCCTTAATTAAAAAACTGAAAGAACTGTGAATGATGTTCATCAGAAACAGAAACAGAAATTGGTGGAAAGCTCAGCAAGTCTGGCAACACCTGTGGAGACAAATCAGAGTTAACGTTTTGGTTCGAATGAGCCAAATGGGTCTTCCTCAGAATTCATCTATTCATCTATTGCACACCTCCACACACATCATCTATTGCATCCGTTCCGAAAAGACCACTCCCTGCGTGACTCCCTCGTCAGGTCCACACCCCCCACCAACCCAACCTCCACTCACAGCACCTTCCCCTGCAACCGCAAGAAATGCAAAACTTGCGTCCACACCTCCCCCCCTTACTTCCCTCCAAGGCCCCAAGGGATACTTCCATATCCGCCACAAATTCACCTGCACCTCCACACACATCATCTATTGCATCTGCTGCACCCGATGTGACCTCTATATTGGGGAGACAGGCCGCCTACTTGCGGAATGGTTCAGAGAACACCTCTGGGACACCCGGACCAACCAACCCAACCACCCCGTCGCTCAACACTTCAACTCCCCCTCCCACTCCACCAAGGACATGCAGGTCCTTGGACTCCTCCATCGCCAGACCATAGCAACACGACGGTTGGAGGAAGAGCGCCTCATCTTCCGCCTGGGAACCCTCCAACCACAAGGGATGAACTCAGATTTCTCCAGTTTCCTCATTTCTCCTCCCCCCACCTTGTCTCAGTCAAATCCCTCGAACTCAGCACCGCCTTCCTAACCTGCAATCTTCTTCCTTACCTCTCTGCCCCCACTCCACTCCGGCCTATCACCCTCACCTTGACCTCCCTCCACCTATCGCATTTCCAACGCCCCTCCCCCAAGTCCCTCCTCCCTACCTTTTATCTTAGCCTGCTGGGCACACTTTCCTCATTCCTGAAGAAGGGCTTATGCCTGAAACGTCGATTCTCCTGCTCCTTGGCTGCTGCCTTACCTGCTGCGCTTTTCCAGCAACACATTTTCAGCTTCCTCAGAATTACCTGTCTTGACTGGTTTATGCGACCAGTTTATGGATTCTGCTTCCATTAGCACATCTAGAAAAGCCAGTCTCTGATACAATTCTGAAATGAAGCAATTGTGTCACATAAGTAATATGAGATCACTCACCTTTTATGCTATATTTCCTGTTTGTGCTTTACATTAAATCCATAGAAATGTACATAGATAAGCTGTATAAAGGACCTTATTGCCTTTTTTTACAATATAACACAGAGTAATACACTGTAATGGTTAATATTGCATGGAGGTAAGGAGGGGATTGTGTTTAATTAATTGAGTTAAATTAAATTAAGTAATTAATTTAATTGAGTGATAGATATGAAGTGGGAAGAGGTAGGACTGATATGTGGATGGAGCTCGAAGGCTGAGTTGTCAATAAATGAAGAAAGCTTTCTGCTGACTGATCGACATCCACTATATTTCTGAGTCTTGATTGCCAAGTTTTTACTGTTTTCCAAATTTTTCCAGATAATAGAAAAACATGAGAAGACCTAATGACAAATGTATGAAATAGAAAACATATAGATATCAACAATTACTCGAAAGAGCAAGAAAACAGTGAAGCTGTAGTGTTCCTTTGCCAAATTTTACATTCCAATGTGTTGCTCTAACCATTCAAGTGAAGACACAGAGAGTTGCTCTCGTCTGCTCAAAAAATCTCCAGACAACTGCTTGTTTCCAAACAATAAGCATGTGGATTGACAAGGTTAGAGTGTTAAACCCCTGACTAAACTCCCGAGCATCTGACTGCGATATTGGGCCTGCCAAAGTGATAATTACTGCAAGTATAACATGCATAAAGTGACCGATAATGTGCTTATTGTTGCACATTGGTCCAGTAATGTTTTGCATGTTTCTCCCCTGTGAACTGAGTATAACAAAACTCAATATCCTGGTTATTGAGAGCTGTCTTTCACATGACTTCCAAGAATATATTGTCAAATGTATATTCACAGAGCTTTCTCATTTTAGAATATATTTCAGCACAATATTCCACATCCAAAGTGAGTCAGAGATTATTTGACTATTAATTCACCACATTTGAGACTGATCTGAGTTTCTCTTGAAGACCATTGGGCTAACAATCTGCAGCAAGTAGACAGTGATCGGATGGATTTTTAACCACTCTCATCCTTCACTGTTATGGCTGTACAGAGTTCTGGTTAGCTGCTACCTGGAATACTGTGTTTAGAGTGGAACCAAGAAGCGGGAAAAATATACTTGACCTCATACAGTCACAGAGTCATAGAGATGTACAGCCTGGAAACACACCCTTCGCTATTCACCCTATCCATACCACCCATGATTTTGTAAACCTCTATAAGGCCACTCCTCAGCCTCGGATGCTCCAGGGAATAAAAGTCCCAGCCTAGTCAATCTCTCCCTTTGGCTCAAACCCTCCAACCCTGGCAACATCCTTATAAATCTTTTCTGAACCCTTTCAAGTTTCACAACATCTTTTCTATGACAAGGAGACCAGAATCGAATGCAGTATTCCAAAATTTAGACTAACCAATGTCCTGTATACCCAAAACATGACATCCTGACACCTATACTCAATGCACTGATCTCATCCTTACCAATCCTCTTACTGCAGATGCATCTGTCCATGACAATATCAGTCAGACTGACCACAAACACCGTCCTTGTGCAGACCAAGTTCAACCTTCACATTGAGAATAACCTCTGTTATGTCATGTGATGCTATTGCCATGTTACTTGAAGACAGATCTAGCAATTCAAGGTTGGGCATCCATGAGGTACTGTGGCCATCAATCCAGCAGAGTTGTACTCCAACACAATTTGTAACCTCATGGCCTGGCATTTCACCAACTCACCCATTACTGTCAAGATAGAGGATCAACTCTTGTTCAATGGAGAGTGCAGGAGGGCATGGCCAGGGGCAGCACCAGGTCTACCTGAAAATGTGGTGCCAACCTACCAAATAGGACTACTTACATGCCAAGACAGCATAAGCAGCAAGTGATAGACAGAGGGAAGCGATCCCACAACCAATGAATCAGATCAAAACTCTGCAGTCCTGACACATTCAGTTGTGAATGATGGTGGACAATTAAGTAACTCACTAGAGGAGGTGACTCCACAAACATGCCCACCCTCAATGATGAAAAAGCCCAACATATCAGTCCAAAAGATTAAACTGAAGCATTCACATAAATCTTCAGTCAGAAGTGCCAAGTGAATGATCTATCTTAGTCTCTTCTTGTGGTGACCAGCATCATAGATGTCAGTCTTTAGCCAATTTGGTTTGCTCCACATGATATTAAAAACTATTGGAGGCAATGGATACTGAAAAGCACATGTGTCTTGACAAAATTTCAGCAATAATTCTAAAGACTACTGCGTTTGCATTTGCCACACTCCTAGCCAAGTTGTTCCAGTACAACTGCAACACTGGCATCGACCCAACAACATGGTATGTCCTGTACCCAAAAACAGGGCAAATCCAACCCAGCCAATTAACAACCCATTAGTCTCCTCTGTTCATTATGATGGAAGTTGTCATCAAAAGTGCTATCAAGTTGCAGTTGTTTATCAATAACCTGATACTCTATTTGGGTTCCATCAGGACCACTCAACGCCTAACCTGATTATAGACTTAGTTCAAACATGGGCAAAAGAGCTTGATTCCAGAGGAATGGTGAGAGTGACAGCCCTTGACAACAAGGCTGTATCTGACTGACAGTGGCTTCAAAAGAGCCTGGGCAAAACTGAAGCCAATGATAATCAGGGAGGATATTCTCTGCTTGTTGTAGTCATACCAGGCACCTAGGAAGATGATTGTGGCTATTGGAGTCTGTCATCACAGATTGAGACATCACTGCAGGAGTTCCTCAGGCTAGTATCTTGAGCTCAAACACCATCAGCTGCTTCATCCATGACCTTACCTCCATCTCAAGGTCAGAAGTTGGGATGCTTGAGGATGGTTACATAATATTCAGTACCATTCACAACTCCTCAGTTACTGATAAATTGGTCACATTTACCAATGCTGTTATGGACTGATGCATCTGCAGATTGGTAAGGATGAGGTCAAACATGTTTTACCCTCTTGTTAGTTCCCTCACCGCCTGCTGCAGACCCAGTCTAGCAGCTAGGTCCTTTAGGACTTAACCAGCTCGATCAGTAGTACTGCTGCCGAGCCACTCTTGGTGGTCAACACTGAAATATCCCACTCAGAGTACATTCTGTGCCCTTGCCATCCCCAGTACTTCCTCCAAGTGTTGTTCAACATCAAGTATTGATCAATCAACTGAGGGAGGGTAATATGTGTAATCAGTAGGAGGTTCCCTTGCCCATATTTAATCTGAAACCTTGAGACTTCATTGGGTCCAAAGTCAATGTTGAGAACTCCCAGGGCAACTCGCTCTTCACTGGATACCACTGTGCCACCACTTCTGCTGGGTCTGTCTTACCAGTAGGACAGAGCATATCCAGGATGGTGATGGTGGTGTCTGAGAGACTGTCTGTGAGATATGATTCCATGAGTATGACTATGTCAGGCCGTTGCTTGACCAGTCTGTGGGACAGCTTTCCCAATTTTGGCACTAGCTCCCAGACATTAGTCGGGGCACTTTGCAGGGTTGAAATGGCTGTTTCTGCAGTTGTCTTTTCTGGTGCATGCATCAATGTCAGGTGATCCATTGGTTTTATTTCTTTGAGACTTTGTAGTGACTGGTACAACTGAATAGGTCATTGCAAAAGGCAATTGAGAGTCATTCACATTGCTTTGGGTCTGGAGTCACCATTAGGCCAGATCAGCAGAGGATGGCAGATATTCTTTCCTGAAGAACATATGCGAGCCAGATGAGATTTTCCGACAATAAACATTGGCTTCATGGCCATCGGTAGATTCTTAATTCCAGATTCTTTTTTAGTGTGTGCCTGAGTCTGCCACACACCTAGCTAAGCTGTTCAAATACAGCTGCAACACTGGATTATGCCCGACAATGTGGAAAATTGCCCGGGGATATCTTGTACACAATAAACAGGACAAATTCAGCTCAGTCAATTACCAGACCATCAGTCTACTCTCAATCATTGGTAAAGTGCTGGAAGGGATTATCAATAGCCTGACACCGTATTTGTGTTCCACCAGGGCTACTCAATGCCAGACCTCATTACAGCCTTAGTTCAAATATGGACAAAAGAGCTGAATTCCAGAGGGGAGGGGAGAGTGACAGCCCTCAACGTCAAGGCTGCATCTGACAGAGAGTGACTTCAAAAAACTCTAGTAAAACTGGTGTCAATGATTATCAGGGAAAAAATTCCCTGCTGATTGGAGTCATACCTGTCACATAGGAAGACAGTGGTAATGGTTGGAGTCCGTCATTGAAGATCGAGGACATCTCTGCAGGAGCTCCTCGGGGTAGCGACTTTGGCTTGACCACCTTCAACTGCTTCATCCATGATCTTACATCCATCATAAGCTCAGAAAAGGGAATGTTTGAAGATGGTTGCACAGTGTTCAGTGTTCACAACTCCTCAGTTCCAGAAGTAGTCCATCTCCAAATGTAGGAAGAACATGTAGGACAATATCCAGGCATAGGCTGACACATAGCAATTAACATTCACTCTGCACATATGCCAGGCAATGACCATTACCACGACTAGAGCGTGCATCCATAGTCATGTACCTTTGTTCCAAAAGGCATCACAAATGTGTAAAAGAATAATAACCCGAAAAGACTACCAAAAAATGATCGATGTGCCTGACTAGTTGCTACTCAGAGCAAAACAAAAACGATGCACACCAGGTGTTGACATTCACAAGGAAACAATTTTTTTTTATTGTAACACACTTAACTTTATCAAGAAACAAAGAAAGGAAAGGATTTCTAACTGATGCAACATAACCGTCAAAACTCCATGCATACACAATCAATCATGATTATTCAGACAAAGCACAAATGTTTTCACAATTACCCTTTAGGTGAAAAAAACATTACAGCCGTGGTAAATAAAATTCCAAAATCAAAGGCCAAGAACACAGGGTGGAAATGTAGTTCCTTTCAGTCCTTTTGATTTTAACAATGATGTCTCTGCGATGATGGTCATTCTTCAGTTTAAGTGCTGGTAAAGTGCCGTTACTTTTTAATTAGTTTTCACACAGAAATAAGGCAAATGAGAATTTTAAAACCGATGTTGGTAGATCTGTTTTGGACAGGGCAATGAAGGATCCTCAAGTGGGCAGATGGACTTATGATGCAGATCAGGCACATGGTACAGGCTTGAGACGCCATTTGGCATTTTCCTATTCTAAACCTCCTTCTGATACATTATTTTGGCTGTCAAAGTAGATTACAGTCCAAACAATAAACCAGAGGACTCTTTCCTGTCTGATTCAGGGATACACCTCAAGGCTCCTTCACCAATAAGGCCATTTCAGAAAGTGACTGGAGTCCTGTTTGTGAATGCATCAAGAGCAAGTGGGAATGTTTTAGCCCAGTGGAATTTTAGTTCATTTTCCTTTGTTTAGATGAGCAGTAATATCTGCTGAATAGTTTAATATGTTTAGAAACAACAAGGACTATTCGTACAATAGGGGCAAGGCAATTTCTGTGCAGCAGATCGAAATCAAAAGGCATTATTCCAAGTGAAGCAATTAAATGATAATGTAAGTACAATTAAGATGTAAAAGTGGCAAGAGAGGTTGCAAAGGCATTAGATGGAAATACTAAACTGTCTGCTCTTCCATAAGTGAATGAGTATGCAGCAATGCTATGGGATTCGCAAGATAATATCTACACACACAGAGGGGCTTCCACAAACATTTCTAATATCTAACTTTCCCTACAGATTAAGACAACTTCTGCAGACCAGAATTTTAATTTATAATTCATTAAAAGGCTGCAAGCAAGTGGTACAAAAATAATTCATCAAGTGGTCTTCTCTTAATTAATTCATGACGAATAAGAACCACCTGGAGTTTTTCTCTGAGATGTACAAGCCGAGATATCCTCTTCAGCCACTGGTTAATAACCAGAAGAAATAAAGAATTTTACCCTCCTATAAAAAAGGTTATATAGATATTTGCATTCCGGGACTGGAAGAATCACACATTGAAAAATATTTCTGTGACCTGTTTCTATGAAATTGGCCAAGTGAGTTCTTTAATGAACATTCAATCGTTTATTTTTCTATCAGGGCAGTGATTGTAAGAAGGTCAGCCAGGAACTGTTAACCTGGTCCAATCAGGGAGCCCTGGCTGGCAGATATAAACAGGGGATTCTTCCTGGTGGTGGAATTTGAATAAAGATTCGTGCACTTTGTGTCTTTCACTGTGTCTCAGACCTGCATACACACACCATGGGTGCTGGGGAAAAAATAAGCACTACCGCACTTAGGTGGAAAAAAATGAGAAAGAAAAAAAAGATAAATGGGACATTAGAGGTGGGCGCCGCAGGGAATGGAGTAAAAAAAAAATAAATAAATGGGACATTAGAGGTGGGCACCGCAGGGAGTGGAGTGCATCATTTCTCCCTCCAATTCTATATAAAAAAAATTTTAAAAAATAAACAGGGGATTCTTCCTGGTGGTGGAATTTGAATAAAGATTTGTGCACTTTGGGTCTTTCACTGTGTCTCACACCTGCACACACACACACCATGGGTGCTGGGGAAAAAAAATAAGCACTACCGCACTTAGGTGGTAGTGTGGGGGTTAAAGTAAAAATAAAATTAAAAAAAACAAACAAAAAATAAATAAACAGGTGATTCTTCCTGGTGGTGGAATTTGAATAAAGATTCGTGCACTTTGTGTCTTTCACTGTGTCTCACACCTGCACACACACACCATGGGTGCTGGGGAAAAAAAAGCACTACCGCACTTAGGTGGTAGTGTGGGGGTTAAATTAAAAACAAACAAAAAAAAATAAACATGCGTGGACCGAGAGCCAGAAGATGCAAAAAAAAAACAAAAAACAGGAGATTCAACCTTCTCCTCTGTTTTAAAAACCTTCTCCTCAAGAAAAAAAAATAAACAGGGGATTCTTCCTGGTGGTGGAATTTGAATAAAGATTTGTGCACTTTGTGTCTTTCACTGTGTCTCACACCTGCACACACACACACCATGGGTGCTGGGGAAAAAAAATAAGCACTACCGCACTTAGGTGGTAGTGTGGGGGTTAAAAAAAAATGACCCGGGGATGTTTTGATCACACAGCACTGCCCTTTGATGTGAAGGGCAGTGTTTGTCACTGGCCACCCGGGTGTTTTCTAAAAAAAAAATAAACAGGAGATTCTTCCTGGTGGTGGAATTTGAATAAGATTTGTGCACTTTGTGTCTTTCACTGTGTCTCACACGTATACACACACACCATTGGTGCTGGGGAAAGAAGAAAAAAGAAAAAAAAATAAAAAAATAAAAGAAAAAAGAAAAAGAAAAAAATAAATAAATAAACAGCAGATTCACTGTTTTTGATCACACAGCACTGCCCTTTGATGTGAAGGGCAGTGTTTGTCACTGGCCACCCGGGTGTTTTCCTATCTTCCTGGTGATGGAAGTTGAATAAAGAAAATAAAAATAAACAGGGGATTCTTCCTGGTGGTGGAATTTGAATAAAGATTTGTGCACTTTGTGTCTTTCACTGTGTCTCACACCTGCACACACACACCATGGGTGCTGGGGAAAAAATAAGCACTACCGCACTTAGGTGGTAGTGTGGGGGTTAAAAAAAAATTGACCCGGGGATGTTTTGATCACACAGCACTGCCCTTTGATGTGAAGGGCAGTGTTTGTCACTGGCCACCCGGGTGTTTTCCAAAAAAAAAATAAACAGGGGATTCTTCCTGGTGGTGGAATTTGAATAAAGATTCGTGCACTTTGTGTCTTTCACTGTGTCTCACATCTGCACACACACAGCATGGGTGCTGGGGTAAAAAATAAACACTACCTCACTTAGGTGGTAGTGTGGGGGTTAAATTTTAAAAAAAGAAAAAAAATAAACAGGGGATTCTTCCTGGTGGTGGAAATTGAATAAAGATTTGAGCACCTTGTGTCTCTGACTGTGTCTCACACCTGCACACACACACCATGGGTGCTGGGGAAAAAAAATAAGCACTACCGCAGTTAGGCGGTAGTGTGGGGGTTAAATAAAAAAAAATAAAAGTATATAAAAAAAGATAAAAAAATAAACAGGAGTGGTTTCCCCCTCCAACTCTATTTTGATTTAGTCCCTGCCCTCCTCTTCACTGAAAAAAAAATAAACAGGGGATTCTTCCTGGTGGTGGAAATTTGAATAAAGATTTGTGCACCTTGTGTTTTCACTGTGTCTCATACCTGCATACACACAACATGGGTGCTGGGGAAAAAATAAGCACTACCGCAATTAGGCGGTAGTGTCTGGGTTAAAAAAAAGAAAAAAAAAGAAAAAAACAAAAAAAAAGAAAGAAAAAAAACAGGGGATTCAGAGTCTGCTCAATTTAGGGGACTGACTCTGTGCTGGTTGGTGTTACAGTCAGTATGTTACTGTTAACTTGGGACAATCAGGCAAGCCCTGGCTGACTGATATAAACAGGAGATTCAGAGTCTGCTCAATTTAGGGGACTGACTCTGTGCTGGCTGGTGCTACAGTCAGTATGTTACTGTTAGTTTCTACTTCCCTTTTTTTGGAGGGGGAAACCTGATTCCTGAACTGGCTGAATTATTGAGCCAGTTTGTTAACTGACATTCCTTTTAGTGAGGACTGATTGTTAAACTCCTAATGTACATAATGTGTTTCAGTTGTAGCTCAGTTCTCATTAGGGGGTTGTTGTTTCACTGGCTGGTTACAGTCGGTGTGTTACTTTTCTCTCTCTGAGAAAAGGACAATGTTAATTTTGTGGTAGGGCTTAGCCCTTAGACTGTAGTTTTCTTTTTTTTTGTATGTGTCTTTACTTTTTATTGGTGTTTTGACTGAGCCCTTGTAGAAGACATACATTTCATCAGAGGAGCTGTTCCTGTGGGGAGGCCTAGCCCTGGGACTGGGCCTCTGAAGATTGAATACCTGTGTGTGTGCTAGGAGCTGAGCAGTTGCTGTCTCCTGGGGTTTGGGAGAAGACTTTCCTTTGGGAGTGGACCAAACCCCTGTGAGTTAACTGCACCTGTACAATGTACTGTGTTCCTGTGAGTGGGCCTGGCTCTCCAAGGCTGGACCAGGACTCCATCGAGACTGAACACCTGTGTGCTGTGGGGTGTGCATTTGCTGCCTCTAGGAGTGGACTCTGCCGTTGGTTGCGGACTGTTTTTAGCAACGGACTCTGCAGTTTGGAGCGGACTCTATTTCTGACATTGCACGTTGTATAATGGAGTGGACTCCTCCTGGAAATGGATTCCATATCTTGAAGACTGTATAGATTTGGACTGTGTACCAGAAAGGACTCTGTTTTTTGGTAATTAACTGTATTGTGGTGTTTCCTGGGTCTATCACCCGCACTATCTTGCGTGTCCCTGGGTCTGGCAGGCCTTGCTGGGAGGCTCATGGGTCGACTGAAAGCTGTCACCCCGATAGCTGGAGGGTGGGTAGGCCAACCTGTGAATCTGAAGGTTGGTAGGCTGTCCCGAAAGCCGGAGGGTGGGTAGGCCACCCTGATGCCAGTCGCCCCGAGAGCCAGATGGTGGGTAGGCCACTCTGAGCACTGTCGTCCCGATAAGGGGTAATCGGGACGGACTGTCCTAGAGGTGGTTGAAAGGTGTCAGGGCAGCCAAGAGCCAGAAGGCGCGTTGGGGCGGGCTGAGATCCGGAAAGCTTGTGGGCTCCCCTGCACGCTGTCGTCCCAGGGAAGGGGACGGGCTGTCCTAGAGGTGGCCGAAAGGATAGCCCACTGGTCAGAGTCTCAACGGGGTGAGTGAGAGCCCAGTGGTATGTAAGGGCAGACCAAGAGCCAGAAGGCGAGTAGCCGTCCTCAGTGCTGTCACCCTGGGCAGGTACAGGGGCGGGCTGCCCCAGAGGTGGTCGAAAGGTGTGTCAGGGCGGACCGAGAACCAGAAGGTGGATAGGGGCGGGCTGCCTTAGATTGGTCGGAAGCTGGGAGGGGCAGGGGCTTGCTGGGTCTGTATTGTCTGCACTTTTGTATGTAACAGTATTGTCTAATGTACAAATGTCATTGTCACTGTCTTGTCTTTTGTGGAACTGGGATTTGAGGTTTATCCTCATCTCCCTGTAAAATGGTTGAACAGTAGGGTTTGGGGCCTGGCTTTGCTGCTCCTCTCCTTTGTAAAATTGCTGTCTCGTGTACAGCTGTAAATGTTTTTTGTAAACTGTTTGTAATTTGTTTAATAAAATAAAAAAAAAAGGGGATTCAGAGTCTGCTCAATTTAGGGGACTGACTCTGTGCTGGCTGGTGCAACAGCCAGTATGTTACTGTTAGTTTCTGTTTCCTTTTTTTGGTGGGGGAAACCTGATTCCTGGACTGGCTGAATTATTTAGCCAGTTTGTTAACTGACATTCCTTTAGTGAGGACTGGTTGTTAAACTCCTGATGTACATAATGTGTTTCAGATGTAGCTCTGTTCTCATTAGGGGGTTGTTGTTTCACTTGCTGGTTACAGCCGGTGTGTTACTCTTTTCTCTTTGTCCTTTTCTCAAAAAGTAAAAATGTTAATTTTGTGGTAGGGCTTAGCCCTTGGACTCTTTTTTTTGTATCCTTACTGTTTTTGGCCTTTGGACTGAACCCTTGTGGAAGACATACGTTTTACCAGAGGAGCTGTTCCTGTGGGGAGGCTTAGCCCTAGGACTGGGCTTCTGAAGATTGAACACCTGTGTGTGCTGGGAGGTGAGCACTTGCTGCATCCTGGAGTTTAGGAAAAGACCTTTGCTTCAGGAGTGGACCAAACCCCTGTGAGTTAACTGCACCTGTACTATGTTCCTGTGAGTGGCCTGGTTTTCCAAGGCTGGGCTAGGACTCCATGGAGACTGAACATCTGTGTGCTGTGGGGTGTGCATTTGCTGCCTTCAGGAGTGGGCTCTGCCCTTGGTTGTGGACTCTGTTTTTAGCAATGGACTCTGCAGTTTGGAGCGGACTCTATTTCTGACATTGCACATTGTATACTGGAGTGGACTCCCCTGGAAATGGATTCTATATTTTGAAGACTGTATGTATAGATTTGGACTGTTTACCAGAAAGGACCTTTTCTTTTGGTAACTAACTCTATTGTGGTGTTTCCTGGGTCTATCACCTGTACTGTCTTGTGTGTCCCTGGGTCTGGCAGGCCTTACTGTGAGCTGGGAGGCTCATGGGTTGTCCTGAAAGCTGTCACCCTGAGCTGGAGGATGGGTAGGCCACCCTGATGCCAGTCGCCGTGAGAGCCAGATGGTGGGTAGGCCGTTCTGAGCACTGTTGTCCCGAGAAGGGCTAATTGGGACGGGCTGTCCTAGAGGTGGTTGAAAGGTGTGTCAGAGCAGCCAAGAGCCAGAAGGCACGTAGGGGCAGACTGAGATTCGGAAGACTTGTGGGCTACCCTGCATGCTGTCGTCCCTGGGGAAGGGGATGGTCTGTCCTAGACATGGCCAGAATGTGTCAGGGTAGCCCACTGGCCGGCTGGCCCATCGGGGTGAGTGAGAGCCTAACGGTACCTAGGGGTAGACAGAGAGCCGGCCTCGCCGCTGTCACCCCGGGTGGCTACCGGGGTGGGCTGTCTTAGAGGTGGTCGAAAGGTGTGTCAGGGCGGACTGAGAACTGGAAGGGGCATAGGGTGGACCGAGGAATGGGAAGGTGGGTAGGGGCGGGCTGCCTATGAGTGGTCGGAAGGTGGGAGGGATGGGGGCTTGCTATTGTATGCATGTTTTTATGTAACTGGATTGGCTTTTTATGTACAAATGTCATTGTTGCTGTCTTGTCATGCTTGAAAGTGGGATTTGGGGTTTGTCCTCATTTCCCTGTAAACTGGTTGGGGCTTGGGGCCTGGTTTTGCTGCTCCTCTCCCTTGTAAAATTGCTGTTTCTTGTATACAGCTTTAAATGTTAACTGTTTTTTGTTTTGGGGAAAAGGCAACTACCATTAGCCCTACCTACGCCCCAAATGATCTAATGAAGGTACGAGCTGATAAAGGTACAGCACCTGAGTAAACAACATCATTGAAAGAGTGCACAAAACATGTAAACATTTGATCAAGGAGCAAGAGTAGGCCATTCAGTCCCTTTAGCCTGTCCTCGAATTCAATAAGATTTACAAGGATGTTGCTAGGGTTGGAGAGTTTGAACTATACCAAGAGACTGAATAGGCTGGGGTTATTTTCCCTGGAGCATTGGAGGCGGAGGGGTGACCTTATAGAGGTTTATAAAATCATGAGGGGCAGGAATAGGGTGAATACACAAGATCTTTTTCCTGGAGAAGGGGAGTTCAAAACTAGAGGGCATAGGTTTAGGGTGACAGGAGAAAGATTTAAAAGGAACTTAAGGAGCAACGTTTTCACATAGAGGGTGGTACGTGTATGGAATGAGCTGCCAGAGGAAGTGGTGGAAGTTAGTACAATTGCAGCATTTAAAAGACATCTGGATGGGTTTATGAATAGGAAGGGTTTGGGGGAATATGGACTGAGTCCTGGCAGTTGGGACTAGATTGGGTTGGGTTATCTGGTTGGCATGGACAAGTTGGACCGAAGGGTCTGTTTCCATGCTGTACATCTCTATGACTCTATGACTTTGGCTGATCTGATCGTGACATTAAATCCCCATTCACATCTACCCCTAATGACCTTTCACTCCCTAACTTACAAACAATCACTCCACCTCCTCTTAAAGTTTATTCCACGACCTTTTTCAGGAAGAGCGTTCCAAAAATGCATGATCCGCTCACAGAACAAAAATCACTTTAAAATGGGCGACTTATAATTATTAAACTCTGACCCTTAATTCTAGGCTCTCCCACAAGAGAAAACATCTTCTGCATGTCCACCCTGTCAGACTCCTCAGCATCTGTTGAACCAATCAGATTGAAGAACTGGGAAATAAACTGAAGAAGGATTGGATGGCATTGTGCGTTAATTCAGTCAGGGGTTTCCATGCTACAGCTACAACATGAACGTTTTCATGCATCTTGTAGTTTGAAGCTTGGAGTATTGATAGCACAGCCTCCCATCTTCATTCCATTAAAAGGCTGACCAGAAATCTCTCACACTCTTGAAGTCTCTCATTGGTGTGCATTGGATGATCAAAAGGAAAGGTGATGGCCCAGTGGTACTATCAATGAACTATTAATCCAGAGACCCAGGTAATGTTCTGGGGACCTGGGTTCAAATCTGCCATCGCAGATGGTGGAATTTGAATTCAATACAAATCCGGAATAAGGAATCTAATGATTGTCATGAAACTGTTGTTGGAAAAATCCATCTGGTTCACTAATACTCTTGAGAGAAGGAAACTGTTATCTTTACCTCAACTGGTCAACATGTGCCTCCAGACCCACAGCAATGTGGTTGACTCTTAACTGCACACTGGGGTGGGCAATAAATGCTGGCCTAGCCAACAATGCCCTCATCTCATGAATGGTTATTTAAAAAAAAATCTATATTTAAAAAAAAATGTTCTATATTTTTAATTGTGGATTGACCTTGGAGAAGGACTGTTTTAAAACCAAGGATGGTGGAAAGGATTGCTGCCAGCCCTCATTGTAAGTGTTGTTTACACTGCTCTTTGTTTAACCCAGTTGACCAGGTTAATGCAGACAAATGGAAACCAGGGTGTGTGTACAAGATGAGATTCATCAGGCAACAGGCAGCTGATTGTGGGCATCACTCCACAAACCAATGACAAAGGTCATCCGCTTACCAGTCACATTGTGATTGGTTCCTAGGAACTTTGACAGCTTGTGACTGCAAACAATATCGCCAGAAGCCTTCAGACCTCTGGAAAGGAAGGTGCTGCCTTTGGCTCCACAACAATGAAGAACTAAAGTGCCAAGAAAGCCGATTTATTTTGCCTGATCAGTTTATATGTTCTAAACCAGTTACTCTAACTCCTGCAAGCAGATGAGAGAATCTGAAAAAAAAGATGGCAGAACAGCAAATCCAGAGAAACCATTGACAAAGACATTAAGTTATGAGTCATAGAGATCTACAGCACAGAACTCACCCCTTCAGCCCATTGAATCTGCACCAGTCAAAAACAAACACCTAAATATTTTAATTCCATTTTCCAGCAATTGGTCCTTAATCTTTTGGTTAAAAGAATCATTTCAGCAAACACAATGGAGAGGGTCCACCTTCATAGTTTTTTATTTCCCCACGGATAATAACAGTGCTTGGTTTATGTCTGTCTGCTTGTGTGTGTATAAGGAGCTTCATAAAAAGGTTGGCACTCTAACCAGTAGATTTATATATCAACAGTTCATTATTATTTATCTGTAGTTACAATCTATTAGAAATAAATAGATTCTAATCCTTGTTAACTAGATAAACCTGCTCCATGTTTGCTGTCAACTTGGGTCTAAGGAAACAAACCAATTGGAGAATTTGTTAACTTTTAAAAATCTTTAACGTCTGTGATATCTCCATGAATGGTGAGGTCTTGTTTCACATCATGCTATCCCAACATGGAGAGGCAAAGGATTGACAGGTTGGTACTCAACAGGTTTAGTTGCATTACAAGTGCAGTTACCTGGGCTGAGAAATTCTCCTTGTGGGAGTGAAGTTAAAGAGTAAGAAGTCTAAACTGAAGTGATAGGATTTAACGTCAAATCAGGGGGAGAAAGGAAAAAAATAAAGGAAAGGAAATAGATATCAGATTAGAAGAGAGAGAAAAAACAAATTGACCAAATGGGAAAGTAAAATAAAACTGAAAACTGCTAGAGAGACCCTGAAAGTGTGGCAACATCCGTGGAGACAGAAACACTCGGAGATTGATTTCAGATGTGAAGGTTTTGTCTTATGAAGACAGGCTGAGCAATGTAGGCTTATACTTCTGGAGTTTAGAAGGATGAGAGAAGATCAATTAACGTATATATTTGATTTGATTTATTACTGTTACGTGTACCAAGATAAATGCTTTACAGTCAGATTGTACTATACAAGTGCATCAAGGTAACAGAACAAGAATGCAAATACAATGTTATAGCTACTGAGAAGATGCAGACAGAGATCTACATTCATATTAGAGAGGTCCATTCAAAGTTCTGATAACAGCGGGGAAGAAGCTGAACTTCAACCTGTTTGGACCTGTTTATAACTGTCAGTCAGAGCTCCGTGATTGGGGCTGTTAACTTGGTCCAATTAGGGAACTCATATCCTATAGGGTCCACCTGGCTGACCCTGTTATGATCACTGCAAAGATGAAGATGAATTACTTCTCTCAAAGTGTCCTGAATCAATGGAATGCATTATCCACAGTTTGATGGAAAGTTTGAGGATATAGGTTTTTAGTTAGTAATAGGTTAAAGTGTTATGGAGAATGAGCAGAAAAGTAGACTTGAGGCCCAGGTGAGATCAACCATGATTATATTAAATAACGGAGTAGGCTTGAGGTGCTGGATTGCCTACTCTGATTCCTAGTCTTTAAGTTTTTATGAAACAGAGTTAACATTAAAAATCCAATGATGATTTTTCAGAAAATGTAACATCTTATATTTTTAAAACTTTCTGGAAAAATTTCAGATCTTGAAGGAACAAGACTCTACACTTAGCACATATAATTTTTGGTTGTATAGTGTTGATTGGTTTTGGAAGCTGTAACATTCTCAAAATTACACCTTAAATGCACTTTCTAGTTGGGATCTGTGAAAGCTTTTCAGCACAGGGTGTCTATCAACAGCTCACATTAAAATCAAAGTGCTTTTCGCTTTTGCCAAATTTTTTGCTTTCCTTTTTTTCAAATAAACAAGATCTTTGGTCTTTGATGTAAAGTGCCACTTTCAAGGTATAATATATCTATTCACCAGACCCAAAAATCGCAAAATAAGGGGTCAATCAGCAAGTAGTTATTCTTCAAAACTGTGCTTTGCTGTAATGCAGGGAAACAGAATTTAATAAAACTTCGTGCTTTGTAAATTATAAGGCAAAATGAAATTGGATGGAGCCAAATTTTGGCCCATTCTTCCTGGTTCAAATGACTACGCTAGAATATGCAGGAACATCCAGAATCCTGAGTTACAGTCAGAGACTTCAGTGGTTTTGACCTAGTTTCTTAGACTACTTCACAAGAAACTTTGGAGCAAAAGGGGAAAGTAAGAAAGAAAAAAAATAGCGAATTTTGTAGAGTGTGGGCACCACATCATAGGAACGATGTGACTGCACTGGACAGAGTGCAGATGCAATTCACAAGAATGGGTCCAGGAATGAGAAGCTTCAGTGATGGGGAGAGATTGAAGTGGTTGGGACTGCTGTTTTTGGAGAGGAGATGGCTGTGGGGAGATCTGATTGAGGTTTTCAAAATCACGAGCAGGCTTGACAGAGTAAGTGAATCCTAATAGTGTGGAAGCAGGCCATTCAGCCCCTCGAGTGCACTGCCCTTGCGATGGGCAGCCCACCCAGATCCACCGCCATACCTGTTAACCTTGCATTTCTCATGGCAAACCCGGCTAGCTTGCACATCCCTGGACAATAAGGGTAATTTAACATGACCAATCTACATGACCTGCACATCTTTGGTCTGTGTGAGGAAACTGCAGGACCCGGGAAGAATGTACAAACTGCACACAGACAGCTGCTTGAGGCTGGTATCAAACCCAGGTCCATGGCACTGTGAGGCAGCAGGGCTAACCACTGTGCCACCTCCATCCATAGGATGAAGCTCTTTCCACTTGGAAAGGACACAAGAATAAGATGGCGTAGGTTTAAAGTGATGTGTAAATTAAGCAATGCCACTGTGAGAGAAAAGAAAACAAAGTCACAGCAAATATTTAGGATACGGAATGCACTTCCTTAGAATGTGTTGGAACCAGGTTCAACTGAGGCATTCCAGAATGGCGTTGGATTATCACTTGGATAGAAATGGTGTGTAAGGATATGGTGAAAAGGCATTAGGTAATTGGACTGGTACATAATGTAAGTTGGACCGAATGGGCTTTTTTACTGTTGTAACAATTCTGTGATTCTCGCTACCTACCAAAATAAATCCTTTCATCATCTTGCTGCCAAAATGAGGCCACTCCTTAGACTTCTCTGCTATTCTGGATCAGTGGTGCTGGAAGAGCACAGCAGTTCAGGCAGCATCCGATGAGCAGCAAAATCGACGTTACGGGCAAAATCCCTTCATCAGAAATAAAGGCAGAGAGTCTGAAGCATGGAGAGATAAGCTAGAGGAGGGTGGGGGTATGGAGAAAGTAGCATAGAGTACAATAGGTGAGTGGGGGAGGAGAGGCTGGAGTGGATAGGTGGAAAAGGAGCTAGGCAGGTCGGACAAGTCCGGACAGGTCAAGGGGACAGTGTGGAGCTGGAAGTTTGAAACTAGGATGAGGTGGGGGAAGGGGAAATGAGGAAGCTGTTGAAGTCCACATTGATGCCCTGGGGTTGAAGTGTTCCGAAGCGGAAGATGAGGCGTTCTTCCTCCAGGCGTCTGGTGGTGAGGGAGCGGCGGTGAAGGAGGCCCAGGACCTCCATGTCCTCGGCAGAGTGGGAGGGGGAGTTGAAATGATGGGCCCCAGCTATGCCTGTCTCTTTGTTGGCTACGTAGAACAGTTGATCTTCCGTAATTACACCGGCACCACTCCCCACCTCTTCCTCCGCTACAATGATGACTGCATTGGTGCCACCTCGTGCTCCCACGAGGAGGTTGAGTAATTCATCAACTTCACCAACACATTCCACCCTGACCTTAAATTTACCTGGACCATCTCTGACACCTCCCTCCCCTTCCTGGACCTCTCCTTCTTCATTAGTGACGACCGACTTGACACTGACATTTTTTACAAACCCACCGACTCCCACAGCTACCTGGATTACACCTCTTCCTACCCTATCTCTTGCAAAAATTCCCAATTCCTCTGCCTCCGTCGTATCTGCTCCCAGGAGGACCAGTTCCACCATAGAACACACCAGATGGCCTCCTTCTTTAGAGACCGCAATTTCCCTTCCCACGTGGTTAAAGATGCCCTCCAACGCATCTCGTCCACATCCCGCACCTCCGCCCTCAGACCCCACCCCTCCAACCGTAATAAGGACAGAACGCCCCTGGTGCTCACGTTCCACCCTACAAACCTCCGCATAAACCAAATCATCCGCCGATATTTCCGCCACCTCCAAACAGACCCCACCACCAGGGATATATTTCCCTCCCCACCCCTTTCCACCTTCCGCAAAGATCGTTTCCTCCGTGACTACCTGGTCAGGTCCACGTCCCCCTACAACCCACCCTCCCATCCTGGCACTTTCCCCTGCCACCGCAGGAACTCTAAAACCTGTGCCCACACCTCCTCCCTTACCTCTATCCAAGGCCCTAAAGGAGCCTTCCACATCCATCAAAGTTTTACCTGCACATCCACTAATATCATTTATTGTATCCGTTGCTCCCAATGCGGTCTCCTCTACATTGGGGAGACTGGACGCCTCCTAGCAGAGCGCTTTAGGGAACATCTCCGAGACACCTGCACCAATCAACCAAACCGCCCCGTGGCCCAACATTTCAACTTCCCCTCCCACTCTGCCGAGGACATGGAGGTCCTGGGCCTCCTTCACCACCGCTCCCTCACCACCAGATGCCTGGAGGAAGAACGCCTCATCTTCCGCCTCGGAACACTTCAACCCCAGGGCATCAATGTGGACTTCAACAGCTTCCTCATTTCCCCTTCCCCCACCTCATCCTAGTTTCAAACTTCCAGCTCCACACTGTCCCCTTGACCTGTCCGGACTTGTCCGACCTGCCTAGCTCCTTTTCCACCTATCCATTCCACCCTCTCCTCCCTAACCTATCACCTTCATCTCCTCCCCCACTCACCCATTGTACTCTATTCTACTTTCTCCCCACCCCCACCCTCCTCTAGCTTATCTCTCCATGCTTCAGGCTCTCTGCCTTTATTCCTGATGAAAGGCTTTTGCCCGAAACATCGATTTTGCTGCTCGTCGGATGCTGCCTGAATTGCTGTGCTCTTCCAGCACCACTGATCCACAATCTGGTTTCCAGCATCTGCAGTCATTGTTTTTACCTTCTCTGCTATTCTGTCAAGCTCAGTTGAGGGAGGAAAGTTGGCCAGGACACCAGCCTGCCTTGATATGAAGAGTACTATAAAAACAAGCAGAACAGAAAAAAAAGTCTGGAAAATGTTACAAAAAGGAAATTAAAGCCTAAATTTAAATGTGGTTGTGTCATCATTCATGTAGTTGTAAGAAGGTGGATTTTTTTCTGAGCATCGAACTGACTTGACAAGCTGTGGAACATTACATAAGATAAAATTAAATTCAATGGTGCAACAAGTGATGCAGTTGAGTTTTTTTATGTTTTTGGGTTTCTAAGTAGATTAAGCAGCCTTTGGAATGTATTATTCATTCATGAGTGATGCATTATTTATCTGATTGATTATATAAGGCTGCTATTTTAAAGTTCATTTGAACAATTTTAAACAGTAGTGTTTTTCTCAAAACAAGAATTTTCCAAAATGTTTATTTTGTTGAGTTCTCTGCTTTATTGTCTTTCACCCAACAGCCTCCCCACCCCTTGGCATTGCTCAAGGATTATGTGGGGTGTACAAAACAAAGATGATGTTCAGCTCCTGCAGAACCCAGCGATGCAGTTCAATGAGTAATAGTGAAGGCAAATAAAATGTTGATTTTTACTTCAAAGGGAATGGGCTATAAAAATAAGGAGGCTCTACTAAATCTATATAAGGACTAGTCTTACAACAGCTGGAATACTGTGAAGGGTTTTGGGCCCCTTATCTTTGAAAAGATATTTTGACATTAACGGTAGTCCAGAGGAGGTTCACTAAACTGATACCAGTTATGGAAGGTATGTCTTATTTCACTCCTTGATCCTGCTTTGCCATTCCATATAATTCTGGCTGATCATCTAACTCAATACCTTGCTCCCAGAGTACTTAAGGAAGTGGCTTAGAAATAGTGGATGCATTGGTGATCATCTTCCAGGGTTCTATAGACTCTGGAAGAGTCCCATCAGATTGGAGGGTAGCTAATGCTACTCCACATTCAAAAAGGGAGGTAGAGACAAACAAGAGAATTATAGACCAGTAAGCCGAACACCGGTAGTGGGGAAAATTCTTGAATCAATTATCAAAGCTTTATAGCGAAGCATTTAGAAACTAATGGCAGAATCAGACAGAGTCAGCATGGATTTATGAAGGGGAAAATCATGTTTGATAAATCTGTTGGAATTCTATGAAGATGTAACTAGTGGAGTTGACAAGGGGAAGTCTGTCAATGTGGTATATGTGGACTTTCAGAAAGCGTTTGATGAAGTTCCACGTGAAAGATTATTGTACAAGATTAAAGTTCATGGGATTGGTGGAAATGTGTTGAGATGGATAGAAAACTGGTTGGCAGAGAGGAAATAAAGAGTAAGAATTAATGGATCCTTTTCAAATTGTCAGGCAGTAACTAATGGGGATGCCACAGGAATTGGTGCTAGGACCCTGACTATTCATAATATATATTACTAATCTGGATGAGTGCACAAAATGTAACAGCTCAAAGTTTGCAAATGATACTAAGTTGGCTAGGATGGTGAACTGCAATGAGGATGCAGAGATCCTTCAGCATGATCTGGACAAGTTGGGTGAGTTGGGCAAATCAATGGTAGATGCAGTATTATTTGGTTAAATGTGAGGTTATTCATTTTGGAAGTAAAAATAAGGGAGCAAGTTGCTACCTGAATGGCTGTAAATTGGGAGAGGTGGAGTTTGCAGTGGGACCTGGGTGTCCTTGTGCACCAATCGTTGAAGGTAAGCATGCAGCTGCAGCAGGCAGTAAAGGAGTAGCAGGAGGTTTCGAGTACAGGAGCAGGAATGTGTTGCAGTTGTACAGGGCCTTTGTGAGGACACACCTAGAATATTGTGTGCAGTTTTGGTCTCCTTTTCTGAGGAAGAATGCTCTTGGTCTCGAGGGAGTGCAGCAGAGGTTTCCCAGGCTGATTCTGGAGATGGACGAGCTAACATATGAGGAGAGATTAACTAGGTTAGGATTTTTTCAATGGAATTCATATGAGTAATGGAGAATCCCGTAGAGACTTATAACATTCCGACAGGACTAGACAGAGTAGATGGAGGGAGAATGTTCCCAATGGTGGGTATATCCAGAACCAGGGGTCACAGTCTGAGGATTCGGGGTGGACCATTTAGGATTAAGATGAAGAGACATTTCTTCACCTAAAGAGTGTGATCCTGTGGAATTCATTGCCACAGGAAGTAGTTGATGCCAAAATATTGAATGTATTCAAGAGGCAACTACATATAGCACTTGGGGCGAATGGGATCAAAGTTATGGGGAGAAAGTAGGATTAGGTTATTGAGTTGGATGATCAGCCATGATCATGATGAAAGGCGGAGCAGGCTCGAAGGGCCAAAAGGACTCCACCTTCTCTTATCTTCTATGTTTCTATGTTTTTCATACCCTTCAATCTTTCCAGTCCGCATAGCTATATCTAACTCCCTCCTGAAAATGTTCAATGTTTTGGCCTCAAATAATTTCTATGCCAGAGAATTCCATAGGCCCACCACTCTCTGGGTAAAGACATCTCTTCTGACCAAAATTCTAAATGACCTATCACATATGCTTCAACTTTGACCCCAGTTCTGGAGTCCCTCCTAATCAGCATCGCCCTGTCTGGACCACAGTAAAAGAACACCCATGGATTTTCTTCCTTAAAAGGCACATGTGCTTTGCAACAATCACTAATAGTTACCCTTTTTAGGTAGCTTTAGATTCTTGTGACATCACAAGACTCCACCATCGTTATACTCATGACTATGTTGCACTGACACTGGACAAGGTCTATTGTATCTAACCTCAACAACATATCCTCCTATTTCTGTCTCCCTCATGTCCTTTTCTTGTTTTTCCTGAAGTACCCCAATATGAACCGTTCTGTGCGTACCCCCTTCTCACCACTCTAAGTTTCTCCTAAATTCTCTGTTGGAATTGTTAGCAATGATGATCTTATATTTTTGTCTTCCCTGGCCAGTGCATTGCACCTGTGTTTTTGAAAACACATATCCCATATCAATCCTGCCATAATCTAAACTAAAGACCTTCATTCGACCATTCTTTTCGCCTCTGGAGAAAAAAAATAGTCCAGTCTACTCAAAGCTTGGTTTAATCTTTCAGTTCTGGTGTCTTTCTGGGCAATATTTGGGAGCCTTTTTCAGTTCCTCAGATCCTTAAGGTGAGCAGAATGATTTCACAGTAATTCAAATGCACTCTGAACAAAGTTTAATGCTAATTGAATATAACATCTCTGCATTTCAATTCTACCTCTTGAGAAATTAATCAGAGTGTTTTGTTTGCTATATCCATGGACTTATTAGTATGTGTCATTGCTTTTAATGATTTGTGTATCTTCATACCAAATCCCTTTGCTAGAAGCACAATACTTAAGTAATTTGTTTCTGAGGAGCATTTGCCTTCCTTATTCTTTCCATCAATACAACCGTGCACATACTTATATCTAAGTTCATTTGTCATTGACTCAGTCATTCTGCAAGTTGATTCATGTCTGTCTGTTTTGACAATTATGGTTGGATATTCACATCAATATTGAAAGACATGCACTGATTTAAATGACATTCAGGGAGAATTGATTGCTATAATCATCGTGCTTTCTATATTTTGTGAATAAACACAATGAATGCTTCATATTTCAATGTGAATAGAAATGTAATCATTTACAAATCTGCCATAAAGTGCACGCACTGCAGGAAACCATCTTTGAGTACTCCAACAAAGATTCCATTCTGACCAAACTGCTGTCGGCTGAGCACAGAACAAACTAACATATACCTATATTAAGTCTAGTTTGCCAATTACATTAGCATTCTGTAAGTTTATTAATATCTTTTGATATTTTGCCAAAGTTCACCTCTATGATAATTACAAAAGACAATTCAGCATTGTCTACATGATTTAGTGCTGATTTATGAGCCCTCATTATTTATCTATTCTGTAAATAACAGTGATCCCATACCTATCCTTGGGATGCACCATTTTACCTGACTGAATGATAACTCTTAACCTGTATCTATTTTACTATTTTACAGTCAGTTCTTTAAAGTTCTTATGAGAATTGGGTGTCTCTGTCTCATCTCTAATTGCTCTGGCAATTAGCTGCATTTTTGAATCCTTGCAGTCCATGTGGAATTAGTGTTGTTAGGGATGGGGTAGAATGATTTTGACTCAATGATTGCGCAGGAACAGTGCCAGCAGGAATAGTGAGCTGGAAATCCAACCCCACTGTTCCTTCAGCCACCACAAACATGAAATATCATCAACTTAATCATTAGGATGGTTAATAAAAAGAAACTCACATTAGGTTTCAGCAATCCACAAGCAAACAAAAAAATCCCAACAAACTTGTCCTCTAACGTTTGGCAAAACCAGATCAGTAATTACTAACATGGAAACAATCTCTAACCCCCTTCAACCTAATCATACATTAATTCACATACAGGATGGACAAGCCAACTGAGAAAAAAGCTTTTCTTTTAAGGAAGACTGAAAGTAAAATGCATAGACTAAAGGTACCAAGTTTTTTGAACTCAGACCAATCTTAAAGGAGAAATTAGGTGACTTCCTCACAGTTCTTTTCTTTTTGGGACTGATATCACATCGTTGTCAAATGTGACAATCCACAAATAGGTCACTGGTCAGCTGGAACTTAATCTTGGTTTGAATAAATAGCTCTCCTATCTTTCCCCCAAGGTCTTTAAACGTTATTTATTACGAACACAGTAAAGGTGAGAGAGAGTGATCTCGCTTGCTGGGAGACCTGAATGTTAGAGTCCCAACTGCTCTCTCTCTCAGTTCTGTGATAAACTGTCACTGAAAAATACAAATCCTGAAGCTGGGTAATTTCTTTTTGCAAAGACATCTGGCATTGCTGGGTTTGGCCTGCCTTTCTTGCCCATCCCTAGTTGCTCTTGAGAAGGTGATGGTGAACTGCCTTCTTGAACCTCTGCAGTCCATGTGCTGAAAGTTGACTCAAAAGTCCCTTAGGGAGAGAATTCTGGGATTTCTACTTAGCTATACTGGAGGAACAGGATAATATTTCCAAGTCAGGATGATGAGAGGCTTGGTGGAGAACTTGCAAGTGGTTTGTTCTCATGAATCTGCTACCCAGGTCGTTCTATTTGGAAGCGGTCATGGGCTTGGAAGGTGTTTTATGAATTCCTGCAGTGCACCTTTAAGATAGTGTGTACTGCTGCTACTGAGCATCAATGCTGGAGGGAGTGGATGCTTCTGGGTGCAGTGCCAATCAAGTGTCTGCTTTGTCCTGGAAGGTGTCAAGCTTCCTGAGTGTTTTTGGAGCTGCACTCATCCAGGCAAGTGATACTATTCCATCACACTCTTGACTTGTGCCTTGTAGATGGACAGGCTTTGGGAAATCAGGAAGCGAGTTAAATGCTGTAAGATTCCTCATTTCTGACCTGCTCTTATAGCCACTGTATTTATTTGGTAAGTCCAGTTGAGTTTTTGGTAAACCAAGAATATTTATAGCGGGGGGATTCAATGATGGTAACACCACTGAATGTCAAAGGGCGGTGTTTTTTTTTCATTCACAGAATGTGGATGTCACAGGTTAGGTCAGCATTTTTTTGCCCATCTCTAATTGTGCAGAGGGCAGCTGAGAGTCAACCACATTGCTGTGGGTCTGGAGTTATGTGTAGACTAGACCAGGTAAGGACAGAAGTGTTCCTCCCTGAAGGACATTAGTGAACCAGATGGGCTTTTCCAACAATCAACACCAGCTTCATGGGCATCATTAAACTCTTAATTTCACATTTTTTTAGATATTGAATTCAAACTCCACCATCTGCCATGGTCGAATTTGGATCCCGGTCCGCAGAATGTTACCTGGGTCTCTGGATTAATAGTCTAGCAATATTACTGCTAGGCCATCATCTTCCCTTATCTGGTTAGGTTGTCTCTTATTGGAGATGGTCATTGCCAGACATTTGTGTGGCACAAATGTGAAACTTTTCTTTATTATTTCACAATCCCCCTTGCCCCAAATATATATTCAGTGACATTTTCTCAACTACATGCGATACTGCATTAACCAGTGTACAATTTAATTGCTCAATCTCTTTCAAAATCGTTTTGAGTTCCAAAGTGTGTCACAATGTTCTTCAATCTTTAATTCAATTCTCAAATTATTTATCAAAGACATTTCCTTCAGACCCTCATCAGACTGAGCAAGTCTAACCCTGGCTCCATGCTACACAAAGGCTTTATTGATCTCAGTTTAAACTTCCCTTACAGAGAGGGCAACAGAGAAGGCATCTTAACAAATGCACAGATCTTGTAATAAGGATAATAAACAATATTTTTATATGCAATGTTTTGCTATGGTTTAGAATGTAATGCCTAAAAGTGACAAAGCAGACTGAGCACTAGCTCTCAAAAGGTGATTGGGGATGATTTGAAAAACAACATAATCATAGGTAAATGGGAAAAGGCCAAAGGAGTGAGATAGAATCCATACAGTATGGAAGTAGGCCATTTGGCCCACTGACCCTCCATACCATACAACCCTATCCCTGTAACCCTGCAGTTCCCATAGCTAATCCACCTATCCTCCTCATCCCTGGACACTATGGGCAATTTAGCATGGCCAATCCACCCAGACCGCACATCTTTGGACTGTGGGAGGAAGCTAGAGCACCCAGAGGAAACCCACGCAGACATGGAGGTAACATGTAAACTCCACACAGTCTCCTGAGGGCAGAATTAAACTCAGGTGTACAATGAGCCACTGTGTCACTCCAAGATAATTGAAAGCTTGTTACAGAGATATAGCATAAAAATGATGGGTCAAAATGTTTCCCTTCTGTGCTATACAATTCCATGGATGCTGAAATTAAATGTACTTTTTTTAACATTCAGTTTTAGTTTGAAACATTTTCAGCAATTCAATGGCATCTTCTGTAACACTCAGTATAAATCAGCAAAGAGTTAATGAAATGGATTTGTTTGAGATGCTTATAGTGTCATGTTGACACTGTGGTTTATTGTTCAATTCAGAGGTTAAACTGCAGAGCATGCAATTTTTATGTCCTCATCTTAAGAATATAGTGACTCATGAATATCGTGCCACACTGTTTCCTAATCGTCAAAATCTGTCGAATTGTGGAATGAACAACTTGAAAACGAGAATTGAATTAAATAGTGCAAAACAAATCACTAAGATGTGACATTTGTGTAAATCCTTTTTTTTTGTTTGAGTGCCTTGAGAACTTCAGAAACAACTCATGTTATTTCCGAAACCAAATTAACAAGATTAGGATTTTTCTATTTAATAGCTGATCCACACAGAATTCCTCAGGAATGTGTTTCACGAAAAGGCAGGGATTTGTAGGAAAAATCGGCAGAAATGAGGCAGATTCATCACTTGAATTGTCCAAGAAGCAGTGCCTATGTGAATTGGACTATATATGATAACCAAATTGCATACCAATACAGAGTAAAGGAAGGTAGAAAGAAGGATTGGAATAATAGAGAACATGTGTATTTTTCATGACCTTAAAATAACCCAAAACCAATGATGTACTTAGCTATTGTTTTGAGGTGAAAACTGTTATCCACATCACAACTTCAAAAAAATAATGATTTGTATTGGTATTTATTGGCCATGGCACAGTGAATACTCCCTTGACCTTTTCCACGCAATACCATGCATCCAACTGAGGGTTAATCACGTGAGAGGTGATATGTCACTCATTATTGCCCTAAACTTGCGCTCAGGTTTCTAGAATGGCAAACCCAAATTTCTCAGAAACAAGCACAGAAAATGCTGCAAAAACCGAGCACGTCTGACAGCAGCTGAGAGAGTTAACATTGAGTTATTTCCAGTTCTCGTCACCTTCGGATTCCTTCCTGCAGCACAGGATGCAAATAACCTCACCTTGACCTTGAGTGAATGGATCCCCAAGAATGGCAGTGACCCACCTGCTTGAGTGACTTAGCCTGGGATGATGAGCCGACATACACCAGATCGCTATCTATACCACCCCACCACTGAGTTCCTGCAGATACCTGGACGCTTTGCACTGGACCTATGAGGCTGACCAGGGTCCACATCCTGAAGTATGGTTAGCTGACCCTGATTAGCTGACTGACTGTGCCCAAGCCCTTGGATTATCATTGACCTACTATACTGGATCCCCTGCCTGAAGCGGGGTCTCTCTGGCATTAGGAGAGTCAGAGTTATACAGCACGGAAACAGACCCTTTGGTCCAAATCACCTGTGACAAACAGATATCTTAATCTGACCTAGTCCCATTTGCCAGCACTTGGTCCATATACCTCTAAACCCTTCCTATTCATCCAGATGCTTCTAAAATGTTGTAATTGTATCAACCTTCACCAATTCCTCTAGCAGCTCATTCCAAACACACACCAACCCCCGCATGAAAAAGTTGCCCCTTAGGTTCCTTTTAAATCTTTCCCCTCTCACTTTAAAACCCATGTCCTGCAGTTTTGGGCGTCCCCCACACTGGAAAAAGGACCTTGTCTATTTACCTTATCCATACCGGTCATGATTTTATAAACCTCTATAAGGTCACCCTTCAGCCTCTGATGCTCCAGGGGAAATAGCCCCAGCTTATTCAGTCTTCCCCTGTAGCTCAAACCCTCCAACGCCGGCAACATACTAGTAAATCTTTCCTGAACCCTTTTAAGTTTCATAACATCTTTCCCATAGCAGGGAGACCAGAATTGAACATAGCATTCTAAAAGTGGCCTCAGCAATCTAAGATTTTGAGACAGCATTTTTCTCCTTACTGCAGGGCAAGATAAGAACGGATTATGTAGAGGCTTTCAAAACCATGATGAGTTTTGAAAGAGCAAATCAGATAAAACCATTTCCAGTAGCAATAGAGTTGGTGCTCACAGAGCAGAGATTCGAAGTAATGCAGTGGGAGGTACTTACAGTGAAGTGTTTTGATCGTGAATGCTTGAAAGGCCTGGTAGAAGTTGGTTCAATAATGAGCTTCCAAATGAAAATAACTTGACACTTGAAGCAAGACAATTTACATAGTCATCAATAAAGAGATGGCTGGACAGCTGTATGAAAGAGGCATGGGAATAATGGACCAATGGGCTTCTTTAGGATGTGACATTATTCGATAACATGACTTGTGGCACACCTACCTTATCCCACACCACCACCATCTCCAAGCTCCCACCCCACCTCACCTCCATCCTCTACTCCATCTCCATCACCAAAATTGAAGGCATTTTACTATCAAAAGGTGTAATGCAGCTGTCTCAGTCCAAGTTCAATATGTCGCTCTCTTGACTGTACATCAGAAGGCTGTGAAACAAGCAGAGCTGAAAATGTGTTGCTGGAAAAGTGCAGCAGGTCAGGCAGCATCCAGGGAACAGGAGAATCGACGTTTCGGGCATAAGCCCTTCTTCAGGAATTCCTGAAGAAGGGCTTATGCCCGAAACGTCGATTCTCCTGTTCCCTGGATGCTGCCTGACCTGCTGCGCTTTTCCAGCAACACATTTTCAGCTCTGATCTCCAGCATCTGCAGACCTCACTTTCTCCTGTGAAACAAGCAGTCCCATTTCAGATGCTTGCATGACGAAGTCTAGCTAGCAGTTCGGTACAATAATGAATGGCTTCTCTGCTGTTGGAGGTGATTATTTTCCAGATGAAATCGTAAATGCAGACTCCATCGGCCATCTTGGATGTGTATTAAAGATGCCATGGCTTTGTTTGGTGGTAGAGTTGAGTGGCAGAATTCATTCACTCCTTTATAGTTTGACCAACTTCACTAAAATAGAATATCTGTTGACAGATTTGCTGCTTGTCGGAACAAATTGTGCTTTGCTCCCTCAGTTACTATCGTCACTACATACCAAAGTATTGAATTAACTGTGATGTAATGAAAGTTATGAAGTTACCAAGTTCTGTAGTTATGAAGATGTTATGTAAATGCAAGTTGGGCGACCAGCATTCTGGCAGGCAGGTTTGCCACTGCAACACAGGTGCATTTAAACCAAGTAATGGGGGGAGGGGACAAACTGGAAATTTGAGAAGGAAGTTAAAGGGAAAGTGAGAATAAGAGAAGTTAAGAAAGACAACAGAATCAATGGAGCAGAAAAGTAAAGAAGGGATTGATAGGAAGGGTGAGGGGAGTAACAAATTAAGAATATTATATATGAATGCACAAAGCATAAGAAATAAGGTGATGAGCTTGAGGCTTAGTTGGAAATTGGCACGTACCATGTTGTGGGATAACTGAGACATGGCTTCAAGTGGACAGGGCCTGGGAAATGAATATTTAAGGCTATATGTGCTATCGAAAGGACAGACTGACGGGCAGAGGGGATAGAGTGGCCTTGCTGGTGGGGAATGATATTCAGTCCCTTGCGAGGGGGAACATAGAATCAGGAGATGTAGAGTCAGTATGGATAGGGCTGAGAAATTCTAAGGGTAGAAAGACCCTAATGGGAGTTACCTACAAGCCCCCAAACAGTATTCTGGATGTAGGGTGTAAGTTGAATAAGGAGCTGAAATTGGCCTGTCGCAAAGATATTACTACAGTTGTTATGGGGGATTTCAACAGGCAGGTAGACTGGGAGAATCAGGATGGTATTGGACCCCAAGAAAGGGAGTTTGTGGAGTGCCTCCGAGATGGATTCTTAGAACAGCTGGTGCTGGAGCCTACCAGGGAGAAGGCAATTCTGGATCTGGTATTGTGCAACGAACCGGATTTGATCAGGGACCTTGAAGTAAAGGAGCCATTAGGAGGTAGAGACCATGATAAGTTTTAATCTGCAATTTGAGAGGGAGAAGGGAGAAACGGGAATGTCAGTATTGCAGTTGAACAAATGGAACTATGGAGCTATGAGGGAGGAGCTGGCCAAAGTTCAATGGTTCAATACCTTAGCAGGGATGGCAGTGGAACAACAATGGCAGGTATTTCTGGATATAATGTAGGAGGTCCAACAGGTTTAATTGGAAGCACTAGCTCCTCACACAGACTTAGACCACTTTAAACTCACACATACACATATATACTCTCTTTCACAGACACTCACAACCCCCACCCCAGACACACACACACACGCACCCTCTCAGACTTAGATCCCTTTATGCTCACACACATATACACACTTTCTCACAGACACACACAACCCCCTGCCCCAAACATACACACACACACACCACACACACACGCACACACAAAATACAAAAACGTACATGCACATATACATTTGTGAATTTGTACTTGCAGACTTACATTTTACTTTGTTCAAAAACTATATGAATCCATGTTGGACTCTGTTAACTCATTTTTTAGATTAGAATCAGTCTAAATATTATGGCACAGACAACAGAATACAGGGGGCTAACACCTTCAACATCTTAACATCTTATCTGGACTGACACCAATTGTTACAGAGTAAAGATTAGAGTGGTGCTGGAAAAGCACAGCAGGTCAGGCAGCATCCGAGGAGCAGGAAAATCGACATTTCAACCAAAAGTTCATCAGGAATTCACCAATCATTACAGTTAACCTGAGAATGAAAAAAAAGTTTTGTGATTTACATATGAAAGAAGTAAAACCAACATGGTCATTCTAACAGATGAGAGATTTAACAAACAATCATGGTATTTTTCAATGTATAATTTCAGTTACATCACACTGTAAACTTTTGCCATAAATTCTATGTTTTACAATTGTGTACTCCATAACCACCTAATGAAGGAGCAGCGCTCTGAAAGCTAGTGCTTCCAAATTAAACCTGTTGGACTATAACCTGGTGTTGTGTGATCTTTAACTTTGTACACCCCTGTCCAACATCGCCATCTCCAAATCATGAAATTCTGAAAGAAGATAAAGGATACTCAGTTTTCAAGGTTTTTTTTATCCACCTCAATCATGTTTTCTTTTTCTCACTGTGATATTGCTTCCCATTCTGAGCAAGCCCTATTTGTTTACTGACATATTCATTAATCACTAAATTTCTCAGGGTATCTTAACTTGGTTAGAAATCAGGAATCAAAAAGTGTGGTGCTGGAAAACCACAGCTAGTCAGGCAGCATCCGAGGAGCAGGAGAGTCAACGTTTCGAACATAAATTCTTCATCAGGAATGATGAAGAGCTTGCGAAGATGAAGAGCTCATAACGTTGACTCTTCTGCTCTTCAGATGCTGCCTGGCCGGCTGTGCTTTTCCAGCACCACACCTTTTGACTCTGATCTCCAGCATCTGCAATGCTCACTTTCTCTTAAAAATCAGGAATGGCAATAACTGGTAGCCTCACCCTGACAATAAACCAACAAGCAGAGCTCTCTCCTATTTGGGTGATATCCAATTGCACTGCGGTTATAGGCTTGAAACATGACAATGTAATGGGAACAACATGAACACAAGATATTTGCACTGTGCTCACCACCAACTTGTGTTATGAAAAATTGATCTGTCCTTCCATGCACTGTTGCAAATAAAATTCCTGACATTCTAAATTTCTGTGATTTTGAAGTATTATTGGTCATTTAAACTCTTATAGTACTTAATCAATGACTCACCCAACCTTGATATCCTTGGGCTCAACAGACTTCCTCTTCACAATCAGTTAATACTCGGTCAGAACTACACTTTGTTGATGTGATATTACAGAAAAAGAAAGTAATGATCATTTCTTTCCAAAGCAACAAGGATGGATTGCTAAACTTTATTCCTTGATGACTTAATGAAATACGAGGTATTTCAGAAATACACCTCAGTGACTAATTTGTACAATGACATTGTTTTCAATATAATAGTATTGACTTGCAACATTTGTCCAGGAATGCAACATGTCAATACTTCATTAAGAGGTTGTTATGATGCCAGTGGAGAACACAACTGTTTTGTATTCAAATCTGAAAACCCAAGCATTTACTACAGGAATAAAACCACAAAGTTCACAATTTAAATTAAAAATACATTACTGTACAAAGATCAAAAGAGATGAATGCTACCAACTACACTATATTTTAAATCAATAAATTTTATTGAATGTAGGATGGGCACAGTTACTCATACTCTGAAGCAAACTCCTTAAATCAGCTTTCCTTCTATGTGAAGTTGGAATACATGTCCGGATAATGCAACAAGATACTTACCAGAAATTAGAAAGTTAAGCACTTGGTCTAAGAACCATTAATGATATTTCATTGAGTATTGTGATTTCTTATATTTTCCAAGTTCTTCCAGTAAGGTTATTCCTTCAAAAATCTCAAAATATTAAGTAAAAACTGAAAGAACTTCAGATACTATAAATCAGAAACAAAAACAGAAATAGCTGGGAAAACTCAGAAGGTCTGGCAGCAGCTGTGAAGAGAAATCAGAGTTAATATTTCAGATCCCTTGTTAGGCCGCATTTGTAGTATTGTGTGCAGTTTTGGTCACCATACTACCAGAAGGACGTGGAAGCTTTGGAGAGACTACAGAGAAGTTCACCAGGATGTTTCATGGTCTCAAAGGCATTAGCTATGAGGAAAGGTTAAAAAAAAAGACCAGGATTGTTTTCAATGGAAAGATGGTGCCTAAGAGGAGACCTGGTAGAGGCCTATACAATTATGAGAGGCATAGATAGGGTGGATAGTGTGAGGCTTTTTCCCAGGGTTGAAATTTCAATTTCAAGGGGCTGTATGTTCACGATGAGAGGGGGAAAGTTTAAGGGAGATGTGCGAGAGAAGTTTTTTCACACAGAGGGTGGTAGGACACTGGAATGCACTGCCAGAAGAGGCGGTGGAAGCAGGCACATTGGTGACATTTAAGAGGCATCTGGATGGCTACATAAATAGGGAGGGAATAGAGGGATACAGGGTAAGAGGTTTGCTTTTTAGTTTATTTAGGACATGATGACTGGCACAGACTTGGAGGGTCGAAGGGCCTGTTCCTGTGCAGTACTTCCCTTTGGTTCTTTTTTATTTTTGAGTCAAGTGACCTTTCCTCAAGATATTCCATAGTTTCAGACTGCCAGTTCATCACATTTTATCATTAATATCCCATTGGACCATTTCAATTATTTACTTCCCGAGAAACCTTGTTCCACAATCAATCTACACAAGTGCATCTTCCAGAGAAAACAAGTTCTTAACGGGATGACAACACCAATCCAAGAGATGGTTATTTTCCTCTAAAAGTACATGGGTGATTACCCTGTCAATGATACAATATCTGTAATTCCCCTCACTCTCTCACCCTGATTCCATTATTTGATGTTTATTGGTTGTGCATGATAAAAAAGAACTTCTCTTCATCATTCTGCCTAGTATTTTAATTGTGTTCAGTTTTGTAAAGCTATGCTTCTCAAGAACGTGATTCAATTAAAAAAAGAAAGTAAATAAATCAGCTGTTGAGAATCGAGAAAAACACACACTCGATATTTCTTTAAACAGTGAATGAGTTTTACAAGCTGGCTGGGGGTGGTCTAATGAAAACTGCAACCTGAAATGGGCCTGCCAACATACAGCTTGCACTTAATGAACAATATTATAAACCAACTCACTCATTGCATGACCACATTTTTAGCTTTGGTAGTTGCAATTTGATTTCATCTAATCATCATGATGCAAACATTTTTCCCAGGAATGCTGAATTATGCATAGTATCAATGAGAATACAGCTTTTCTATGATCGAACCGGTGATTGACAATAGGCAGCAAGGTTCACACAGAGATATTCACCTTACATCCCATAATAATCCACAAGCAATGAAAGTAAATCACTTAATGATGGCTGATAATTGTGTAAGGTAAACTTTCTGTGGATCCCACCCCTCCGTACAATGCTGTAGTGAAGAAGGTCCAAGTCAGTTACTGAATCAGGACAGAGAAGGTTGCATTGGACCAGAAATTAGGTGATTATAAGAAATAGTTCATAAAACTGCAAGAGCATAAGTTATGGGAGCAGACTTCAGCCATTCAGCCCATTGAGTATGCTCTATCATTCAATCATTGCTGATATGTTTCTCAACTCCAATCACCCACTTTCTTCCTGTAACCCGTGATCCCTTGACTAATCAAGAACCTATCTATATCTGTCTGAAATACATTTAATTACGTAGATGTCACAGCCCTCTGCAGCAATGAGTTCCACAGATTCCCCCCCCCCCCCCACCTCCTCCCCTGCTGAAGAAATTCCTCATCATCTCAGTTCTAAAGGGTCGTTCCTTCACTCTGAGGCTGTGCCCTTTGGTCCGGGTCTCCGGATGATTCCTGAAGAAGGGCTTATGCCTGTCGATTCTCCTGCTCCTTGGATGCTGCCTGACCTGCTGTGCTTTTCCAGTAACACATTTTTCAGCCCGGGTCTCTCCTACTTGTGGAACCATCTTCTCCATGTCCATTCATTCCAGGCCTCTCAGTGTTCTGTAAGGTTCACTGAAATCCCCCTCATCCTGTTAAACTCCATTGACTACAGACTCAGAGTGCAGAATTGTTCATCAAATGACATGCCCTTTACCCCTGGAATCATTCTTATAAACCTCCTCTGGACCCCCTCCAACACTAACACATCCTTCCTTTGAAATGGGGCCCAAAACTGCTCACAATATTCCAAATGCGCTCTGACCAGAGCTTTATACAGCCTCAGCAGTACATCCCTGCTCTTTTACACTGGTCCTTTTGAACTGAAGGCTAACATTGCATTTGTCTTAGAACTGCCAACTGAACCTACATGTTAACTTTGAGATAATTCTGAGCTAAGACTCCCAAATCCCTTTGTGCTTCAGATTCCAGACGCCTTTTGCCATTTTGAAAATAATCTTCGCTTCTATTCTTCCTGCTGATGTTCATAACCTCACACTTTCCAGCATTGTATTCCATCTGTCACTTCTTTGCCCACTCTTCTTACCTGGCCTGACCAGGTCCTTCTGCAGTGTACCTGCTTCTTTAGGAAGCATTAATAGGACATATTTCCCATTAAACCTCCTCTGGCATTCAATATCTTTCCTCAATTTCAACTTGACTCACTTTATCCCAAATGTTACATTGGCCATTTTGGATTGAGTTGAGGTGAAATCTTTTCACCCAGACAGTGGGGAGCCTGTGGAGTTCTCTGCCACAGAAAGTGGTTGAAGCTGAAACATTGAATGCTTTCAAGAAGGAGATAGATATAGTTCTTGGGGGACTAAAGGAATCAAAGAGTTTGGTGAGATAGTGGGAATAGGGTTCTGAGTTGGATGATCAGCTATGATCATATTGAATGGTGGAGCAGGTCTGAAGTACTTTCAATACCCTTTAATTCACTTGGATTTACAAAATTGATCAATCGCAGTATTGAATGCAAACATTGCTAGCACAACCAGAGCTCTCTGATTTACAGAATGATTCAGAAGCTGTTGAATGGACATTTGTCCTTATCCCAGTCCTAACTAGTCTTACTCTGCATCACTCACTCTCCCACCCCTCCCCCTTACAGACACTTAGCAGAAGAAACTTTCTCTCTGCACCTACGCTATCTCATCCCCTGACAACTCTATATCTTTTAATGAGATCATCTCTCATTTTCCGAAATTTCAGAGAGTATACTGCATAGGTAATGAGATGAAGTCCCTCCATACCAAATTGTGAAATTGAATTTGAGTAATCTGATCATTTGTGGTCTGTCAGAAATGACAATGAGAGCTATTTCTAGCAAAAAAGTCAATGGATTGCAAATGCCTTCCAGAAAGCAGGACCAACGATACCTTCCTACCGTAGCCTACATGTGTTTCCAGTCTCACCTTGCAATAACAACTCGCATTTATGTAGTGCCTTCACTTTAAAAAGTGTTTCAAGGTTTTTCGCTGGAGCTTATCAATTGTACTCTAACACAATTCACAAAAGAAAATATTCAGACAGGCAACCGAGACCTTTGTAGAAGAGCAGGTTTTGAGGGGCATTTTAAAGGAGGATAGAAAAGGAGAGATGGAAGAACTTAGCAATGAAATTTTAAAGCTTTTAGCCCAAACACCTGAAAACATGGTCTCCAAAGATGAAGCAATTCAAATTGGAGACCACAGAATTAGATAGGATCACATGCTCAATGCATTCATAAGACAAAATATCATTTAATTGGAGACAGTAAACTAAGGTGATTCCTGGTATGAAGGGATTGTCTTCTGAACAAATACTGAACAGGCTGGGACTCTATTCATTGAAAATTAGAGTTTGGGAGAAGATTTGTAGCTCGGGTGCTCGTTGTTGTGGTTCTGTTCGCCGAGCTGGGAATTTGTCTTGCAAATGTTTTGTCCCCTGTCTAGGTGACATCTTGAGTGCTTGGGAGTCTCCTGTGAAGTGCTTCTGTGGTGTTTCCTCTGGCATTTATAGTGGCCTGTCTCTGCCGCTTCCGGTTGTCAGTTCCAGCTGTCCGCTGTAGTGGCCGGTATATTGGGTCCAGGTCGATGTGTTTGTTGATAGAGTCTGTGGATGAGTGCCATGCCTCTAGGAATTCCCTGGCTGTTCTCTGTTTGGCTTGCCCTATAATGGTAGTGTTGTCCCAGTTGAATTCATGTTGCTTGTCATCTGCGTGTGTGGCTACTAAGGATAGCTGGTCGTGTCGTTTCATGGCTAGTTGGTGTTCATGGATACGGATCGTTAGCTGTCTTCTGTTGTCAACGGGACGAGGACATGCCGCAACCCAAAGGACTAGCCACACTACCATACATCAGGAGCATTTCCGAACTGACAGCCAGACTACTGCGACCACTAGGACTCATAACAGCACACAAACCAACAGCCACTCTCAGACAACAACTCACCAGAACGAAGGACCCGATACCCAACATGAGCAAAACCAATGTAGTGTACAAAATCCCATGCAAGGACTGCACAAAACACTACATAGACAAACAGGAAGACAGCTAACGATCCATATCCATGAACACCAACTAGCCACAAAACGACACGACCAGCTATCCTTAGTAGCCACACACGCAGATGACAAGCAACATGAATTTGACTGGGACAACACTACCATTATAGGGCAAGCCAAACAGAGAACAGCCAGGGAATTCCTAGAGGCATGGCATTCATCCACAAACTCCATCAAGAAACACATCGACCTGGACCCAATATACCGGCCACTACAGCGGACAGCTGGAACTGACCACCGGAAGCGGCAGAGACAGGCCACTATAAATGCCGGAGGAAACATCACAGAAGCGCTTCACAGGAGGCTCCCAATCACTGAGGATGTCACCTAGACAGGGGACGAAATGTTTGCAAGACAAATTCCCAGCTCGGCGAACAGAACCACAACATTGAAAGTTAGAAGAATAAGAGGTGACCTGATTTAAACATATGATTCTGAAGGGATTTGATAAATACTGAGAGGATGTTTCCCCTCATGGGAGAGTCTAAGATCAGACAGTATAGTCTCAGAATAAAGGGCCACTGATTTAAGATTGAGATAAGGAGGAATTTCTTCTCTCAGAGGGTTGCAAGTCTTTGGAACTATAGAAACAGCCATGGAGCCCAATGCATCCATGCTGGTGTTTCTGATACAATTAAGTATCTTCCCATCTTTCATTGTCTCGATCAAACATTGTAACCCTAAACATTTTCTCCCCATATACTTGTTTAGTATCCTGTTAATGCATCTGCTCTAATCATTTTACTGAGATCCTGAGATGATCAATTCCTCATTCTCTCCAGTTTTAGGGTGAAGATACTTCTGAAATCTTCATTCGACTTCTCAAGGCTTATAGCCTGTCGTTTTGCTCTTCCCCAGGAAACATGGTCTCCATGTCCACTTTTTCTTGAAAAGCAAATCATTTTTAAAGACTTCCATTTGGTCATTCCTTCACCTTTCATCAGAGGAAACAGAGGTCAGAATTGGACGACTGTAGGACTGCAGGAGGTTGCAAAGAATCTGAGGCAGGAGAATGTGGAGAGGTTTCAAAGCAAGGATGAGGAATTTGTTGCTTGACTTCTCATCTTCACTGAACCTGCGAAGACAATTCCTACCTGAAGTAGATGGGGCACCTTTGTATTCTTAAGGCAATCAGGCATGACCAATAAACATTGTTTTGCAAGTATCAGCCAAAAGCCTGTACCAAATGAAAAACGGATCAGTTTTTTGTTCCTAAACCAGGCACCAGCTTGTTTCTTGTAACTAGACATATTTTACATGGAATTCCAGTAAACAAAGTGTTATTGATCTGAAGAAGCATCAATTGACACAAAATGTTAACTGTTTTCTCTCCAGAGATGCTGCCAGACCTGCTGAGTTTCTCCAGCAATTTCTGTTTTTGTTTCTGATTCCCAGCATCCGCAGATCTTTAGTTTTTTGGTTAATTGCGTGAGTTAGATAAGACCTTTTTGAGATAAGCATCATTGTTCAGACATATTTCAGCTTTTAGACAACCAAATGCAAAATCAACTGCAAAATGAAATTTGACAGTGCATATGTTCCATTATTTTAGCTATCTAATGCTCTTTTGATTAAATGTCATGAAGTGCTGGCTTTAAATTATGCGGATTTTATTGAATTATATGTGAAAAGGCTAACTTTTCTATTGACTTACTAATTTAATCTTTAACTTGAAGCTGAGATGATTTAACAATTATGTTTTGCTCAAGAAATGAGTCTTGTGCTCTAAATCTTAGACCATTGATCTTTTTTCCCTCCGGTTTAACTTTAAGATACAGTCTGAAGCGCAGTTAATTTTAATAAGGCTGACACTTTTTGATAGCTGGGATCAATAAGTACATCTGATTTCTAAAATCTAATTACCATTTTAAAAATGAGCAATTTAAATAACCATCTCATTGTCAAAGAGTGAGTTATAAGCGAAGAAGACAGTTCCAGTAAATTTTGAAAAAAAAACTCATGAACATACTTCACAACATATGCATAGGCAATCCAACCTCACGGAAAGAAGGAATGTTAGCATCCTCATTTTTTTTGTTGATTATTAATATTCAAGCTTGAAAACATCACTGGGTAAGTGAACCAGAACTCACACAGGCCTATCTGATGCACATATCATCAAAAGATGTGTACAGACACTAGAGAAGGAGGAAAAAAACGATTTACAAGAATGTTATTGGATATAGAACATAGAACATAGAAAAGTACAGCACAGAACAGGCCCTTTGGCTCACAATGTTGTGCTGAGATTTAATCCTAATGTAAAATATAGTAACTTAACCTACACACCCCTCAGCTCACTGCTATCCATGTGCATGTCCAGCAGTCGCTTAAATGTCCCGAATGACTTCGCTTCCACCACCACCGCTGGCAACGCATTCCATGCATTCACAACTATCTGCGTAAAGAACTTACCTTGGCTATCTCCTTTATACCTTCCTCATAATATCTTCAAACTATGACTTCTCATACTAGTTAATCCTGCCCTGGGGAAAAGTCTCTGGCTATTGACTCTATCTATTCCTCTCATTATTTTGTACACCTCGATCAGGTCTCCTCTCTTCCTACTTCTCTCCAGAGAGAAAAGTCCGAGCTTATTTAACCTTTTTTCATAAGGCATGCCCTCCAGTCCAGGCAGCATCCTGGTAAGCCTTCTTTGCACTCTCTCCAAAGCCTCTGTATCTTTCCTATAGTAGGGAGACCAGAACTGGACACAATATTCCAAGTGTGGTCTCACCAGGGACTTGTAGAGCTGCAGCAAAACCTCGCGGCTCTTAAACTTGATCCCCCTGTTAATGAAAGCCAAAACACCATATGCCTTCTGAACAACCCTATCCACTTGGGTGGCAACTTTGAGGGATCTATGTACTTGCACACCCAGATCCCTCTGTTCCTCCACACTGCCAAAAATCTGTCTTTAATCCTATATTCAGCATTCAAGTTCGACCTTCCAAAATGCATCACTTCGCATTTATCCAGGTTGAACTCCATCTGCCATTTCTCAGCCCAACTCTGCATCCTGTCTATGTCACGCTGCAGCCTGCAGTAGCCCTCTATACTATATGAGAGATGTATTTTTTGATGCATAAGTTAATGATTCTGAAACGGATGGGTTTATGTTAAATTGGATCCACTCATTCCACCAGTGTTACACAGTCTTTGGAATTGATGTAAACATGTAACCAGTCAGCTCTATTCTAGCTTTCAGAAGGCCCTTGTAATTGCACCTGAGCAATGTAGTTGCATTTTTTGCTGTCATGTAACAAACCTTGTTATCTGAGGACTTTACCATTTCTGTAGATTCTCTACAGTGGTGTATCCTGTACCACTGATCATTAAGTAGGCCCAAGTCAAAGGAAAGGAGGATTGGAGGCAGTGAACTACGTCAAACAACCCCCAGTCAGCAGCACACACTGTCTGAGGTATCAAATGCAGCAAGCTATGAGGAGTGGTCATCTTTGATTTGATTTAGTATTATCACATTTTCCGGGGCACAGTGAAGAATTTTGTTTTGTGTGCAATACAGGCAAATCATATCATGCAAAGTGCATTATGGTAATAGAACAGAGCAAGGAATACAATGTTATAGCTGCAGAGAAGGTGCACAAAGAGCGACATCAACGTTAAATTTTAAATTTGAAAAATCCATTCAGAAGTCTAATAACAGTGGGGAAAATGCTGTTCTTGAATCTGTTGGTCTGTGTGCTGAAGCTTTTGTATCTTCTGTCTGACAGAAGTGGTTGAAAGAGATTATAACCCGGGTGGGAGGGGTCTTTGATGATGTTGGCTTCCAGCCCAAGGCAACAAGAAGTATAGATGGAGTCAATGGATGGAAGGTTGGCTTGTGTGATGGACTGGGCTGTGTTCGTTACTTTCTGTAGATTCTTACGGTCCTGGACAGAGCAGTTGTCAATGACCTAGCAAGAGGACAATTAATCTAGAAGACCTAGAAGAAAATTTTTAAAAGTTGAAGAAATCTGATTAATACCTTGAAGACCACTTTTCCTTTCAGGAATCACAATCAACCAGTCAGCAGCTGAAACATTAAAATGAAGGAAAGAGCTGTGGATGCTGAAGATCTGAAACAAAAACAGAAACTGCACCTCTGTGTTTCCCATGGCTAATCCACTTAGCCTGCATGTCCCTGGACAATTTGGCACAGCCAATCCACCTAAGCTGCACATCTTTGGACTAAGGGAGAAAATTGGGGCACGCGCAGAAAATCCACGCAGACACTGGGAGAATGTCCAAACTCCACCCACAGGACCTGAGGCTGGAATCAAACCCAGGTCCCTGGTGCTGTGAGGGAGCGGTGTTACCTGCTGAGCAACCGTGCTGCTCTATAGGGAGAAAAAAAGAAGTTAATATTTTGAGTCCAATGATCCTTCTTCAGAAACATGAGAGAGAGAAAGAGAGAAAGAGACAGACAGTAGTAGCTATGGAAACAGAAAAAAAAAAGGCAAAACTTTACTCAGAAGCTGGTAAGAAGTCCTAAGGCAGGAGTGTAGCTGGCAAAAAAAGAGAAAAGCCAGCAGTATTTAGAAAATAGAGAGCTTTTAATCAGAGAGCTTCTATGAAGAGCAATTGAAAGCTCTAGGAGATAAAAGAAGAGATCCTTCAGAAAACAAATTAAATATAGGTCATTCTGTTATAATGCATGGTTCATCAATGTGAATTTGCTGTAATGCAAACGACAAATAAGGAATGCTGTAGTGGGTGGCACGGTGGCACAGTGGTTAGCACTGCTGCCTCACAGCGCCAGAGACCCGGGTTCAATTCCTGCCTCAGGCGACTGACTGCGTGGAGTTTGCACGTTCTCCCCGTGTCCGGGTGCTCCGGTTTCCTCCCACAGTCCAAAGATGTGCAGGTCAGGTGAATTAGCCATGCTAAATTGCCCATAGTGTTAGGTAAGAGGTAAATGTAGGGGTATGGGTGGGTTGCGCTTTGGCGGGTCGGTGTGGACTTGTTTGGCCGAAGGGCCTGTTTCCACACTGTAATGTAATGTAACCTAATCTAAAGCACAAACTTTTAAAATGTGTGTTGGCTATAGCATGATTTCATCATTAACACTTTAAAAGTTATTTGTATTGCATGATTCTTGTATAGCGTGGGGTCGCAAGGAACGCAACTCTTGTACCTTAGAAGAAAAGACTATACCATGAAGAAACATGCAAAAGAAAGAAGCAAGGGAATGCAAGGGAGCGGTGAAGAGAGTTTTCATCTCTTCCAGTAAGTATCATGTATCATTGAGGTTAGACTTCATGAGACACAGTTGTAAGGAACAGAAAATAAATTTAAACCAATATTATAGAATTGGGAATGACTCGGAATTTATTTAAGTCATAAACTGGAATAAATTTAAAGGAATCTCTTGAAAATGTCTTGTAGAAGGAGGAAAGTTGGGAGGAAACATTTCAAATAATTAAATAGGACTTGGTCTCAGGAAGTAAGCTACAATGAAATGGGGTGAAAAAAGTTTTATAAAAGGTGCAGTCAGAGTACTTTACTTTTAGAAATTGTATAAAATACAGTGTTTGATGCATTAGACAGTGAAAGGTGGGAAAATGCCCATTCTGCCTGGGAAAATATTTGAAAACCCCAGCTTGGCTACAGAAAGCAAGAAAACCAGAGTAGAAATGAATACCCTTAATTCTGATCATTACAAAAGATGCAGAGACAGAAACCATGAAAGGTGTAAAAAGATTAACTGTAACTGAACAGAAGGTGGGAAACACTAAATGTAACAGATAACCACTATTTTGATCATTAAAAGGTGGGTAAAGATAGTAAGGAGAACAGAGATTAGAAAAAAAGAGATTACAAAGTATTAGAGAAAAAAATTTCCCAAAATCTTAAAAGCAGTCACATAAGACAGAATCACGTAATTCGATACGGTCATGTAGTACTACATAGTTAAACAGACAGTAAATAAATAAAACACTGCACAGAGTCTTAGGAACTCTACAGTGATTCAATTTGAAGCTATCTTTGTGCAAAACAGAATACAAGTTTAAAGAACAGGAGATTTAAAAGAACACTCCAACAGTACAACTTTATAACAGCTTTACACTAATAAGATTAACCAGCGCATTGAAAAGAAATGGTCAAAGATACAATATTTCTTAGCAGATTAAAAGTCAGAGATGGTTATACAGAACACAAGGTTGGACTTCATTGAGGTGGCAGCTCTTAAGATTGCCTCAAAACCAAACTCTTAATTTGCAGAGATCAATCAAAGTTACCGAGCTGCAGAAAAGGTTACACAAAGAAAATAACTTAATATGGTGCAGTAACCTACTTTAGAAAGGATAATTGAGTCAGTTGTAGGAGAAATTAGTGATCCCAATCATCTGGGATTTGCAGGAATTGCCATATCAATGGAAATTCTACTGAAATAAAGAGTGACACTATTGCTGAGGTCATAATCCTATCGGAACAACTGCTGTGGCTGAAACAGCAGAAGATATAGGCTGCAAAGGAGGGACTCAGTGGAATATCTGCCAAGAACATTGGGAAGCTACAGATTGCAGCTCAAGGAAACACATGTAAGAGAATTGAAAATGTGGATTATTGTTTACAATCAACCAGCTTCACCTTTGAGCATGTTTCCATGTCATGACTTCAACTCCCTCAGAAGTAAAAGGGCATCAACTACCTCCAGAGAACAACTAGTTGAGAATCCAAAAACAAGAAGGAAAGAATCTATTGAGATTTCCCACGATGGCACAAAATAAATGTCTCGTATGGCCGAGCAGAAACAATGGGCAACACATCGTGGAGGCCAGACCAAACCTGATAAGCATAGAAGCATCACATCTAGGAGAAGGAGTAAATCATTCAGCCCTTTGAGTTTGCTCCACCATTCAATATGATTATGTCTGATTCTCAATAATAATGCTATTTTCCTGCTTTCTCCGCAACAACCTGGGATGCCTTCAAACAAGTGTAAAAGGTCAAGAACAAAAAAGTAGGCAAAACTATGCTACAATCCACCAGCATTGTGTTGAATTGCAGCCATAGCAAATGTCCAATGTGTCCCTGAGTGGACTTAATGTAAAAGCAAACAATAGTAGACAATATACTGTTCTATGATAAAACCATATAGTTATTCCAGCTTCACTTTGGGAAGTTGTATTAGAAAGGATGCAATGGGGGCATTATATTTGTAGGAAAAATAAGTGATCCCAATAAGATGGGATGCAGAGAAATTGCAAGAACAATCCAATTGAGTTAAAGATTAATAGCATCGCTAAATTCCGAGTGTCTCTGTTGTATTCTTTCCAATGATTCTTCCTCAAAGGAAGCTGAAAATTCCAAGTGTACATCAAAGCTCCATCATTGTTTTGGTGCCCAGAGATCTCAAAAGAGATTGAAGATCTCATGAATCATTGTAAAATCTGCAATTATGCAGGGCTATCGGAACTGGAAAGAACTCCTGTCATCACAAAACAGAAACTAAAACTCAGCAGAGATTTTGCGAAGAAGCAAATACTGAGAACAGGGATAAAGGGTCCATACAACCTATCTGACACTCCTTCAGGAAGCGTTCACCGATCAACATCAGGAAACAGACCAGTCAACAGCAGTGACAGAAAAAATACTGAGTGAGCAATAACCTATACCATCATAAGAAACAGGAACAAGTGTCGGCTATTTGGCCCCTCGAGTTGCTCCACAAACCAATAGGATCATAGCTGATCTGACATTCCACACATCAACTTTCCTGTCCTTTTCCCCATAATCCTTGATTCCCTGACTGATCAATAACCTATCTATCGTAGCCTTAAATATACACAAGGACTCTGCCCCCACAGCTGTCTGTGGCAAGGAGATCCAAAGATTCACAACCCTCTGAGAGAAGGAATTCCTCCTTAAATTGGTGCTCTTGTATTCTGAGAATATGCCTCTGGTCCTAGACTCCCCCCTTTTCACCAAATCACCCTTTGTTAACATTTGGAGAGTCTTTGACACTGATCCAGCTCCCTCAGAGGCAGCTTTCACAGTGAACAGAACACCTGTCACTCTTGTTCTTATCTGTCAGTCAGGACCTCCTGATCAGACCAGATTAACTGCCCCAATCAGGGAACTCATATTCTATGAGGTCTACCTGGCTGAACTCATTACAATCACTGCAGTCTACTGTATATTCACTTTCTTCCTCCAAGTTACTGACATATATTGTAAACAGTTCCGGTCCCAGCACTGATTCCTATGGAGCCTTAGCTGGTCATCATTTACCAAAACTAGAAAATAACTCCTTTCCCCACTCACTGCTTCCTGCTCATTAACCAATTCTTTATCCTTGTCAACATACTATCCCCACAATGTGGGCACTTATCCCACTTATCCCTTCGGATTTAATCTTTTGTGAGGTACCTGCTGTCATCCCAGCCTGAAAATTACTGCAGAGTGTGAAGTGCTCTTTAAATAACTACGTCTGAATTTGAATAGCAAATGGCAAGATGGGTGGATAGTTCACCTGGAGCCTCGTGTGACATGCATTGAGATAATGACGCATTTGTAGCACGTGTAAAGGCCATTTGAGGAATTCAGCACAATCTCTTGCCATGACCTCCAAGCCTAATGCCAGAGGATGCCTTCCAACATTCTAGTCGTTAACACCCTAATCCATGGTGGCTCAGTGGTTAGCACTGCTGCCTCACAGCGCCGGAATGCCATGTTCAATTCCAGCCCAGAGTGACTGTCTGTATGGAGTTTGCACATTCTCCCCCTGTTTGTGTCGGTTTCCTCTCAGTCCAAGGATGTGCAGATCAGGTGAATAAGCCATGCTCAATTTTTCATAGTGTTAGGTGCATCATTCAGAGGGAAATGGGTCTGGGTGGGTTATTCTTCAGAGGGTTGGTGTGGACTGGTTCGGCTGAAGGGCCTGTTTCCACACTGTAGGGAATTAAATCAATCCAGCCCCAACCATTTATTTTACATACTTTTTCCAATGTACGTTTGATAGCTTCTGAGGACATCTTTGAATAAGAATGTATGTTTTGCCTCAATTGATGAGCTTTGCAAGGTAAAAACAATGACTGCAGATGCTGGAAACCAGATTCTGGATCAGTGGTGCTGGAAGAGCACAGCAATTCAGGCAGCATCCGAAGACAGGCAAAATCGACGTTTCGGGCAAAAGCCCTTCATGAGCTTTGCAGACTAGGCCAGCATTTATTACCCAGAAAGCAGTTCAGAGTCAACCACATTACAATGGATCATGTGGGTCAGACTAGGTGACCATGACAGATTTCTGTCCCTTAAGGATATTTGTGAATTTGAAGGATTTTTATCACAACTGGCAACTGGGTTAATGTTTACCCCAGATTTTTTGATTGAATTCAGATCTCACCTTTCAAGAACATTTGCCTGGGGGCATCTGATTTCTCGTTCAGTGACATTGCAGCTAAGGCACTACTGCCTCAAAGGTTTTGAGCAATTGCCTTGGAGAAGGTGGGTCAAAGAGAAATGGGAACATGCAACACAAGCCCTGCAGTGACCATGGCATGGGCTCACTGAGCTGAATGACTTTCTGTGTTATTTTGAGTCTATGAATGAACCTTGCAGCAGTATTTCACAACTCTGATAGAGCTCTATAACTTGACAGTGACAAGGCTTTCAAATAGAAATCAGACTAAACTTTAACCACTTTCTTCCATCCACAGTTGTCAGGCATCTCTTAAACCCTTTCCTGTCATTGGAGATGAAGGTATGAAAACCATTCATTTTTCTCAGGACTCTTGTTCCTTCAACCACAGAGTGGCAACACAGTAGCTGTTATATAACTTGCAAGGAAACAGGGCCTGGATTTTAGTTTGTTTTATTCATAGGATGTGGACACCTTTGGTGAGACCAGCATTTATTACTCCTCTCGAATTACCGAGAGGGCAGTTAAGAGTTACCACATTCTGTAGTCAGCCAGATCAGGTACAAATGGTAGGTTTCCTTCTGTAGAGGAAATGAATGAATCAATAGACTTTACTGACGATCAACAATGGTTACCTTCATCAACAATGATTCCTGATGAAGGGCTTTTGCCCGAAACATCGATTCTCCTGTGCCTCGGATGCTGCCTGACCTACTGTGCTTTTCCAGCACCATACTCTCAACTGTCATCTCCGGCATCTGCAGTCCTCTTTTTCTTCGAATAGTTACCTTGTCTCCATTCAACTTGTTTTTCACTATCAAGTTTTATTGACTTTCAATATCACCATCTATCCAGGTGGAACTTGATCCCATGGCCACAGGATGTTAACCTGTTGATTTTGGATCACTGATGTAGAGATATTACCACTGACCCACTGGTCATCCATGGCTCCTATTAGAATATATACATATCCTGGAATCGTGAGTTCCACAATTACTGCCATTCTACCGATATGTGCTGTGTAGCAATGTATCGGTCCTCCATCCACAGGGAGAACAGTAAAGGAATACACTTAATGAAGTGCCAGCATTTTGAAGCTTTTTTTTATTCATGCATGAGACATGAATATCTCTGGCTGGCCAGCATTTATTGTCCTATCCCTAGTTGCTCTTGAGAAGGTGGTGGTGAGCTGCAACCTTGAACTTCTATGCGTACAACTTGAGAGGAGGATTCGAGGTCTTTGAACCAGTGACACCGAAGGAACTGCGATATGTTTTGAAGTCAGGATGATAGTGGTTTGGAGAAGAACTTACAAGTGCTGGTATTGGCATGTATCTGCTGCTGTCATCTTTCCAGATGAAAGTAGTCATGGGTTTGGATGGTGCTGTCTGAGGATCTTTGGTGAATCTCTGCAATGCACCTCGCTATACACTGCTGCTACTGAGCATAGAAGGAGTGGATGCTCATGGATGTGGTGCCAGTCAAGCAGACTACTTTGTCCTGGATGGCGTCAACTTCTTGAGTGTTGTTTGAGCTACACCCATCCAGGCAAGTGAGAAGTATTCCATCACACTCCTGACTCATGCCTTGTGGATGGTGGAGAGGCTTTGGGGAGTCGGGAGTTGAATTACTTGGCACAGCATTCCAAACCTCTGACCTGCTCTTATAATTGTCACATTTATGTGGTGAGTACAGTTGAGTTTCTCGTCAATGATCACCCCCAGGATGTTCATAGTAGGGCACACAGTCATTGTAACACCATTGAATGTCAAGGGACGGCGGTTAGATTGTCACTTACTGGAGATGGTTACTGACTCGCATTTTTGTGGAGCAAATGGATGGGTGGTACGGTGGCACAGTGGTTAGCACTGTTGCCTCACAGCGCCAGAGACCTGGGTTCAATTCCTGTCTCGGGCAACTGTCTGTGTGGAGTTTGCACATTCCCACCGTGTCTGTGTGGGTTTCCTCCGGGTGCTCCGGTTTCCTCCCACCGTTCAAAGATATGCAGGTTAGGTGAATTGGCCACGCTAAATTGCCCGTAGTGTTAGGTGAAGGGGTAAATGTAGGGCAATGGGTCTGGGTGGGTTGCTCTTTGGAGGGTCGGTGTGGACTTGTTGGGTCGAAGGGTCTGTTTCCACACTTTAAGTAATCTAATCTAATCTTCTCAAATGTTACTGCCACTTGCCAATCCAAGCCCAGATATTCTCCAGATTTAAACATCGGCTTCTTCCATGTCTGAGGAGTCACAAATGGTGCTGAACATTGTGCAATCATCGATGAACATCTCCACTTCTGACCTTATGATGGAGGGAAGGTCATTGATGAAGGAGATGAAGATGGTTAGGCCTAGGACATTACCCTGAGGGACTCCTGCAGAGATGTCCTGGAGCTGAGATAACTGACCTCCAACGACCACAATCATCTTCTTATGTATCAAGTATGACTCTAGCCAGCAGAAAGTTTACCCAGTGATAATCACTGATTACAGTTTGTCAGGGCTCCTTGGTGCACACTCAGTCGAATACAGCCTTGATATTACGATATGGAGGAGCTGGTGTTGGACTGGGGTGGACAAAGTTAAAGATCACACAACACCAGGTTATAGTCCAACAGGTTAAATTAGAAGCACTAGATTTCGGAGTGCTGCTCCTTCATCAGGTGGTTGTAGAGAATAAGACCATAAGACACAGATTTTATAGATAGTGGCATGGAAGATTACAAAATTAAGACTGAACTTTTAGCTCCTGAGTTGGGAACACAGAGTAACGAAAGTTTCCCGACTCAATAAAGATTGTTCCCCATGGTGATATGTACATTTGTGGGTGGGTCATGGAGAGGGGAAGGGGGCGACATCAGAGGAGTCAGGACAGTTAATGCTGAGTAGTCACAAGTGCTTCTGGGTGTTAAGCTGAGCTGGTTAAAAGGCCTATCTCAATGATCTGGGACTTTTCCATAGTCAGAATGATAACAATATAACAACATTTTAAGGTGATTAGTGGAAGGTTTAGGGGAGATGTCAGAAGTGGTACACAGAGAGTGGTGGGTGTGTGGAATGCACTGCCAGCAGTAGAATCAGATACATTAGGGACATTTAAGCAACTCTTGGATAGGCACCTGGAAGACAGTAAATTGAAGGGCATGTAAGTTAGTCTGAACTGAGAGTAGGATAAAAGGCCAGCACAACATCGAGAGCTGAGGGGCCTATATTGTGCTGTATTGTTTTCTGATATTTGTTCTAAAACAAAATATTCCTTCACCTCCTATCCCTATCAATTTCCTTCCAATTTAATACCAACTCATGCCCCTGCCCCAATCCACAACCATTTCGTCCGTAGGATGGAATGCCTCATTTATGCACTATGAAGAATAAGTGACAACTGGATGGAATTCAGTTGTAAATTGATCAAATTAGAAATTAATTCTGTGACTTAAAGTGTATAAGAGATGAGGACATGTGGGCTTTTGCCTGTGTTCAATTTTAAAATATTTAAGACTGACTAGCCTTGTGTGCATCTAAATAAATGATTATAATCTGTAACTGAGTTCCTGTTGGCTTGTCAAGTTGAATCACAACAGTTTCATTTTTGCAAGGTTTCATCGTGTTTGACAATGTTTGAATGCTGACTCCTGTTTGTTATAAAAACAATGGCAGGTATACCCCAAGGAGAATATCTAAGGATATCAATTCTTTGCCATCCTCCTTCATCTGAGATTAAGACTTTTATATCGATATGTTTGCCAAACTGGTGCAGGCCCTGGTTTGATTATCTCCTTCTTGCCTGTCATTTGCTGCAGTTACATTTTGATGGACAACACCAGTTTACTGAGGGGACCAATTTGTTGTTCATCAGAGATATCAGCCAGGAATAGTTAATATATCAATGGCACTCAGGAAGTCCTTTCCACCTCCTCTGTTAATATCAAATTAGTTCGCTCCTTCTTGCATTGCCCATCTGACATCAAGATTTGGATTTCCTGATAATTAATTAATGCTGAGTGAACCAAATCTAATAGAGGCATAGATTTGCATATTTGCAATACTTTTTAAAACAATTTAGCTGGAATATTTTCTGTTGTGATGTCTCCACATGAAAGAATTGTAGAATTTCCATTCAAGGCCATTCAGCCCTTTGCTCCTATACTAGGTCTCTGAGGAAGTTAGTCACTTGGTGCCCCTCCCCTGTTTGGCTCAGTTTCCACTCTGAGCGATGCTGTGTCAGGGAAGCAAGTCACATCTTTACTCTGTGATGAATATCATCAATGGAGATGATTCAAAAAGAATGGGGACTTCAGGAGTTAATTTAATTCTTTTAACAGATTGGCAGCAATCACTTCAGAACCAACAATTACCAGCTAATGATAAAGGTAAAAGGTGATAGGGTTAGGGTTAGATTTTTCTCTGCTAGGTCTGAGGACCAGTTTGGTTAATAGCGGCAAAGGGTGAAATATTTCTGAGTCTTAACAGGAAGAGGCACCTGTCATAATAACAAGTTTATTGCTTGATTGCAGCGGATTACACTGGCTAATTAAATATAATTATTCAAACTATCAGGAGCAAGGGATGATACTTCTGATCCCATTGAGCTCTTGACCTGGACTCCTCAAAGCTCTTCTGAATGCTATCATTAAATTATGTGGAATCTAATACAGTCTCTAAGCCTTCCAGAATTATTACCTTCTCATGAAAGAAGATCTCAAGTCTGGGGCAAATGAGATCTTGTTGAATGGCAGGGCAAACTTGAGGAGATGGATAGACTTTTCCTGCTCTTATTTCTTCCTGTAGACTTATAAAACAACCAGGATTGAAGAGTTTATAATGTGAAAGAAGGGGGAATAGAAGGAATTTTTTTTTATCAATACCAAAACAGCAGTGATTTTGTTGAATGACTAGTGTTTGTGGGGACTAATTCTCTGCCTTTAAGAGAGTTGGGCCAATAAGGGCAGCAGTGGCTCAGTGGATAGCATTGCAGCCTCACAGTATGAAGGACCTGAGTTCGATTCCCTGTCAGGTGACTGTCTGTGTAGAGTTTGCATGTTCTCCCTATGCTTGGGTGGGTTTCCTCTGGGTTCCTCCTCCAAGGGTGTGCAGGTAAGGTAAGTTGGTCGTGCCAAATTGCCCATAGTGTTCCAGATATGTAGGTTGGGTGGGTAAGCCATGGGAAAGTTGGGGGACTTGGTCTGGGTCAGATAGGCATAGACTTGGTGGGCTGAACAGCCTGCCCCATACTGTAGGGATTTTATGAATTCCTATTGTGGCAGAGATCCACATTTCACTGAATCAAAGTGATTTTATTGATGGCTCGGAGTCAGTGTGATCTCCTGGATTGGGTTCTGTCACCAGAGAAGGTTGGAAAGGAATTCTCCAGAGTCTTTTTTTTGTTTCCCTGTGATTGTCTCTGGATGTTCCTCTGATTACCTGGCAGCACATTGTGGATTGTGGGAAGAAACAGGAAGGGAGTGGAATGAATGGGGAAGAAGCTAAGAATGGACTGGGAAGTTTCTAATTATAAGATGATAGGTATCACAGCTCGCTGTGGGTAACCTTAGCAGGTTGACTGTCCTTTTACTGTCCATTTTTCTGTTTGCAACCATGCAGAAGAAATTTTAAAAATTTCTTTTCATCCATTCTTACTGTCTTAAATAATATGACTACCTCATATAGACATGCAGTTCCTCCTGAACATTCTCCAAATGTGTGAGGTTGTGTCAAGAAAATAAAAAAAAGTGCAACATTGCTTCATTAAAGTGGAGTTCAAACTCATTGCTGAGCACTAATTGTGATGGGTTGGTTTGTGTCAAGTCTTGATCCAGCCTATGTAATTTCTGGCAATGTGTCTCTGTGGTAACAGACCAATTATTCCAGGACAGGTTCAATGATGCAGCATATTCCAGGGTTGTGCGTGTTATAAATAATGGAAACTAAATTTTTCTAACCCAAAGTGGTTGTGAATGCAATTTGACGGCAAATAGGAACACAATCCTACCAAATTCAAGAGATGCAATTGCAGCCAACTTGATTTCTCATTAGTTGATTCTATTCTAAACAATTTCAATATAATTATGAAGATGTATTCTATGCTGACAATGGGATAATTCAGTCTCTTGTCTTTTCTTTAAACATAATTTAAGCTTCACAAATGGGGCGCGAATATATATGTATATATACAAAATGATTGTTAAGCTAACAAACTTACAGAATATAATAATTAAGGTGATTAACGGATGCATTTTACTCTGTTTGCAACAATTAAAAACCTCATTTTAAATATTTGGAACATTATAGCAATAACATTGTCAAAGGCATTTCACCAAGAAACCGTCACAAGAAATTTACACTAAATCACGTAAAGAGATGTCATGGCAGGTGACTAAATGCTGAGTCAAAGAGACAGGTTTTAAGTAACATCTCAAAAGTAGTAGAGAGAAAGGCAGACAGGTTTAAGGAGGCAACTGCAGAGCTTAGGAGTCAGGTAGCTGTACTAGAGTGTTGTGAGATGAAGCAGTCCAGAAATACAAAATAAATGAACAAGAATTATGGTAACTGATATTCACTGACAGCAGTGCTAATGACAGCAGAGTGTTAATAAAGCAACAGTCTACCGTTGGATCAGACACTTATAAACTAAAGGCTTGTGCTGAATCTGGGGACAAAAAGTGAGGGGGTTACAGCTAAACCAGAATGCTACACTTCGCATAACAACCTGTGATGATATGCAGGTGTGTAACTAGACAAAGAGAAGCAAAAATAATCAAGAGAGAGAGAGAGTAAGAGAAAAAGAGGAAGGCTGTTCATTAATTTGGATTTCGTGATCCACTGCGGGTAACAATACTTTATATTCAATTACATTTTGAAGAGTAGCTTATAAAATAGAGAAATGTTTGCCAATTTACATACAGCATGGTCCCAAAGAGCTCCTAATGTCAAAAACTAATGCGCTAATGGCCAGATAATCTTTACCATTTTGTGATGTTGGTGGAGAGATTAATATTAGTTAGTGCTTTGGGGGCAACACCCCTGATCTTCGTCATAATTATGCCATGGAATCATTCCTGCCCAATTCAGTGAGCAGGTAAGAGTTTGGTTTATCCGAGTACAGCAAACCTTTTATCCACCAGCACTTATGGGACCAGGAGGGTGCTGGTTGATCAAAAATTTCAGATAATCAAGATGTATGCAAAACTGCAGAAAATGCTGACAAGTGAAGCTTCAAGGCATCAATATCCCTCAAAAAAATCAACAAACCTCCCAAAGTCAATGCTAAAACACACAGTAAGTAACAGAAGCATAACATAGGAGGTCAATACATCACTGTTATACTTTATTTATGGCATAAATAATCAGACGTTGTGGTATTTGAGGTATAGACGTTTTGCTGGTTTGTTAAGCATGCCAGTTGAAAAGTTGCCAGTTCAAACAATGTCTGCTGTAATATTGGTTCCTGAAGTAACGTTACAAAGCAGTCATTATTTTATTACTGCTTGTGGGAGCATTGCCTCCAGTCAAATAGCAAATATACTTTAAAGAAACCATACTTCATAGAGTCACTACAGTATGGAAACAGGCTATTCAGCACATCACATAAACTCAATGAGTCCACACTGACACTCCACAGAGCACCCCACCCCTTACCACAAGCCCTGTATTTCTCATGGCCAATCCACTGTGCATCTTTGGACTGTGGGAGGAAACTGGAGCACCCAAAGGAAACCCACACAGACACGGGGAGAAAGTGCAAACTCCACACAGGCAGTGGCCCAAGGGTGGAATCAAACCTGGGTATCTAGAACTGTGAGGCAGCAGTGGTAACCACTGAGCCACAGTGCTACCCTATTGCTTTGTTGCTTGTAAATTGTTTTGAGGCACCAATTGTTTAGGAAAGGCTGTGTGCAAGTCTTTCTTTACTTTATTGTTTAGAGAAAGGACATGAGCCAGAAGAATTCAATTGGTGGAATGCTACAAGACTGGAAGCATTTTCTATCAATTCTTAATAAGCATGTACAAATGGAGTCTGACATATGTTGCCTCTTCACTGATTTGTCTTTTGACCTTGAATAGAGATAAGTTATATGTGTAAAAAGAAAATGCAAAGGAACAGTCTGTTTGAATATTAAAATAATATTATTCATCAGTTCCAACTGGGTGAGAGACAATCTTATGATATAACATGAAATATTTCAATGTTAATGAACATGAGAAACAAGAAAGCCACTTTATGAAGCCAGTCGTTGCTCTCTGCAGATAATGTTACATTCAAAGGGAACAGATGCACATTTCACTTTACACAAATAGGCTAAAGGACACTGAAGATCAGGCAGATTTCCAATTTAAAATTAGAGTGATGAAAGCAGAATTAATGCTGTAAAAGAATGCGAAAGAATGTTAGTGCAGCAAATAATAGTTATTAAAGGAAAGGAAAACAAGTATGCTTCAACTGTGATCGTCAAAGTGCTCTGAATTTCAAGACAAAATGTTTATGCAAAGTGAATTCATTTCCCACAGCATTTAATTGCACATGGTTTCATTTCTCACTTTGTCATCACTGAGACCTCTTCCAATTGTTGTTTATTTGAAGGCAAGAGACAATTAGTTCAGGGCTCACATTCTAGGAAGAAGAAAACTCAAAGTCACAGAAGAAGAGAAGGATGGATAATGCTGGAGTCTGCATTGGAACAAGATCACATGTGCTAGAGACATAAAGTTATATAATTTATTCATTTATAATTTATATACAATGCATTTAACTGCCATTATACAAAAACAGCAAACATGAACTCATGCAAAACTCTGCTGCACATATTCCACCTTATATCATTCCTATGTGGCCACTGAACTTACTACATGCTTACTCTGGCAAAGTCTTGACTTTAAAATTCTCATCCTTGTTTATTTAAACCCCTTGCTGGCCTTCCCCTTCCCTATTTCATAGCATAGATCATAGAAATTTCTATGATCTCTCTCAATCCTCCAACTGAATCCTCTTGCATATGTGATATAAAATATCTGACATATGTGTATTTCTGGTAGAATTTATTGTAAGTTTGAGTTTTGAATTTTCATTTAGTAATGTATGGATTCTCTCTGTGTTTGAAGTTATTAATTAACTTGTAAGTATTTCTATACCAATGGTGATTTCTTTTAAAACAGTTTGTGAGAGCTACTTCAGCAACCAATGGGTTTTTGTTTACTTTTGTATTTTATGGCTTAGCAAGACAGACCTCATACCTCAAGGTTTTTGTTAGCAACTTCCGGACTAGGATTTCTTTCAAGTTTAAAGGAAGTGTCATAGTAAAGAGAGAGAGACTTTTGTTTCAGTTTTATATTGTTTTGAGCAGTTTTATGAAATCCTCACATGCAGATACATACATAACACCGTGCTCCTGAGAAGGAGAGAGTATGATGAACTAGATCGCTTTACATTAAGGACTCAGTGATTATCCTAGACCACTAGTCTTAGGTTAAACTCCTTAAATATATTTAAATCTTTGGTTAGGTGTTCAAGACACAACTACATTAAACCTGTTGAGACGTTAGCCACAGAGATGAGTAATGTACAAGGTTGCTGTTGAGTACTGTAAAAAAGATACTTTTTTTTGGAATTTGTAAAAGAGTATTTTGCGATTAATGAGACTATGCTTTTGCTGTGTGTTTAAAACTTTTTTTTTGAATTTGTATTAAAGGTAAGTAAAACGACTTGTTCTATTTTATCTTTATTCCTTTTATTTATTAGACTCCAGCTTTACTGTAAAAACAAAGTATGCAACATTGCTTGATAATGTTTCAGTGAGAAACAATCAATAAAACACAAAGTATGATCCAATAAGACAGATTGTAGCCTGGGATATGCAGTGATCAGCTGAGATTATAAAACTCATCCTCAATTCTGAACACTCTACCATTGGTAGCTATTCATTTGGTTGGCAAAGCCCAAAATGCTGGAGTTGACCTTTTTAAAATTTTAACTCACAATCTCTCTTACCTTTAAGACAGTCTTTAAAAACTACTGCTTTGACCAAGCCTTTAGTCACTTGTCCTAATACCTCAGTTCATAGCCCAGAGTTGTCGGCTGTGATTCTAACCCATTCGTGGGCGGCACGGTGGCACAGTGGTTAGCACTGCTGCCTCACAGCGCCAGAGACCCGGGTTCAATTCCCGCCTCAGGCGACTGACTGTGTGGAGTTTGCACGTTCTCCCCGTGTCTGCGTGGGTTTCCTCCGGGTGCTCCGGTTTCCTCCCACAGTCCAAAGATGTGCAAGTCAGGTAAATTGGCCATGCTAAGTTGCCCGTAGTATTAGGTAAGGGGTAAATGTAGGGGTATGGGTGGGTTGCGCTTCGGCGGGGCGGTGTGGACTTGTTGGGCCGAAGGGCCTGTTTCCACACTGTAAGTAATCTAAAAAAAAAAAGCCCCATCAAGCAATTGTGCCGAGGTTATTAAGAATAGCTTGAAAATCTCCAAACATTCCGTGTTAGAGCAAACAGGTCTTCAGCATTCGGGGCATACTGGTGCATCAAATTCAATCAAAATCATAGAATCACAGAATTATTAACAACACAGCTGGATGCAATTCAATTCATTGTGACTGTGCCATCTCTCTGAATGAACATTTGTTTTGTGTATTTCTCCTACTCTCCAAAATGTTACATTTGCTATTTTCCAAAGAACCATCTAGTTCCCTTCTTGATATCTCAATTGCATCCACCTCTGTCAAAATCTCAGGCAATGGATTCTAAATGATAACCATTCATTCTGTGAAAAATGTGAGAATGTGAAAAATCCTCACATCATTCTTGCTTCTTTTATGAGTCACTTTATAAAGAATGTCCTCTCATTCTCAATCCTTCCACAAGTAGAGCATTTTCATCGGAATTACTCCATCCAGAGATCTGATTGTTTTGAATACTCAAACCAGATCTCCTCTCAGCATTTGCCATCTCAAATGGAACAGACCCAGATTCTTCAATCCATCTTCATGTCTAAAATTCCACAATTCTTGAAACAGTCCTGTAAACCTATTGATACACTCCTGATTCACTGCATACCTCAATCAAATCCCATACTCTGCTCCAGGAAAAACAAACCCTGCCTATTTAGAAACTAAAACAGAAATTTTTGCAGAAACTCAGAAGGTCCGGCAGCATCTGTGAAGAGAAGTCAGAGTTAACGCTTTGGGTCCATGACCCTTCCTCAGAAACACTGTCTGTGGAACATTGAACATCGTGGAAATATGTGTAATGTTGGGTGGATTCAAGGTACAAAGGATGAAACTTCAGTGGGAATCCACATAGGGTGAGCCTGAGTCTGAGGCAGTCACTCAGAAATGTGATGTAGCTGTGAAAATGAGTTTTAGCAAATACCTGGTCAAACATCAGGAGTGACAGTGTAATTAATGTTGGTGGACAAGAAAAAAGTTTGGAACACAAATCCCATTGGAGAGAGGAAGAGAACTTCTTCAAGATGGGAATATAAGGTCTTACACTTTGGAAAAGATAATACAGGCATGGACTATTTTCTAAACGGTGAGAAAAATCATAAAGCCAAAGTACAAGGGGATCTGGGAGTGCTAGTCCAGGATTCGCTAAAGGTTAACTTGCAGGTTAAGTCAGTGGTTAAGGAAGCAAATGTAATGTTGTCATTTAGCTCAAGAAGATTGGAATGTAAAAACTCTAGTTAGGCCCCATTTAGAATACTGTGTCCAATTTTGGGGCCCACACCTCAGTAAAGACACACTGTCATTGGAGAGTGTCCAGCGAAGATCCACACAGATAATCCCTGGAATGGTAGGCCTAACATACGATGAACGACTGAGGATCCTGGGATTGCATTCATTAGAGTTTAGAAGGTTGATGGGAGATCTAATAGAAACTTACAAGATAATGCATGGCTTTGAAAGGGTGGATGCTGGGAATTTGTTTTTGTTAGGTGGGGAAACTAGGACCCGTGGGCACAGCCTTAGAATTAGAGGGAGTTAATTTAGAATGGAAATGAGGAGACATGTCTTCAGCCAGAGAGTGGTGGGCCTGTGGAATTCATTGCCACGGAGCACAGTGGAGACCGGAACATTAAATGTCTTCAAGGCAGAGTTTGATAAATTCTTGATCTGGCAAGGAATTAAGGGTTACGGGGAGAGTGCAGGTAAGTGGAGTTGAAATGCCCATCAGCCATGACTGAACGGCAGAGTGGAATCGATAGGCCGAATGGCCTGACTTCCACTCCTCTTTTATGGTCTTGTGGTCTTATGGTCTGATGCCTAGAAGAGATGTGGCAATGACCCTGCCTATTTAGTCTCTCCTCATAACTGAGACTTTTCATTACAGGTAACATCCTGGTGTATCCATGTGCAATCATGTCCTTCCCATAGTGTGGTGATCAGAAATTAAGCCATACTATTTCTGGAGCCATTATAACAATTAATGATTTATTAAAGGAAGTGAAATTCCCTGATCTGTCTTGTCTTCCCGAACTAGGTCAATAGAAAGCAGGGTTTCTTTACAAAAATTACTACTTATTACAAATAAATAGCATCTACCTCCAGGGAAGCAATTATAAATTGTTGACATATGACTTTAACTGTTAAAACTCTACTCCACATTACAGAAGTCCCCCTCCACCCACATGCAGACACATAGAGCCAAACACAAAAGTAAACATTGATGTTCTGAGTGCAAGGAAAATCTGGGAAGGCAGTTCAATGGTCAGTGTTCCCCAGTTCACTGAGATGATGCTTTTAGATTATCAGGACATGCTGTTCCTTTTCCAGGTATTTTCACTTGTTTTCAGGAGGCAAAGGGGGACTAGCTCACAACTTATAAAGTCTCTGGCATATTGTTAAGCGCAACTGCCTACATTAACTGGTAAGCAAAAATAAACTGGTTTTCATCAGACTGGAGACTGGTTTCACAAAGTGGATAGATAGCAACCTCTCGTTCATCAGCAACTAACCTTCGCCCACTGACTGAACAAGGACCAGTGAAAACAGTCTTCACAATAAGTGTTGTTAGCTTGCTATTAAAACAAAACTGCAGAAATCCCTTCCAAAACACTTCTTTAAAAAAAACCCTCTTCACATTTCAGTCCACAATCAAGAATACAGAAAAATCAAAACATGCAGTCTTGCCAATCTTCTGTATTCTCTCGATTACCTCCCTAAATTGAGGCTGGTGTGAGATATCCATAAGCCCTCCTGAATCTTACATTCATTGCTTTCACATTCAATCATCTGCCTTCCTAAGTCAGTGGCCAAAATACGTTGATACCATTGTAGAAGTTCAGGGATGTGCTTTGTAGAGGAGGGGAGTTCTCCACAGAGTCCGAGCCAATGATTATCCCACAATTAGTATCACTTTAAGAAAAGTCTGAAATTGGTATCTTGCTGTGTACAGCAGTTATGTTTCCAACATGATAGCAGCTCTTGATTAAGTTTCAAGCACTTTAGTGTCCACATTGCTGAAAATATACTATACAGTTGCAGAACCGGCTTCCATCGCCAGGGAATGTTTGTTACCTCTGTGCATGATTCTGAAAATATTTAAATAACTCCACACCAAAGTTTAGAACAAGGTCAACTGATGATCAAAGCACCTATAAAGGTGCCCCACTCAATGACTCCTTCCTGATTTGTGCTATAAAATACTTTGACTGAGGATCTTTATATTCAAATAACAATGTCTCTTTTAAGCTAGGATGCAATTTCACATTTCTTTTAAATTCATAAGCTTCCACTTTTAAAATAAAACCTGGACTCCTATTAAGGTTAGAATTTACAAATGTGAGTTAACATTAAAAGTTTAAATAAATCACAAGTGTTCTTTTCTCGCGGGTTAGAATTTAAAAGTAGATTTATTTTTTATGGAATATATGAGTGTTATCCACTCCTTTTTTACAATGTCACTTCAGAAAGCTGTTGGTATGTATCACATTGCTGTGACTTTGGAGTCACAGGTAAGACAGACCAGGTAAGGAAAGCAGATTTCCTTCCTTAAGGATATCAGAGAGTCAGTCAGAGGAGTAGTTGTAACATGACTGGGGCAAGTAATTTTGAACTTCTGGCTAACACTTCGTGGACATGCATTTTTTAAATTCATTCACAGGATGAGGGTGTCACTGACTAGACCAGCACTCATTGTTCATCCCTAATTCTCAGAGGGTAGTTAAGAGTCAACCACATTGCTGTGGGTCTGGAGTCACATGTAGGTCAGACCAGGTAAGGATAGGAGATTTCCTTCCCTAAAGGAATTGGTGAACCACATAGATTCTTCCTGACAATCAACAATGGATTCATAGTGATCAGTGAACCCTTAATTCCAGATTCTTTATTGAATTCAATTTCACCCGTTGCCTTAACGGGATTTCAACCTGCGACTCCAGGACATTAGCTAGGTCTCTGGATGAACATTCTAGTGATAATACGACTAGACTATTGCCTTCCCAACATTACAACATGGTGAACAATGAAATTTGAATTCAATTTAAAAAAGGCTAGGATGAAGAATAATACCCAATAGTAACCTTTACTATGTGTTATAAAGCTCCACTAGGAGAAAGTGAGGACTGCAGATGTTGGAGATCAGAGTTGAGAGTGTGGTGCTGGAAAAGCACAGCAGGTCAGGCAACTTCCAAGGAGCAGAAGAATCAATGTTTCGGGCATAAGCCCTTCATCAGGAATCATTCGGGCTTATGCCCAAAACATCGATTCCCCCGCTCCTCGGATGCTGTCTGACCTGCTGTGCTTTTCTAGCACCATACTCTTAACTGTTGTAAAACTCCATCTGGCTCACTGATGTCCTTGGGGAAGGAAACCTGTTGTCTGGCAGTGTGGTTGCCTCTTAATTACAATCTGAAATAATCCTACTAGGCCAGGCCAGATCGAAAGGCAATGGGGTAGTTTTGAGGGATAGCTGCTTCTCGCAACATTCACGTACAATGGAAATAATTTTGAAAAAAATGTTGTGTCTTTTGGCAATCAATGGTGGGAGCTTGGTAACCAAACTTCTACCGGATTCAAAACATTTAGTATTTTAAAGTAGTGTATGATAATACTTCTGGTAGAAAATAGAAAAAAAATTAATTTGGAAAGCAGTGTTGAATGTTGAAAATAAGATCCCAGTTTCATGGTCACTATTATTGTACCCACCTCTCAAATCAAGATTGCATTTAGATTCCACAAGCTGCTTCAGTGGATTTGAACTCATTTCCCCAGATCATTATACTGAGCCGATTGGATTTTAAGTACAGAAATATTACCATGCACCAATGTCACCTCCAAAGTTAAAGACATCTTGTTGAGAATCTTGGTGAGACCATACAAGACTATAAGAGAAAGAAGCTGAATTAGACCATTCACCCATTGAATCTGCCTCACCATTCGATCAAGGCTGATCTGTTTCTCAACTCCATTCTCCCAATGACGCTTGATACCCTAACTAATAAGAATTTATCCATTTCTGTCTTAAATACACTCAATGACTTGGCTTCCACAGCCTTCTGTAAGAATGAGTTTTACAGATTTCACACCCTCTGTCTGAAGAAATTCCTCCTCATCTCAGTTCTAATGGGTCATCCCTTCACTCTGAGGCTGTGCCCCTGAGTCCTTGTCTTTCCCATTCGGTATTCTATAAGTTTCAGTATTCTATAAGTTTCGTAAAGAGTGCTGGTCAGTTTATTGTACAACAGCTGACTTTGGTTCTGACACTGGGCTTATGTAGTGAGATGGTGTGGTGAAAAAACACAGGAGGCAGATGCTTCAGAGGCAAAGGAATCTCTGATTTTATTAAAACAAGCGAAATTGAAAACAATGTAAGCATCAAGTGAAATGAGACCTGTCTGACAGCTCCTAACCCTTTCAGCCCTGACTTGGTACAGCGGGTTTTGAATTAAAGAGAGTTGTTAATTATTGGGTGACAGAGGGAGAGAGAGTAAATGCAAATCCCATCCTGTTTCCTTGCCTGGGGAGTGCACCGTCAGCCCTGAAGCCCACCTTTCCTACCCTATCTCACTGAGCTGGGACAGAGGATCTCAATGACTTTATGCTCACCCCCCAAGTGGCTTCTCTTGGCTTGAGCAGTGGTGGCTGTTGCTGGTAATGCCCCAGTCGGTCTCTCGGCTCTCCAATCACTTCTCGTCAGTACGTGGAGGTTCTGGATTGGAAGATTGCTCACTCTCCTTTTCCTGAGTCTATGACTGGTTGTGGCTGATTCTCCTGATGCTGGCTGCACCTCCTGCTGAACAAACCCCAGAGATCATGGTTCCCCAGTTATACTGACTGCCGGTTTTCCTTATCTCCCACTGAATCTGGATTGGATAACTGAGCTGCTGTTCCTCCTCTCGGGACTGAATGAGCTTCCTGAGTATTCAATGAGGTGTGAGTGATACTCCAATTGAAGTGAGTTTCCGATAGCTTTGAATGACCATTATTTCTCTTAGATGGGTGTGGGTTAAGGTATTGCTGATTGTGTGAAGGCCTTCCCATTCAGGGCAAACAGGTTTGCATGTCATACAATGTTCTGTATCCCTGCGTCCGAGTAAATGATTACAACTGGAATGATTTCATAATTTGTAGGCCCCAAGATGTCTCGGTTGTTTGCTCTGCAGGCTGATGTTCATTGTCTTTAGCTGAAGTGTTTGTGGGGGTCTTCCTAAGCTAAACCCCTGTTCCAAGCAGCTGCCCCTCGGCTTGCATATTGCCTAGTCTGTCTCTTAGTTCAAATGTGAGTTCCACAAACTCGTGTCCCAAGTTCAGGGGGTTTTAGTCCAGGGTATCTGATGGGAATTTTTGCCCGACCTTACAATTTCATGGAGATTCCCCATCATCCTTCTAAACTCCATCAAGTACAGACCCAGAGTCCTCAACCACTCCTCATATGACACTCCTCCCCAGGATCATTCCGAGAAACTTCCACCGGACTCTCTCCAAGGCCAGCCCATCCTTCCTTAGAGACGGGGCACAAAACGGCTTACAATATTTCCAAATGCAGTCTGATCGCATCTGGAACTTCTGAAAAAGAATCAAATCAGAATCGGAATATTAACTTTGTTTCTCTCTCCACAGATGTTTGCCAGACCTGCTGAGTTCCAGCATTTTCTGGGCCAAAAATAATAAATCAATTCATGAACATGGAGAAAACCATGACCTGATTGAAGGTTTTGACACGTAATTATCCTATACTGTGATCTTAAGAACTAGGTTCATAGATATTCATCTATCTAGCAACAGAGATCTTCAGGGTAAGAAATAGACCATGGGATTGTAACATAGTGTAAAATACTTGGAAAGAAAGATTTCAAACTTAGACCTTAAATTATCATAAAGTCATATCTCAAAAGCTGTGTTTTGTCTCTTGTTCATTGTCTGTTAAAATCTATTGCCTCTAAAAACTGGGAAAGGGTCTGTAAACTGCATCACTCACAAATCTTTCTGTGAGCAATGGAAAGTCTCTGGAGAACACTTTCAATTTATCACAAGATTATTTTTATTCTAACGAGTGTCTAGTGCAATTTTCATTGCCTTCCCTTCAATGTAATCGGATAATAACAGTCAGACAATGGAGCAAACTGTCTCCCCATCCCATTAACATCAGTTTTGAAAGGGGACCTATTTCTCGGACTCCAAAGTGATCACTTGATTCAGACAATAGGCCTCTTTTAGCATGGAAGACCAAGTCCACAGTTGAAAGTAGGACCCTAATTGTATTTTTTTAATGCTGGACTGGTCAGAGCCTGCATTGGATGTACACTGACAAGTTCCACAATCAATAGACAAGAGGTCAAACAAACATTGTTGAGAAGAGTAGACCTTTAACATCCCAAAATTTCAAATCAATTGTTGATTTATTTTAAATCAAAACCAGAATCCTTGAAAAAGTCCTGCCAGTTTACATCTGACAATAATATCATGCGCTTCAATAATGCTTTGTTTTACTTCCCCATCATCTCGATCAGATATCGATGTCTTCTTGTAATACTCCTGGTCAATGGGTTGTGATCTAACCGATGCTAGAGGTTAGATCCCATTACTCCTTGGGTCGCAATATCAAATAAAAATACCTTTTTCATTTACCAAGAAGGCCAAATAAATACCTAATCTGGATCAGGTTTTAAACAACAAGATCCACTAACCAGATTTCTTAATAAACAAAATTATTGGTGCATTAATATTCTCTAATCAACATGTTCGATGATATGATGACTCACCTCTCGAATAGCTGGCTTGCTCCCGAGGTAAGAAAACTGCATCTGCAATCGTGAGAGCCCTTAGGATTTGCTGAATATCCAGAAGTGTGATTATAAACAACTGAACTTGTCTTTTCCATCAGCAAATCACTCATGGAGAATCCGAGATAGCAGGATGCTTCAGTGGAGCTCATTCCCTTCATCCATTTCTTTTCCTGCGTTTTTTTTTGCTTTTTGTGCTTATTTTTCCCCTTCTGTCTTCTTTGTTCTTTCTTCTTGCACTCAGATTCCCCACTTCAGCATAAGCTCGGAATTTCGGCCTCAGACTCTCGGACTCCGGCCTCAACGCAGACCTGGCGTAGCGGTCTCCCAGCCTGGCATGCCAGTCTCCCAGCCTGGTGTGATGGCCTCTCAGCCAGGTGTGGAAATCTCTTGGTTCGGCCTGGCAGTCTCTCGGCCAAGCATGGCAGTCTCCCAGCCTGGTGTGGCAGTCTCTTGGCCCGGCATCGCGGTCTCTCAGCCTGGTGTGGCAGTCTCTTGGCCCGGCATCGTGGTCTCTCAGCCTGGTGTGGCAATCTCCTGGTTCGGCCTGGCAGTCTCTCAATCTAGCATTTTGATCCTTTGGTGATATGTCTGGCGTGGCTTCAACATTAACTTCCAGTCTCCAGAGCGGTCTCCTAACCACAAGAACCTCAAGTTTTCTTACCTCGGGAGCAAACCAGCTATTCGAGAGGTGAGTCATCATATCATTGAACATGTTGATTAGAGAATATTAATGCACCAATAATTTTGTTTATTAAGAAATCTGGTTAGTGGATCTTGTTGTTTAAAACCTGATCCAGATTAGGTATTTATTTGGCCTTCTTGGTAAATGAAAAAGGTATTTTTATTTGATATTGCGACCGATGAAGATTGGGGGCTCGGTGCCAGAGTGGACTATATTGAAAGGCCCATTTTCTCTTTTTTTCTATATTCCTTTATTCCTGCGTTCTGCAATGCTGGACTTTTTATTTTGTTATTTTACTTTTTTCCCTAAAACTTTGTACTGAAGGATCTGTACCGAGGTACCTTTGTACCTAAGATGACACTATAAGCAGTGACTTGTAAATGTTTCACTGCACTCGTCTGAGTACATGTGACAATAAAGCTAATTCAATTAAATTCAATACTCTTTTTTTATCTGTTAAACTCCACCAGTAAATCACCAATTTGATTGATTGATTAATAGGCATTCACCGTGCTAAGGGAGTGGCGTACTGTCGGGAGTGCTGAGGGAGTGCTGCACTTCAATGAAGACACATTCAGCTGTTTAGCTGGATGTACTGAATATCAGTGCTGCACTGTGTAGAAGTACATCTCCAGTGTCCCATTCAATGTCTTAATTTATCACTTTCCTCACCTTTAATTCTATTTTCATGTTTACACAGCCAGGCACATTCATAATTACGTAACTCATTGATATTGTCACCTTTGAAAATAATTCTTTTGCAAACTTTAGAAGTATGGCTTTTTAAAGTTAAAAATCACACAACATCATATTATAACTCAGCAGGTTTATTTGGAAGCACTAGCTTTTGGAGCACTGCTCCTTTATCAGACGGTTGTGAAGTATGATGAAGAAGCGTCGCTCCGAAAGCTGATGCTTCCAAGTAAACCTGTTGGACTATAAACTGGTGTTGTGTGATTTTTAACTTTGTCCACCCCAGTCCAACACCAGTAACTCCAAATCATGACTTTTAAAAAGATGAATCAAAGCAAAGCGGTTGCTCATATTTCAGGAGCAGGCAGTTTGACTAAAGATTTTGTAGACAGGCCTACAAGGGGCGAAGCCACTTTAGATTTAGTACTGAGTAACGAGCCTGGCCACGTGTTAGATTTGGAAGTAGGTGAGCACTTTGGAGACACCGATCACAATTCTGTCAGGTTTACTTTAGTGATGGAAAGGGACACGTGTACTCCACCGAGTAAGAGTTACAGCTGGGGGAAGGGAAATTACGATGCAATTAGGAAAGATTTATGATTCGGAGATTACAATCACCTGATGAAGGAGCATCGCTCCGAAAGCTAGTGTGCTTCCAATTAAACCTGTTGGACTATAACCTGGTGTTGTGTGATTTTTAACTAGGAAAGATTTAGGAAGTGTAAAATGGGGAAGGAAACTGCAGGGGATGAGCACATTAAAATGTGGAGCTTATTCAAGGAAAAGCTCCTGTGTGTCTTGGATAAGTATGTACCTGTCAGGCAGGGAGGAAGATATAGAACGCGTGAGCCGTGGTTTACTAAGGAAGTGAAATCCCTGGTCAAGAAGAAAAAGAAGGCTTATGTTAGGACAAATGTGAAAACTCAGTTAGGGCGCTTGAGGGTTACAAGAAGGTCAGGGAAGACCTAAAAAGAGAGCTCAGAAGAGCCAGGAAGAGACATGAGAAGTTGGCGGATAGGATCAGGGTTAACCCTAAGGCTTTCCATAGGTATGTCAGGAATAAAAGAATGACGAGAGTTAAATTAGGGCCAATCAAGGATAATAGTGGGAAGTTGTGTGTGGAGTCAGAGGAGATAGGGGAAACACTAAATAAATATTTTTTGACATGTTCACCATAGAAAATGAAATGTTGGCGAGGAAGATACAGAGATACTTGCATCTAGACTAGAAGAGATTGAGGTTCACAAGGAAGAAGTATTAGAAATACTGCAGAGTGTGAAAATAGACAAGTCCCCTGGGCCGGATAGGATCTATCTTAGGATCCTCTGGGAAGCAAGGGAAGAGATTGCCGAGCCTTTGGCATTGATCTTCAAATCATCATTGTCTACAGGAATAGTGCCTAAGGACTGGAGGATAGCAAATGTGGTTCCCTTGTTCAAAAAGGGTAGTAGAGACAACCCTGGTAATTATAGACCAGTGAGTCTCACTTCAGTTGTTGGTAAAGTGTTGGAAAAGGTTATAAGAGATAGGATTTAATACCATCTAGAAAAGAATAATCTGATCAGAGACAGTCAGCACGGTTTTGTGAAGGGTAAGTCGTACCTAACGAATCTCAATTAGTTTTTTGACAAAGTGACCAAACAGGTAGATGAGAATAAACTGGTTGATGTGGTGTATATGGATTTCAGCAAGGCGTTCGATAAGGTTCCCATAGTAGGCTATTATACAAAATGCGGAGGAATGGGATTGTGGGAGACATAGCAGTTTGGATCAGTAATTGGCTTGCTGAAAGAAAACAGAGGGTTGTAGTTGATGGAACATTTTCATCTTGGTGTCCAGTTACTAGCGGCATACCGCAAGGGTTGGTGTTGAGTCCACTGTTGTTCATCATTTTTATAAATGACCTGGATGAGGGCTTAAAAGGGTGGGTTAGTAAATTTGCGGACTACACTAAGGTCGGTGGAGTTGTGGATAGTGACGAAGGATGTAATAGGTTGCAGAGAGGCATAGATAGGATGCAGAGCTGGGCTGTGAGGTGGAAAATGGAGTTTAATGTGGACAAGTGTGAGGTGATATACTTTGGACTGAGTAATCAGAATGCAAAGTACTGGGCTAATGGTATGATTCTTGGGAGTGCAGATGAGCAGAGAGATCTCGGTGTCCATGTACACAGATCCCTGAAAGTTGCCACCCAGATTGACAGGGTTGTTAAGAAGGCATACAGTGTTTTGGCCTTTATAAATAGAGGGATTGAGTTCCGGAACCAGGAGATTATGCTGCAGCTGTACAAAGCTCTGGTACGGCCACACTTGGAGTGTACAGTTCTGGTCACCGCATTATAAGAAGGATGTGGAAGCTTTGGAAAGGGGGCAGAGGAGATTTACTAGGATGTTGCCTGGTATGGAAGGAATGTCTTACGAGGAAAGGCTGAGGGCCTTGAGGCTGTTCTCGTGAGAGAGAAGAAGGTTGAGAGGTGACTTAATAGAGACATACAAGATAATCAGAGGGTTAGATAGGGTGGAGAGGGAGAGCCTTTTTCCAAGTATGGGGACGGCAAACACGAGGGGTCACAACTTTAAAGTGAGGGGAAATAGGTATAAGACAGATGTCAGAGGTAGTTTCTTTACTCAGAGAGTAGTAAGGGTATGGAATGCTTTGCATGCAACGGTAGTAGATTCACCAAGTTTAAGTGCATCTAAGACATCACTGGATAGGCATATGGACGTACATGGAATAGTGTAGGTGCGATGGGCTTCAGATTAGTATGACAGGGCGGTGCAACATCGAGGGCTGAAGGGCCTGTACTGCGCTGTAATGTTCTACGTTCTATGTTCTCCAACTCACAAAGGCCATTAACATAAGTTATGCAATTCTTGTGTTCTTCAGAGTGAAGTTAAGACTTTCCACTTGCTGGAATAACATTAAAGCCAGTTGTGATGATGAAAGTGGTTCACAGATTTTCAGATTGATTTGTGGCAAAGTAACCTGCACAGAGAATGTAATGAATAAACTGTTCGAAGATGGAGAGTTGCATTATAATAAATTTCCATATTCTTAAACACACTAATCATCAAACAGCAGAATACAAAGAGACAGCAGCTAGTCTACTGATAAAATACAAACCTTCTAAATATTATTGCCAGGGCTTCTCTAAGTCACAACATGCCTCACTGTATCAATATTATTATGGAGGTATAGCATCATGCAGCACAAAAAACAGACCCTTCGGTCCAACCAGTCCATGCTGAGCATAATCCCAAACTAAACCAGCCGATCTGCCTGCTTCTGGCCCATATCCCTCCAAACCTTTCCTATTCATGTGCTTATCCAAATATTTTTTAAACATTGTAATTGATCCTGTATTCACTACTTCCTCAGGAAGTTCATTTCACACGCGAACAACCCTCTGTGTAAAAGATTTGCCTCTTATGTCTTTTTTAAAATCTCTCTCCTCTCACCTTAAAAATGTGCCCCCAGGTTTGATATTCCCCACCTTCTGGAAAAGACAACCACCATCAACTCTATCTATACCTCTCATTACTTCATAAACTTTCATCAGGTCAGATCTCAACTTCCCACGCTCCAATGAAAAATTGTCCCAGCCTACCCAGCCTTTCTTTACAACTCAAACCTTCCAAACCCAGCAATATCCTGGTAAATCTCACCCGACCATAAAATTCCATCACCATTGGTAAGATCAATGTTGGACATTATGTGAAGATATACAACAAGTTTCATCACAACTTGAAACTGTTCCACATCAACATTAGGAATTTGAGATAGGGAATCCAAGTTAGTGAAATGAGGGCGAGTGATGAAATACTTGGTCAATGTAACAAAGTTTCTTGAGCGTTCTGAAGAAGTAAAAAAGTCAAAAGGTTCAAGGAACAGCTCCATTTGGGATCTAAGGTGGTGTTGAAGCTGAGAATAAAAGAGCGATATTGTGATTAAAAAGTGACAAATATGTCAAGTACAATGACTTATTATCGGCATATGTGAATTGGCATTTTTATTTATTCATTCTTTCATGGGATGAGGGTGTCACTAGCCAGGTCAACATTTATTGACCATCCGTAATTGTGCCAGCCACATAGCTATGGGTCTGGAGTCACATGTAGGCCAGACCAGGTAGGGATAGAAGTTCATTAGTATCCTAGTTGTTTTTTTTCCAATAATCAACAATGGATTCATGGTCGTCATTAGCCTCTTAATTCCAGATATTTATTGGATTCAAATTACGCCACCTGTCACAGTGGAATTTGAACCCTGGGTCCCAGGACATTGCCTGGGTCTCTAGATTAACAGTGCAGCAATAATTGTTAAGTTCTTCAGGATTCTCTGGTGTTCGGTAAGGCACTATAGAAATGCAAGTTTGTTTTGACCATAGCTCATCAGGAAAATTTTCTTTTTGTTAGCCAGAAGGCCTACCTCAAGGGACGTGCCTGATACAGGTGGGAGTCCCTGAGTGGACAAGAAATACTCGTTCGAACCTTTAAGCACTGTGTTGTTTTAAGAAAGGGAGATGTTAATAAACTAAGGACCAGGCTGTAACCAGATAACCAAATATCACTCTAGCAGAAGCAGGTTGGAGTCTGAATGCATGCAATACTAGCTGTAACTGCCAATGTAATCTCAGCTTTTAACTCACCCTGCATGATGTGTTAAAGTCAAGAGAATTCATACAACTTTACCTGTGCTACAATAACACAAGAAAATCTAACAGTAACAAGGGGTGACATAGTGATTCAGTGGTTAGCACTACTGCCTCACAGCACCAGGGATCCTGGGTTTGATTCCAGCTTTGGACAACTGTCTGTGTGGAGTGTGCATGTTCTGCCTGTGTCTGTGTGAGCTTACTCTGGGTGCTCCGGTTTCCTCCCACAGTGCAAAGTTGTGCAGTTTAGGTGGATTGGTCATGCTAAATTTGCCCATAGTGTTCAGGGATGTGCAGGCCAGGTGGGTTAGTCATGGGAAATATAGGGATAAGGTTGGGGGCATGAGTCTGTGAGGGATGCTCTTCAGAGAGTCAGTGTGTTCTTGGTGGGCTGAATGGCCTGTTTGCACACTGTAGAGATTGTTTATACAATGGTAATTTTATGAAAAAAAGATTGATGTAGATTCAAAAGAACATTCAGACTGCCAATCTGCTTATTTTCATTGAAGAACGCATGTATATTGTAGAAATGGCAGTGATAGACTTGGAAAACTGTTTCTGACACAACTTCCAGTTGAAAGACATAATGATGCATAAAACAAACAGGAAAAGTGTGGTGTCATGTTCCACTGTGTGTCATTTATCTGGATAACCAGAGGTAAGAGGAAACCAGCAGATGAATGTGGCTAAGGTCAGATCTGTCTGCTAACAGAACAATTGTGCTTGTGGAACTCTATGATATAACCAACCATTTATTCTTGATACACAAAGCTAGCTTCAATTGTCATTCTGTTCATAATATCATCAAGCAGGAGACCTTTACCATTATTAATACAGTAAAGCATTACAAGCTGTTTTCAGGAGAATTATCTTGCAAATTTTGACAATGAAACATATTGGGAAGTATAAGGACAAATTATCTTTGGCAAATGCGTAGTGTTAAGACGGACCCAGAGGGTCCCGTCTTTGCGTGTTCTTTTGGAAGGAGAGACTCACACTGGCAACTATGATTAGACGCAGACAGCAGTTTATTCACAGAATCCTAACTGATACAACGAATCAACAGGCATGCATTCGTTGGAGAAGGCGTTCTGCCTTCTCGTTCAAAGTTGACACAATTATACTTCGCGCTGCCTGGAGTCCCCGGTCAGTTCGCCTTCCCCATTGGTCCATTCATCTGCGCGCGCTGGGGATCCGTCCTCCTATTGGCCGCATCGAAGTGCCTGTCCAGCTCCTGCTGTGCTTGACAATGGCTCAGCCATCCCTGGGAGCGGTTCCGATCCCGTATTCAATAGTCCATTGTGTCAAGGAATTACTATGCGTCTGACAGGCTAGCCATTTTCAATAGTTTCAGTTTAACTAAATTGTCAATTACACTTATCAACTTTAGACTTAAATAGAGCCATTCACACTCACTAGTTACAGGTTCCGATAGAGCAATTCACACTTGTCTAACAGTTACAGATTCCGATCAGTTTCTTTATTAATCCCGAGTTTCGTTGGGCCAATTGATACTGGCTGGTATTTACAGGCTCCAAGATTTAATTAACATTATGCATATCCCTTACAAGCTCCAGCAGTCATGCAATCGCCTGCAGCAGCTCGCTTGGCTGTTGTTAACCCAAGGGAAACTTCCATATCCGCCACAGATTCACCTGCACCTCCACCCACATCATCTACTGCATCCGCTGCAGCCGGTGTGGCCTCCTCTATATTGGGGAGACAGGCCGCCTACTTGCGGAGCGATTCAGAGAGCACCTCTGGGCCACCCGGACGAACCAACCCAACCAACCTGTAGCACAGCATTTCAACTCCCCCTCCCACTCCACCGAGGATATGCAGGTCATTGGACTCATCCACCGCCAAATCACAACAACCCGACGGTCGGAGGAGGAGCGTCTTATCTTCCGACTGGGAACCCTCCAACCGCAGGGGATGAACTTGGACTTCACCAGTTTCTTCATCCCCCCTCCCCCCACCTTGTCTCAGCCGGATCCCTCCAGCCCGGCACCGCCTTCCTGACCTGCAGTCTTCTTCTTGACCTCTCCGCCTCCATCCTACTCCGACCTATCACCCTCACCTTGACCTCTTTCCACCTATCACATTTCCAACTCCCCTCCTCCAAGTCCCTCCTCCCTACCTTTTATCTTCTCCTGCTGAACACTCTCTGCTCATTCCTGAAGAAGGGCCTGTGCCCGAAACGTCGAATCTCCTGTTCCCTGGATGCTGCCTGACCTGCTGTGCTGTTCCAGCAATAAAGTTTCAACTTTGATCTCCAGCATCTGCAGACCTCACTTTCTCCTGTTGTTAACCATTTCAGGGCTGGAAGTGTCACCCTCCCTAGCCCTACATTAAACACTGCAGTGAAATCTCCCCAACAGTAGGTTTCAAGAAACCTCTAAAGGGGGAGATAAGAGATAAATCAAAGGGGTGGGAAAATTTCAAAAGCCAACAAAAATTGACTGAAAGAAGGAAGAAAATGAACTATAAGAGCAAGTTGGTAAGAAACCTAAAATGAACAGTAAGAGCTTCTTTAAGTGTATGACAAGGAAAAGAGAGGCAATAATGAATGCAGGTCCCTTAGAAATTTATGTTGGGGAGATAATAATTGGAAACCAGGAAATGGCAGAAGAGTTGAACAACTACTTTCATATAAGAACGAGTATCATGAGTAGGCCATCCGGCCCTTCGAGCCTGCTCCACCATTCAATAAGATCATGGCTGATCCTTTCCTGCTTTACCCCTTTATCCCTTGATTCTCTTAGTGATTAGAAGTATGTCTATCCCAGCCTTGAAGATGTTTAATGAACCAGCCTGAACACCGTGTGTGGTAAAGGATCCCACAAATTCACTATCTTTTTACTCCATTTACCACCTGCTCACCATAATCCTTCATCCTTTTACTATTCAAAAATCTAATCCGTCTTTGCCTTAAAACCATTCAACCAAGTAGCCTCAGATTCACAACCCTCTGAAGAAGTTCCTCTTCAGCTCAGTCCTAAATCTACTCCCCCCTATTTTGAGGCTATGTCCCCTAGTTCTAGTTTCACCCTCCAGAGGAAACAACCTCCCTGATTCTATCCAATCAATTTGCTTCATAATTTTATATGTTTCTATATGTTATTCTCCTACATTTCAATGAGTACAGCTCCAGTCTACTCAATCTCTCCTCGTAAGCCAACTCTCTCAATTATGGAGTCAACCTAGTGAACCTCCTCTGTACCCCTTCAGTGCCAATACATCCTTGCTCAAGTAAAGAGACCAAAACTGCATGCAGTACTCCAGATGTAGCCTCACCAGCACCTTGTACAGCTGCAACATAGTCCATTCTGCTGTTATTCCTACCAAAATGGATGACTTCACATTTACCAACATTGGACTGCATCTGCCAGCATCAGTTTGCACTGCAGAGGACACTAATAATATTCCAAAAATATTAGTGGGCAGCATGGTGGCACAGTGGTTAGCACTGCTGCCTCACAGTGCCAGAGACCCGGGTTCAATTCCCGCCTCAGGCGACTGACTGTGTGGAGTTTGCTCATTCTCCCTGTGTCTGCGTGGGTTTCCTCTGGGTGCTCCGGTTTCCTCCCACAGTCCAAAGATGTGCAGGTCAGGTGAATTGGCCATGTTAGGTAAGGGGTAAATGTAGGGGTATGGGTGGTTTGCGCTTCGGCGGGTCGGTGTGGACTTGTTGGGCCGAAGGGCCTGTTTCCACACACTGTAAAGTAATCTAATAATCTAATCTAAAAAAAAATGATGGGACTGTTGCCAGATGCTCACTGGAGTTCAGAAATATGAGGGAGAAATCTTGCTGGATTATGTAAGGTTATTAATGGGTTTGGCAGGCTAGATGTGGATAGTTTTTTTCACTTTGTGATATAATCAAGGACCACAGGGCATAATCTATGGGTAAGTAGCAATTCAAATAAGGCGGAAATGAGAAGGACTTCTTTTGCCCTCAAAGATAGTGAATTTGTGGGATTCTTTACCACACACGGTGTTCAGGCTGGTTCATTAAACATCTTCAAGGCTGGGATAGACATACTTCTAATCACTAAGGGAATCAAGGGATAAAGGGGTAAAGCAGGAAAGTAAGAATGATTTAATTCATTAAATTTAAGTTTCACTATTGGGATAATTGAAATCTTGCCCCAGACACGTTCATTAGAGATTTGCTTTACTAGTCAATGACATTATTGGTGGAGTTTATTTCCCTTAACACTAATGTTTGATGTACTGCCACACTTCAACTCTGGTGGTGAATAGTGGCAAACTACTGAAAGGATTCACTTCAGTGTTTTGATAAGCAATGCTAATCAACGTTTTGAACAATTAATCTTGTGATTGGTCCTATCACAGTTGTCAAATTCTGTAACAGGACTTCAATGCAGACCCTCCACCCCAGGGGCAAGTCCAAAAACTGAGTTGGAACACTTTGCTTTTAGAATTAACTCACAGGATATGGGCATTGCTGACTAGTCCAGCGCTAGTCACCTGTCCCTAGTTGTCCTTGGTAAACTGCCTTATTGAACCTTGATGGGGAGGTGATGTTGGACTGGGGTGGACAAAGTTAAAAATCACACAACACCAGGTTATAGTTCAACAAGTTTATTTGGAAGTACTAGCTTTCGGAACACTGCTCCTTCATCAGGTGGTTTTGGAGTAGACCATAAGACACAGAATTTATAGTAAAAGACCACAGTATCGTGCAACTGACATGATTTATTAACCTGGACCATCTCTGACACCTCCCTCCCCTTCCTGGACCTCTCCATCTCCATTAGTGACGATCGACTTGACACTGATATTTTTTACAAACCCACCGACTCCCACAGCTACCTGGATCACACCTCTTCCCACCCTATCTCTTGCAAAAATGCCATCCCGTATTCCTAATTCCTCCGCCTCCGCCATATCTGCTCCCAGGAGGACCAGTTCCACCATAGAACACACCAGATGGCCTCCTTCTTTAGAGACCGCAATTTCCCTTCTCACGTGGTTAAAGATGCCCTCCAACGCATCTCGTCCACATCCTGCGCCTCCGCCCTCAGACCCCACCCCTCCAACCGTAACGAGGACAGAACGCCCCTGGTGCTCACCTTCCACCCTACAAACCTTCGCATAAACCAAATCATCCACCGACATTTCCGCCACCTCCAAAAAGACCCCACCACCAGGAATATATTTCCCTCCCCACCCCTTTCTGCCTTCTGCAAAGACCGTTTCCTCTGTGACTACCTGGTCAGGTCCACGCCCCCCTACGACCCACCCTCCCATCCTGGCACTTTCCCCTGCCACCGCAGAAATTGTAAATCCTGCACCCACACCTCCTCCCTCACCTCCATCCAAGGCCCTAAAGGAGCCTTTCATATCCATCAAAGTTTTACCTGCACATCCACCAATATCATTTATTGTGTCCGTTGCGCCTGATGCGGTCTCCTCTACATTGGGGAGACTGAGCGCCTCCTAGCAGAGCGCTTTAGGGAACATCTCTGAGACACCCGCACCAATCAACCACACCACCACGTGGCCCAACATTTCAACTCCCCCTCCCACTCTGCCGAGGACATGGAGGTCCTGGGCCTCCTTCACCGCCACTCCCTCACCACCAGACGCCTGGAGGAAGAACGCCTCATCTTCCGCCTCGGAACACTTCAACCCCAGGGCATCAATCTGGACTTCAACAGTTTCCTCATTTCCCCTTCCTCCACCTCATCCTGGTTTCAAACTTCCAGCTCAGCACTGTCCCCATGACTTGTCCGGACTTGTCCGACCTGCCTAGTTCCTTTTCCACCTATCCACTCCACCCTCTCCTCCCTGACCTATCATCTTCATTTCCTCCCCCACTCACCCATTGTACTCTATTCTACTCTCTCCCCACCCCCACCCTCCCCTAGCTTATCTCTCCATGCTTCAAGCTCACTGCCTTTATTCCTGATGAAGGGCTTTTGCCCGAAACGTCGATTTCGCTGCTCATTGGATGCTGCCTGAACTGCTGTGCTCTTCCAGCACCACTGATCCAGGACCCGAGGTCTAGATTGTTGTTAAGTCTTACATCTTTTAGAAAAGATTACAGGTTTTGGTTCATTAATATGTAAATCCTAGAACCTCTTCAAATCACATTCTTGAAATAACTTAAGGTTTGATTAAAAAAAAGACACCTCAGCTGAGACAATGCATTAAAGGTGTGAGGTTGCAGTCTGTTTGTATCCCAACCTTGAGCCAGACTGGTTCTATTCCCAAAGTAAGAATTTGTAAAATTTTACATTGATTGGCTGCCTGCATTGACTGCCTGCAGATTGTGTGCATTTTGAACAAGATACAATGTATCTGCAAATTACAATTCTGCACATGTTAAGTGCACTTAAGAAGTCAGTGGATGACACACAGTGACTGGACCCACATACAGGAATATTATAGAGGAGCAGCAGAGCGAAACCTGGTAATCACACCAACTGACCTTTGATTAAACTTCCACTGAAGCTGCTTCCACTCCCTGCTCTAAACTCCCTTTCCAAGCCGCTGACTCCATTTCTCTCCCAGGTAACAGTCTGACACTATGTTTGACTGTTTATAACCTTGGTTTCGATCCTGAGGTGAAGATCCGAGCTCATGTTTATTAAGATCACCTATATCCACCTCCATAACATGCCTTTGTACCCATCTCCACTCATCGGTTGCCGAAATCCTCATTCTTCATTTGAACAAAAAGCTTCCAACACATTCCTGGCTGACCTCTTGCATTGTGCTCTTTGTAACCTCGGAATCCTTCAAAGTATAATAAACCCTTAATTCCAAATTTTTAATGAGCTCCAAGTCCACCATCTGCCGTGATGGGATTTGAACCCGGAGCCCCTAAGCTGAGTTTTGTGATGAACAGTCTAGTGATAATACCACTAGGCCATCACCTCCCCTAATGTTGATGATGAACTGTCCTCCTGAAACACTGCCATCTCAGATGTGTAGGTAACACCCAGAGGGCAGGTTCTGAAGAAAGGTCTCTGGGATCAAAATGTCCATTGTCCCTCTCTCTCTCTCTCTCTGTCTCTCCACCGCACCCCCACCCCCACACCCCCCAGCCCTCCACAGATACTGCCAAATCTCCTCAGTGTCTCCAACAATTTCTGCTTTTGTCTGTTACACCCAGGGAATTGGTAGAAATGGAGCTCCCAAATATTTTTAATTATTTAAAATTACCTTAAATCTAATTTAGATTAAACAAGCAGCTTCCAGAAATCAATGCACTTTCGGAGCTAAGGATTAATCAGCATTTGCTTGTGGAAATATCGATAACAACACGTTCAGGTATATATGACCTGTTAATCATGTTCCACACCAGCTAGGAATTAAGAAATCTATGCCAAAACTAATGTTAGTCCTGTTGCCAGCGGAGTTAGAGTTCCAGCTTTGATGCTAATTGCACCCAAAACTGTGCCCACATTTTGAAAGATGTATTTTCTAATACCTTTGTGCATGTTCATTTGCAATTCCGTGAGCAATAATCTGTTCCGCACCACGTAATAAGACAACAGTTCAAAATAAATGATTTTTGAAATGTTTTAAAATTTACTCTGTAAAACAGTTAAGTACAGTACCTTAGAGAAAAAAAACAGAAATTGCTGGAAAAGCTTGGCAGGTCTGGCAGTATCTGTGGAGAGAAATCGGAGTTAATGTTTCAGCTCAAGTCACTCTTCCTAACTCTGATTTCTCTCCACAGATGCTGCCAGACCTGCCAAGCTTTTCCAGCAATTTCTATTTCTGTCTCTGATTTACAGCATCCACAGTTCTTTCAGGTTTTCATTGAGAGCAGTAATTTAGTTTGATTTGATTCATAAGCTTAAAAAGGATTTATCACAAAAATAAAATGTACCTTTAATCATCATGTCAGCAATTACCTATGAGTAAACTAATTGTGGATAATTGGACATGACTTTCTAAAAGTTAAACATTGCCTTTCACTGGTTGTGTTAGTATACAGAAATCAGTCCTGTAGTGTTTTCTTTTAAGAGAAGTTTTCAAAACCTTTCAATAGGGACCTATTAATCTGGCTGTATCATTGTTTTAAGAGTTTTAACAGGCATTGATTATAGTTGAGCCTGTATCCAACTCCTTCTCACAGACGCGCTTATGTGTGCAATTAGTAAAAACCCAACGTGATGATTCACTCATCTTAGGAACAGGAACAGTTCTCTGGAAAGGGTCACCTTTCACTGTGATGTGTTCTCCACTAACAAAATAGATGACAGAAACGCAACTGGACGTGTTTGCCAAAATTCTGGGACGATATTTTTGTACCTGTTAAACAGTTATCCTTTATCAGAGAATGAGTGACAATATGGCATTGCTCATCTTTAGTCCCCCGGGGCTGAGCTGCACACGATATTGACTAAATCCTTTTAAAGTAGGTCACTGATTGTGAAACTATTAAGAACGTCTCCAGAATAAAAACAGAAAATGTTCAAAATACTGAGCCAGTCTGGCAGCACCTATGAGAAACAGAATTCATGTTTCAGCTCATGATTCTTTGACAGGTCAGCTGAGTAACTCTGTCTGTTTCTCTCTCTGCTGACACTGTCTAATCTCCTGAGCATTTCCAACGTTTACATATTTCTGGAATCTGCAGTATTTTGCTTTCGTATAAAGATATTGTAGCGTTTTGCCTCCAGCTGGAGTTTTGTACCTAATATGGTAATGTTTATGTTATCTCTCACAGCAACAACTAGACAATAGTAACACTGCTCTAAAAGATCCAGCATACATTTATTACAACTGCCCTTTAGGGAATGAGGCAGGAGAAAGAATGATGGGGAACCAGGAACTGGCAGAAGAACTGAATAAATACTTTACATTGACTTCGCAGCAGAAGAAAGGAATAGCATTCCAAAATTACTGAATAACCAAGGGGCAAAAAGAGGAGAGAAAATTAATATAATAACTATCACTGGAGAAAAACGCGAGGGAAACTAATGAGACTAAAGACAGATAAGTCCCTGCACCTCATATTAAATGAAGTAACCACAGAGATAGTGATTGCACTGGAAGGGATGCAGAGGTGATTCATCAAGATGTTGCCTGAAGGCAAATGAATTGTTGGTCTTTATTTCAGAGGCAATGGCGTTTAAAAGTCGTGAGGATTTGCTAAAGCTCAACAAGACACTAGTCAGATCACAACTGGAAAACTAAACAGTTTGGGACTTTAAGGAAAGACGTACTGGCACTAAAGACTGGCACTAAGCTGATGCTGGGGATGGAAAGACAGTCTTATAAGGCAAAATTGAAGAGATTAGGTCTGTAATTTCCAGTGTATAGAGGAATGAGGGTGACCTTATTGAAACATGCACATTTCTTAGGGACCGTTCCTGGGTAAGTGCAAAAAAGCTGTTTTCCATTGCTGGAGATTCCAGGATCAGACAGTATAATCTCAGAAGAAGGCATTTTTAAGACAGCGATGAAGAAGAATTTCTTCTCTCAGGGAATTGTGAATTTATGGAAGTCTTTATGAAGAGACCTGTTGAGGCTAGCTCATCAAGGCTGAGATCGACAGATTTTTAATCATTAAGAAATCAAAGGTTATAGGAAATGGGCTGAATGGCCTACTTCTTTTCCTTTACATATGGTTTGATATCTAATACTACATTCACAGGCGCACTAGTGTCTGGGCTAACATTAAGTTGGACGGTTACCATGCTTCAATCAGCATGGTGTGCTTCATGTGGCCTGAGTTTAAAAGAAATTGGAGATTTTACAAGGTCATGTGATATATCACTGTGATGTCCTAAACATCTCTCTTAACGATATATTGACATTCTCGCTGTCAGACATCACGTAAGTTAAGTAAGGATCCATAAAACCTTGAAGGCCTTGTTTGACTGCTAAAAGAGGTAAGAGTGTCATTTTCCCTTTCTTTTAAGAGCACTCTTACCAATTCAGTGATGTCCAACAATTTATTTTTTCTTGCTTCTATTGCACAATCACCAGATGCAGTAGATTTAATTCTCAATTCCCCATGGGGAGAGGACACTTCCTAGAGCTTGGAATATTTATGTAGAAGTAAAATAATTAGAATAATTTGGATTTTTTTTTAAATTGCAGTCTTGATTTAACCAGCAAGAGATACATTTACATTTGTCAAACTGTAGAATCATCTTTAATTCATTGGCTTGTTCATTGACTGGGGAGAGAAAAGCAAAATTGGATGGAGGGATCTAAAGCAGCAACCAGATGAAGGAGACAGCTGAATGTGAAAAAATCTATACTCATGATGAACAGTTTCTGAATTTAAACATCATAATTGTGAGATGATTGTAAGTTGGAAATTCATGTGCGTAAGGACCGTCACCAACCTTTACAGCTGCATCATGAAAAGCATACTCTCTGGGTGCATAATGGCCTGGTACGCCCACTGCTCTGCCTAGGACAATAAGAAACTACAGAAGATGGTGTGCACTTCCCAGACCATCACAGAAGACAACTTTCCATCCATGGACTCCATTTACATGGCTCGCTGTTGCAGAAAGGCTGCCAACATCATCAAAGACCCCCCCACACCCCTAGTGCTCTCCTACACTCTCTTCCATCAGGCAAAAGATACAGAAGCCTGAACACACAAACTGATGGGTTCAAGAACAGCTTCTTCCCTGCTAAATGGATTCCCTAACTTAAAATAATGTTGATCTTGCTTTGTGCACCTCCTGTGCAGCTATAACTTTGTATGCCTCACTCTGTCTAAGCACCCTGTAATCTGTATGCCCTTGTTTGTTATGATCTTCCTGTAGTGTTCACAAACAAAGCTTTTCTCTGTACATGTGACTGAAAGAAATCAAATCCAATTAACAGTTGGGGGTGTGATGGAGATTGATTGGCATTGCCATGAAGTTGTGGCTCAGAGTTCCATTCTGCCTACTGGAAAGGGGTCTAGCCTTTTCTCTGCTGGTAATTTGTGGTCAGTACTAACTTTCCCAATACATATTATTGGATCTGATTCTACCGGGTTTCAGTAAATTATTTTATTTACATCATTGCACATCACATTGTTCTCTGTAAATATAACTGTCATTTGGACAGACTATTCCACCTTTTCTTCACATTCACTTTCACATTACTGCTGCTGGTCACACTTACTTCATACTACATGTTGCCATTTCAATAGTTCATTCATTCTCAGAAGTTACACGATACCAGGTTATAGTCCAACAGGTTTATTTGAAATCACAAGCTTTTGGATTCACCTGATGAAGGAGCTGTTCTTCAAAAGCTTGTGATTTCAAATAAACCTGTTGGACTATAACCTGGTGTCGTGTGATTTCTGACCTTGTCCACTCCAGTCTAACACTCCACAAAATCACTTCCATTCTCATTATCATTGAGAGAGCCCTGTAATATTCTTACATTATGGAACATACCCAATCCCCTCAAAATATTTTAAGAAAGTAACTTAGATCCTAACTTTTTGTTATTTTAAAGGTGAACATAAAGTGTAGTGTTCCAAATGGAATTTGACTGGTCAAACTACTCGATGTTAAGCGAAACACAATTTATTTAATCAGCACGGTTAAAAAACAACAAAAGAAAGAAGAACTTAGGATAACTTAACTCTATTGGAAAATTTAACCAAATAATAGACACAGCAACTATGACTAATTAACTGTTGTAATATAGTAACATCCAATAAACACACCGTTGGCAAAAAATTAAATTTAGACACAGATTCTTACATGCAATGCCCGCATTAGGAAGAAAAACTCTAGCTTCCAGTTGTAAACAAATAGGAATAATAGTTCCTACTTCATCAAGACACTAGCAGCTTTTGCTGAATCTAAAAACTAAAAAAACCTAGAAATCCTGGTTCAGTGAGAGTTGGCCAGATCCATTCAGGCTGCTTCTATTGTTCTAACTTAAGAAAAACTCAAGACCTCACCAGTTATTTACATTACTGCATTTTGTTTGGCATCTCTCATTCAATTTCTCACTTAAAAGAAATCAGGACAAAATGCACCTCTTAAAGCCACAGCATCATCACACTTATTCTCCACCACTCCCTCATGGCTGGCAACAGAGCATAATTCTCATTTCCTTGATGACAATACCTAGAAAGTAATATATGGCTTATTTGGTAAAAAGGTGCTCTCAAAGTTTATTTGAAAACTTCCAGAAGAACTGATTAACACAGGGAGGCTGGGAAATATTATGTGAATTAGCATGTTCAGCATCCAATCACTTCTATAAACTGTTCGATGAGTTAGCATTATGAAGGGTTAACTGACAACACTAGGTAAACTCCACCTATCGGGATAAGGAACTAACCAGAGTTGGAATTGCTCACCTGTTTCTAGGCTGTGCACTAGAATGTTTCAGTTTCTGTAATCTGTACTTACTCTTATGTTGAGCCTAATGCCTCACAAGAGAGCACCATGTGTCTCAGATATAATGGGAATACAACTACCTAATAAATCTCTCCTGTTAATCAGGATTGATTCTATCTTCTGCTAAAGACTTCATGTGGGTACCCTTTCCCACATGGTATCACTAATGCAGACTAATACCAGCAAGGAAGGAATGCTCGCAATGAATTTACTCAAGGCTTCTCAATCATACCCTTACAACTTTACTGGGAGCTGATAATCATACCCCACTATTCCACAAACCATCACAAAATCGATAAAGTCTCATTAGACCACAAAGATGACTAATTTGCCTGACTGACTACTATTCATAATCAGCAATTTATATCAGATATCCTCATTAACAGAAAACAACTGTATTTCTTGTAACAAACACATTTAACTTAAACAAGTGATAGAGAAAACAAAGGATTCCTAAACTACTACCCTGCAATTTAAATTATACAATTGAAAACTCCAAGGTACACATTCAGTCATACATGATGAAGACAGACAGTTTGACAATAATATGAGAGAGAAACAGAAAGATAAGTTGCAAAGATGAGAATTTCAGATTTCAGGGTTAAATTATGTCTCATGATTCCTTATGATTTCAACAATGGTGACACACTGTTCTCTGTAAAGCAATGATTATTCTTCACTTTGCTGGGTGATCTGATGGACCTAAGTCTTTCGAATTAAAATTCCTTCTTTTAAACTTTCTTGGTTTTCATGTTTTTTATCCCCCACAGAGAGAGAGAGAGAGATAAAATCTTTTCAGCCACAGGTTCTGAATGTCTTCTACTATCCTTGCATTTACAGCTTTGGAACAAACTTACAGCTTAACCAATCAAAGGGTTCTCATCATGCAGAATTTCTTTAACTCACAGACTCTCAATGATACTCTGTCTCCAAATATTTCCCTCAGTATTTCAAAATGCAAAAGCACAGTGAAAAGACTGTACACCATTAGATTAATGGTAAGGTCCTAGGGAGTGTTGCTGAACAAAGAGAGTTTGGAGTGCAGGTTCATAGCTCCTTGAAAGAGTATTGAGCACAGGAGTTGGGAGATCACGTTGCAGCTGTACAGGACATTGGCTAGGCCACTGTTGGAATATTGCATGTAATTCTGGTCTCCTTTCTATCGGAAAGAAGTTGTGAAACTTGAAAGGGTTCAGAAAAGATTTACAAGGATGTTGCCAAGGTTGGAGATTTGAGCTATAGGAAGAGGTTGAATAGGCTAGGGTTGTTTTCTCTGGTGCGTCGGAGGCTGAGGGGTGACCTTATAGAGATTTATAAAATCATGAGGGACATGGTTAGGATAAATAGACAAAGTCATTTCCCTGGGGTCAGGGAGTCCAGAACTAGAGGGCATAGGTTTAGGGTGAGAGGGGAAAGATATAAAAGAGACCTACGAGGCAACTTTTTCACACAGAGGGTGGTACGTGTATGGAATGAGCTGTCAGAGGAAGTGGTGGAGGCTGGTACAATTACAACATTTAAAAGGCATCTGGATGACTATATGATTAGGAAGGGTTTAGAGGGATATGGGCCAAGTGCTGGCATGTGGAACTAGATTGGGTTGGGATATCTAGTCAGCATGGACGAGTTGAACCCAAGGGTCGGGGTTTCTGTGCTGTCCATCTCTATGACTCTATGACTCTGTAACTGCACTTTTTCCCTTCCTCTCGCATTTAATTCTATCTGTTTGACTCTTCTTTGTCAGACGTTTATATGATAGCACTCAAATAATAAAGTCAAAAAATCATGGAATTTTACAGTTCAAACAGGGATCAAAACTTTTGCTAAAGGGCATGCAAATGGAATTAAACAATAGGCTGTAATACAAAAGTAACCAAGCTAACCTGAGGTAATGCAGAGAATTGCAATGCAGCGGTTTATGGAATTGTCAGAACATCGCAGATAAATTGTGAAGCAATCATTTTAAAACAACCAGACATGTGTTGAATATTAAAGTTTGACTGAAGCATAATTTGTTGTTTTACTTGAAAGCAGTTCATTAATTACTTTAAATGTGTTTAGTTGATGTTTTTGATTAGCTGTCGCCTGGGCCATTGATTTTCTTTCACTGCACAGATCTAATACCTAAGCTGGGTCATCGTTCTTGAAATTATTCAAACAATTATGAGGAAACAAACAATATCCTTCCCAAAATTTAATTCATAATATGTTTGCAGTTATAGTAAAGTCAACATTAGTATTTTTCCTTGAGGTGTGCTCCAGTAGTTGAAATCTTGCCTGTCGATTATAAGACTCTTGGTTTTAGCTGCACACAAGTCTCAAAGCTGACACTTCGGTGCAATACAGAGTGAATGCTACACTGTCTAATGTCTTGCCTTTTGGATAAGATGTTGAACTACAGTTGTTCAACAAGCAGCCAATCTGGCTAGACATGTGTCTCCAACTTGCCTGCAAGCCAATCTTCAGAATGTACATGGGTCAGAATGAAAGATCGTGCCAAGAGCTACTACTGTAAACACAGGTTTGTGCTCTTCTATGTTTGCTGCACCAGGGGACCTATTAGGAGGAAACCTAAGATAGAATTATTCTGTGATTGGACAAAGAAGCCAACAGTGCAAAGTTGAGTGGTTGCAGTCAGCTTGAGGAGTGAACATGGGAGCAAAGGCAGTGAACCTGAAGACTTCGAGTGGTGGGCTGTGAGTTGAACAGAGAGGCTGGGAGTTGCTGACCGAGTGGTTGGTGGTGGGAGTGATGTCAAGCTTCCTGCTGTGCTGTTCCAGTACCAAAACGTGGTGTAGTGATCATATCAGAGGACCAGAAATCTCGACCCCAAAGCTAAATTTCAGTGGACATTGATTCAAATCCCACCATTACAGATGGTAAAAATTTCAGTTCGATCGAAGTGTGGAATAAAAGTCTCGCCTAGTGATTCTGTAATCACTATTGACTGTTGTAAAACCTAACAATTCCAAAGGGGCACCAATTTATGACTGAGATGAAGAGGAATTTCTTCTCCGACAGAGTTGTGAGTCTTTGAAACTCCTCATCGCAGAGAGTTGCGGGAGTAGAGTGCTTGTGGATAGTTAAAGCTGAGATAGATAGATTTTTGATAAGTTAGGGAATCAAGGGTTACAAGGAAAGGGCAGGAAATTGGGTGTGAGGAATGTCGGATCAGCCATGATCCTATTGAATGGAGGAGCAAGCGCGAGAGATTGAATGGCCTACCCTGTTCCCGTTTCTTGTGACTTTTTTATACAGTCTCACCTATTCGTGACTCCCGTGGCAATATGGTTGACTCTGAGCTGCCCTCTGAGCAATTATGGATGAGCAAAAAATGCTGGTCGAGTCAACCATGATGCCGTGAACAATTTTCTAAAGAAGCCTCAGAAAATACCCCACTCAAAATGGCAGGGAAGCCACAAGGAGCCACAAGGAGCCAAAGTTACAATAACAGAGGAGACAAGGCAGCCTGGAGTCTCCGTCAAGGATAAAGAAGGAATTCCAAATACTTCCTCAGCTTTGAAATGTCTCAAAAACACTAAACCTCACAGTCCAGGAGCAAATGAAAGCCTACTGGCATTATCATTGGAGTCTAAATCCAGAAACCCAGGTAACGTTCTGGACACCTGGTTTTGACCCCCACCGTGGCAAATGGTGGAATTTGAATCCAATATCAAAAAGTATGGAATTAAGAGTCTAATGGTGACCCTGAATCCATTGTAGATTGTTGGAAAACTATGATTGTTGGATCACTCATGCCCTTTAGGGAAGGAAACTGCCATCCTTACCTGCTCTGGCCTACTATAACTCCAGACCTAGAGCAATGTGGTTGACTCTTAATTGCCCTCTGGGATGGGCAATAAATGCTGGCCCAGCCAGTGACACCATCATCCTGTGAATGAATAAAGGAAAAAGAATGTCTAGCAAAGATGAGCGTGTATGTGATAATGAGAGAGAATATGTGTGCTTGTGTGTTCACCACATCATGTTACTAATATAAATAAATTAAAATGGGATTATACATGTTGATTCGACATTTTACGTTAACTCACTCATTGGAACTGAACCTGGATTTCTTCTTTCTTCCCAGATTTTTCTATCTCCCAGGTTGGCAAACGTTTGTACAGTTGAATATTTACCTCCCCACCCCTTTCCGCCTTCTGCAAAGACCGTTCCCTCTGTGACTACCTGGTTAGGTCCACGCCACCCTACAACCCACCCTCCCATCCTGGCACTTTCCCCTGCCACCGCAGGAATTGCAAAACCTGTGCCCACACCTCCTCCCTCACCTCCATCCAAGGCCCTAAAGGAGCCTTCCACATCCATCAAAGTTTTACTTACACATCCACCAATATCATTTATTGTATCTGTTGCTCCTGATGTGGCCTCCTCTACACTGGGGAGACTGGATGCCTCCTAGCAGAGCGCTTTAGGGAACATCTCCAGGACACCCGCACCAATCAACCACACCGCCCTGTGGCCCAACATTTCAACTCCCACTCTGCCGAGGACATGGAGGTCCTGGGCCTCCTTCACCGCCGCTCCCTCACCACCAGACGCCTGGAGGAAGAATGCCTCATCTTCCGCTTCGGTGCACTTTAACCCCAGGGCATCGATGTGGACTTCAACAGTTCCTCATTTCCCCTTCCCCCACCTCACCCCAGTTCCAAACTTCCAGCTCAGCACTGTCCCCATGACTTGTCCTACCTGCCTATCTTCTTTTCCACCTATCCACTCCAACCTCCCCCTGACCTATCACCTTCATCCCCTCTCCTACTCATCTATTGTACTCTATGCTACTTTCTCCCCACCCCCACCCTCCTCTCATTTATCTCTCCACCCTTCAGACTCTCTGCCTGTATTCCTGATGAAGGGCTTTTGCCTGAAACATCGATTTTACTGCTCCCTGGATGCTGTCTGAACTGCTGTGCTTTTCCCACACCACTAATCCAGAATCTGGTTTCCGGCATCTGCAGTCATTGTTTTTACCAAGGTCATTGGAATGAGACAGTTAACCATTTAGTGATCCACTAACCAACTAACTGTGACTGTTCTCAGAAGACCCACTGGAATTATGCCGAAATGATTATGTGCTGGCTGTTGTTGTGTTTCCAGCTCCTATAAGGGTCAATTCCAACAGGAATCTCTCCTGCCGGCTCGCCTAACAGGCTGGTATGGCAACGGTTCTGCTCAGGACTGTAAGAAACTATATAGAGTTGAATGCACAGCCCAGACCAATGGGGAAGCCAGTCTCCATCCATGGACTCCATTTACACTTCTTGTTGCTGTGGAAAGGCTGCCAGCATCATCAAAGACCCATCCCATCCCAGAAATGATCTCCTACAACCTCTTCCATCAGGCAGAAGATACAAAAGCTTGAACACATGCACCAGCAAGTTCAAGAACAGCATCTTCCCTGCCATTATTAGACTGATGATTGGACTCTCGAATAGTGTTAATCTTGTTAATGTCGATCTGGCTTTGTAAACCTCTTGTGCAGCTGTAACCTTGTATGTCTCACTTTGTCTAAGTGCCCTATGATCTGTATGTCCTTGTTTGTTACGATCTGTACTGCTCGCAAAACAAGCATTTTCACTGTACTTAGGTACACGTGACTTTAATAAAATTACTGCCTCTGACAGCTGTAGGCCAGTCAGGCCACTGAGACTGAACACTCACTCTGGTACTGTAATAAACTGGAAGGTAAATGAGCTTGCTGAAGCTCTGCAATGCAGATACAGGGAAAGGTGAAAGTCTAGGACTGGAAGTGCTGAGGTGCACTCTTCCTGAGTAGCGAGGGACCTTTAAATTGCTGCACTATAAGGCAGAAATGACAGGACAAAATCTTCAAGGTCTTTTAGCAAGGATTATGATGGGTATCAACACCTCTACCTTGTTAAATCCTTGAGGCCCCTGTTGGGAAAGGTTGAATGAAATTGAGAAGTGGGGACCATGTCAGTAGTAGCCCTAAATTTGCTGAGTCAGCCAAAATTAGAAAAGGAAAATGGAGCTTGCTCTGCTGAAAGGTTTAACAGTTAGATGAAATATTGTGGGGGGGGGTTTGCACGTTTTCTGAAGTGTTGCAACTCAGTAAGTAAAAAAATTGAATAACTGGAATTGTATGTCTGACTGAGTACTTATTTGAATTTAATTGAATTGAATTTATTGTCACGTGTACCGAGGCACAGTGAGAAGCTTTGCCTTGTGAGCAATACAGGCAGATCACAGAGTTAAGTAGCATTGATAGTAAATAATAGGTAAGCAGCAGCAAAAACAAAAACACAAGTACAGGCAAACATTAAGAGTTTGTGAGTCCATTCAGTATTCTAACAACAGTAGGGTAGAAACTGTTTTGAAACCGGCTGGTGTGTGTGTTCAGGCTTCTGTACCTTCTCCCCGATGGTAGTGGTTGTAGAAAAACATTGCCAGGGTGGGATGGATCTTTGAGAATGCTGGCGGCCTTTCCTTGACACTGGGCCTGGTAGATGGATTCTATAGATGGGAGGTTGGCCTTTGTGATTGTCTGGATCGAGTTCACCACTCTCTGTAACTGTCTCCGATCATGAATGGTACAGTTGCCATACCAGGTAGTGATACATCCTGACAGAATACTCTCGATGGTGCACCTATAAAAGTTGGCAAGGGTATTCACCGTCTTGCCAAATTTTTTCAGCTGCCTGAGGAAGAAGAGACATTGTTGGGCCTTTGTAACTAGTGCGTCCACACAAAGAGTCCTAGAAAGCTTGTTGCTAATTACCACTCCCAGGAGCTTGACACTCTCCATGCATTCTATCTCTGTGCTGTTAATGTGTAGTGAGGCATGTGTAACATCCTGCCGAAAGTCAATAATACGTTGCTTGGTTTTGCCGGCATTGAGAGCTAGGTTGTTCTCAGTGCACCATTTTTCCAGGTCTTTCACCTCCCGTCTGTAGTCTGTTTTGTCACCATCTGAGATTCAAACCTATGGTGGTGTAATCAGCAAACCTGTAAATGGCATTAGTCTGGTATTTGGAGACACAGTCATGGGTATACAGTGAGTACAGCAGGGGGCTGAGTATGAACCCCTGGGGGGCTTCAGTGTTGAGTGTTAGCGAGGATGAAATATTGCACCCAATCTTCACTGATTGTGGCCTGTGGGTCAGGAAACTGAGGATCCAGTTGCAGAGTGGGGCTTAGTCTGAGATCACTAAGTTTAGTAATCAGTCTCGAGGGGCTAATAGTGTTGAAGGCTGAACTGTAGTCAATGAGTACACTTCTTACAAAGCAGTTCTTGGTGTCAAGACGTTCTAGGGAGGAATGAAGGGCAAGTGATATGACATCTGACGTCGATCTGTTTGTTAGATAGGCAAATTGGAGTCGGTCAAAAGTAGTGGGGAGGCTGGAGTTGATTAATGCCATGACCAGCCTTTCAAAGCACTTCATGACCACCGAAGTTAGGGCCACTGGGCGGTAGTCATTGAGACATGCTGCATGAGCCTTCTTAGGCACAGGGACGATGTTGGTCCTCCTGAAACAGGCAGGGATAGTGGTCTGCTGCAGGGAGAGGTTGAAGATAACCGAGAAGACCTCTGCCAGTTGATCTGCGTATGCTCTGAGTGCACGGCCTGGTACTCCATCTGGTCCCATCGCTTTCCTTGGATTCACACGAAGGAAAACTGATAGCAAAGATGATTCTCGATAGGAGTGAGAGAGACAGGGTAGTTGTCATGGGGGACTTCAACTTTCCAAATATTGACTGGGAACATGATAGTACGAGTATTATAGATGGGTCAGCTTTTGTCCAGTGTGTGCTGGAGGGCTTCCTGACACAGTATGTAGAGAGGCCAACAAGGGGCGAAGCTACATTAGATTTGGTATTGGGTAATGAGCCCGGCCAAGTGTTAGACTTGGAAGTAGGTGAGCACTTTGGTGATAGCGATCACAATTCTGTTATGTTTACTTTAGTGATAGAAAGGGATAGGTGTATACCACTGGGCAAGAGTTACAGCTGGGGGAAAGGCAATCAAGATGTGATTAGGCAAGATTTAGGAAGCATAGGATGGGGAAGGAAACTGCAAGGGATGGGCAAATTAGAAATGTGGAGCTTATTCAAGGAAAAGCTCCTGTGTGTCCGAGATAAGTATGTACCTGTCAGGCAGGGAGGAAGCTGTAGACCATGGGAGCCACAGTTTACGAAAGAAGTGGAATCTCTGGTCAAAAGGAAGAAGAAGGCTTATGTTAGGATGAGATGTGAAGGCTCAGTTAGGGTGCTTGAGGGTTACAAGGTAGCCAGGAAAGACCGAAAGAGAGAGCGCTCAGAAGAACCAGGAGGAGACAGGAGGAGACATGAAAAGTTGTTGACGGATAGGATCAGGGTAAACCCTAAGGCTTTCTATAGGTATTTAAGGAATAAAAGAATGAGAAGAGTAAGATTAGGACCAATCAAGGATAGTAGTGGGAAGTTGTGTGTGGAGTCAGAGGAGTTAGGGGAAGCACTTAATGAATATTTTTTGACAGTATTCACTCTAGAAAACAACAATGTTGTTGAGGAGAATACTGAGATACAGGCTACTAGACTTGGTGGGATTGAGGTTCACAAGGAAGAGGTATTAGAAATCCTACAGAGTGTGAAAATAGATAAGTCCCCTGGGCCAGATGGGATAGGATCCTCTGGTAAGCCAGGGAGGAGATTGCCGAGCCTTTGGCATTGATCTTTAAATCTTTATTGTCTACAGGAATAGTGCCAGAAGACTGGAGGATAGCAAATGTGGTTCCCCTGTTCAAGAAGGGGAGTAGAGACAACCCTGGTAATTATAGACCAGTGAACCTTATTTCAGTTGTTGGTAAAGTGTTGGAAAAGGTTATAAGAGATAGGATTTATAATCATCTAGAAGAGAATAATTTGATTAGGGATAGTCAACATGGTGTCGTGCCTCACAAACCTTATTGAGTTGTTTGAGAAGGTGACCAAACAGGTAGATGAGGATAAACCAGTTGATGTGGTGTATATGGATTTCAGCAAGGTGTTCAATAAGGCTCCCCACAGTAGGCTATTGTACAAAATGTAGAGGAATGGGATTGTGGGAGATATAGCAGTTTGGATTAATAATTGGCTTGAAAGAAGACAGAGAATGGTGGTTGATGGGAAATGTTCATCCTGGAGTCCAGTTACCAGTGGTGTACTGCAAGGGTCGGTGTTGGGTCCACTGCTGTTCATCATTTTTATAAACGACCTGGATGAGGGCGTAGAAGAGTGGGTTAGTAAATTTGCAGACGACAGTAAGGTTGTGGATAGTGACGAAGGATGTTGTGGGTTACAGAGAGACATAGATGAGCTGCAGAGCTGGGCTGAGAGGTGGCAAATGGAGTTTAATGCGGACAAGTGTGAGGTGATTCACTTTGCTCAGAGTAACCGGAATGCAAAGTACTGGGCTAATGGTAAGATTCTTGGTAGTGTAGATGAGCAGAGAGATCTCGGTGTCCAGGTACACAGATCCTTGAAAGTTGCCACCCAGGTTGACAAGGTTGTTAAGAAGGCATACAGTGTTTTAGCTTTTATTAATAGAGGGATCGAGTTCCGGAACCATGAGGTTATGCTGCAGCTGTACAAAACTCTGGTGCAGCCGCACTTGGAGTATTGTGTACAGTTCTGGTCACCACATTATGAGAAGGATGTGGAAGCTTTGGAAAGGGTGCAGAGGAGATTTACTAAGATGATTTGGAGGGAAGGTCTTACGAGGAAAGGCTGAGGGGCTTGAGGCTGTTTTTGTGAGAGAGAAGAAGGTTGAGAGGTGACTAAATAGAGACATGTAAGATAATCAGAGGATTAGATAGGGTAGACAGGGAGAGCCTTTTTTCAAGTATGGTGACAGTGAGCATGAGGAGGCAAAGCTTTAAATTGAGGGGTGATAGATATAGGACAGATGTCAGAGGTAGTTTCTTTACTCAGAGAGTAGTAAGGGTATGGAATGCTTTGCCTGCAACGGTAGTAGATTCACCAACTTTAAGTACATTTAAGTCGTCATTAGACAAGCATATGGACGTACATGGAATAGTGTAGGTTGGATGGGCTTCAGATTGGTATGACAGGTCGGCACAACATCGAGGGCACTGTAATGTTCTATGTTCTATGTTCTGTGATCTGACCTGTGATGCAGTGGCTGTTGAGATAGGTTCATCAGGACTTGTCAGAATAGGTGTTACCTCTCCGCTGAAACTCTGCTCAAAGTAAGCATAGACAGCGTTGAGACGATCTGGGAGGGATATGTCATTGTCTGCTATCTTGCACTGTCTCTTTTTAGAACCTGTGATATCATTCACTCTTTGTCATAGTCGTGGGTGTCTGTTTGGGTCTCTAGTTTGGATCGCTGTCGGTCCTTGGCTGTCTTAATGGCTCTGCGAAGGTCATTCTTGGATTCCTTATATTTAGGTTTAGGGTTGTTTAGAAGGTATATGGTGTGTTAGCCTTTATTGGTAGAAGGATTAAGTTTCAGAAACGTGAGATCATGCTGCAGCTTTACAAAACTCTGGTGCGGCCACATTTGGAGTATTGTGTACAGTTCTGGTCACCGCATTATCGGAAGGATGTGGAAGCTCTGGACATGGTTCAGAGGAGATTTACTAGAATGTCACCCTGGTATGCAGGGAAGGTCTTATGAGGAAAGGCTGAGGGACGTGAGGCTGTTTTCATTAGAGAAAAGAAGGTTGAGAGGTGACTTAATTGAAAGATATAAGATAATCAGAAGGTTAGATAGTTTGGACAGTGAGACCCTTTTTCCTGGATGGCACTGGCTAGCACGAGAGACATAGCTTTAAATTGAGGGGCGATAGATATAGGTCAGATGTCAGAGGTAGTTTCTTTACTCAGAGAGTATTAGAGGTGTGGAACACACTTCCTGCAACAGTAGTAGACTCACCAACTTTAAGTACATTTGAATGGTCATTGGATAGGCACATGGATAAGAATGGAATAATGTAGATAAGATGAACTTCAGATTGGTTCCACTGGTCGGTGCAACATCGAGGGCCAAAGGGCCTGTACTCGTTGTAATGTTCTATGTTCTACATTCAAACTGAAACCTAATTTGTGTTTGAATGAATATAGACTGTATTTTGGGTGGCATGGTGGCTCAGTGGTTAGCACTGCTGCCTCACAGCGCCAGGGATCTGGGTTTGATTTCAGTCTCAGGCGACTGTCTCTGTGGAGTTTGCACATTCTTGCTGAGTCTGCGTAGGTTTCCTCTAGGTGCTCCAGTTTCCTCCCACAGTTCAAAGATGTGCAGGTTAGGTGGATTTGCCATAGGAATTGTAGGGTTACAGGGATTGGGTGGAATGCTCTTTGGAGGGTCAGTGTGGACTTGATGGGCCAATTGGCCAGCTTCCACACTGTAGGAACTCTGTGATTCCCTGGGGAATAGGTTAACCATTTGCTCAAACAAAGGAGGCTTTGGACCTGATAATCCAGAGACCCAGGCTACCTTTCTGAGGACCCAGTTAGAATCTTACTCCAATAGATAAAGATCGAGAATAAGAAGTGTAATTGTCAATTAACAGAAAGTCCATCATTCATGTCTTTAAAGGAAAGAAATCTGCAGTCCTTACCTGGTCCGGCCCATATGTGACTCCAATCTCTCAGCAATGTGTTCAACTCTTCAATAGCCCGACAGTCACTCAGTATCATCAGTGGTTAGAAAGTCTCAAAAAAGAAATGAAGTTAGATAGATCACATGGTATTAACTAAGGCACAGGAAACTACAATGGCCAGCACAGCCCTATTGAAGGTAAATAACTGCCCCTTCACTGGGTTAAAATCCTGGTTTTCCCTCCCTGACAACAGTGTACAGCACACAGAGACTGCCGTGAATCAAGAAGGCAGCTCACCACCACCTTCAGGGGCTCCATCAATAAGCACATCGACCTCATCCCAATATATCGGCCACTACATCGAATAACCAGAATCGACACATGCAAGCAGCAGGAATGGAACCAAATAAATCCCAGAAGACACAGTACAGCAACGCTTCACAGGAGGCTCCAAAGCCCTGAAGATGTTACCTAGATAGGGGACAAAATGTTTGCGAATCAACTTCCCTGCTCGGAGAACATACCCACAACCACGTTCTCAAGGGCAACTCGAGATGGTCAATAAAGGCTGGCTCATCTAGTGATGCCCATGTTTCCTGAATGAATTAAAAGCATTTGGATTTTGACAACAGCATGTAAGTTTCCATGGTGATTTTATCTGACACCAGGCCATTGCCTGATTTATTGAATTCAATTTGCCACAGTCAGATCTGAATTCATAACCTCTATCGTGACTAGTACTACAACAAACTATAAGTTATCCCTCATAGTCTCTCCTTACTTGGCAGACCGTGCTGTATCAGTTTTCCTCATGCCTATGCAATGTGCCTGGGGACATTTTTCTCTGTTAGAGATGCTATATAAATGCAAATGTTGTATTTGTGTGATATAATGTGATATCTTGCATTGAATATTAACACCACAGACTCCTCAGGGTAGATCCTAACTCTTTACGACAGTTTAGTATGGTGGTGGAAAATTGAGGTAAATAGAACTATAAAGCAAGCTGACAATTCATAAAGATCAACAATATGCACAGTCATCTGTCACGTTTGTGATCTATATTTTAATGAGAATGAATATTTTGAAATTTATTACTGAACAGTAACAGTTTTGACAGACAGGAGCCAGGCAAGTCTTAAATCAAATAAAATAAATGGAGCAGGCAAATAAAAGATCCACACTCTATTCCCAGGTAAAGGAATCAAATAAATCCAATGCTTTCTGTTCTGTCATCATAATCTGCCTCAGGCCAGGCAATGACCTCTTTACAGTACCTTTCTCTCACAAACTTGAAACTTCTCCCGCTGTTAGCTTTCCTCACTGAAATACTGATACACTTATTCAGTGTGGTAAAAGATACACAGGTGATGGGGGGAGGGAGATCGAGAGGTGAGAATGGTGGGTGACGGGATGGGGATTGATGGGAATGGTTGAGGTGAGAGTGGGGATTGATGGGAATAGTGGGGGTAGGGGTGGAGGATGTTGGGATTGTTGGGTTTGTGGGTCGGGGCTGATGGGTGTGGTCTTGTTGAGGCTGATGAGAATGATGGGTTTGGGGGTGAAGGATGATGAGAATGGTGGGTTAGGGGATGGAGATTGATGAGAATGGTGGGTTTGAGCATGGCAGTTGTGGGTTTAAGAGTGGGTGTTGATGGAAATGGTGGGTTTGAAGGTAGGGGTTAATGGGAATGGTCCGTGATCGGCGTAGGGATTGATGACATTGTGGGTTTGGATGGTGGGGTGTGGGGAGAGTCAATCATCCATCATTTAAAGTTGTATTTCGGAAAGAGAAACCAGGAGAGCAATTGATGACTAGTCTGAGACGACAGAAAAAGTACGAGGTTGGTAGAAAAGAGATAGAAATGGATTAATGGAGACAGTCAGGCACAAACAGAAAGAACAGAAGAACAGACAGGGACACTCAAATATAGAGACAAATGGAAGTGAGAGTGATAGAGAGAGAAATAGAGAGCTAGAATAAGAGGGAGAGTCAGAGAGTGAGACAGAAAAGAGTGGAAGCAGATTCAATAATAACATGTAGTATTGAACTAAATACATATTTAGGAAGGGACATTTGGTGAGAAAGAGGGAAAGACTAGTTGGATACAAGACAAACAACTACAGATGCTGGAGATCTGAATCCAGTTCTGAAGAAGGGTCATACCAGACCCATACTGTATAAAACATAGGATAGTCGACATCTACAGTATTGTGTGCAGTTCTGGATTCCACATTACAGAAGGGAGGTGATAGTAGTGGAAAAGGTGCAAAGGAGACTCACCAGGATATTGCTTGGACTGGAGAGGTTTAGTTATGAAGAGAGATTGGACAGACTACGGTAGTTTTCCTGAGAGCAGAGGAGACTGAGAAGGGAACATGATTGAAGTGTACAAAATTATGAGGGACATAGACAGGGTAGACAGAAAAAAAAACATTTTCATATTTATGGAGGGACCAATGACCAGCGATATAGATTAAAGATAAGGGACAGTAGGTTTAGACGGGATGTGAGGGCACACTTTTTCACCCAGAGGGTGGTGGGAAATTGGAACTCATTATCTGTAAGGGCGGGACAGGCAGAAACTTCATAACGTTTAAGAAGTATTTACATATACATTTAAGATGCCAAGATATACAAAGCTATGGGCCAAGATCTAGAAAACTGGATTAGAATAGTGAGACAATTGTTTTTGAGTGGTGCACACACAATAGGCCCAAGAGCCCTTTTCTGTGTTGTAGGCTCTCTGTGACCAGACACGAGAGGTTAACTCTCTTTCTATCTCCATAGATGCTGACAAAGCTGCTGAGTTTCTCCAGCACTTGTTGTTTTTGTTTATAAAAGGTTATACCTTTTGTTATAAAAGGTAATACTTTCAAAGAGACAGAGTGAGTATTACAAGCTGAATGGTTTCTTTCACTGATTTAGATTTAATTTTTAATTAAACTGTTCAGACATGGCAGATTACCTCTGGAACAGGTTGCATTTAAACTCAGGTCTTCTAGCTCAAAGGTATGGACACTACCACCGTGTCACAAGAGCCTCATATCAGAACAGTACAGTACAGTGCAGGACCTTCGGCCCTCGATGTTATGCCAACCTTTTATCCTACTCTAAGATCAGACTAACTTACCCTTCGTTGGACTATCTTCCATGTGCTTATCCAAGAATCGCTTACATGTCCCGAATGTATCTGACTCTACTACCACTGCTGGCAGTGCATTCCACACACCCACCACTCTCTGTGTAAAGTTATACTCTGACTTAAAATTACTTCTACATTTAAAACACCTGATGCTAGTCTGGTAGGAATTATATCTGTGTGCTGGCTACCGATACATATCACGTCTTTAAATGAGCTGGATTTTATTGACTGGGTGATGTTTTTGAGAAATAATTTCTTTCAGTTTAAAATCTTACTTGCAAATTGCTACACAGCCCAGTGTTTAACTAAAAAGCGAGCTGTTAAATATTCATGCTGTTTTAATGCATTTTAAATATGCTTGATCCAAAAAAATCTTCAGAAGGTACCAGGTGACTGTTGAAGTCTTGGGACAAAGCTTTAACATCAATCCCAAGTCCAAAAGACATCTAAACTGTTGAGATTCAATTCCAAATTCAGTAACCAGAGTGATAATCACTGGAGTTAGTCACTGCCAAAAGCAGAAAATTAAAAAAAGGAACTAAAGAAAGATTAAGGGGATTTGTCTGTCAGAATAATTTTTTAAAATGTCACTTATTCAGCAAGTTCTCAAAATTACAGATTGAGAAACAGCCCCTCAAACAGACAACCAAAGTGAATCATGGAAGAATCATAGAATCCCAACAGTGTAGAAGCAGATCATTCAACCCGTCAAGTTCACACTGACTCTCTGAAGAGCATCCCACCTAGAACCCCCCCTACAATTTCCCTGTAACCCCATATGGCCCATAGCTAATCCACTTAACCTACACATCCCTGAACATTATGGGTAATGTGCATGGCCAATCCACATAACCTGCACATCTTTGGATGTGGGAGGAAACTGGAGCGCACACACACACACACACACGCACACACACACACACGCACACACACACACACACACACATTGTGCAAACTCCACAGAGTCAGTCACCCGAGGATGGAATCGAACCCTTGCCCCTGGAGCTGCAAGGCATACTAATAAATGTATGGGGATGAATGGTGTGGGCAGAGTTTCCTTTTTAACAACATTCTGGGTCAACCCATCTGGACTAAGGCGGTTCAAGAAGGCAGCTCCCCACCACCTTCTCAGGCAGGATCAGGAAATGATGTCTATATTCCACAAGGGAATGAAAAAAATGGCAAATAATTTGTAAGGTCTGCAAATACACTACGATTCACAATGATTTCTCTTCCGATGTTCATTTTTCTAACAAGACTGCTACGGAATTCCTGGGCGTTCATGATAACCACCCTCTTCCCCCTTGCTTCATCTGTCTTTAACTGCCTAGCACCCACATTCTGAGGCTGGGAAGTGAGTATGGCTTGCAATTATATGTCATGGCAATGGTATTGCCCTTCAACAGGGCTGAAATCTTCGAGGAGAAAGTGAGGTCTGCAGATGCTGGAGATCAAAGTTGAAACTTTATTGCTGGAACAGCACAGCAGGTCAGGCAGCATCCAGGGAACAGGAGATTCGACGTTTCGGGCACAGGCCCTTCTTCAGGAATGAGCAGAGAGTGTTCAGCAGGAGAAGATAAAAGGTAGGGAGGAGGGACTTGGAGGAGGGGCGTTGGAAATGTGATAGGTGGAAAGAGGTCAAGGTGAGGGTGATAGGTCGGAGTAGGATGGAGGCGGAGAGGTCAAGAAGAAGACTGCAGGTCAGGAAGGCGGTGCCGGGCTGGAGGGATCCGGCTGAGACAAGGTGGGGGGATGAAGAAACTGGTGAAGTCCAAGTTCATCCCCTGCGGTTGGAGGGTTCCCAGTCGGAAGATAAGCCGCTCCTCCTCCGACCGTCGGGTTGTTGTGGTTTGGCGGTGGATGAGTCCAATGACCTGCATATCCTCGGTGGAGTGGGAGGGGGAGTTGAAATGCTGTGCTACAGGTTGGTTGGGTTGGTTCGTCCGGGTGGCCCAGAGGTGGTCTCTGAATCGCTCCGCAAGTAGGCGGCCTGTCTCCCCAATATAGAGGAGGCTACACCGGCTGCAGCGGATGCAGTAGATGATGTGGGTGGAGGTGCAGGTGAATCTGTGGCGGATATGGAAGTTTCCTTTGGGGCCTTGGAGAGAAGTGAGGGGGGAGGTGTGGGCGCAAGTGTTGCACCTCCTGCGGTTGCAAGGGAAGGTGCCGGGAGTGGAGGTTGGGTCGGTGGGGGGTGTGGATCTGACAAGGGAGTCGCGGAGGGAGTGGTCTTTACGGAAAGCTGATAGGGGAGGGGAGGGAAATATATCCTTGGTGCTGGGGTCTGTTTGGAGGTGGCGGAAGTGACGGCGGATGATGCGCTGTACATGGAGTTTGGTGGGGTGGTAGGTGAGGACCAGTGGGGTTCTGTCCTGGTGGCGGTTGGAGGGGCGGGGCTCAAGGGCGGAGGAGCGGGAAGTGGAGGAGATGCGGTGGAGGGCACCGTCGACCACGTCGGGGGGGAAATTGCGGTCCTTGTATAAGGAGGCCATCTGTGTTGTACGTATTTTGAACTGGTCCTCCTGGGAGCAGATGCGGCAGAGAAGAAGGAATTGGGAGAATGGGATGGCGTTTTTACAGGGGGCAGGATGGGAGGAGGTGTAGTCCAGGTAGCTGTGGGAGTCGGTTGGTTTGTAGTAGATGTCCGTGTTGATTCGGTCTCCCAATTCCTTCGTCGCCATCCCATTCTCCCAATTCCTTCGTCGCCATCCCATTCTCCCAATTCCTTCGTCTCCGTCGCATCTGCTCCCAGGAGGACCAGTTCAAAATACGTACAACACAGATGGCCTCCTTATTCAAGGACCGCAATTTCCCCCCCGACGTGGTCGACGGTGCCCTCCACCGCATCCCCTCCACTTCCCGCTCCTCCGCCCTTGAGCCCCGCCCCTCCAACCGCCACCAGGACAGAACCCCACTGGTCCTCACCTACCACCCCACCAAACTCCATGTACAGCGCATCATCCGCCGTCACTTCCGCCACCTCCAAACAGACCCCAGCACCAAGGATATATTTCCCTCCCCTCCCCTATCAGCTTTCCGTAAAGACCACTCCCTCCGCGACTCCCTTGTCAGATCCACACCCCCCACCGACCCAACCTCCACTCCCGGCACCTTCCCTTGCAACCGCAGGAGGTGCAACACTTGCGCCCACACCTCCCCCCTCACTTCTCTCCAAGACCCCAAAGGAAACTTCCATATCCGCCACAGATTCACCTGCACCTCCACCCACATCATCTACTGCATCCGCTGCAGCCGGTGTAGCCTCCTCTATATTGGGGAGACAGGCCGCCTACTTGCGGAGCGATTCAGAGACCACCTCTGGGCCACCCGGACGAACCAACCCAACCAACCTGTAGCACAGCATTTCAACTCCCCCTCCCACTCCACCGAGGATATGCAGGTCATTGGACTCATCCACCGCCAAACCACAACAACCCGACGGTCGGAGGAGGAGCGTCTTATCTTCCGACTGGGAACCCTCCAACCGCAGGGGATGAACTTGGACTTCACCAGTTTCTTCATCCCCCCACCTTGTCTCAGCCGGATCCCTCCAGCCCGGCACCGCCTTCCTGACCTGCAGTCTTCTTCTTGACCTCTCCGCCTCCATCCTACTCCGACCTATCACCCTCACCTTGACCTCTTTCCACCTATCACATTTCCAACGACCCTCCTCCAAGTCCCTCCTCCCTACCTTTTATCTTCTCCTGCTGAACACTCTCTGCTCATTCCTGAAGAAGGGCCTGCGCCCGAAACGTCGAATCTCCTGTTCCCTGGATGCTGCCTGACCTGCTGTGCTGTTCCAGCAATAAAGTTTCAACTTCAACAGGGCTGCCCACACCTGGCCTCCCTGAAATATTTAGCTTGCAGCAGCAGAGCCATCAGGCAGCTTGCTTGCTTGAGCACTAATTGAAGTGGAAAATGAATAGGCATTTACCAGCCTTCTCCTCCTGCCATTGAAACTTTCCACATGAGGAAGGAAGCGCATGCTAAATATTCAAGAGATGGAGGCACCTCATCCATGCCCTTCGGAAACAACCTCCCTCATCCCTCCTGACCCAAATTATTCACTGCCTGTGTTTCCCCTGTCCCAGAAACATGTCAATGGGAAGCCTGGTCTCAGCGAAAATCTGGGCTTTTAATTGTTTGGACTCAAGGCTCCTCTTCTTGAAGGGACTCTGTATGGTGTTGCTAACAAGAGAGCTGCTGGCCAGCTGACTGTCTTCACTGGGGAGGGCACCTCACACTCCACATAAAACCCTGCAATTCTCCAGCTCAGGACCTGGTCTACTTGATATCCTGCCTTAGTACAATCCAAGCAATCCATTTTGTAAAACACTACATCTTTTATGCTACTGAATCGTCCTTATGTCACGTAAAGTTGTCATAGTTCTGATTTCTCTTTGGAGAGTGATAACTGGTGATGAATTTAACCTGAAGGTCACCACACCTCAGGTGAAGGGTCGGTCATAGAATCATAGAATCCCTACAGTGTGGAAACAGGCCCTTCGACCCAACAAATCAACAGGGACCCTCCGAAAAGTAACCCAACCAGACCTATTCCCCTACATTTACTGCTAACTAGTGCACCTAACTTGCACATCTCTGAACACTATGGGCAATTTAGCATGGCCAATTCACCTAACCTGCACATCTTTGGACTGTGGGAGGAAACCGGAGCACCCGGAGGGAACCCATGCAGACTCAGGGAGAATGTACAAACTCCGTACAAACTCCACACAAACAGTGGCCTGAGGCTGGAATCAAACCCAGGTCCCTGCCGCTTTGAGGCAGCAGTGCTAACCACCGAGCCACCGTGCGCCCTTCATGGTGACTTCAGCTGGTGCAGGAATGGAATCAATGCTGGTAGAATCTCTCCATGTTAGAAACCAACTGTCCAGTCATCTGAGCTAACCAACCTTTATTATATAAGGATTTCAAACTACATATAGTATTCTAGGTGTGCTTTCACAAAAGCACACTATTCTCCCTAATAGCTACTTTTCCAAATTTAGGCACCTTCAGGTGATCTGCCAGCTTCCCCATGACTGTGGGCCATCCCACTGATGGGCAACTACTCCCTGTTACAGAAAGATTGCTATCCTTCCTTGTACCTTTCTTGTTTAACATTTGTGCAAGGTTAGATTAAACTTGTAACAGAAAGGCTAATTGAAACCAATGGAGAGCGAGACAAAGAGAAACCAGCATTCAAAGAATTTTTTTTTTCTCAGAACAGGATAGTGCTGCATAAAGAAAAAGGATTAGGTAACTCACAGCAAGTTAGGTGCGTACTATTGATTGCAAGTGGCCCCAAGTCCTTCATACAATCATAAAGAGAATTAAATCAAATGATGACCAAGGAACTGCTTATTCCATCTATGTAGATGAATATTGAACCTTGGGTTTACCAGTGAAATCACTGTGTTTGAACAGGCTGATCTCTATAATCTCCAAATACCTAACATTCTTATTTTAATAAACACATGCACACTCTGCACCTTTGATGCAATACATGCAATGATTTTGAACATGGAACAATAAATACAAAATAATATGGATTCTGACATCCAAACAAAAACCTTGTTTCTTGGATGGCAGAATCTATACACTTGTGTGCAAGATGTTTTAGATATTTTGGATTGTGTAAAAGATATTTCACTTCTTAATAGCATCCAAAACTGAAGTCATGTGCAAAAGTGTATTCAATTTTTAAAAAACCTTGTTTCTTTACATTGAATACACTATTGCAAATGACTTCAGTTTTGGAGGCTATTAAGAACTGAAATATCACCATCATCCATAGAAGCTCTGCAAAACAGTATACATCAAGTTTAAGTTCTTGCTTGGCTCTGTTTAGCTGGCAGTAAGTTCTCCAATGGAACTTTTTAAGGTCTCTTTCTTTGTGATTCGACCTTATTTCCTTTGGATTCGCCATTCTTTAAATTGTAACTGCAGAAATGAAGGTCGACGTTCAACTTCTTTAATAAAACAAAACAACGAACTGCAGGAATTCTGAAACGAAAACAGAAATTGCTGGAAAATCTCAGCAGGTCTGGCAGCATCTATGTGGAGAGAAAGCAGAGTTAACTTTTCGAGTCTGGTGACACTTCATCAGAATTGTTATCAGCTGGGAAAAAATGGCATTTATGCTGAGGCCAAAGTGGGGGAGGGGTTTGGGGTGGGGGTGTGTGCAGGAGACAGGGGAGTGGATGGGTGGAGCTGAAGCCCAGAGAGAGAGATATGAAAGGAATAGGTAAACAAGGAGATTATGGATAGCAGGCCAGTATGGAAGAAAGACTAAATAAGTGATAATAAGAACGAAGGGTGTGATACGATGAGTGAGCTGTATTGAGAACAACTTATGTAATGTGATAAATAGTCCGTGGAGTAAGTGAGAATTGGTGGTTCTGCTAAAAGCAGTCCACTTTACATCTGGTGAACAGTCGTCTCGACATGGAGTGTTAGCTTGCTCTCTCTCTCTCTCTCTCTCTCTCTGGGGATACTGTGATTTCTTTTTGGCTTTCAATCCATGTCATGTCAGAACTGGATGTGGAGTGGCTCAAAAATGTGGAAGGATGGAATCCAGCTCCAAAGTTATTGAACTCAATTGTCCTAGAGACTGCAGGGTCTCCAAATGGAAAATTAGTTATTGTTCTTCCAGCTTGCACTGAGGTCCACTAGAAGACTTGAGGCAGAAATGTTGGCGAGGGAACATGGTGGTGCGCTGAAGTGACAGGCGACCAGAGCTCAGGATCATTTTTGCAGACAGAAAGTCGATCTTCTGCAAAGCAATTACCCAGTCTACATTTTGTTTCCCCATCGTAGAGGAGACCACACTGTGAAAAGCGAATGTAGTAGACTAAATTGAGTGAAGTGCAGATAAATTTACCCATTCTGACCTACCTTTAGGCCTATTACCAGAGCCTCTTTGACCATTCAGTTAGATTGTGGTTGATTTTATAGACAACTCCAAGTCATAGTTTATGAACAGACTGGCCTCTTGCTGAGATATTTGTATCATCGGTAGTCACAGGTGAGGTGCTGGAAGGCTGGAGGTTGGCTAACGTGGTGCCACTGTTTAAGAAGGGTGGTAAAGACAAGCCAGAGAACCATAGACCGGTGAGCCTGACCTCGGTGGTGGGCAAGTTGTTGGAGGGAATCCTGAGGGACAGGATGTACATGTATTTGGAAAGGCAAGGACTGATTTGGGATATTCAACATGGCTTTATGCATGGGAAATCATGTCTCACAAACTTGATTGAGTTTTTTGAAAAAGTAACAAAGAAGATTGATGAAGGCAGAGCGGTAGATGTGATCTATATGGGCTTCAGTAAGGCGTTCGACAAGGTTCCCCATGGGAGACTGAGTAGCAAGGTTAGAACTCATGGAATAAAGGGAGAACAAGCCATTTGGATACAGAACTGGCTCAAAGGTAGAAAACAGAGGGTGGTAGTGGAGGGTTGTTTTTCAGACAGGAGGCTTGTGACCAATGGCGTGCCACAAGGATCGGTGCTGGGTCCTCTACTTTTTGTCATTTACATAAATGATTTGGATGCAAGCATAAGAGGTACAGTTAGTAAGTTTGCAGATGACACCAAAATTGGAGGTGTAGTGGACAGCGAAGAAGGTTACCTCAGATTACAACAGGATCTGGACCAGATGGGCCAAAGGGCTGAGAAGTGGCAGATGGAGTTTAATTCAGATAAGTGCTGCATTTTGGGAAAGCAAATCTTAGCAGGACTTATACACTTAATGGTAAGGTCTAGGGAGTGTTGCTGAACAAAGAGACCATGGAGTGCAGGTTCATAGCTCCTTGAAAGTGGAGTCGCAGGTAGATAGGATAGTGAAGAAGGAGTTTGGTATGCTTTCCTTTATTGGTCAGAGTATTGAGTACAGGAGTTGGGAGCTGAAAATGTGTTGCTGGAAAAGCGCAGCAGGTCAGGCAGCATCCAAGGAACAGGAGAATCGACGTTTCGGGCATAAGCCCTTCTTCAGGAGTTGGGAGGTCATGTTGCAGCTGTATAGGACATTGGTTAGGCAACTTTTGGAATATTGCGTGCAATTCTGGTCTCCTTCCTATCAGAAAGATGTTGTGAAACTTGAAAGGGTTCAGAAAAGATTTACAAGGATGTTGACAGGGTTGGAGGATTTGAGCTACAGGGAGAGGTTGAACAGGCTGGGGCTGTTTTCCCTGGAGCGTCAGAGGCTGAGGGATGACCTTATAGAGGTTTACAAAATTATGAGGGGCATGGATAGGATAAATAGACAAAGTCTTTTCTCTAGGGTCAAGGAGTCCAGAACTAGAGGGCATAGGTTTAGAGTGAGAGGGGAATGATATAAAAGAGACCTAAGGGGCAAAGTTTTCACGCAGAGGGTGGTACGTGTATGGAGTGAGCTGCCAGAGGATGTGGTGTAGGCTGGTACAATTGCAACATTTAAAAGGCATTTGGATGGGTATATGAATAGGAAGGGTTTGTAGGGATATGGGCCAAGTGCTGGCAGGTGGGACTAGATTGGGTTGGGATATCTGGTCGGCATGGACGGGTTGGACCGAAGGGTCTGTTTCCATGCTGTACATCTCTATGACTCTATATAAATGTGTGACTGCAGATGGAGAAAGTGAGGACTGCAGATGTTGGAGATTAGAATCAAAAAGTGTGGTGCTGAAAAATCACAGCAGGTCAGGCAGCAGCTGAGGAGCAGGAGAGTCGACGTTTTGGGCATTAGCTTTTTTTTAGGAATGTCTGTTTGGAGGGCTTATGCCAGAAACATCAATTCTGGAGTAATTTGAACCTAGAATCTTAAGAATCAGAGGCAACTAAACCACAACCAAATTTTAAGCATTGTGCTTAAATAGGATGTCAACAGGAGTCATTTAAACAAAATCTCCTTTTCACTGTCACTGCATTAATTCATAGATGAGTCATAATTCAGACAGACTTTTCCTTTCACATTCCTATAAGCACAGGGACAGAGAGAAGGAGAAATATGTTCGCAATGTTACATGAAGATAAAATCTGTTCCAGTACGGTGGAAGGGAATGATCGATTCATTACTATTCCTGGTAGTGCTGATTTGGCAATCCCATGTCTTCTTAACCCACACACACTGAGAATAGAACAGTCCTTACAGTGTGTCCCCTTGGTAACTGCTGTGTGTAAATAAAGTCTGCTTAAATAGCGACAGTGATTGGCAATAAACTTTTTACATCAGAAAGGTTAATAATTCATGGTTAACATAGGTGCTTTCCAGTTATTTCAGTCCGACAATACTTGAAGTGATTCTTAGAGCGCATTGTCATGAGGGGCCATAATCTCGCCTTGCCAGCTATAATAATATATTGATCTTTGTGTTCTTCACCGGATGAGACTAATGGTGTCAGACGTATTTCAATGGGATGTGCTCATTGTCAAAAGCCCTGTGGCTTCCAGAGCATGAAGCAGTAAAATCGAGACAGGCAATCTTGATGCATGTGAGTGCCACACTGTCACTGTCTTGCAGATGACGTTCTACTCATTGAGCGGAAGAAAGAAGTGTAGTTAAAAAAGCTGCTGCTGAAATTCAAACAGATACACCTTTCTGAAGTGAAAAGCTGCATGGGAGGATAGCAAGCTGCTGAAAGGTCAAATACATTGCCATTTGAAAGGTTTCAGCTTCAGCTGTATGGGGAAGAGGATTAAAGGGATGGTTGGTTCACAAATGAAGGGCTGGATTTAAGTCCTAAGGTTTGAGATTTGAGGAAGGGTCACTGGAACCTGAACCATTAATTCTGATTTCTCTGCACTGATGCTGCCAGAACTGATGAGCCTTTCCAGCAACTTGTGATGTTTGTTGCTGGGTTTAACAACTTCCAAGAAGATACAAAAGTTTGAAAACACATACAGATATGTTCAAGAACTGCTTCTTCCTTGCTGAATGGAATTCTCTAACTTGGAATAATGTTGATCTTATATGATGATGCTGCTCCTTTAACAAGGTTATGTTGTCCATTTTTTTTCAGAGAGGTCGTAAAACACACAGACTCTGAAAAGTCTGGGTTTGGATGGGGTTTTAGGGCCAGTTTGATTATAGCTAACAGATACGGCTTCAGGCAAAGGGCTTTTAAGTTGTAAAAAACACTTGTACAATGAAAGGGGAGTGGTCAGTTCTCCCAGCTTAGCTTTTCTCTGTTTTGGTTTGGTTTTAGCACAGTAGTATTGTAAACTCTGCTGGAACCAAAGAACAAGGTCCAGGCTAATCCTTTTCTCTGTCTGGATGCTCTCCTGTAAAACCCTGGGTTTGATTTTACTTTTTGTGCCAAGAAGTGTTTATGTTGCGAGTATTGGGAACAGCATCATTCAGTTGAGATAATCTGTTGGGTTTTCTATATTTTGTTCTCTTTTGTTTGTGTTTCATTCGGTAATCTTGTGAATAAATTCTGCTTTGATTAACCTAAGTGGTTTGACCAGCTGCATCGTTCCTGGAATACACACTGTACACCTGCTTAAAACAACTGGCAAAATTAGGGTCTAGGCTACTTTCTTGAAATGTTTTGCGAGGGTCTGGCCTGGTCCATAACACTTGCTAATATTAATCTTGCTTTGGGAATCTCTTGCGCCTCACTCGGTCTAAATGCTCTATGATCTGCCTGTACTGCTCACAAAGCAAAACTTTTCACTGTTCTTAGGTACATGCGATTACAATAAATTAAATCAATTGGATCACAGACTCTACTTGAATGCATTCCAGTAAGATCCATCACCTCCAAACGTTCCAGTGCACCAACGATGGTCTGAGAAACGTCCTTCTGTGCTGTCACACTTCCGTGACCTGACCTCCCTCTCCAAACAGATGCACTACAGGCCTGCCATTGGCCATCTGGCACATCTGACATATCTGGGTTACCCTCTTCCCCAGCCAGTTTTAAAATGGATCAATACTATGTCCCAAATGGATAATAGTTGACTGTCAGTCTGATGGTGTTTCCTGTCAATCCTCCCTGTCCAAGCCACTTCCAGTAGAAAATTTTTAAAAATACACAGAATTTTTTCATGATACCCTTGTGATTTTTCTCCATGGTTCTCTTCATAGCAGTGTTTGGGAGATTAATTCTTCATTCCAGACAATCTGATCGGTTGACAACTTTCAGGTGAAAACTAATCTTAACATTATTCAAAGTGCACACAGGACATGAGAACAAATGATCATTTAATTAAAGGTTATTCAGAAAGCACAGACTCAGAAGATCTTAACAATTGTAAAAAGCAGTATAACAGTGAGCTGGAGAAATTCTTTCAGTACACTTATTCCCTTCAAACTGAACCTTCCATCGATGATATTGTCTGGAGACACTCCTTTAGTTCTGTTCCTCAGACAATGAGATCAGATCACTGACAACTGGATTGTGAGGCTTTGAGCTGTCATTCACAATTAAGCTGTTTGGAATAACTTCAGACAAGAAATATCTATTGGTCAATATTGCCACAGGGTGAAATTCTAGGCAAAGATTTCTTCAAGTGTCTTTTGGGTAATAGTTGCTGATGTGACTTACAATGCCACTTCAGGGGTTTTTAGTCTTAGACTATTCTCACTTGTAAGATAGCAGATTCTGCTGTCTGTATAATATCACTCTTACTAGAATCATAGAGTGTCTATAGTGTAGAATCAGGTCATTTAGCCCATCAATCCCACACCAACTCTCTGACGAGTATCCCACTCAGACTCACTCTGCTTTGCATTTCCCATGGCTAACCCACCTGACCTGCATACTGTGGGCAATTTAGTGCGGCCAATTCACCTAGCCTGGGACTGTGGAAGGAAACCCACACACACTCAGGGAGAGCATGCAACTCCACACAGTCACACAAGGATGGATTAGATTAGATTCCCACATTCCGTTCGATCCAACCAGTCCACACCAACCCTCCGAAGAGTAACTCACCCAGACCCATTCCCTTACCCTATACTTACCCTGACTAATGCACCTAACACTATGGGCAAAATAGCACTGCCAATTCACCTGACCTGCACATTTTTGGATTGTGGGAGGAAACCAGAGCACCTGGAGTAAACCCACGCAGACACGGGGAGAATGTGCAAACTCCATACAGTTGCCTGAGGTGGGACTCAAACCTTGGTCCCTAGTGTTGGCAGGCAGCAGTACTAACCACTGAGCCACTATGTCATAGTCTACGATGAAGTGGTGGATGTGGGTACAGTTACAATTTTTAAAAGAAATTTTGATAGATAAATGAATAGGGAAGTTTTGAAGGGATATGGGCCAGGAGCAGGCAGGTGAGACTAGTTTAGTTTGGGATTATGTCTGGCATGGACTGGTTAGTCTGTTTCTGTGCTGTATGACTATTAGTTTAAATGTTGCTCCACAGACTTGAGCACAAGGCAAGAATGAGGCACCATCTTCGAAATGAGATATTAAAATGGGACCCCGATTGCCCGGCTAAAATCACCCTTGAAGCAGCAGCACCATAAACGAATGATCAGATCCTTATTTTATTGTAGTTTGCAGGATCCTGCTGTGCACAAATTGGCAATTGTGCTTACTGCTTTAAAACAACTGTTCAAATTGTTAAGTAATTTGGGACATCGCCGAGTAGTGCAAATATATAAATCTTAACTCTTGCTAATCAATTCTAAAATGTTAGCCTTGAGAGATTGACAGTAGCATGTGTCTTCTCAAGGATAGTACTGTAGAATCGAATCCAGAGCGTCTGGGGAGGGAGGCTTCCTTTAATCATACTGTTACTTTATATAAGATTCTAATTGTAGATGAAAGATAGCAGCAAATATACAGGACAGAATGACAAAGACTAAAGGATTTCAACCATCTTTAGCGAGGACTGCTGAGTAAATGATCCATCTCCTCTTGAATTTCCCAGAGTATCAAAGATCAGCCAATTCAAACATAGATAAAAGAGCTAAATTCAAGAAGTGAAGTGAGAGCGATTTCCCTTGACAACAAATGTTAAAGTTTGGTTAATCATACATATAAATCTAAATAAAGACATGAATAAACTTAAGAACAAACAGGGAGTGGCTATTAATTGTCTGAACATGTGTAAAGATGTAAGGAGCAGCTGAAACACTGGAGATTGAGTAGATTTAGCAGCCATGGAGATTGTCTTGGCTTCTGTCTTGCGGACTGGCATAGATCTGGATTGACACTGATAGCAGAGAATTGTTCCCAAAAGCTGAACATTGGAAACAAAGAGTTTTTGTTCAGACAGAAGTTTGTGATTTCAGTTACTTTTGAGAAGAATGGCTGAAACCAAGTGTAAAATAACATAATGCAACTTCCCAATAACATCCTGTGAAATTGAACTTTGAATCTATAGAAGAATGTTGTGGATGTACCAATGAAGGCTACATTCTTGCCAAAGTGAAAAAAAGGGAACTCTCTTGGAACTATTGCTTCCTATCAGAAGTGGGATCAGGTGTAAAGCATGTTCAGAGCTAGAGATTCAAGACTTGGGCACTGAGTAAGTTTGCATAGTGTATTCAAAGCTATGGATAAATACACTTAAAAAATGACCTATTGAATGCATATAATGCATAGTCAGACTTTGATTAATTTTGAAAGCAAATATATAATGGAATTTAACAGCCAAAATGCAAAATTGCAAAAGATCTTGAAATTATACATTTGTTTTTAAATTATTGGATTGTATTGTGGTGTCAAACATGTATGGACTCCTGGTATCAATTGTGTTATAGGCTAGGCCAAACTTCCTCAAAATATTCTAACAAAGGTCGCCCAGAATTTCTAGATGTTTTAACCAGATGTAAGGTGAATATTCCAGGGACAATGCAGATGGTCAAACCACTTGGTTTTAAACAAAACAGAATTTATTTACACGCGAACAAAAGGGAACAGAAATTCATAACAGTAGAATAACATAACTTATCTGAAAACCCAATTGACTCTGTCACAACTAAATGATGCTGTTCCAAATAAACACCCCTGTGGCAAAAAAGGTAAATTCAAACACAGGTTCTGACAGGACAGATGTCAGAGAGAGAGAGAGCGAGTCAGCCAGAAAACCTCTGCTGAATCAGGGAACCATTTTCCCCAACAACTTCCTTTGACCAGCAACTTCAAACAGACTGCTTGCTAAAACCAAAACAAACAAAAACAGAAAAATATCCAGAACTGGGAGAATATTGACTGCAAATGCTATAACTCGGTTACGTTTAGTTTAGCAATGGAAAGGGATAGGTGCAGGCCATAGGGCAAGAGTTATAGGTGGGGGAAGGGCAATTATAATGTGATTAGGCAAGACTTAGAATGCATAGAGTGGGATAGCAAGATGCAGGGGATGGGGACATTCGAAATATGGAGCTGGTTTAGGGAACAGATATTATGTGCCCTTGATAGGTATGTCCCTGTCAGGCAGGGAGTGTGTGATAAGATAAGGGAACCGTGGTTGACTAAAGAAATTGTTGTCTCTTGTTAAGTGGAAGAGGGAGGCTTATGGTTCAGATGAGACAAAGGAGAGTTACAGATTAGCTAGCAAGGATTTAAAGAGAGAGTTAAGAAGAGCAAGGAGAGAACATGAGCAGTCTTTAGCAGGTAGAATAAAGGAGAACCCTAAAGCTTTCTACAGATATGTGAGGAATAAAAGGATGACAAGGGTAGGAAAAGGGCCAGTCAAAGATAGAAGTGGGAAGTTGTGTATGGACCCTGTGGAGATCGGAGAGGTGATAAATGAATATTTCTCATCTGTTTTCATTCAGAAAAAGGAGAATATTGTGGAGGAGAAGACTGAGAAAGGGGCTATTAGACTTGAAAGAATTGAGGTTAGTAAGGAGGAGATGTTATCAATTCTAGAAGGAGTGAAAGTAGACAAATTCCTTGAGTTGGATGGGATTTACCCGCAGATTCTCTGGGAAGCTAGAGAGGAGATTTAGAGCCTTTGGCCTTGATCTTTGATCGTCATTGTCTACAGGTTTAGTACAGAAGACTGGAGGATTGCAAGTGTTGTGCCCTTATTCAAGAAGGGCAGTAGAGACGGCCCAGATAATTATAGATCAATGAGCCCTATGTCTGTTGTAGGAAAAGTTTTGGAAAGGATTATAAGAGATAGGAATTATAATCATCTCCAAAGCAACAATTTGATTGTAGATATCAACATGGTTTCATTAAGGGCAGGTCGTGTCTCACAAACCTCATTGTGTTTTTTGAGAAGGTGACCAAACATGTTGGTTAAGGTAGGGAAGTTGACATGGTGTACATGGACCTCAGTAAAGCCTTTTATAAGGTTCCACATGGTAGGCTGTTGAAGAAAATGCAGAGGCACGAAATTGAAGGTGATTTAGCAGTTTGGATTAGAAACTGACTTTCTGTAAGAGCCAGCGAGTGGTGGTTGATAGAAAATATTCAGCCTAGAGTCTGGTTACTAGTGGTGTGCCACAAGGATCTGTTTTGGGACCACTGCTGTTTGTCATTTTTAGAAATGACTTGGACCCAGGCATAGGTGGATGGGTCAGTAAGTTTGCAGATGACACTAAAGTCGGTGGAGTAGTGGACAGTTTGAAGAATGTTGCAGGTTGCAGGGAGACTTGATAAACTGCAGATTTGGGCTGAGAAGTGGCAAATGGAATTCAATGCAGCTAAATGTGAGGTGATTCACTTTGGGAAGAATAACAGGAAGACAGAGTACTGTGTCAATGGAAAGATTCTTGGTGTTATGGATGTGCAGAGGGCTCTTGGTATCCATGTACATAGATCCCTGAAAGTTGCCACTCAGGTTGATAGTGCTGTTAAGAAGGCATACAGCGTGTTCGGTTTTATGGGTAGATGGATTAAGTTCCAGAGTCGTAATGTCATGTTGTAACTGTACATAACATTAGTGCGGCCTCACTTGGAATGTTGTGTCCAGTTCTGGTTGCCCCATTACAGGAAGGATGTGGAAGCATTGGAAGAGGTGCAGAGGAGATTTACCAGGATGTTGCCTGGTCTGGAGGGAAGGTCTTATGAGGAAAGGCTGAGAGACTTGGGTCTGTTCTCAATGGAGAGAAGGCGGCTAAGAGAGGATTTGATAGAGACATACAAGATGATCAGAGGATTAGATAGGGTAGACAGTGAAAGTCCTTTTCCTAGGATGATGACGTCAGCTAGTACGAGGGTGGATAGCTACAAACTGAAGGGTGATTGATTTAAGACAGATGTTAGAAGAAGGTTCTTTACTCAGAGAGTGTTAAGGGTGTGGAATGCCCTGCCTGTCAATGTAGTTAACTCAGCCACATTAGGGATATTTAAACAGTCCTTGGATAGGCACATGGATAATGATGGGATAGTGTAGGGTGTTGGGCTTAGATTAGTTCACAGGTTGGTGCAACATGAATGACTGAAGGGACTGTACTGCCCTGTATTGTTCTATGTTCTATGTTCTATGTTCTAACTCTCGTGTGTCAGATGGATTACATTTTGTCCAATGTGTGCAGGAAAATTTCCTGACATAGGAGAAAGTGAGGACTGCAGATGCTGGAGACCAGAGTTGAAAAATGTGGTGCTGGAAAAACACAGCAGGCCAGGCAGCATCCGAGGAGCAGGAGAATCGACTTTTCGGGCATAAGCCCTTCTTCAGGAATTTCCTGACATAGTATGTTGAAGGGCCAATAAGAGGGGAGGCCACACTGGATCTGGTAATGAACCAGGCCAGGTGTTTGATTTAGTGATAGGTGAGTACTTCGGAGAGAGTGACCATAATTCGGTTACGTTTATTATAGCAATAGAAAGGGATAGGTACATGCTACAGGGCAAGAGTTATCGATGAGGAAAGGGCAATTATAATGCGATTAGGCAAGACTTAGGAGGCATAGAATGAGGCAGCAAAATGCAGGGGATGGGGACAATCAAAATGTGGAGCTGTTTTAAGGAACAGATATTGCATGTCCTTGATAGATATGTCTCAGTCAGGCAAGGAGGAAGTGATAAAGTAAGGGAACATTAGTTTCCTAAAGAAATTATATCGCTTGTTAAATGGAAAAGGGAGGCAGCTGTGACGTTGAGGCAAGGTGGTTCAGATGAGGTGATGGGGAGTTACAGAGTAACTAGAAAGGATTTAAAGAGAGAGTTAAGAAGAGCAAGGAGGGGACATGAGCAGTCTTTACCAGTTAGAATAAAGGAGAACTCTAAAGCTTTCTATAAATATGTGAGGAATAAAAGGGTGACAAGGGTAGGAATAGGGCCTGCCAAAGACAGAAGTGGGAAGTTGTGTGTGGACCCTGTGGAGATCGGAGTGGTACTAAATGAATATTTCTCATCTGTTTTCATTCAGAAAAAGGAGTATATTGTAGAGGAGAAGACTGAGATATGGGCTATTAGACTAGAAAGGATTGAGGTTAGTAAGGAGGAGATGTTATCAATTCTAGAAGGTGTGAAAGTAGATAAGTCCCCTGGTCTGGATGGGATTTTCCCAAGAATTCTCTGGGAGCTAGAAAGGAGATGGCTGAGCCTTTAGCCTTGGTATTTGAGTTGTCATTGTCTCCAGGTTTAGTACCAAAAGACTGGAGGATTACAAATGTTGTGCCCTTGTTCAACGAGGGCAGTGGAGATAACCCAAGTAAGTATAGACCAGTGAGCCTTACGTCTGTTGTAGGAAAAGTTTTGGAAAAGATTACAAGAGATAGGATTTATAATCATCTCCCAAGCAACAATTTGATTGGAAATAGTCAACATGGACTTATCAAGGGGAGGTCATGTCTCACAAACCTCATTGAGTTTTTTGAGAAAGTGACCAAACATGTAGATGAGGGTAGGGCAGTTGACGTGGTGTACGTGGACTTCAACAGAGCCTTTGATATGGTTTCACATAGTAGACTTCTGAATAAAATGCAGAGGCATGGGATTGAAGGTGATTTAGCAGTTTGGATTAGAAACTGGCTTTCTGTAAGAAGGCAGCGAGTGGTAGTTGATGGAAAATATTTAGCCTGGAGTCCGGTTACTAGTGGTGTGCCATGAGGATCTGTTTTGGGACCATTGCTGTTTGTCATTTTTATAAACGACTTGGATGCAGGAATAAGTGAATGGGTTAGTAAGTTTGACAGGTGGCAAATGGAGTTCAGTGTAGATAAATATGAGGTGATTCACTTTGGGAAGAGTAACAGGAAGGCAGAATACTGGGTCAATGGAAAGTTTCTTGGTAGTGTGGATGTGCAGAGGCATCTTGATGTCCATGTACATAGATCCCTGAAAGTTGACATCCAGGTTGATAATGCTGTTAAGAAGGTGTACAGTATGTTCGGTTTTATTGGTAGAGGGATTGAGTTCTGGAGCCGTGATGTCATGCTGCAACTGTACAAAACATTAGTGCGGCCTCACTTGGAGTATTATGTACAGTTCTGGTCATCCCATTACAGGAAGGATGTGGAAGCATTAGAAAAGGTACAGCGGAGAATTGCCAGGATGTTGCCTGGCCTAGAGTGAAGGTCTTATGAGGAAAGGCTGAGAGACTCGGGTCTGTTCTCATTGGAGAGAAGAAGGTTAAGAGGGGATTTGATAGAGGCATACAAGATGATTGGAAGACTAGATACAGTAGACAGTGAAAATCCTTTTCCTAGGATGATGATATCAGCTTGTATGTGGAGACAAAGCTACAAATTAAGGGGTGATAGATTTAAGACAGATGTCAGAGGCAGGTTCTTTACTCAGAGAGTGGTAAGGGCGTGGAATGCCCTGCCTGCCAATGTAGTTAACTCAGTCACATTAGGGAGATTTAAACAATCCTTCGATAAGCACATGGATGATGATGGGATAGTGTGGATGGATGGGCTTAAATTAGTTCACAGATCGGCACAACATTGAGGGCCGAAGGGCCTGTTTCTGCGTCCTATATTCTCACTGGCCTTTCATTATACAAGTGTTTTTAAAAAAAACTTAAAAGTCTTTTCAAGTAGCTATTTGCAGACATATCAGAACCTTTGCAAAACCGCTTGAAAAAAAACTAGGGACAACAAAACCCTATTAAAAGGGCACCATTGTCGCACTTGGAATTAGATTCTTTTCAAAAAAACACATTCATTTCAAAGAGATGTTCAAAGCCTTTAAAATAAGATCCTGGTAAAGCACTCATTCCAAACAGACTTCGTAGTTCTACTGGGACATTCAGGAGTAACACAAAGAACATAAGATTCAACGGTCACTGAAATGCAAGACAAGATACAACTAAAAGCAGTAACATGAAATGAGAATCAAGACTAAAAGAAGTGAGTTGAGAAACAGTTCTGGAATTGTAAATATAAGAAAAGAGTGAATCTCAGGATTACCTGGCCCTGGTCAACAGCTGCTCGAAATGGAACTTAAAATAAACATTGTGCAATAAATCATGCAAAATGGAATCAAAGGGATTGTCAAAATTACACTCAGCACTGAAGGGCTGAAAGAAAAGAAGGTGATCAGACAGAGAGATGGTACTATTTTCAAGAAACTTCAGATGATAATTTTTGTTGTGGACATATTCCATTGTGCTGTGTTGGAAAGTGGATGCACTTTTGCACCGTATGGTTAAAATGGTACTTCTTTGAATGATTAGGATTGAAACAAGATTGAGGACTTTGAGAGTTCCATATGCTTCAACTTTGGGAATGACAAATTGCTGAAATTTCTAAAAAGAGCAAAGAATCCTGACAGCAGACCAGGTATACATTATTTAAGCAGTACAAATGCAGGATTAAATGGGTGAGCTCTTGTGGTACAATGGTGATTACCATAACTCTGAGCTCGGAAGCCTGGGTTCAAGTCCAACCTGTCCAGAGGTATACTATTAACATCCCATAGTCGGTTGATTAGCAAATTATCGACGGTGTCAACTGAATTGCTCTTATTATTGAGCAGACCATCTATGAAAATGACTTAAATAAAAACAGTTGAGGAACACACTTCAGCAATTGTTTTTGTGATCAATAAATTTACAGTTGATACAATTCTGACATTATTGTATTCCATGAACCAAACTAATTTCTTTGAGCAAACTACCAATGCAAGTGTTATTGGCATCAGGAGATAGGAGATTGAAAGGGTAAATAAAGGCAAAGTAAATTGAAACTACATTGACAGATTGCCCATTTAACATTTCACCAGTTTAAAATCTTACTGAAAGTTGCAGGGACAAGAGACGATAAGTAACTCAATTTAGAGAAGAGAACAGTGGTAAATACAAAACATAGGAAAGAAAATAGGTGGGCATCATCATGAACCATAGCGAGTCCTTCATTAGTGAGAGACATTGACAAAGTTGTGACCAGCATTCCCTCTCATTTTCTGATCAGTTGTGCATGCCTCCAAGGGCAACGTCCGGAGTTGGAAATCAATGTAGTAACCAGCATGCCAACACTGATTGCCATGCACGGAACATCAAGGCAGTTGTACTTGTGTGCAGACATGCAGCTTGGAGGTATGGCAGTTGGGGCAATGGACCAGAAGATATGAGATAAGGAATTTTCATGTTGCTCTCCATTGTAATGAACATTTGAGTTAGCAACTCTACGATTATATATCAGTAAGAGAGTAAGAGTGGACTATATAATGCTCTGGATTGGGAGTAGTTGCTAAAGTCCTAAATGACAATAGTGCAGCTTGCAAGTGGTGAATTTAGAGATACGTGCAAAAGTGTGAATATTTTTATAATGAACATGGCAGCAGAAAGCCCTTTTATTAAAGGAACACAGGCTGATATGCTTCATAAAATACTAATGAAAACATCCCAAACATGGGCAGTCCATGTGAAGAATTCACTGCAGATTGTTGAGGGCTGCAGAGCATATCAATTGGTTTGTAGGTGAATGAATGACTATCTACTGGCATGGGTAGGGAATGCAATTAGCTCCATATTTTCTGAGCACTTAACTGCTCTGCATTTATGGAGAAGAGAATTAATTATTGCTGAGAATTCTGAGAAAATTTGACAATCTTTATGTCATTGTGTGAGTTATTAGAAATACAATTCAATTCAGCTTGGAGATGTGTTATAGTACAAAAGAGAAGGGCAGAAAAGTGGAAAGGTCCATGTAAGTTATCGGTTGTGGTAAAGAAAAAATTATTTTATAGCATGGGACTGAACTATTAATGAGCATTACTCAGAGTCAATTGGCACTAATTACACACTTAGAGAATTTGAACTGTCATGGAGAGGAATGACATGCTATGGGTCTTGGCATACATATGCATTAGACAATTATGAGGAACATATTATGGTAAATGAAGGACTGACTGAATAAGGATAATATGATTTACAGACAAAGGATAATGTTATTTTCCCCAGAAGTCAACATTAAAAGTTCACACCTAAGTAACATGTATATAAGTGGGCAGTGAAAGGAGGCATGTCATCATTATAGTGTCTCTGCTGGCAAATAAAAGAGTTGGATAATTGTGTTAAATGAGGGGCAGGAATAAGATACATGGATGAACAAAACAAGGTAATGATGTGGAATACCTAAAATGTAATTTGATATCTGGAAGTGGACCAAGCATCAACATGGCCAAAGAAACATTTGGGAATTTGCAAATGAAATTCTGGCCAGAATAGGGCAGATCTTGTGGCTGAATTCTTGAATAGGAGAAGAGGCAAGTAGAAGTCATAGCTTCATAAGAACAGGGGCTATGATCAGAAAAAGACTATATTGCATCAGAGCAGAATTAGGCCATTTGGCCCATTGAGTCTGCTCCAGATTGTTGGTAGTGTAGACGAGTAGATGAGCAGAGAGATCTCGATGTCCAGGTACACAGATCCTTGAAAGTTACCAACCAGGTTGATAGGGTTGTTAAGAAGTGTTTTAGCTTTTATTAATAGAGGGATCGAGTTCCGGAACCATGAGGTTATGCTAAAGCTGTAAAAAACTCTGGTGCGGCTGTACTTGAAATATTTGTACTTGTACAGTTCTGGTACTTGTACAGTAATGGTCACTGCATTATAAGAAGGATGTGGAAGCTTTGGAAAGGATGCAGAGGAGATTTACTAGGACGTTGCCTGGTATGGAGGGAAGGTCTTATGAGGAAAGGCTGAGGGACTTGAGACTGTTTTCGTTAGAGAGAAGAAGGTTGAGACGTGACTTAATAGAGACATATAAGATAATCAGAGGGTTAGTTAGGGTAGACAGGGACAGCCTTTTTCCAAGTATGGTGACGACGAGCATGAGGGGGCATAGCTTTAAATTGAGGGGTGATAGAAATAGGACAGATGTCAGAGGTAGATTCTTTACTCGGAGAGTAGGAAGGATATGGAATGCTTTGCCTGCAACGGTAGTAGATTCGCCAACTTTAAGTACATTTAAGTCATCATTGGACAAGCATATGGACGTACATGGAATAGTGTAGGTTAGATGGGCTTCAGATTGGTATAACAGGTCGGCACAACATCAAGGGCCAAAGTAATGTTCGATGTTCTATGTTCAGATCATGGCTGATCAAATAAATCTCAGTTCAACTTTCCTGCTTTGTCCCCATACCCTTGATGTCTTTACTGATTAAAAATCTGTCCATCTTAGCCTACAATGTACTTAACAACAAAACTTCTACCGTGTTTAATGGTGAAAATTCCACCAAATCACTACTGTCTGAAAGAATAAATTCCTCCTCATCTCTGTAGTAGATGGGTGACCACTTACACTGTGATGATCTACTCTAGTCCTAAAGTCTGCCACAAAGGGTAACAATCTTCCCATAATTACCTTGTTAAATATTCTCGCTATTTTATACGCTTCAGTAAGGTTGCTTCCCATTTCTCTGTCCTCCAAAAATTACAAGTTCAAATGCTCATCGTTAGCAAGTCCCTCCATAGCCAGGATCAGCTTGTCAATATTTGAATGAACACTGTAACGAGGTCAGGAGCTGAGTGACCTGACGGAACCCAAATTAAAGCTAGCATCAGTGAGCAGGTTATTGTTCAGCAAGTGCTGTTGGGTAATACTGTCAATGACACCTTCCATCACTTTAATGAAGTTTGAGAGCAGACTGATGGGGTGACAATTGGTTGGGTTAGATTTCTCATGCCTTTGTGTATAGGACATATTAGTGCAATATTGTACATTTTTGTGTAGATGCCAGTGTTGTATTGTTCTGGAACAGCTTGGCTTGGAGTGCAGCAAGTTGTGCAGCAGGAGATCTCTTTGCCCATGTTTGACCTGATGCCATGTGACTTCATGTAGTTCTGCGTCAATGTTGAGGACTCACAGAACAACTCCCATCCGAATGTATAACAATGTGACACTACCTTTGCTGGGTCTGGCTTGCCAGTGGGACAGGCCATAAAATTGTGATGGTGTTGTCTGGGAAATGAGATGGAAGTTTAATTCCATGAGTATAACAATATCAGGTTTGACTCATCTGTGAGACAACTGTCCCAGCTTTGGCAATGGTGCTGACATGTTGTTCAAGGGGCAGAGTTTTAAAGTGAAAGGCAGGCTTAGAGGGGTTTGGAAGAAAAGCTTTTTCACCCAGAAGGTTGTGAATTTCTGTAGTGCACTGCTTGGGAGGTAGTTAAAGCAAGAAATCTCATACCCTTTGAAAAGTACTTGGATTAGCACTTGAAGTGTCTTAACATTTGAGGTTATGGACCTAGTTTGGGAAATTGGGAAGAGTGTAAACAGTGGTACAGATTTAAGATTGTGATGCTGGAAAAGCACAGCCGGTCAGGTAGCATCCAAAGAGCAGGAGAATTGACGTTTCTGGCAAAAGCCCTTCATCAGGAATGAGGCCAGGTACTCAGTTTCACCTAGTGGTACAGATTTGATGGACCAATGATCTTCTGTGCTGTATAATTCTATGAGGGCTTGCAGGCTCAAAGGGATTGTGTTTGCCATTGTCAATGCAGGTTGTCCATCTGGTTTTGTTCCTTTATTTTGGTGATTTATTCATGGTTGATATTGATAAACGATTTGCGAGGCCATTCAAAAGTGTGAATTACATTGCTGTGGATCTGCACTCCCATGTCGGCCAGAACAAGTAAGGAAAGCAGTTTTTCATCATTAAGGGGTATTAATGAACCAGATAGGTTTTCAGTCAATCAATAGTGGTTGTTATTCAACATTTTTAATTCCACATTTTGGTTGAATTCAAATTTCACCCTCTGTGTGGTGGGATTTCAGCACTGATCCCTAAGATTATCACTTCAGTCTCTGTATTAATAATCCAATGAAAAGACTTTGATGCGATTATCCCCTCGAATGGGAGTGAATATTAGTTGCAGTAATTTTTAGTTCACAGCAGTGACTTTGAAGAATCTGTGCCATGGCAGGTGCTGTGTAAATGCAAAATAATTTTAATAATATGGCAGTCATGAAAATCAAATGAGCCAAAGCAGCTGATAATATGGATGGTTATCACTCAATCCAGAGAGCCGATGTCAGCCTTTTGCTGAGGTAATCTGAAAGTAATCAGCTTCTCCTGCTTTCTTCCAACAGCTAAAAAAATTGAATTGTACTCCTGAGGAGGAACAACAGGGAACCACAGGCTGTTTAAACTCCACAGTAACTTGTGAACATAATCATTTATAATGTAAACCCTGCATATGTCTCTATGTCACCTCTAGCAGTTGTAAAAGCTGTACATTTTGCAAAATACTTTAAAAATATAAAGAACTCAATTAATTATGTTAGAGTTGCTATTAGTATATCTTTTAGTTAGAGAAGGGTTACACCTGAAACATTGACTTCTCCACCTCCTGATGCTGCCTGGCTTTGCCATGTTCCTCCAGCCTCCTGCTTGTCTGTGTTAGTGTATCTCAGCAAACTCAAGATTGGTCAGCAAGTGCTGTGTCATTACAGAATCCCATCAAACAGCTGTTTGTTTTAATTTTGACAGAGCAGGCTGGTTAAGTGATCTACCCAGTAGAGAGAATTAAAGGCACATGCTGTTTGATTCAAACAGCCAACTGCTGTGACACATATGCCACATGGTTGGCATCACACCAACACTGAAAATGAAACATGAAGTTGCAGTATTGTTTGGCCTGTCAGCAAAGCCCAGTTCAGGGAGAAGCATTGCTACACAGCAGCAGCATGATGGTAATGCTGCAGTACTATATTATAGAAGCCCTACATTGCAGGCCATTCAGCCCACACCACCCCACTAAAGAGCACCTCATCCACATGTGCCTCCCGACTGTGCCCCTGTTACTCTGCATTTCTTCATGGCTAATCCACTCAAATGACACACCCCTGGACACGAAGGGTAATTTAGCATGGCCAATCCACCTAACCTACACACCTTTGAAAATCTAATCACCTCAGAACCAGGGTCACCTTCTGACTGCCCATTTCTGGGTCCCGTTGTACCCAAATCTCAATATTCCCCCCTCCCACCAGTATCATCACAGGCAATTGAAAAAATAGCTCCAGGAATTGCTGCCAGTCTCATGGTCGTGGTGACGGAGAAGCTGAGAGTTTCTCCATTACTCCGATAACAAACTCCAGGGCAATAATTTTCACGGTCAATAGCCAGGGCTGTTCCTCATAATTGAATTTAATGGAAAGAAGTGTGGGATGTCTGATTAGACCTGGAGTCTGTGCGACCATGAAATGATTACTGTTCCGCTGGGAATCACACAGCAAGGAACAAAAGAGTGCTTCACTATCAGCCATTCCTTCACAGAAAATGGCATTGTAATTCACTGACGAACCTAACATTCATGAATTATCGGCCCTTCACAATCATGAAGTAATGGTGGTAACTCACTGTCAGCGAAGAATGATCCTGTGTTTCCTTTAACCCCATTACATGCTGACTTAGACAGAGAATTCATTTGAGTTACAGTTAACCATCCTTAAGAAAGATAATTTGAATGTTCAGGGCGGTCAATTACTTATATTATTTCAAGGTGATTTGTTTTCTGGGCTTACACCAGCCATTTCCAATCGCTGGCTTTTTTTCTGTTAGATTGATGGCAGTCAGGAGAAATTGAATCCATTCCTTTGGAGCTGTCTTACTCCCATTAATGACAGGGAGCAGGTCTCGACAAGCATTGTAAAACACAGCTGTGTGTCATGACATAGCCAGCAGTAAAGAAAAAAAACTGCAAAGTGGAATAAAAGAGCAAACAAAACTTGATTTCAGTTCCCAAGACATTTCTAAGATAAGCCCTGATCAAAATTACGCCAACACTTTCAATGACATGCTTATAATTGTGATGTTGAATGGATTGACATTGATAGCAATTTCAAAGTCATCTATTCAACAAGTATTTAAATCTCCAAATACTTACTCCCTTCACCACCAACATTCAGAAACAGCTGTCTGCACTATCTGCAAGATGAACTGCAGGAAGTCACTAAAGATCCTTAAAATGCATCTTCCAAGCCCATGACCACTTCCATCTAGAAGGACAAGGGCTGCAGACACATGGGGATATGAACGCTTGCAAATTCCCCTCGAAGCCACTTGTCATCCTGACTTGAAAAAGTATTGCTGTTCCTTCACTGTCACTGGGTCAAAATCCTGGAAGCTCCTTCCACCCCAAAGAGCTTTGTGGGTCTGTCTATAGCACACGGGCTGCAGCAGTTCAAGAAAGCAGCTCACCACCACCTTCTCAAGGGGACCTATGGATGGGCAATAAATGCTGGTCCAGCCAGGGATACCCACATCACATGAGTGAATAAAAAAATGGTTGAATTGCTACAAGCTAATGAATAGATCACATACTGTGATATTGATATGGGAGATTACATGTGTAGGTGGGTGAGCTAATAGGTGGGTTAAGGGAAGAAAGGGGGTGAAAAGGGCAGTTGATGAACATACGGGTAACCAGGAGGTCAAACGAGAAGAGGTTCAGATTAGGTGATTGGTAGGTCAGTTAGGTAGTTACTTAGGAGGAGAATGGGTTTTTATTTTGTTCTGCTGATTCCTGCCCAACTATTCAGGTCTAAACTACTGGAATGCTGCAATCATACAAATGCCCTTGAAGAGGAGGAATTCCTTGTCGGAAGTTGGACTTTCCAGATACTTCACATCAAGTCAGTTGTCAGAACTTCTGTTTGGTGATGACACTATGGCTGGTCACACATCCAGACGAAAAGGCCTAAAGACTGGGAGATCTGGACCATTCTGTGGGATTCAGAGGGCTCTGTCTCTGGCCTTTTCGAAGCTCTTTTTCCAGTGACTTTGATCAGCTACATACTGGCTCATGGTTTTATGGTGACTGCATAAGTCAGACTCCACTCAGTTCCATCTCATAGAATCCCTGGAGACACAGGCCCTGCAGCCCAACAAGTCCACACCGACCCTCCGAAGAGTAGCTCACTCAGACCCATTCCCCCACCCTATGTTTACCCCTGACTAATACACCTAACCTAGGCTTCCTTGATTACTATAGGAAATTTAGCACAGCCAATTCACATAACTTGCACATCTTTGCTCAGTGGGAGGAAACCGGAGCACCCGGAGGAAACCAATACAGACATGGGAGAGAATGTGCAAATAGTCAGTCGCCTGAGGCTGGAATCGAACCCAGGCCCCTGGCGCTGTGAGGCAGCACTGCTAGCCACTGAGCCACTATACCACCCCTTCTTTGGTAGTTAGTTTGAGTTGAAAATTTCTGTTCTGTTACTATGGTGATGAGAGAAGAACAAAACACACATATATATTGTGCTTTTCATGATCTGAAGGATTATGGGATAATGACAGGAAAGTGGACATGAGCATTATCAAAGCAACAATGGTGGAGCAGATGGGCTGGCTGGCCTACTTCTGTGCCTATGTCTCCTTATGATTTGAAAATGTTTCACAGCTGCTGTGGTATTAAATTTCTGATATGCAGTCACTGTTCTAACAAAAGAAATTCAGTAACCAAACATTACACAGTGAGATTCTAAAAAAGCCCAAAAGAAGGTCTAATCATGACTTTGAGTGATGAAAACCAATGAGCGTTTGTATGCGAAAGTAATTAGGACTTGACTTATTGCAGATATCTTCATTTCTTCAATTAATACTTGAAAATAGGTTTATTAATACATTGAAAGTCTGCCAGTTTGCTGAACACATCAATCTCTTGCTCCTCGGATGCTGCCTGACCTGCTGTGCTTTTCCAGTGCCACACTTTTTGACTCTGCTCTCCAGCATCTGCAGTCCTCACTCCCTTCTGAACACATTAATCTGTCAGTTTGGTTCATGATCTGTGACATTCAAACCTTGCAGACAGAAATGATTTGGTTCAAGATCCACTCCAAGACATATCTCCCGAGGCACTGTTTTTCAGATTAATAAACTGACGAATTGTGTTAAGGCACAGAAAAACAAAACCAGGATGAAGTGGCACTAATTCATGTACATCACTAGTTTAGCTTTGAGGGATGGAAATCTGCCATTCTTACCTGGTCTGGCCTACATGTGACTCCAGACCAACAGCAATTTGGTTGACCCCTTAACTACCCTCTGGTTAATTAGGGATTTGAAACACAGGGTGCCCTAGCCAGTGACCCCCACATCACATAGAAGAATAAAACAAAAACAGCAGAGTTGATGTCAAGTGGCAAAGTAAGAGATTGAGCTCAACAACTGGACTGTTGGCTTCTATTTCCTCAGAAATAGAACAGCATGGTAGGGATCAAAACTAAGGGTTTTCGGGTAAAGGGTTTGCTAAAGCAGATGGAGAACAGTTTCCCTGTTGCGAGGAGGGGAGTCTTGAACAAGGGGGTGATATCTTGAATTGAGAGCAAGGCTGCTCCTGGGGGAATGTTAGATATGAGGTCAATGTAGAAGGGGTTCAGGGAAACCTGGAGATCCTCTGCCAACATTCTGTGGAGGGTTCAGTTAAAAATTTCCAATCTGAGCGTGATAGATTCTTAGCTGAGCTTGAGTCATTGAAAATTATTCACAATGAGTGACAAGGAAATTTAAAAGGGCTGGAGACTTCTTAAGGGGATAAGCCACAAAATTATTTAAAAATAATGGTAGTCCAATTGGTGAGCTGGAAGCCTATTGCCGTGGCCAAAGTGTCTTTGCAGCAGGCTCTCAATGCACATTCTGCTCTACACTGCAGATCTGTGCTACTTAATCAGCCTGCAAATGGATTGGAGAGATGCTGGGATAATTGTGAGGGATTATCAAATATTGGATGCCAATGTCCGTGGATGAGGGGTGTATGAGGCTGCTGACCGTGGACTGAGCCCTGAGATGCTGTTGTTGCTGAGCAACATGCAGTCTCCTCACAGCCAGAGGAGGAGCTGAATTTGCCAGATCCCTGTTCTCACTCCCATGTTGGGAATGCTATTGCATTTGGACTTAGGAAGATATTAATGAGGTGGGTTTTGGTAGTAAAGAACATGAACAAACAGTTATCAGAAAATGTGCAACAGACGGATGAAGTCACTCTTGATATTGAGAAAGGCCACACCAGAATTGTCCTCTGACTCTGCCACAAACCTCATCATAGCTTACACCGGTAAGACTTTTAGGGTGTAGGTTTGCTCGCTGAGCTGTAGGTTTGATATCCAGACGTTTCATTACCTGGCAAGGTAACATCATCAGTGGCGACCTCCAAGTGAAGCAAAGCTGTTGTCTCCTGCTTCCTATTTATATCTTTCTCCTGGATGGGGTTCCTGCAGTTTGTGGTGATGTCATTTCCTGTTCGTTTTCTGAGGGGTTGATAGATGGCATCTAGATCTATGTGTTTGTTTATGGCGTTGTGGTTGGAGTGCCAGGCCTCTAGGAATTCTCTGGCATGTCTTTGCTTAGCCTGTCCCTGGATAGATGTGTTGTCCCAGTCGAAATGGTGGTTTTTTTCATCCGTGTGTAGGGCTACGAGGGAGAGAGGGTCATGTCTTTTTGTGGCTAGCTGGTGTTTGTGTATCCTGGTGGCTAACTTTCTTCCTGTTTGTCCTACATAGTGTTTGTGGCAATCCTTGCATGGAATTTTGTAGATGATGTTGGTTTTGTCCATGGGTTATACTGGGTCTTTTAAGTTTGTTAGTTTTTGTTTGAAAGTGTTGGTGGGTTTGTGTACTACTAGGATTCCGAGGGGTCTTAGTAGCCTGACTGCCATTTCTGAAACTTCTTTGATGTATGGTAAGGTGGTTAGGGTTTCTGGCTGTGTTTGGTCTGCTTGTCGTGGTTTGTTCTTGAGGAATCTGCGCACTGTATTATTTGAGTATCTGTTCTTCTTGAATACGTTGTATAGGTGAAACAGAGGAGAAACAGCCGAGTACCAGTACAATGGTGAAAATTAACGTGATATCTTCAAAAATGTGCACCAGCTGAGAATGAAAGGCCTTGTGTTTGCAAACGATGAGAGATTACTGGCACTCAGCACAAAAAGTCTGAAAGCAATAGTTTAATTAACAAACTCTGATGAAATAAAAAAGAATGGTGGGAGTAACATATTGAAAAATTATTTGCAAAAAAAAAGAAAAATCTGAGCTAGGATAAAAGGTTAATATTGATATCTATTTCATTGGACCAGAAACACTGGAGAGGGAGATACCATAAATCAGACAGAAGTAGAAAAGATAAAGTGACTGCAGAGTTCATTAAAAAGACAAGAACAGACATAACATACTGAGCTCTACTAAGATAATTACTTCAGAGAATGGCCAGAAGATTTCTAAGTGACAATAATGATCGCCGTGAGGAAGAATTCAAAGGTAAGCCGACTCTCAGGGAACTGCCCAAGCCTGTAAGGTTATGTCAGGATTTGTAACAAACAGGCTGAGTGGAAACACACAGAACTTGGGATGAACAGCCTGGATTTCACAGTGGAAATTAGACAGGACCTGCAATCAGTAAAATGATATCAATGAGTAAATACAGTATAGAGTTAGGTCATTGTTATAACTGAGGTGGAGAAGAATGCTGTCACTCTATCCACTATCCCCATGGACTGTAACCTCAATAAGAAAGATCTTTTTTCCAGTTAGCAAGATAAACAATTATGCATCTTATCTGTAACAGGTCCATCTATCATAAAGAAAATGTAAGAAGATATTATTAAACATGTTACAACTGGGCACATTCATGGTAATCAGGCAGAGCCAGCATCAGGAGAAATGAGATCCACCCTCCCCTCTGACCTATCACCTCCAACCCCACCCCCATTCACCTATTGTACTCTTTGCTACCTTCTCCCCCCACCCCCCACCCCCCACATTTATCTCTCCACCCTGGAGGTTTCCTGCCTCTATTCCTGATGAATGGCTTTTGCCCGAAACATCAATTTTCCTGCTCCTCGGATGCTGCCTGACCTACTGGGCTTTTCCAGCACCACTCTGATCTAAACTCAAGAGAAATCATGTTGAACTAATTATTTGGATGTGCCGGTGTTGGACTGGGGTGTACAAAGTTAAAAATCACACAACACCAGGTTATAGTCCAACAGGACTACTTGGAAGCACTAGCTTTTTGAGCGCTGCTCCTTCATCATGATGCTCTATCACCCGATGAAGGAGCAGCTCTCCAAAAACTAGTGCATCCAAATAAACCTGTCGGACTATAACCTGGTAGGCAAAAGTGAGGACTGTAGATGCTGGATACCCGAGTTTAGATCAAGTGGCGCTGGAAAATCACAGCAGGTCAGGCAGCATCTGAGGAGACTATAATCTAGTGTTGTGTGACTTTTAACTTGATGTTGAACTAATTTACTGAAATTCTTTCAAGAAGTAACTTATGTCGTGGATAAAGGAGAACCAGAGTACATATTGTATTTAGATTTCCAAATGCATTTGATAAGGTATCACATCTTTATGTCCGAAATTCTGCCTGACCTACTGTGCTTTTCCAGCACGACAGCTTTTGATTCTGATTCTCCAGCAACCGCAGTCCTACCTTATCCTAGCAGTTTGGTTGGCCAGCAAGAAGCAGACAGTAGAATTTGCAGGGGTATTTTTCAAGGTAGACAAGCAGGAGGCTGGAAGGACACAGCAAGCCAGGCAGGTATTTTTCAGGCTGGCAGAGTGCCATGAGTAGTGTATCAGAAGGGTTAGTGCTGGGACCTGGAATCTTTACTTTTTATATAACTTATTCAGATGAAGGGACCAAAGAAAGGGACAAATGCGAGTCAGAAACGTAAGTTCTGAAGAGGAACTGAGGAGCCTACAGTGGTAAAAAGGTGGGTTAAGTAGGAGGGCAATGATCTGAAAATGGAATAAAATTTGGGAAAGTGTGGAATTACCCATTTTGGCAGAAAGGATTAAAATGAAACGTATTATCTGAATGGTGAGAGGGGCAGAGCTCTGAGATGCAGAGAGATTTGGATGTCCTAGTGCACGGTTCACAGAAACTTATTCGGCAGTTACATCAAGTAATCAGTAATGGCCCACACCTCCCCTCTCATCTCCATCCAAGACCCACACTACCAACTCCCCACTGTTTGGTCCAAGGCCCCAAAGGATGCTTCCACATCCAACACAAATTTACTTGTACTTTCACAAATGTCATCTAATGTATCCATTGCACCCAATGTGGTCCCCTCTACATTGGGGAGACAGGACACCAGGTTTTGAGAAGATTTATAGCTCAGGCTGAGGGTCTGGATGTAGGTTTGTTCACTGAGCTGGTAGATTCACTTTTAGACGATTCGTCACCATACCAGGTAACATCATCAGTGAGTCTTTGGCTGAAGCACTGGTGGCATGGCCTGCTTTCTATTTATGTGTTTAAGTTTCCTTGGGTTGGTGATGTCATTTACTGTGGTTATGCCGTTTCCGGTGGTGATGCCATTTCCTGTTCACTTTCTCAGATGGTGGTAAATGGGATCCAAGTCAATGTGTTTGTTGATAGTGTTCTGGTCGGAATGCCATGCTACAGGATGCCAACTTGTGGATCATTTCAGAGAACATCTCTGGGACACCACACCAGCCAACTCCACCGTCCTATGGCTGAACACTTCAACCTTCCTCCCACTCCACCAAGTCCCGGACCTCCTCCATCACCAGACCCTAACCATTGTGCGTCTGGAGGAAGAACACCTCATCTTCCGCCCTAGGAACCCACAACCACAAGGGATTAATGTGGATTTCACCAGTTTCCTCATTTCCCGTACCCCCAAGTTATCCCAGTGCCAAGCCTCCATCTCGGCACCACCCTCTTCACCTGTCCACCGTCTTTCCCATCTATCTGCTCCACTTTCCTCTCCGATCTATCAACTTCTCTCCCACCTGCATCTACCTATTACATTCCCAGTTACCTTCCTCCCAACCCACCCCCTCGCATTTATCTCTCAGCCCCCTTGGCTCACAAGTCTCATTCCTGTTGAAGGGCTTATGCTTGAAATATTAATTTTCCTGCTCCATGGATGTTGTCTAGCCTGCTGTGCTTTTCCAGCACCACATTCTCGACTCTAATCTACAGCATCTGCAGTCCTCACATTCTCCTAATAGAATGTTATACTTTATTGTGAGGTTAATTAAATACAAGAGTAGGGAGGTTATGCTTAAATTGTACAGATCATTGGTAAGACTGCATCTGTCGGATTGTGTATAGCACTGGTCATCATATCTGCAGAAGGATGATCAGGGGTTGGAAATAGCTATAACGTAGAACATAGAATATAGAATGTTACAGCACAGTACAGGCCCTTCGGCCCTCAATGATGCACCGGTCTGTGAAATTAATCTGATGCCCATCTAACCTATACCATTTCATTATTAGCCATACTTATTCCAATGCCCATTTAAATGCTCTTAACGTCAGCCGTTCCATGCTCTCTGAGTAAAGAAACTACCCCTGATATCTGTCTGAAATCTATCACCCCTCAATTTAAGGCTATGTCCCCTTGTATTAGCCTTCACCATCTGAGGAAAAAGGCTCTCACTGTCCACTCCATCTAACCCTCTGATTATCTTATACGTCTCAATTAAGTCACCTCTCAACCTTCTTCTCTCCAATGAAAACAGCCTTTGTTCCGTCAGTCTTTCCTCGTAAGACTATCCTTCCATATTAGGCAGCATCCTAGTAAATCTCCTCTGAACACTTTCCAAAGCTTCCACATCCTTCCTATAATGTGGTGACCAGAACTGCACAAAATACTCTAGGTGCGGCCTTACCAGTGTCTTGTACAGCTGAAGCATGACCTTGTGGCTCTGAAACTCAATTCCCCTACCGATAAACAGTAACACACCGTATACCTTCTTAACAACCCTATCAATCTGGGTGGTAACTTTCAGGGTTTTATGTATCAGGATACAGAGATCTCTCTGTCCATCTGCACTGCCAAGAATTTTACTATTGGCCCAGTATTCTGCATTCTTTGTACTTCTTCCAAAGTGAACTACCTCATACTTTTCTGCATTAAACTCCATTTGCCACATCTCTGACCAGCTCTGCATCTTATCTATGTCCCTCTTTAATCCACAGCATCATTCAGCACCATACACAACTCTGCCTACCTTAGTGGCATCTGCAAATTTACTAACCCATCCTTCTACGCCCACCTCCAGATCATTTATAAAAATGACAAACATCAGTGACTCCAAAACAGATCCTTGTGGCACACCACTGGTAGATGAGTTCCAGGATAAATATTTCCCATCAACCACCATTCTCTGTCTTCGTTCAGCCAGCCAATTTCTGATGAAGGAGCGTCGCTCCGAAAGCTAGTGTGCTTCCAATTAAACCTGTTGGACTATAACCTGGTGTTGTGTGATTTTTAACTTTGTACACCCCAGTCCAACACCGGCATCTCCAAATCACTTAACATATACATCCCTGAACACTCTGGGCAATTGATCATGGCCAATCCACCTTAACCTGCACATCTTTGGACTTTCGGAGCAAACCAGAGCACTTGGAATAAACCAACGCAGAAAATGTGCTAACTCCACACAGGCAGTTGCCTGAGGCTGGAATCGAACCTGAGTCCTTGGTGCTGTGAAGCAGCAGTGCTAACCAGGGGGAGCCACCAAAATTAAAAATCTAATGACGACCACTGTCAGTTGTCAGAGAAAACCTAGTTTCAATGATTTCCTCTCGGGAAGGAAACTGCCATCCTTTCCCAGTCTTGAGTACATGTGACTCCAAACCCATACCAATGCGATTGACTTTTAACTGCCATCTGGCCAATTCAAGTTGATCCATCAAATGCTAGCCTGGCCAGTGGCACCCATACCCTGTCAATGAATAAAGAAAAGATTGTTCCATGTAACCCTGCAAATATTACACTTAAAGTATCTTTCCATTTTGAGTTTCTCTTTTGAAAGTTGTTGATAATCCTGCAATCCAAGCCACAACAACTCAATGCACAAGAATGTATTTTTTTAATTTATGGTGCCTCTGAGACTTATGTGAATAATGTTAACTATCCATTTTTTGGTTTTAACCAACATTCCCTCCTAGCTAATTCAGAAACAAAACAAACCACTGGAAATCAGAAACAAAAATGGAAATTGCTGGAAAAAGCTCAACATGTCTGGCAGCAGCTCTGGAGAGAAATCAGAGTTAACATCTTGGGACCAGTGACCCTCCTTCAGAACTGAAAATAGCTAGGGAAAAGCTATTTTGGGGGGTAGAAGATAGGATAGAGGCAGTTGGTAAGGAGTAGACAGTAGTTGGAGATAGAGCCCAAAGAGAGATAAAGACAGACAAAGGAGTGGAGAACGATCAGCCTGGGAAATGAATAGCTGCCAATGGAGACTGTAAAAGGCTAACAATGGGTTGTACGTAATAGCAGACCATGTGATAACAGAGTACTGGTGTGTGGGATTGGAGTAAGGATATGGGAGAAGGTGCCTCCAGCCCTAAAGTTGTTGAACTTGATATTGAGTCCAGAAAGCTTCAGAGTTCTCAAGTGGAAAATGAGGTGTTGTTCTTCCAACTCGATGGGCTGAATGGCCTTACTTCCACTCCTATGTCTTATGGTCTTATGGTCTTATGGTCTTTACTTGTGCTGAGCTTCACTGGCACATTGAAGCGTACCTGACATAGAGATATTGGTCAGGGAAGAAGGTGGTGTGTTGAAGTGAGAGACAATAGGAAGCTCAGGGTCTTTTTTTGTTGACAGAATTGAGGTGTAGGAACATGAGAAGCAGCCTTCCAATATCCACCCGGTCAAGTCCCCTCAGGATCCTTTATGCATCAGTTAAGGCATCTTTAATCTTCCCCACTCCAGAAGATACATGTCCAGCCTACGTAGCCTTTCCTCACAAGGCAATCTGCTCATTCCAGGTATTAGTTCTTTTAGCCATTGCACAAAATATGGAGTTTCGAGATTGAAGGTGATTTAGCAGTTTGGATCAGAAATTGGCTAGCTGAACGAAGACAGACAATGGTGGTTGATGGGAAATATTTATCCTGGAGCTCAGCTGCCAGTGGTGTGCCACAAGGATCTGTTTTGGAGTCACTGATGTTTGTCATTTTTATAAATGATCTGGAGGTGGGCGTAGAAGGATGGGTTAGTAAATTTGCAGATGCAACTAAGGTAGGCAGAGTTGTGTATGGTGCTGAATGATGCTGTGGATTACAGAGGGACATAGATAAGATGCAGAGCTGGTCAGAGATGTGGCAAATGGAGTTTAACGCAGAAAAGTATGAGGTAGTTCACTTCGGAAGAAGTAGCAAGAATGCAGAGTACTGGGCTAATGGTAATGACAATCAATGACAATCACCTGATGAAGGAGCGTCGCTCCGAAAGCTAGTGTGCTTCCAATTAAACCTGTTGGACTATAACCTGGTGTTGTGTGATTTTTAACTATGTTAAGTGGATTAGCCATGCGAAATGCAAGGTTACTTGGATAGGATGGGGGTGTGGGAGTCTGGGTGGGATGTTGTTTGGAGAGTTGGTGTGGACTTGTTGGGCCAAATGGCCTGTTTCCACATTGTAAGATGCTACGAATTTCAGATGTTTAAAATGAGTTCAAATTCAATCATCTATCATGTTATGATTTGACCCCAGACTATCACTTGGGTCTTTGGATTACTCATCCTGTGATAATATCATTGGAACGTTGTCTCTCCTTCATTGTTCTTTCCATGAACCAGCAGAAGCATGATCTGTTCAAAAGCCTTCTTCAATGATCTCTCTCTACAGTATTGTGCCCTGAAGGAATAACATGCTCCTCACAAGCAGATTTTATTTTCTTACAGAACAGAGGAAGATTTGCTAACACAAATATGGATGGCATATTAAACATAACCCTTTCAGAAAAATCAAAATGTCAGCTGCACTGCTTCGGAAATCCAATGCATCACATTTAATTGTGAAGTGAAGTTATTCAATTTCAAATCAGTGCTTAATGACATCCTGTGTCATCCAGCTATTAGCAAATTGGAATGTGCAATTAAATAATCAAACTCAGTGCCGACTCTGAGGAAAAGAAGATCTTGTATTGGTCCTGCCATCTACTGTTTGTTCAACAAAAAACATTCTAAAGAACATGATGGTAAATTTGATAACGGAAATATTCTCTCACACTTTAAATTGTCAGCAATATTCAGCAACAGAAATGAAGCTTGTGCTTGGGCTGCCTGTAACTTTGTTGTACATAAATGGATTTGTTATGTTTTCTGATCTGTAAGCATATCCCTGTGACCTATTTGCAATGGCAATGAGCTGATGAGCTGCCCATTACTGAACACATACCATGAAGTGGAGGAGCAGGTATTGGACTGCGGTGGACAAAGTTAGATATCACACAACACCAGTTTATAGTCCAACAGGTTAATTTGGAAACATTAGCTTTCAGAGCACTGCTCCTTCATTAGGTGGCTCATCAGGTGGCTTCTTCATCACCTGCTGAAGGAGCAGCACTCTGAAAGCTAGTGCTTCCAAATAAACCTGTCGGACGATAACCTGGTGTTGTGTGATTTCTCACTTTGAACACGTACCAGAATACTCTGAACAGTTTGAACACTCCCTCTTACTTGTGCAGAAATTGTGACCATGTTTTCAGGGACTGAGCATGATTCTCTGTGATCTCTGTCTACACATAGTTTTTGAGTGACAGGAACATTCCAATTTTGGGCAGGCAGTGACCACAGAGTCATGGAGCTGCAGAGATATACAGCACAGATTTTCCTGCACGTCCAAATACCTCATCTACAGTGTCCATTGCTCTCGAAGTGGTCTCCTCTACACAGGGGAGACAGGACGCCAACTTGCAGAATGTTTCAGAGACCATCTCCAGGACACACCGTCCTGTGGTCGACCACTTCATCTCCCTCTCCCACTCCGCCAAGGATATGCAAGTCCTGGGCCTCCTCCATCGCCAAATCCTAGCCACCTGACTCCTGGAGGAAGAATGTCTCAACGTCCGCCTAGGGACACTCCAACCACACAGCATCAATGTCGCCTTCACCAGTTTCTTCATCCTCACTTCCCTCCCGACTTTATCCCAGATTCAACCCTCCAACTTGGCACTGCCCTCATGAACTGTCCTACTTGTCCATCTTCCTTCCCACCTATCTGGTCCACCCTCCTCTCCAACCTATTACCATCACTGTCCACCAGCATCTACCTACCACCTTCCCAGCTACCTCACGTGCACCTCCACATTCCTATTTATCTCCCAGCCCCTTCTCAGCCACCTACATTCCCGATGAAGGGCTCATGCCTGAAACGTTGATTCTCCTGCTCCTCGGATGCTGCCTGACCTGCTCTGCTTTTCCAGCACACGCTTTTCAATTCTGACTCTCCAACATCTACAGTTCTCATTTCTCAAACAGCACAGATAAAGGTCATTTGTCCCATTGCATCCACACCTGTCAAAAACTATGTACTGTGGTGGAATTTCAATGCACAAATATCATTGAAGTCCTGATACTCTTGTACATCAAAGGACCCGAGACATGAGAGGTGTCCTTTAAGATGTTAAAATCTTTAAACCTGCAGCTACATGTAAGAGTTTCCAGATGTTTGTAATAAATCAGTCAAATGAGTTCCCTTTCCACAATATCCTCATTGAGAATTTATCTGGAGATTCTCTCATACTGTCTACTGTGGACCAGTCTTCACTGTTCAAGAGACATGTTGGGATTCTGACAGTTCCACATGCTTTAGTATCAACTTCATAAATAGGAGCCTAGATATCAGTTCAATTGAAAACATGGTGCTGAAATAGGGCATTCAAAACTATTCTGTGAAATAATGGTTCCCCAAACAGATTATAGAATCCCTACATTGTGGAAGTGGGCCATTTGGCCCATTGAATCCAGGTCAGCCCTCTGAGAGCATCTCACTCCCCTATAATCAGTCAGTGGCTATCCAGAACATTATGGTCAATTTGGCATGGCGAATCCACCTGACCTGTACATGTTTGGACTGTGGGAGGAAACCAGAGCACCCAGCAGAGACCCACACAGACACGGGGAGAATGTACAACCTCCACACAGATAGTCGTTTGAGGCTGGAATTGAACCCGGGTGCCTAGCGCAGTGAGGCAGCAGTGCTAACCACTGAGCCACTGTGCCCATCCCCACCCACCCCCTGCCATTTATCATTTCTATTATTTTTCACATGAACTTCCCTAAGGGTGTCACTTTTGCTGCTGGCAAGTTACCCAGTATATCTAAGATTAACCTCAAAAGGTAAAGCTTTCTCAAACATTAGAACATCAGGTACAGCTAGCCAGTTTATGTTTTTACACTGTAGTAGCAGCATGAGGAATGTTTGTCGCTAACAACATGCTGCTGTCCAGCCAAGAAGATGTTCGGACAGTAACATAAGTGATTAATGTGCTCTATAAATGTCAGTGTCGGTGGCATGCCAGATATGCAGGCTGTACATTGCAATGATTGGTGGACTGTATCAAACAGTATGTCTCTTTGGCTATCTGCAGCAAACAAGGTACTGACCATTACAAAACCAAAAAGTAATGGAGAAACTCAGCAAGTCTGACAGCATCTATGAAGAGAAAAACAGAGTTAACACTTCAAGTATAGAGACCGTTATCAGAGCCGAAAATAGTTGTAAAAATGTATAGCAACCAGTACAAGTTGGAAAAAACTGCAAGACAATGTTCAACATTAGATATGATTTTGCAATTTGACTGCATTTGCTGGATAATTCTGACAGTGTAATGCATTATACTGGCAAATAATTTAAGATTGTTATTCCTGATGAAGGGCTTAAGCCTGAAACGTCATCTGTCCCTCTCTTCGGGTGCTACCTGACCAGCTGTGCTTTTCCAGCGCCACACTTTTCAAATCTGACACTCCAGCATCTGCGTTCATCACTTTCTCCCATTTAAGACTGTCATTCAGGCTTGCATTGAGAGACACATGCATTTACTGGAAAAGACATATCAAAACACGAGCATGTGACAGGCAAGAAGGCACAACAACACCTCTTCTTCCACAGATGGTTTAGGAAATTCGGCATGTCCATGAGAACCCTCACCAACTTTTACAGATGCACCGTGGAAAGTATTCTATCTGATTGAATCAGGACCATAAGAAGCTACAGAGAGTTGTAAACATAGCACAGACCATCACAGAAGCCAACCTTCCATCCATGGACTCCATCTACATTTCTCATTGCTGTGGAAAGACTGCCAACATCATCAAAGACCCCTCCCACTCTTTTCCAATCTTTTCTGTCAGGCAGAAGATATAAAAGCTTAAACACACTTACCAACTGGTTCAAAAACAGCTTCTTCTCTGCTGTTATTAAACTGTTGAATGGACCTCTCAAATTTCAAATCCAATGTTGGACTGGCATTTGTGCAGCTCCTGTGCAGTTGTAACTTTGTATGCCTCACTCTCTGTGAGTGCCCTATGATCTGTATGTCCAAGTATGTTATTTTCTGCCAGTACTGCACGCAAAACAAAGATTTTCACAGCTCTCAGATACATATGACAACAATAAATCAAACCAAATTATAGAACACAGAGAGACATATATACACACACTACACCTGTTTCAACTTAACAAAATAGATGACAGTCATTTAAAATTTGCACAAAGGATTCCAAAGAACAGTCTTTGCACTCTGAAATGTTAACGCTGCTTCTCTCCACAGATGCTGCCACTCCTGCTGAGTTTCTGATTTTATTTCAGGTTTCCACCATCCTCAGTATTTTGCTTTTAGGTAAAGCTTTCTTTGAAGATAGGACCAGCCTGAGAAATGTCCAAAGATTTGGTTGACAAGGGTAAGGTTTCAAATGTAAAGGGAGCATTGCTTTCCTGATACTTGTTAAAGATCCTTGCAGCGAAGCAAAATGTCTGACCAGCTAAACCCACAGGTTTCTTTGTTAATGGAGGAGGAAGAGAAGGTAAAGAAATGCCCAGCATCATCAGCAGACCTGGGGGATCTCCAGCAATTGTACATTAAGCAGTGTCTGTCGAGGTGAACCAAGGTGTTCAATGTCATTGGATCATGAACTGCTAGAGGACCCACTGAAGACTACAGCCGATGAACGAAAGGCAATGCTGCAAGTGTTTTTTTGCTAGAGCAGAAAAGGCACTTTCTATGTCTGTCTCCTTCTGGGGTTGCTGCTGCTTCATCTGCCACTGGGAGCAACAGAAGTGAGGCTTTTTCCTGAGATGACAAGGTACATTTGAGCTCCCCTGCTGAAAATGTGTTGCTGGAAAAGCGCAGCAGGTCAGGCAGCATCCAAGGAGCAGGAGAATCGATGTTTCGGGCATGAGCCCTTCTTCAGGAATGAGCCCTTCTTCATTTGAACTCCCCTCAGACTCTCTCTGCTCTCCTGCCAGTTCGACAGCCTGTTCCTTAGAGCTAGTCTGGAATCTTACTGGGTGTGACCTTCTGCTGTACTATCCAAATACAGCACCTGCCCAGGAATCAGTCCAGAAGTTGTTACTATGCTGAGCCCAACTAAACCCACACAACCAGTGCTAATTGAAAGGCCAATTAAAAATACTGCCCCTGAGTTAAATTACCCTGAATTCACACACGCGCAGATGCAGATACAGACACAGACACACTCACACAGGCACAAACACACACACACACAGATATACATGCACACAAACACACAACATACACGCACAAACATACAAAAGCACATGCAGAAAAACACACATACACTCACACAAACACATACACACAAACACATACACAAACATGCACACACAAAAACATGCAAACACACAAGCTCAAAATTTGGCCACATTTGTACTTTAGTCTTGTGCAGACACAGAAACATTAGTAGACATTAGGACAACTGCCTTGTCACTTTTCCAGTGTTCATCGATGCACAATGCTCATCCCAGAGCTGAGAATTTTTTTTTCATGACTTTCTGTCCAGTGCATGAGTTGGTGGTGGTCTGTCACTGGTTGCATTAGTCACAAGTAAGAAGAATAGGGCTTGGGCATTAAAGTAGTTAAGATTTCTGAACCAATGTTGCTTCAGTTTTGTCAAGACAGGAGAGATGAAAGTCATTAATTCATTCTACCATGTTTGTGTGTGAAATGTTTCTGAGGTGTCTGACTAAAGCCACATTTTGTGATTCTGTCCTTGTCCCACACAGCTGTGTGGTGAAAATGGATTAAATTTGTATGTTGCGTTTCACGAGGAAAAAAGTCAGGGCCTGAGTGTTGTAGCTGCTTCCACATTCTTACCTGTACTATGAACCCTGGCTGATGTGTGAGAACCAGTAACATTGTGGGGCAAAATTGGTAGCTCTACTTAATTGAGACAGATTGAGTGCATTTGATGGACATGCCTGTGACATGATTTAATGTGTAACAATCACATGCAAGTGATAGATACTTTTTCACCTATTCAGATATGCTATTACACACTTCTGGAGCCAGCAAGATTTGAACCCAAGTTATTCAGCGTAGGGGTGGGGATAATGCATCCACACCTCTGGTCCTGCTCAGCAAAAGGATCAAGAACAAAAGGGCACAGATTTAAGGTGATTTGCAAAGAAGCAAATGCAGTGTGAGAAAAACCATTTCAACACAACGGGTAGTTAAGGTAAGGGATACACAGTGTCATGGAGGCAGGTTTAATTGAGCTATTCAAGAGGGCTTTGGATGACAATAGCAACAATGTGCAAGGATGCAGGGATTAGGTGCCACTACACCATGAGGCCTATTTGTAGAGCCAGTGCAGACATGATGGGCTGAATGGTCTCTTTCCATGTTGTAATGGTTCTGTGGTTTTGTGAATGACAAATGACAACCTGACCACCTCTGTCATGGAAGTAACTGTTACATTTTAAGACCAACGTCAAAGTCAAATTCCAAAAACATCATTCCATCCAGAGGAAGGTAGAAATGTTGAATATTTGTCCACAAATGGCAGTTCACCTGAGATCAACTGACAGACTTTTGTTAGTAAAGATATTAGCGAAGGTGCTAACTGACTTCTTCGTCTTCCTATGTTCTACAGGAAATTCTTGAACTCTACTTTAAGTTGTCCTTTTGACATCCCTTGTGAAAGGGCAATTGGTAAAATGATTTACCTGAAAGACTTACCACCAACAAGTGCGGGATTTCACAACAATCCACTGGGAGTGCGAGCCAAGATGGTGATAGATCAGAAATAGGGAGGGATTCAGCAAGACTTGTGTATCCTTGCATACCAGTCACTGAAAGTAACCACATTAAAAATCACACAACACCAAGTTATAGTCCAACAGGTTTTTGTGGAAGTACTAGCTTTTGGAGTGCTGTTCCTGTATCAGTTACCTGATGAAGGAGTAGTGCTCCGAAAGCTGGTACTGACAAATAAATCTGTTGGACTATAACCTGACATTGTGTGATTTTTAACTTTCATGATTAGAATCCTCCTGAAAGCTACAGCAGGTCAGGCAGTATCCGAGGTGCAGGAAAATCAACGTTTCGTGCAAAGCCCTTCATCAGGATGAGTAGGAAGGGTTTGGAGGGATATGGGCCGGGTGCAGGCAGGTGGGACTAGATTGGGTAGGGATATCTGGTCGGCACGGACGGGTTAGACCAAAGGGTCTGTTTCCATGCTGTACATCTCCATGACTCTATCTATGACTATATTTAACTCCTTCTTGAAATCATTCAATGCCTGGCCATCCTCGGAATCAATCTGGTAAACCTTCTTTGCATTCCCTTTATAGCCAGAACACCCTTCCTCAAATAAGGAGAGCTGACCTGCAGGCAATACTCCATATGTGATCTCATTCAAAGCCCTGTAAAATTGCAACAAGACAACCCTGCTCCTGCATTAGAATCTTCTCACTATGAAGGCTGACATAGTATTTGGCTTCTTCACTATCTGGTTACTTTCATGACATGGAGTCGCCAGTGTTGGACTGGGGTGGACAAAGTTAAATATCAATGAGGCAGAAGTGGGTACTGCAGATGCTGGCAGTTAGAATCAAGATTAGAGTGGTGTTGGAAAAGCACAGTAGATCTGGCAGCATCCGAGGAGCAGGAAATCGACATTTTGGGCAAAAGCCCTCATCCCAGTCCAACCTGCTCAGTGACGCCCAGTTTGGGTTCCACAAGGGGCACTCAGCTCCTGACCACATTACAGCCTTGGTTCAAATGCGGACAAAAGAGCTGAATTCCAGGGATGAGGTGAGAGTGACAGCCCTTGATGTGAAGGCTACATTTGACCACATGTAGCATCAAGGAACCCTAGCAAAACTTGAGTCAATGGGAATTGGAAATAATCCTCTGCTGATTGTAATCATATTTGGTACAAAGGAGAATGGTTCTGGTTGTTGGAGATCAATTATCTCAGGACATCTTGACTGGAGTTCCGAGGGATACTGCTTCATAGTAAGAGAAGCAGGAGTAGGGCATTTGACACATCGGGCCTGCTCTGCCATTCAAAAAGATCATGGCTGATCTATCCATCCTCTCAGCTCCTCCTACCTACATTATGCCCATAACCCTTAATTCCCCTACCATGCAAAAACCCATCTAACTCTGTCTTGAATATATTTAATGAAACTGCCTCAACTGCTTCCTTGGATTGAGAATTCCATAGATTCACTATTCTTTATGAAAAGTAGTTTCTCCTCATCCCTGTCCCAAACCAAGTCCCTCTAATCTTAGAGGAGAAAGTGAGGACTGCAGATGCTGGAGATCAGAGCTTAAAAATGTGTTGCTGGAAAAGCACAGCAGGTCAGGCAGCATCAAAGGAACAGGAGAATCGATGTTTCGGGCTTATGCCCAAAACGTCGATTCTCTTGTTCCATTGATGCTGACTGACCTGCTGCGCTTTTCCAGCAACACATCTCTAACCTCTAATCTTAGACCCAAGCATCTTCAGCTGCTTCATCAATGGTCAGAAGTGGGGATGTTCATCAACAATTGCACAATGTTCAGCACCATTCATGACTCCTCGGATACTTTCCTGGTCTGTGTCCATGTGCAACCAAGCTTAGACAACACCCAGGCTTCCATTGCAAATAACACATAAATTTTGTGCCACATGTGCCAGAGAATGATTATCTAAAACAAGAGAGTATCTAACAATCTTTTACTTCAATTACCATACAAATACTGATACTCTGACAATTGAATTGGTGATGCATTTGTCAGTGGTCCTGAAGATTCAAAGAGGCAGGAGAGGTGCAGTTTTTCAAAATTCATTCGTGAAATGAGGGTATTGCTGGCTAGGCGATGTCTATCCCTAATTACCCATTGTAAAATTGAGAGTAAACCACATTGCTGTGGGTCTAGAGTCACGTGTAGGCCAGACCAGGTAAGGACAGCAGTTTCCCCCTTTAAAGGACATTGGTGATCCAAATGGGTTTTTCCGACAATCAACAATGAATTCAACATCACCATTCAATTCTTACCTCTGGATTTTTAGTTGAATTCAAATGGGAGTGCGATCTTGGAGCAACGGTCCTGCAATAGTACCCTTGGCCATCATCTCCCTATTTGGCGGGGTAGGGGAGTGATGATGAGCTGGGGGCTCAGCCTGGTAGTTATCCAGGAGTTCACATATGTCTGTAATCACCAAATAATGTAAAGGAAGCAAAGCTTTCTGAAGTCCCAGAATTCATTGGACTGTTACAGAAGGTGGCAGATGCAAGGAATTTGCTGATTGGAATCTTGAATTTCTTGAGCCATTTCCATGGAATCTAGATTCCATTAGATCCTAAAACACAACTCTAGTCTGTATTGCTCCAATACCTATCTGACAATCAGAACAGCCAGTCCAAATCATATAAGATCTGAAGATATATTAAACATAAGGCCATAAGAAATAGGAACAGGAGTAAATTGTTCATTCCTCAAGCCTGCTCAACCATTCAGTTGGATTATGGATAGTCTGACACTCCTCATGACCACTTTCCTCCCCTTTCCACATAACCTTTGATTCCCCTGTTGATCAAGAATCTGTCTGTCTCATATACATGAAGACTCTGCCCCCTACAGCTCTCTGTAGCAAGGAATTCCAAAGACTCACAAATCTCTGAGATAAAAAAAATCTCAGTTTTAAATTGGTGCCTATTAATTCTGAGACTGTACTCCCCATTGAATCATCACCCACCACCACCTCATTCCCCTTCCCCCCACCACATCCTGCAGTGGTCCATTCATCCCATTGCAGTTGTGCTAGCTCTAATCTAATGGATTTTCTTCTCCTCTATTCAATATTTTAAATGTTTAACAATTTCAGTGATTGGAGTGATTATAGGTTCACTTTCCAATACTGTTTCAGCAAAGACATCTCCATATCCTACAATTCTCACTAGAAGATTTCCCTGTACTTGTGATTATATGATGATTTTCTTTTTAATTTATTGTCCCTCGTGACTGGTCTACCCTCTGCTCATTACACTCCAGGCCCTATTTTACAGACAAAGTCCAATCTGTCTTCAAAGAAGACAAGTGAATATTTGTAGGTTTTCTCAACAGTGGGAATGACAATGGAAGTATAGTTAAAACTGCAAAAATATGTAAATCTGAGGAAATATACTGCACAAAAATGCAAATCAGAAGAGTTAAACTGCATAAATCTGCAAATATTGCTTTAATTAATCATTAGAAGACTATAATGGAAAAAAACTACACTATGCAGCTCTTATGATCGTTGCTTGTCTATTGACAGGACCTGATCTTGTGCAATGTTACAATAATGTGGTGCAAGGCATTTCCTTTACAAATTGACTTTGACAGTACAATACAGGCTATGAATAAGATGGCAATTCTCAGCAAAGCATTCACATTGTTCTTCATTTGTATGACTTTAAATGTGTGTCTATTTTAGGAAAAGCATATTTGTCCCCCGATAATTCATTTTTGTTATGTTTATTCACAGGATGTGGGTATCACTGGCTAGACAGGCATTATTTATTACCCAGAGGGAAGTTAAGAGTCAACAGTATTGGGTCTGGAGTCACAAGTAGGCCAGGTAAGGATGGTAGATCTCCTGAAGAAGGGCTCATGCCCGAAACGTCGATTCTCCTGCTCCTTGGATGCTGCCTGACCTGCTGCGCTTTTCCAGCAACACATTTTCAGCTCTGATCTCCAGCATCTGCAGTCCTCACTTTCTCCTCGAAAATTTTAAACTACTGCGAATCCTCTTGCAAGGATGCCTTCCTTGAAGAAACTCTCTTCCTCCCTCTACAAGGATTTCCTCATTCCTGAAGAAGGGCTCATGCCCGAAACTCGATTCTCCTGCTCCTTGGATGCTGCCTGACCTGCTGCGCTTTTCCAGCAACACATTTTCAGCAGTGGTAGATCTCCTTGCTTATAAGACATCAGTGAAATAAATGGGTTTTCCAACAATCTGTAATGGTTTCAAGGTCATCACTAGACTCTTAAGTCCAGATTGTTATGGAATTCAGATTTCATTTCCTCCCATAGTGGTTTTCAAGTACACATCCCCAGAACATTAACTGGATCTCTGGATTAATAGTCTAGCAATAAGACCACAAAACTATTGACTCTCCCAGATCATTCATATCCATGTGGCTTGCGGAGCAATGCTGTTGTTCCTTGCTTGTAGCTATAGCTGAGGATAGATCTTCTTTGCACTTCTCCCTACCTTCTTGCTATCTTGTAATCAGTGTGCATGTGAAAAGCAAAAGCACAAATTGTGCAACCTTCCCATGAACAACAATGACTTGCATTCCAAAGCGACATTCTCGACTCACTCAGGCAGGGAAAGGGGACTACGAGAGAAATAATCTCAAAAGATTTCTATTACTTTTACCTTCCAGGGTTGTTGATAGAATTGTGGAGCAATATATCACTAAAAGGACATGAACTGAAGTTAAGGGAAAAATGGAATCAATAAACTTCAGTTGTGTGATTAATGCTGTTCAAGGCTGGGCCAAGAGACAATCAATGAATGATTTTTGTCTCTTTCTTTCATTGTTTTTCTCTGATATTCATTGGACAGTATTAAAGACTTGACTGAAGATTGTATTTTTTCTTCATTTCTTATTTCCTTCTAATCTGGCAAATAACTTCAGTAACCTGAAAGGTTTTTTTTATCTCTTTATGTACTCCACCACCCGTTTTGCTGAGCACAGCTTCTCTTGTTGAAGAAGTGACTGTCAGTGATCATTGTCTCAATGAATTGAGTATTATTCTGTATAGTTTCTTCCCAGCTTTTTCACAATGTCCAATCTTCATTCTCACAGAATATCAGTTAAAGATCAACCAACATAATAAATCATAGGTACAGCCACTTTCAATGCTAATATTCACACAAATTTATCTCACATGTAAGGTGGGAATGAGTTCTCAGTAAGTAAAATCACCATAGTCCCAATCTCTCTTTCTTTATTCATGGGTGGGATGTGGGTGCTGCTGGTTAGTCAGCATTAATTACCCATCCCTAGTTGCCATTGAAAAGGTGGTGATGAGCTGCCATCTTGAACCGCTGCAGTCCTGTTGCTGTGGTTTAATCCACAATACCATTGGGGAGGGAATTCCAGAGTTTTGACCCAACAACAGTGAAGGAAAGGCAATATGTTTCCAAGTCAGGATGGGAACTTAAAGTGGTGACATTCTCATGTATCTGCTGATCTTATCCTTCTGATGGAAATGATCAAGGGTTTGGAAAGTGCTGTCTGAGGATCTTTGGTGAATATCTGCAGTGCGTCTTGTAGATCATATACACTGCTGCTACTGAGCATCGGTGATGGAGGGAGTGAATGCTTGAGGATGGGATGCCAATTAAGCGAGCTGATTAGTCTTGGATGGTGTCAAGCTACTCGAGTGTTATTGGGGCTGCACTCATTCAAGCAAATGGGGAGTATTCCACCACACTCCTGATTTATGCTTGGAGATAATTGAACTCCTGGGGAGTCAGGAGATGAGTTACTCGTTGCAGCATTCCTAGCCTCTGACCTCATTAGACAGGGATGAATGAAGGAGGATACACTCTGAGGAACACAAGGCAAAGGTCAATGTTGAGATGGTCAGACATTCATGGTGATACATACAGGAATAGTACCCTCACCATTAGTGTCACGCTGGATCTGCAAACCAGCCTTTTAGGCAACCGAGCTACAGGGCACAGGTAACTTCCGAAAAATGTTAGCGAGCCCCTAATGAAAGGACGGAATTGAAGGCAATCAGTATTAGTAAGAAAATAGTACTGGGAAATTAATAAGGTTAAAGAGTGACAAATGAAGGGTGGCAGATGGAAACCCACTCATTTAAAAAGGACTGAAAGATAAAAAGAAAAGTACAGACCTATTAGCGTAACACCAGTAGTGGTGAGATAAAAGACATGGTAACAGAAAGGATGAATGCCATCGAACAAAACCAGCATGGAAAAATGAAAGACAAATCATGTTTAACAAAGCGATTGCAGTTTTTTGAGAATCTAGCTAGTAGAATGGACAAGGGGCAATCAGTGGATGTGGTGCATTTGAATTTTAGAAGGCTCTTAATAAAGTCCCTCACAAGAGTTTAATGGGCAAAGTTAAAGCACATGGGTGTAATATATTGGCATTGATCAAGAATTGGTGGATTGGCAGGAAAAGTGAAGTGAGAATAAGGGGGCTTTTTTCAAGTGCCAAGCAGTGATTAGTGAGGTAATGCAAAAATAGTGCCCCATATTTACAGTAGATATGAATTACCTGGGTGAAGCAATCAAACACAACATTACCAAGCTTTTGGGCAGACTTGTGTGTTGTGAGGAAGATTCAGAGTTGAGTGAACGTGTAAACGTGCTACAGATGTGTTACAACGCAGTTAAATGTGAACTTATAAATTTCAGTGTAGACAAAGAGAAAGGTAGAATATTATTTAGATGGAGATATTTTGGGAAGTGCGGGTGTACAAAGAGATTTTAGTCTACCAATCAAAGAAAATAGACCAGTAAGTGCAGCAAGCAATTAGGAATGACAAAGGTAAATTGGCCTTTATTGCAAGATGATTTGTGTTCATAAGTCTGGACGTCTTCCTGCAGTTATTCAGGGCCTTAGTGAGACCATGCCTGGAGTATTGTGTTCAGATTTGGTCTTCTTACTCAGAAAGGATATACTTGCAATAAAGGGAATTCAGGGGAGATTTATTTGGCTGATGCTAAGGAACATAACAAGGTTGTCGAATGGTATTTGGCTTCCTGGTGCCATGATCAGGGATGTTCTAGAACAGCTGCAGGGCATTCTGAAGGGTGAGGATGAACAGTCAGAGGCTGTGGTACATATCAGTATGAATGGCATGGGTTAAGAAAAGAAATTAATCCCTACAGCAGGGGTGTAGAACATTAGAGAAGTAGATTAAAAAGGAAGATCAGCTGGTAAGTTGGGCAAAGCAATGGTAGATGGAGCTTAATCCTGATAAGTGTAAGGTGATGTACTTTGGGAGGTCTCATGAGGGAAGGATGTACACAATGAAGTAGATTGCAAGGGAGTACCGAAGAACAAAGGGACCTCGGTGTACAAGTCCACATATCCCTGAAGGTGTCAGTACACGTGGACAGATTGGTGAATAAGGCATCTGGGATGTTTGAGTTCATTAGCCGGACCTTGGAATATAGGAGCAAAGAAATCATTAGCACTTTACAAATCATTAACTAGGCCACAGATGGAATACTGTGTGCAGTTCTGGTTGCCACACTACTGAAAGGAGTGTACAAAATACCATGCAAGGACTGCACAACACACTATATAGGACAAACAGGAAGACAGCTAACAATCCGCATACATGAACATCAACTAGCCACGAAACGACACGACCAGCTATCTCTAGTAGCCACACACGCAGACAACAAGCAACATGAATTCGACTGGGACAACACTACTATCATAGGGCAAGCCAGACAGAGAACAGCCAGGGAATTCCTAGAGGCATGGCATTCATCCACAAACTCCATCAACAAATATATCGACCTGGACCCAATATACCAACCACTACAGCGGACAGCTGAAACTGACAACCGGAAGCGGCAGGGACAGACCACTATAAACACCGGAGGAAACATCAAAGAAGCGCTTCGCAGGAGGCTCCCAAGCACTGATGATGTCGCCTAGCCAGGGGACGAAACGTTTGCAACAAAAACTTCCAGCTCGGCGAACAGAACCACAACAACGAGCACCCGAGCTACAAATCTTCGCACAAACAGTGAAAGGAGAGGCTGCAGAGGAGATTCACTGGGATGTTATCTCGTATGAAAAGACTCAATTATGAGGAGAGACTGGAAAGGCTGGGTTTGTTTTCCCTGGAGCACAGACTGAGGGGGGATGTGATTAACGTGTACAAAATTAGGACAGGCATAGACAGAGTGGATCTTTTCCCTTTGGTAGATGCATCTAAGACCAGAGGGCAAAGTTTAAAGTGAGGAGCAAATGGTTTAGAGGAGACCTGAGAAAGAGTTTTTTTTCACACAGAGGGTGGTAGGAATATAGAAGGTGCTGTCTGAGAGGGAGGTGGAGGCAGGTACTCTCACAATATGGATGAGTACCTAAAATGTCAGGGCATAGGAGGCTACAGACCAAGTACAGGCAAATGGGGTTAGTGCAGTTTGGTGTTTTATTGGTTGGCATAGACATGGTGGACAGACATGATGGCAGGACTGACCTATGACAAGGGATTGATTTACCCGGACCTGTATTCACTTGGGTTTGGGAGGATAAAAGGGGATCTGATTGAAATCTCTAAACTTCTAACAGGGCTGGGCCGACCAGGTGCAGGAAGGATATGTTCCCTGGGTTGAGGGAGTCTAAAACCAGGGGACAGGATATTGGCAAACAGTCTCAAGATATGGGCAAACCATTTAAGTCTGAGATGAGGAAAAATGTCTTCACACAAAGGGTAGTGAACCTATGGAATTTTATGGAACAGAAGTCTGTGGAGGCCAAGTCACTAAATATTTTCAAGAAAGAGATAGATCAGTTTTAGGTTATAAAGAAATTAAAGGGTATGAGGAGAAAGTTGGATTATGGTGCTGGGTAGAGGATCAGACGTGATCATATCGTAAGGGGGAACAGGTCGGAAGGGCTGAATGGCCAACTTCTGCTGCAAATTTGTGGCTCATTGGTCTAGGGGTATGAATCTCACTTTGAGTGGGGCGGCATGGTGGCTCAGTGATTAACACTGCTGCCTCACAGCAACAGCGGCCTGGGTTTGATTCCTGGCTTGGGTGACTGCCTGTGTGGAGTTTGCACATTCTCCTCCTGTCTGTGTGGATTTCCACCAGGTGCTCTGGCTTCCTCCCACAGTCCAAAGAGGTGCAGGTCAGGTGAATTGGTCAGGCTAAATTGCCCATAATGATAGGTGTATTAAGTCAGGGGTAAATACAGGGTAAGGGAATGGGTCTGGTGTGTTACTCTTCAGAGGGTCGTTGTGGACTTGTTGGGCCGAAGGGCCCATTACCATGCTGTAAGGAATCTAATCCAATTTCCATGTTTCTCTGTACCTCACGAGATTATGCTTTCAACAACCTTGTAAGTTTTCATGTTTTAATTAATTCCTTTCTTCAAATTGCTTACTGACCTTTCTGCATATATTAATGCATGCATCCTGCCTGAGGAAGCCATCTGAGGCTCACAGCAAATAGTATATGCTAGCTCGAGGTATTCTTCAACCATTCCACCTCACCCCAATAAGGTTCAGGGTTTAAGTCCCAATGCAGAGCTTCACACAAATATTAAGTTTGCCACTGCAATGCAGTACTGAGGGAGCACTGCAGTGGCTGAGGGTTTATCCTTTAGATAAGATGTTAAGCTTATGTCACCAGCAGCTGCTCAAAGGAAATATAAAAAGATCCCATAGCTCTATCACAATGAAGAACAGGGGAGTTATTTCTTGTGACGTAAGAAGTAGGAGCAGGAGTCAGCAGTTCAGTATCTTGACCCTGCTCCATCACTTGATACGATTATGCCCAATGATCAGGACCAACATTTAGACCTCAATCAATATCATGAAAAATATTTGGTCATTATCTCATTGGCCTTTGTGGGACTTGCTGAATTTTCTGCGTTGTAACAGTGACAACACTTCATTGGCTATAAAACCTTTTCAGATGTTCAATGGTCGTGTTTATCGTTATATAAATTCAAATCTTCTTCTTGTTTACAAGGGCTTTTGTTATACTTACCATATCCTTCTAACAGAAGGAGGAACTTTCACTCGTATGGAGACTGATCACACCCTTAGGATTTTTCAAAGAGTTTCACAACCAATCTATTCAGCGTAATCACTGTTACATCGAAACTGTAGAATGCCAATTAGCACATACGATCACAATGGAAAGAGTGAATGCTGTCTGATTGCACAATGCTAGCAATGAAGCTGAGAGAAATCTCTCCTCTTGATAAATTGAGCAATAATTTGCAATGAAGAACAAATGTATTGCATTATACTTAGCTTTGCCAGTTTAATCAGAATGATAGTTTGCAGTAGCATTTTGTGAAGCTGGAAAGTCACAACGAGGGAACAATCTGGACAATGAGTGAACAGGGCAAGCAATTTCACGTCTCCTTATCTCAGCAGATTGTGGAATAACTATTGCAATGGACAGTCAATGGGTCAATGCAATCTCAAATCAGGTACAAAGTGAGAAACAAAGAGACGACAAAGATGACTGGATTCAGAGGCAAGAGGAAAGAGATGAAAGGAAAAGTAGGAAACTATTTCCAAATTTTTGATTTAGCATTTTTAAAATTATAAACACAATGCATGATGAAAGATTTATAACAGTTATAGTTTAATGTCAGAGGTTGGTAATCAAGAATTTTGACATATTTAAACTAAACTGTTAGGACATCATTTTGTGACCCAGTTTTTGCTCATATTTGCCTGTGAAATAATTCATCTCTTTGCATTTTTGTAATGAAGCAATGGTGAGATGTGGTTATTTATGAAGCTACTGGTGGAGATGCCCAACTCACCGAGCCAGTTTCAGAGTTTTGAGCTTAACTTCACACCTTCCTCTAATTTGAGCCTGTTGTACCATTCATAGAATCATAGAACGGTAGAATTTTACAGGACAGGAGACTGGTCAACCCAATCTAAATCTAAGCTAAACGTTGATCCTTTTGAAAAAAAGTGGGTGGCACGGTGGCTCAGTGGTTCGCACTGTTGCCTCACAGCACCAGGGTCCCAGGTTCGATTCCAGCCTCGGCAACTGCCTGTGTGGAGTTTGCACATTCTCCCTGTGTCTGCATGGGTTTCCTCCCACAGTCCAAAGATGTGCAGGTCAGGTGAATTGGCCATGCTAAATTGCCCATAGTGTTAGGTAAATTAGTCAGAGGGAAATGGGTCTGGGTTGGTTGTTGTTCGGAGGGTCAGTGTGGACTTGTTGCCCCGAAGGGCCTGTTTCCACACCGTCAGAAATCAAAATCTAAAAATCTAAATCTCTACTGGCTCCTGAAAAAACTACCCAGCTAGTCCCATTCTTCAGTCCTATCTCTGAAGCCCTCTAAATTCATCACTTTCAAATATATATCCAGCTGCCTTTTCAAACCTTCTATAGAATTGATAGAAACCTCCAATGGAAGTCTTGCATTAAGCACAGTGAATGGAATTAGCCTGAACATCACATTGACAGTTAAATGATAATCCAGTATCACTTGGGAACTTTTGTATCTTCCAGAAACAGACTGACAGTAAGCAAAAGGTTGAGAGTAACGGTGTGATTTGTTGTTATCACCAGGAGACTAACAGCATCTGGGTGTTTGCAAAAAGCTTGCTTCAAAGAGGAAACAAAGAGGCTTTTGTTTCCTTCGGATTTGCTTAACACCTCAGTTGTATATATTGAAATTATAAGGTGGGAAGAGATCTTGGCTATTCACCATATCCATGCCCGACATGATTTTATAAACAAGGTCACCCCTCAGACTCTTATGCTGTAGCCTATTCAGCCTCTCCCTTAATTCAAACCCTCGAGTCCAGCAACATCCTTGTAAATCTTTTCTGCACCCTCTCAAGTTTAACAGCATTCTTCCCAAAAGTGGCCTCACAAATGTCCTGTACAGCCACTACATGATATTCCAACTCCTATACTCAACGTTCTGACCAATGAAGGCAAGAGTGTCAAATGCCTTCTTCCCTATCCTGTCCATCTGTGTCTCCACTTTCAAGGAACTATGCATCTGCACACCTCGGACTCTATGTTTGGCAACACTCCCCAGGGCCCTACCATTAACTGTAGATGTACTGCTCTTGTTTGCCTTACCAAAATGCGACACCTTACCTTAACCTAAATTAAAGTCCATCTGTCACTCCTTGGCCCATTGGCCCATCTTTCAAGGTCCCATTGTACTCCGAGATAATCTTCTTCATTGTGGAGTGTTATTCACCATAGAACACTTTTACCCCCACACTTTAAACTAATCTACTTGGTACATCTCCTTCCTGAGAATCAGGTCAAGTAGCACTTTCTTTCTTGTTGGATTGGGCATATAGTGCTGTTGTAAATTAAGATAATTAAAAACTTCCATTATAATGACTGTGTGATGCTTCTAACCCTCTGTTCTTTCTCTATAAACATGATGGAGAGGTGCCGTTGTTGAACTGCAGTAGACAAAGTCAAAAAGCACATGATGCTGGGCTTTCGTCCAACAGGTTTATTTGAAACCGCAAGCTTTCAGAACCCCCGTTCCTTCCTCAGGCAGCGAGTGAGAGAGAATACAACGGACACAGAATTTATAAGCAAAAGATCAAAGGGTCGTATAACTTATGCAAATGTATTGAACAAGTCTAGATGGCTATTAAGTATTAAAGACTTAATAGCTGTCTAGATTTGTTCAGTACAGTCGCATAAGTTGTATGACCCTTTGATCTTTTACCATAAGTTCTGTGTCTGATGTATTCTTTCTCACTAGCAGCCTGAGGAAAGAATGGGGACTCTGAAAGCTTGGGGTTTCAAATAAACCTGTTGGACATAACCCAATGTAGTGTGATTTTTGACTTTCTTTATAAAGTCATTCCTATCTACCCTTCCCATTCTATGGTGATCTGTCTGTTGCACCAAGTGATGTAACTGTACCTTTCTTCTTCCTCAGTTCCAGCTTGATTCTATGCTTGAACGCTCTGATACTTTCCATTTCTTCAGCAATGCCATCCCATCTTGTTTGTTTCCTTTCCTATGTTTTCCAAGCACCTTGTAATTCAAAATAGTTAACAGCTAGACCTGGTCTTCCACAATCTAATTCATTGTCATCACCGCATCATAATTCCAATTTGCAATCTGTGCTTGTAACTTTCCACTCTTATTAACTATAATCCATGCATGCACATACATGCTGTGCATTCCTGGTTTATAATTCATTAATTTCTTCCTTACTCAGATTCCACCAATTAACTTACTGTTCTCTGTTTCAGTGTAATCATCCTCTCTTAGCACTTTGTGCAGATTTTGTTTCTTATACAAGGTAAGACTACCAGAAATAATGCCTGAAACAATGAGTAGAGTACCCAGTCATCGGAAGATTACAATTATTCATCTTAACCTGTCCACTAATAATCTTGATTATGAAGTCAAACTCTTCCTTAAAGTCAACTTCACACACATTGGTCGGAGAAAAATTGAGATCAGCAACTGCTGAAGATTGGCATATGGGATGAGTTGTGAAAGTCCATTATCAAGAGATGGCCTAACAACATTAATGAGGTACTTGAGAAGATTGGTTCATTTTGGCCATACAGTTGCAAGCATGATCGACAACACTGGGTCATGAACAAGGTCAAGCAGGTCTTAATACCAAATTATTGCATATCCATGTGATGGATTACTCCTCCGAATTTCCTGCTGTTTGCTGACTTGGCAATACAACGAGGATAACCATTGCTACATGATGTCTACTGTCTTCAACTTATTTAGCATCCCATAATGGTTGGTGCCTGACACCAGATTGCACTTCATTGCCAAAGCATTTAAAGATATTTTACAGTGACCCATTTTGCATTGTCACTGCATTATCCACACTCAGGATATCCAACAGAACAAATGGTACCTCCGTTAAATCAATGATCACTATGTTCCGGGCAATAAATCAATATTTTTTCATTGCATTGCTGCATTTTTGTACAACACCAATGAAGATAGGTCTACTACCCTCCGCACATATCATGCTCAGAAGCCAACTGCAAGCAAGCATGCTCAGCAAATGTTGGTCCAACCATTGTGAAACACAGGGCATTCTTCTTCATATACAGAGTGAAATGAAAAAGATACATGATGAATGAGCAGTTAGAGAATGACCAGAGCACTGAACAGAGCATGAAACAAATGCAAATACTTGGCTACTAGTAAAGAATTTAAAATGTACAACCAGCCCAGATAGTATGAAAACATTATTGATCATGGTTCTACATTGCAAAGGTACAGAGACCAGCTCAGAATGATGAGTTGTGCTCCAATCATATATGAAGAGAGTTGGTAAGAAAGCTCCAACAATATTGATGATGCAATGACTCTGAGCAACAACATCTAGCAGAAAGACAACAAAGTTGTAAATCAAAAGCAGTTGTGCACCAACACATACCTCTTCAGACAGGTAAACAGTCACATTGTCTAGAAGAATTGTCAAATGTCTAAAGTATCGCATAAAATTTTAATCATTAGCCTAGTAAATTCTGTTTTCACCTGTTTGTATGATTACTGGATTGACAACACATGACGATGTACAAATATTGTATACTTCTTTGTCTTTCTAAAAAGGGGAATGTTGTGACCTGTCTCATGGTTAGTTTGTCAGTTCACCTTTAAAAGATATGCTCACGACATCATCGCTGCATGTGACCAGAATGTATACGTTTCTCAGGCTCCATCTTAACTTGGGTCACTTGAAGCGTGATACCCTGATGGAAACAAGCTGCTCTTTGTAATTAGACAAGCAGGAGGCTGGAAGAGCACAGCAAACCAGGCAACATCAGGAGGTGGAGAAGTTGGCATTTCAGGTATAACCCTCCTTCAGGAATGGCTTGCTGTGTTCTTCCAGCCTCCTGCTTATGTACTTTAGATTCCAACATCGGCAGTTCTTTTGGGTCTTTGTAACTAAACAAGCTTAATGTTTACCCTGATACGCATGGGTCTGTGAATCAAACAGTTGGATATAACACAAATGTTTTCTTGGATTCTTCAATCCCATGTTACCAACATCCAGATTATTATTTGTATTATAAAAATAATACAAGTTGGTGGATCATTGTGTCTTTCAAAAGAGAATTAGACAAGCAGCTGAAGATAAGAACTGGGTGGGTCAGCTGGAGCAGTGGTACTTGGTGAATTGCATTTGGTGAGAGCTGATATAGATATGATAGGCCTAAAGGTCTTATTCTGCACTGTAGCTACTCTATAATTCAATGCACAAAATGTCACTAATTGTCCAACAATATAATCACTTGCCTATCTACCGTCTTCTGCTTCCATTATAAGAAATATTTTGCATTGATTTGAAGCATGTTATGTTCTCAGGATAACCCAAAACATTTTACAGCCAATGATGTAGCCTAGAGGTTCAAGTCACTGTTGTCAAGTAAGAAATGAAGCAGTTCATCTGCTTTCTCATGACCTTGGGTATAAATATTGATTATAATACCAATAAATCCTGTGATCTTCTTTGACGTTTTGATGTAAGATGTATCATCTCCACCTAGAAGACCTCATTAAATAATCTATAATGAATAAGCGAATATGAAACAGATCAGCCGATTGTGATTAAAAAGCAAACATAAAAGAAAATTGTCTGTGGCAAACATATTTAGAAATTGCTCATGGATGCTCGTCAAGATTTTCAAGCTGCATTGCTTTTATGTTTCAGCTAATAATCAGACTTATTTTGATTAAATAGGTGAAAGTGAGTTCTGCAGATGCTGGAGATTAGAGTCAAGAGTGTGGTGCTGGAAAAGCACAGCAGGTCAGGCAGCATCAGAGGAACAGGAAAATCGATGTTTCGGGCAATCAGGAATGAGGAAGGGCTTATGCCCGAAATGTCGATTTTTCTGTTCCTCGGATGCTGTCTGACCTGCGGTGCTTTTACAGCACCACACTCTTGACTCTTATTTTGATTTAATTCTAATGTTTCCAGAACCAGTTGTGGAATGTGGTGAGTTATGTCTATGCAGTGGAGCAGCAGGATCAATAATAATGATGCAATCTATTAAACATCTGCAGCATCCTGAGCTAATGAGGAAGAAAGTATTGAGAGAGCTGAGGTATTGAATAATTAAAATGAATGAGGATGCTTTTACAATGGACAACATTAAGTCAGCTGTTCATATCACCATTAGTGTAAAGCACAGAAAAATGAAAATTGATGAGTACCAAGAAATGGGAGAGAGAATTTATGGCCATTATAACCTTTTGTAGTTTACTGTATATTAGCCAACGTGACATGTAGTGCAGTTTGGCTCTACTGAGTCAAATATCTTGAAGTTTATTTGCAATGCTAAATATTTACATAGCTACAATGTCACAGACTTACACACATAATCTGAATTATTTGTGTACTGCTGAACATTGTGCAAACGTAACTGACTGTTTAAAAGACTAGACTGATTCCATGATACAGAACATTGACTTAAAGTGAGGGACATACCTTCACACCAGAATTTCACATGTCAGGATGTCATGTAACTGTCTTAAAGGTAGAGTGTCGATGCGGTCCAGACAATTAGCCATAAAACAGCAGCCAAAATGGTAATTCTCAGTTTAGTAACACCACTGAGTAGGCATGGGGAGGAAATGGGAGACAAACTAATCAGCCAATTCAGAAAACAAAGAGGGACACCGGGTAAGAATGTGGTAAACATAAAGAGACCGAAAACTAACTCTGTTATTCACAATAAAACTAAGATCCGGGAAGAGACTATCGAGAGAATTAGAAAGAAAGCACAAAGGTAAAGAAGAAAATGGCAGAAGAAAATGTTTTTAATATGACAGTTTCTTTCAATTTTTACTCGATTGTAGAACAGATATTAGTGGTTGAATGATTGACTCAGTTCTTACATCCATTTGATTTTTTTTCTCAATATGTTTGATAATAGTTTGTGGGACTATCTGGACAATTTTTGAGTGTCAGTTTTTAATGCACTTTGAATATAATCATGCTTGATGCCTGAGATCAACATTGAGCCCACACTAACCCTCCGAAGAGCATCCCATCCAGACCCACCCTATTCCTGTAACTCTGCATTTCCCATGGCTCATCCACCTAGCCTGCACATCCCTGGACTTTATGGGTAATTTAGCATGGCCAATCAACCTAACCTGCGCATGTTTGGACTATGGGAGGAAACCTGCACAGGCACAGGGAGAATGTGCAAACACCACACAGACGGTCGCCTGAGGATGGAATCGAATCTGGGACCCTGACACTGTGAGGCAGCAGTGCTAACCACTATGTGACCGTGCCACCCTCCCCTGCCCTCGGTCTTCAGACTTGTAATCATGCAAATAACAGCAAAGAAAGGGAAGAATGATCTGTATTATATAGTGATACCCATCTCAGGAAAATAAAACACTTCAGAGATGAGGAAGTACGAATGAAACATTACAGACCACAATTGGGTCCATTAAAATGAAACATGCCAATGATAAGATAATCTGATTTGATCAGATATCCCGTTAATCCTTCAGAAGGGCATAGGAAAATTGTTGGAATGGGCAGACTAGGTTCAATACAGAGCAGTGTAAGGTTGTGCACTGTTGTCAGAAAAATACTGAAAGACAATATAAAACAGTCTGTACAATTCTAAGGCAGGTGCAGAAGCAGAGGTCCTGGGTACATATGTTCACAAATCATTGAAATTGGATAGATAGATGGAGAAAGCAGTTATAAAGCATACTGTGTTCTTGCCTTTATTACTGAGGGCAATGAGTACAAGAGCAAAGAGAGAATAGTGACTTGTACAAGACTCTTGTCAGGCCATAACTGAAACTTTATGTTCAGCACTGAGTGCCACATTCTTGTAAGAATGTGAGCACATTGGAAAGAGTAGGCGAAAGTGAGGACTGCAGATGATGGAGATTAGAGTTGAGAGTGTGGTGCTGGAAAAGCACAGCAGGTCAGGCAGCATCCGAGGAGCAGGGGAATTGACGTTTCAGGCAAGAGCCCTTCATCAGGAATGAGGCTTGTGAGCTGGAGGGGGTGGTGAGATAAATGGGAGGCTTGTGGGTCTGGGGGGGGAGGTAGCTGAGAGTGCTATAGATAGGTGGAGGTGGGGATAATGTGATAGGTCAGAGAGGAGGGTGGAGTGAATAGGTGGGAAGGAAGTTGGACAGGTAGGACAGGTCATGAGGGCCGTGCTGAGTTGGAAGGTTGGATATGGAATAAGGTGGAGGGAAGGAAAATGAGGAAACTGGTGAAATCCACATTGATGCCGTGGGGTTGGAGGGTTCTGAGGTGGAAGATGAGGCGTTCTTCCTCCAGGCGTCGGGTGGTTGGGGAGTGGCGATGGAGGAGGCCCGGGTTCGATTCCAGCCTTGGGCGACTGTCTGTATGAAGTTTGCACATTCTCCCCGTGTCTGCATGGGTTTCCTCCAGGTGCTCCAGTTTCCTCCCACAATCCAAAGACGGGCAGGTTAGGTGAATTGCCCATGACAAGTTGCCTGTAGTGTTCAGGGATGTGTAAGTTAGGTGCATTAATCAGGGGTAAATGTAGAGTATTAGGGTACACTTCGGAGGGCCAGTGTGGACTTGTTGGGCCGAAGGGCCTGTTTCCACACTGTAGGGATTCTATGGATTCTTAGCAGGCTGCACAAGGTAGATGCAGAAAGATTGGTTCCTCTTCAGGAAGATTGCCTCCCCTTTGAGGAGAAGCTTGGATCATAGGCATAACCTCAGGTTAAGGAGTCACACATTTAGGACAAAGATGAGGAGGAATTTCTTCCCTCAGAGGGTAATGAATCGATCAAATTCTTTACCGCAATGTACTCTCAAGGCTGGGTCATTATGAACATTGAAGGCTGAGTTTAATTTTTAATCAGCAAAGGAATTGAGAGTCATATGCAAAAGAAAGGAGTTGATGATTATTAGATCGGCCATGATCACATTGAATAGTAGAGTGGACCCAAAGGATCGATGGTCCACTTCTGCTCCTGAATCTTGTGATGCTATGGGGTTGACTCTGACCAAGTGCTTATTTTTCAATTCTTATCACCGAGAAAATAACACAGCTTCACAGAGGAAAGTCAGTCAACATATTGTACCTCGTTAAATGAGCATTGTTACCCAATGTCAATCATTTACCTTCTCTACACACTCTTACACACCATTTCTATCCAAATTACCATTCAATGCCCCTCTTGAATGCATCAGTTGAACCAGCCTCTATCACATTTCCTGGTGGTGTAGTCCAGACCAGAACATGTCTTTGACAGAGTGGGAGGGGGAGTTGAAGAGTTCGTTATGGGGCGTTGGGGTTGGTTGGTGTGGGTGTCCCAGAGATGTTCTCTGAAATGCTCTGCCCTACCCACAGAATGGTCAGGTTTGCAAAATCATGAGCAGGCTGGTTAGAGTCAGTAAAGAGAGATTGTTCTGATTCTAAAAGGAACAAGAACAAGAAGGCATAAGTTTAAAGTGATCTGCAAAGGAAGAAAGAATGGAGTGAGGAAAATCTTTTTCGATCAGCGAGTAGTTAGGGTCTGGACTGCAGCGCCAGGAAATGTGATGAAGGCAGGTTCAACTGATGCATTCAAGAGGGGAATTGGATGGTTATTTGGATAGAAATGGTGTGTAAGGGTGTGTGGAGAAGGTAAGTGATTGTCATTGGGTAACGAGGTACAATGTGTTGACTGACTTTCCTCTGTGAAGCTGTGTTGTCTTCTCAGTGATAAGAATTGAAAAATAAGCACTTGGTAGGGGGCAACCCCATAGAACACAAGATTCAGGAGCAGAATTGGGCCAACGATCCTTCAGGTCCACTTCACTATTCAACGTGATCATGGCCGATCCGATCATCCTCAACTCTGTCCTTTTCCACATGACTCTCAATTCCTTGGCTGATTAAAAATTGAACTCAGCCTTCAATATACATAATGACCCAGCCTTGAGAGTACATTGCGGTAAAGAATTTGATCGATTCATTACCCTCTGAGGGAAGAAATTCCTCTTCATCTTCTCCTAAATGTGTGACTCCTTATTCTGAGGTTATGCCTATGATCCAAGCTTCTCCTCAAAGGGGAGGCAATCTTCCTGAAGAGGAACCAATCTTTCTGCATCTACCTTGTGCAGCCTGCTAAGAATCCATAGAATCCCTACAGAATGGAAGCAGACCCTTCGGCCCAACAAGTCCACACTGACCCTACGAAGAGTATCTCACCCAAACCTATTCCCCTACCCTATAACTCTACTTTTACCCCTGATTAATGCACCTCACCTATACATCCCTGAACACGATCAGCAATTTAGCATGGCCAATTCACCTAAACTGCACATCTTTGGATTGTGGGAGGAAACCTGGGCACTTGGAGGAAACCCACACAGACACGGGGAGAATGTGCAAACTCCACACAGACAGTCACCCGAGGCTAGAATTGAACTTGGGTCCCTGGTGATGTGAGTCAGCAGTGCTAACCACTGAGCCACTGTGCCACTTCTTATATGTATTTGTAAGGTCTCCTCTCATTCTTTTAAATTCCAATGAGTATAGGGACAAACTACTTAGCCTCTCCCAGATAACAGTCCTCCATACTTAGGATCAGCTGAGTGAACCTTCTCTAGAGTGTCCACAATATCTTTCATCAGACAAGGGGACAAATACTGTTCGCAGGGTTCTGGGTGTTCCAGGTTCTGACTAGTGTAGTCAGGTGATCACATCTGACAAAGAGCCAGTGCTTTGAAAGCTTGTGATTTTAAATAAACCTGTTGGATTATAACCTGACTATAATGTGACTTTCAACCTTGACCACCTCAGTCCAACGTCAGCACCTCCGTATCATATGGTCTTCCTCGTTTGTCTGGACTACCAGCCAATATAGCACTTCACTGATCAATCACAGCACCGTATTTGAACTCTTTGTCAGTGGACAAACCCTTTCTGTGTCCTTTTAAGTTTTATTTGCTATTTTAAAAACATAATTTTAAATGGACTCATAAATTTCAGGCAAATCACATGAATGCATGCATAAAACTCGACTGATGATAATGGTAGGGCTATTCACCACAATGCAGTTTGATTACATTTTCATTTTGGCATCATTTTAAGTCTACAGTATGATTGCAGCTCTCTGTTTCTTTACCAACTTAAGTTTATATTGATTTCAGTTCAAGACAATGTACAGAATTTGCATTCTCTGCAATGAAATAAGCAATTTAAAGTCAAGTGAAGCAACTACTGGGTAAGATTGGCAACTTAATTTTGCTGTTTGACATTGAGGAAAATGCATCTTCATCACGTTATTCTGCAGTGCCATTTATAGAAATCTACACATGCAGGGACCTAGTGGTAATGTCACTGGACTTGTAATCTGGAACACCAGGCTAATAGTTTGGTGAGAAAGTGAGGACTGCAGATGCTGGAATCAGAGTCGAGAGTGGGGTGCTGGAAAAGCGCAGCAGATCAGGTAGCATCTGAGGAGCAGGAGAATCAATGTTTTGGGCATAAGCCCTTCATTAGGAATGACCTAATAGCTTGGGGAGCGTGAGTTCAACTGCTGAGTGTAAATTTAGTTAATAAAAATGGAATTGAAGACTAGTAATGGAATTTGAGTGTCTCATTGATTGTCGTAAAATCTCTAACTTCCTTTAACCACCGTTATCTAAGCAGATGCGACTACAGACCCACAGTAATGTGGTTGACTGTAACATGACACTGACATTTTTTAGGTATGGGAGAGGAGGTCACTGGGTGAAGCCAGACTCTGACCTACATGACAGAACCCACTGTTTCAAAATTCTGGTTCAACAGTAGCATATGGCAAGTCAATGACCAAAGTGGGGAGGTCAAGCTTAATGAGGCTGGACATTCCAGGGCCTATAGAAGAATTTGAAGCTTATTAAGGGCAGGTGGAAGACGATAGAAGAAGGCTTTAAGATGATGGCAGCCAGATTGGAGGGGTGGTGTGTAGTGATCGGAGTTCCAAGTCACTGACAGTGACATACAAGGTGAGGACCTTGTGGACCGAAGGTAAGGCTGCGAGCTTTGAAGGCCAGACTTTGGAGACTTAACCCAGTGCGGTCTGGAAGTTAGAGACTGGGACGGAAGAACTTATGCTGGACTTTTAATTTATTATTTTTTTCTATTTTGTACCAAATACTTAAGTATCTGTACCTCGCTGTGTTGTACCTAAGATGGAGCCATAAATGATGACATTGTAAGCAAGCAGGAGGCTGGAAAAGCACAGCAAGCCAGGCAGCATCAGGTGGTGGAGAAGTCAATGTTTCAGGTTTAACCCTTCTTTGGACTGGAGGGTGGGAATAAGGAGACCTGCAGATAAAGGTGAGGGGGAGGGTTTTGGTTGGGGAGAGGGGCAAAATGGTGAGGTAGTGATAGGTGAACATAGGCAGAGGGTACAACCTAGTTGGTCAATGGGAGGAATGAATCTGTTTGGTAGTTGGAAGGAAGAGTTGGTCAAAGGAATAGAAGGGAGGGTGGATGGCCTGGGATGGGAGTCAGGGAATGGGTGGGAAGGTTATTTGAAATTGGAGAACTCAACGTTGAGTCCTCTGGGCTGTAGATTGTCCAGGTAGAAGTTAAAGTGCTGTACCTCAAATTTGTGGTCTGATTCACTGTATCAATGGAGGAGACCAAGGATGGACATGTTGGAGAGGGAATGGGAAGAGGAATTGAAATGGGTGATGACCAGGAGGGCAGGCTGGCCCTTATGCCTGTAAGTGACGACATTGCAATCGTTTCACTACACTCATTTGCATGCACATGATCATAAAACTAATTCAATAATTCAATTCAGTAATTCAGCAGTGGATTAATAACAATAGTTCGAGGATCATGTATGGCTGAGGGTGATATTGGGAGGTTCTGGGGTGATGAATGAAAACTCAAGGGTGACCTTGGAAAGGTCGGGAATTTCCAGCTAAGGGCCAGGATGCTGGCATTACTGCTAACACAGGATGCAATGGAAGGGGCAAGGGTTCTGAAGGTTCCTGGGTGTAGCCTTTGACAGGTTTATGCATTCCCATTGGCCACCTATAGCTGCTCAGTTCACACTGGGAACCCGTGATGACTCCAAACACCAAGCCTCTTTGCTGCCTCATAAAACGGAGGGAAGTATTGACCAAATCAGAACCTTTGGCCAAGCCACCACATAAGCTGTAGTCAGCTCCAGCAGATAACTGGGTTGAATAGGAGAAAGGCAGCAGGAGCTTTCCTCGTCATCGCTTCCTCATGAATTCCCCTCGAGACCAGCATGACTGTAATTGTGCTGCGGGAGGTGAACCCTTGAGCATTAATGTCCTAGCCTCAGAGCTGAAGCTGTTGTCCCCATCAGTGGGCGAGGCCCTTACTCTGACATGTGTTGGTGTAATGCACATGCATGTGTGTGTCAATGTACATACATGCATACATTTCGATGTACATGTGTCTGTATTCATGAGTGCACACATGTTTGCATCCATATATGTATATGTGCAGCAAGTACATATGTGTAGATACATATGTGTACTTATGTACGCAGGCTTACAGGTATGTGTGTATGTACACACGTGTGCATATGTGTGTGTGCAAATGTCAGTGTTTGCAGGTATATCTGAATGTTGGTAGACTTTTGTTGTGCAGTGATGCTGTACTTAACTCTGAGCCTGGACATCTGGTTCCCAAGTCCCACTGCTCCAGAGATGTGCAATAATAGATGTGCAAAAATAAGTATGTGAATGGACAAGTCAATAAATGTCAATAAACGTGTGTTAATTTCCCAGTTAGTAGGAAGTACTTGACCTCAAATGGATTATGTTTTCCTTCAATCTTTCTCACTGTGACTCACTGCACTCTACATGGGTCAGTTACATAGCAACCAGGGAGTTTTTTCATGGTTGTGCTGATGTTGCAGGGCCGCTAATGGCCTCTAATTCTGACTGAGTTGCCATAGCTGCAATGGGCTGTCATGCATATCAAAAAGGATGTAAACAGCTGCTTATTTTTACTTTTAATTGCTCAGCAAAGGAGTTTGTTGTCAGTTTGTTGTTGGATGTCGCTGAGTGAGATGCCATTCAGCCCCTTCAGAACCATCCTAACATTTAGTTAGTTCATGCCTGACCATCAACTCCATCCACCTGTCTTGGTTCTAAACTCCTTAAGGCCCAACTCCCAAATAAATACTTTTCAATTTCCATTTTATAATGGTGCTAACAATCCTTTGACCACCTTAAATTAAACAAATCTTTCCTCGACACTTGGAAGCTAATGTCTAATCTGAGTGGCCTTACCTGCATACATGTGTTCTGTGTGCATGTGTATATGTGTACGCATTTGGAATTTGCTTATACACGTGTCTGCATAGGTGAGCATAGGAGCATCTTGATAATGACCCTACCAATAGACTAGGTGATGCAGGTTCAAGACCCTCTGCTCCAGATGTGTATAGTACCATGTCTGAAGAGGTTGATAAACAGAAGAAATGTAAAGTCTGGTCTGGCAGTAGATTCTGGATCATTGTGTTGGAATCGCCACCAGATTTTCCTAACCTGCCTTACACTATTACGGTTCTTGGACCTCAAAAGGCCATTTCTAGCTGTAAATCTGGTAAGTGGTTGGAAGTGGGGCCCTCTTGGTCCACTGTCCTGCCAGAATGACAACAGTAATTTTAGATATGTCTTGTCAGCTTACGGAAATTGGAGATTGGATGCAGTTGTTGGGGGGCAACAGAGGGGCGGTTAAAAATTCAGACAACATTAAAGTCAAGTGACTGGCAAAAGAATCAAAGGTAAAACATAGGAACACTTTTCATGCAGCAAATGATTACGACCTAGCCTGTACTGAAAGAGAATGCGGAGCAGATAAATTCTATTGTGGTTTTAATAAGCAAATTGAAGAATTAATTGACAAAGAGGAGGGTTGTAAGATGACAGGAAAGAGTGAGGTTGTGTGATGAAATAAATGGCTTTTATGTAGGTACAATAGACAGTATCCATTCTATAGAGGTAAAAACAATGACTGCAGATGTTGGAAACCAGATTCTGGATTAGTGGTGCTGGAAGAGCACAGCAGTTCAGGCAACATCCGATGAGCTGCAAAATCGACGTTTCGGGCAAAAGCCCTTCATCAGGAATAAAGGCAGAGAGCCTGAAGCGTGGAGAGATAAGCTAGAGGAGGGTGGGGTGGGGAGAAAGTAGCATAGAGTACAATAGGTGAGTGGGGGAGGAGATGAAGGCGATAGGTCAGGGAGGAGAGGGTGGAGTGGATAGGTGGAAAAGGAGCTAGGCAGGTCGGACAAATCCGGACAAATCAAGGGGACAGTGCGGAGCTGGAAGTTTGAGTTGCAGTGGGAGAGGGACTCCCTGAGATTCTTGTAGAGAGAGGAGGAAAACTTCTTCAAGGCAGGCATCCTTGCAAGAGGATTTGCAGTAGGGTTAAAATCAACGAGGTAAAAACAATGACTGCAGATGCTGGAAACCAGATTCTGGATCAGTGGTGCTGGAAGAGCACAGCAATTCAGGCAGCATCCGACGAGCAGCAAAATCGACGTTTCGGGCAAAAGCCCTTCATCAGGAATAAAGGTAGAGAGCCTGAAGCGTAAGTAGGATAAAAGGTTGGCACAACATTGTGGGCCGAAGGGTCTGTAAACTGCTGTACAGTTCTATATTTTATATTCTAAAAGTCTTTACTCAGAGAGTTGTTGGGATATATATTTGATGATGGTGAATTTAGAGGGCTACAGACTGCAGAATGGGACTAACTGGGTAGCTTTTTCAAGAGATAGTACAGACATTATGGGTTAAATGGCTTCCTTCTGTACTGTAACATTCAATAATTCTGTATCATTTGCTTTTTTTCACCACCTGCTGCACCTGCTTACTTTCAGCGATTATCAAAGTCAGAAGTGACACAAATGTGGCTGTGACAAAGGAAATGTTCCTTTCGTATCCTATTAGATCTTTGCAACCTCTGACACAGTTGACACTATCCTTGATTGTCTTCAAGGGAGATGGGAGTATTTGCTTTTTGTTCCATTATTATCTATCTCATCACAGCCAGAGAAACACTTGCAGTGACTATTCTTCCTGCTCCCTCACCATTATGTCTGGCACTGCCCGAGGACTCCTCCTTGCCCTCTTATATTTCCTGAAATAACTGCCTAGAGGCTGCTCTCCCGCCACCAAGTCACCCTATATTTACTAGTGCATTGTACACTAGCTGTGGACAGCCAGCTCAGAGTTAGTCCGCAATTGAGGAGATTATAATCTCTGGGTTTTTTTTGGTGATACTAAGTCACCTGGTTATATATTTTTTTGGTCAGCTCAGAGTCAGTCCCTGAACTGAGGAGATTCTAAATCTCCTGGTTTTTTTAAAATAATTCTTTTTTTGAGTCAAATCTCCTGCTTAGCTTTTTATTTTGTTTTTTTTTCTGAGGAGATGCTAATCTCCTGGTTATATTTTTATTTCTTTTATTTTCTGAGGAGATTCTAAATCTCCAGTTTTTTAAAATATTTCTCTTATTTTGAAGTAATTCTCAACTAAGGAGATTCTAATCTCCTGGTTATATTGGTTAGAAAGGCTTTCCTGATTGGCTGGACCAACATCCCCCACTCAAGAATCTCATAGTTAATAAGGTCACCCTGGTCCCAATCACTGCATTTTCCATTTAGTTTCTGCCCTTTTCCAGCATCGTCCAAGCCAATAGTAATTGTTTTCACAAAATGCAGCGCTGACTCACTACCACTCTCTAAATTCCTCTCCTGTTATTCCAAAATTAAACTGTTTATCCAACATCTAGTACTTAAAGAACATACATTTCCTTCAATTAAATATTAGCAAGTATCAAGAAATTGTTTTCACTTTCCATTCCAAATTTGTACCAGCTAACAATGTTAATCTTGAAAAGTATCTTATCCTTGTCTTCAGCTCATTTCACTTTCTCACCTCCTCCATATCTCCATAATTTCCTTTAGTCCCATATGCCTCTGAGATACCTGTGCTAACTAATTTGAGACTCTCAAGGGACACCAATTTGATTTAGTTTGATTTAGTATGGTTACAAGTATTCAGGTACATTGAAAGGTTTTGTTTTGTGTGCAGTACAGGCAGATCACACTGTACAAGATGCATCAGGATAAGAGAACAAAGCAAAGAATACAAGGTTACGGCTGCAGAGAGGGTGGGCAAAGAGCAAGGTCAACATTACATTTAGAACATAGAGTCAAAGAGTTGTACAATACAGAAACAGACCTTTTGGTTCAATTCTTCCATGCTGACCAGATATTCTAAATTAATCTAGTCCCATTTGCCAGCACTTGGCCCATGTCCCTCTAAACTTGCTATTCATATACCCATCCAGAAGCCTTTTAAATATCATAATTGTACCAGCTGCCACCACTTCCTCTGACAGCTCATTCCATACGTGTACCACCCTCTGCATGAAAACATTGCCACTTAGGTCCCTTTTAAATCTTTCCCCTCTCATCTTAAATCTATGCCCTCTAATTTTGGATTCCCCCACCCCAGGGAAAGGCTTTGTCTATTTGCCTTATCCATACCCCTCATGATTTTATAAACCTCTGTAAGGTCACCTCTCAGCCTCTGACGCTCCAGGAAAAACAGCCCCATAACTATTCAGCCTCTGCCTGTAGATCCAATCCTCCAACCCTGGCAACATCCTTGTAAAACTTTTCTGAACCCTTTCAAGTTTCACAACATCCTTCTGATAGAAGGCAGACTAGAACTGCACACAATGTCCCAAAATTTGCCGTATCAACGTTCTCTACAGCTGCAACATGACCTCCCACTCTTGTACTCAATGCTATCTCCAAGAAAGGAAAGCATATCAAATGCCTTCTTCACTGTCCTATCTACCTGCCACTCTATTTTCAAGGAGCTATGAACCTGCACTCCAAGGTTTCTTTGTTCAGCAACATTCCCCAGGACCTTACCATGAAGTGTATAAGTCCTGCTCTGATTTGCCTTTCCAAAATGCAGCACCTCACATTTATCTAAATTAGTCTCCACTGCCACTCCTCAGCCCATTGGCTCATATGATCATGATCCTGTTGTATTCTGAGGTAACCTTCTTCGCTGTCCAGAATACCGACAATTTTGGTGTCATCTACAAACTTATTAACCATATCTCCTATGTTTACATCCAAATCATTTGCAAAAATGACAAAAGGTAGTGGATCCAGCAGCAATTCTTGTGGCACTCCACTGGGCACAGGCCTCAAGTCTGAAAAATGACTCTCGACCACCACTCTGTTTTCTACCTTTGAGCCAGTTCTGTATCCAAATGGCTAGTTCTCCCTGTATTCCATAAGATCTAACCTTGCTAATTAGTCTCCCATGGGGAACCTTGTCAAACGCCTTACTGAAGTCCATATAGATCACATCTACTGCTCTGCCCTCATCAATCCTCTTTGTTACTTACTCAAAAAACTCAATCAAGTTTGTGAGACATGATTTCCCACGCACAAAACCATGTTGACTATCCTTAATCAGCCCTTGTCTTTCCAAATGCATGTAAATCCTATTCATCAGGAATCCCTCCAACAACTTGCCCACTACTGATGTCAAGCTCACTGGTCTATAGTTCCCTGGCTTGTCCTTACCACCTTTCTTAAATAGTGGCACCACGTTAGCCAACCTCCAGTCATCTGCCACCTCACCTGTGACTATTGATGATCCAAATATCTCAGCAAGAGGCCCAGCAATCACTCCTTTAGCTGCCCGCAAAGTTTTCAAGTACACCGAATCAGATCCCAGGGATTTACCCACTTTTATGCGTTTTAAGACATCCAGCACAACCTCCTCTCTAATATGGGCATTTTCAAGATGTCACCATTGATTTACCCACATTCAATGTTTTCCATGTTGATTAGTAATTCCGATAGATGTAGAGTTGAGATTTAGAAGAGCAGATAAGAAGGTATGTATGAATAAGATTTGCTGTAGAGAGCTCGCTCTGTCACCATTTTGAATTTAGTCACTCCATGGGTGATAAACATGTCCTCAGTTGCCTGGTCCCTAAGACCTGGATGAGTTGGTTAGTTCAGTTAATGCCATGGTTTGTTTGCAACGCAGACTAATTCTAGCAGCATGTAGTCAATTTCCACATTAGCTGAGGTTGCTATGATGGTTTTAACCTTTTCAACCAACTCTGAGATATGGTGACCCTCAGGTGAAACTACTGCCAGTATGTCTCTCTTTAGTGGGTATGTAGGATCACGATGACTTTAAGGATTGAGTATTCTCTTCCTCCACCTCTCTTCCTTCATTTTCCTCCTTAAAAACTATCTTGTTGACCGAGCTCTTGGTCAGCTGATCTACCATCTCCTTACCTGCCTTGGTGAATAATTACCTTTCACAATGATCCTTGAAAAACTTTGGAGCCATTTTATCATATTATTATTCATTTTATGCCTTACAGATCTATGTTATTGTTCTGATATTGCTTTCTCAGTCCTTGATTTTCAGAGTACAATATATAAAAGGTCCTGCTTCAGATTATAAACGATTTGAGTTTATTTAAAGTCAGGGTAAGCACTTAAACATGCATCAGAAGAAACTAATCATAACTCTTTCATTTTACACAAGATAATGCATCCATTATCTTAAGGAAAGACAGATTTCAGATGTACATGTTGAGTATCTCTCAATGTAATTAGACAGGTATAGTGTTCCTCTGTACTTAATCCACTCAAGAATAATCACATCAGTGCTGAGATAGAGAACTGAGTTTTATGCATGAATCCAAATTCACTTCTTTAAATTGTCCTAATTTATTTTTAGAGCACACCTTTATTCATATTTTGAAAGGTGCAGAATATCGTATGGCTCATGGAGAATGAGCAGAGAGGATCAGAGTAGGATAGTTCATGGTGGGTTGATATGCGTAGATCACTAGTTTGTATCAAATGGACAAATCATAATAAATCAAAGTACTTCTTCTGATCAAAGGATCAATAATTCTAATCAGATCAAGGAACTGTTGGGAATTGATTTTGTTATCTGATGCTTTGAGTAAATGAAACAATGAATTGAAATTTACCACTAGACATGTTAGAAATGTGATTCTGTCATACTTCAAAATTAGGATCAATCACAAATGTCAATGGTGGGAGAAAGGATACCACTAAGAACAAGCCATCCACTAACTTAAACATTCACTGTCAATAGAAACTAACAGCAATGTGTATCATCTCCAAGATGCACTGCAGCAACCCAACCAACCTTTCAAACCTGTGGCCTCCGCTATCTGGAAGGACAGCAGCCTCAGATGTATGGGAACATTACACCCTGTAAGTTCCCCTCCAAGTCACATATCATTCTCACTTGGAACTATATTGACGTTCATTTACTGTCACAGCATCTAAATCTGGGTGTTCACACGGAGTTCAAATGAGTTCACCACCACCTTCTCAAGGGCAATCAGGAGCTTAGGTGATAAATGCTGGGCCTAGTCAATAACCTGCACATCCCACACATGAACAAAGAAGGAACACATGATCAAATGTACAGGCACAAGAACTAATTCAGTCACAAAAGCAAGTTCTACCAATCTATTAATTCATGCTGTATGTCTGGATATCAATGTTATTTACCAGCATTCATACTGTATTGGTGATACATTTATAATTAAGTGTCACCCATGGATCAATTGGTTTAACTCTGTCCTCTAAGTTAGAAGAGTGTGGATTGGAATCTAGAGACCTGAGGTCAAAATATTGTGTGGTACTTCAATGCAGTACTGAGGGAGTTCACCACTGTCCAAGATGCTGCCTTACAATTGAGATTGTGAACTGAGTCCCCTTTTGCACATGGATACAAATGATACTTCAAAGAAGATCAGGGGAGTTATCCCTTGCTGCCCAGCTCAGTGCCTATTCCTCCATCAGCATTGCTTAAATTGACTGGTCCATCTATTTGTGTGAGATTACTGCATACAAATTGGCAACTGAATTTCCTGCATTACAACCATGACTCCCTTTCATAAGTATTTCAGTGATTGTAATCTTGAATGCCAGTAACCTTTGAAGTTACAAATGGAACTTTATAAATACAAAGCTTTTATTCCTTTTAACCTTACCTGTCAATCTCAGGCTTGAAAGCTACAAATGATCCGGCTCCTATTTGCGAGGTTTGTTTCAAGACGACAAGAACAATTTGAGAAATAAATGACTGTCTGTTTTGATGTGACTGTACTTATGTCAAAGCCTCTTATGAAGAAAGCAAGGTGACTGTGTCACTGCTGAAATTTCAATACTGCTAGAAAATCCAATTCAAATATGCTTTCTTGAAAAGCATGACCCATTAAATCCTGGGAAAAGGTCTTATGGCCTTCAACAGAAGAAACGGTGATTTGTGATTGACTACTTCTGCAATATAAATCAAGTTGAAAGGCAGTTCATATTGCTAGGATCCCATCAGCTCTTAATAAAATTTATAAAATGTGAATTCACCGACCTGTCCGTGAAGGTATCGATAAAAGAAAACTGCTGACAAACCGTTGCCAAATCATCAGAAGTGATAAATTATGCCACAATAAACTTTCTCTTTATTTTAAGCAAATGTCTACAGCTACATTTCAGGCCTGGAGTGATATGTAACATTATCTGAATGTCACACATTCAAGCCCACCTTCAGGGATTTAATGCAGAATTCAAGCTGACTCAGTGGTGCAGTACTACGGGAGTTCTGCACGGTAGCAGATAGCATCTTTCGATGAGACATTAAATCTATTATCAGTTTCGATCTGGGTTGGCGTAATATAGTCTCTTAAAGAATAGAATGTGCTGACCAATAGAAGGTAAGAAAATAATCAAAACAGTATCATAAAACAGGATTATGAGGAAAATTTTGGCCCATGGATGAAAGGGCATCGCAGCAATATCATTAAAAAATGGCCAAAGATAGCGAAACAAAGGGTAATGATGAATGGATATTTTTCAGGTTGGAAGGCATTTTGCAATGACGATCACTAGGGGCAGGTTTTGGGATTCCTGCTTTTCTGGATTTATTTTAATGATTCAAATCTTGTATGTAGGGGGCAAATACCAAACTTGCAAATGATTCAAGGGATATGATGCCATGTGAGTAGTGTGCCAAGTAGGAGGTACAGTATCTAGGATAAGGTGCCAGTTACAATGGGTGCCAAATGAGTGTAGGTAGGCTGCCATTTCTTAGGGAGTCAGTAGTTAGTATACAAGTTGGATAAGGGGTAGTGTGCCAGGTGAGTCATATGTCAGGTAAGTAGGGTATCACGGTACAAAGTGGCAAGGGGTCTTGTAAATGATAGATTGGTGTGAGTGACAGATATTGGAAATTGTGTGATAAGCATCAGGTCCTAGTGGCACTGGATAAATGGGTTGGACTGATTAATAGGTGAGGAGGTGGAGAGGTCAGATCTGGTGCCAGTGCAAGTGCCTCAGGTTCAGAATAAGGAATTGATTTGGTGATGAGGGAGGTAAGGTTTGGGTCCAGCCAGGAGGAGAAGGGGATGACTGGTCCAGAGCTGGTGAGAGGTATTGGGTCTGGAACAGGGGCTCAGTTCTGGAGTGGGGGAAGGAGTGTTTGAAGCAGGAAAGGGAAGAGCTCATAAGGTCTGGAATGGGGGGAGGTCTCTTGGCAAGAAAAGGGCATCAGATAAAATCCAAAATAGTGAACAATAGAGAATTGTATAAGAGCTGCTCTTTTTTTGAATTCCTTTCAAAACTGGAGCTGATATCTTCAATTTCTTGGAGAAGTAGTTATTATTTTTACATGTTTATGTTTTGTGTTTGGAACTTTTAAAAACAGATTTAAAACAATGATACTTTGAAGGAGAAGAAAGAGAGAGAGCAGGAGTTTTGGGAGAGACCACATCGGAGGTCAGAGAATGGCTCCAGGGTTCAACAAAAAAAATCAAAGAAAGAAACAGTGAACTTTCACAGCTGACTGACTGTGAAAGTACAAGCATCTCTGGAAATCGGGTCCCAGAGTGAGAGGAACCGTTCGGTCCTGGTCTGACGTGTATTGGAGTTCTGGCTGAGCACCAGGTGAAATGAGAGCCAAATGAGTATAGGTAGGCTGCCATTTCTTGGGGACGGGGGGTGGGGGGAGTCAGTGGATAGTGTCCCAATTGGGTAAGGGGTAGTGTGCCACGTGAGCCATATGTCAGGGAAATAGGGTACCATGGTACAAAGTAGCAAGGGGTCTGGTAAGTGGGAGTGTGTGAGCTAAAAATGGGATCAGCGTCAGTCATACAGGAGTTAGACAATGCATTTAATAGAGGATTCCAAATGTAGGGGAATTACCGAGCAGTATCTTTAATTTCTTCGGAGTCTGCTATGCCGGAGATTCCACAGGATGACTCATCCAGCTTCCATCTACACTTCAGAAATGATTATCGAGCCAAGAGAAAATCCAGACCATTGCTGCAAAAATCCAACTGGTCAGGTGACACCTGTGGAGTAAAACACCATTCACATTTCAGAGCAATGATCTTTTGTCAGAAATAATCAGAAAATGGAAATGTAGGAGTCTTTTATTAAATCAGAGTATTGAGTACAGGAGTTGGGAGGTCATGTTGCGGCTGTACAGGACATTGGTTAGGCCACTGTTGGAATATTGCATGCAATTCTGGTCTCCTTCCTATCGGAAAGATGTTGTAAAACTTGAAAGGGTTCAGAAAAGATTTACAAGGATGTTGCTAGGGTGGGAGGATTTGAGCTTCAGGGAGAGGTTGAATAGGCTGGGGCTGTTTTCCCTGGAGCATCGGACGCTGAGGGGTGACCTAATAGAGGTTTACAAAATCATGAGGGGCTTGGATAGGATAAATAGACAAAGTGCGGGAGTCCAGAACTAGAGGGCATAGGTTTAGGGTGAGAGGGGAAAGATATAAAAGAGACCTTAGGGGCAACATTGCTCACGCAGAAGTTGGTACGTGTATGGAATGAGCTGTTAAAGGAAGTGGTGGAGGCAAGTACAATTGCAACATTTAAAAGGCATTTGGATGGGTATATGAATAGGTTGGGTTTGGAGGGATATGTGCTGGGTGCTGGCAGGTGGGACTAGATTGGGTTGGGATACCTGGTCGGCATGGATAAGTTGGACCAAAGAGTCTGTTTCCATGCTGTACATTTCTATGACTCTATCACTTTGTGAAGGGGTGAGAGGTGATGAAACCCTTCACAGATCTGAACCATTGACCCTGTTGTTACCATGAAGACTGTTTTGTTTTTGGCAGTGACCTTTGCTCAGGACTGTATTGCATTCTATGACAAGCTGCTGAAAGACAGGGAGATCATTAGGAAATTGTTTTTCAAATGACAGCTATAGTTCACAAGACATGTCAGACTGTAGGAGACAGCAAGTTTAGGACAGGGAAATACTTAAACATAAACAATACTTAAGTGAAATACTTTCACTTAAACATGTCACAAAACAAAGTATTTAGTTTTAACGGGGCTTGTAACAGATCAGCCAGGTGGACCTCAAAGAAAACAAAATATGTTCGAAATCACAGGAGGTCAGGAAGCATCTGTGGAGAGGAAGCAAGCTAATGTTTCAAGTTGAGATGACTCTTCATCAGAAAATACGTGTTTGGGGCTGGTAATCTGGTCCAATCAAGGAGCCCTGGCTGACAGATAAGAACAGAGTGTTAGAGATACTGTTCACTTCGAGAGCTGGCTGTGATGGACCTTAATCAGTGTCAAGGACTTCTCACGTATAAATAAAGGGTGATCTGGTGACAACGTATCAGCCTCTGTGGAGTTATTTCAGGGCTTAGTGAACTCAATTTTAATTTGTGAATTCCAGCATCAGTTCTGACATATTGCCATTGAGCTTCCTTGAAAATGAATAATTTTACTGGCTGTTCTGCATTCAGCACAGGGAAATATGGTCACTCGAGCAATGCCAAGTATTTATCCAATTCCATTTCTGAAATTACCATTCAATCAACTGCAAAGAGCCTTTCATGCAGCGCATTCCTGTTCATAAAAACCTCATTGAGTTGAAAAGAAATGTTTGATTCATCAACATCTCAACCCCAAATAATTTTTCCAATTAACCTAAGCCCATATTCTGTGCTTAGTCACCCTCCTGTCAAGGGAAACAGTTTCTTTTTACCTGTAATATCAACATCTCACAATTTTGAACACTGCTATTCAATCTCCTCTTATCTTTGTTAACCCTGACTCTTCAAAGTCTCTACATAAATCTAATCCTTTATCCTGGTTCTTTTTTTTTGATGTTTAAATCAATGAAGTGATACACCACACCAAAGTCAGAAATTGCTAAGAAAAAAAAATCAGCAGGCCTGGTAGAATCTATGAAGAGAAAATGAAATAAATGCCTCAGATCCAGTCACCCTTCTTCAGAACAGTAATGCAGCTGTGCTGTTTAAGCCAGTGTTGTACACAGGGAGTCTTGCTGTATTATTTCTCATAGTCAGTATGTCAGTGTGCCTTTAAGAGAGATGTTTGTGCTTTATCACAATGACATAGCAATTGACTTGAGTTCAAAAGTTCTCAGACTCCATCTTATCCACAGGTCACTTGGAGCATGACATGCTATTAGAAGTATGCACTTCTGGTATGACCCATCAACTTAATATTCATCCAGACACTTGGGTGTCTGAGAAATCAAACGTCTGTACAGTCAAGTTTGTTTTAAGCACAGCTTATGAACTGTTATTCTTTATACATTGGCAAAAATCACATACCTCAAATACTGAAAGTTCACTATATTACTGCAATATATGTGACTTCTTGAGTAATCAGTTGAGGGTGTGTGAGAGAAGGCTGTTTCACTATCTAAGGCAAAGTACATTATTATTTTGGTGATTTATGCTAAAGTAAAGAATAACAGTAATGTGTATACCCCCTGCAATGTGATTCTATTGTTCACTGATTGCTTTCACATTGATCATGTGGATCTGTTCATCAACCAGAATATTTGACTAATTGGCACATTCCTGGTCCCATCCATGCTGTTTAATAAAAGGTGTAATGTACATAACAAAATCAGAGGTTGCTGGCAAAGCTCTGCAGACCTGGCATAAACATCTGTAGAAATTCAAGTAAGTGAGGGGACAGTGAGTGAGTGTGAAGGTGATGGAAAAACAGAATGGACTGAAGGTGAATAAATCACCTGAACCAGATGGATGGGTGAGAGGGGAAAGATATAAAAGAGACCTAAGGGGCAAAGTTTTCACTCAAAGGGTGGTATGTGTATAGAATGAGCTGCCAGAGGAAGTGGTGGAGGCTAGTACAATTGCAACATTTAAAAGGTATCTGGGTGGGTATATGAATAGGAAGGGTTTGGAGGGATTTGGGCCAGGTGCTGGCAGGTGGGACTAGATTAAGTTGGGATATCTGGTCGGCATGGACGTGCTATGCATCTCTATGATTCTATGACTACACCCCAGAGTTTGAAATAAGATACCTGAAGAGATAGTGGAGGCGTTAGTGGTGATCTTTCAGGAACCGCAAGAATCAGGGAGGGTCCCAGAACACTGGAAAATTGCTAATGTGACACCCCTGTTTAAAAAGGGAATAAGGCAGAAGACAGAAAATTACAGACCAATTAGCCTAACCTTGGTCATGGGTAAGATCCTGGAATCTATGGTGAAGGATGGGATTTCTGAATACTTGGAAGTGTATGGTAAAATAGGGCAAAGTCAGCATGGTATCATCAAGGGGAGGTCATGCTTGACAAATCTGCTAGAATCCTTTGAGAATGTAACAAGCAGGTTAGACCAAGGACAGCCAATGGAAGGGTGGCACGGTGGCACAGTAGTTAGCACTGTTGCCTCACAGCGCCAGAGACCCGGGTTCAATTCCCGTCTCAGGCGACTGACTGTGTGGAGTTTGCACATTCTCCCCGTGTCTGCTTGGGTTTCCTCCGGGTGCTCCAGTTTCCTCCCACAGTCCAAAGATGTGCAGGTCAGGTGAATTGGCCATGCTAAATTGCCCGTAGTGTTAGGTATAGGGGTAAATGTAGGGGTATGGGTGGGTTGCGCTTCGGCGGGTCGGTGTGGACTTGTTGGGCTGAAGGGCCTGTTTCCACACTGTAATGTAATGTAATCTATAATCTAATCTATGTGGAGTTCCAGAAGGCCTTTGACAAGGTGCCACATAGGAGGCTGTTGAGTAAAATAAGAGCCCATGGTGTCAGAGACAAGGTGCTAGCAGGGATAGAAGCTTGGCTGTCTGGAAGAAAGCAACAAGTGGGGATAAAAGGATCATTCTCAGGTTGGCAGCCAGTGACTAGTGGTGTTCCACAGGGTCAGTGTTAGAACCACAACTTTTCAGTTTATATGTTAATGATCTAGATGAAAAAACTGAGGGCATTCTGGCTAAGTTTGCAGATGTGGGAAAGTGTGATGTCATGCATTTTGGTTGGAAGAATAGAGGCATGGACAATTTTCTAAATGGGGAGGAAATTCAGAAGTCTGATGTGCAAAGAAACTTGGGGATTCTAATCCAGGATTCTCTCAAGTTAAACTTGCAGATTGAGTCAGTAGTTAGGAAGGCAAATGCAATGATGGCATTAATTTGGGAGGACTTGAGCATATAAGCAGGGATATACTTCTGAGACTCTATAAGGCTCTGATCAGAACATATTTGGAGTACTGTGCATGTTTTGGGTTCCATATCTCAGGAAGGATGTACTGGCCCTGGAGCAAGTTCAGAGGAGACTCACAAGAATGGTCCCAGGAATGAAAAGCTTAACATATGAGGAATGTTTGAGGATTCCTTATCTGTACTTGATAGAGTTTACAAGGATGAGGGGGGACCTACTTGAAGCTTACAGAATACTGAATGATCTGGACAGAGTGGATGTTGGGAAGATGCTTCCATTGGTAGGAGAGATGAAGACCTGATCTAAATCACCTTTTACAACGGAGATGAGGAGAAACTCCTTCAGCCAGTGAATGGTGAATCTATGGAATTCACTGTCACTGAAAGCTTTGGAGGCCAGGTGATTGAGTATATTTAAGACAGAGACAGACAGGTTCTTAAGTATCAAGGGGATCAAGGGTTATGGGGAGAAAGCAGGAGAATGGAGTTAAGAAACTAATCAGACATGATTGAATGGCAGATCAGACTCAATAGCTGAATGACCTAATTTCTGCTCCTGTGTCTTAAGGTCATATGATGCTTCAAAACCAAAATATGCCTACCCAGTTTCTTATGTTACGTGACATCGGGTTAATATACCATCCTGGAGGCAAAACTATACGAAATCCCTGGCCAGTTAATACATAGAAAAAGGAAGGATTATTATACTATATGAAAAAATGGATGTCAAGCAAAGCAATGCTGCAACAATGAAGAGAAATCAGGTTAGAAAAAGAAAAATACAGATCAATAGATGTTATGTAGCTCCTGGCAAGTTGTTCCCTGTCACTATGGATACTGCAGATTTTATTTCAAGTAATTTGATCTCACGCTGTACATTTTAGCAGCTCTTTTTGTGCTAGAATAGGAAGGCATAGTCCATTAAAAGTGACCAGCATGTGTGTTAGTATAAGGAAGTATAAGGTTTCACAAAGAGAGATTGCAATTGATCATTAGTTTCCTCTGAGACTCACAACAGGTGGCCAACACTTCAGGTTGATCCATTGAACCTTCACTTATTGTAATAACCATATCAACACAATCCCTGACAGCTTTTCCATCCCTTAGCCACAGATTGAAAGTTAAGAGACTATGAGAACTTCATGTTTACTTGTTGAAACTCATTGAGAAAGGACCAAATCTTTTACTTTCAATGTGTGACAAGAATGCTCGCTTAGTGGAAATGCCACTGCCTTGGTAATACTAGAGCCCCAGGCTCATTGATCTGGTGCATGAGTTCAAATCCCACCGTGGTAGATGATGAGGCATGAATTTGATAGCGTTTCTGAAAAAAACTTAGCTGTCAATTGGCACAAAAGCCAACTAGTTCACTAATTCCCTTTAGGAAAAGCCATCTGCCATCCACACCTGATCTGGGCTACATGTGACTCCAGACTCACACCAAACATTGACTCATGATTGCCATCTGGGCAATTAAGGATGGACAACAAATTATTGCTTAGCCAGTGAACCCCTTATCCAATTAAAAATATGACAAGAGCCTGGGGTAAGGGCTAATGTTAGTATCTTAGACTGCTGAATCATACTTAATATCACAGAAGCAACTCATGCATAAACTAAAATGACAGATCTCCAGGAAACGGAAGGAATTTACACACTGTTTAAAGAACTTCAATGTTCATCACCAACAGAATTTAGAGAATACACTGAATTAACTAAAATATATCTTAGTGAACTAACCATGCCTGGATTGTTTATTTTAACTTTCAGTTGTTAACATTTATTCAATTTTGGCTGAATCAAACCAATTCCTTGACTTAACATCTCAAAGATTGTGGTACCAATAAAGTGTTGCATTGTTGGAGGTATGGTCTTTCAGATGCAATATTTAAATATGGATTTCATCTGTCTTCTGAAGTGATTCTTGTAGCACTGCTTCAAAGAAGAGTCATGGGGTTCTTTGTAGTGTTTTGAACAACATTTATCTTTCAACGAACCTAACAAAGACAAATCATCTGCCACAAAGCAAAAAAGTAGGAAAACTTGTGGATGAAACATGGAGCTCTGACTTATTTTCTATATGTCAGGACAGCACTCGAATATAATGAACCAATTTGTATCCAGCAGTACATTGTGCACAAGCTCTTTCATTCAATATGATCAGTGCACAAAACTCTGAAAAAATGTCTCACCTGGAAGCACACAAGATAAAAGACAAAAAAGCACATATTGACAAGAATAGTGAACGAAGCAGGAAAATCTCAGTCAAAAATCTCTTCTAAGTGGCATGCAATGATTTCAAATCAATCACCTAAGAGGTTACTGTACAACTGGATTGATGCACTTTTGTTCAGTATTCTCAATAAAAACATTGGATTTAGTCCGAACTTAAAAATGAGGTAACATTATCTACCGTAGGGTCAAGCTACTCATAAATGGACTGCCACATTTCTGACATTGTAATTGTGGATAGGGCACAAAATGCCATGAAACATCCTGAGGTCACAAAGGGTACCAGAAAGATGCAAATATATCTTTCCAGAAAAATATAACCTTTTTTTTGCATCAGAGAGCAGTGGGAGCTGGGCGGATGTGAAGTCGGAGCGCAAAGCCGGTTGGGAAGGTAAGTGATTGTTATTTAAGAACTTACCTCGACGCCAACCGTCTTTTTGCAGCAGAGAGCAGTGGGAACGGGACGGAAGTGAAGTCGGAGCGCAAAGCCGGTTGGGAAGGTAAGCGATTGTTATTTGAGTGGAGAAGGAACCCAAGACACTACACGTGTAATGTCTCCCACCCTCCCTCCTCCTCTAACCTAAGAAAAGGACACAGTCGGCTGAACAGTTAAGCTACTTAGTGTTCTTGTTTTGGAGACTAAGTGTAGAGTTATGGCAGCGCAGGCAGTGGAATGTTCCTCCTGCAGGATGTTTGAGGTAGGGGTGACCACCGATACTCCTGCCGACTTCATCTGCAGGAAATGCAGTCAGATCCTGCTCCTCACAGAACGCGTTAGGGAACTGGAGCTGGAGTTGGATGAACTGAGAATTATTCGAGAGGCTGAGAGGGTGATAGATAGAAGCTACAGGGACATAGTTACGCCAGAGAACAGAGGTAGCTGGGTAACAGTTAGAAGTGGAAAGGGGAGGAAGCAGGCGGTGCAGGGATCCCCTGTGGTCGTTCCCCTAAACAATAAGTATACCGCTTTGGATACTGTTGGGGGGGACGGCCTAGCAGGGGTAAGCTGCAGTGACCGGGTCTGTGGCGCGAGGTCTGGTTCTGAGGCTCAGAAGGGAAAGGGGGAGAGGTGGAGAGCACTAGTTATAGGAGACTCTATAGTTAGAGGGACAGACAGGCAGTTCTGTGGACATGGGCGAGACTCTCGGTTGGTTTGTTGCCTCCCGGGTGCTAGGGTCCGAGATGTCTGAGATCGTGTCTTCAGAATCATTAAGGGGGAGGGTGTGCAGCCAGAAGTCGTGGTGCACATTGGCACCAACGACATAGGTAGGAAGAGGGGTGGGGAGGTCATACAGGAGCTCAGGGAGTTAGGCTGGAAGCTAAAAGCTAGGACGGACAGAGTCATCATCTCTGGGTTGTTGCCGGTGCCACGTGACAGTGAGGCAAGGAATAGGGAGAGAGTGCAGTTGAACATGTGGCTGCAAGGATGGTGTAGGAGGGAGGGCTTCACGTATTTGGACAATTGGACTGCATTCTGGGGAAGGTGGGGGACCTATACAAGCAGGATGGGTTGCACCTGAACCAGAAGGGCACCAATATCCTGGGTAGTAGGTATGCCAGCACTCTTCGGGGGGGCGGGGTGGGGTGGGGTTTAAACTAATTTGGCAGGGGGATGGGATCCGGACTTGTAGTCCAGCAAGTAGGCTAGCTGTTTGTCAGGATGTCCAAGAATGTAGGGAGGCTGTGGAGAAGGTAGCACTGACAGGGAATACTTGCGGACACAGAGATGGTTTCAAGTGTGTATACTTCAACGCAAGGAGTATCAGAAATAAGGTGGGTGAACTTAAGGCGTGGATTGGTACTTGGGACTACGATGTTGTGGCCATCACGGAAACGTGGATAGAAGAGGGACAGGAATGGCTGTTGGAGGTTCCTGATTACAGATGTTTCAGTAAGATTAGGGAGGGTGGTAAAAAAGGAGGGGGGGTGGTGTTGCTAATTAGAAATGGTATAACAGCTGCAGAAAGGCAGTTCGAAGTGGATCTGCCTTTGGAGGTAGTATGGGCTGAAGTCAGAAATAGGAAAGGTGCAGTCACCTTGTTGGGTGTTTACTATAGGCCCCCCAAAAGCAGCAGAGATGTGGAGAAACAGATTGGGAAATAGATTTTGGGAAGGTGCAGAAGTCACAGGGTAGTAATCATGGGCGATTTCAACTTCCTAAATATTGATTGGAAGCTCTTTAGATCAAGTAGATTGGATGGGGCGGTGTTTGTGCAGCATGTCCAGGAAGCTTTTCTAACTCAGAATGTAGATTGTCTCAACAGAGGGGAGTCCATATTGGATTTGGTACTCGGTAACGAACCGGGACAAGTGATGGGCTTGTTAGTGGGTGAGCATTTTGGTGATGGTGACCACAATTCTGTGACTTTCACCTTGGTTATGGAGAGAGATAGGTGCGTGCAACAGGGTAGGTTTTACAATTGGGGGAAGGGTAATTACGATGCTGTAAGACAGGATCTGAGGAGCATAAGTTGGGAGCATAGGCTTTCAGGGAAGGATGTCGTTGAAATGTGGAACTTTTTCAAGGAACAGATACGACGTGTCCTTGATATGTATGTATCTGTCAGGCAGGAAAGAGATGGTCGTGTGAGGGAACCTTGGTTGACGAGGAAGGTTGAATGTTTTGTAAAGAGGAAGAAGGAGGCTTACATAAGGTTGAGGAAACAGAGCGTTGGAGGGATACAGGATAGCCAGAAGGGAGCTGAAGAAAGGTATTAGGAGAGCTAAGAGAGGGCATGAAAAATCTTTGGCGGGTGGAATCAAGGATAACCCCAAGGCCTTTTATGCATATGTGAGAAACATGAGAATGACGAGAACGAGGGTAGATCCGATCAAGGACAGTAGTGGGAGACTGTGCATTGAGTCGGAAGAGATAGGAGAGGTCTTGAATGAGTACTTTTCTTCAGTATTTACAAATGAGAGGGACCGTATTGTTGAAGAGGAGAGTATGAAACGGACTGGTAACCTAGAGGAGATACTTGTTAGGAAGGAAGATGTGTTGGGCATTTTGAAAAACTTGAGGATAGACAAGTCCCCCGGGGCTGACGAGATATATCCTAGGATTATGTGGGATGCAAGAGAGGAAATTGCAGAGCCGTTGGCAATGATCTTTTCGTCTTCACTGTCAATGGGGGTGGTACCAGGAGACTGGAGAGTGGTGAATGTTGTGCCCCTGTTCAAAAAAGGGAATAGGGATAACCCCGGGAATTACAGGCCAGATAGTCTTACTTTGGTGGTAGGCAAAGTAATGGAAAGGGTACTGAGGGATAGGATTCATGAGTATCTGGAAAGACACTGCTTGATTAGGGACAGCCAGCACGGATTTGTGAGGGGTGGGTCTTGCCTTACAAGTCTTATTGAATTCTTTGAGGAGGTGACCAAGCATGTGGAGGAGGGTAGAGCAGTGGATGTAGTGTACATGGATTTTAGTAAGGCTTTTGATAATGTTCCCCATGGTAGGCTTATGCGGAAAGTCAGGAGGCATGGGATAGTGGGAAATTTGGCCAGTTGGATAGAGAATTGGCTAACCGGACGAAGTCAGAGAGTGGTGGTAGATGGTAAATATTCAGCCTGGAGCCCAGTTACAAGTGGAGTTCCGCAGGGATCAGTTCTGGGTCCTCTGCTGTTTGTAATGTTTATTAATGACTTGGAAGAGGGAGTTGAAGGGTGGGTCAGTAAATTTGCAGACGATACGAAGATTGGTGGAGTTTAGGATAGTGAGGAGGGCTGTTGTCGGCTGCAAAGGGACTTAGATATGATGCAGAGCTGGGCTGAGGAGTTCTACCCTGTCAAGTGTGAGGTTGTCCATTTTGGAAGGACAAATAAGAATGCAGAATACAGGGTTTACGGTAGGGTGGAGGAACAGAGGGATCTTGGGGTCTATGTTCATAGATCTTTGAAAGTTGCCACTCAGGTGGATAGAGCTTGTAAGAAGGTCTATGGTGTATTAGCGTTCATTAGCAGAGGGATTGAATTCAAGAGTCGTGAGGTGATGTTGCAGCTGTACAGGACCTTGGTAAGGCCACATTTGGAGTACTGTGTGCAGTTCTGGTCGCCTCACTTTAGGAAAGATGTGGAAGCTTTGGAGAGGGTGCAGAGGAGATTTACCAGGATGTTGCCTGGAATGGAGAATAGGTCGTACGAGGATAGGTTGAGAGTGCTAAGTCTTTTCTCATTGGAACAGCAAAGGATGAGGGGTGACTTGATAGAGGTTTATAAGATGATCAGGGGAATAGATAGAGTAGACAGTCAGAGACTTTTTCCCCGGGTACAACAGAGTGTTACAAGGGGACATAAATTTAAGGTGAAGGGTGGAAGGTATAGGGGGGATGTCAGGGGTAGGTTCTTTACCCAGAGAGTGGTGGGGGCATGGAAGGCGCTGCCTGTGGGAGTGGCAGAGTCAGAATCATTGGTGACCTTTAAGCGGCAATTGGATAGATACATGGATTAAGCTAGGACAAATGTTCGGCACAACATCGTGGGCCGAGGGCCTGTTCTGTGCTGTATTGTTCTTTGTTCTATGTGTTTAAATAAACTGTGTTTTGCTTGACTTCGAATACCTTGACCAGTTGCATTGCATCTGGAACACCACACTCCACATCTACCTTTAAAATAAGAAAAGGTTAGGGTCGAGGCTATCTTCTTAGAATATATTGAGGGGATCTGATCAGATCATTAACATATGCTTGAAGGTAAATCATGTCCTGTGACTTGAACCAAGGTTTGCAGGGCTTGTAACCTTAAGATTAAACACATAACTGTCCGAACAAAATATGTTTGATGTGAATTGCAGTCATCAATTATCAAAAGCGTTTTGACAACAAAAAAAATGAAGGTCAAACTTTCAGAATATTCAAAAATTACAAATTAGATTGCGAATGGAATCATAGACTAGCACTGATTCTCATTGAGTACATTCTGATTTATTTGCCTCTGTTGAATATTAAATGACATACTTGCTGGAAAATTAAAAGGAAATGTGAATGTGATAGGACTCAGTACCAAATTTCTTTTCTGCATTTTGATTCCTCTCTTTGACCTTCAGGATGAGGCAGACTTCTCCCGATCAAGTTTCCTTCTGATTAGCCCCAGGGATATGTTACATTTCGCCTGTGGTATTGTAGATGAATTATTTAAATATTTCCAGCATACTTTATTCCAAGAACAGATGCAAAAAGGATCAGGTTGAGTCATCACAATGTGTGAAGAAGACTTTGACCTGCTGGAAACAATAAAATTTGAATGAGAATAAATTTCTGTGGACAAGTTTTAAAACAAACAGAGATTGCTGGAGAAACTTGGTAGGTCTGGCAGCATCCGTGGAAAGGGAAACAGAACTAATGTTTCAAGTTTGATAACCCTTATAAAACCCATGTGGAATCACTAACTAATCTTCCTCTGAAGAATACGAGTTCTCCTAGTAACAGGCAATAGGCTGTCCAGCTGGAACTCATCACCTGAGCCCCTTATAAAGCAGATCACTCCATTTCGATTTAGTCCCCTCCTTCTCTCCCTAACCCCCTCCCTTCACATTTTAATGGAAACATTATTGTTAAGAAGGCTTTATTTGTTAATTTTCAGTTGGTCACATGAGTGTTTTCCTGGTGAAAAAAAAAATGATAATAAAGTATATTCACAATGGCATCTTCGTTACTGTTAAAAAGAAAGGTACACACAGCCATGGATGATTTGGGGAAAAAATATAAACATTAGTAACAAAAAAAAACAAAATAAAGCAGACCGTAAAGGCCCTCTTGTAGAGCAGAGGCAGTGACACTATCTTTGAACTGGGAGGCCCCAGTTTCAAGTTCCACCTGCCGCAGGGGTGTGTAATAACATCTCTGAACAGGTTGTTTAGAAATAAAAGGTTACAAAAATAAAGCAGACCCTAGGGAGGAGCGCTTGTGATGCAGTGGTAGTGTCCCTACCCCTGACAGGGAGGCCCTGGTTCAAATCCTACCTACTCTAGAAGTATTCAATAACAACTCTGAACAAGTTGATTTTAATAAAATAAGGCAGACCTACTCTGCAATTAGATTTGTGCCCAGGTGTCATTGTAGAAGGAGTTCACAGTGTTCATCAGTCCGCTCGATGCCTTTCAAGAGAGGTCATCACTATGGGGGATACACTGTCCTATTTCCCCATCTGACTCCATTTCAATTTAGTCCCTTCCCACTCTCCCTAATTCCCTTTCATGGTTTGTATTGTCGATGCTGGCCTTTGCTGGCAAATATTCAGTTGGCTATCTGGATGTTTTACTGCTGGTGGTCAGTAGGTTAAAGAAAATCACAGTGATTTTGATGGTGAGAAGGGTGTTCAGTTTTTGTGTGAAAACACTTCTGGGTAGACTTGAAAAGAAAAAGAGGAAAACAGATCCAGAACTCTCTGTCCGTCCTAGCCAATGTTTACCACACGTAGTGGCTCTCTTATCGCATTCAGTAATCAAGGACGTTCCTTTCCATTTGCGCTTCCTGACCTGTCACATCTGGTATTGGTCTTCTTCAGAAGAAGTCATGCTAAACTTGAAACATTAACCGGATAAATTTATTTGGTGTTGCCCAAAACCACAGAGAGATTGCCATTTAAAGTGGGTTCATAGAAGACCCAACTGTGAAAACAAAAGCTTACATTCATACAGTGCCTTTCACAACTTCAGGAGGGTCCCAAGTCTCCTTAAAGCCATGAGTTACCTTTCTAATCAACATGATCAGCGATGTTATTACACACTGTTGGAGCAGGTGGGACTTGAACCGAGGTAGGGACAGTACCACTGCAACACAAGTGCTACTGGATCAATGCTGAAGTAATTTCTGTAATGCCTGAAAACGTGCCATTCAGTTTGTGCACAGCAAAGTTACTGAAATACCTGCGTAACAATCTGTTTGAATGTAGTGCAGTTGCTGTCATATTGCAGGAAATAATGTAAGCACAGCAAGATCCCACAAACAGCATCAGTCAGCTAACCTGTTCTCCTGAGGTTAATTGCAGCACAAGTACTGGGCAGGGCAATCCTTGTTTTTCTTCAAAACAGTGGCAGGGTTATTTTCCATCCACCTGAACTGATTCAGGGCTGTCATTTAATGGACTATATACTGACGCAGCAAAATTGACAATGAAACCCTCCTTTAGATTTTTCAACTTTTCAACATAACCATCAGCCAAATTGACCTGTTCAAGTCAGTTTTGGGGCTTATATGTATGGAGTTGAAAAAAAGGATACAACCCATTGAGTCTCAATTTCAAAAGACACTTGCTTGATGCTGATGCTGATGCTGATAAAGACATGTCAAAGTTCTGAATATAAACTTCAAATGGAACATTATATTAAATTCAGTGCGGCACCAGAGGAAGAAATATTATGGCTTTCAAGTACCGAACCAGCAGAATGATGGCGAGTCTAAAATGCAAGTTATAAGAAACTCTCAATCATATTTTGTTTTTTGTTTTGCAAAATTATGAGTGGATTGTATCATCTTAGATTTTAATCCTTTGAGTTTAGAATTGGTTTAGCTAGAGTTTCAGAAATCTCTCACAAACGGTTTTGATTTAAGAATCAAAAGAACTGAAAGCACTATAAACGAGGTGACACGGTGGCCCAGTGGTTAGCACTGCTGTCTCGCAGCACCAGGGTTCCAGGTTCGTTTCTCAGCCTCGGGTGACTGTCTGTGTGGAGTTTACACATTCTTCCTGTGTCTGCAGGGTTTCCTCCCACAGTCCAAAGATGTGCTGGTCAGGAGAATTGGCTATGCTAAATTACCCATAGTGTTAGGTGCATTGGTCAGAGGGAAATGGGTCTGGCTGGGTTACTCTTTGGAGGGTTGGTGTGGACTTGTTAGGCCGAAGGGCCTGTTTCCACACTGTAGGGAGTCTAATCTTAACAATAAACCTGATGAAGGGCTTTTGCCCAAAACGTCAATTTTACTGCTCCTCGGATGCTGCCTGAACTGCTGTGCTCTTCCAGCACCACTAATCCAGAATCTGGTTTCCAGCATCTGCAACCATTGTTTTTACCTACCTTAACAACAAACCTGTTGGACTCTAACCTGGTGTCATGTGACTCCTGACTTTGTTCGCCCTAGTCCAACACTAGCACCTCCACATCATGAGAAACAAAAATACAAATTGCTGGAAAAGCTCTGCAGATTGAGTGTCCTTGATAAGTATGTACCCGTCAGGCAGGGAGGAAAGGGTCGTGTGAGGGAGCTGTGGTTTAATAAGGAATTGGAATCCCTTGTTAAATGGAAGAGAGCGGCCTATGTAAAGATGAGGCGTGAAGGTTCAATTGGGGCGATTGAGAGTTATAAGGTAGCCAGGAAGGACCTGAAGAGAGAGCTAAGAGCAGCAAGGAGGGGACATGAAAGGTCCTTAGTTGGTAGGATTAGGGAAAACCCTAAGGCTTTCTATAGGTATGTCAGGAATAAAAGAATAACTAGGGTAGGAATAGGTCCAGTCAAGGATAGTAGTGGGAAGTTGCATGTGGAGGCTGAAGAGATTGGGGAGACACTGAATGAATACTTTTCATCAGTATTCAATCAGGAACAGGACATTGTTGTCAATGTGAATACTGAGTCACAATTAAGTAGAATGGATGGCTTTGAGGTATGTAGAGAAGAGGTGTTGGAAATTCTGGAAAGGGTGAAAATAGATAAGTCCCCTGGGCCTGATGGCATTTATCCTAGGATTCTCTGGGAAGCAAGGGAGGAGATTGCAGAGCCATTGGCCTTGATTTTTATGTCCTCGTTGTCTACAGGAGTAGTGCCAGAAGATTGGAGGCTAGCAAATGTGGTTCCCTTGTTCAAGAAGGGGAGTAGGGATAACCCTAGTAACTATAGGCCGGTGAGTCTCACTTCTGTTGTGGGCAAAATCTTAGAGAGAATTGTAAGGGATAGGATTTATGAACATCTGGATAGGAATAATGTGATCAAGGATAGTCAGCATGGTTTTGTGAAGGGCAGGTCGTGCCTCACAAACCTTATTGAATTCTTTGAGAAGGTGACTAAGGAGGTGGACGAGGGGAAAGCGGTAGATGTGGTGTATATGGATTTTAGTAAGGTGTTTGATAAGGTTCCCCATGGTAGACTACTGCAAACAATTCGGAGGTATGGCATTGAGGGTGAGTTGGAGGTTTGGATTAGGAGTTGGATGGCTGGAAGAAGACAGAGGGTAGTAGTTGATGGCAAAGGTTAATCTTGGAGTGCCGTCACGAGCGGTGTTCCGCAAGGATCTGTTTTGGGACCATTGCTGTTTGTCATTTTTATAAATGACCTGGAGGAGGGGTTAGAAGGTTGGGTGAGCAAGTTTGTGGATGATACGAAAGTAGGAGGAGTTGTAGACAGTGAGGAAGGATTTGGCAGGTTACAGCGGGATATAGATAAGCTGCAGAACTGGGCAGAAAGGTGGCAAATGGAGTTCAATGTAGCTAAGTGTGAGGTGATTCACTTTGGTAAGAGTAACAAAAAGATGGGGTACTGGGCTAATGGTCGGATACTTGGTAGTGTGGATGAGCAGAGGGATCTTGGTGTCCATGTACACAGATCTTTGAAAGTTGCCACCCAGGTAAATAGTGCGGTGAAGAAGGCATATGGCGTACTGGCTTTTATTGGTAGAGGAATTGAGTTCCGGAGTACTGAGGTCATGTTGCAGTTGTATAAGACTCTGGTGCGGCCGCATCTGGAGAATTGTGTGCAGTTTTGGTCGCCATACTATAGGAAGGATGTGGAGGCACTGGAATGGGTGCAGAGGCGGTTTACCAGGATGTTGCCTGGTATGGTAGAAAGATCGTATGAGGAAAGGCTGAAGCACTTGGGGTTGTTTTCATTGGAGAAAAGAAGGTTTAGGGGTGACTTGATAGAGGTGTACAAGATGATTAGGGGTTTAGATAGGGTCGACAGTGAGAATCTTTTTCCACGTATGGAGTCAGCTATTACAAGGGGGCATAGCTTTAAATTAAGGGGGGGTAGGTATAGGACAGATGTTAGGGGTAGGTTCTTTACTCAGTGAGTCGTGAGTTCATGGAATGCCCTGCCAGTAGCAGTGGTGGACTCTCCCTCATTATGGGCATTTAAGCGGGCATTGGATAGGCATATGGAGGATAGTGGGCTAGTGTAGGTTAGGTGGGCTTGGATCGGTGCAACATCGAGGGCCTAAGGGCCTGTACTGCGCTGTATTCTTCTATGTTCTAGATCTGGCATCATCTGTTGGCGAGAAATCGGGTCCAAACATCATCTCTGATTATTCTCCACAAATGCTGCCAGCTCTGCTGAGCTTTTCAGCAGTTTCTGTTTTCGTTCTGATTCAGGCTTCATTCAAAGAGAAGGTAATGCTGATGAGCTGCAGCAGGATCCAGGAATACATGGGGCCATTCGAGGGTAGCATCATCATTGTCACAAACCTCAACAGCATGGAATAACAATATCACCACATCATTGGATCATTGGTTATTCCTTTGGTCACTGACATTGCTATTGTCTCTTTCCACTTGTGTCAGAAGCTTGGATCAATGAAGAGAGTACAATTTGCATTGTGCGTGAGCAAATGCACATACTGCATTAAGGAACCAAGAAATCTTGTATAAGTCTTGCAGGGTTTGCTCGTTTGATCCTCAGTCAGAAAGAAGCAGACAGAGCAACTCGGTTGATTAAGCATTTGCCATAGGACGTTGTTTAAAACATCCCAAGGATTGGGAAAACCCAGTAGCACAAAAGGTTGAGTAAAATTTTAACTGTTCAACTCTCATGGCATTTCTAAACTGACGTCTGACTCATTCCATCTGGCTACAGCTCCACAGAACAATGCACAAGTTTAATTGCTTTATTAAAAGGGACCCTGCCTGTTGGATAATTAGCAAAAAAAAAAGTTTCAGACATGAGGAACAACTCTTCAGTCTCCTTCCTTTTCTTTGTGCTCCATGAATGGAGGATTTGAGCTGTAGCGAGAGGCTGAATAGGCTGGGGCTATTTTCCCTGGAGTGTCGGAGGCTAAGGGATGACCTTATCAAAGTTTATAAAGTCATGAGGGGCATGGATAGGGTGAATATGCAAGGTCTTTTCCTCAGGGTAGTGGAGACCAAAACTAGAGGGGCATATGTTTAAGGTCAGAGGGAGTAGATTTGAAAGGGACCTAAAGAGCAACTTTTTCACGCAGAGTGTAGTGCCAGAGGAAGTGAACCAGAGGAAGGAGACTGGTAACATTACAATGTTTACAAGGCATCTGGATGGTTATGTGAATAAAGAATTTAGAGGGATATGGTTCAAATGATGGCAAATTGAACTAGATTAATCTAGGACATCTGGTTGACATGGATGCATTGGACTGAAGAGTCTGTACATCTCGGAGTCCATGAATGGTTCAACCATGCTGCATCTATCTCCTCTCTGACACTCATCCCTACGTGGTCAGAGTGATTTATGTTCCAGTATTTTGAACAGAAAAGACCACCATCTAAGGTCCTTTTGCTGAAGTACAATGGGGCTTTGTTCAGTTGTCAGACCGTCTCATTGCCTCAAGTGTAAACGTATGTAACTAGTAAAAAGTAACAAGTAAGAAATACCTTCGCCCTTTGCATATGCAGGGAATGACAGATCCATGGTTTGTTCTCCTTAATATGCAAATATTATGCAGAATTGCTCCCGTAGCTGTGTGTGTGTGTATATATATATATATATATATATAATTTTTTTAATGAATAAAGTTAATATTTGCAATTAATAAAAAATTGAAAAGAAAGCTTAGTTTGTTAGAAAGTCTTAGCCTGCAGGATGGTATTTAAAAACTCTGCTGGTAAAACTGAAAGTGAAATAAATAACTGCAGTGCAAACGCACCATCTTGAACCATGACCTGAAAGCACAACGATGTTTCTGGAAATAATATCTTCAACTCAGAGCTTCCATAATTGCATTCTTCAATTATTTTGCTGTTTTTTTTTTTCTCATTACTAGCAAAAACTGGATTATCTAATCAAAGTCAGCAAACTAGTTGGTGCTGTTATGACTATAAAAGGTAAGCACAAGGTAGGAGGACACAGAAATGTGGATACTTTGAGATTAAAAGATGCTAGTTTCAAGAGTTCCATGGGTTGCCTGAAATCTTGCCTTTTTGATCTCTTCTTAACTAATTTTTCACACCCACAGACAGAAATAAACTGGTGAGCAGAGCAGTGCTGATGATTGTTATGATGTCTTTAACTGTCTAAAATGGTGAATTTGAGAATGTCTTTACCTGGTATGTATACATGCTGCCATTCAAGGCATTCATTAACTCCATCAGAGGAGTCTAGTGGTCTGAAATATCTGCACAGAGATAGGGTCCCATAACCAGGCCACTGTTTATTTATTAGTGCACAGTATGCTGGCTTTGCCAGTCAGCTCGGAGTCAGACCTCAGCTGAGGAGATTCTAATCTCCTGTTTATATTGAATCAAAAGGTGTGTGCTGGAAAAGCACAGTTGGTCAGGCAGCATCCGAGGAGTATGAGAGTCAACATTTCAAGCATACGCTCTTCATCAGGAATGTGGGGGCCCAAGGGGGCTGAGAGATAAATGGAAGGGAGGTGAGCCTGGGGGAAGGTAGCTCAGAATGTGATAGGTAGATGAAGGTAGGGGGTGATGGTGATAGGTCAGAGCAGGGGTGGAGTGGATAGGTGGGAAGGATGATGGATAGGTAGGACAGTTCAAGAGGGTGATGCCGAGTTGGAGGGTTGGATCTGGGAGAAGGTAGTGGGAAGGGAGATCAGGAAACTGGTGAAATCTACATTGATCCTGTGTGGTTGGAGGGTCCCAAGGCAGAAGATGAGGTATTCTTCCTTCAGGCATTGGGTGGCGAGAATTTGGTGATGGAGGAGGCCCAGGACTTGTATGTCCTTGGCAAAGTGGAAGGGGGACGTTGAAGTGTTTGGCCACAGGGCAGTGGGGTTGGTTGGTGCAGGTACCCCAGAGATGTTCTCTGAAACATTTCATGAGTTAGTGTCCTGTCTCCCCAGTGTAGAGGAAACCACATCGAGAGCAATAGACACAGTAGATGAGTGGATCAGTCCTCACTTTCTCCTGGTTACATTGGTCTGGCAAGGCTTTCCTAATTGGCCCAGTTTAACAATTCCAATTCAGGACCTTGCAGTCAATGACGTCCACCTGGTCCCAATCACTACAGAGTCAAAGGTGGAATTTATGCAATTGGAGGCAATTTCTTGACTTGGCTTGGAAATTGTTTGAACATTAGGAGTGAAATACTATTTGAATCTCCAATTGACAGATGTGAATAGTTGTATCTTGCAAGGGGTTAGTGCCTCAAATATCCTGTGTATTTATTCGCAGTTTGGATATTGAAACAGAAAGTGAGGTCTCCAAATTTGTCAGCAACACTTGATAAGCAAAAAAGAACAAAGCACAGAATTGTAAAGCAGTATTGAACGACAAAGTAAAACTATCTGAGATAGATTTCAGTATATGTAACTGTGCCTAAAAAGAGCAAACTTGGTACAGTAAAGTCCCATAATTAGCATCTTCATCATTTGTGATGCTGCTTGCCAGTGAAACCTTAAGTGGATTTCCAGAAGGCATTCAACAATGTACCTTACAAAAGATATAAGAGAGGAGCCCAGGAGGTTGGAGGTAGTATACTGGCATGGAGAGAGGATTGCCGAATAAGCAGGAAACAATCGGGGTTCTTTTTCAAGTTGGTAAACTGTGACCATTAGGGTTCCAAAATAATGAGTGCTGGGATCATGACTACTCACAATCTATATTACAATTTGGAAAAAGGAAGCCTGTACCGTACTGGACACAATTTACAGATGATACAAAAATTTGTGGAAATTCATGTTGTGAGAGGGATACCAACAGTTTGTTGAGAGATATTGATAAGTTAAGTAAGTGGATAAAAACTGGGCAAATATGGAGTCTGAAGTGGGAAAATGTGAGACTGTTCATTTTAGAAGAAAGAACAAAATAACAGAATATTATTTAAATGGAGAAAAACTGCAGAAAGCAGCAAAAGAGAGGGATTTTGAGAGCGCATATGCATGAAACACAGAACGCTAGCACACAAATGCAGCAGATATTCAGGAAGGGTAATAGAATGATGGTCCTTGTGTCAAGTATAAGAGTCGGGAAGACTGACTGCAGCTGCACCAGGTGCTAGTCAGACTACATCTGGAGTACTGTGAGCATTTTTGGTTCCCTTATTGAAAGAAGATATCATTGAAGATGGTTCAGAGAAGGTTCACCAGGATGATCCCTAGTATTGTAGGTAGTGGAATGTCCCTTTCAAATAAAGTAACAGCTCTTTTGGGACACTGAAAGCAATATTGGCCAACTGAATGTCATGCTGGGATAACAGGCCACCTGAATGGTATGCTGGGACAATCTGAACTGCATGTTGGGAATTGGGTTAGGTCAGACAGACAGGTATATAGACCAATTACCTTGATTGATTAGATTGCACAAATTTTAATGAGACAGTGGAACTGGCATACTCATTTAGGAAACTTGCAGCATTCCCTATTAAACTGAATCAAGCCAGACAGATATTGCAAGCCATTCACCTTGATTGATTATTGAATGCTTTACTGCATGGTTTTGGGTAGAACAATAGATTTGAGTTTCAATAGAACTGTATTTGAGACAGCTCGGCTCCCAGGGTCAACACAATCAATAGAGGAAATCTAACACTGTCTTTTGTAACACCCTTCCTGAAATAGAAACTCAATTTCAATTATGCTAGTTACACTTTTACATCAAGCTATTGCTAACCTCATACTCAGAAATGACTGGATAACTAGTTAAAAGTGCTTCCAAATAAACCTGTTGGTCTGTAACCTGGTGTTGTGTGATTTTTAATTTAGTTAAAAGGAGCCACTCAAATCAAAGGGAACACACACACACACACACACACTCCACACAACACCAGGACTAAGAAGCATAAACCTTGGGAGCAGGAAGAGCAGCTTCTGCCCAGCTGTATTCGGGGTAGAATACACTTTTTAACATCTTGCACTCCTGAAGCAGATTTTAAACTAGTGTGTGGTCATCGGCATTTAAGAACCACACGGTTGCTCGGCATATTAGAAAGAAAGACTGGTTTTATAAAGTTGTATAGATATCTATCTTGTGTTTCAAAGATAATAAATCACATTTCAAGGTAAACCACTTTTCATTATTAGTATATAAAACAAGTCCCACTACATTAACTAGTAGATCAGACCATACGGAAATGATGGTTACAGTATGATGGGATTGTCTTATGAGCAAAGGCTAAAAGGATTGGGTGAAAGTGAGGACTGCAGATGCTGGAGATTAGAATCGAGAGTGTGGTGCTGGAAAAGCACAGCAGGTCTGGCAGCATCTGAGGAGCAGGAGAATTGACGTTTTGGGCAATCCTGATGAAAGGCTTTTGCCCGAAACGTTGATTGTCCAGCTCCTCGGATGCTGCCTGACCTGCTGTGCTTTTCCAGTACCATATTCTTGACTAAAAATATTGGGTCTCTACTCACTGTAGTTTAGAAGAATGAGGCGTGATCTCATTGAAACATTTAGGAATCTTAAGGGGCCTGACAGGGTTAATGCTGAGAGGATGGTTCCCCTCAGGGGAGAGTCTAGGACCAGAGGGTATAGTCTCAGAATAGAGGCACCAATTTAAGACTAAGATGAGGAGGAATTTATTCTCTCAGAGGGTTGTGAGTCTTTGGAACTCCTTGCCATAGAGACCTGTGGGGGTAGAATCCTTTGGTATATTTATGGCTGTGATAATAAATTATTGATCAGTCGGAGAATCAAGGGTTATGGGGAAAGGGCGGTAAAGTGGATGTGAGGGATGTATGATCAGCCATGTCCCATAAATGGCAGAGCAGGCTTGAGGGGCCAAATGGTCTACTCCTGTTCATATTTCATCTGCTCTAATTCTGTGCACCATATTCTCCATTAGGGCATCAATGCTTACTTTCCATGTTCTGGTGGAGCAAAAAATTGACAAAGAAACATAAATTTAAGAATTGTATCAGGAATAGAAAAAAATGAAGAAATTGAAAGTTGGAGATTATATGTCCCTCATGGGTGTGCAATGGCCTCGGAGAGGGATCCTTTCTAATCCATTGTCATTAATCTTTCCTTTCTGGGGACGGACCTCCTCTCCCGTGATGTTCTGCCAGTAGAAATGGATGTAATGATAATGTCATGTTCCTACGACTGGAAAGCATACATTTCACATACATCAGTTGCCATTCTGAAGAAGATTTTTGACACATTGGCCTTCATCAGTCAGGGCATTGAGTATAGAAGTTGGGAAGTTCTGTTGCAGTTGTACAGGACCTTGGTGAGGCTGCACTTGGAGTTTTGTGTTCAAATTTTGGTCACCTTGCTACAGGAAGTTAAAAATCACACAACACCAGGTTATAGTCCAACAGGTTTATTTGGAAATACTAGCTTTCGAGGCACTGCCTCTTCATCAGGTGGTTGTGGAACATGACCATACGACATAGAATTTGCTGCAAAAAGGTTACATTGTCATGGAGTTGTAATGATATATTAAACAACTTTAGTTTAATTTATCATTACAAAATGTGTTTATTATATCATTACAACTCCATGACACTATAATCCTTTTGCCATAAATTCTGTGTCATATGGTCATGTTCCACAACCATCTGAAGAAGAGGCTGTGCCTAAAAGGCTAGTGCTTCCAAATAAACCTGTTGGACTATAACCTGGTGTTGTGAGATTTTTAACTTTGTCCACCCCAGTCAAACACCAGCACTTCCAAATCATTGCTGTAGGAAGCATGTTATTAAACTGGAAGGAATGCAGACAAAATTTGCAAGGATTTTACAAGAATGGTATGAGTTGTAGGGAGTGGTTGGACAAGCAGGACTGCTTTCTTTAGAGCAAAGGAGACTGAGGAGAGATTGTATAGAAATGTATAAGATCATGAGAGGCATGGATAGGGTGAATGCACTCAGTCTATTCCCCAGTGTTGGGGAATCAGGGACCAGAGGGCATTAGTTTAAGGTTAGGGGGAAAAAATAAAAGGGAACCTGAGGAGCAATGGTTTTTCACAGAGGGTGGTACACATATGGAAAGAGTTGCCAGCAGAAGTGGTTGAGGGAGGTACAACGTTTAAAAGGCTTTTGGACAAATAAATAGATAGGAAAGGATTAGAAGGATATTGGTCAAGTGCAGGGCAATGGAGTTAGTGTAGATGGGCATTTTGGTCGGCATGGACCAGTCTGGGCCGAAGGGCCTGTCTCCATGCTGCAGGACTCTATGACTCTGTGACTCTATATATCCACATCATTGCAATTTGTGATTTGTATTTAGGTGCACTGTATAGTATTGTATCTTATTGCATGCTTGTGCATTAGTATGGGTGAGCGTGGCACCATTAATTAAAAGTGAATGAACAAGTCACTAAACGACCTAGAAAAGTAATGATACCAACTGAAAAAGTGACACTGCTGAACAGATTGAGAAATAGCACTTGCGCCATTGGGTTGACCATGAAATACTCTGTTAATTAATTCACAATTAGATACACTCGACATTCTGAAGATAAAATAAACGCCGATGTTAGTGTCTCTTGTAGTCATACTACTAGAGTGACCTTTGAAAGTAAAGGAAATCTACTTTTGGAAGAAATGGCAGAGCTATTAAATGTGCACATTGAGCAGCAGCATCAAAAACAGATCTCAGTTAATGGTCCAATTATTCAAAGCAAAGTGCTCAGAATTGCCTCAGCATTGCAGAGTGGTAAGAAGGACAGTCCTGCTGGTAATAATGCAAGACTAAGTGCTGAAAAGCTTTCACTGGCCGGAGTATTTTCTGCCTGCACAGGATGGTTTAATCACTTGAAGAGTCAATATGAAGAGGCAAGGGGGGAGCTGCTAAATGGGGTTCAATAAGTTGATAGCTGACCTCATGCAATCAGCCAAAAATATTTTTTTTAAGTGACAGGCTTCATTGCTGTCACGAAAGGAAGAATTGTCAGTTGCAAAACAATCAACACTGCAGTTGCTCCCTGCTGTAAATGGCACAAACTTTAACACAGGCTGAAACAGTGAAAAATTATGATTTTATTAACTGTCACCTCCCTCCCATCACCTGCAATCTCTACCTTCAACTTCAAGCAAATCCCCATCAACTTCACCTCCAAGCTTAAAGCGTTCCATTGAACAGCTCTACAATAAAAGCCAGCTTAAAATAATTTTATATATTTTTATATTATATATACACATTATTTTCATATTATATATGTATTTATTTATTTCCTTCTTCAGTAAACTCTACATTTAACAAAACAATATTGTTTCTCCTGAATTTTACAGAATTTTCAATGTGTACATTCCATACTAAACGTATGGGTGGTTGGAGGCTACCTAATTACCTACCAATATAAAACCTGCTCGCAGTTCATGAATTTGCTATTTGTGAGACTTTGTGGGAATCTATCCCTGCTCACTGGGATAGATTCCCACAAAATTTCACAAATAGCAAATTCATGAACTGCGAGCAGGTTTTATATTGGGAGGTAATTAGGTATTTACAGTATTAGGTAATTACAGTATTACAATTAGGTAATTACAGTATTTCCAAAATCATGAAAATCCAGCAAATGTTGAGGCCCAAACTTGCTTCTTGGTCCAAGTGCACAAACCATTACATTATCATAAACAGGGTTCAGGAAATCGTCAAAAATGCTGAAGGAAAGCTGAACTTCAAATCAGGAGGTTTGGAAAAGGAATAGGAGTGAAAGTTATATCAAACCAGAAGTATAGTGAACAGTTCTAGGCAAAATCCTTTATGAACTATATCCTGCCTTTGAGTGATTGCAGCCGAGATTAATCAGATTGATAGCTACATTCCAATAGTTCTGCTGCAAGGAGAAATTAGGGGTGTATTCCTGGAAGTTAGAATGTTAAGAGGTAACTTGGTCAAGGTTTTCAAGATATTAAGGGAAACAGATCAGCCAGTAGAGAAAAAAAAGTTCTAGTGGTTGGGAAGTCCAGACTAAAGACCATAAGCTAAAGCTGACAGCCAAGCAATACAAACATGGAATTTGAAAATACTTCTACATACAATACGTGGAAGAAGTTTGGAACTGTCTTCTACAAATGGCTATTGATGATAGATCCATGCTGTTCCACAACCAAAAGATCAGATCTAAGCTCTATTGTCCTTCCACATCTAGTCGTGAGCGGTGGTACACAGTCAAACAACCCACTGGAGGAGGGAGCTACTCAGAAATCCCCATTCTCAATGACAGGGAGTCCAGCACATCAGTGCAAAAGATAAGGCTAAAGTTTTAGCAACAATCCTTAGCTAGAATCTCTACACTGTGGAAACCGACCACTCATCCCAACAAGACCACACCAACTCCCCAAAGCACATCCTACCCAGACCCATTCCATTACTCTATCCCTGTAACATTGCATTTCCCATGGCTAGCATACCTAACCTCCACATCCCTGAACACAATTCAGCATGGCCAATTCACCTTACCTGCATATCCTTGGACTGTGGGATTAAACAGGAGCACTCGGAGGAAACCCACACAGAAACAGGGAAAATGTGCAAACTCCACACAGGCAGTCACCCAATGGTGGAATCCAGATCCCTGGCGCTGTGAGGCAGCAGTGAGCCACCGTGCCACCCATCAAATTTCAAGTGGATGATCCATCTCAGCCACCTCAGTAGTCACCAGCATTACAGATGCAGGTCTATGACCAATTTGATTCACTCCCCATAATAATAAGAAATGGTTGGATGCACTGGATAATGCAAAGGCTCTGGTCCCTGACATTCAGTAATGGTACCGAAGACTTGTGTCCCAATACTTTCTGATCCCAAGCCAAGCTTTTCATGCAGTTGCAATGCTGGCATCCACCTGACAATGAAAAATTGTCCAGGTATGCCCTGAACACAAAAGCAGGACAAATCCAAACCAGCCAATTACAGCACCAGCAGCCAACTTTTGAACATCAGTAAAGTGATGGAAAGTGTCATTAACAGTGCTATCAAGCAGCATCTGCTCAGTAATAACCTGCTCAGTGGCCCCAGTTTAGGTTCCACCAGGGCCACTCAGCTTCTGACCTCATTGGTTCAAACATGGATAATAGAGCTGAATTGTAGAGGGGAGATGACAGAGACAATACTTGACATCGCTCGCATCAACAGGCCACATTTGATTGAGTATAGCATCAAGCAGCTCGAGTAGAACTGTTGGAGTCATGTTAGATATAACAATCTAAGCTTTCTTACAGTTTTCCATTCCAGACTTTTTAAAGTTGTTCTCCCTGGTCTGGCAGATCTAAGCTTCTAATCAAGATATGCTGTTGTTAATTCTGTGCTTTTGTTATTGCTTCAGGTGCACGGATGTATCCCTGATCCTGTGTGAAAGTTGGTGAAATCTTAAGCACTTTGATTATAGAAATGTTTCTTCTCTCTTCTATTCAGATTGCTTGGATTTTTTGCACATCTAATGTTATCCTCACTTTAGGTGGCACCAAGCACTGCTGGTAACATGCTGGAAGTGATGTCCGCAGCTGGCACTAGGTTCTACTGGGATCTTCCTTTGGTCGGTTTGAAACCACCAACCCTTCTTAAGGTACTCATCTTCAATGGTTTCTGTTATGAAGTTGTTAATGATTAACATCTAATACATTTGCAGAGCAGGCTCATGCTGTGTTGACAAATTAGTTTGTTACATAATGAAAAAACAACTTTTTTTTTGTTCACTCATGAGATGAGAACATCGCTAGCTAGGCAGAATTTATTGCCTATCCATAATTGCTCAGAATGCAGTTCAGAGTCAACCACATTGCCGTGGGTATGGAGTCACATGGAGGCCAGGCCAGGTCAGTATGGCATTTCATTCCCGAAAGGACATCAGTGAAGCTGATGGGTTTTCTCCTCCAACATTGAACTCATAGTCATCATTAGACCCTTAATTCCAGATTTACGTTTGTTACAACAAGGGGCAAACCCTTGTGCTTTATTAAAACCAGCAGCACAGAAAAGATTTATCCTGTGCAGTAATCTGTGAAAATTCAAGAGGCCAAAAACTATTTAAAGTAGAAATTAACAACTTTATTTCTTAATGTATAACAGAGAATAATTAACCAACAACTAATTACAACTCCTTCCTCAACCCATTTTTTACCTTCCCCTTCTACAATACTGGTCAGTTAAAAATCCTGATTAAGATTTACAAAATAAAACTTCCTATCTCAAAATCAGGCAGCTTTCAGTTTTCTCTGTATTCCTGTCTTCTTTTCTTCTTCTTAGGGACTCTGTTACACAGGTTACTGACCAATAAAGGTACCTTTGAGAGAGCTATTTTTTGGGCAGTCTTTTTACTGCTGGTGGCTTGGCAGTTCTCCTCTCAACTGTTTAATTTTCCCTAGTTTTATACACCAAAAGCATCAGATTGTGTCATTGGTTTTTAGGATTGTCAATATACTAAATTCAAACTGGATTGGAATTTGGTATTTTTCAGGGAATAACTTAAACTGATTGGCCCAATTTGAATTTGTTCTGTCCTTTCCAGGCAACCAGCCAATCTACTGTTTGACCAGGTGTTACATTGTTACCTTATTGAGAACATTTTCTGCTGCCTGGCAGTTCTACCAACTTTTAACTCTCTTAAAGGTACAGTGCACCCACATCTTCATTACACATTGAATTCAAATTCCACCATCTGCCAAGGTGAAATTCGAACCTAGGTCTCCAGAACATTCTCTGGGTCTCTAAGCTAACAGTCTGACAAAATTACCATGAAGCCATTGCCTCTTGCATTAACTTAAACTGGTTAAGCCCATCAACACTAATCAAGAGACACTTATTTTCTAGAGAAAATAATGAGTTCAATATTACATGACTGTAGACTTTTGAGTTGACACATAACTAACCACAAACTAGAACTGACTAGTTGCTTCTACAGATAGTTATTTACGTATCAGAGCCAATCCAAAGTATCTGAGTTAACCTTTTCAGACCAAACCTCCTGGTACAGAACAGGTATGTAGAGTAGCAGATGGAGTGCCAAGCAAGCAGGCTGTTTTGTTTTGGTTTGTGTCAAGTTTCTTGAGTATTCTTGAGGCTGCCTTCATGCAGGAAAATTAAGAGGTTTTCTTTTATCTGTTCCTGGCATGAGGGAATCATTGGCAAACCATTTATTACCCGTTCACAATTACCTTTGAAATGTTCTTTACAGAAGGCTTTCTTGGGGTCAGGAGGAGAATAGTTTACTTCAGAATGTACAGCCTCTGATGCTGTTTTTGAAGCAGTTGAGTGGCAATGAGAAATGGCTAGGTATCCAAGTGAGCAATTTAAGCTTTAAATTCCCGATTGATCAGTTCTGACTTTTAACCTAAAAAGAAATGCTGTGCTCTGAAGTATCATACCGGACTCAAAATGGTGCTCCGTTTCTCTCTCCACAGATGCTGCCACACATGTTGAGTTTCTCCAGCACTTTCTGTTTTCATTTTAGAATGTCTGTTCACTTTTCAAGATTTCTAAACTTCAAAAAGGGAGTAACTTCTGCTTATCTCTTTACATTTCTTGAAGTTTTGTTTGCAACTTTATTGACTCATAAATTATTACAGCAGCTCTTAGTAAACTGTGGGATGGAAATGGTGTCTTATCTTGCTTAGAGATGCAGTTTTCACCTCCTGGGGATATCTGTTGTCAAAGCGCTTGTTATTTTATAGCCTTGGAGGCTGTCTTCAAATACTCCAAGCAAGAGCATTTACTCATGGTGGATCTGTGGGTCTCCTAGCAACCAGCTTCTTATCTAGATATGGCCTCCTTACAACTGGGAGTTATAAGCTAAAAGAAAGTTCAAGATTCTCAACTTCCTTTATTTGCAATCACCAAGAATGAGATTAGTAGGTCAGATCCACTTTCTACATTTCTCTGGGTAAAATATTAATGCAAAAGCCAGATGAAATATCAATTGAAGCTTTAAACTACTCTATCAATGGCCAATTAATTACTTATGATGTCACTGCTGAAATGTCAGAAACACTGTCGTGAACAGTCAATTGTGAATAATATGCAGGATGGACTCAGTCTATGACTATAGTTCATTCACTTGGTTGTGGGCCATGAATCTCAGGTGCAAGCCCTAGCCTCCTCCAGAATTGTGTCAGAGCATCCCTGTGTAGCTGAATTAAAAATATTGATAACTGTACATGAGATAAGCACAGAGCCAGACTACTCTGTGTAAGTGTGCAGTTTGTGTTTCCATCTGTAGGCAAATAGTAATAAACTGTATATGTTACTGCCAATTAAACCTCTAATCTCCTTATAAACTCTCCTTTACCCTAATGGAGACAGACACACAGAATGGGAAAATAGCTTCAACATTTTGAGACTGGCAATTCTGAAGAAGAGTCACACTGCACTCAAAACATGAACACTTTGTCTCTCCACAAATGCTACCAGACCTGATTAGTTTCTCCAGCATTTCCTGTGTTTGTTTCAGAGTTCCAGCGTCCACAGTATTTTGATTTAAATTTAGGGAAAGTAGGTGATTGGCAGAGGAAGACTGGGGAGGCAGTTCAGTGGTCTCTGTGGCCAAATTCTGTCATTGAGGTGATCTTTATCATTTTCCCACTGCCAGAACATTGTTTTCTACTTTTCTTTCGCCAGATGCTTCCATAGAATGTTGAGAAACATAATTTGGTTCATTCCCTTATAAAAAAAAGACATCAGTTAAAAGTTACAGCTTACAGCAACGAATGCAGGAAAGATAAATTGTTTTTGTCCAGGCAAAAATATAGCTTGCCTGCAGAGAACAGAGAAACCACTCATAAGCTGGGGAAGAACTCAATACTACCCTCTGTCTCTGAAATGATTATCAATTACACCAGGAGCAGGCAATATGCCAATCATTGATAAAAAGGCACTAATCCATAGATCATTCAACTTCTTATTGTCAGCAAAAACTGTGTCTGTACACCATCTAGTCTCCAAATCATCTGTAACTCATACTTCAATTATTGCTTGTTCAAACAGTTGCTCACAAGATGTCTATTATGGATACCAGGTTACAGCCGCTCTTTCAAACACTAGATTCAAAATAGATCTTTCTCATTTCAGTCCTGAATTATTTAAAAAAAAGACAAACAGAACAAAAGGGCATGTTCCTTATACTGTGCACAATTCTCTTCCTCCTTCTAAAACGGAGGAAAGTATGGAGGAATTCCCATGATCCACATTTTGATTGCATCAATCAAAACGCACAGCAAATACAGCCCAGAAATCAAAGCAAAATCTAATCACACCTTGACAGGTATCTCATTAGTGATTCATACATAAATCATTGCTACCATGAGAATTGGGAGCTCACTCTGTCAGGTATATCCCCTTCTGTTGCTTTATACCAGGCCTTAATGAAACTTCTACCTATTTTAAACTAAGATTATTTTCTGATAGCCTGAATAGCAGGCAGGATGAACAAAAAAGACTTGCAATTCTATGGCAATTTTTATAACATTAGGATGTCCAAAAGCACTTAACAAAAGGCAAAATGCTGCAGCTGCTGGAGATCTGAAACAGACTCTGAGAATGTTGGAGAAACTCAGCTGGTCTGGCAGCACCTGTAGAGAGAGAAACAGAGACCGCATTTTGAGTCCAAAATGACTCTTCTTCAGGACTGCTGAGTTTCTCCAGCATTTTGTGTTTGTAGCCAGTGACATAATGAGGGGAGTAGATAATGAGGGGAGAAGAAACATTCCATTCATGCACAGCAAGATCCCACTACACAGCAATGGAGGAGACATTTTAATCGATACCAGCTTTCAATTTGGATTATGGGCAATCAGTGGTTTAATCCCATTTAGTCCCCTTTGATGTATAACCTCCAGGTGTCCTTGACAAATAACAAAGGCTTTGGTGGTTCCCCAGTAATTTCTGAGGGAGGGAGCTTCAGATTTCCCCCCTCCTGTGCATGAAGAAGAGCTTCCTAGTTTCATAACAGATGGCTAGAGTCTTATTTGAAGGAAACTGAAAAAATGTGGATGCGTTAAATAAGAAACAAAAACAGAAGTTGCTGGAAAAGCTCAGCAGGTCTGGCAGCATCTGTCGAGAGACATCAAAGTTCGCATTTCAGGTCTGGTGACCCTTCCTCATAACAGGAAAGCTCGAAGGAAGGGTCACCGGACCCGATACGTTAACTCTGATTTCTCTCCACAGACCTGCTGAGATTTTCCAGCAACTTCTGTTTTTGCTTCTAAATTGAAAGCTAAGCCCTCGTTATTTCAGGCACAACTTTCAAAATGCTAAAAATGTCAGAGCTATCCATCACAATTCCTATTCAAAGGTTTATGTTGTAAAGGACTAAGTGATACTTTGTGCCCTTTCTGAAGATTCAAGTACAGCACTGGTCCATCAAATCTCAGACAGGGTGGAGTGTTCTCTATAATAAACATAAGCATTCGGCACACAACCTGATCTCAGACATTTTGCAGTTGAGGGAAATGCTTTATAACAAGTTGCTAACAGCCTTTCTTTCACCAGGTAAGTGTAAGCTTTATCTATAACCATTGTCAATGACATGTATGTGTTGAATTTAAATGCAAATTCTATATAAGTCACTAAACACTTTAATTTCAAAACCATTAGATTCCTGCTGACATTCTGACAAGTCGTCAGTCTCCTCCGGGAGATCAATGACATGTTAAAACTCATGCCAAAAAAGAGATGAAGACAAATTCAAGTGATCCAACATGATTGGCAAGTGTGTTTAAGCTTCAGGCATTATCACTATCTGTCCTTCAACATTAGCGCAGATGGTCTAGTCAGGACTTTAAAATGCTGCCACATCCCATTGCTAACTTTTTTCTAAGATTAAATGCTTATTTTTCACATTTTAATAGAATGGATTAAATGCAGGAAGATTTGTCAACCTGTCTCAAAGAAAAGAAGGGAAGGAAAAGATAAAACAAATGAAAAACAACAAACTATTTTGCATTTATTTAAAAATCACACAACACCAGGTTAAAGTCCAACATGTTTCATTGGAAGCACTAGCTTTCGGACGCCGCTCCTTCATCAGGTGGTTGTGGAAAACACAATTGTAAGACACAGAATTTATAGCAAAAGTTTTGCTATAAGTTCTGTGTCTTACAATTGTGTACTCCACAACAACCTGATAAAGGAGTGGCTCTCCGAAAGCTAGTGCTTCCAATGAAACTTGTTGGACTGTAACCTGGTGTTGTGTGATTTTTGACTTTGTACACCCTAGTCCAACACCGGCATCTCCAAATCATGACTATTTCGCATTTATGCATCCATGGAACGATGTCTCAAAGCTGTTTACAGCCAACTAAGGATTATTCAAAGCTTAGTCACTGTTGCAATGTAAGAACTGCAGAAACCAGATTGAATAAAATAAGTTGAGGAGAAAGTGAGGTCTGCAGATGCTGGAGATCAGAGCTGGAAATGTGTTGCTGGAAAAGCGCAGCAGGTCAGGCAGCATCCAGGGAACAGGAGAATCGATGTTTCGGGCATAAGCCCTTCTTCAGGGCTGAAGAAGGGCTTATGCCCGAAACGTCGATTCTCCTGTTCCCTGGATGTTGCCTGACCTGCTGCGCTTTTCCAGCAACACATTTCCAGCTCTGAATAAAATAAGTTCCCAAGCATCAATGTGATAATAATTAGGTAATCTGCTTGCAGATGCTCGTTGAGTTGAAAATATTTGCCAGAATCCTCAGACGTGTGTTATGATTGAGGAGAAAATAGTTGTCTCCTGCGCAAACACATCACAAGATTCATTGGAGGGAGAGAATGGGAGGCAAAGATGTCTAACAGTGAAAGTGAGAATGAGAAGATCATCTGTTTGCAATACCCTTCACAAGACTCTAGAGGAACAATAAACTGAGGACTGGTGCATCGTGAGATGAGTGGAATTGACCCATTATTCCAGAACTTACACTTATAATATTTTGCCTCGTGGTCATTGTTTAAATAAGGCCAGCCTAATTTCAGAACAAGGAATTGTAGCTGTTCAGATTTCTTTTAGTGATGGCATGGAGTCATAGAGTAATACAGCATGGAAATGGAGCCTTTGGTCCAACTCATCCATTCATCCAGATATCCAAGATTGACCTAGTCCCATTTGCCAGTTTTTGACACATATCTTTCTAAACCCTTCTTATTCATGAATTCATCCAGATGTTTTTTTAATGTAGTAATTGTACCAGCCTCCACCAGCTCTTTTGGCAGCTTGTTCCATGCAGACACCACTCTCTGCATGAAAACATTGCCCCTCGTGTCCTTTTTAAATCTTTCCTCTCTTTCCTTAATCTATGTCCTCTAGTTTTGGACTCTCTTACCATTGAAAAAGGACCTTAGCTGTTTACCCTATCCATGCCCCTCATGATTTTAAGAACCTGTATCAGGTCACCCCTCAACCTTTGATGTCCCAGAAAAAAAGCCCCAGTCTATCCAGCCTCTCCCTGCAGCTCAAGCCTTCCAATCTCAGCAACATCCTTGTAAATGTTTTCTGAACCCTTTCAAGTTTAACACCATCTTTCCTAAAGCAGGAAGCCCAGAACTGAGTGCAGTATTTCAAAAGTGGCCTAAACAGTGTCCTGTACAATCATAACATGACCTCCCATCTCCTCTACTCAATGCACAGACCAATGAACGCAAGTATTCCTGATGAAGGGTTTATGCCTGAAACATCGGCTCTCCTGTCTCTCGGATGCTGCCTGACATGCTGTGCTTTTCCAGCACCACACTCTTGAAGCATATCAAATGCATTCTTCACTATCTTCCTGCAACTTCTCTTTCAAGGAACAATGCATCAGCATCTCTAGATCTCTTTGTTCACCCCCCTCCACACCGGATTCCACTTGATCTAATTGGTCGATTGTGTGGAACCTTGTTGAATGCCTTGCTGAAGTCCATATAGACAATGTGTATCACTCTGCCTTCATCAATCCTTTTTGTCACTTCTTCAATAAACTCAATCAAGTTAGTGAGACATGATTTCCCACGCACAAAGCTGCGTTGACTGTCCCTAATCAGTCCTTGCCTTTCCAAATACATGTAAATCCTGTCCCTCAAAGTCACCTCCAATAACTTGCCCGCTACCAATGTCAGGCTCACTGGTCTATAGCTCCCGGCTTCTCCTTATCACCGTTTTTAAATAGTGGCACCACATCAGTCAACCTCCAGTCTTCTGGCACCTCACCCGTGACTATTGATGATACAAATATGTCAGCAAGAGGCCCAATAATCTCTTTCCTAGCTTCCCACAAAGTTGTGGAATACACCTGATCATGTTCTAAGGATTTATCCACCTGTATGCACCTTAAGACCTCCAGCACCTCCTCTTCTGTAAATCAACACTTTTCAAGATATCACTTTTATTTCCCTGACTTCTCTATCTTCCATTTCTTCTTCACAGCAAACACTAACACAAAATACTAATTTAGAATCTCACCCATCTCCACATATATAGACAGCCTTGTTGATCTTTAAAGGGTTCTATTCTATCTTTAGTTATATTTTTGCCCTTAATGTATTTGGAGAACCTCTTCGGATTCTTCTCAACCATATTTCCCAAAGCTAACTCCTGTCCCCTTTTTGACCTCCTGATTTCTCTCTAAAGTCTACTCCTACTGCCTTTGCTGGCTATTCTCAATCTGAAAGGTAACGTAGCCAGTCACTTGTTCAGCCAAGCTTTCGAGTTAAAATTGTAGTTAGACCATGGTGATGACATTCAGACCCTGCAGGCTGAGAGTAAATACTCTGACCATCCAAGAGACCGAGCAGTTCAAAATTTGGAACATGCATTCCTTGTAACATTCTAATATGTTTCCATTACCCAGACACCTCATTGCTGCCAAAGAGTCAACATTAAATCATTTGCACAGAATTCAAGTTCTGTTTCCTCTGATCTCCCAATTAAGCATTCCCAATAGTGTTGTTGTCGGCAAAATAATGGAAAATGTATTGGATTCTTCAAAGTGCAAAGCATGGAGGAATTTTTGCTTTATCTGTGCACTAAGGAAGCACAGGTAATCGGAACAAAATGCTCCCTGAGATAGTTCCAAAATAAGAAGGAAAATTGTTACATTACAATAATTCATTTATGTCTAGAGTTAAAATTTAGAGCTCAAGACTGCGATATCAATGAAGAGTACATCACGTGGATACATGTTAATTATAGTTTACTAACTCAGCTAAATGTATGTTGAATATATATATATTTGAATTCACTTCAACACACTAAATTAGAGATAGAATGTTGTTAGGTTGGTGTCATGGATTCTTTGTGCTTGGTTGACCCTAAAACAGCATCACGATTCAATGCAACACAAAACAACAAGCAATGACATAGATGTTGAGGTTTGTCGGGTTTCAGAGTCAGCAAGCTAGTTAGTAAGGGGATCAAAGGTAAGGGAGAAGGCATGAGAATGGGATTGAGAAACATATCAGTCTTAATCGAATGCAAGACGGACTCAATGAGCAGAAAGGCCTAATTTTGTACCTATATCTTATGGTATTATAGTCTTATAGCTACAAGAATCTCAAGAATCCATGCCTGGGTACCTTTGTAGCTAAGGTGGATTTGTAAGGGTTGACTTGTAAACTTTTCAGTGTATTCAAGCAAGTGTATGTGACTATGAAGCTAATTCAATTCAACAGCAATGTTGGAGTGAAATCTTGGCTAGAGTTTGGGTGAAGGAGGCGTCTGGAAATTTGAAAAGTATTGCAATGGTTTCTGCAACCCAGAATTTGTTACAATCTCAATCTCAATGAGTACATGTAACACTAATCCTCTAATAAAAAGCAAATGTTTGACTCTGGTCAATCCTTGGCCATCCAAAAGGGAAAACAGAGATAACTGAATGCACTGGCCATTCTGAAGCTTCGGTTTGAAAGATACAAGATGAGTGGGACCAGTATAGAGCAGTAGAGACTAATAGGATGTTGGATGTTTGTTTTTGACAGGTTCAGGCATGATGGGCCAAAGGGTCTTCTCCTGTGCTGTAATGGATACATCTCATTCATCCATTTTACTGATATTTCCTTCAAGACATTTCAATACAGGAGTGCAACCTTTGTCTACATTTTTTAAGAAGACCGCATTCGCAGGAACAGAACAGTAATAATGATAATGAACATGAACTATTGATATTCAAGCTATCATCATCTGATTTTATTACCTGAGAACTTTAGGCACTGAAGTGATTTCTGAAAGAATAACTACTCATCAAAGATTGCAGCAACAGACTGAGGCAATCTTAATTAAACAGATTCCAAAGCACATGGGTACTGTCCTGTTAAGACTGTGTCAACACCAGACATCTACGTGTTCCAGAATAAAGGTTCTCACCTCATCTTGAGCAATCCAGTTAAGTTCAGTCTACTGTCTTCAGTCAATCAGTTCTGTGTATGAAATGTACACCAATATAGAAGCACAGAACTCAGACTATGTGTATAAATATCATAGCATTCTGAACAGATTTTTAATGAATTCATGAGATATAGGCTTCACTGGCTGGGCCCATCCCTAGTTGCCCTTGAGGAGGTGGGAAAGAGCTGCAGTCCATGTGCTGTAGATCGTCCCACAATGCCATTAGTGAGGGAGTTCCATGATTCATTCTCAGATACAGTGAAAAAATGGTGTTATGTTTCTGAGTGTGGATAGTATTTGGTTTTGAAGGGATATTTCAGGAGGTAATGTTCCTATGAATTATGCCCTTCTAGATGGTAGTGGTTGTGGGTTTGGAAAGTGTTGTTGAAGGAGTCTTGGTGAGTTGCTGTGAGTCGGTGTAGAGGGAGAGAAGTTTGAGGTGATGGATTGTGTTTGATAAAGAGGGATCCTTTATTTTGGATGGTGTTAACCTTCTGAAGTGTTGTTATAGATGTACCCATCCACAGAAGTGGGGACTGTCCCATTGCACTCCTGAATTGTGTCTTGTACATGGTGGATAGGCTTTGAGAAGTCAGGAGGTGAGGTACGTACTGTGGACTTTCTAGATACTGACTTAGTCTTGGAGCCACGGTATCTATATGGCTGGTCCAATGCAGATTCTTGGCATACAGTCATACAACATAGAAACAGACCCTGTGGTCAAATTAGTCCATGCCAACCATGTTCTTAAACTAAACTAGTCCCACCTGCCTGTTTTTGGTCCTTCCTCTCCAAACCTTTCCTATTTGTGTACTTATCCAAATGTCTTTTAAATGTTGTAACTGTACCTGCATCCATTATTTCCTCTAACAGTTCATTCCACATCCCTCTGCAAAAAAATCATATCCTTTTTTAAAAAATTTCAATGGAAACCCTCAGGATAGGGGGATTTCACCAATGGTAATGCCATGGAAAAGATGTTGATAGTTAGATTTTCTGCTCTTCAGGTGATGATCTGACATGTATATGGTGTGAATGTTATTTGCCACGTATCAGCCCACGCCTGGATGCTGTATGTGAACACAGACTGGTTCACCTTCTGAAAAATTGCAAATTACACTGAACATTACACAAGAATTAGCGAACATCCTCAATTTGAAGCTCAGATTTCAACTCCACAAAGACTATGCAATGGTCACTCCTTCTGGTGCTATCATGAACATTTGCCAAGGTAAGTTCATGAGAATGAGATAATGTTGATTTCTGCTCTTGTTGGTTCCTTCACCCGTTGCCATAGACACAGTATTTCAGCTGTGTCATGAAGGACTTATCTAGCTCAGTCAGTACTGGTGCGACCGAGCCAGTCTTGATAATGGATGTACATTCTTTGCCATTATTGGCATCTGCTTTGGAACCAGAGGGATCTGTCCCATGGGGACGGTCTCCACCTGAACCGATTTGGATCCAGTGTTCTGGTGAAAAGGACAAATAGGGTGGTCACTAGGACTTTAAACTTGTGAGTTTGGGGAAAGGGAAAGGGAAAGCAACAAGGAGTACGGAGTGAAGTAGAAAGATAAGCAGCAGGTTAATATGTCTGCAGGGTTCCAAGGCAGGCTAGGAATGAAGCAAAAAAGGAATAATAACTTCGGACATATTACTAGAGATGTTGGAAATCATGAGGATGAGAAAATTAGCACTAAGGCACTTTATCTAAATGCTCATTGTATTTGTAACAAAACAGATGAATTAACAGTACAAATCATTATGAATGATCATGATGTGGTAGGTATCACAGAGACGTGGTTGCAGGGAGTTCAGCACTGGCAGTTAAACATCCAAGAATTCACAACTTATCGAAAAGACAAGGAGACGGGCAGAAGAGGGGGGGTTGCCTTGTTAGTTCTGAATGAGATTAAATCTATGGCACTGAATGACAAAGATTCAGATGATGTGGAAGCTGTGTGGATTGAGTTGAGGAACCACAACGGCAATAAAACATTCTGGGAATTATATGCAGACCTCTCAGCAGTGGTCAGGACTAGGGACACAAGATGTACCAGGAAATAGGTAGGGCACGTCAGAAAGGCAAGGGCATGGTGATCATGGGGGACTTCAATATGCAGGTAGACTGGGTGAATAATGTTGTTGGTGGATCCAAAGAAAGGGAATTTACAGGATGGCTTTTTGGAACAGCTTGCGATGGAGCCCACAGGGGAGCCGGCTATTCTGGACTTAGTTCTATGTAACGAACCTGACTTTATAAAAGTAAGGGAACACTTAGGAGACAGTGATCATAATATGTTGGAGTTCATTCTGCAGTTTGAAAGAGAGAATGCTTTTAGGGTTAAATAATGGTAATTACAGGGGCATGAGAGAGGAACAGATAAAAATCGATTGGAAGCAGAGTCTAGTGGGGAAGGTAGTAAAGCAAGAATGGCAGGAGTTTCTGGGTGTAACTGAGGACACAGTACAGAGCTTCATCCCAAAGAAAAGAAAGATTATCTGGGGAGGGGTTAGACAGCCATGGCTGACAAAGGAAGTCAGAAAATGTATCAAAGAAAAAGAGAGAGCCTATAAAGTAGCCAAGTGCACTGGGAAATCAGAAGATTGGGAAGACTACAAAAGCAAACAGAGGATACCAATGAGAGAAATAAGAAAGGAGAGGATCAAATATAAAGGTAAGCTAGTTAATAATAGTAGAAATGATATAAAAGTTTCTTTCAATACATAAGTAACGAGAGGCAAAAGTACACATTGGTCTGCTCCAAATTGATGCAGGAAGGCTGGTGCTGGGAGATAAGGAAATAGCTGAAGAACTTAATAAGTACTTTATGTCAGTCTTCACAATAGAATACATGAATAATATCCCAATAATTAAGGAAATTTAGGGGGAAGAGTTGAGTATGGTAGTCATTACAAAAGAGAAAGTGCTAGAAAAGCTAAAAGGTCTAAAAATTGATAAATCTCCTGGCCCCAATAGGCTACATTCTAGAGTTCTGAGGGAGTTAGCTGAGAAGATAATGAGGCATTGACTGTGACCTTTCAAAAATCACTGGAGTCAGGGGAAGTCCCAGATGTTGTTGTAACCCCCTTGTTCAAGAAAGGATCAAGACAGAAGATGGAAAATTATAGGCTGATTAGCCTAACCTCGGTTGTCGGTAAAATTTTAGAATCCATCATTAAGGATGAGACTTCTAAATTCTTGGAAGTGCAGGGTTGGATTAGAACAAATCAGCATTGATTTAGTAAGGGGAGGTCGTGCCTGAATAACCTGTTAGAATTCTTTGAAGAGGTCACAAGTAGGTTAGACCAGGGAAACCCAGTGGATGTTATCTACCTAGACTTCCAAAAGGCATTTGATAAGGGGCCTCACGGGAGGCTGCTGAGTAAGGTGAGGGCCCGTGGTGTTCGAGGCGAGCTACAGGCATGGATTGGGGATTGGCTGTCTGACAGAAGGTAGAGAGTTGGGATAAAAAAATTTTTTTCAGAATGGCAGCTGGTGACAAGTGGGGTCCGGCAGAGGTTGGTGTTGAGGCCATAGCTATTCACTTTATACCTTAATGATCTGGATGAAGGGACAGGGGCATTTTATCGAAGTTCGCCAATTATACGAAGTTAGGCGGATGGGCAGGCAGTACTGAGGAGGTAGGAAGACTGCAGAAAGACTTAGACAGTTGAGGAGAGTGGTCCAGGGAATGGCTGATGAAATTCAAAGTGAGCAAATGTCAGGTCTTGCACTTTGGAAAAAAGAATACAGCATGGACATTTTTTGAACGGTGAGAACATTCATAAAGCCAAAGTACAAAGGGATCGGGGACTGCTAGTCCAGGATTCTCAAAAGGATGATTTACAGGTTGAGTCTGTGATTAACAAAGCAAATGTAATGTTGACATTTATCTCAAGAGAGTTGGAATATAAAAGCAGTGATGTGCTTCTGAGACTTTAAGAAGTTCTAGTTAGGCCCCATTTGGAATACTGTGTCCAATTTTGGGCTCCACACCTCAGGTAGGCGGGATATGAACCGAGGGCAAGCAGAAGGGATTAGTTTAATTTGGCATCATGTTCGACACAACATTATGGGCCAACAGCCCTGTTCCTGTGCTATACTGTTCTATGTTCTACAGGATCCAATCAAGGAAATATTTCAACTTTCTCTCCAGCAGAGATTCACATGGATGATCCCTGGAATAGCAAGCCTGACATACGATGATTGGCTGATGATCCTGAGATTGTATTCATTGGAGTTTAGAAGGTTGAGGGGAGGTCTAATAGAAACTTACAAGATGACTTAGAAAGGGTGTCGCTGGGAAGTTGTATCCATTAGGCGGGGATACTAGGACCCATTACCTAAAAGTCTCTTAAACAGACCTACCATATCTGCCTCCAAAATCACTCCTGGCAGCAAATTCCAGCCTCCTCCCATTCTCTGTGTAAAATACTTGCCCCTCACATTTCCTTTGAACTTTCCCTCTCTAACCTTAAATGCATACCCCTAGTTTTAAACATTTCAAGTCTGGGGAAAAGATTCTGACCATCAACCTTATCTCTGCACCTCATAATTTTATCGACTTTGATCAAATCTTCCCTCAGCCTCTGCCATTCAGAGAAACTACCCAAGTGTTTCTAGCCTCTCCTTATAGCTCATACCTTATAATCCAGGCACCATCCTGGGAAGCGTCCTCTGCACCTTCTCCAAAGCTTCCACGTCCTCCTGTAATGTGGTAACCAGAACTGAATGCAGTACTCGAAATGTGGCTCAATCAATTTTTATAAAGCTGCAACATGACATCCTGACTGGTGTACTTAATTCCCTGATCAATAAAGGCAAGCATGCCATTTGCCTTCCTAACCACCCTATTCACTTGCATGGCCACTTTCAGGGAGCTATGGACTTGAACCCCAAGATCCCTCTGTAAATTAATGCTGTTCAGGATCCTGTCACTAACTGTATGTGAGATCTTTGCATTTGAATTGGTTCAGAGAAGGTTTGCTAGATTAGTCATAGAATGCTAGAGTCATAGAGATATATCGCTTGGAAACGGACCCTTTAGTCCAACTTGTCCACGTCAACCAGATATCCTAATCTAGTCTAAACCCTTCCTCTTCATATACCCATCCAGCTGCCTTTTAAATATTATAATTGTAGCAGCCTCCATGACCTCCTCTGACAGCTCATTCCATACATTAGTTCCAGACGTGAAAGGTTTGTTTTATGAGGAGAGATTGAGCAATCTAGGCCAATACTCACTCCAGATAAGAAGAACGAGAGGAGATCTAATGAAGGCAAAAATGACACTAAAGGGGATTGACAAAAGATACATAGAGAGGACATTTCCGCTTGTGGAGCAATCTAGAATGAGAGCTTATTATTTTAGAGTAAGGAGCAGAGATTTTAAATAGAGATGTGGAGAAAGTACTTCTCTCTGTGCATTTCTGTACCCCAGAGTACAATAGACTTTGGGACAATGAAGAAATTTAAGAAGGACATCGACAAGTCTTTAATTAACAATGAGTTAAAAAGTTGTAGAGAGCAAGTAGATAACTGGAGTTCAGGCCAAGGTGAGATTACCTATGATCAAATTAAATGACGGAGAAGGCTTGAGAGGCTAAATTGGCTTCTCCAGCTTCCACTTCTCATATTCTTATGTTCATATGTCACATTGTCAGCAACCCGACAAAGTATGTCGAAAGATGAAGTTTTGGCCATTGACAGTCACATGAGAAAACACAACGAAATAGTGCTTTGGACAGAAGGGCTTTTGCCCGAAACGTCGATTTCGCTGCTCCTTGGATGCTGCCTGAACTGCTGTGCTCTTCAAGCACCACTAATCCAGAATCAACAAATATAGGGCTAACCTAATCTTCCGATGGGTAAATTCATCATCTCAAAAAGCAACCTGGTGAATCCAGGAGAACTCATCGTGGATGAGTGGCCTTAATCAGTCTCAGACGATCTTTTAACACCATTGGAAATAATAAATGGAATCTTGGTTTAATAGCTCATGTGAAAAAAAACACACCACTGACAGTGTGGCATTCTGTCAGAATCGCATTGTTGCATTTCACAAAGATGCCACTAGCCTGAAATAAATTTGAAGTTTCAAAATGTTGAGAAAAAGTAATGGTTAAATGTGTTTTAAAAAAATGCTGGCAAGTCGTTCCTCTGAGCTCTGATCAAACCAATTGAAAATAAGCAAGCTTAACAGTATGATATTGCAAAGCAAATTGACACATGGGGATGTGTAGCATTCCTTTGCTAATAACACAGTAACCATCTCGTATGCTCCAACCCTGCACCCAATCTCCAGTAAAATGTGATTTTTGAAATGATAAATATTTTCTGAAATGACTGTGGTCAAGTTGTCAGAAATATTTTATTTGATGAATGTACCTCAATTTAAAGGAAGCAACTTCAAATAATTTGAAACTTAGATTGTCAACTTCGTCATTTGTTTTCCCTTATATAAACATTAAGGAAAGCAACAGTTATAGATTTAGGTCGTCAATAAGGAAATATATTTACAAAACAGATGTTTTGTGATTTTTTTTACAAAAACTAGTGACACAGTTGGTAATTTTGTTTCCTCCACTGGTAATTATAATGAAATATTCACACTGTTGCTCCAAGGAAGAAAACATATTACTGTGAAATGCTCCAGCAAAAAAAGGAGAAGTCACATTAAATGAGAAAGATAGACTTACATTGGATGACAGGATTAACTGATGCCATTTGTTGACGCTGCATCTAAATACAGCACCTTTACTTGAAAAGGAGAATCTGCCTGATGTGTCACACAAACATGGTAATCCAGTTCCTTTTCTCCTCCTAGATTTGTGTTCAAAATTATCCCAAACCTTTGAAAAACAAAATGCCATACTTCAGGAATCTTACTTTTCTTTCCAAAGTGTGATCTCTTTTTTGACATGATACAGACAATAACATGATTTGGAGATGCCGGTGTTGGACTAGGATGTCCAAAGTTAAAAATCACACAACACCAGGTTATAATCCAACAGGTTTAATTGGAAGCAACTAGCTTTTGGAGTGCTGCTCCTTCATCAGGTGATTGTCATCTTGATTATCATCCTTCAGACAATAATAGTATTTCTCCCCAGAGCAATGGTCCTTCAAAGATGTTGTTGAGAGTTCTGGCTCCCACACTGAAGGAAATACTTTGTCCTTTCTGACTCTGATTAAAACCTTTCCTCATCTTAAATGGATCCCTCCCATGGGATTTGTCATTGTAGAGAGGATTTTGTTCTTTCATCCTCAAACTAGTAATGAAAGGCAGCATTGCATGTCAGAGTATACTGGTGAATGCTTATAGTTCAAGGTGAGAGGGCATCAGTTCCATGGCCTTGTGCAGCCTTTGAGATCTTAGAATCATAGAATCTCTATAGTGTGGAAACAGGCCCTTCGGCCCAACAAGTCCATACTGACCATCCAAAGAGTAATCCACCCAGACCCATTCCCCTACCCTATTATCCGATATTTACCCCTGACTAATGCCTCTAGCCTACACATCCTTGAACACTATGGGCAATTTAACATGGCCAATCCACCAAACCTGCGCATCTTTGGATTGTGGGAGGAAACGTGAGGAAATCCACGCAGACACTGGGGACAATGTGCAAACTCCACACAGACAGTCACCTGAGGCTGAAATCAAACCTGGGTCCCTCGTGCTGTGAGGCAGCAGTGCTAACCATTGAGCCACCATGCCAATCTCTCACTCCAACAACTCCAAGAGTGGATCTGCTATTTTCCATTTCCACTTCACGTTTATGGTTAGGTGAGTGTAGAAAACCTTGTAGGTCATGCTTGGTGCAGTGAGTCACAGGGTCAGACTGGTCAACATGGGATAACCCTTAGAATAGATGAGTTGAGATGTACTGCTGAGACTGCATAAGGGTCTGGTCAGGCAGGCAGAAGTGGGTACTGCAGATGCTGGAGATCAGAGTCAGGGTGAGAACAGCGTTGGAAAAGCACAGCAGGTCAGGCAGCATCTAAGGATCAGGGAAAATCGACGTTTCAGGCAAAAGCCCTTCATCAGGAATGATCTGGTCAGTCTGCATTTGGAATGTTGTGAGCAGTTTTGGGTCCCATGTCTAAGAAAGGATTAGATTAAATTAGATTCCCTACAGTGTGGAAACAGGCCCTTCAGCCCAACAAGTCCACACTGACCCTCCGAAGAGTAACCCACCCAGTCCCATTTCCCTCTGACTAATGCACCTAACAATATGGACAATTTAGTCTGGCCAATTCACCTGACCTGCACATCTTTGGACTGGGGGAGGAAACCAGAGCACCCGGAGGAAACCCATGAACACACGGGGAGAACGTGCAAACTCCACACCCGAGGCTGGAATCAAACCTGGGACCCTGGTGCTGTGAGGCAGCGGTGCTAACCACTGAGCCACCATACCAATTTGTTGGTGTTAAAGGGGATCCAGAGGAGATTTACAAGAATGATCCCGGGGATGAAGGGCTTGTCATATGAAAAGCAATTGAGACCTCTGGGTCTGTACTCAATGGAGTTTAAAAGGATGAGTGGATCTCAGTTCAAACTTACAGAATCCTGAGAGGCCTGGAAGTACAGAAGATGTTTCCAATAAAGGAGAGAAGAGGACCTGAGGGCACAGCCTTGTAATGAAGAGTTGACTTTTAGAACTGAGATGAGGAAGAATTTCTTCAGCCAGATGGTGGTGAATCTGTGGAACTCATTATCACAGAGGACTATGGACATTAAGTCATTAAGTGTATTTGAGGCAGAGAGAGATAGGTTCTTGATTAGTAAGGGGATCAAAGGTTACAGGGCTTGAGAAACATCAGCCATTATCAAATGGCAGAGCAGACTCAATGTGCTGAATAGCCTAATTCTGCTCCTATATCTTATGAGGTAAAAACAATGACTGCAGATGCTGGAAACCAGATTCTGGATCAGTGGTGCTGGAAGAGCAGAGCAGTTCAGGCAGCATCCAATGAGCAACGAAATCAACGTTTCGGGCAAAAGCCCTTCCTTTTGCCCGAAACGTCGATTTCGCTGCATGTTGGATGCTGCCTGAACTGCTGTGCTCTTCCAGCACCACTGATCCAGAATCCTATATCTTATGGTCTACTATCTACGATGGTTCAAAAAGGCAGTTCACTGACACCTCCTTAAGGCAACCAGAAATGGACAATAAATGTTGGCCCATCCAGCGACAGACTTGTTGCATGACTGGAATAAAAGACGCTGTCAGACATGTAGAATGTCTCCAGATTCTCTGGGCTTGTTTTTAGATATTCAGCATCCACCGTATTTTGATTTGATCCTGGTATGGTTTCAACATCTAGCTCACTCTTGGCCTTGCAAGGCAAAAAGTCTCAGGAGCAGTGAAATCAGAAGCTGGAGCTGCAGCAATAAGCAGAGAAATATCTATGATAATTTGTTTTGAAAGAATCTTCATGATGAGTCCTGTCCATATGACAGTAATTGAGAAGATATGCAGCAGCAAATATTTTCACAGAAATTCGCAGCCATTATGAAAGACTTATTAAGAATGGAATTATGCAACCATGCGGAGCACACAAGATATAATTAACATATCCAAAAACCTATTTGCTCTCTAGTAAACTTGTGCTTAAAATAATAGTTAAATAAAGCAAAATAAGTGAAGCCTCTTGCTACGTGTTGTCACAGAATATTACTAATGTTAGATATGTACATGTCCATCAAAGTCTGGTCATCCACTTATACTCCAGTTCCTTCCATCATCAGGGATGTGTAGATTAGGTGCATTAGTCAGGGGTAATGTAGGGTAATAGGGTAGGGAAATGGATCTGGATGGGTTACCCTTTGAAGGGTCGGTGTGGACTTGTTGGTCCAAATGGCCTGTTTCCACACTGTAGGGACTGGATGATTCTATGATTAACATTACTCAATATAGGTCGTTTTGCTATAATGTGCCTTTCGTTAATGCAAATTTGCTGTAACACAATTGATGAATTGGGGACACTGTTTTTAAAGCTCAAACTTTTAAAACATGCGTTGGCTGTAACGTGATTACATCGTCAACACTTAAAGAGCATTTTTCTACAATGCGGGGTTGCACATGAACGCAACCATTGCCTTATAGAAGAACTACCTGTGGTATAAACCAGGTGATCACAAGTCCATAACTTGACTTTTGACTTCTATCACCATTATTTCCTCCTTTGACTTAAAATGGAAGAGATATCTACAGGCTGTCGACTGTCATCTATTTTGTGCGTATTTGGTGATGAAGAACATGGTATTGCAATAATGTTCCTGTTATTAATCCAAACACCTTGGTTAATAATCTGGGAATACAGCTTAAAATCCTCACCAAGACAGTAAGTAGAATTTGAACAATTTACAAATCTGGAATTAAATGCTAGGCTCAGTACTAATGAGCATGAAACTGTTATTGATTGTTGTAAAAACTACTTGCTCATGTCCCCTGATGAAAGAAATCTGTCACCCTGGCTGCGGTTGGCCAATACGTGACTCCAAACCCACAAAGATGTGGTTGAATCTTAACTGTCCTCTGAAATGACCCATCAAGAAACTCAGCTCCAGGTCAGTTAGAAATGGGCAACAAGGGTGTTGCCAGGACTCAAGGGACTGAGTTATAGGGAAAGGTTGGACAAGCCAGGACATATTTCTTTAGAGAGTAGGGGACTGAGGGGTGATCTTATAGAGATGTATAAGATCATGAGAGGCGTGGATAGGGTGAATGCACTCAGCCTTCTTCCCAGGGTTGGGCAATCAAGGACGAGAGGGCATCAGTTTAAGGTTAGAGGGGAAAGACTAAAAGGGAACCTGAGGGGCAACGTTTTTGTACAGAGGGTGGTGCGCATAGGGAATGAGCTGCCAGTGGAAGTGGTCGAGGTAGATACATAATTAACACTTAAAAGGTATTTGGACAAATATATGGATAGAAAAGGTTCACCCCGTGCTGGCCTCCTAACTGCCCTCGACCTCTTCATAGCAAACTGCCGCCGCGATATTAACCGCTAACTGAACTCCCACACCCCTCCCACCCACTCCAACCTCTCACCCTCGGAACGCGCAGCCCTCCACTCCCTCCGTTCCAACCGCAACCTCACCATCAAACCAGCTGACAAGGGAGGCGCAGTAGTAGTTTGGCGCACTGACCTTTACACCGCTGAGGCCAAACGCCAGCTCGCAGATACCTCCTCCTACCGTCCCCTTGACCATGACCCCACCCCCCACCACCAAACCATCATCTCCCAGACCATCCATAACCTCATCACCTCAGGGGACCTCCCATCCACCGCCTCCAACCTCATAGTCCCACAACCCCGCACCGCCCGTTTCTACCTCCTGCCCAAAATCCACAAACCTGACTGCCCCGGACGACCCATCGTCTCAGCCTGCTCCTGCCCAACCGAACTCATCTCGGCATACCTCGATACGGTCCTGTCCCCATTAGTCCAAGAACTCCCCACCTACGTTCGTGACACCACCCACGCCCTCCACCTCCTCCAGGATTTCCGCTTCCCCGGTCCCCAACGCCTCATCTTCACCATGGACATCCAGTCCCTGTACACCTCCATCCCCCATCACGAAGGATCAAAGCACTCCGCTTCTTCCTTTCCCGCCGTACCACCCAGTACCCTTCCACCGACACCCTCCTTCGACTGACCGAACTGGTCCTCACCCTGAACAACTTTTCTTTCCAATCCTCCCACTTTCTCCAAACAAAAGGAGTAGCCATGGGCACCCGCATGGGCCCCAGCTATGCCTGCCTCTTCGTAGGGTATGTGGAACAATCCATCTTCCGCAACTACACTGGCCCCACCCCCCATCTTTTCCTTCGCTACATTGATGACTGTATCGGCGCTACCTCGTGCTCCCACGAGGAGGTTGAACAGTTCATCCACTACACTAACACCCCGACCTCAAATTCACCTGGACAGTCTCGGACTCCTCCCTCCCCTTCCTAGACCTTTCTGTTTCTATCTCAGGCGACCGAATCAACACGGACATCTACTACAAACCAACCAACTCCCACAGCTACCTGGACTACACCTCCTCCCATCCTGCCCCCTGTAAAAACGCCATCCCATTCTCCCAATTCCTTCGTCTCCACCGCATCTGCTCCCAGGAGGACCAGTTCAAAATACGTACAACACAGATGGCCTCCTTCTTCAAGGACCGCAATTTCCCCCCCGACGTGGTCGACGGTGCCCTCCACCGCATCTCCTCCACTTCCCGCTCCTCCGCCCTTGAGCCCCGCCCCTCCAACCGCCACCAGGACAGAACCCCACTGGTCCTCACCTACCACCCCACCAATCTCCATGTACAGCGCATCATCCGCCGTCACTGCCGCCACCTCCAAACAGACCCCAGCACCAAGGATATATTTGCCTCCCCTCCCCTATCAGCTTTCCGTAGAAACCACTCCCTCCGCGACTCCCTTGTCAGATCCACACCCCCCACCGACCCAACCTCCACTCCCGGCACCTTCCCTTGCAACCGCAGGAGGTGCAACACTTGCGCCCACACCTCCCCCCTCACTTCTCTCCAAGGCCCCAAAGGAAACTTCCATGTCCGCCACAGATTCACCTGCACCTCCACCCACATCATCTACTGCATCCGCTGCAGCCGGTGTGGCCTCCTCTATATTGGGGAGACAGGCTGCCTACTTGCGGAGCGATTCAGAGAGCACCTCTGGGCCACCCGGACGAACCAACCCAACCACCCTATAGCACAGCATTTCAACTCCCCCTCCCACTCCACCGAGGATATGCAGGTCATTGGACTCATCCACCGCCAAACCACAACAACGCGACGGTCGGAGGAGGAGGGTCTTATCTTCCGACTGGGAACCCTCCAACCGCAGGGGATGAACTTGGACTTCACCAGTTTCTTCATCCCCCCTCCCCCCACCTTGTCTCAGCCAAATCCCTCCAGCCCGGCACCGCCTTCCTGACCTGCAGTCTTCTTCTTGACCTCTCCGCCTCCATCCTACTCCGACCTATCACCCTCACCTTGACCTCTTTCCACCTATCACATTTCCAACGCCCCTCCTCCAAGTCCCTCCTCCCTACCTTTTATCTTCTCCTGCTGAACACTCTCTGCTCATTCCTGAAGAAGGGCCTGTGCCCGAAACGTCGAATCTCCTGTTCCCTGGATGCTGCCTGACCTGCTGTGCTGTTCCAGCAATAAAGTTTCAACTTTGATCTCCAGCATCTGCAGACCTCACTTTCTCCTCCTTAGAAGGATATGGCCAAGTGCAGGGAAATGGGGTTAGCGTGGATGGACATTTTGGTTGGCGTGGACAGACATTTTGGTTGGCATGGACCAGTTTGGGCTGAAGGGCCTGTCTCCATACTATAGGACTCTAAATGCTGATCTCCCCAGCGATGGTTATTTGCAATGAAGCAATAGCTTTCAAAAGGGCTATCATCCAAAGTAATGACCTCAGATGCTTGTATGTCACCTACAAATATTCCCCCAATACAGTCAACATACGGAGTGGGAATATACCGGTGTTGCTTCACTATCACTGGATTAAATTCCTGGAATCATTTTCTAACAATACAAGGTGTATCAGATGGACTACAACAATTTAAGCAGGCAACTCACCACCACTTTCTCATGGATAATAGGTGTTAGCTTTGCCACTGATCTCCAAAATCAATGCATGGATACAATTCCTATTTCGTTTTCATCTTGCATCCACCTTTTTCTGAATCAATTTGAACCACCCATCCGAGTCAGGTGAATTGGTTTAAAACCCAACAGTAGTTTATCAGAGTAGGGTTGTACATCCCTGATCACAGAACATGCTCAGGTATCTGAATATCAGGGCTCAGCCAGCTCCACCATTTACAGTGTCAAAGATGACAAGGTATCCCAGTTGCTTGTTCTTCCTGCAATGCTGAATGCTGATTTCCATACTCTCTGCACCAATGGACACTTGTTTCCCAAGTAGATTTCTGGTCCTCGAAGAAAATATTCAGTCTCAGGCATTGATCTAATGTCAGCACCTCAATTTCCCTTGAATCATTGTTATGTTTTTGATTTGATTGGATTTATTATTGTCACATGTACCTCGGTATAGTGAAAAGTTTTGTTTTGTGTGCAATCCAGGCAGATTGTACCATACAAAGTGCATGAGAGTAATAGAACAGAGTGAGGAATACAACGTTACGGCTGCAGAGAAGATACACCAAGAGTGTGATCATCATTAAATTTAAAATTTGAGATCCATTCTGAAGTCTAATAAAAACAGGGAAGGAGCTGTTCTTGAATATGTTGGTTGATGTGTTGAAGCTTTTGCATGTACTGCCTGACAGAAAAGCTTGAAAGAGATTTACACCAGGGTGGGAGGTGTCTTTGATTATCATGGCTGCCTTTTTGAGTCAGGCAAAAGTATAGATGGAGTCAGTGGATGGAAGATTGCCTTGTGTGATGGTCTGGGCTGTGTTCACAACTCTCTGTAGTTTCTTATTGACTTGGGAAGAGAAGTTGCCATACCAAGCTATGCTGCAACCAGACAGAATGCTTCCTACGGTGCATCTATAAAAATTAGTAAGCGTCTTTATGGACATGCTGGATTTCCTTAGCCTCCTGGGGAAGTAACGACATTGTTATGCCTTCTTAACCATTGCATCAATGTGGGTGGACCAGAGCAGATTGTTGGTTATCGTCACTCCTATGAACTTGACATTCTCGAACATCTCCACCTCAGCTCCAGGAGCATGTCCTCCACCTTGCTTCCTGAAGTCAATGACCAGCTCTTTCGATCTTTCGATGTAGTTGAGTGGCTTTCTAAATTACTACAGAAGGACATAAAGAATCATTAGGACCACTGTGGGATTGGTGTCATTCAGAGGGAAGACCAAGTTAACACAGTAGGTTTTCACCTTTCGAAAACATGAGCAATTCAGAGGTGATAACATGAGATGCTTTATTTCATACCATTCTGCTTTTGAAGAGCAACCGTGTTCAAGAGGAGGTCAGGCAGCATCCAAGGAGCAGGAGAATCGATGTTTCGGGCATAAGCCCTTTTTCAGGAATTCCTGAAGAAGGGCTTATGCCAGAAACGTCGATTGTCCTGCTCCTTGGATGCTGCCTGACCTGCTGCGCTTTTCCAGCAACACATTTTTCAGCTCTGATCTCCAGCATCTGCAGTCCTCACTTTCACCCTGTGTTCAAGAGGAGCAGGTTTCCACTCCTGGTGACAAAGGGAAATATTGGGATAAGACCATAAGATATAAAGCCAGAATAAGGCCACTCAGCCCATTGAGTCTGCTCTGTTATTCAATCATGGCTGATATGTTTCTCATTCCCATTCTCCTGCCCTCTCCCTATGTCCCTTGATCCCCTTTACTAATGAAGAACCTATCTATCTCTGTCTTAAATATACTAAATCACCTGCCCTTCACAGCCCTCTGCAGCAATGAGTTCCACAGAGTCACCACCCTCTGGCTGAAGAAATTTCTCCTTATCTCAGTTCTAAAGGGTCATCCCTTCACTCTGAGGCTGTGCCCTCAGGTCCTAGTCTCTGCTATTCATGGAAACATCTCAATTTCCACTCAAACCAGGCTTCTAGGTTTCCATAAATGTCAATCAAAACCCTCTCATCCATCTCAACTCCACTGAGTATCAACCCAGAGTCTTCAACTGCTCCTCATATGACAAGCCTTTCAACCTCAGGATCATTCTTGTAAACCTCCTCGAGAAACCGCCAAGACCAGCACATCCTTCCATAGATAGGGGTCCAAAACTGGTCACAATATTTGAACTGCATTCTGACCAAAGTCTTATACATGCTCAGCAACACATCTAAGTGATCTAAGGGAAGGTAAGTGATTGTTATTTAAGAACTTACCTCGACGCCAACGGTCTTTACACAACAGAGAGCGGCGGGAGCTGGGTGGAAGTGAAGTTGGAGCACAGAGCTGGTCAGGAAGGTAAGTGATTGTTATTTGAGTGGGTGTGTTCTAGACCCCAGGCCCTACAAAGTAGGGCCTCCCTCCCATCCTCCTCCTCTAACCTAACTTTAAAGTCCACAGGTAAGCTACTCAGTGTTCTTGTTTTGGAGATGAGGTGTAGAGTAATGGCAGCGCAGGCAGTGGAATGTTCCTCCTGCAGGATGTTTGAGGGAGGGGCAACCACCGATGCTCCTGCCGACTTCATCTGCAGGAAATGCAGTCAGATCCTGCTCCTCACAGAACGAGTTAGGGAACTGGAACTGGAGTTGGATGAACTGAGGATTATTTGAGAGGCTGAGAGGGTGATAGATAGAAGCTACAGGGACATAGTTACGCCAGAGAACAGAGGTAGCTGGGTAACAGTTAGAGGTGGGAAGGGGAGGAAGCAGGCAGTGCAGGGATCCCCTGTGGTCATTCCCCTCAACAATAAGTATACCGCTTTGGATACTGTTGGGGGGGACGGCCTAGCAGGGGGAAGCTGCAGTGACTGGGTCTCTGGCACGAGGTCCGGCTCTGACGCTCAGAAGGGAAAGGGGGAGAGGAGGAGAGCGTTAGTTATAGGAGACTCTATACTTAGAGGGACAGACAGGTGGTTCTGTGGACATGGGCGAGACTCTCAGCTGGTTTGTTGCCTCCCGGGTGCCAGGGTCCGAGACATCTCGGACCGTGTCTTCAGAATCCTTAAGGGGGAGGGTGTGCAGCCAGAGGTTGTGGTGCACATTGGCACCAACGACATAGGTAGGAAGAGGGGTGGGGAGGTCATTCAGGACCTCAGGGAGTTAGGCTGGAAGCTAAAAGCTAGGACGGACAGAGTCATCATCTCTGGATTGTTGCCGGTGCCACGTGACAGTGAGGCAAGGAATAGGGAGAGAGTGCAGTTGAACACGTGGCTGCAAGGATGGTGTAGGAGGGAGGGCTTCAGGTATTTGGACAATTGGACTGCATTCTGGGGAAGATGGGACCTGTAAAAGCAGGACGGGTTGCACCTGAACCAGAAGGGCACCAATATCCTAGGAGGTAGGTTTGCTAGCACTCTTCGGAGGGGTTTAAATTAATTTGGCAGGGGGATGGGATCCGGACTTGTAGTCCAGCAAGTAGGCTAGCTGTTTGTCAGGATGTCCAAGAATGTAGGGAGGCTGTGGAGAAGGTAGCACTGACAGGGAATACTTGCGGACACAGAGATGGGTTCAAGTGTGTATACTTCAATGCAAGGAGTATCAGAAATAAGGTGGGTGAACTTAAGGCATGGATCGGTACCTGGGACTACGATTAGATTATTTGATTACATTAGATTAGATTAGATTACATTACATTACAGCGTGGAAACAGGCCCTTCGGCCCAACTAGTCCACACCGACCCGCCGAAGCGCAACCCACCCATACCCCTACATTTCCCCCTTACCTAACACTACGGGCAATTTAGCATGGCCAATTCACCTGACCTGCACATCTTTGGACTGTGGGAGGAAACCGGACCACCCGGAGGAAACCCACGCAGACACGGGGAGAACGTGCAAACTCCACACAGTCAGTCGCCTGAGGCGGGAATTGAACCCGGGTCTCCGGCGCTGTGAGGCAGCAGTGCTAACCACTGTGCCACCGTGCCGCCTGTGATGTCTCGGACCCTGGCACCCGGGAGGCAACAAACCAACCGTGATGTTGTGGCCATCACAGAAACGTGGATAGAAGAGGGACAGGAATGGTTGTTGGAGGTTCCTGATTACAGATGTTTCAGTAAGATTAGGGAGGTGGTAAAAAAGGAGGGGGTTGGCGTTGCTAATTCGAAATGGTATAACGGCTGCAGAAAGGCAGTTTGAGGGGGATCTGCCTTTGGAGGTAGTATGGGCTGAAGTCAGAAATAGGAAAGGAGCAGTCATCTTGTTGGGTGTTTACGATAGGCCCCCCAACAGCAGCAGAGATGTGGAGAAACAGATTGGGAAACAGATTTTGGAAAGATGCAGAAGCCACAGGGTAGTAGTCATGGGTGATTTCAACTTCCCAAATATTGATTGGAAGCTCTTTAGATCAAATACATTGGACGGGGCGGTGTTTGTGCAGTGTGTCCAGGAAGCTTTTCTAACTCAGTATGTAGATTGTCTAACCAGAGGGGAGGCCATATTGGATTTGGTACTTGGTAACAAAAGAGATGGGCTTGTTAGTGGGTGAACATTTTGGTGATGGTGACCACAATTCTGTGACTTTCACCTTGGTTATGGAGAGAGATAGGTGCGTGCAACAGGGTAGGTTTTACAATTGGGGGAAGGGTAAATACGATGCTGTAAGACAGGATCTGAGGAGCATAAGTTGGGAGCATAGGCTGTCAGGGAAGGATGTTGTGGAAATGTGGAACTTTTTCAAGGAACAGATACGACGTGTCCTTCATATGTATGTACCTGTCAGGCAGGAAAGAGATGGTTGTGTGAGGGAACCTTGGTTGATGAGGGAGGTTGAATGTCTTGTAAAGAGGAAGAAGGAGGCTTACATAAGGTTGAGGAAACAAGGTTCAGACAGAGCATTGGAGGGATACAGGATAGCCAGGAAGGAGATGAAGAAAGGGATTAGGAGAGCTAAGAGAGGGCATGAAAAATCTTTGGTGGGTAGGATCAAGGATAACCCCAAGGCATTTTATGCATACGTGAGAAACATGAGAATGATGAAAACGAGGGTAGGTCTGATCAAGGACAGTAGTGGGAGACTGTGTATTGAGTTGGAAGAGATAGGAGAGGTCTTGAATGACCAAGCATGTGGATGAGGGTAGAGCAGTGGATGTAGTGTACATGGATTTTAGTAAGGCTTTTGATAAGGCTCCCCATGGTAGGCTTATGCGGAAAGTCAGGAGGCATGGGATAGTGGGAAATTTGCCCATTTGAATTGAGAATTGGCTAACCGGACGCAGTCAGAGAGTGGTGGTAGATGGTAAATATTCAGCCTGGAGCCCAGTTACAAGTGGAGTTCCGCAGGGATCAGTTCTGGGTCCTCTGCTGTTTGTAATGTTTATTAATGACTTGGAAGAGGGAGTTGAAGGGTGGGTCAGTAAATTTGCAGACGATACGAAGATTGGTGGAGTTTAGGATAGGGCTGTTGTCGGCTGCAAAGGGACTTAGATATGATGCAGAGCTGGGCTGAGGAGTGGCAGATGGAGTTCAACCCTGTCAAGTGTGAGGTTGTCCATTTTGGAAGGACAAATAAGAATGCGGAATACAGGGTTAACGGTAGGGTTCTTAGTAAGGTGGAGGAGCAGAGGGATCTTGGGGTCTATGTTGATAGACCTTTGAAAGTTGCCACTCAGGTGGATAGAACTTGTAAGAAGGTCTATGGTGTATTAGCGCTCATTAGCAGAGGGATTGAATTTAAGAGTCGTGAGGTGATGTTGCAGCTGTACAGGACCTTGGTTAGGCCACATTTGGAGTACTGTGTGCAGTTCTGGTCACCTCACTTTAGGAAAGATGTGGAAGCTTTGGAGAGGGTGCAGAGAAGATTTATCAGGATCTTGCCTGGAGTGGAGAATAGGTCGTACGAGGATAGGTTGAGAGTGCTAGGTCTTTTCTCATTGGAACAGCAAAGGATGAGGGGTGACTTGATAGAGGTTTATAAGATGATCAGAGGATTAGATAGAGTAGACAGTCAGAGACTTTTTCCCCGGGTACAACAGAGTGTTACAAGGGGACATAAATTTAAGGTGAAGGGTGGAAGGTATAGGGGAGATGTCAGGGGTAGGTTCTTTACCCAGAGAGTGGTGGGGGCATGGAATGCGCTGCCTGTGGGAGTGGCAGAGTCAGAATCATTGGTGACCTTTAAGCGGCAATTGGATAGGTACATGGATGGGTGCTTAAGCTAGGACAAATGTTCGGCACAACATCGTGGGCCGAAGGGCCTGTTCTGTGCTGTATTGTTCTCTGTTCTATGTTCTATCTATGGTCTTGTATTCTAGTCCTCTTGAAATGAATGCTAACATTGCATTTGCCCTCTAACTGTCAACTGAACCCACATGCTAATCTTAAGAGAATGCTGATCTGGGACTCCCAAACCCTATTCTGTTTCAGATTTCCAAAGCCTTTCCCCATTTAGAAAATAGTCCATACTCTATTCTTCTTACCAAAGTCCGTAACCTCACACTTGCCCGCATCTCCATCTGCCATTTCTTTTCCCACTCTCCTAGTCTGTCCAGGTCATTCTGCAGCCTCCTCACTTCAATACCACCTGTCCCCTTGACCTATCCTTGTGGCATCTGCAAACTGAGCAACATCTCCCTCAGCTCCTTCTTTCAGATCGTTAATGTCGAACATGAATTGTGGTCTGAACATGGACCCCAGAAGAACTCCACCAGCCACTGGCTGCCATTGTGAAAAAGGCTGCTTTAAGTCTATTCCCAGCCTTCTGCCAGTCAGCCAATCATCTATCCATACCAATGCTTCGTACCTAACACCATGGGCTCATCTTTTTTAGCTGCCTCTTGTGTAGCAGTCTGTCCACTGACTCTCCTTTGACTGACTAGCTTGTTACCTCCTCAAAGGACTCCTACAGATTTGTCAGGCATGACCTCCCCATGACAGTTGACCTTGGAGCAGCAATTATGTGCTAGACCAACATAATCATTGAAGACTTTTTCAACTCGCCGGCAATTTAGGCACTTAAAAGGACAATTAATACCCACATAAAGGCCTTGGTGCACCAGATATCCAATCCACTGGCTGTAAAATAGGAAAGAAACATTGATATATTTCTGATTGGGCTGAGGGAATTCCAGTTACTCCAATCTGGGCCAAGTTGGAGGAAGTCGAGACTCGTATAGACGGTGATGTCTTCTTGTTGGGACATACCAGATGGGCTGAAGGGCATCTTCCGCACTGTGTGATTTCATGATTCTATGAATCAGAGCCACAGATAATGCAAGAGGATAACTTTGGAAAGCTTCCCAGACCCTTCTCCCTATAACCCCTCCTCAGCATCGAGTCAGTAAAAAATGATAACGTCTCACTTCTGAATGCCCTGAAGTGTAGGCATCGACTGGAGGAGTTTAGGACCCCTGATTGGCTGATAGCTTCTGGCAGCTCAGGACACCAGTCTTGAGGGCTGTGAGAGGATGAAAAACTCATCCTCACTCTACGTGTCAACTCTTGGCAAGATGATTGGTTATGTAATCTCGCCGATGTGGAGTGGGGGTTGGCACGTTAGTTATCACCCAACACACTCACTGCCCCACCCCACAAAGGTAAAATATCTCAGAATCACACCTAACAACTCCAGCTCAGCAAATAAAACCAGTCTGACATTTCTGATGGCAATTCATTGTAGCATCATCATCATTCATGAGGAGAAATCACTTCAGGCAGAGAATGGTGAATATGGAGTGGAAAATTTTAGACTGAGATGAGGGGAAATTTCTTTGCCTGGAAACTGATGAGCCAGTGGGAATCACAAAAAGAGCAATTGATTTTCAGATGATGGCGCTTCCCTGTAACAGCTGTCGTCCTTTGTGATAGTAATTAAAACTCACGCAACACCAAGCTACAGTCCAACAGGTTTATTTAAAAGTACAAACTTTCGGAGCCATGCTCCTAGTTACCTGATGAAGAAGTAGAGCTCTGAAAGCTAGTACTTCCAAATAAACCTGTTGGACTGTAACCTGGTGTTGTGTGAGTTTTAACTCAATTTCTGATGAAGGGCTGTTGCCCGAAACATCAATTTTCCTGCTCCTCGGATGCTGCCTGACCTGCTGTGCTTTTCCAGCACCACTCTAATCTAGACACTGAGTTTAACTTTGTCCACCCCAGTCTAACACCGGCACTTCCTCATCACTTCTAGATAGTAGACATTGTGGGTTTGGAAAGTGCTGTCCAATGAGACTGGATGAATTTTTGCAGTGTATCCTTTTCATAATACACACTGCTGCTAATGCGCACCAGTGATGGAGGGAGTGAATGCATTTGTAAACGTTGTGCCAATCAAGAGAACTGCTTTGGTCTGGATAGTGTCAGGGTTCTTGAACATTTTTGGAGCTATAGGGAAGTACTTAGTATTCCATCACACTTCTGAAATAAACAAAAATAGAAGCTGCTGGAGAATCTCAGTGGGTAATTGGAAGCATCTAAGAAGAGAAAACAGCATTAACATTTCAGTGAACCTTGAACTGGTCCTAACTTGTGTCTTATAGATCATTGACAGGCTTTGAGGAGTCAGGAACAAAGAAAGAACAAAGAGCACAAAGAAAATTTACAGCCCAGGAATAGGCCCTTCGGCCCTCTAAGCCTGTGCTGATCCAAATTAACTGTCTAAACCTATCGCCCAATTCCTCAGCATCCGTATCCCTCTGCTCCCCACTTACTCACGCATCTGTCCACACGCACCTTAACTGAATCTACCGTGTCTGCCTCTACTACCGCTGTGGGCAACACTTTTCAAGTGCCCACCACCCTCTGTGTGAAGTACTTGCCGTGTGTATCCCCCTTAAATTTTCCACCTTTCACCTTGAAAGCATGACCTCTCGTTATTGAATCCTGCACCCTGGGAAAAAGCTTATCTCTATTCACCCTGTCTATACCCTTCATGATTTTGTAAACCCCAATTGGGTCCCCCCCTCAATCTCATTTTTTCTAATGAAAATAAACCTAACCTACTCAACCTCTCTTCATAGCTAGCACCTTCTATACCAGGTAACATCCTCGTAAACCATCTCTGCACCCTCTCCAAAGCGTCCACATCCTTTTGGTAACATGGTGACCAGAACTGGACACAGTATTCTAAATGTGGCCAAACTAATGTCTTGTACAATTTTAACATGACTTGCTCGCTCTTATACTCAACACCCCGTCCAATGAAGACAAGCATAGTATATGCCTTCTTAACCACTCTATCCACCTGTGCGCAAACTTCAGGGTACAATGGACCTGCACTCCCAGATCTCTCTGCTCATCAACTTTTCCCAAGGATCTTCCATTCATTGTATAATTCACTCGAGAATTAGTCTTGCCTAAATGCATCACCTCACATTTGTCTGGATTAAAAACCATCTGCCACTTTTCCGCTCAACTCTCCAGTCTATCTATATCCTCCTGTATTCGCTGACAGTCCCTTATGCTTTCTGCTATTCCACCAATCTTCGTGTTATCTGCAAACTTGCTGATGATACCAACAGTGCCCTCTTCCAGATCATTTATGTATATTACAAACAACAGTGGCCCCAGCACTGACCCCTGTGGAACACCACTGGTCACCTTTCTCCATTTCAAGAAACTCCCTTCAACTACTACTCTCTGTCTCCTGTTGCTCAACCAGTTCTTTATCCACCTAGCCATAACACTCTGCACACCATGTGACTTCACTTTCTCCATTATTCTACCATGGGGAACCTTATCAATCCCTTACTAAAATCCAAGTATATGACATCAACAGCCCTTCCTTCATCTATCATCTTGGTCACTTCCTCGAAGAACTCTATTAAGTTGGTAAAGCACCATCCCATTCCCCCCCCCCCGCGTACAAAACCATATTGCCTATCACCGATAATCCCATTCTTTTCTAAATGTAAATAGATCCTATCCTTCAGTACCTTCTCCAGCAACTTTCTCACCACTGACGTCAGGCTCACTGGTCTGTAGTTACCCAGAATACCCCTACTACCCTTCTTGTACAGGGAGACAACATGAGCAACCCTCCAGTTCTCCGGCACCTCACCTGTGTTTAAGGATGCCACAAAGATATCTGTCAGGACCTCAGCTATTTTCTCTCTTGTCTCCCTCAGCAATCTGGGATAGATCCAATCCAGCCCTGGGGATTTGTCCACCTTAATAACCTCTAGCCTACCCAACACATCTTCCCTACTTATGTCAACGTGATCCAGACTAATCAAACGTCTAACTCTAATCTCAATATTCATCATGTTCCTTTCCTCAGTGAACACTGATGCAAAGTAATCATTCAGAATCTCACCCATTCGCTCAAGTTCGACACACAGCCTTCCTTCGTTATCTTTTAGTGGACCAATCCTTTCTCTAGTTACCGCTTGCTTCTGATATAAGAATAAAGTGCTTTGGGATCCTCCTTACTTCTGCTTGCTAAAGCTATTTCATGACCCCTTTTAGCCCACTTGATTCCTTGTTTAAGACTTGTCCTACTCTTCCAATAGTCCTCCAGGGCCAGGAAATGACATGATTTGATTTATTGCGGTCACATATACCTAACTACAGTGAAAAGCTTTGTTTTGCAAGCAGTACAGGCAGATCACAGAAAACAAGGACATACAGAGCATAGGGTGCTGAGCCAGAGCGAGGGATACAGGGTAATGGCTGCACAGGAGGTACACACAGCACGATTAATATTACGTGTATTTAGAGAGGTCCATTCATCAGTAGAATAACAACAAGGAAGAAGCTGTTCTTGAATCTGTTGGTGCATGTGCTCAAGCTTATGTCCATCTTCTGCCTGATGGAAGAGGTTGGAAGAGAGCATTACTGGGGTGAGAGGCTTCGTTGTTGAAATTGTCAGCCTTTCTGCAGCAACAAGAAGTGTAAATGGGTGGAAGGTTGCCTTCCATGATGGCCTGGGCTGTGCACACAACCTTCTGGAGTTTCTTACGGTCCTGGGCAAAGTAGTTGCTGTACCAGGCCATTATCTACCTTTCAGATTACTTTACTTTACATTACATTACTTTACAGTGTGGAAACAGGCCCTTCGGCCCAACAAGTCCACACCAACCCGCCGAAGCGTAACCCAACCATACACCTACATTTACCCCTTACCTAACACTACGGGCAATTTAGCATGGCCAATTCACCTGACCTGCACATCTTTGGATGGTGGGAGGAAACCGGACCACCCGGAGGAAACCCACGCAGACACGGGGAGAACGTGCAAACTCCACACAGTCAGTCGCCTGAGGCGGGAATTGAACCCGGGTCTCTGGCGCTGCGAGGCAGCAGTGCTAACCACTGTGCCACCGTGCCGCCCAAATGGTGCATCTATAGAAGTTGTGGGGGTCCTTATGGATATGTCAAAATTCTTGAGCTGTTTGAGGAAGAAGAGGCATTATTGTGCCTTCTTGACTGTCACATCTATGTGGGAAATCCAGGACAGGTTGGCAGTTATCATCACCCCTAGGAACTTGATGCTCTCAACCCTCTCCATCTCAGCTGCATTGATGTAGATAAGGGTGTGTGCTCCTCCTTTCTTCCTGAAGTCAATGATCTTTTTTTTGTTTTACTGACATTGAAAGAGGGGTTGTTCTCATTGCACCACAACACCAAGCACTTGCTTCATAATTCCTAGCCTCTGGCCTGCTCTTGTAACCACAGTATTGATATGGTGGGCCCAATGGTTTGACTACTTCCAATTGGTTAGCTCTATGTGGTGAAAGGCAATGCCATACTTCAGAGACAAAGTCCCAATGAACAATTTTAAAATGTCCTTTTCGATGATGACAGGAGTCCCAAATATTCAATGTGATTGATAACGATGACATGGATGCCATTTCATGCTGCTTCTAGCCTTGTCACTCTCTTGACCACATTAATGGCTCCAAGAAATCAGGGATGTTTCAAGATTCAGAGTTCTGAAGAAGGGTTACTGGACCTAAAACATTAACTCTGATTTCTCTCCACAGATGTTGCCAGACCTGCTGAGTATTTTTCCACTAATTTCTGGTTTGCTTCTGATTTCCAGCATCTGCAGTTCTTTCAATTTTTTGAAGTTTCAAGATTTTCTGATTGGTATCAATCCTGCGAGTAACTTGGTAATGATAGGTCCCTTTGGAAATGTCAGCAATTACAACCCAACTCAGGCCTGGGTCAGTCTGTTGTTCATTTTACTACCTCAATCCTTTTGAAGACTTTCTATAATGCAGTGAATCAACCCCTTTATTCTCACAAAAATCAAGCTAACAACTTCAACAGTGGCTTGCCTAGCTGCCTTCACACTACATAATATGCCTAGCTGTAGTCAGATTAAGCAGTCAAGAATTAATTAGTTAAATTCTCAATTCAATTCCTTCAGTCCATGTTACATCCTCACATCTTTTATGAATGCTGAGGAGAGAGTTCTTTGCAATGCAAGGATAGATTTCCCCTCACCATCTTTTCCAAACTCAACCCAGGATATAAATGTGGATATTTGAAACTTTGGTGTGTTGCTTGTATTTACTTTTAATCAACTTGTACTGATGTGTTGTGACACACCTTTGGAGCTGGTGGGGCTTGAACCCTATGGTTCAAGCTATGGTTACTTGTGTGATGGCTGAAAATCTTATTCAGTTTGGGAGTGTAGCCATTTGATTACACTAAATTCATAAATTTGTCAATGTGTCGACTGGCAACCATTTATGAACTGACCAAGCCTTCCCAAAATGGGTGGCACTGTGGTTCAGTGGTTAGCACTGCTGCCTCACAGCGCCAAGGACCTGGGTTCAATTCCCGCCTCGGGTGACTGCGTGGAGGTTGCACATTCTCCCCATGTCTGTGTGCTCCAGGTGCTCTGGTTTCCTCCCACAGTCCAAAGATGTACGGGTTAGATGGATTGGCCATGATGAATTGCCCATAGTGTTCAGGGATGTGCAGATTAGGTGCATTAGTCAGGAGTAAAATATAGAGTGAGGGAACGTGTCTGGGTGGTTATTCTTCGGAGGGTCAGTGTGGACTTGTTGGACTGAGGGGCCTGTTTCCACACAGTAAGGATTCTAATTCTTAAAAAAAAACATCTGAGGGTTGGGATTGGCGTGAGGGACTGGCATCAAGTGGCAAGCTTGTCCACCTACCTGGCTATGACTTTAATTGTAAATTCAGCTCATCGAGTCTATTTGAGTCTCCATGATCAAAGCTTGATCTGCTGTGGAATTCCAGCATTTCCTCCAAACACTCAATCTCCTGTCTGGAAGTTTACATTGGCCCAACTTGTCTTCCTGGGATCTTGGGATACTTTACAATGTGAAAGATGTTATATAATTGCAATTTGATCTTGTTGAGTGACATCTAACTCAAACTAAACAAAGAATATTACCTTAAGTGTATCTCGTAGCAGGTTATTTCATCTGTGCCCTTCATACTATTTGCTTTTATAATAAATGCTGTTACCAAATTAATGTTTGGTAACTCAGTTTGATGTTGTTTTGCTGTGCACATTTCAGACTCCTCCTTTTATTTAAATTCATGAGGAAACATGTTTGACATTCTCTTTAATCGATTTGTACAGCTTCTCTCTCACTATACGGTATTAAACATCGATAGCCCTTAAGCCATGGAATCCCATCCCTCAATCTCTCTACCTCTCTCCTTCATGTTCCTTCTTAAAATGGACCTCTTTGATTCAGTTTTCAGTCATCTGTCCCTTATGAGTCTTCATTGCAAATTTGATTGATAATTCTTCTGTGAAATGCTTTTGGGCTTTTAAAATGTTAAAGCTTTTGCATAAACACATCGTAATGTTGTAAGTTGTCTGCTGCATGATCATTTTTACAATGCAGAGAGATTTGATGGCCTGCCTTCTGAATAAATTAGATCAGACATTTACTGACTCTGCATGTAGTGTCCTTTAATTCCAGAGAAGGATGTCAACAAGCTCAACAATGTCAATTGTGGGCGGCACGGTGGCTCAGTGGTTAGCATCACTCCCTCACAGTATCAGGGACCCGAGTTCTATTCCAGCCTTGGGCGACTGTCTGTGTGGAGTTTGCACGTTCTCCCAAGTCTGTGCAGGTTTCTTCTGGGTGCTCCTCCCACAGTCCAGCAATTTGCATTAGCCATGGCAAATGCACGGTTACAGGGTAGGGGGTGAGTCTGGGTGGGATGCTGTTTGGAGGGTCTGTGTGAACCTGATGGGCCGAATGGCCTGTATCCACATTGTACGGGTTCTATCTGTAATCTCATGGTTTGGTTTATAACTCACTCAGCCTGAATCACTGATGAGTGCGGGGAAACATGCCAGGAATAGCTTTAGGCATATCCAAAAACAAGATGCTAAATATGGGAAACTACAAAACAGGGCTATATGCACTTCAAAGAGCAGATGTAGCATACAATAGACAGACCTTTAAAATCACAGTCAATGGATCTGGGCTCTGCAATTAACGTTAGGTTATTCAATTGTGAATGTTGTTTTCTTTTTGTGTGTGGGATGTGGTTGTTACTGGCTCAGGCAACAGTTATTGCCCATCCCGAATCACCTTCGAGAAGGGGATGGTGAGCTGCTTTTTTGAATTGCTCCAATTCTTGCTACGTAGGTGTTCAGTGCAGGTCATGAGTTGCAGGATATTGACCCATTGACAGTATAGGAACCTACCCCTCCCCAGAGTGCTGTGGACAGATCTGGGCACCACACCTCAGCAAGGATAGATTGACCTTGGAGGGAGTGCAGTGCAGATTTCCAACAACGATACCTGGATTTCAGGGGTTATGATATGAGGAGAGATTGTACAAATTGTTCTGTTTTCTATTGAATTTAGAGGGCTAAGACATGATCTGAATGAAGATCAAAATATTAACAGGAGAAAAATGGGTAGATAATCATAAACTATTTCCACTGGTTGAAGATTCTAGAACTAGGGCCAAACGGTTCAGGAGAGATAATAGGAAGCACTTCGACACACAAAGGGTGGTAGATATTTAGCACCACTGCACTCCGCAGAGACCATTCCCTCAGTGACTCCCTTGTTAGGTCCACGCCCCCCCCACCCAGCTACCTTCCATTCCCAGCACCTTCCCTTGCTGTTGCAAAAGCTGAAAAATCTGCACCCTCACCTCTATTCAAGGCCCCAAAGGATTCTTCCACATCCAGCAGAGATTTTACTGCACATCCAATCTCCTCATCAACTTTATCCATTGATCTTTATGTGGTCTCTTTTACATTGTGGGAGACAGGACGCCAACTTGCGGCATGTTTCAGGGAACATCTCTGGGGCACACACATCAACTAACCCTACTAACCTGAGGCCAATCACTTCAACTCCCCCTCCCACTCCACCAAGGACATGCAAGTCCTGGGCATCCTCCACTGCCAAATCCAAGCCACCTGACGCCTGGAGGAGGAACGTCTCACTTTCTGCGTTGGGACCCTCCAACCACACACATCAATGTCAATTTAATCAGTTTCCTCCCCTCAACTCATCCCAGATCCACCCCTCAAACCCAGCACCACCCTCTGTCCATTTTCCCTCCCAACTATTCATTCCACCCTCCTCTCCGACCTATTACCATCACTCCCCACCTGCATCTAACTATCACCTCCCCAGCTACTTTCCCCCCATCCCCACCCCTACCCCCATCCCCACCCTCCTATTTATCTCCCAGCCCCCTTTCCCTCCTCTCCCTAACATTCCTGATGAAGGGCTTATGCCCGAAACATCGAGTCTCCTGCTCCTCGGATGCTGCCGGACAGGCTGTGCTATTCCAGCACCACACTCTTCGACCCTCTTCCACAAATGGCAGCTGATGCAGGATGCTTTGTTAATTTTAAACCTGAGATTTTTTTTCTTGTTTAGCAGAGCTGTGAAGGGATATGGGCCAAAGTTAGGTATGCTGAGTTATCCTGCTCCTTGGATACTGCCTGACCTACTGTGCTTTTCCAGTACCACACTCTTGACTCTGATCTCCAGCATCTACAGTACTCACTTTCACCATATTGAGCTAGGTTACAGATCAGTGTTCTCTCATTGAATAGCAGAACAGGCCCAAGGGGATGAATAGTCTACTTCTGGAACTAAGTTCCTATGTTCATGTGTGTGTGGATCGGAGGGGAATTTGCAGAGAGGAGTGCTGCATGTATTTGCTGCCCTTGTCCTTCACAATGATAGAGGACTCGGATTTGGGAGATGCTGCTGCCAAAGGTGGTTTGTTGAGTTATTGCATTGTGCAGGTGGTACACACTGTTGTCACGGTGTGTCAGCGGTGCAGAGAGTAAATATGGGAGGTGATGGATGTGGTGCCAATTAATCAGGCTGCTTTGCCCTGGTGTCAAACTTCTGGAGCGTTGTTATTGCCATATCAATCAAGCCAAGTGGGGAGAATTTTATCGCAAATCTGACTTGTGCTTTCTAAATAGTGGGACAGAGGCTGGGGAAACAAGAGGTGAATTATTGATCACAGAAATCACAGCCTCTGATCTGTTATTGTACCAAGGCATTTCTAAGTCTGGTTCAGTTCAGTTTCTAGTCAATGGTCAGCCCCAGGACATTGATAGTAGCGGATTCAGCAACAATTTTAGATTTTTAGATTTTAGATTTTCTTGTCAGATGTACTCAAGTACAGAAGTGCATAGCACAGTGAAAAGTGTATAACATCTTAGTACCACGGTACCTGGGCATAAGATAAAGTTAGGTACAAAGTAGTAAGAGAAATGAAAGTTAAAGAGTTAAGCATTACCTCATATAATATGTAGAAAAATAAAGAAATAAGAGAATAGTTAACATTAAAGTCTTTCATCGTTTAAACGAGGAAAATAAAGGAATAGGTTAAAAGTTCAACAGTCTTAATAAATCCTCTGCATATCTCAGTCTCTGGAGAGACCTCAGCTGAGTGTTGTTAATACCGCCGCTGCAGATACCGTCACAGCTGGTGGAACTGCCGCCTCTCCAATCTCCCCTGGTGTCTCGGGAACAGGCCTGGGCAGGATCCACTCTCATGCCGAGCCAAGACACTACCATAAGCCACCGAGAGACCAGGCAACGTATCGCAGAGAGACCAGGCCGGGACCCACCAGCAGCCACTGAGAGACCAGCCAACGTACCACAGAGAGACCAAGCGGGACCCACCAGCAGCCACTGAGAGACCAGGCCGGGACCAGTAAGGAGCCGCTGAGAGACCAGTCAATGTACCACAGAGAGATCAGTCTGGGACCTGCCAGGAGCCGCTGAGAGACCAGGCCAGGAGCCGCTATGAGCCATTGACAGACCAGGCCGGGACCTATCAGGAGCTGCTGAGAGACCAGGCTGGAACCCGCCATGAGCCATTGAGAAACCAAAGGGAAAAAAGGAGAAAAATTGAGGAAAAATGTGAAGGAAACAGAAAGAGCAAAGGAGCTCCAGTTAGAATGTCCTACTCTGTCGCCATCTCAATGGTAATACCATTGAATATCAAAGGACAATGGTTAGATTCTCTCTTGTTGGAGATGACCATTGCCCAGCATATGCCTGGCACAAATATTACTTGATATTTATTAGCTCAAGCCAGACATTGTCCAGGTCTGTCTGCTTTTGGAAATGGACTACGTCAGTATCTGAAAAGTCATGAATGGGTGCTGAACATTTTGCAATCATTGATGAAGCAACTGAAGATAGTTAGGCTTCAGACATGACCCTGAGAAGTTCCTGTGCTGATGCCGTTGAATTGAGGTGATTGACCTCCAATAATCGCAACCATTTTCCTTTATTGAAGGTATGATTCCAACCAACATAGGGACCAATTAAACAAACTAATAGAAACAGAAGGCTTCACAAGCTGCCCAACCCTTCCTCTGTCTGCCAAAGTCTTGGAGAAGGTGGAGATAGCCTCTGTGTGAATGGGCAACATGATGGCTCAGTGGTTAGCACTGCTGCCTCACAGCGCCAGGGACATGGGTTTGATTCCAGCTTCGATTGACTGCCTATCTGGAGTTTGTATGTTCTCCCATGTCTGTGTGGGTTTCCTCCCGGTGTTCTGATTTCCTCACAATCCAAAGATGTGTAGGTTAGATCGACTGGCCCTGCTAAATTACCCATAGTGTTCAGAGATGTGTAGATTAGGTACGTTAACCATGGAAAATGCAGAGTTATAAAGTAGGGGCCTGGGCAGGATGCCTTTAGGAGATTCGATGTGGACTTGTTGGGCCAAGTGGCCTGTTTCCACACTGTAGGGACTCAATAAACATTACCACAGGATAAGGGATGCCAGGCATGTGGGAGACTGGTGAAGTTGGATTTGTTCTCCGAGCAGAGAAGATTAAGAAAAGACTTGATCGAGCTGTTCAAAATCCTGCCTGGCTTGGAAAGATCAGATCAGGAAAAACTTGTTACAGGCATCGGTAATCAGATGATAGAGATTTGAAGCGATTGGGAAAAGGATCAGAGGCAACCACAATCTGGGTCGTTATGGAGGGGAATCGAAACCGTTTTGGTCAAACAGGAAACTGCAATAACCTGCGAAGTGCTGACTGAAAGAATTAAGTAATCTGCTGGAGAAAGATTAAGCAATAACATCAAAGAGATTTGGATAAATATTTGAAGGGGAATAAATTGGAGGGTTATGGGGAAAGGGCAGTATTGTGCATTCAGCTGGACAGTATTACCAAATAGTTAGCACAGACATGACCTGAATGGAGCTGCAACATTCTGTGATTTTATAGCTGAGGAGAATTTGAGATGAAGGCATTAAGTATTTGTGGGTCACATTAATTCCCAGGTTTATGGGCCAGTTTTGTTTGAATACTTAATACTTAAATCTTACCTTTGGATGATCTGTAGAGAGTTAAAAGAAATTGCATTCAAAGTAATGTAGGAAGTGGCAATGTGTAACTGGATATAATAGATCTCATTGCATTTTCTCCCTGCATTAGAGAAACTAATTGAATTCCATTCTGCAAAGCAGAAATTTTCAATAATGAGCAGACTTGTAAGTATGTCAGAACCCTGAAGTTTCTTCATTTAATTACTGAGTTGCACAGAGAGATTATTACTCCTGGAAAGGTAATGCCTCTGGTGAGTGCTACATTTCAAAGCTCTCATTCTAAGTTGTCTCAGTTCTGTCATTAATAATCTATTTTCTTACATTGCAAGTAATCTGTTTACCTTGATTTTCATTGTCAGGATGTGTACAAACTCTTTCGTGGAGCCACATGGAACAATCACTCTCACTAACCTTGACATTTCAAAAGTCATTAAGCTTATATGTAGTTAGAATATTTTTAGATGTTGCAAAACAAATCAATTTCAAGAACCTACTTTCACCATTATTGCAACATTTCCAGGGCACAAAGTCTTGCCTGGAGTTTGAAGCTCCACATTAAGTTACAATGGATTTATAAACAAGTAGAAATACATGCAAACCACTTGACAGATTACTGAAAATTACTAAATAACTCTAGATTAGAACGGTGAATACTTATTCAACCAAATATGTCTTATATTAAGATGAATTGCAAACTTCAGGAAAGTTCTGCTCGGTGCTTAAATTAGTCAGTGTTTATGCCTGAAACAAAGTGGTAACTTTCAGCTTTTTAAATTAGTCACGAAACAGGCTCATTTCTTGTTATTGGCAAATGGATTCATGATAAAGATTGTAGCTGATATGACTGAATAAGAAATTCAGAGTTCAGGCTAATGCTCTGGGGAAGAGGGGTCAAACACGACCATGGCAATTAGGGGAAAATATGTTAAGTTAATTCAATTGGGAATTCAAAGTTAGTTTCAGTCGTTGTGATCTTGGATGATCTGTAGAGAACGGCAATTGTTGAATAAACCTATCTGTCTCCCTAATGTCCTCTGTGCTGCCTTTATCTTGCCTGGTCCACATGTGAGTATATGACTGACTCTTAATTGTCCAGCATCATCAAAGACCTCTCCCATCCTGGTAATGTTCTCCTACAACCTCTTCAGTCAGGCAGATGGTACCGAAGCTGGAACACACGCACCAACAGGTTTTGAATCAAATTGAATTGAATTTATTGTCACGTGTACAGAGGAACAGTGAAAAGCTTTGTCTTGAGAGCAATACAGGCAGATCACAGAGTTAAGTATCATAGACAGGTAAGAAATAGATAAACAGCGGCAAAAGCAAAACACAGGTACAGGCGAATGTCAAGAGTTTGTGAGTCCATTCAGTATTCTAACAACAGTAAGGTAGAAACTATAACAAAACCAGCTGGTGTGTGTGTTCAGGCTTCTGTACCTTCTCCCTGATGGTAGAGGTTGTAGAAAAACATTGCCAGGGTAGGATGGATCTTTGAGAATGCTGGCGGCCTTTCCTTGACAGCGGGCCTGGTAGTTGGATTCTATAGATGGGAGGTTGGCCTTTGTGATTGTCTGGGCTGAGTTCACCACTCTCTGTAACTGTCTCCGATCTTGAATGGTACAGCTGCCATACCAGGTAGTGATACATCCAGATAGAATGCTCTCGATGGCGCATCTATAAAATTTGGCAAGGGTATTTGCTGTCATGCCAAAGACGTTGTGGAAGAAGAGACATTGTTGGGCCTTTGTAACCAGTGCGTCCACATGAAGAGTCAAAGAAAGCTTGTGGTGGATGACCACTCCCAGGAGCTTGACACTTTTCACCTTTTCCACCTCTGTGCTGTTAATGTGTAGGGGGGCATGAGTAACATCCTGCCGAAAGTCAATAATGAGTTCCTTGGTTTTGCCAGCATTGAAAGCTAGATTGTTCTCAGTGGACCATTTTTTCCAGAACAGCTTCTTACTTGTCATTATTATACTGATGAATGGACTGTCTAACTTCAAATAATGTTGATCTTGTTAATGTTGATCTTGTTTCGCACCTCATGTGCAGTGTAACCTTGTGTACCTCACTCTGTCTAAGCACCCTATGATCTGTGTGTCCTTGTTCACCATGATCTGCCTGTACTAATCACAAAACAAAGATTTTCACTGTAATTAGGTACATGTGACCACAATAAATCAAATGTTTGAAATAGCCAACCAGCCACTCCATTCAAGAGCAACTAGGGATGGGCAGCAATTCACATTCCATGAAAATATAACTAAGAAAAAATAACTTAAGAAAAAGGATGTTTGAAAGAATTTGGAACTGTGCAGCACCTTTCATGATCTGTACAGTGGCTCAGTGGTTAGCACTGCTGCCTCAGGGTGCCAGAGATCCCAGTTTGATTTTACCATTGGGTGACTGTGTGGAGCTTACACAGCTCCCATGTCTGTGTGGGTTTCCTTTGGGTGCTCTGGTTTCCTCTCACACTCCAAAGATGTCCAGGTTAGGTGGATTGGGTTTGCTAAATTGCCAGGGATGTGTAGGCTAGGTGAATTAGCCATGGGAAATGTAGGGTTACAAGGATGGGTACTCTTTGGAAGATTGGCACTGACAAATGGACCAAATGGCCTAGATCTGCACTGTAGGGATTCTATGATCTCAGACCTTCTCAAAGCACTCTGTACTAATGAGGTACCTTATTCATGTGGCATACAGATACCATAGCAGTCAATATAGATACAAAAAGCTCCGACTCCACAGATCGTTACTATGCCAATAGCCCATCGTAGTGATGATTCAGGGATAAATATTGGCTAGTACCATGGTGGAAATCTTCTACTCATCTCTTCAAATAATTGCAAGGATACTTTTAGATCTATCTGAGAGGGTCTCAAATTAACATTTCATCTGGAAAATGGCACCTCCAGTACTGTAGAAGCACACATTTTGTAAAGGAGTCACTAGACTGTGTGAAGAGTAGGTTCTCTGGGTGGTCTGTTCCTCCTGCTCTCTGTGATGCAGGCTCATGTCAATCCCTTGCAGCAAGTGTGAATGCCAGGTCACTCCCAACACTACCCCTTGAGAGTCGCTGCTTTTTCCAGAATTTTTTTTTTCAACATAAAGTACAAGCTCAATGTTTTAAATTCATTCAAATATGTATGAGCAGCTAGCAACGTCAATGTTTATTGTCTCACACTAATTGCTCTTATGAAAATGATGATGAGCCAGCCCCTTAAACTGTTGCAATCCATTTGGTGTTGGTATACTCACAGGGCTGTTAGCAAGTTTCTGCCAACAATTTGATCCAGTAACAGTGAAGGAATGGTGATATAAATAATATATAACTGGGAGGAGAACTCGCAAGTGGTACTTGCTGCCTTCATCATTTCACGTTGTACAGATCTCACATTTGGAAGGTGCTGTTGAACATACCTTGGTGTATTCTTACAGTGCATCTTTCTGATGGTATAGCATGTGCTTCAATAGTTGAGGGGTGATTGTTGAAGATGATAGATATGCTACCAGTCAAGCAGGATGGTCTGATCGGCATAGCTTTGAGCTTCCTGAGTGTTGTTGGAGCTGCAGCCAAGTGGGGCATATTCCACAGCACTCCTGCTTTTTAAATGGCAACTAAGCTTCAGTGAGTTAGAATATGAGTTACTCCAAAATCTCCATCCTCTGATGTGGTCTTGCAATCACTATGTCTTCAGTAAAGAACTGAGAGGACCAGCTTTGACAAAGGGTCACTTAGACTCGAAACATCGGCTCTTTTCTCTCATTACAGATGCTGCCAGACCTGCTGAGATTTTCCAGCATTTTCTCTTTTGGTTTCAGATTCCAGCATCCGCAGTAATTTGCTTTTATTAAGAACTGAGAGGACTTGGTTGAAGAGGATCAGAGATCTGAAGGAGTCATAAGAGGCAAAGGACAACTCAGTGAATCCTCTGGGTTGGTGCTAGAGAACTGTGTTTCCCTATTTTTTTTCAATTAATAACATCTTATTTGTTGTTGTTTGTCAATTTTCTGCATGTGTCTTGGGGTTTAAGAAGGGCTTATAGTTTAAATTAGAGAGTTACAAGTTGATCATTCATATTTGCTTAACTATTTGTAATAAATAATAAGTACTTGTTAAATGCAGAAACCTGATAAATGTAATTGAGTCCATCAGACAGGAAAATTGGAGTGGTTTCAATAATGTGATTAAAACTTTAATTATTGTGTTGACAGTTCCGAAAGCTAACTCAAAACATTTACGCTGTTGCACTCTGTATAGATGCTGTCAGATGTGTTAAGTTTCACGAGAAATTCCTGTTTCATTTGGAAAATTCTGAAGCTGTGACAGACAGAATTATGGAATATCTGGATATTAATCCAGAAATAGTGAAGGAACAACTTTCTGTGGTTGGAGCAGAACTGTTCGCAGTCTGACAATGTCAATGCTCTCATTCCTCTCATCAGGACAGTGGGAAAGGAAGGATAGATATTGGGAGGTTGAAGGCAGTTATTGTCCCAAAATTCTGCAAGAATTAAATTCACACAATCATTTCTTGGACCCAGCCAAGAGATCAATTTATCTTAGTGAGGAGTACGGCTTATTGCATTAACAGTTAGAAAGCATTCAAAACAACACTTTATCACTCAGTATCAGAACTAGGAGCAGGAATGACTTTGCACATTACTCACAGTGAACTTCCAACATCAAGTCATTAGTTATTGTAACACTGGGAGAATCAATGCAACTGATTATAACAGTGAACAGCCACTCAATGATCACAACAGTCAGCTTTGAGAGTCTTTAGCTACATAACTCAGAATTTCTTCCCTAAACAATTCTAGCTCTTTGATTCCTTTTCCTTTTCTTTAAGGTTCCCCTTCAGAATGATGTTTTTGACCATCTGTGGTGTAGTATCAATGGGCAAAGGATGAGCAGATGGAATTTAACTTAGATAAATGTGAGGTGTTGTATTTTAGTTAGGCAAATCAGGGTAGGACTTATACAATTAATGGTAGGGTCCTGGGTATTGTTGCCGAACAAAGAGACATACTGCTGAGGTTGCATAAAGGTCTTGTCAGAATGTATTTGGAATATTTTGAGTAGTTATATTTTCCGTATCTAAGGAGGGGTGTGCTGCCATTGGATGGTGTCCAAGGAGATTTACAAGAATGATCCCAAGGATGAAGGGCTTGTTATATATGAACAGAGTAGATGTTGGGAAGTTGTTTCTATTGGTAGGAGAAACCTGTTTCCGAGGCACAGCATTAGAGTAAATAGAGGAACTTTTACACTGGAGATAAGGAGAAGCATCTTCAGCCAGACAGTGATGAATCTACGGGATTCATTACCACAGAAGGCTGTGGAGGCCAGGTCATTGAGTATATTGAAGACTGAGATAGATCGGTTCTTGAGTATCAGGGTGATCAAGGGTCGCAGGGAGAAAGTGGGAGAACGGGTTGAGAAATATATCAGCCATGATTGAATGGCAAAGGAGACTTGATGGACTGAATGGCCTAATTTCTACTCTTTTGTCTTATGGTCTTATATGAGGAGCATTGAAGACTTTTGGTCCTATACTTAGCAGAGATTAGAAGGATGAGCACGGGTCTGATGGCAACTTAGAGAATATTGAGACACCTGCATGGAATGGATGTGAGAAGGATGTTTCCATTATGAGGATGACTAGGACCCGGGGCACAGCCTCCGAGTGAAAAGACAATCCCTTAGGACTGAGAGGAGGAGGAATTTGTTCATCCAGAGGGTGGTGAATCTCTGGAACACATTGCTGCAGAAGGCTGTGGAGACCAAGTAATTGATTGATTTTAAGACAGAAATAGTAAGGGGATCAAGGGTTACAGGGAGAAGGCAGGAGAATGGGGAAAATAAATAGATCAGTATGGTTGAATGGCTGAGCAGACTTGATGGGCTGAATGGCCTAATTCTACTTTACAAAGGAGTTAAAATCTAACTGGAAATCTTTCATTTTCCATGGAAAGAAGAAGGAAAGAAATAATTTATGATCTTATAGCACTTTTCATGATATCGAACATGAAGTGCTCCTTGTAGAGTAATCCCTGCTGTACTGTGGGAAATATAACAGCCAATTTGCTCAAAGTAAGCTCCCGCCAACAGCACTGTGGGACGTATCCAGTACTGTGAAGATCTGCCTATCATACCTCCGCATTCTGGGAATTATTGGATCTGCACAAACCTACTTTCCATCTTTTCACCCATTGCAAACCTAAAGTTTGCTTATACATGACTTAAGAAAAACAAAACAATACCTCCTGACTAGAGGAGAAAGTGTGTGCCGTGTATATGCCTCATTTATATGGGCACAGGCTGCTATGTTCACTGTTTACAAAATTCACTGTTCATGACATAGTGAATCCCTTGTGAACATTGGGAGTATACTGCAATCGGTTTTAATGATTTTGTTGATGGGATAAACGTTTGCCTTTCAGTTAAGTTGATTCCTGTTGTCACTCTCCAAATAGTGAAATGAAACCTATCATGTAGATTTGAGAGAGCAGATGGGAGTTCAGTTTAATTTAGATACTTTAAATAAGGCTTTGGTCCAACTCATCCACATCGACCAGACATTCCAATCTGACCTCGTCCCATTTGCCAGCATTTGGCGAACATCCCTCTAAATCCCATCCAGATGCCTCTTAAATGCTGTAATTATACCCCCCCTCCCCAACACTTCCTCTGGTAGCTTGTGCCATACATCTTCTCCATGTAAAATTTACCCCTCAGGTCCTTTTTAAATCTTTTCCCTCTTAACTCAAACCTATGCCCTTTAGTTTTAGACTTCCTCACCCTGAGAAAATGATCTTGACTACTTGCCCTTTCCATGCCCCTCATAATTTTATAAACCTCTGTGTGGTCACCCTTTGAACTCCAATGCTCCTGAGGGAAAAAAAACCCAGACTGTTCCACCTCTCCTTATTACACAAACCCTCCAATTCTGGCAACAGCTTTTTAAATCTTTTCTGCACTCTCTCAAATTTAGCAACATCTTTTTGATAGACGGACAATCAGAATTGTATGCAGTGTTCTAAAAGTGGCCTAACCAATGATCTATGCAGCTGCAACATGACATCCCAACTCCTTTATTCAATGCACTGACCAATGACGGCAAACATGCCAAACACCTTCTCCATCATTCTGTCTACCCGTGATGCAATTTTCACAAAGCTCCTCATCTCTGACGTGCTATTGTAGCCATTGTATTTATATAACTTGTCCAGTTCCATTACTGGTCAATCGTATTGTACAGAATGTTAATGGTGAGAGATTCATTGATGGAAGTGCCATTGAACATCAAGGGGAGATAGTTAATTTCTGTTTTGTTGGTGATGGTCATTGCCTTGAGAGACACAAATTTTACTTTCCAATCATAAGCTTAGATATTAGTCAAGTCTTGCCGCATGTGGCTATGGACTTCTTCAGTAGCTGAGGAATCATGAATGGTGTTGAAGGATGTACAAAAATCAGTGAACGCACCACTTTCTACCTTGTGATGGAAGAAAGGTCATAGAGTCAGAGAGTTCTACAGTATAGAAAAAGACCCTTTGGCCCATCGCATCCATGCTGGTCAAAAACCATTGACAATTCTGTTTCTAACTGAATCATTGATGATTCAGCTGAAGTTGGTAGGGCCTAGAACACTATCACGAGGAACTTCATCAGTGATGCCTGTGAACTGAATTGACTGACCTCCAACACCCACAATCATGTTCCTTTCTGCCAGATATGATTCAAAACAGCAGAGAGTTTTCTCCCAATTCCCACTTATTTTTTGTGTGAGGGCTACACTCATTTTAGTCTATCCTTGAAGTCAGGGCAGGTACTCTCACCTCACCTCTGGAGTTCAACTATTTTGTCCATGTTTGGACCAAGACTGTAATGATGTCAGTAGTTGAGTGGTCCTGGCAACTCTACAGTTGGATGTCAGTGAGCAGGTTATTCCTTTGTCAGTGTCACCCCACCACATTTGTATCAACTCCTTTCAATGCTTTGAGGATGATTGAGAATAGTTAGGTAATCATTGGTTGGGTTGGATATATATTTCTACTTATGTACAGGACACGCCCAGGCAATTTTCCAAATTGTTGAGTAGGTCCCAGTGTTGTAACTACGCTGGAAAAGCTAGGCTACGGGAGCAACAAATTCTTGAGCACAAGTCTTCAGTACAATTGCTGGAATGTTGAGAGGGCCCACAGCCTTTGCAGTATCCAGTGCCCTGAGCTACTGCTTGATATCATGTGGAGTGAATCATATTGGCTGAAGACTGCTACCTGTGATGTGAGGGAACCTAGGAGAAGGCCGAGATGGATCATCCACTTGACACTTCTGGCTGAAGATTGCTGCAAAGGCTTATCTTTTGCACTGATATATTGGGCTCTTCCATCATTGAGGATGGGGATATTTGTGGACTCTCCTTCTCCAGTGAGTTATTTAATTGTCCAACAAAATTCATGACTCGATAAAGCAGGACTGCAGAGCTTAGTTCCAATTCTTTGTTTGTGGAATTGTTTAGCTCTGTCTATCTATTTTAGCTCTGCCTGGTCCTTCTCCTGGCATGCCCTCCTTCACTCTCAATTGAAATAGGGTTAAACCCCCTAGCTTGATGGTAATGGTTGAGTGGGTGACATGCCAGGCCATGAGGTTGCAGATTGTGCTGGAGTACAATTCTGCTGCTGTTGATGGACGACAGTGCCTCATGGATGCTCAGTCTTGAGGTGTGAGATCTTTCCAAAATCTATCCCATTTAGCATGGTGATAGTGCTGCACAACACGATGCAGATTATTCTCAATGTGACAGTAGGACTTCGCCCCCACAAGGACTGTGCGGTGGTCGCTATTACTGATACAGTCATGGAAAGATACATCTGCAGCCGACAGATTGATAAGGTTGTGCTCAAGTGCTATTTTTCCTGTTGATGGTTCTCCCAGCACCTACTGCAGGCCCAGCCTGGTGGTTATATCCTTTAGGACATGACCAGTTTGGTCAATGCTGGCTCTATCTAGCCAATCTTGGTAATAGACTTTGAATTCCCACAACCATTTCACATTTTACACCCTTGTCATGATCAGAGTTTCCACTAAATATTGTTCACCATTGAGGAGAACCGATTCATCAGTTAAAGGAGGTGCAGTATAAGGTAAAGAGCAGGAAATGCCAAAAACTCATAAACAGGGTGGTGACTGGGTTAACAAACTGCACAGTCTATTTGGATGATGTAGTGATCGTTCAAGTGTAAGCTTTGGAAAGGTCACATTGTATAATTGGCAGAGCTCTTTGAACGACTATGAAAAGCAAAAATGGTGATAAACTTAAACAAAACTGAATTTGTAAATGCAGAGCTGATGTTCTTGGAACATACATCGGTCATGGAAGGTTGACCCGACAGAACGCAAAGACGAAGGCCATCAAGGAATTTCCACGACCAACCTCAAAGAAAGAGGTGCTTTGATTGTTAGGACTCAGCGGATTCTATCAGAAGCTTGTTCCAAATTTCAGCTGTGTCGTGGCACCATTAACCGATCTGATGAAGAAGAACACAAAGTTTCAGTGCACACAACCATGCCAGGAGGGATTCGACTATTTATAAACACTATTAACCACCAAACCAGTTTTAGCTTCACCAAACTTTTCAAACCTTTTAAAGTTAAAAGGTTAAACCCTTCTAAAGTTAAACCTTTTAGCCATTGATGCTAGTGACATTGGAGTTGGAGCTGTGGGAGTTGGATCAACATCCAAGATTGAAAAAGAACTATTCAGTTTGGGACTGGCCTTGCAACATTTTAATGTGCATGTCGGAGGTGGGTTGTGTACACTGACCACAACCTGCTTACATTCTTAGAACGCTTTGAAGACAAGAATATGAGACTATTTCATTGGAGTCTTATGTTACAGACATTTAATTTAAAAATCATACATGCTGCGGGTTGGAAGAATAAAATCGCAGATGGGTTATCGCGGATTTAGCTGATAGAGTTTAGATGACTTTTGTCTTTATTTACACACACACAGGTATATGGGAAGAAGTTAAGTGAACTTATATTAAAGTAATCTGTATGTTAGGGTAATGTTGAATTGAATTGAATTGAATTTACTGTCATGTGCACTGAGGCACAGTGAAAAGCTTTGCCTTGCGAGCAATACAGGCAGATCACAGAGTTAAGTTGCATAGATAAGTAAATAATAGGTGAACAGCAGCAAAAACAAAAACACAGGTACAGGCGAATGTTACGAGTTTGTGAGTCCATTCAGTATTCTAACAACAGTAGGGTAGAAACTGTTTTGAAACCAGCTGGAGCATGTTCAGACTTCTGAATCTTCTCCCCCGATGGGAGCGGTCAGAGAAAAACATTGCCAGGGTGGGCTGGATCTTTGAGAATGCTGGCGGCCTTTCCTTGAGAGCGGGCCTGGTAGATGGATTCTATAGATGGGAGGTTGGCTTTGTGATTGTCTGGGCTGAGTTCACCACTCTCTGTAACCGTCTCCGATCTTGAATGGTACAGTTACCGCACCAGGTAGTGATACATCCAGATAGAATGCTCTCGATGACGCACATATAAAAGTTGGCAAGGGTATTCACCATCATGCCAAATTTCTTCAGCACTGGGGCTTTGTAACCAGTGTAAGAAGAAAGAGGTAAAAACAATGACTGCAGATGCTGGAAACCAGATTCTGGATTAGTGGTGCTGGAAGAGTGCAGCAGTTCAGGCAGCATCCGAGGAGCAGTAAAATTGACGTTTTGGGCAAAAGCCCTTCATCAGGAATAAAGGCAGAGAGCCTGAAGCGTGGAGAGATAAGCTAGAGGAGGGTGGGGGTGGGGAGAAAGTAGCATAGAGTACAATAGGTGAGTGGGGAAGGGGATGAAGGTGATAGGTCAGAGGGGAGGGTCGAGTGGATAGGTTGAAAAGGAGATAGGCAGGTAGGACAAGTCATGGGGACAGTGCTGAGCTGGAAGTTTGGAACTAGGGTGAGGTGGGAGAAAGGGAAATGAGGAAACCTTTGAAGTCCACATTAATGCCCTGGGGTTGAAGTGTTCCGAGGCAGAAGATGAGGCGTTCTTCCTCCAGGCATCTGGTGGTGAGGGAGTGGCAGTGAAGGAGGCTCAGGACCGCCATGTCCTCGGTAGAGTGGGAGGGGGAGTTGAAATGTTGGGCCACAGGGCGGTGTGGTTGATTGGTGTGGGTGTCCCGGAGAAGTTCCCTAAAGCGCTCTGCTAGGAGGCGTCCAGTCTCCCCAATGTAGAGGAGACCGCATCAGGAGCAACGGACACAATAAATGATATTAGTGGATGTGCAGGTAAACCTTTGATGGATGTGAATGGCTCCTTTAAGGCCTTGGATGGAGGTGAGGGAGGAGGTGTGGGTGCAGGATTTGCAATTTCTGCAGTGGCAGGGGAAGGTGCCAGGATGGGAGAGTGGATTGTAGGGAGCGTGGACCTGACCAGGTAGTCACGGAGGGAACAGTCTTTGCGGAAGGCGGAAAGGGGTGGGAGGGAAATATATCCCTGGTGGTGGGGTCTTTTTAGAGGTGGGGGAAATATCGGCGGATGATTTGGTTTATGCGAAGGTTGGTAGGGTGGAAGGTGAGCACCAGGGACGTTCTGTCCTTGTTACGGTTGGAGGGGTGGGGTCTGAGGGCGGAGGTGTGGGATGTGGATGAGATGCGTTGGAGGGCATCTTCAACCACATGGGAAGGGAAATTGCGGTCTCTAAAGAAGGAGGCCGTCTGGTGTGTTCTGTGGTAGAACTGGTCCTCCTGGGAGCAGATACAGCGGAGACGGAGAAATTGGGAATACGGGATGGCATTTTCGCAAGAGGTAGGGTGGGAAGAGGTGTAATCCAGGTAGCTGTGGGAGTCGGTGGGTTTGTAAAAAATGTCAGTGTCAAGTCGGTCATCATTAATGGAGATGGAGAGGTCCAGGAAGGGGAGGGAGGTGTCAGAGATGGTCCAGGAAAATTTAAGGTCAGGGTGGAATGTGTTGGTGAAGTTGATGACTTGCTCAACCTCCTCGCGGGAGCATGAGGTGGCACCAATGCAGTCATCAATGTAGCGGAGGAAGAGGTGGGAAGTGGTGCCGGTGTAATTATGGAAGATCGACTGTTCTACGTAGCCAACAAAGAGACAGGCATAGCTGGGGCCCATACGTTTGCCCATGGCTACCCCTATGGTCTGGAGGAAGTGGGAGGATTTGAATGAGAAATTGTTAAGGGTGAGGACCAGTTCGGCCAAACGAATGAGAGTGTCGGTGGAAGGGTACTGTTGGGGACGTCGGGAGAGGAAAAAATGGAGGGCTTGGAGGCCCTGGTCATGGCAACTGGAGGTGCAGAGGGATTGGATATCCATGGTGAAGATGAGGCGTTGGGGGCCGGGGAAACGGAAGTCTTGGAGGAGGTGGAGGGCGTGGGCGGTGTCTCGAACGTATGTGGGGAGTTCCTGGACTGGGGGGATAGGACAGTGTCGAGATAGGTAGAAATGAGTTCAGTGGGGCAGGAGCATGCTGAGACAGTGGGTCAGCCAGGGTGGTCAGGCTTGTGGATCTTGGGAAGGAGGTAGAACTGGGCAGTGCGTGGTTCCCGGACTATGAGGTTGGAAGCTGTGAGTGGAAGATCTCCTGTGGTGATGAGGTTCTGTATGGTCTGGGAGATGATGTTTTAGTAATGGGGGGTGGGGTCATGGTCGAGGGGGCGGTAGGAAGAGGTGCCCTCGAGTTGGTGTTTGGCTTCAGCGGTGTAGAGGTCAGTGCGCCAGACTACCACTGCGCCCCCTTTATCTGCTGGCTTGATGGTGAGGTCGGGATTGGAGCAGAGGGATTGGAGGGCTGCGCGTTGTGAGGGTGAGAGGTTGGAGTGGGGGAGGTGGGTAGACAGGTTGAGGCTGTTAATGTCCCAGCGGCAGTTGGAAAAGAAGAGGTCGAGGGCAGGTAATAGGCCAGTGCGGGGTGTCCAGGTGGATGCAGTGTGTTGGAGGTGGGCGAAGGGGTCCTCGGAAAGTGGGCGGGAGTCCTGATTGTGAAAGTAAGCTCGGAGGCGGAGGCGACGAAAGAAGTGTTCGACGTCACATTGTGTATTAAATTCATTGATGCGTGGACGGAGGGGGATGAAGGTGAGTCCTTTGCTGAGGACTGATCGTTCGTCCTCAGTGAAGGGGAGGTCTGGAGGGATGGTGAAAACCCGGCAGGGCAGTGATCTGGGATCTGGTGTGGGTGTGGAGCTGGGAGTGGGGTGGAGCCGGTAACTGGAGTGGGTGTGATGGTAGGGGGAATGGGGGTGGAGTAATGAGTAGAGGTAATGTTCCCCTCGGGGTTCTGGGGGCCGGGAATGATGACAGTGGGATCTGTGTGGGGTGGGGGGGGGCGTGTCAGCATAATGCAGGTGAGTGGCGTTGGTGGGGGCGGAAGTGGTGGCAGACACGGCAGTAGGGGTGGCGAAAGCCACTGAGCATGTGACATCAGCGAGTCGCCATGATGGGGTCGGAAGTGACATCATCAATCAGCGTGTGGGTGGCAGCTGCACCAGCTGCATGGCTAATGGCATCTGAGCAGTTCCAGAGGCTTGGGGAATCTTCTGGAATGTTTGAGGAGCGCTGGTTATGGAGGTGGGTGGATAAAAGTTTGTTGTACTTACAGATTTTGATGTTTGAGATGGAATTGAAATACTGTTTGTTGAGAGTATGAATTCTCCTGAGGATGTAGTACAGAGTGGGTCCTTTGCAATTCTGAGAGGCAGGGCAGACTGTAGAGAGGTTAGGTGCCGGCGCATTGCTGCGAGCGTGGAGCGGAGTCTCTTGAAGGAGAACCGTTGCTGGTGTTTTTGAATCTATAGTCTGTACTATTTGTCCTGTTAGGGTCCGAACTCTGCTGGTTTCAAGGTGGTCGGGAGTCCCTGTGGGATGAGTTGGTTACGGAGGCAGGCACTAAGGAAGCACATGTGGCTGTGATAGCGAGTTTGTTTCAGGACATGGTTGAAGACTGTGGTAGCGAGTTTGTTTCAGGACATGGTTGAAGACTGTGGTAAGAAAGAGTCCAAGAAAGCTTGTTGTGGATGACCACTCCCAGGAGTTTGACAGTCTCCTCTTGTTCCACCTCTGTGCTGTTGATGTGTAGGGGTGCGTGAGCAATATCCCGCCGATAGTCAATAATGAGTTCCTTCATTTTGCCAGCATTGAGAGCTAGGTTGATCTCAGTGCTCCATTTTTCCATATCTTCCACCACCCATCTGTAGTCTGTTATGTCGCCATCTGAGATTCGACCGAATATAGTGGTGTCATCAGCCAACTTGTAAATGGCATTAGTCTGGTATTTGGCAACACAGTCATTGGTATACAGTGAGTACAGTAGGGGGCTGAGTACGCAACCCGGTGGGCTCCAGTGTTGAGTGTTAGTGAGGATGAAATTTTGTCCCCAATCTTCACTGATTGTGGCCTGTGGGTCAGGAAACTGAGGATCCAGTTGCAGAGAGTGGGGTTTAGTCCGAGATCACTAAGTTTAGTAATCAGTCTCGAGGGAACCAGAGTGATGAAGGCTGAACTGTAATCAATGAGTAGGATTCTTACATAGCTGTTCTTGGTGTTAAGATGTTCGAGGGAGGAGTGAAGGGCAAGTGGGGTGGCATCTGGCATGGATTTGTTGATCCGATAGGCAAATTGGAGTGGGTCAAAAGTAGTGGGGAGGCTGGAGTTGATTAATGCCAAGATCAGCCTTTCAAAGCGCTTCATGTGTTTAAATGTGTTTAAAAAGTAGAGAAAAAATGAAGTCATCTTTTCATTACGATGGTTCATTTCTTCTAAAGGGGTGAGGTGTTATGAAGACGTGGGTGTACTGTACCTTTAAGAGAATAAAAGCTAGCAGTGACAGCACCAAGTGCTCTCAATAAGACGCAATGTAACATGTGCTCCAGCTACTAAGGTAGCTAGTTGCCTGTAAACAACTTAACAGATTTGAATTAGGCCAATCCATTTAAATTATAACCCAAAAATGCCAAATTCCAATCAACTTTGAATTGAGTATATTGACAATCTTAAAAGCCAATGACACAATCCCATACATTGGGGTATAAGACCGAGGAAAATTGAACAATTGGAAGGAGAACTGCCAGCAGACCAATAGTTGTAGACTGCTAGTCAGAACTCTCTGAGAGGCACCTGTCTAGAGAAGGAGTTTGCACAGAGAAAAACCTCAACACTTACCTGGAGAGCCAATCTACAGACAAAGATAAAGAGAAGATTTGAGCGCTGGCTGGTTTTAAAATTTGAATTTTTCTGTAAATCTTAATTGGGAGTTTTATCAGATCAGTATTATTGAAGGAAAGGTAAAGCTAGGTTAGAGTAAGGAGGTGTAAATAGTTGAGTTAATTATTCTCTGTTATACTTTAAGATGCTAATTTTTACTTTAAATAGTTCTTGGCCTCTCAAATTTTCACAGATTACTGCACAGGATAAATCTTTTCTGTGTTGCTGGTTTAAATTAAACAGGAGAGTTTAGCCTGTGTCATAACACATGGGCTTCAGTGATAGAGAAGAAGGCTTATCACTTCCTTGTTATAGTCTACTTGTAATCAACAATTACTGCTGGCCGTTCCAGTGATGATGTGGAGGTGTCAGTGTTGGACTGGAAGAACAAAGCCAGAAGCCACACACCACCAAGTTAAAGTCCAACAACTTTATTTGAGATCACAAACTTTTGGAACAGCGCTATAATCTGGTGGTCATGTGACTTCTGACCTTACCAGTGATTCCCACATTGTCATAAATAATTGCAAAATAAACAAATCTTCGGAGTATATTCAGAAATATAACTCTACCATGACTACCAGGATAACAGCAGAGAAACTAGCAAGAACTTGGTCTTTTATTCACCAGCGAATCCTCTGTCTCTTTGTACAGGCTAGCTTTAGTTGAAAGTAATTGCTTTCTCACAAGGCTGTGGAAAAATCAATTCACGTGAAACTGCTTTATGTCACCATAAATCTTCCTGTTCAAAAAGTGGCCATCTACCTTAGGTCTTATGGTGAGTTAAAGGGTTTCCATTCTCCCTAGATACCAGTGTGATTTTATTTTTAGCCAGACATTGTACTTTTTTTCCAGCAAAACTAATAGTTGTATGTTCTTATTGGTTCTTCGAGACATGTGAATATGGAATGCAAGTTAGCATTGACCACATTTGAGTTCTGATCCCACTGGTGTACACCAGCATTGGAAGGTTGGGTTAGCACTGAGGAAAGAGAATGCCATTATGAATGAGCATTGCTCTCCCTGGAGTTGCAATGTATTTTTTAAAACTTACAGCTAAGGCTAAAGCAAATCCACTATGGGCTCGAATTATGCATTGTACAAAAACATTTTTTCAATCTTCTCCCTTTTCAATAAAGAATGCCCCTCCTATAATTTGCAGTGAGAAATGTATCAATGTGTATCGACAATAGCAAAAAAAAACTTTCTTGAATGAAACTTTTTGTAATTCTAGTCAGTTCGAATTTCATCAGTCTCTTCACATGCATTGCATACTTAAATCTTTAAACTGTGCAAATCTTCTAATGGTACGTGTGTGTGTGTATGTCATTGACTATTCACAACATCAGGTGAACCTGTATGAATTTGGTACCTGACTTTTCTTGGGTGGTCTTCTGCCTCTAGGAAGTGCCATTCCCTTGTTAAATTCTACTGTGTTATCTACTGTTGTAGATCCATTGCTTTTGTTCTAAAATAGTGGACCTCTGGGATGAATAATTATTCTGTATTCTGTACCATTGGTAATATCAAATCTTTCTCATGAGCTGTCTGTTGCAAAGAAGCTGTTTCTTCAGATGTACTTCATGCGTTTGTGTTTACTCTTGTTTACTATCTTTAACAGAGGTAAGAAATGCTCTATATAGGTACTAAGTTGCCATTTGGGCTAGTTCTTTTTGAATATGACTAATGTTCACATCCTGACTGGTTCTCCAGTGCTCAGCTCTGGCAAAGATTTGCAGTTCTATTAAAATGAAATGTACTTATCAAATCACTTTGATTTTGTCACCTTTTCCTGCTATTGCTCTGGATTTAAAGATTGAAAGAATGGTTTGGATGCAATATAAGCCGTTCGACAAGTTTCCCCATGGGAGACTGGTTAGCAAGGTTAGATCTCATGGAATACAGGGAGAACTAGCCATTGGGACACAGAATTGGCTGAAAGGTAGAAGACAGGGAGTGGTGGTGGAGGGTTGTTTTTCAGACTGGGGGCCTGTAATCAGTGGAGTGCCACAAGGATTGGTGCTGGGTCCACTGCTTTTCATCATTTATATGAATGATTTGGATGTGAACATAAGAGGTACAGTTAGTAAGTTTGCAGATGACACAAAATTGGAGGTGTAGTGGACAGCGAAGACGGTTACCTCAGATTACAATGGGATCAAGATCAGATGGGCCAATGGGCTGAGAAGTGGCAGATTTAATTTAGATAAATGCGAGGTGCTGTATTTTGGGAAAGCAAATCTTAGCAGGTCTTATACACTTAATGGTAAGGTCCTAGGGAGTGTTGCTGAACAAACTGAGCTTGGAGTCAGGTTCATAGCTCCTTGAAAGTAGAGTTGCAGGTAGGTAGGATAATGAAGGAGGCATTTGGTATGCTTTCCTTCATTGGTCAGAGTATTGAGTATAGGAGTTGGGAGGTCATGTTGTGGCTGTACAGGACATTGGTTAGGCCACTGTTGGAATATTGCATGTAATTCTGGTATCCTTCCTACCTGAAGGATATTGTGAAACTTAGAAGCGTTCAGAAAAGATTTACAAGGATGTTGCTCGGGTGGAAGGATTTGAACTGTAAGGAGAGGCTGAATGGGCTCGGGCTGTTTTCCCTGGAGCATTGGAGGCTGAGGGAGTGAACTCATAGAGGTTTATAAAATCATGAGGGGCATGGATAGGGTAAATAGACAAGGGATTTTTTCACTGGGGTGGGAAAGTCCACAACTAGACATTTAGGGTGAGAGGGGAAAGATATCAAAGAGACCTAAGGGGCAACTTTTTCACACAGAGGCTGGTGCGTGCGTAGAATGGGCTGCCAGAGGAAGTGATAGAGGCTAGTACAATTGCAACATTTAAATGGATATACAAATAGGAAGGGTTTGGAGTGGAATGGGCTGGGTGCTGGCAGGTGGGACTAGATTGGGTTGGGATATTTGGTCAGCATGGACGAGTTGGACCAAAGAGTCTGTTTCCGTACTGTACGTCTCTATGACTCAATGACTCTATATTAGTCTTTGGTCTACTTTTTCATATTTTTAATAGGTGTATTTCTTCACTCTGGGATTGCCCTGTACACATCTGTTTTGGATTACCTCATTTTTTTTCTTGATCACTATGATGATTTTCATTGTTTTCTATTTGATTGGAAAAGTGTGGAGCTGAGATGAGGTGCTGCATTTACCAATCTTTGTGAAGTGCCTGAAGATTCACTCATGAACAGAGGATCAGTTTCACTCATCATAACATCTGGAATGCTACAGTAATTAAAGGGTGCTCTCAGTCATTCCCCAATTTAATTAATGGCCATTAATGTGCACTGGTCTAATGCCCAGTTGTCAGAGTAGTCATCAACAGAGAAAAGGTAATGCATTCCATTCCTGTGAGAGTTAAGAGATCTACTCCAAGCTTCATCCATGGTCTGTTTATGAAGTTGTAGTCATGTGTGCTCTTTCCCCTGTCGATTTTTTCTAAGTACTGCAGTGGTTGATGTGGTCCTTAATCTTATTGCACATGTGTAGTTAATGGAGCTGCTCTTGGCTTCCTCAAACTTGACTCAATTCCTTGATGCCTTACATAGATGCATTTTAGCACGTCTCATCTGCTTGGGGTTAATAGCATTATTTCATTGTGAATTATGACTTCATCTCTTTATTTCCAATACCCTTTCATAGCAACTGTGGTATCCATGTTACTTCCTGACCATCCTTTCCACCACTACTTCCTGCAGTGTATGGAAATTTGCATTTTGTCATATAGTTTGTTTGATTTCATCAAGGCATTGTCCTTTAGATTCTATGTCTCTGGTGAATTGATAATTTAAAGAGCACTGTTGAATCGAGAAGATTTAGCATCTTCAATGTTCCTCATATGCAGTGCTGTTTGCAGTAACATGCTGGGTATCTATTGCTATTTCCTTTGCTTGTACATCATATAATTTCCAAGTTATATCTCTGTTAAAGAAGGAACATTGTTTGTAGATGCTTTGGAACTGATGGAAGTGCTTTGAAAGAGTTGCTCTGAAGTGACTTATAATAAAACTGTATTATCAGTGTGTCTCCATCAAAGTTATTGATTAAAGTGCTCACAAGCAAAGACAAGCATCTTTTTTCTCAATTGGTGCTGGCATTACTCAGTTTGCATTCCTATCCTGAATGCAAGTGCAATTAGGTGTCCTTCTTGCTTATAGCTTCCTCCAAGTCCTATCTTGCTGGCATCACACTGCAAAGTGACTTCTCCATTGACTTTGTAACACTGAGGCACTGGTGTTATCATCACTACCGTTGACTTCAGTGAAACCTTTTCTTGTTATGTGCCCATCATTAGTAATGAGCTTGCATAGATTGTCCACACTTCAATGACAAGTTAGGCACAGACATTGCTAAATAGTTTACAAATCCTTCAAATTATTGTACTGCTTTCACAACTGTTGTTCCTGACATCTTTGCAATTTCAGCCTAGTCCAAATCCAGGCAAAATCCTTTTGTTGCCAGCATTTGAATTCAGGCATTTTTAATTGCATTATTCTCTTGCCCAACATCACGTTGATCTGGCAAATTCTCTCGAGCAGTCGCATCAGATTCTACTTGCTCTCTGTGGTGGATTATTCCATTATATCTTCACATCCATAGACTAACAGATCATCCGTGACAGCTTCCATCTGTCCATTTCAAATGATGTCTAGTGTGTAGTTATAAAACTGTTTCTTTCATCTTGCTTCACTGTCAGTGACCATCTTTCATATTAAGGATATTAAAATTCCCTTGCCATGGCAAGTTGTGGTAGCATTCATTCAATTGTTGGAATGAGGTAGTGAGATTACTTCAAAGCTTTATTGAAATCCTTTGGATCGACACAGACTCATAATTTTTCAGGTCGTTTCAGGGCCTCAATGCTGCTCTTCCAGTCCAACAGAGTTGTTCCTTTCTGGATCACTCCCATGTTTTGCAGCTCCTCTATCTTGCCTTTCTGGCGAGATGTAAGAGCAGCTGGAACTCTGTTCAGAATTGATTCACTCTCCAATCTACCTGGCTATGATATTCACCAACAAAACATTTGGTATAACTTGGGAACAGTGAGGCTTGATTGAGAGCACACTGTCCAAGTAGTCATAATATCTATACCTACACATACCTTCAAGAATTTGTTCAGCAGACAATGGCTTAGTTGCCACGGAAACAGTCCATATCTCTTAGAACATAGAATATAGAACATTACAGTGCAGTGCAGGCTCTTTGGCCCTTGATATCACATCGACCTATGGAACCAATCTGAAGCCTATCTCGCCTACATTATTCCATTTTCATCCACATGTCTAACCAATGATCATTTAAATGCCTTTAAACTTGGCGAATCTACAGCTGTTGCAGGCAGTTTGTTCCATGCCCCTACTACTCTTTGAGTAAAGAAACTACCTCTGACATCTGTCCTATGTCTATCACTCCTCAATTTAAAGCTACGTCCGCTCGCGCTAGCCATCACCATTGGAGGAAAAAGAGGCTCTCACTGTCCAACCTATCTAGCCCTCTGATTATCTTATGTGTCTCAATTAAGTCACCTCTCAACCTTCTTCTTTCTAGTAAAAACAGTCTCACATCCTCAGCCTTTCCTCATAAGACCTTCCCTCCATACCAGGCAACATCCTAGTGAATCTCCTCTGAACCGTTTGCAAAGCTTCCAAGTCCTTTTGATAATACGGTGACCAGAACTATACACAATACTCCAAATGCGGTTGCACCAGAGTTTTGTTCAGCTGCAGCATAATCTCATGGCTCCAAAACTCAATCCCTCTACCAATAAAAGTTAACACACCTTATGCCTTCTTAACAACCCTATCATATGGTTGGCAACTTTGAGGGATCTTTGTACATGGACACCAAGATCTTTCTGCCCATCTACACTACCAAGAATCTTACCATTAGCTCAGTACTCTGCACTCCTGTTGCTTCTTCCAAAATGAACCACCTCACACTTTTCCGAATTAAACTCTAATTGCCACCTCTCAGCCCAGCTCAGCAGCTTATCTGTGTCCCTCTGTAACTGGCAACACCCTTCAGCACAATCCACAACTCTACTGACCTTCGTGTCATCCACAAGTTTATTAACCCATCCTTCTACTCCCTCATCTAGGTCATTTATAAAAATGACAAACATCAGTGGCCCCAAAACAGATCCTTGTGATATACCACTAGTAACTGAACACCGGGAGAACATTTCCCATCCACCACCACCCTCTGTCTTCTTTCAGCTAGCCAATTTCTGATCCAAGCCACTAAATCACCCTCAATTTCGTGTCTCCACATTTTGTGCAATAGCCTAACATGGGGAACCTTATCAAATGCCTTACTGAAATCCATATACGCCTCATCAACCGCTTTACCCTCATCCACCTGTTTGGTCACCTTCTCAAATAACTCAATAAGGTGTGTGAGGCACGACCTACCCTTCACAAAACCGTGTTGACTATCCCTCATCAACTTATTCCTTTCTAGATATTATAAATCCTATCTCTTATAACTTTTTCCAACACTTTATCCACAACCAAAATAACGCTCACTGCTCTATAATTACCAAGGTTGTGTCTACTCCCCTTCTTGAACAAGGATATAATCACTTCTTCAGAACTGATTGGAGAAAGGAAAAAGTTGATATATATGCTGAAGATGGGGTGGGGGAGGGGGGGATGAGTAAACAGTCGATAGAGATGGAGCCAAGGGAAAGAGTATGAACAATAGTTGAACAGACGAAGAAATTGTTAAAGGTCAGCCAGGGAGAATTAATCACTATTTATTGAGGACCATTAGCGGCTGACAATGGGTTGGTTGTGGTAGTAGCCCATGTGATGACAAGGTCTGGCATGTGTGGAATTTGGGTAAGGACATGGGAGAAGGTACTCAGGCCCTTGTGTCATTGGACCATAATCATAGAAAGATGTAGGAGCAACAGGGTGGTGGTGACAGGAGATTTTAATTTTCCCAACGTTGACTGGGATTAGAGTCATAGACTCATAGAGATGTACAGCATGGAAACAGGCCCTTCAGTCCAACCTGTCCATGTCGACCAGATATCGCAACCCAATCTAGTCCCACCTGCCAGTACCTGGCCCACATCCCTCCAAACCCTTCCTACTGAAATACCTATCCAAATGCTTTTTAAATGTTGCAATTGTACCAGCCTCCACCACTTTCTCTGGCAGCTCATTCCATACACATACCACCCTCTGCGTGAAAATGTTGCCCCTTAGGTCCCTTTTATATCTTTCCCCTCTCACCCTAAACCTATGCTCTATAGGTTTAGGACTCCCCCACTTCAGGGAAAAGACTTTGTCTATTTATCCTATCTATGCCCCTCATAATTTTGTAAACCTCTATAAGGTCACCCCTCAGCCTCTGACGCTCCAAGGAAAACAGCCCCAGTCTGTTCAGCCTCCCCCTGTAGTTCAGATCCTCCAACCCAGGCAACATCCTTGTAAATCTTTTCTGAACCCTTTCAAGTTTCACAACATCTTTCTGATAGGAGGAGACCAAAACTGCATGCAAAATTCCAACAGTTGCCTAACAAATGTCCTGTACAGCTGCAACATGACCTCACAACTCCTGTACTCAATACTCTGACCAAAAAAAGAAAGCATACCAAACATCTTCTTCACTATCCTTTCTACCTGTGACTCCACTTTCAAGGAGCTATGAACCTGCACTCCAAGGTCTCTTTGTTCAGAAACACAATCTCTAGGACCTTACCATTAAGTGTCTCAGTCCTGCTAAGATTTGCTTTCCCAAAATGCAGCACCTCGCATTTATCTAAATTAAACTCCATCTGCCACTTCTCAGCCCATTGGCCCATCTGATCAAGATCCTGCTGTAATCTGAGGTAACCGTCTTTGCTGTCCACTACACCTCCAATTTTTGTGTCATCTGCAAATTTACTAACTGTACCTCTTATGCTTGCATCCAAATCATTTATGTAAATGACAAAAAGTAGAGGACCCAGCACCGATCATTGTGGCACTCCACTGGTCACAGATCTCCAGTCTGAAAAACAACCCTCCACCACCACTCTCTGTCTTCTACCTTTGAGCCAGTTCTGTATCCAAATGGCTCATTCTCCCTTTATTCCGTGAGATCTAACCTCGCTAACCAGTCTCCCATGGGGAACCTTGTCGAACACCTTACTGAAGTCCATATAGATCACATGTATCGCTCTGCCCTCATCAATTCTCTTTGTTACTTCCTCAAAAAGCTCAATCAAGTTTGTGAGACATGATTTCCCATGCACAAAGCAGTGTTGACTATCCCTAATCAGTCCTTGCCTTTCCAAATACATGTACATCCTGTCCCTTAGGATTCCCTCCAACAACCTGCCCACCACCGACATCAGGCTCATTGGTCTATAGTTCCCAGGCTTGTCCTTACCACCCTTCTTAAAGAGTGGCACTACGTTAACCAACCTCCAGTCTTTCGGCACCTCAATGATACTATCATCGTGACTATCGATGATACAAATACCTCAGCAAGAGACCCAGCAATTACTTCCCTAGCTTCCCACAGAGTTCTAGGGTACACCTGATCAGGTCCTGGGGATTTATCCACCTTTATGAGTTTCAAGACATCCAGCACTTCCTCCTCTGTAATCTGGGCATTTTGCAAGGTGTCACCATCTATTTCACTACTTTCTATATTTTCCATGTCCTTTTCCAGATTAAATATTGATGCAAAGTACTCATTTAGTATCTCCCCCATTTTCTGTAGCTCCACACAGAGGCCGCTTTGTTGATCTTTGAGGGGCCCTATTCTCTATCTCGTTATCCTTTTATCCTCAACGTATTGTTAAAAATCCTTTGGATTCTCCTTAATTCTATTTGCCAAAGCTATCTCATGTCCCCTTTTTGCCCTCCCGATTTCCCTCTTAAGTATACTCCGACTGCCTTTATACTCTTCGAAGGATTCACTCGATCTATCCTGTCCACTGCTTACATATGCTTCCTTCTTTTTCTTAACCAAAACCTCGATTCTTTAGTCATCCTGCAATCTCTATACCTACCAGCCTTTCCTTTCACCCTGACAGGAATACACTTTCTCTGGATTCTCGTTATCTCATTTCTGACGGCTTCCCATTTTCCAGCCGTCCCTTTACCTGTGAACATCTGCCCCCAATCAGCTTTTGAGAGTTCTTGCCTAATACCATCAAAATTGGCCTTTCTCCGATTTAGAACTTCAACTTTTAGATCTGGTCTATCCTTTTCCATTGCTATTTTAAATCTAATCGAATTATGGTCGCTGGCCCCAAAGTGCTCCCCCACTGACACCTCAGTCACCTGCCCTGCCTTATTTCCCAAGAGTATGTCAAATTTTGCACCTTCTCTAGTCGGTACATCCACATACCGAATCAGAACATTTTCTTGTGCGCACTTAAGAAAATCCTCTCCATCTAAACTCTTAACACTATGGCATTCCCAGTCTATGTTCGGAAAGTTAAAATCCCCTATCATAACCACCCTATTATTCTTACAGATAGCTGAGATCTCCTTACAAGTTTGTTTCTCAATTTCCCTCTGACTGTTAGGGGGTCTATAATACAGTCCCAATAAGGTGATCATCCCTTTCTTATTTCTCAGTCACACCCAAATAACTTCCCTGGATGTATTCCAGGATTATCCTCCCTCAGCACATCTGTAATGCTCTCCCTTATCAAAAATGGCACTCCCCCTCCTCTCTTGCCTGCCTTTCTATTCTTCCTATAGCATTTGTATCCTGGAACATTAAGCTGCCAGTCCTGCCCATCCTTGAGGGAAAAAGTGAGGACTGCAGGTGCTGGAGATCAGAGCTGAAAATGTGTTGCTGGAAAAGTGCAGCAGGTCAGGCAGCATCCAAGGAGCAGGAGAATCGACGTTTCGGGCATGAGCCCTGAAGAAGGGCTCATGCCCGAAACGTCGATTCTCCTGCCCCTTGGATGCTGCCTGACCTGCTGCGCTTTTCCAGCACCCATCCTTGAGCCATGTTTGTACAATTGCTGTGCTATCCCAAGCCACTTAGTTTTCGAGGTCTGGATGGAGCCAAATTTGTCAGGAGCAACCAGGAGGGTTTTCTAGAGCAGTATGTAAATAGTCCAAATCGCGAAGGGGTCATATTGGACCTGGTGATGGGAAATGAGCCCGGACAGGTGTTTGAAGTTTCAGTAGATGATTATTTTGGTAATAGTGATCAGAATTCCATAAGTTTTGCAATATTCATGGAAAAAAATGAGAGTGGTCCTCAAGGAAGAGTGCTAAATTGGGTGAAGGACAAGCATACCAAAACTTGGCAGGAGCTTAGGAACATAGATTGGGAGCAACTGTTTGAAGGGAAATCCACATTTAATATGTGGGAAGCTTTTAAAGAGAGTTTGATTAGAGTTCAGGAGAGATATGTTCCTGTGAAAATGAGGCACAGAAATGGCAAGATTAGGGAGCCTTCGATGACAGATGAAATTGTGAGACGAGTTAAGAGGAGAAAAGATATATAAATAGGGTCTAGGTCACTGAAGACAGATAAAGTTTTGGAAGAATATTGGGAATGTAGGACCAATCTGAAATGAGGAATTAAGAGGGCTAAAAGGGGTCATGAGATATTCTTAGCAAATAGGGTTAAGGAAGATCCCAAAGCCTTTATTCATATATAAGGAGCAAGAGGGTAACTCGGAAAAGGGTTGGCCCAATTAAGGACAAATGAGGAAAATTATGTGGGGAGACAGAGAAAATGGGTGAGATTCTTAATGAGTACTTTGCATCAGTATTCACCGAGGAGAGGGGCACGTTGGATGTTGAGGTTAGGGATACATGTTTGATTACTCTAGGTCAAGTTGACCTAAAGAGATAGGAAGTGTTGGATATTCTGAAAGGCATTAAGGTGGACAAGTCCCCAGGTCTGATGGGATCTATCCCAGGTTAGTGAGGAAAGAAGAAAGAGGAAATAGCTGGAGCTTTAACAGATATCCTTGAAAATTGGGGAGGTCTCAGAGGATTGGAGAATTTCTAATGTTGTCCCCTTGTTGAAGAAGGGTAGCAGGAATAATCCAGGTAATTACAGATCTGTGAGCCTGTCTCAGCTGTAGGGAAACTACTGGAGAAGATACTGAGAGAGAGGATATATAGGAGAAAGTGCGGACTGCAGATGCTGGAGATCAGAGTCTAAATATGTAGTGCTGGAAAAGCACAACCAGTCAGGAAGCATCAGTGGAGCAGGAGAATTGATGTTTCGGGCAAAAGCCCTTCATCAGGAATAAGTTTGGGAGCCTCGGGGGTGGAGAGATAAATGGGAGTGGGGTGGGACTGGCAGGAAGGTAAGTGAGAGTGTGAGAGGTGGATAGAAGTGGGAGTAATAGTGATAAGTCAGAGGAGAGCGTGGACCGGATAGTGGGAAGGATGATGGACAGGTAGGACACTTCATGAGGGGGGTGATGAGTTGAAAGGTTGGATCTGCGATAAAGTGGGGGGAGGGGAAATGAGGAAACTGCCGAAATCCACTTGATGCCATGGGGTTGGAGGGACCCAAGGCGTAAGATGAGGTGTTCTTCCTCCAGGCGTTGGGTGTTTAGGGAGTGGTGATGGAGGAGGCACCACAGGGCAGTGGAGTTGGTTGGCGTGGGTGTTCTGATGATGTTATCTGAAGCGCTTTGTAAGTAAGCGTCTTGTCTCCCCAGTGTAGAGGAGACCACATCGGTAGCAACGGATACAGTAAATGACTTGTGTGGAAGTGCAGGTGACACTTTGATGGATGTGGAAGGTTCCTCTGGGGCCTTGGACGAAAGTGAGAGGGGAGGTGTGGGCGCAGGTTTTAGAATTCTGCGGTGGCAGGGGAAGGTACCAGGAAGGGGGCGGGGGGGGGGGGGGGGGGTTGCTGCTGGGGTGTGGACCAGATGAGGGAGTCACGGAGGGAACAGTCTTTACAGAAAGCGGATAGAGGTGGGGAGGGAAATATGTCTTTGCTGGCGGGTTCCGTTATGTGGTGGCGGAAATGGCGGAGGATGATGCAATGTGTACGGAGGTTGGTGGGGTGGAAGGTGAGGATGAGGGGCATTCTGTCTTTGTTGTGGTTTGAGGGGTAGGGTTCAAGGGCAGGTGCAGGATGTGGATGAGATGTGCTGGAGAGCATCATCAACCAGGTGGGAGGAGAAATTTCAGTCTCTAAAGAAGGAGGCTATCTGGAGTGTTTTGTGGTGGAACTGGTCCTCCTGGGAGCAGATACGGCGGAGGCTGAGGAATTGGGAATAAGGGATCACATTTATACAGGAGGCAGGGTGGGAGGAGGTGTAACCTAGGGAGCTGTGGGAATCGGTGGGTTTGTAGAAAGTGTCAGTTTTGAGTCGGTCATCATTGATGTAGATGGAGAGATCCAGGAAGGAGAGAGAGGTGTCAAAGATTGTCCAGGTGAATTTAAGGTCCGGGTGGAATGTGTTGGTGAAGTTGATGAACTGCTCAACTTCCTTGTGGGAGCACAAGGTAGTGCCGATGCAGTCATCAATGTAGCGGAGGAAGAGGTGGGGAGTGGTGCCGGTGTAACTATGGATTGTTCTATGTAGCCAACAAAGATACAGGCATAGTTGGGGCCCACGTGGGTGCCCAGAGCTATCCCTTTCATCTGGAGGAAGTGGGAGGATTCAAAGGAGAACTTATTCAGGGTGAGGAACAGTTCAGCCAAACGAATAAGTGCATCAGTGGCAGGGTACTGACAGTGGATGGGACATATATCCATTTGGAAGAAAATGGGCTTATCAGTGATAAGCAGGATGGTTTTGTGCAGGGAAGATCATTTCTTACAAACCTAATAGAATTCTTTGAAGAGATGACATAGTTGATTGATGTGGGAAGAGATGTAGTTGCCATATACATGGACTTTAGTAAAGCATTTGATAAGGTTCCCCATGGTAGGCTGTTAGAGAAAGTGAAGTTGCATGGGTCCAGGGTGTTCTAGCTAGATAGTTAGGTTGCTGGTTGGGCAACAGGAGACAAAGTAGTAGTGAGAGGGAGTTTCTCACAATGGAGAAATGTGTCCATTGAGGTTCCACAGGGTGCACTGTTGTTTGTCATATGCATAATTGATCTGGAGAAGGTGAAGGTTGCCTCATTAGCAAGTTTGCAGATGACACTAAGATTGGTGGAGTAGCAGATAGTGAAGCGGACTGTCAGAGAATGGAGCAGAATATCAATAGACTGGAGAGATGAGCGGAGAAATGGCAGATGGAGTTCAATCCAGACAAAAGCGAGGTGATGCATTTTAGAGTGAGCTAAGAGTAAATTGCTGGGGAAAATTGATGTACAGAGAGATCTGGGTGTTTAGATCCATTGTTTCCTGAAGGTGGCAAAGCAGGCCAATAGAGTGGTCCAGAAGGCAGATGGCATGTTTTCCTTCACCAGACAGGGTACTGAGTACAAGAGTTAGCATATCATGTTACAGTTGTATAAGACTTTGGTTCAGCCACATTTGGAATACTGCATGTAGTTCTGGTCATCACATTACCAAAAGGATGTGGATGCTTTGGAGAGGGTGCAGAGGATGTTCACTAGGATGTTGCCTGTTATGGAGGGTGCTAGCTATGAGGAGAGGTTGAGTAGATTTGGATTATTTTCATTGGAAAGAAGAAGTTTTGGGGGGAATCTGATTGAGGTCTACAAAGTTATGAGAGGTGTAGACAGGGCGGATAGCAAGAAACCTTTTCCCAGAATGGAGGACTCAATTAACAGAGGTCACGTGTTCAAAATGAGAGGGGAAACGTTTAGGGGAGAAATGCGTGGAAAGTTCTTCACGCAGAGGCTAGTGGGTGTCTGGAACGCATTGCCAGCAGAGGTGGTAGGGGCGGGAACCATAGCTTCATTTAAGATGTATCTAGACAGATACATGAATGGGCAGGGAGCAAAGGGATACAGATCTTTAGAAAATAGATGACAGGTATAGATAGAGGATCTGGATTAGCACAAGCTTGGAGGGCCGAAGGGCATGTTCCTATACTGTAATTTTGTTTATTCTCTGTTCTTTGACCCGAAATGCTTCTGTCTTCACAGATGCTGCCTGACCTGCTGATTTCTCCAGCAGTCTCTGGTTTTGACCCTAATTCTTTTCTCTATTCAACTCATTGTTTTGTCTGAAGCTGCTTTTATTAAAGACCTCTGCCACATATACAGCAAAGAAGTTTTGACAACATGGTATCACTCATAAAACTCAGAAATGAATCTCAAAGTATGCACACTTTCTCAATGCAAATAATGAAATCCCAATCAGACTTAAAGCTCGGTCTTCCTTTGATCCCAAGTTTCCAAGTAATGATAAATCAATATCATTAATCTTCATAATATAACATCTCACTAAAAGGCAGAATCAGAGTCTTGAAGTCAGCATTCATGACATACATCTCCAGTGATGCTTGAACCAAAATACTTTTATCAGTCTCTCATCTGTTCTTGTAGCTAAAGAATTAATGTGATTGATTCAGTACAATTTCTGGTCAATGATAACTAGTATAGTTTCTCCTAACCCCAGAATATTGAAGATGAAGTATTCAGTAAGGATCATGCCAATGAATGTTAAGGAGACACGATTTGATACTGAAAACAGCAAAAGGATCAGACAACATCCAGGGAGAGACAGCAAGCTAATATTTCAAGTCTAGATAACTCTTCATTCGAGCTGAAGCTGTGATGAATGCTCATCTAGGCTCTCTCTCTCCATGGATGCTGTCTGACCCGCTGTGATCCCCAGCATTTGTTGTATTCAGTATAGATTCCAACAACTGCAGTAATTTGCTCCCGGGTATGATTAGATTCTGTTTTGTTGCAGGTGATCATTGCTTGACACTGGTCTGACATGAAAGCACGTTCCCTGCCTCCATTTCATTGGTTATCAAGTAGGACGCAGGACAATATATTTCATTTGTAAAGAGGGCATCTAAAACTGAAAGCACGAGTCCTGTTGATTGCTCCACATTTGACAGTTACTGGTAGATGACTTCGGGAGATGGGACTGAAGTCAATATAATTAGGATGTGTTCCATCGGTTGTTAACAGACTCTGACCAGAATTATGCTGGCTGAGTTGCAGAACTGCCCATGAATTACAGGGCTGGGTGGAAATTTATAATGATCTTCCAGACCAAATAGATTTTACAATTAACATTCAAATACAAATCATTTTCTCCTGGCTCAGCCAATGCTTGCATCTACATTCTCGAACATATTGTTTCACAATGCCTGTAAACAAGCAGACCTGGAATGGAAGGCGTATTTATTGATAAGAACATTTCTGATGCTTTTCAGAGTCATGCAACCTTACTTTGGAAAGGTTGCTAATGAAAATTCCTTAACAACTGATTGAAAGACTTTTGGTAGAATCCCTACAGTATGGAAGCAGGCCGTTCAGTCCATTTTGTCCACACTGGCCCTCCAAAGCGCATTCCACCCAAACTCACCCCATCCACGTAACCCTGAGCCTAACCCAATCTAGCCTATACATCACAAGACATAACAGCTTGGCTGATCCACCAAAACTGCACATCTTTTGACTGTAGGTGGAACTGGAGCACACAGACAATGTGCAAACACCACAGAGACAGTCACCTGAGGCTGGGATTGAACTCAGTTCCCTGGGCACTGTGAGGTAGCAGTGCTAACCACAGAGCCACCATGTTGCCCATCATATTGGGCAATTTGACAAGGGAAGCAACAGCAATGACATTGACTCTTTTTCGCTGTTCACTATATTGTCAATCTATAACTGATGAGCATGCTCTCAGCTTTAATATATTGAGGTTCTTGGGCAAATAGTTCCACTTTTAAAAGACAGAATTTAGCCTCTTTTTGTAACAATTCAAATTTGCCTGGCAGGTTTGATCTCTATTTATAGACAATAGACAATAGACAATAGGTGCAGGAGTAGGCCATTCTGCCCTTCGAGCCTGCACCACCATTCATTATGATCATGGCTGATCATCCTCAATCAGTATCCTGTTCCTGCCTTATCTCCATAACCCTTGATTCCATAATCCCTGAGAGCTCTATCCAACTCTTTCTTAAATGAATCCAGAGACTGGACCTCCACTGCCTTCTGGGGCAGAGCATTCCACACAGCCACCACTCTCTGGGTGAAGAAGTTTCTCCTCATCTCTGTCCTAAATGGCCTACCCCTTATTTTTAAGCTGTGTCCTCTGGTTTGGGACTCACCCATCAACGGAAACATGTTTCCTGCCTCCAGAGTGTCCATCCTTTAATAATTTTATACGTCTCAATCAGATCCCCTCTCAGTCTTCTAAACTCAAGGGTACACAAGCCCAGTCGCTCCAATCTTTCAACATAAGATAGTCCCGCCATTCCAAGAATTGACCTCGTGAACCTACGCTGCACTCCCTCAATAGCCAGAATGTCTTTCCTCAAATTTGGAGACCAGAACTGCACACAATATTCCAGGTGCAGTCTCACCAGGGCCCTGGACAGCTGCAGAAGAACCTCTTTGCTTCTATACTCAATTCCTCTTGTTATGAAGGCCAGCATGTTATTAGCTTTCTTCACTACCTGCTGTATCTGCATGCTTGCCTTCATTGACTGGTGTACAAGAACACCCAGATCTCTTTGTACTGCCCCTTTACCAAACTTGACTCCATTTAGGTAGTAATCTGCCTTCCTGTTCTTGCCACCAAAGTGGATAACTATACATTTATCCACATTAAACTGCATCTGCCATGCATCTGCCCACTCACTTAACTTGTCCAGGTCACCCTGTAATCTCCTAACATCCTCCTCACATTTCACCCTGCCACCCAGCTTTGTATCATCAGCAAATTTGCTAATGTTACTATTAATACCATCTTCTATATCATTAATATATATTGTAAAAAGCTGCGGTCCCAGCACTGATCCCTGCGGTACCCCACTGGTTACCGTCTGCCATTCTGAAAGGGAGCCGTTTATCACTACTCTTTGTTTCCTGTCAGCCAACCAATTTTGAATCCAAGTCAGTACTTTGCCCCCAATACCATGCGCCCTAATTTTACTCACTAACCTCCTGTGTGGGACTTTATCAAAGCCTTTCTGAAAGTCCAGGTACACTACAGCCACTAGATCTTCCTTGTCCATCTTCAGAGTTACATCCTCAAAAAATTCCAGAAGATTAGTCAAGCATGATTTCCCCTTCATAAATCCATGCTGACTCTGACCTATCCTGTTACTGCTATCCAGATGTGTTGTAATTTCATCCTTTATAATTGACTCCAGCATCTTTCCCACCACTGAGGTCAGACTAACTGGTCTATAATTTCCTGCTTTCTCTCTCGCTCCTTTCTTAAAAAGTGGTACAACATTAGCCACCCTCCAATCCGTAGGAACTGATCCTGAATCTATAGAACAGTAGAAAATAATCACTAACGCATTCACAATTTCTCGAGCCACCTCTTTCAGTACCCTGAGATGTAGACCATCAGGCCCCGGGGCCTTATCAACCTTCAGACCTAACAGTCTCTCCAACACCAATTCCTGGCAAATATAAATTCCCTTCAGTTCAGGTCCTTCAGCCACTGTTACCTCTGGGAGATTGCTTGTGTCTTCCCCAGTGAACACAGATTGAAGTACCAATTCAACTCTTCTGCCATTTCTTTGTTCCCCGTAATATATTCCCCTGTTTCTGTCTTCAAGGGCTCAATTTTAGTCTTAACTATTTTTTTCCCTTTCACATACCTAAAAAAGCTTTTACTATCCTCCTTTATATTTTTGGCTAGTTTACCTTCGTACCTCATTTTTTCTCTGCGGATTTCCTTCTTAGTAATCCTCTGTTGTTCTTTAAAAGCTTCCCAGTCCTCCATTTTCCCACTCATCTTTGCTATGTTATACTTTTTCTCTTTTGACTTTATATGTTTCTTAAATTCCCTCATCAGCCATGGCCACCCCTGCCTCCTCATAGGATCTTTCTTTCTTTTTGGAATGAACTGATCCTGCATCTTCTGCATTATCCACAGAAATATCTGCCATTGTTCCTCCACTGTCATCCCTGCTAAGGTATTGCACCAATTGAACTTTGGCAAGTTCCTCCCTCATAGCTCCATAGTTCCCTTTATTCAACTGAAATATTGTCACTACCAATTGTACCCTCTCCCTTTCAAATTGAAGCTTATTGTATTTTGGTCACTACCACCTAATGGCTCCTTCACTTCAAGGTCCCTGATCAATTCTGGTTTGTTGCACAATACCAGATCCAGAATTGCCTTCTCCCTGGTAGGCTCCAGCACCAGCTGTTCTAAGAATCCATCTCAGAGGCACTCCACAAAGTCTCTTTCTTGAGGTCCAATACCATCCTGATTCTCCCAGTCGACCTGCATGTTGAAATCCCCCATAACAACTGTGCTAACATCTTTGCAATAGGCCAATTTCAGCTCCTTATTCAACTTACACCCTACATCCATACTACTGTTTGGGGGCCTGTAGATAACTCCCAAGAGGGGAGTTTCTACCCTTAGAATTTCTCAGCTCTATCCACACTGACTCTACATCCCCTGATTCTAGGTCCCCCCGCGCAAGGGACTGAATATCATCCTTTACCAACAGGGCCACCCCACCCCCTCTGCCCGTCAGTCTGTCCTTACAATAGCATGTATAGCCTTGAATATTCGTTTCCCAGGCCCTGTCCACTTGAAGCCACGTCTCCGTTATCCCCACAATATCATAACTGCCAATTTCCAAAAGAGCCTCAAGCTCATCCATTTTATTTCTAATACTTCGTGAATTCATATATAGTATTTTTAATTTGTTACTGCCCTCACCCTTCCTTTCAACCCCTATTTCACTCAATCTTATGGCATGATCCCTTTTTGAGTTTTCTGTTACATTGATACCGTTGTCTTTCTTGACTTCACTTGTTCTAACTTTCCCTTCAATTTCCTTCTTAAACTTCCAGTTTGTCCCCTCCCCCCACTATTTAGTTTAAACGCAGGTGTGTTGCAGTAGCAAACCTGCCTGCCAGAATGCTGGTCCCCAAACTATTAAGGTGCAAACCATTTCTTTTGTATAATTTATGCTTACCACAAAACATACCCCAGTGATCCAAGAATTTAAATCCTAGCTTCCTGCACCAGTTCCCCAGCCACACGTTCAAGTCCATTATCTCCCTGTTCCTGGCCTCTCCAGCCCGAGGAACTGGAAGCAAACCGGAGATAACCACCCTGGATGTCCTGCTTTTCAGTCTTCTTCCTAGTTCTCCGAAGTCCTGCTGTAGTATGTTCCTCCTCTTCCTGACATCATTTGTGCCGACATGTACCACCACCTCTGGCTCTTCACCTTCGCCCTTGAGGATTTCCTGCACTCTGTCTGTGAGGTCCTTAATCCTGGCACCAGGAAGGCAACACACCATCCTTAAATCCTGCCTGTTGCCACAGAAACCCCATTCAGTTCCTCTCACTATGGAGTCCCCTATCACCACAGCTCAGTGCGATGTCTAGAACACACCCACTCAAATAACAATCACTTACCTTCCCAACCGGCTCTGCGCTCCGACTTCACTTCTGCCCAGCTCCCGCTGCTCTCTGCTGCAAAAAGATGGTTGGCGTCGAGGTAAGTTTTTAAATAACAATCACTTACTTTCCCAACCGGCCCTGCGCTCCGACTTCACTTCCGCCCAGCTCCCGCTGCTCTCTGCTGCAAAAATTATAAAACGGAAAGAAATACGCTTGAATTTCTGTTTCAAAAGTGCCTGGCAATGATCACCTCCAAAAGGACGCATTGAAACACGTCCTCTTGATGTTCAATGAGCATTGCCAACCCTGCATTCTCCCACCATAAACATTCTGGGGTTGTTGACCAGAAACTGAACTTAGCCAGCCATATAAATAGTAGTAATGCCTGCATGAGTTAAGTTCCAAAAACTTGAAAGAGTGTCAATATTATCCAGGACAAAGCAGCCTGCTTGATTGACAGCCATCAACCATGTAAAGTGTTCACTCCCTTCATTACTGTACATCAGGGCAGAGATGTGAACCATCTGCAAGATTCATTGCAAAACACACTATGCCTCCTTAATAGCACTCCCAAACCCATGAACCCTACTACAGGTGGTTCTCCTATTGGGCATGTTTGTACAACATGAACTTACTATAACGCAATTTCCAAATTTAGAACTGATATTTGTAGATACTTACCTGTACTGTCTTTAGCATGATTCCAGCCCCAACTGTTTAAGTTGTGCTAGTATTGCACGATTTTCTTATAAAGCGAGATTGCATGGGAACAGAACTATGGCGTTATAAGAGAACTAACTGTATTTGGAAGAACAAGGGAGCAGATGTATGGAAATACTGCTACTTGTTGGTTCCCCTCCAAGTCATTCATGACCCTGGCTTGGAAACATACCACCATTCCTTCACTTTCACTGGGTCAGATTTCTGCACTTTACTATCTAACTGTACTGTGGACTTCAAAAGGTCAAGAAAGATGGCTTCCATTCACCTATTCAAGGGCAGTGGGAGAAGGTAATAACTGGCAATTCCCACATCCCATGAAAGAATAAACAGAACAACATTTTTAGTGCCCAAGTAAGGGGCAGGAAACCTGTCTCCAGTCCTCTCTCCATCTTAATAATACAGCAGAGTGGCATCTGGAAGGAAAAAAAGGAAAGCAGATCTCCCTTTCTGGATCTCACTAACTTGACCTTCCTAACTCATGAGCTCAAAGATTGACAGATTGAGAATTAACCTGTTCATTCACATGAGGTCCTTGTTAGAAACCCATCACTCAAGGAATATGCTATCCTTCATTGAATAGGCTGCTGATCATAGAGTGGGGATTGGTAAGGATAAAGCTGACTATTCTTTGGAAGGTCATTGGGACTTGAAAAGAAAACTTTGCTTTTCTCCACATTCCAGACTTTTTTTTTATTCAAGGTTCTATCAGAATTGTTTGAGCAATCACTTGGCTGATATACCTGAAATGAACCATCTTTTATTCAAAATAATGAATGTGACAGCCATAGGTAATATCTGAATATTAACATGATGTTTTTAATCATCCACTTTGAGCAATCTTTGCATTTAATTTTGGTTTGTATCCAGGGCTGCACATGTGCTGATATCCCTTAATGTATCTCTGACACAATGGGAACATAAATCAAATCCCATCAGGCAGCATTTTTCCGATGGCAAGGTCTCTTGCCCAACCACCCAAAGTGAAAACGTATGGCGCTGGAAAAGCACAGCTGGTCAGGCAGCATCCGAGGCAGCGATTCGAGGCTTTGAGCATAAGCTTTTCATCAGGAATGCTCCTCAGTGCTGCTTGACCTGCTGTGCTTTTCCAGCACCACATGTTTTGACTCTGATCTCCAGCATCTGCAGTCCTCACTTTCTCCCAAACACCCAAAGGGTCAGCGGGAAGTATATCCCCATCAGTCATAGTAATCTACGGCCACTCAATGAGCCAAGGCATATTATTTGGCTGGAGACAGTTTTCATTGAAGTCCGACAGTAAGGAAACAAGCCATTTGGTCCAATAAGTCCACACCAACCATCTGAAGAGTAACCCACCCAGACCCATTCCCCTACCCTATTGCTCTAGATTTATCCTTGACCAATTTAGCCAAGCAAAATTGCCCATAGTGTTAGGTGCATTAGTCACGGGTAAATGTAGGGAAATGAGTCTGGTTGGGTTACTCTTTGGAGGTTAATCTTCAGTGTGGGCTTGTTGGGCTGAAGGGACTATTTCCACGCTGTAGATAATCTAATCTAATGCACCTACCCTACACATCCCTAAACCCTATGGGCAATTTAGTATGGCCAATTCACCTAACCTGCGCACCTTTGGATTATGGGAGGAAACCAGAGCACCTGGAGGAAACCCTACAGATGTAGGGAGAATGTGCAAACTCCACATAGCCAGTCGCCCGAGGCTGGAATCAAAGCCGGGTCCCTGACGCTATGAGACAGCAGTGCTAACCACTGAGCATTGATAATGGAGGGAGTGGAAGTTCATGGATGTAGTGCCAAACAAGTGGGCTTCTTTTTCCAAGATGGTATCAAGCTTCTTGAGCGTTGTTGGTGCTGCACCCATCCAGGCAAGTGGGGAGTATTCCATCACAGTCTGGACTTGTGCTTTGTAGATGGTGGGCCCATTTTGGAGCCTACATCTAATGATCCATAAGGTACCACAACATATCATAACAGCAGTGCTTTAATGTGTTGATGACAGCATCTTCCAACTTTATTTGCATAAACAATACAAATCATGAATTTTAGGAAAATTGACAACAGAAAAGTGAGGTTATTTGAAATTGGAGATCTAAATGTTGAGTCCTCCAGGCTGTAGGCTTCCCAGGTGGACGATGAGGTGTTGTTCCTCCAATTTGCGGTTTGGTTCGTTGTAGCCAATTGGACCTCCCCGCCACCACTCACGTTAATTCCCCTTCCCACTCACTTTTGGACATGACTATCCTTGGTCTCCTCCATTGCCACAGTGAACCACACCACAAATTGGAGGAATAACACCTCATCTTCTGCCTAGGCAGCTTACAGCCCGGAGGACTCAGCACTGAGTTCTCCAATTTCAAGTAACCTCCCTCCCCATCCCCCAATTCCCTTCCAGACCCTCCCTTTCCCTTCCACTGCTCCCTGACACCAACCGGATTCATTCCTCTCATTGACCAACCAGGTCATACCCTCTACCTGTCTTCACTTATCCCTACTTCACCATCCTGTCCCCCGCCACCCCCTTTATCTGCAGCTCCTCCCACACGCACCCCCAGTCCTGAAGAAAGGTTACACCTGAAACGTCAACTTCTCCACCTCCTGATGCTGCTTGGCTTGCTGTGTTCTTCCAGCCTCCTGCCTGTCTACTTCTCTTATACCTGGCTTGGAAGGGGGCTCCAAATGTTGCTCAAAAAAACAAAATGGTTTATTAGTGTCATAGCCGACACCAAAACCTAGAGATGATAAGACATAGGAACAGAAGTAGGCCATTCAGCCCATCAGCATGGTTAGCACTGCTGCCTCACAGCGCTGGGGACCCAGATTCCATTTCAACCTCAGGCAACTGTCTGCATGGAGTTTGCACATTCTCCCTGTGTCTGCGTGGGTTTCCTCCGGGTGCTCCAGTTTCCTCCCATGGTCCAAAGATGTGCAGGTCACGTGAATTAGCCATGCTAAATTATCCCATAGTGTTCAGTGGGTTAGTCAGAGGGAAATGGGTGGGTTACTGTTCGGAGGGTCAGCGTGGACTTGTTGGGTCGAAGGGCCTGTTTCCACACTGTGGGGAATCAAATCTAATCTGCTCTGTCAGTCAACAAGATCATGGCTGATCTGATAATCCTTAATTCCATTTTCCAGCATTCTCCCCGTAACCTTTGATCCTCTTACTGATTAAAAATCTATCTCGGCTTTAAATTTACTTCATTGAACAGTCTCAACAGGCCCCTGTGGTAAAGATTGACTCCCCTCTGAGAGAAGAAATTCCTCCTTATTCTAAGATTATACCCTCTGGTCTTAGATTCTCAACTAAGGTAAAACAACTCTTCTGCATTGACCCTTTCAAGTCCCCTTGATTCATATATGTTTCAATAAGAGTGTCTCTCATTCTTCTGTGTTTCAATGAATATAATTCCAACCTACTCGAATTAAAACAAAGAACTGAGGATGCTGAAAATCTGAAACTGAAACAGAAATTGCTGGAGAACTCAACGAGTCTGGCAGCATCTGTGCAGAGCAAAACAATGTAATATACATCCGTTTTATTATTAAAATGAAGCCTACAGCCTCAAGTGCTTGTGTTCTAGTGATTGACCACCAGGTTAACTGAAGAAAAAATATTAAAATATGCTCCATCAGGTTAGATTTTGTTCTGGGATCTGCTGAGTCCAGTAATTACCTCAGTTGGGATCATAACTACCGTCTCATGTGACAATCAAGGTTCCCCTCAGTACGTAAAACATAGGACAGAGAACATCGAACAGTGCAGCACAGTATAGGCCCTTCGACCCTTGATGTTGCGTTGACCTTTTATCCTACTCTATGATCAAACTAACCTAAATATCCCAGACCTCCCCCTCACTGAGGATGAACGATCAGTCCTCAACAAAGGCCTCAGCTTCATCCCCTTACTCCCCCAGATCAGTGAATTTGACCACTCTTCGACTCTGATCTCCAGCATCTGCAGTCCCCACATTCTCCTACTTGATAACAACCTATGTACCCTACATTTTACTATCTTCCATGTGCCTATCCAAGTGTTGCTTAAATGTCCCTCATGTATCTGACTCTATTACCACAACTACCCCCAAACCTTTCTCCAAATCACCTTAAAATTATGCCCCCTAGTGATAGCCATTTCTGCCCTGGGAAAAAGTTTTTAGCTATCCACCCTATCTATGCCTTTCATCATCTTATACCCTTCGATCAAGTCTCCTCTCATCCTTCTTCACTCCAATGAGAAAAATCCTAGCTCCCTCAACCTTTCTTCATAAGACCTGTCCTCCACTCCAGCCAGCAGCCTGGTAAATCTCTTATGCACGCTCTCGAAAATTTCCATATCCTTCCTATAATGAGGTGACCAGAACTGAACACAATATTCCAAGTGTGGTCCAACCAGGGCTTTATAGAGTTGCAACAAAACCTTGCGGCTTTTAAACTCAATTCCCCTGCTAATGAAAGCCAATACACTGTACGCCTTCTTAACAAACCTATCAACTTGGGTGGCAACTTTGAGGCATATATGGATGTGGATCCCAAGATACCTCTGTTCCTCCACACTGCCAAGAATCCTAAGTTTAACCCTGTAATCCGCATTTAAATTTGACCTTCCAAAATGAATCACTTCACACTTTACCAGGTTGAACTCAATCAGCCCAGCTCTGTATCTTGTCAATGTCCCCTACAACAGCCTTCCACACTATCCACAACTCCACAAATCTTTGTGTAGTTGGCAAACATACTAACCCACCCTACGGAACATCACTGGTCACCGAGCTCTGGGCTGAATACTTTCTATCTACCACCACCCTCTGTCTTCAAAATTTGGGTGAAGATTTGTAGCTCGGGTGCTCGTTGTTGTGGTTCTGTTCGCCGAGCTGGAAATTTTTGTTGCAAACGTTTCGTCCCCTGTCTAGGTGACATCCTCAGTGCTTGGGAGCCTCCTGTGAAGCGCTTCTGTGGTGTTTCCTCCGGCATTTATAGTGGCCTGTCCCTGCCGCTTCCGGTTGTCAGTTTCGTGGCGTTTCGTGGCTAGTTGACGAAACGCCACGACCAGCTATCCTTAGTAGCCACACACGCAGACGACAAGCAACATGAATTCGACTGGGACAACACTACCATTATAGGGCAAGCCAAACAAAGAACAGCCAGGGAATTCCTAGAAGCATGGCACTCATCCACAAACTCCATCAACAAACACATCGACCTGGACCCAATATACCGGCCACTACAGTGGACAGCTGAAACTGACAACAGGAAGCGGCAGGGACAGGCCACTATAAATGCCGGAGGAAACACCACAGAAGCGCTTCACAGCAGGCTCCCAAGCACTGAGGATGTCACCTAGACAGGGGACGAAACGTTTGCAACAAAAATTTCCAGCTCGGCGAACAGAACCACAACAACCCTCTGTCTTCTATGGGGCAGCCAATTCTGAATCCAGACAGCCAAGTTTTACTGTATCCCATGCCTCCTTACTTTCTGAATGACTTCACCATGGGGAATCTTATCAAACACCTTCTCAAAATCCCTGTACACCACAGCCACTGCTCTCCCTTCATCAGTGTGTTTTGTCACGTTCTCAACAAATTCAATAAGGCTTGTGAGGCATGACCTGCCCCTCACATAGCTCTAGTCGAGCTATGCTTTTCCAAATAATCATAAATCTTGTGTCTCAAAATGCTTTTCAACCATTTGCTTACCACCGATGTAAGATTAACTAGTCTATAATTCCCAGAGTTATCCCCATTCCCTTTCTTGAAACAAGGGAATAACATTTGCCACCCTTCAACCATCTGGTAATACTCCAGTAGAAATTGAGAATGCAAAGATTATCGCCAAAGGTGCAGCAATCTCTTCTTTCGATTCTCATAGTAACCTTGGCTATATCTTGCCTGGCCCAGGGCACTTATCTATCCTCATGTTTTTCAAAATGTCCAGCACATCCTTCTTCTTAATATCAACCTGTTCGAGCATAACAGCCTGTTTCGCACTGTCCTCACAAATGACAAGGTCCCTCTCACTAGTGAATACTGAAGCAAAGTATTCATTAAGGATTTCTCCTACCTCCCTAACTCCCGGCACAGTTTGCCTCCACTATCCTTGATCAGCCCTACCCTCACCCTGGCCATCCTCTTGTTCCTCACATAAGTGTAGAACGCCTTCGGAATTTTCCTTAATCCTACCTGCGTGTAATATGACCTGCCAACTCTTGTACTCAGTATTCTGTCAGATGAAAGAAAGCATGCGATATGTCTTCTTGACCACTGTATCGACCAGCGTTGTCACCTTCAGGGTACAATGGACCCAAATGCCCAGATCTTTCTGTTCATCAATTTTCACTAGGACTTTTCCATTTATCATATAGTTTGCACTTGAATTGGATCTTCCACAATGCATCACCTCGCATTTGCCTGGATTGAATTCCATCTGCCATTTCTCCACCTATCTATATTCTGCTGCACTTTCTGACAATCCCCTTCACTATCTGCTACTCCACCAATCTTAGTGTCATCTGCAAACTTGCTAATCAGGCCACCTATACCTTCTTCCAGATCATTTATGTATATCACAAGCAACAATAGTCCCAAAAAGAATTCCTGTGCAACACCGCTGGTCACAGTTCTCCATTTTGGGAAACTCCCTTCCACCTCTGGTCACTGTCTCCTGCTGCCCAGCCAGTTCCCTATCCATCTAGCTAGCACACCCTGTACTCCATGCGACTTCATTTCCTCCATCAGCCTACCATGGGAAACCTTATAAAACACCTTACTGAAGTCCATGTATATGACATCTACAGCCCTTTCCTCATCAATCAACTTTGTCACTTCCTCAACCAATTCTATTAAGTTGGTAAGACACAACCTTCCCTGCACAAAGCCATGTTGCCTATCACTGATAAGCCCATTTTCTTCCAAATGTGAAGAGATCCTATCTCTCAGTATCTTCTCCAGCAGCTTCCTTACCACTGACATCAGGGTCACTGGTCTATACTTACCTGGATCATGTGTTGCTGGAAAAGCGCAGCAGGTCAGGCAGCATCCAGGGAACAGGAGAATCGACGTTTCGGGCATAAGCCCTTCTTCAGGAATGAGGAAAGTTTGTCCAGCAGGCTAAGATAAAAGGTAGGGAGGAGGGACTTGGGGGAGGGGCGTCGGACCTGGGGGGTGCAGTGAGAGAGGGAATCACTGAAATCTTTGTAGAGGGAGGAAGAGAGCTTCTTCAAGGAAGGCATCCTTGTAAGAGGATTCGCAGTAGGTTGAAATCTTTGAGGAGAAAGTGAGGTCTGCAGATGCTGGAGATCAGAGCTGGAAATGTGTTGCTGGAAAAGCGCAGCAGGTCAGGCAGCATCCAGGGAACAGGAAAATCGACGTTTCGGGCATAAGCCCTTCTTCAGGAATGAGGAAAGTTTGTCCAGCAGGCTAAGATAAAAGGTAGGGAGGAGGGACTTGGGGGAGGGGCATCGGACCTGGGGGGTGCAGTGAGAGAGGGACTCACTGAAATCTTTGTAGAGGGAGGAAGAGAGCTTCTTCAAGGAAGACATCCTTGTAAGAGGATTCGCAGTAGGTTGAAATCTTTGAGGAGAAAGTGAGGTCTGCAGATGCTGGAGATCAGAGCTGGAAATGTGTTGCTGGAAAAGCGCAGCAGGTCAGGCAGCATCCAGGGAACAGGAAAATCGACGTTTCGGGCATAAGCCCTTCTTCAGGAATGAGGAAAGTTTGTCCAGCAGGCTAAGATAAAAGGTAGGGAGGAGGGACTTGGGGGAGGGGCGTCGGACCGGGGGGTGCAGTGAGAGAGGGACTCACTGAAATCTTTGTAGAGGGAGGAAGAGAGCTTCTTCAAGGAAGGCATCCTTGTAAGAGGATTCGCAGTAGGTTGAAATCTTTGAGGAGAAAGTGAGGTCTGCAGATGCTGGAGATCAGAGCTGGAAAACCTACTGCGAATCCTCTTACAAGGATGCCTTCCTTGAAGAAGCTCTCTTCCTCCCTCTACAAAGATTTCAGTGAGTCCCTCTCTCACTGCACCCCCCAGGTCCGACACCCCTCCCCCAAGTCCCTCCTCCCTAACTTTTATCTTAGCCTGCTGGACAAACTTTCCTCATTCCTGAAGAAGGGCTTATGCCCGAAACGTCGATTCTCCTGTTTCCTGGATGCTGCCTGACCTGCTGCGCTTTTCCAGCAACACATTTCCAGCTCTGATCTCCAACATCTGCAGACCTCACTTTCTCCTCAAAGATTTCAACCTACTGCGAATCCTCTTATAAGGATGCCTTCCTTGAAGAAGCTCTCTTCCTCCCTCTACAAAGATTTCAGTGAGTCCCTCTCTCACTGCACCCCCCAGGGCCGACGCCCCTCCCCCAAGTCCCTCCTCCCTACCTTTTATCTTAGCCTGCTGGACAAACTTTCCTCATTCCTGAAGAAGGGCTTATGCCTGAAACGTCGATTCTCCTGTTCCCTGGATGCTGCCTGACCTGCTGCGCTTTTCCAGCAACACATTTCCAGCTCTGATCTCCAGCATCTGCAGACCTCACTTTCTCCACTTACCTGGATCATCCCTGTTACCCTTCTTAAATAAGGAGACAACATTAGCAATTTTCCAGTCCTCTGAGAATCTGTGGAACTCCCTGCCCCAGAGTGCAATTCAGGCAGAATCAATCAACAGATTCAAGAAAGAAATAGATATGTTTCTGATGAAAATGACGTAAAAGGCTATGGGGAGAAAGCAGGAAAATGGAGTCGACAAAAGGATAAGATCGGCCATGATTATGTTAATTGGGAGAGTGCGTTCAAAGGGCTGAATTACCCAATCTCATTCTAATTCCTATGTTCTTAGCGGGCCAATAGCTGAGCTGACATGGTGAATTTCACCATCTATCTCTGCCTTCATCATGGCAAGGGCTCCAAGGAATAGGAAGTTTGATTACATTTCCCATCACACTGCAATGGCATTGTCAGTTAACCTGAATAAGATATGAATCCGCAACTCAGTAATGAGACGTCTTGGGCTGAACACAAACCGCAGGGTGGGAATTAAAACGAATCGTCAAAAAATCCCAAAGTTCTTCAAAAGGCATAAACCGTTTTTCGAAATCTCTTTAGAATTTCTGCAAGAGGAATGATATGTCCCCAATGAAAAGCCAGATGGACAATGCATTTGTCTGCTGCCTGAAACTGTTGGGAAAGTTGAACATCAAGCTTCTGCAGACCTAACATATGTTGTCTAATTCATTTGTGTTCACTGTTGAGAGGCAATGTTTGATGTGCTGGGATCAACAGTCTATATTTTTGCTACTAATTTGCATTTACTGTGCAAGATAAGTGCACTGCTGTGCAATTAGAGGCAGCCTTTTGAGAAAATGCCACCACAACCCTTACAGATGATGAAGGAGTTCAGTTGTCTAGAAGGTCTCGATTTCTTTGCTGCCTTTTCTGAGCTAAATGAACTGTGAACAAAGCCAAGGTCCTTCACACATTCAAAACTGAAGACAGCTCATGCATTTTTAATAATTGCTTTTCAATTGTGTAATTACTCTGATGGAATATGATGCCTAGAAAGGACACAAAGTTTAAAGGGTTTCTTTGTCTCCCTGACTACATGAAGCCAAATAGATACATTTTTATAAGCTGCAGAATCCCAAATGTTTGAAACACCTTGAATTCTGTTTTAAATTAGCCACATTTTAATCCAATAATGCTGCACATTCTGTCTAAACATAAACTTGAACAAAATGCAGTTTTACAATCCATCTGATTAGTTTGTGTTCATTTGTTATCTCTTTGGGCAGAATATTTAATGAAATAACCTTCAAATTAACACAATGCTTTCTGGTTCTCAGTTCGTACAAATTATATTCTTATTTTGAAATACTGAATAACTGCAGGCAAATCTTCGAAATTTGTAAGATTGTGGGTTCAGACCTCACACCATAGGTGTCACGACTAGTAGATGTGTCCACAATGCAGTGTGCAAACTGTGAATTAGTGAAGCTGAGTTGACCCTCTTTTTCAATTGTATCATTCAAGTGAAAGGAAACCTACCATCCTTTGTTTAAACAGGCTATAAGTTAATTCATTATACATTATTGCCATAGGTTCCTTCAGAATAAAGAGATAACTTTATGAACAAAAATAATTCACAGATAATACAATTAAAACATCTGCTGTCAGAATAACAGTGGCTCAGTGGTTAGCACTGCTGCCTCACAGCGCCAGGGACCCATGTTCAATCCCAGCCTCGGGCAACTGTCTGTGTGGAGTTTGCACATTCTCCCCATTACTGTGTGAGTTTCCTCCGGGAGCTCCACTTTCCTCCCACAATCCAAAGATGTGCAGGTTAGGTGAATTGGCCACGCTAAATTGCTAATAGTGTTTAGGGATGTGTAGGTTAGGTGCATTAGTCAGGGGAAATGTAGACCAATAGGGTAGGGGAATGAGTCTGGGTGGGTTACTCTTCGGAAGGTTGGCGTGGACTTGTTGGGCCAAATGTCCTGTTTCCACACTGTAGGGATTCGCTGATTCTAGAGATACAATATGAAAGAAAGTGTGTACTCTAGGGCAGATACAGGAGCAGATGGAGCTCAGTGTATATGTGCGCACATTATTGAAGGTAGCAGGACACATGGAAGAATGGTTAATAAAACATCCACTGCCTTACACTTTATTAATTGGGACACATGGAACTTGCATATTCCATGAGTTTGGCCTCCCCTGGAATATTGCATTCAAGAACTGCATTTTAGGAAGGAAGTGAATGCATTGGAGAGAGGGCAGAGAGAAAGAAAAATCACTCTACTAGTTCCGGGGATGAGGAACTTCAGTTATGAAGAAAAACTGGAAAATTTGGGACCTTTTTCCATTGAGAAAAGAAGACGATTAACAGCGGTATTCAAAACCATGAGGAGAGTGATCAGAATGGATAGGAAGATTCTGTTTCTACTTGAGAAGGATCTAGAGAGAGTGCAGATTGAAACTAATCAGTAAACAAAGTAAAGGTGATGTGAGGAAAACAAATTCACACAGTGGGTACTGGAGGTCCAGAATACACTGCCAGAGATGCAGTGGAAGTAGGGGCAAATGAAGGTTTTGAAAGGGAATTAGCCAGTTATCTGAGAGGGAAGAATGCGCAGGGTTACAGAACGAAGACAGGGGAATGGTAACAGGTGAATTACCCATTTGCAGACATGGAAGTCGTTTGGAAATTAAGTTAGTATTTAGATTAGAAAGTATTTCAACATGTCAATTGCTCTTGGCTTACATTGGGAGATTTATTTTCGTTCACAGCACTTGTTACCCAATCACTTTTGCCCTTGAGAAGGTGGTTATGAGCTGTCTTTCTGAACTGCAGCAGCCCCTGTGTACTGATGTAAATGCATTTGCAGCTCTACAAAACTGGTCACGCATACAACTGTCGTCAGGGTCAGTAGATAGTCAGTGGTGTAATTTGGAACCAGGCCTGGTCACAGATGATCTTGCTTGAGCAGCCAGGCATACAGAAGTGCTCACAGCTTGATATATTTGTTTATGTAGGCATATAGGGATCAAATTCAGCTCCCTACATGTAATGATATAAACAAATACAAACACAGCTTATTGCTTATTTTTTTCTTGACAGTTTCCCTCAGCTCTTTATTTCTCTTGGCATTCGATCCTCCTTTCTGATCAATCTATGGCACTGCTGTACCCTTCCTGCCAGACTAACCAACTGTGTGGGTATAATGCGCCCATTCAGAGAGTGGGCTTGTGGGAGGCTATAAACAAATAGTCAACAACATAAATACATCGAGGAGAAAGTGAGGTCTGCAGATGCTGGAGATCAAAGTTGAAACTTTATTGCTGGAACAGCACAGCAGGTCAGGCAGCATCCAGGGAACAGGAGATTCGACGTTTTGGGCACAGGCCCTTCTTCAGGAATGAGCAGAGAGTGTTCAGCAGGAGAAGATAAAAGGTAGGGAGGAGGGACTTGGAGGAGGGGCGTTGGAAATGTGATAGGTGGAAAGAGGTCAAGGTGAGGGTGATAGGTCGGAGTAGGATGGAGGCGGAGAGGTCAAGAAGAAGACTGCAGGTCAGGAAGGCGGTGCCGGGCTGGAGGGATCCGGCTGAGACAAGGTGGGGGGAGGGGGGATGAAGAAACTGGTGAAGTCCAAGTTCATCCCCTGCGGTTGGAGGGTTCCCAGTCGGAAGATAAGACGCTCCTCGTCCGACCGTCGGGTTGTTGTGGTTTGGCGGTGGATGAGTCCAATGACCTGCATATCCTCGGTGGAGTTGGAGGGGGAATTGAAATGCTGTGCTACAGGTTGGTTGGGTTGGTTCGTCCGGGTGGCCCAGAGGTGCTCTCTGAATCGCTCCGCAAGTAGGCGGCCTGTCTCCCCAATATAGAGGAGGCCACACCGGCTGCAGCGGATGCAGTAGATGATGTGGGTGGAGGTGCAGGTGAATCTGTGGTGGATATGGAAGTTTCCTTTGGGGCCTTGGAGAGAAGTGAGGGGGGAGGTGTGGGCGCAAGTCTCCTCCACTTCCCGCTCCTCCGCCCTTGAGCCCCGCCCCTCCAACCGCCACCAGGACAGAACCCCACTGGTCCTCACCTACCACCCCACCAATCTCCATGTACAGCGCATCATTCGCCGTCACTTCCGCCACCTCCAAACAGACCCCAGCACCAAGGATATATTTCCCTCCCCTCCCCTATCAGCTTTCCGTAGAGACCACTCCCTCCGCGACTCCCTTGTCAGATCCACACCCCCCACCGACCCAACCTCCACTCCCGGCACCTTCCCTTGCAACCGCAGGAGGTGCAACACTTGCGCCCACACCTCCCCCCTCACTTCTCTCCAAGGCCCCAAAGGAAACTTCCATATCCACCACAGATTCACCTGCACCTCCACCCACATCATCTACTGCATCCGCTGCAGCCGGTGTGGCCTCCTCTATATTGGGGAGACAGGCCGCCTACTTGCGGAGCGATTCAGAGAGCACCTCTGGGCCACCCGGACGAACCAACCCAACCACCCTGTAGCACAGCATTTCAACTCCCCCTCCCACTCCACCGAGGATATGCAGGTCATTGGACTCATCCACCGCCAAACCACAACAACCCGACGGTCGGAGGAGGAGCGGCTTATCTTCCGACTGGGAACCCTCCAACCGCAGGGGATGAACTTGGACTTCACCAGTTTCTTCATCCCCCCTCCCCCCACCTTGTCTCAGCCGGATCCCTCCAGCCCGGCACCGCCTTCCTGACCTGCAGTCTTCTTCTTGACCTCTCCGCCTCCATCCTACTCCGACCTATCACCCTCACCTTGACCTCTTTCCACCTATCACATTTCCAACGCCCCTCCTCCAAGTCCCTCCTCCCTACCTTTTATCTTCTCCTGCTGAACACTCTCTGCTCATTCCTGAAGAAGGGCCTGTGCCCGAAACGTCGAATCTCCTGTTCCCTGGATGCTGCCTGACCTGCTGTGCTGTTCCAGCAATAAAGTTTCAACATAAATGCATCAACATTGGAGAAATAGGAATGGAGTGGAATTCAACTTTTAACTTATAAAGTGGAAAAATGAAAACTAACAACTCACCAAGGCTCCATCGATAGCATTTTCCAAATCTGTGGTCTTTATCAACAAGAAGACTTTGGATCACAGATGCATGGGAGGATCACAATCTGCAAATTCCCCTCCAACCATTCATCTCCCTGACATGGAACTACATTACCATTCCATCAACTGGGACAAAACCCTGACACTCCCTTTTGAATAATCTGGTAGAATGATGAGACTGTTAGGAGTGTGGAGCAGTCAGCGTTGCAGTAAAACAGGGAGGGAAGAGTGTTCAGTGAGTCAGCATCATTCTGAAGCAGACAAGGTCGAGTGTGCAGTGAGTCAGCATCACCATGAAACAAGCTGAGAAAGAGAAAAGAAGAGCCTGTGCTTCTGAAAAACCATGAGAATTGGAACAGCTGTTCCATAAAGAGCAGGAGAAGGACAGAGTCTGCAGCTTCTCAAACAACATGACAAAGCAGGGCAGCAGCTTCATGAAAGAGAAGAGAGGATCTTCATGAAAAGGCAAGAAACAGGAGGTGATAAAAATTAATGGTTAAGAGCCATGTCAACTGTTGTGTTCCTGTGTGAGTTAAGGTGTGATATTGAGGCAAAAATTAGGTGATAGGTAGGAATGTCTTTTGTATCATTCAATTGGCCGAGAGTTTTAAATCAGTGTATAATTGCAGCTAAAGAGCATAATGAAGAAATTCAACACCAATATTTGACATCCAAATTAATTAATTAAATTGAACATGAATTCTGGGCAAGTGATGTGTTGCAGCTGTTGTATGTGGGAGCTGTTGATGCTAGTCTGATCCACTGGTGAAGATATCTGCAGCAAGTGCTGGCTGCTTGAGGAACTTTGGTTCAGAGTTGATGAGCTGGAGTTTAAGCTGTAGACGCAGCAACACTTCAGGGAGGAAGAGACATGCCCGGGCAATGTACTTCAGAAGATAGTCACATCCCTGAGAATAATTACATAAAATGTGTTCTGTGATTAGGGATAAGAGGTTGCAAATGCGAGTGAGGCAGGTATAGGAATCCAGAATTTAGTTTTGGAGAAACCTTGGCCAGCAGCCTTATCCAGTGGTGTTGCTGCTTGTGTGAATGAAGGCACAGGCTGCAGCGAGGATAAACAAACTGGCCACAGCACAGTGTTCGTGTCCCACATCCACCCCAAGGAAACCAGATACCTCAGCAAGGCATGAAACCTAAAGCGACATGGTGCGGAAAAAAAAGGATAAATGAATTTCGAATAAAAAAGTTTAAAGAATAGCTCTACCATTTGTGTGTGTCTCAAAAGTACAATTGCATAGCTCACCTCATGTTGTAATTCTCCAATCAATTAGGTTCCCTTTGTGCTTGAATGGAGATCACTCAAAGCTCAGGCTGATCCTTTCAGACCTGATGGATAAAACTGCATTTGGCCTGTGTGCCTAAAGCTCCTTCCTATGGCTACAACCCCTCCCCATTCTCAAGCTTGGGCCTTCAACCTTCATCCTTCTCCCCACTCCCCCACCTAAACTCATGGTTAAACTCCTTACCAGGATTCAGGCTCATGGCTAAAATGTTCCCAACCAATAGGATGGAGCGAGTGAGCTGAGTGGAGTCGCGTCAGGTAGAATCTGGAAATGAGGGAGAAAGAGCAGGGAGATAGGAGAGGGTCAATAACTTTGACAATATATAACATCAAGACCATCTGCAGTGATTTTTCTTTGTTACGCAATCATACTTGCAGCTGACACTTTAGAAACATTTTCATTTTTGTTGTTCCTTCTTGTGACCACTTTTAAGCTTATCAAGCTTTTGTTTCAGCTGACTTTCTTTTCAATTGAATCCAATGATTATATTTTTAATATTTTAAAGGAAAATAGAGGTTTATAATTTCTATGTTTGAAACACTGCATGATTTCAATTCAGGGTCATTGGTTTCAATAGAAAACAAATAGAAGTCAAATTATGACTGGAATTTCTTCAACCGAAGGGTGATGAATCTGTGGAACTCATTGCCACAGAGGGCTGTGGAGGCCAAGTCATTGAGTGTATTTAAGACAGAGATAGATTAGTAAGGGGATCAGGGAGAAGGCAGGAGAATGGGGTTGAGGAATGTATCAGCTATGGTGGAGCAGATGTGATGAGCCAAATGGCTTAATTTTGCACCTATATCTGATGGTCTTCTGTTCTAATGGACAAACGCTTCTGGAGTAGATCATCACAAATGAGTCTGATCAAACACTGTTGAGCACAGAATGATTCAAATATTCAATAAGGCAGTGCTGTTAAAGGGAAGTCCCAGGATTTTGATCCAGAGATAATGAGGGAAAGGCGATATGATTCGAAATCATGATGATATATGACTTGGAGGGGAACTTGTAGCTGATGGTGTTTCCACGCTTCTTCTGCCTTTGTTGTTCGAGGTGGTTGCAATCGCAGGTTTACAAGATGCTATTGACTAACCTTGGCAAACGGTTACAGGTCATCTCAGATAGGGCACATACTGCTTTGTCATAGATGGTACTGAGTTTTGTGAGTGTTATTGAAGTTGCATTTATCCAGGCAAATTTTCCATCACAATTCTGAGTTGTACCTTGTGAATGTTGGACAGGGTTTAAGAAGATCAGCTCTTGAGTTTGTTGAGACAAAATTCCTTCCCTCTTAAGTTCAATATAGTCAGAGTATTTATATAATTGGTCCAGTTATGTTTTTGGTCAATGTTAATTGTCAGGATTTTGATGTTGAATCCCTAACCAATCCCTAAATATCGAGAGGAGATGGTTAGATTGTCTCACGTTGAAGTTGGTCATGATTTGATACTTGTATTGTGGACATCTGTAATTCGTCAATTATCAGCACAAGCCTCAAAGTTGCCCAAGTGTTATTACATATTGAAACAGACAGTTTTATATACAAGAGAAGTCATGAATGGTTTCAACATTGTGTAACGATCAGCAGGCAGCCCCCACTGCTGTGTTCATGGTGGAAGGTAGGTCATAGATGTCGATCACAGAATCATAAAATTGTTATGACACAGAAGGAGATCATTTAGCCCATCGTGTCTGCACCAGCTCTTTCAACGAACATCATTACCTCGTGCCAATCTCCTGCTTTTCCCATTATTATTCCTGCAAACTGTATAGAGCCAAATATGATCCAACACCCCCTTGAACACCTCAAGGTGATCAGGGCAATAACGTAATAGAATGCTGTGGTGATACCCTGGGGCTGGGATGATTGGTTTCTATCTGACTTCCCATTGACTTTAATTTTTGTCAGGTTCCTTGATGTGACACTTGATCAAACATTGGCTTGCATGGATTATCATAATAACAACAACTTTGCAGCACAGTGTACCACACCCATGATGGTAAGTTGCCTTTTTCTCTTGCTGTCTGTGTGCACTTCCAGTCTGTTACCTTTACACTTCAATATCCCCAATTTCCTCCCCTTCATATCCAGCTAACGTATCTGGCAAACTCTAGCATCCCAGAAATCAACAACATAACCACAGTGAGCGCCAGATCAAAACCCAATAAGATAAAGTGTTATTGTCCCAATCCAATCCCTGGAGAGACAGAGAAAAGACTGGTAATGACTTTGACCTGAGGATTACCATACCTCAGGTGAGGGACAATGCTGAGAGGGTCGGACTTCCACAATACAGGAGTTGAAACCATGCTGTTGATGTCCCAATGCGTTGCCAACCAATAATCTGAGCTAACCAATCCCCAACAAGTAACTTGCATTTATGCAGCATGTTTAATTTAGCAGGGTGTCTTAATAAGCTGTACGGGAACAATTATCAGACAAAATATTGACACTGAGCTGCATAAGGAAGTGCCAGGACGGGTACCAATGTGATTATGGTCAGAAATATTTGAGAGGGACTTAAAGAGAGAGATACAGTTCCAACAACAACTTTGAGAGGGAATTCCAGAGTTTGGAATAAATGTAGACACCTGAGTCATGGATTAGTGGTGCTGGAAGAGCACAGCAGTTCAGGCAGCATCCAAGAAGCAGCGAAATCGATATTTCGGGCAAAAGCCCTTCATCAAGAATAAGTCATGGTTGAACTTTGGAGATGAAAAACCTGATACTGGCATGAACATTTACATGAACATCCAACATTAGTCTCGTGGAGAATAGATCAATAAACATCAATGCAGTAAGAATAAATTTCATACAATGGTCTCCCAATGCTATCCTTATAACATACACGGCTGAGTAGAATTTAAATGACATTATGGATTCAAATTAAGTGCTTTCAACTGAGAGAGAAAGGCAGATTTTTTTTTAGATTCCATTAAGTAAATACAATGCCTGTTCACTTGACTGCTCTTGGTCTTTATGTTAATCGCTGTCGGTTCCATGCTGGGATCGGAGACTTTGCACACGTTAAACCATTCATGCCTCTCCTTGAACTTTAATTAACTTTGTCCTCTAATCCAGAGATACAGTTCCAGTCTGCAGCAGGATCACTCAAGGCATAAACGAATTATAATTATTAAAGGCACATAATTGAGATCTCAAGGAGAGTCGTAATTTCAGAAAGACTTAACAAATCTCCAGTCTGCCTCAGTGTCTTGAAAAACACCTGCTTATTTGAACTGTGGGAAACAAAGTCCTCCTCAGCACCTCATCCTGGGTCACAAATATAACACTCGCAGGAATATAATGGATAAAGAACGGAGAGAATGTGCATTTAAATAGCACCCTTAACAAACACAGGGAGTTCCATAAATGTTTCACGCTAAGGAAGTCTATTTTTTTAAGTACAATCACAAGGAAGATTCAGATCAGTCTTTTTGTACACAGCAAGATCCCCTAATAGTAAAGGGTTAATGGTCAGATGATTGATAAATTGTTTGAGCTTTGCTGAAATTAGATTCTTTATGTCCACATGAGAGAGCAGGTTTGACCTCAGTTTAATGTCTCCTCAGTGCTTCAGTACTTCCTCAGTAAAACAGTTGATGTGTCAGCCTGGATTTTGTGTTCCAGTTTCTTGGAGTGGAACTTAAACCCCTATCTTTCATAGCCAGAGACAAGAGTTCAGTGCACTGAATCACAGCCCACATTGAAATATGGCTGGTCAGTGAATTCATTTATTCCATTAGTGATTTCACTCACATAAACCCAGATGTTCTGACTCTCAAGAGACCAGATTTAACCTCAAAGGTGCACATGGATTCCTGGGACATCCCAAGCGACTAAGTCGGAATTGCGTGGAAAGCTGAAACTCCTGATGGTCAATTCCCTAGGATCCAGATGCTTCCAGTTGAGTTTCCAACTCTGTGTTAGAGTCAGAGACCTCTGAGGAATCTGGCTCATTTAGCCAAAGAGTCACCCAAGAAAGGTGAAAAGCATTACAACCTGCTCAAACCCCTGGATAAATTAAAACAAAGTTGACCTGCACACTCCCTACTGGACAACCCCAATCATTCACATTGACAATCCAGCCAAACCCCAACACTTGATCTCTGCAATCTTACCTCACCAGCTTCCATCCTGTTCATGGTCTAACATAACCCAGCATCTGCATACCTACCAACCTATCGCATCTCCATTTCCCTCTGTTCTTTTGATTCGAGTTATTTTTGTCACATGTTTCAAGATACAGTGAAAAGTATTATGTTGCATGTGAGCCAGACAAGTCATATCTTACGTAAGTCCATCTGGGTAATTAGAGTAAAATGCAGAATGTAGTGTTACAGCTACAGAGAAGGTGCAGAGAAAGAAATTGCCAAATACATGAGAGGTCTGTTCATAGGTCTGGTTATAGCTGGGGAGAGGGTATTCTTAAATCTGTTCAAATGTGTTTTAAAACTTTTGTATCTTCTGCCCAATCGAAAAGAATGGAAGAATATAACTGAGGTGGGAGGGGTCTTTGATGATGTTGTTTGCTTTCCTGAGGCAGTGGGAAGTGTAGATGGAGTCAATGGATGGAAGGCTGTTTTGCATGATGGATTGGGCTGTATTTACAACTCTCTGTAATGTCTTGTGGTCATGGGCAGAGCAGTTGCTATACCAAGCTGTGATGCATCCAGGCAGGATGCTTTCTATGTTGCATCTATAAAAATTGGTAAGAGTCCTTGTGGACATGCCAAATTTACTTAGCCTCCTGAGGAAGTAGAGGCATTGGTGTGCTTTCTTGACTGTAGCATTGATGTGATTAGACCAGGGCAGATTGTTGGTGATCATTACTTCTAGGAGCGTGAAGGACTCAACCACCTCCCCCTCAGCACCATCAATACAGACAGGGACATGTCTTTCATTCCGCTTCCTGAAGTCAATGACCAGCTCCTTCATTTTACTGGCATTGAGGGAGAGATTGTTGTCTTTATGCCATGCTTCTAAGTGCTCTATCTCTTGGATGTAGGTTTGCTCGCTGAGCTTGAAGGTTCATTTCCAGACATTTCATCACCCAAATAGGTAATATCTTCAGTGGGCCTCAAGCGAAGCACTGCTGAAAATTCTTGCTTTCTATTTATATGTTTGGGTTTCTTTGGGTTGGTGATGTCATTTGCTGTGGTGATGTTATTTCCTGTGATGAAGTCACTTCCTGTCCCTTTTCTCAGGGGGTGGTACTTGGGGTCTAACTCAATGTGTTTGTTGATAGAGTTCTGGTTGGAATGCCATGCTTCTAGGAATTCTCGTGCATGTCTTTTGTTTAGCTTTTTCCGAGGTTCTCTCTGGGCACAACTATTTATGATGATCAGGAACTGTATTAAACACATCTGCTGCTTTCAGGAACTCATACAGATCACAACTGACTCTACCGAAAGGCTGTGTGAAATCATCAGATTGGGTTCATCTTAATACAGCATTAACATTACCTCCTTCAGAAACATGGCCTGATGCAGCACTCAATTCTTAGTTACTGAGATGGCACCCTACCCCCTCACCCACCTGGCAAACCTACCCCCTCACCCACCTGACAACCATACCCTCTCACCCACCTGACAAACTTACCCCCTCACCCACCTGGCACCCTACCTCTTCACCCACCTACTATTCTACCCTCTCATTTTATTTTCATTCTGCACTAATCCCCCTCACCTGTGGCATGATAGCTCAGTGGTTAGCACTGTTGCTCACAGCACCAGGAACTTGGGTTTGATTTGACCCTCAGGCAACTAGCTGTGTTGAGTCTGTACATTCTCCCCGTATCTGTGTGGGTTTTCTCTGGGTGCTCTGGTTTCCTCCAACAGTCCAAAGATATGCAGGTTTGATGGATTAGCCATGGATAATGTCGGGTAACAGAAATAGGGTAGGTGAGTCTGGGTGGGATTCTCATGAACAAAGAAAATTACAGGTACAGGAACAGGCCCTTCAGCCCTCCAAGCGTGTGCCGATCCAAGCCTGGATCAGTGTGGACTCGATGGGCTGAATGGCCTGCTTCAACACTGTAGGGATTCTATGATCTATGACCCACCTAACAAAGGATCAGTAGGCCACTCAGACCTTCAAGCTTATTCTACCATTCAATAAGATCTTGGTCGATCGGATTTTAACCTCAACTCTACATTCCTGCATATCCCCTGATAATCTTTCACTACACCCCCCTTTGCCAATGCAGAACCTATCTTCCTCTGCCCTTAAAATATTGAAAGAATCTGTGTCCACCACGTTTTGAAGAAGCAAATTTCAGAGATTCACAAATCCTCTGAGAGAATTTTTTTTAATGTCTTTCTGTATCAACTTTGGGCAGAGATGCAATTAACATTTTGAAATCAGTGTTGCTTCTTCTGCTGATGATGCCCATTGTTTCAATGGGAAGGCATGCCAGCATGGAGAATGGCAATTATAGCAGTTACAAAATACACAGGGATTGATGTTGATAATGGGTCATCTGTCCTTGATGGAAACTGTCAGGCGCTCATTGTAATGAAATTATAACATAAAATTATAGTATCTCATAAAAATAAGGATAAAATTATGCCTTTAAGATAAAGCCTGATTTACATTAGTGTTATTATGCCCAAATATTCCATTGTACTAAAACTTTGACTCGTTTGAAGATTTTATTTTTGCCTAAATCCCCACAGGAGATCAAATACTCACCACAGATAATTATTGTCAACAATGTTCAAAGGGAGAATGTTCAAAGTGAATTGTCGCAACACCAATGAACTGCAATTAATAAAAAAACACGTGTGTAAGTGTACTTGATTCTGAAATGGAATGGTGCAAACTCATCTTTTTAAGGACTGAATTTCTTTCACAACTTGCGCGTTTGCTAACAGTCCAAATTGTGCTTTTTTTGAAGACCAGGAGAAGTGGGTCTGTGTATATAGTCTGCCTCCTATCTTCAACAAAACATTTCAAATCACTTTACAGTTAAATTAGTAGGCATAGTATAGCAAGATCAGGTCTACAATTGAAGAAGTGAAGATTAACAGGATTCATACTGGATAACTACCTGGAAGGCAGTCTGAGACAGAGCATTGGCTGAAATTATGGTGTCGCAGAATCCAGATGAATATGTTCCAATGTCATGGAGGTGCACAGCATTGAAACAGACCCTTCGGTCCAAATCGTCCAACTATCCTTAATAAAACTAGTCCCCTTTGCCAGCACTTGGCCCATATTCCTCTGAACCTTTCTTTTCCATATACCCATCCAGATGCCTTTTAAATGTTGTATTTGTACCAGCCTCCAACACTTTCTCTGGCAGCTCATTCCACACACACACCACACTCTGTGTGAAAACGTTACTCTTTCAAATCTTTACCCTTTCACCTTAAACCTATGCCTTCTAATTCTGGACTCCCCCACCCCAAGGAAAAGGCCTTGTCATTTCACCCAATTCACACTCCTCATGATTTTGTAAACCTTGATAAGGTCACCGACGTTCCAGGGAAAATAGCCCCAGCCTATTCAGCCTCTCCCTATAGCTCAAACAATCCAAACGTGGCAACATCCTTTTCTAAACCTTTTCAAGTTTCACATCTGTTTTACAGCAGGGAGACCAGAATTGCATATTGTATTCCAACAGTAGCTTAACCAACATTCTGCACAGCCGCAACATGACCTCCCCATGCCTATACTCTGACCAATAAAGGAAAGCATACCAAAAACCTTCTTCACTATCCTATCTACTTGCGACTCCACTTTCAAGGAATGATGCATCCGCACATCAAGATCTTTTCTTTCAACAACACTCCCCAGGACCTTACCATTAGTGTATAAGTCCTGCTCTAATTTGCCTTTCCAAAATGCACCACCTCACATTTACCTAAATTAAACTCCATCTGCCATTCTTTGGCCCATTGGCCCATCTGATCATGATCCCATTGTACTCTGAGGTAACCTTCTTCGCTGTCCACTACTCTTCCAATTTTGGTGTCATCTGCAAACTTATGAACCATACTTTTTATGTTCACATGCAAATCATTTATATAAATGACAAAAAGCAGTGGACCCAGCATCAATCCTTGTCACAGGCCTCTAGTCTGAAAAGCAACCCTCTATAACAATCCTCTGTCTTCCACCTTCTAGCCAACTCTGTATATAAATGGCTAGTTCTCTCTGTAATCCGTGTGATCTAACATTGCTAACCAGTCTACCATGAGGAAACTTGTTGAATGCCTTATTGAAGTCCACATAGATCATGCCAACCGCTTTGTCCTCATCAATCCCCTTTGTTACTTCTTCAAAAAACTCAAATCAAGTTTGTGAGACATGATTTCCCATGCACAAAACCATGTTGACTATTCCTAATCAGTCCTTGCCTTTCCAAATACATGAAAACCCCATCTTTCAGGATTCCTACAAAAACTTGCCCAGCACTGATGTCAGGTTTACTGATCTATAGTTGCTTAGTTTTTCATTACCACCTTTCTTAAATAGTGGCACCACATTAACCAACCTCCAGTCTTCTGGTAGCTCACCTGTGGTTATTGATGATATAAGTATCTGAGCAAGAGGCCCAGCAATCACTTCCTGAGTTTCCCAAAGACGTCTAGGGTGCACCTCATCAGGTCCCAGAGATGTCACTCTGCTATTGCTCCTTATGCATATGGTCAGAGATGATTCTTCAAGTCAAGATCGAGTTAATCCTTTATCTAGCAGTCTTGATGGAGCTGCTTTTAATGTAGAAATCACAACAGCTAATTTGCGCATGGCAATGTTCAAAATCTTATAATAGAAAGATAATATTTTATCTGCAGTTTGGTTGAGAAATAACTATTGAGTAGGACACTGGGGAGTCCCTTGCTCTTTCCTGAATTTTGTTGTCTGTTCCCACATCTATCTGAGGAGATGCATATGTCTTGAGTTTAATTACACAAAAGACATTGTCTGCACAGTACTCCCTTTGCCCTTCACTGGCATCTTCAGCCTGGCTGAAATACTTGAGACTCTGGCACCCATAATCTTGTAGCCCAGAGGGGAGAATCCTATCACCAAGCCAAAGTTGACACATTGACCAAGTAACTCTTGTTATATTCGTTAAACAAAAACAAAGAAGAATACGGCACAAGAACAAGTTCTTCGGCCCTCTAAGCGTATGCCGACACATTTTACCCTTCCGTACTAAAGCTATCTTCACTTACGAAATCTGTATCCCTCTTTTCGCTTCCTACTCATGTATCCATCCAGGTGTTTCTTGAATGCTGCTATTGTGGCTGCTTTCACCTACTCCTCTGGCAGTGTGTTCCAGGCACTCACCACCCTTTTGTGTGAAAAACTTGCCTCGCACATCTCTTTTAAACTTCCCCCCCTCACACCTTGAACCTGTCTCCCCATGTCATTGACCTCTCCACCCTGAGAAAAAGCCTTATACTTTCCACTCTATCTATGCCATTCACAATGTTATAAACTTCAATCAGGTCGCCTGTCAACCTCCTGCGTTCCAGTGAAAACAAACCCAGTCTATTCAACCTTTCTTCATTGTGTAAATCCCCCAGACCAGGCAACATCCTGGTAAACCTTTTCTGTACCCTCTCCCAAACATCCTCATCCTTCTGGTAGTGTGGTGACCAAAACTGGACACAATATTCCAAGTGTAGTCTAACTAAAGTTCTGATATGGGTCCTGCTCGAAATGTCGATTCTCCTGCTCCTCTTATGTTGCTTGACCTGTTGTGCTGTTTCCAGCTCCACATTTTATCAACTCTAACTAAAGTTGTATAAGGTGGCAGCATAACTTGCCTGTCCTTCTACTCAATGTCTCTTACAATGAAGGCAAGATTGAGTCTGAATTTGAGAGGGTTGGCTGATGAGGAAAGGCTGAATAGACTAGGATTATATTCATTGGAATTCGAAGAATGATGAGGGATCTTAGAGAAAGATATTAAGTTATGAACAGATGGGTAAGATGGCAGTAGAGAGGATGTTTCCACGGGCAGGTGAAACTAGGACAAGAGGGCAGAGTCTCAAAATGAGGGGGAGCAGATTTAGGATTGAATTGAGAAGGAACCTCTTCACCCAGAGGGATGTGAATCTGTGGAATTCCCTGCCCAGTGAAGTAGTTGATGCTTCCTCAGTAAATGCTTTTAAAGCCAAGAATGACAATTTTTTGAAAGTAAATGAATTAAGGGCTACCCTGAGAGGGCAGGTAAGTGGAGCTGAGGCCATTAAAAGATCAACTATGACCTTATTGAATGGCAGAGCAGGCTTGAAGGGCCAGATGGCCTACTCCTGATACTAGCTTTTATGCTCTTATGTTATGTTCTTATCTACCTGCTCTGTCACATTCAGTGATCTATGGACCCGCACACCCAGGTCCCTTTGCTTATCAATACTCCTAACGGTTCTGCCATTCACTGCATAATTTCAACCTGTACTTGCCCTTTCTCAATGCATAACCTCACATTTGTCTGGATAAAACTCCATCTGCCATTTTTCTGCCCATGTCTCCAACTGATCTATATCCTGCTGTGTCATTTGAAAATCCTCCTTACTATCCGCAACTCCACCAATCTTTGCATCATCAACAAACTTACCAATTAGACCAGCTAGGTTTTCCACCAAATCATTTACGGAGACCATGAAAAGCAGAGGTCCCAGCACTAACCCCTGTGGAATACCATGAGTCACAACCCTCCATTCTGAAAAGCATCCTTCCACTGTCACAACTGTCCAAGGTCACTCAAATGTATTTAGTATACTACAAACAAGGTAACCAGACATCTTTGTTCGGGAACATTCATGAGGGTATGGAATGATTATTTGGATCAAAATAAAATGCAAGGAAATGGGGACAAAGCAGAAGGTTGGCATTAAGAATGGGGCTCATTTAATGAGCTGGTGCAGTGCAATGGGCCAAATTGCTTCCTTGGACACCATAACATCTGTGATTCTCAGGTTCTATAAAAGCTGGACTTATTGATATTATTTAGTGGAAGAGGAGAAGAAAATTTTGCCATATAACCACAATAAATAGAAACATGAGTAGGTCATTGACAATGTGGCATTCTGGCTACTGTGCTGGTAGTAGTGAGGGGCAACACTGGATTGCCAACATTGATGCCTTGCATGGGATTTTGGTGTGATCTTATCTTTTCGTGTTACCTAATCTTGCTCCCAAAACATTTGCAAAACTCTTTGAGATGCCTTGAACATTTTAGGTAGATGATATGATTATGCACATTTTCAGATTGTCTCAAATTTCACAATCATAAAAATAATGTAGCAAACCAAAAGTACTGCGGCAGAAATATAAGAACGAAAAGTAGCATCATGTCTACCAACACAAAAGTTTAAAGTGCCCATGAAAGCAAAGATGAAAAGTGAATAAACTGTGTCAGTAAATGAAAAAAGGATGTTCCAGCTTAATCCTTCCTCCCCTCATCCACCCCCACCAACTTCCCATTCATTGCTAGGAGAGGGTTAAATCCAGCATTGCCAGTTCAATCAGCTTGAATGAGTCTTTACAAAGCAAACAGGTTGTTTTCATGTGGACCATTTAATGTGACGCCTTAGGACTGGTGTATCGAGCTAATACTACTATTAGCCGACAATAGCGTGTTGTTTAAAGTTACTCATGCCAGAGGCACATGGAGATTATTGTTCTCGGACTGACAAACCTTTTATTGTGATTTCCCATAATCTTCCAGCAGAAGGTAAAAACAAATTTCCTTTATTGCAAGAAGTCATTAAAATTGTATAAGGCTTGACATTTTGGATCTACTAAGCGGCAAGGTTTGACATCTATTCAGGAGCTGTCCTGATGACAACAGTAATGCTTATTAAACACTCACAGCTATTCTGCCGCTGAGTAAGTCATTGTAGCTGGGGAAGACCATTTTCTCATGAAGGAGACTACTGCTGCTGAGGTTAACCAGAGGATCACAACATCTCGGGCAAGGGGCAAGGTCAAGAAGGCTGGATCTTCAAGTTGACCTTACCTATTGCGAGAATTAAACCCATGAGATTGGTATCACTCTGTATTATAAACCAACTAACCAATCCCAGAACTATTGTGCTCACTGTGCTGGTCTCAATTCAAGTGTCAGATCCCATTGTCACTTGGCATTCCTGATCACCAGGCGAACTAATTTGCTACTGTTGACTGTGCAACGGACCTGTGTAACTCTCTGTCTGAGCAAGATCCCAAAGCATAAAGGAACAGGTCTGCACCTAATGCTCATCCAACTCACTGAAGATGATACATACCAGCTCTCACAACTTGCTATGGATACCTCTTAGCAAAATTAAGAGACTTCTTAAAAGTAAGAAGTTGGAATTTAAGTTGGACATGAATATATTAGTGCAAAGGTGTTGTCAACCCAAGGACAAGGATTCAGATTAGAGACAGCAAATGCTTCAATGGCATCAAATATTAAGGTGAGGAGCAAAAAGTAGTGAGGTAATTTTTAAAATTCATTTGTGGGATGTGGGCATTGCTGGCTGTGTCCAGCATTGATAGCCAGTCCCTAGTTTCCCCTTGTGAAGGTGGTGGAGAGCTGCCTTTGTGATCCACCTCATTCCACCTGTTATTGGTAGACCCACAATACCGTCAGGGAGGGAGTTGCAGGATTTTGATCTAATGACACTATGGAAGCAGAAAATTTGTGTAAAAGATTGAGAGTGAAGGAGCGAATGGGAACATTTACAGGGACATAGCACCTGAGTGAGAACAAAGGAGGCCTGAATTTGTTGAAAAGCAGGAAAAGGTCAGACTACATGGGCTGAATCTTCATCTTGGAGGCAGAAATCAGAAGTCGAGCTATTTCCCGATATTGCCATCCCACCTTCTGAGGAGGTGAGACCACCCACCAAATTGACAGCTGACAGGGAGAGCATGGGCTGGAGGTTTTTACTGCGAGCAGGGGAGAGGCAAAAATATGGATTAGTAAATGCCAAGGTCAGCAGGTTAAATGGCAGGGCTCCATTCTTTGGGAAACCATCCTAGTTCTGAAATTAAAGGAAGATAGAAACTAGGAGCAGGAATCAGCCATTCGGCCCATCAAGCCTGCTCCGCTATTCAATATGATCATGACGGATAAATGTGAGGTTATCCTCTTTGTTAGAAAAACAAGAAGGCGAATTATTATCTGAATGGTGATGGATTGGGTAAGGGAGAGATGCAGCGAGGTTTGGGTACTCTTCTACACCAGTCACTGAAAGTAAGCATACAGGTGCAACAGGCGGTGAAGAAAACAAATAACGTGTTACCCTCCATAGTGAGATGATTAGAGTACAGGAGCAGGGTGTGTGGCTGCAGTTGTAGGAGGCTTTGCTGAGACCTCACATGGAGTGTTTTATGCAGTTGGTCTCCCTTTCTGAAGAATGTTGCTTGAGCTATCAGGGGAGTGCAACAGAGGTTTCCTAAACTGATTCTTGGATGGCAGAACATATATGCGAAGAGAGATTGGATCAGTTAGGACTATCTTCACCAGAGTTCAGAAGAATGAAGGTGAATTTTTTTATAGAAACTTATAAAACTCTAAGGGAAGACAACAAAGGATACCAATAAGATGAGGAGAAATTTCTTCACCCAGACAGACGTGAGCCAATACAATTCTGTGCCACAGAAAATGGTTGAGCCCAAAACATTAAAACTTTTCAAGAAGGAGTTAGATATAGTTTTTAGGACTAAATAGATCAAAGACTGTTAGGAGGAAGCAAGTACAGGGTATTGAGTTGCACGATCAGCCATAATCATATTGAATGGTGAAGCATGTTTGACAGGCTGAATGGCCTATTCCTGCTCCTATTCTCTATGTTTCTATGTTTCTACTGCTTATCAATCATTAGGAAAGTTCCCCAATCCACCCTTGCCAATTCACACCCCATACCCTCAAATATCCCTCTATTACAATTCAGGACCTAATTTCAGATTCAATTACTTCATGCTCCATCTCAATAAAGAATTCATGGAATCATAGAATCGCTACAGTATGGAAGCAGGCCATTCGACCAATTGAGTCAACACTGACTCTCCCAACAGCATCCCATCCAGACCTAACATCCACTCTATCCCTATAATCCTGCATTTCTCATGACTAGATAGATTCAATACAGTGTGGAAACAGGCCCTTCGGCCCAACAAGTCTACACCAACCCTCCGAAAAGAAACCCACCCAGATCCATTTCCCTCTGACTAAAGCACCTAACACTATGGGCAATTTAGAATGGCCAATTTACCTGACCTGCACATCTTCAAACTGTGGGAGGAAACCGGAGCACCCGGAGGAAACCCATACAGACACGGAGAGAATGTGCACACAGACAGTTACCCAAGGCTGGAATCGAACCTGGGTCCCTGGTTCTGTGAGGCAGCAGTGCTAACCACTGAGCCACCATGCCTGGACACTATGGACAATTTAGCATGGCCAATCCACCTAAGCTGCACATCTTTGGACTTTTTCATATTATAGTTGTTCTTTCCCAAGGCACAACACACAACAATATTGTTAATTACACCTTTTGCATTGCATTGTACCCAGTCTAGAGTAACCTATTCTCTAGTTTGTTCCTCAAGATGTTGCTTTAAACAAATCACATATATACTCCAGGATATGCTCCTCACAATATCATGGCTAGTTGGGTTTGTCCAATCCATGTGTACATTAAATTCACCCATAATTCCAGATGCACCCTTATTGCATGCACCTGTGCCTTCTTGTTTAATGCCTTCCCTCATGTATCCACTACTGTTTGGGAGCCAGTAGATAACTATATTATAAGCATCTTTATCGATTTGTGCAGTTAACATATCTACCTTATTGTGAATGCTCTGTGTATGAAGACACAGTGTTTAACTTTACTAGGGAGGCAATGGCCTACTGATATTATTGCTGTACTGTTAATCCAGAGGTTAAGATAATGTCCGGGGGACCCAAGTTCGAATCCTGCCTGGTGGCAGATGTTGGAATTTGAATTCAGTAAAGTTCTGGAATTAAGAGTCTGATGATGACCATGAAATGATTGTCAGGAAAAACCCATCTGGTTCACTAAGTCCTGTAGCGAAGGAAATTGACCATCCTTAGCCGGTCTGACCTACATGTGACTCCAGACCCAGAGCAATGTGATTGACCTTTAAATGCCCTCTGGGCAACTAAGGATGGAAAATAATTGCTGGACCCAGCCAGTAATACCCACGTCCTGTGAATAAATAAAAAAGTCAGCTTGGTTTTATTTGTCACTATGGCCCCATTTGTTTTCATGTTGCCTTGCCTTTTTGCTATTTATTTTGTTTCTCCCTCCTCATTCCTTCTGTCCAAGTTCCCATCCCCCTGCCATCCCAGTCTCTCCAACAGCACTAATAAACACTCTGCCAAGGACATTGTTTGCAGTCCTGCCTAGACAGAAACCGCCTGTCTGTACTAGTCCTACCTTCCCCAGAACTAGTCCTGGCAATCTGAATCAACTTCCAAACCCACGACTGCTTCCATCTGGAAGAACAAGTGCTCCAGACACAGGGGAATGCCAGTCCCTGCAAGTGTCCCTCCAAGCCACTCACCATCTATGAGATAGCACTGCAGAAATTTACTGAAGATCTTCAAATAGTATCTTCCAAACTCCCAGCCTCTTCCATCTAGATACACAGGAACAACAACACCTCTGAGCGCCTCTGCAAGCCGCTCATCATCCTGACTTCCTGACTTGAAAATAGCACCAGTCTTTCAGTGTCGCTGGGTCACAATCCAGGAATTCCTTTCCTAAGGGCATTGTGGGTCAACCCAGAGCAGGTGGACTGCAGCAGTTCAAGTGGGTAGCTTATCGCCACCTTCTCTAGAGCAATTAAAGATGGGCAATAAATGCTGGTCCAGACAGCATCACCCCTACCCCATAAGCGAATAAAACAAACTTAAAAACAATTTCTCCCTCCAACACTATTTTTCCAGCCGCATATTCATTTAGTATATCCTAAATTTTCACTTTTGCCAGCAATGTGATACGAATAATTATCCTGAGATTACTGTCTTTGAGGTCCAGCATTTTAATTTACATCCTATTTTGTTGTTTTCGCCACTTGTGATCCCATCTCCTTTATTTTCAACCTGCATTGTTGGTCCAATATGTACCACAATCAATGGCTGTTCATCCTTCCCCTTCAAAATTCATTGAAGCAACTTCCAGACACACTCAACCCTGGCACCCAGCATGCCACCCTGGAGTCTCTTTTATGGCTGTTCCACTTACCTGTTCCACTTACTATTGACTCCTTATCGAATTGAAATGAATTGAATTGAATTGAATTTATTGTCACGTGTCCTGAGGCACAGTGAAAAGCTTTGTCTTGTGAGCAATCCAGGCAGATCACGTAGTTAAGTAGCATAGATAGCAAATAATAGGTAAACAGCAACAAAAACAAAAACCATTTACAGGTAAATGTTAAGAGTTTGGGGTCCATTCAGTAATCTAACAACATAAGGTAGAAACTGTTTTGAAACCACCTGGTGCATGTGTTCAGGCTTCTGTACCTTCTCCCTGATGGTAGCGGTTGTGAAAAAACATTGCCTGGGTGGGATGGATCTTTGAGAATGCTGACGGCCTTTCCTTGACAAAAGGCCTAGTAGATGGATTCTATAGATGGGAGGTTGGCCTTTGTGATTGTCTGGGCCGAGTTCACCACTCTCTGTAACCGTGTCTGATCTTGAATGCTTTACCATACCAGGTAGCGATACATCTAGATAGAATGGCGCACCTATAAAAATTGGCAAGGATATTTGACGTTAAGCCAAATTTCCTCAGCTGCCTGAGGGAGAAGAGATGACTTTGTAACCAGTGTGTCCACATGAAGAGTCCAAGAAAGCTTGTTGTGGATGACCAGTTCCAGGAGCTTGATACTCTCCACTCATTCCACTTCTGTGCTGTTAATGTGTAGGGGGGCATGAGTAACATCCCGCCGAAAGTCTTTTCCTTGGGGTCGGGGAGTCCAGAACTAGTGGGCATAGGCTTAAGGTGAGAGGGGAAAGATATAAAAGAGACCTAAGGGGCAACCTTTTCACACAGAGGGTGGTATGTGTATGCAATGAGCTGCCAGAGGATGTGGTGAAGGCTGGTACAATGGCAACATTTAAGAGGCATTTGGATGGGTATATGAATAGGAAGGGTTTGGAGGGATATGGACCGGGTGCTGGCAAGTGGGACTAGATTGGGTTGGGATATCTGGTCGGCATGGACAGGTTGAACCGAAGGGTCTGTTTCCATGCTGTACATCTCTATGACTCTAAGTCAATAGTGAGTTCCCCAGTTTTACTGGCATTGAGAAAATGGTTGTTCTCAGTAAGTTTCCTATTTCTGACAATCATTCTACACTCTTTGAACTTATCATTATAGTGCTGCCATCCTCTTTCCTCCCTCTTGTGCAGCAGAGATTAGGATTCCTCAGTTTTCCCCTGAGAGGTCTGACATCCCCACACCACCACCACCACTCCCACCACTATCTCCTTGCACCACCTTGCCCCCCCAAAAGCAGTATCCAAAAGGATACATCCGTTAGATAGGGGAATAGCCACAGGACATTCCTGTACTACCTGACTTACTGAACATTTCATTGTGACATGTGCAATTAGCAATTACCTTTCAAAAAACTCCCCTATACTGGATGAATGCCCTGCAAAGAGTTACATCTCCAAGCTGGGATAAAAAATGGCATTCCCAGAATCCTGCACAACTCCATCACAATCTCTGGGGAGACTGGGGGTCAAGGATGTCTAATATGTCCACAAGAGTTTGGAACTGCTGTACCTTGATTCACATTTAATTGATTGCCCACAATTATTAAAATTGATAGCTACAAGAATGACATTTAGGGCGGCACGGTGGCACAGTGGTTAGCACTGCTGCCTCACAGCGCCGGAGACCCGGGTTCAATTCCCGCCTCAGGCGACTGACTGTGTGGAGTTTGCACATTCTCCCCGTGTCTGCGTGGGTTTCCTCCGGGTGCTCCGGTTTCCTCCCACAGTCCAAAGATGTGCAGGGTCAGGTGAATTGGCCATACTAAATTGCCCGTAGTGTTAGGTAAGGGGTAAATGTAGGGGTATGGGTGGGTTTCGCTTCGGCGGGTCGGTGTGGACTTGTTGGGCCGATGGGCCTGTTTCCACACTGTAATCTAATCTAATCTAATTATGTGGGAATGCTTGAGAACTTCCTGCCACTTTGCTGCACCCTTGGCAAAAGTTTTTCCTCTCTCAGGACAGAAAATTAGATTGGAAAATTTCGACTTGGTAACTTTGCTTTAGACTTAAACAAGGCTTATGTAATGATCTATGAGATTAGCAAATAAGCAATCAGCTCACTATTGCAGTTACTTAAACTCGAGAAAATGTGGTTAATTGTATTTTAAAAGGTCAAAGTAAAGCAGAGATTAAATGTCTGGAGATTGTCTTATAAAACTAACTATTCAAATATTGATTTCCTAAAATACTGAGTTATCTTGTGATTTGAAGGTCTTACAAGTCAATTAATTGGACCATTGTTCTCCACTAGAATATAGAACAAGAGAATAAACTACTTCACCTTTTTTTGTTTAATAAGCTAATAATCTTAGTATACTCAGGGAAATGGTTTTGGTTTTCACTTTGTTTCATATTCTTGCGTTAGCTTTGCAATGAATATTACAGAGAAAGGGGATGTGTAATTTCATATTGGTGAACTGAAGCTACAGAAATTCTCTGATTCTATAGTCATTTTACAATTCTCTTCAATTTCAAGTGATTTTTTTGAATAGTTGTAGAATCATAGATTCGCTACAGTGTGAAAACAGCTCCTTTGGACCAACAAGACCATATCGACCTTTTGAAAAATAATCCACCCCCACCCTATTATCCTATATTTACCCTTGACAATGCACCTAACCTACACATCCCTGAACAGTACAGGCAATTTAGCATGGCCAATTCACCTAACATGCACATCTTTGGACTGTGGGAGGAAACTGGAACACCCAGAGAAAACCCGCCAGACACGGGGAGAATGTGCAAACTCCACACAGACAATCACCCAATACTGGAATTGAACCCGGGTTGCTGGCACTGTGAGGCAGCAGTTCTAACCACTGAGCCACCGTGCAAGAATGTTCGCAATGAGGCGCTTTTGTGAAATTTTGTGTATCCAATCCAATTTAGAAATGGGACTTCTTAAACGTAAATTAATCTGTAATTTCAGAAGAAAAATATTTAACATAGATCATTAACACATAATGCTAGGTGTTAAACTATATCTGAGCTGCTTGGCTGATGAGTCCGAGTTGTCTGACACGAAAATAAAATAAAGAACTGCAGACGCCAAAGGTCTGAAACAAAATCAAAAATTGTTGAAGAAATTTAGCAGGTCAACCAGCATCTGTGGAGCGAAAGCAGAGTTAACATCTTTAATCCAGTGACCTTTCTTCAGAACTGGTAGTAGCTTGATAAAGGTTGTATTTATGCTGGTAATGGGGGATGGGGAGTAAAGAAATGAGCAGCTAGGTGGAAATGGAGGCCCAAGAAAGAAAGAACGTTGGGCAGACAAAGACGTGATTGTTATTCTCCTCCACTCCATTGTCACTTTTCCACAGGGAGGCCATTCCCTCTGGGACACTATGGTCCACTCCTCCTCCACTCCCAACACATCCCCAAACCCCACAGTACTTCCCGCTGCAACTGCAGAAGGTGTAACACCTGCCCATTTACTTTCTCCCTCCTCACTATCCAAGGCCACTGACCTACCTTCTTGGCAAAGCATGCAATTTACCTGCAGCACGCTCAATCCCATCTACTGTATTCACTGCTCACAGTGTGGTATCCTCTACACTGCAGAAACAAAACGTAGACTGGGTGATCACTTCACTGAACACCAACATTCTTTGTGTAAAAGTTACCCTGAGCTTCCAGTTACCTGCTATTTTGACACCCCTCCATGTTCCCTGACCAACATCCCTGTCTCAGGCTTGCTGCAATACTTCAGCTAAGCTCAGTGCAAGTTTTTAAGGACAGCATTTCATTTTCCACTTCAGGACACTGCAGACTTCAGGACTCAATATCAATTTCAATAATTTTAGAACCTGAACACCTTCTTCCTTGTCCCTTATGCATCTCCACACCCCAGGCCCTGTCATAACATGAACTGCTTTTAGCACAGCCAATTGATTTTGACCTCATTATCAACCATTCCTCGGTCTGTATAACTTTCTTTCTCTCTCTCTGGGCTCCATTTCCACCTATCCACTTCCTCTTTTTATCTGCTCACCCTCTATCATCAGCTTATAAACTATATCAACCTTTTTCCTAACTACTATCAATTCTGAAGAAGAGCCATTGTACTCAAAACTTTAACTCTGCTTTTTCTCCTCAGATACTGCCAGACCTGCTGAGTTTTCCAGTGATTTCTGTTTAATCCCAGTTTCTAACCCTTGCCATTCATGGCAATATCTGCTCACCTTTAAAGCTGGTATCAACATCCGAACCTTTACTCACTCTGAGTTCGGAGGAAGCTCTGTTTAATTTCTTGCCTTCATTCCCTCCAGTTCAAATATTACGGATATCAGAATAGCTGAAGTGCTAATCGATTCACCATTCACCATTGTTTGTGGTTTCACCCTGCCATTGAGTTCACACGATGGACCTCTCATTACATCTACGTTTGAGGTAGACAGATCTTTGGGTCTCGCAGGTAATCAAGGGATATGGGGAACAAACAGGAAAGTGAAGTTGAAACCCAAGATCTGCCATGATTGCCTCGAATGGTGGATCAGGCTTGAAAGATCTAGCCCTGCTCCTATTACTTGTCTTTTTGTTCCTTGGCAAAGCACTTCAGCTCTCTGGTTCTGAGTTTTGGCTGCAGACAGGATTCTTGGCCCGACAGCAAGCTGGTAAGGACAATAGCCTGACAGAGTTTGATTTTAGATTATGCCATGCTTCTTCCAAACATAAGTCAGAGTCAGTTATAATGAACAAATTCTGTAAACACATACTAACCCACCTCCAACCCGCTTGAAATAAGGACCAACTTTCCATTAGCCTTCCTGATTACCTGCTATCCCTGTGTGCTAGCTTTCTGTACTTCATTTACAAGTACTCCCAAGTCCTTTTGTGTTCCATCTTTCTGCAGTTTTTCTCCATTTAAATAAGTCCTTGCTTACTCACTTAATCTATCAATATCTATATATAACCACTTGAATCCCTCTCACGACTTCCCTTTCCACCTATTTTTGTGTTATCTGCAAAGTTAGGAACAATACATTCACTTCCTTCATCTTTCATCAATAGTGGAATCCACTTCGAGTATTTATCAAGGTAGAGAGGACTTTTAAACAACCTATCAGTGTCATAAAATGTCCCAAAATCATGACAACAGGAAATAGATGTGATAGACATTATGAACTATAGATACCATACAGAAATAAAAATATTCTGAAAGAAGTTGCAGATTTGAAAGCAATTTAAATAAATGTTCTTATTCCAGTCATGGGTTTCTGGTTCCTATTGTAACGAGCAATCTGGGATGAATACTGCTGTCTGCTGAAAAACTGACCATTTTTAAAATGGATGATGTTTGGAAGAGATAGGAGTAATAATTGTCAAACTCAGTTGAGAGGAACTCCAGTCAAGAATTGGCAAATACAATTAAAAATCCAGTAAGTGCACAATTAGTTACATCAAGCTTTTATTAAATAGTTTAGTTTCAACTGGATTATATATTTTATATTTCACCTCTTTACTCATAAAGGAGACTCAGCTAATGCAATTAACATGCAATGTAAAAAAAAATAGAACATTTCTTCAACAAATATAGTACAAAGAAAGATTATCTGATGGAATAATTTTGATGATTATATTTTATGACATAGCTCTTACTTTCAGCTGGAAATAGTTGTTCTTGAAAAATATTTTTGAGGCAAGCTTTGTAATCCAATCTCTTATAGATTGGGTTGGGATATCTGATCAGCATGGACGGGTTGGACCGAAGTGTCTGTTTCCGTGTTTTACATCTCTATGACTCTATTTGATAAGATGTGGGAAAACACACACAGTTGGGAAACAAACTTCAAGCCTCTGTACATTGTTCTCAACAAAAATGGACAGCATTACTTGCACAACTGTCTCCATCTTCTAACCAGTTTGTGTGAGTGGAGAGGTGGGTGTGGTCAAGATCTTAGAATTGGTAAAATTAGAAACCTAAAAAGTGCTTTGACATGAATGGGTTAATGATGGAATGCCTTTACAAATCTATTCGAAGCAAACTCTGTTGAAAGGTTCAGCTGTTGTTTTTGAAGCAACTACTAATTAGATAGCAAGTGTCATGGATTTTCAACAAGTACTTGATAAGCCGTCTCATTAGATGCTTGTCAGAAAAAGTTCCATGGTTGTATAGCAGGAAATACAGCAGTAAGGATAGGTAGCTGATTGATGGAAAGAAACAAAGACTTTCAGGTAAGCACACATTGCCTGGACTGAGCCCACAGTGAATTGATACATTAATGTTGGGACCACTTCTGTCCTCTGTGTGTAAAGATGACTTGAGTTTGGACATAGGAAGTTCATGGCATAAAATTTCAGGAGGTTCAGCTTGGAAAATGCTTCAGAATAACGTGCACAGACTAATAGTGGAGGGAGGCAGACTGTTAAAGAAATCTAGTGCAATTAAGTAAGAATAAATATATTTCACTTCCAGTACGTCATTTCCACTGAGTCTTCACATTTCTATGATATCCCGGGAGATCCTATTGTAACTTAGGAAACGCTTCAGCTGGTTTGGACACAGCAAGCTGCCACAATGACCAGATAATCTCAATTCAATAAAATTGTTGTTAAAAAAAATCTTATAGAGATGTGCAGCACGGAAAAAGACCCTTCGGTCTAACTTGTCCATGAGAAACAGATATCCTAAATGAATCTGGGCCCATTTGCCAGCATTTGGCCCATATCCTTCTGAACCCTTCCTTTTCATATACCCATCCAGATGCCTTTTAAATATTGTAATTGTACCAGTACCCTACATTAAGTAGATAAGTCCTGCCCTAATTTGCGTTTCTAAAATGTAGCACCTTATATTTATCTAAATTAAACTCCGTCAGCCAGTCCTCCACCTATTGGCCCATCTAATCAAGGTCTCAGTGCTGTGTTCTGAGATAACCTTCTTTGCTGCCTGTTAGTCTATCAATTTTGGTGTCCTCTACAAACCTACTAACCATACCTCCTATATTCACATCCAAATCATTTATATAATCTGGTTCATTAACATCCTTGGGGGAAGGGGTTCTGCCCTCCTGACCCAGTCTGACCTATACTTTAACTCCACAGCAATGTGAATGTACCTTAATTGTCTTCAGAAATCTCCATGTTGTCATGCAGTTCAATGGGCTAGCAATGAGCAAATTAAAAATGCTCACCTGGCTAGGGACACCAATATTCCATCGGAGAGTTTAAAAAAAGGACAGTGGTAATGGGCTAGTAATTCAGAGAAGTTGGCCAGTTACCTGGAGATATGAGCCTGAACTCTAACATAGTAACTGGGAAGGAAATCTACTACCATCATCTATTTGGCCTACATATGATTCCAAGCCAACAGCTTTATAGCTTACTCTATCAGTTCTCTGAAACTGTCTAACAGACCATGAAATTATATGAAGGCAGAGCACTGACTTCAAGTCTTGCCTTGGCCACATCAAATGAATTGAGCGAGGACATAATTCGGTCATTCCTCAATGTCACTGGATCAAAATCTTGGCAATCCCTTCACAGCAGCATTTTGTGTACAGTCAGAGACAAGAGGAACCCCAAGATTGGGGGTTAGGGGGATGTGTGGGGCTTACCAAGATTCCAAGGTTATTTTACAAATGCGCATCAACTGCCAGTCAATGCATGGCATTATATTTGTAGTTGGTGATGTTAAGTTGATGTTTCTATCAAAATATGAAGTAGAATACATTGAACTGTGTGTTAAGTTTTTACGTGAGTGCATTGCGCATGCTCATTGTTGTTTGTTTCTGTTAATTTCAAATAAAATGTTTAAATTAGCTATTACATTAGCGCATACACAGTACATAGGATGAGCTTCAAGCCATTCCTACTGGTTACAATTATCCCATACACTAAACAATGGAAGTTTTTAAGTTTAAATAAATTGATCCTGCCTTCTAAAAACAAAAGGTGAAAGAAAGAAAACATCCAAACAAGGTGGCATCACAAACAAAATGCTGTGGAGGGATGGAATAAACAAGGTTGCATTTATGCAGAAATTCGTAGGCTCTCAGAAGATCTTTTTGAAGAGCTCTTGTTATTCTAACAGCAGCAACCCAAGACAGCAGGGCTGTACACAGTAAGGTCCTGTAAACTGTTGACATAACAAGTTGTTTTCCTCTTATGTTCTGGGTTAAGAACATTCAGAGAATATCACGGATGCGTCTTTCCTGAGTAGTTACATGCAAACTCTTACTTCAGCCTGAGGACAATAGGGACCTCTGTTTAATGCCACATCTGAAAGATGATGCCCCTAATGGTGGAACAGTCCCTCAGCATTGTACAGTGCAGTTAAAACCTTGAGCTTGAATTCTGGCCCTCAGGAATTGACTTAGTAAACAGTTAGTTTGTTGAGAAACAATGCATGTTAACTAAGTTGAACAGACAGCAGTTTACACACAGCAAGTGTCCTGATTATGCTGTTAAGGTTATTCATCTGATCTTAAAATGATGACATCACTATTCTCTTGTGTGCAGTGCAATATGCAAATATGAAACAAAAACAGCTTATGAGCTGTTGATCTCGAAGAACATTAATTATTAACCGCAAAAGCAGGGTTCAAGTTTCATCATAGGTCATTTCAGTTGCAAACTCTCTCAATTATTAAATCTTGCTATAATCACCAATCTGGAAGATTTGTTTTTGCTTTGTTCAACAAATCAGTTTGCAGAACAGATTTTAATTTTTGCTAAACGTTTATTACAATTTATTTTAATTCCGAAGATTGTGAACCTTTAACATTCTCTGCCACAGAGGACTGTGGAAATGCAGTCTTGAAGTTTAAGGGAGAGATTGATAGATTTCTGATTACCAATTGCATTCAGGGTTATGACGTTGGGCTGGGTAAAAAGACATTTTGTTTTTAGTTATTCATTTTGTGGGGTGTGGGCATCGCTGGCTGAGCCAGCATTTATTACCCATCCCTAGTTGCCCCTTGAGAAGGTGGTTGTGAGCTGCCTTCTTGAACCACTACAGTCCACCTGCTGTAGGTTGACCCATGATGCCATTGGGGGGGACTTCCAGGATTTTGACCCAGTGACAGTGAAGGAACGGCAGTATATTTCCAAGTCAGGATGGTGAGTAACTTGGAGGGGAACTGAGAGACAGTGGTGTTCCCATATATTTACTGCCCTTGTCCTTCTAGATGGTAGTGTTTCTGGGTTTGGAATGTGCTGTGTAAGGATCTTTGGTAAATTTCTGCATTGTATCTTGTAGATAGTACACACTGCTGCTACCTGAGCATTGGTGGTGGCGGGAGTGATGCTTGTGGATGCAGCGCCAATCAAGTGGGCTGCTTTGTCCTGGATGGTGTCAAGCTTCTTGAGGGTTGCTCGGGCTGCAATCATCCAAGCAACTGGGCAGTGTTCCATCACACTCTGACTTGTGTGTTTGAGATATGGACATGCTTTGGAGAGTCAGATGGTGAGTTATTTGCTTCAGTATTATTGGCTGCTGACCTGTTCTTGTAGTCACTGTGTTTATGTGGTTACTCCAATTGAGTTTCTGATCAATGATAACTCCCAGAAAGTTGATACTGGCGTATTCAGTGATGGTAACACCATTGAATGTCTAGAAGTAGTGGTTAGTTTGTGTCTTATTGGTGATGGTCATAGCTTGGCATTTATGAGGCAAACATTACCTGCCACTTATCAGCCCAAGCCTGAATATTGCCCAGATCTTGTTGCATTTGAACATGAACTGCTTCAGTATCTGAGGAGTCATGAATGGTGCTGAACACAATGCAATCATCAGCAAACATTCCGACTTCTGACCTTATGATGGAGGGAAGATCATTGATGAAGCAGCTTAAGATGGTTGGGTCTATGACCTACCCTGAGGAACTCCTACAGAGATGTCCCGGAGCTGAGATGACTGGCCTCACACAACCACAATTACCTTCCTATATGCCAGGTATGACTCTAATCACTGGAGCGTTTGCCCACTGATACCCATTCACTGGAGGAGGCTGAGGTGGATCATCCACTCAGCACTTCTGGCTGAAGATTGCTGTGAAAGCTTCAACCTTATCTTTTCCACTGATGTGTTGGACTCTTCCATCATTGAGGATGGGGATACTTGTGGAGCCTCCTCCTCCATTGTGTTGTTTAATTGTTCATCACCATTCCCGACTGGATGTGGCAGGACTGCAGAACTGAGATCCGATCTGTTGGTTGTGGGATCGCTTAACTCTGTTTATTACTTGCTGCTTATGCTGTTTGCCATGCAAGTAGTCCTGTTTGGTGGCTTCTCCTGGTTGACATCTGATTTTGAGGTATGCCTGATGCTGCTGCTGGCATGCCCTCCTGCACTCTCCATTGAACCAGTGCTGAAGCCCTGCTTTGATGGTAATGGTCGAGTGGGGGATATGCTGCACCATGAGGCTACAGCTTGTGCTGGAGTACAGTTTTGCTGCTGTTAAGGGCCCACCATGCCTCATGGATGCCCAGTCTTGAGCTGCTAGATCTGACATTGAAGTGTTTGATCAGTCATGGTTGTATTGAATGGCAAGGCAGGCTTGACTGGATGAATGGCCTCATCCTGTCCCTTTTCCTGTTCTTAATTATGCTTTTATCTTTAAACATTTTATTTCCCTGACCAACTATGGTGCCAAAAAGTTGAATTTGTCTTCCTCATTTTGGTTTGGAGTGGCTGCTTGGTCCCAAGTAAAAATTAAGCCTCAGCAAAAGAAAAGCAAAACTGGTATTTTGTTATTTCGAACCTGACCTCAGAATGTCTCAAAGCATTTGACAGCCAGTGGAACACATTCTAATCACTGCCACACTTCACAAAAACACAGCATACCAACCTATGCCCCGCAAGATGTCATAAGCAGAAATATGATATTGATGAGGTATGTTTACTTATGGTGCTGATTAAGGGAGCATTGTCCAAGGCACCAGGGATAACTCTCCTGGCTTTTTTAACAACATGGTGCTTTGGGAACTCTTCTGCCTACCTGAGAGAGATGATTGGGATTTGATTTATTATCAGATCCGAAAGATGGAGCCAAGAAATGCAAATATGTCACCGGGGGTGTCAGCGTCGACTTTTGTGGTCAAGTCTCTGATGTATGGCGTGAACTTTTAAACCAAGGCCTCTGAGATATATAAATGCACAGTCCCCATGTCACAGAGACATAGAGATTCACATCACAGAAAAAGGCCCTTTTGGTCATGTCTTCACCCATCAAAACCAGCCATCTAACTATTCTAGTCCCATTTTTCAGCACTTGGCCTATATGCCTTGGTATCACAACTGTACATCTAAATACTCCTTAAATGTGATTTGTTAACTTGTGCTAGAATGACAGAATTTGACAGTACAGACAGGGGCCACTCAACCCATTGTGCCTGTACTGGCTCCTGAAAGAGCTACCCAAACAGTCCCAGTCTTCAGCCTTACCTTTGTATCCCATTAAATTCAACCATTTCAAAGATATATTGAGCTCTCTTTTGAAGTCTCCTTTGGAATCTGCCTCCGTCGCTCTCCCAGACAGTACATTCCAAATTCTAACAATTCAAAAGTAAAGAAGTTTCTTCTCATGTCACTCTGAGCTGTCTTGCTGACAATCTTGAAATTGTGACCCTGATTTACTGATATACCAATGAGTGGAAACAGCATACCCTTATTTACTCTGTCAAAAATGTTCATTATTTCAAATACCTCAGTAAGGTCACCTATTAATTGTCTCTGCTCTATGGAGAATAAGCCCAATCTCTCAAATCTTTCTTTATATTTATCATAGAAACATAAAAAATGGGTTCAGGAGTAGGCCATTCAGTCCTTTGAGCCTGCACCACCATTCATGGCTGATCATGCACTCTTAGTATCCTATTCTCGCTTTCTCCAAATACCCCTTGATCCCTTTAGCCACAAGGGCCATGTCCAACTCCCTCTTGAATCTATCGAATGAACTGGCCCCAACAGCTTCCTGTGGAAGAGAATTCCACAGGTTCACAACTGTCCGAGTGAAGAAATTCTTCCTCATCTCAGTCCTGAATGGTTTATCCCTTATTCTTAGACTATGATCCTTAGTTCTGGACTTCCCCAACATTTGCAATATTCTTTCCATATATAGTCTGGCCAGTCCCATCAGGATGTTAAGTGTTTCTATGAGACACTCTCCTCATACTTCTAAATTCCAGTAAGTACAATCCAGTGAGTAAAATCCTTCATTCCTGGTATCATTTTAACAAATCTCCTTTGATATCTCTTCAGGGCTTTATCATCCATCCTTAAATAAAATGCCCAGAACTGAAAGCAGTATTGTAGAATAGAGTCCCCACAGTGTGGAAACAGGCTATTTAGCCCAACAAGCCCAAAGCAACCCTTCAAGGAGCATCTCACCCAGACCCAACATTTCCCAAGGCTGATGCACCTAACCTACACATCCATGAACATTAAGGGAAATTTAATATGGCCAATCTACTGAACGTGCACATCTTTGGACTGTGGGAGGAAACTGGAGCACCCAGAGAAAACCCACGCGGACACGGGGAGAACATGCGAACTCCACACAGACAGTCCCTGAAATTGGAATTGAACCCGGGTCCCTGGTGCTGTGAGGCAGCACTGCTAACCACAGAGCCACCGTGTTATGAGAAAGGTGAAGAATCAAAAGGGGTTGACATCTTCCTCCAAGTTCTGGTCTATGCAAACTTCTTCTATTAATTGGTTCCTTCATAACCAAGCTGTTACTGGACTCAAATACCTAAAGTATTGGTAATATCTAACCAGGTCAATCAGCTCATGAGAAGTTTCAGTCATGTACCGTTGTGCTTGATGTTTTAACTATTAACAGTGTAAAGATTGAAGGTGAATCAGGGTGACAAACATGGCCAAGCAAGACAGTCTTACAGACTGATGCCAGCTCTGATGTAGAGGAGCTGGTGTTGGACTGGGGTGGACAAAGTTAAAGATCACACTGCACCAGGTTATAGTCCAACAGGTTTATTTCTAAGCACTACCTTTCGGAGTGCAGCTCCCAGCTACCTAACGAAGGAAGAGTGCTCCAAAAGCTTGGACTTGCAAATAAATCTATTGGACTATAAGCTGGTGTTGTATGATTTTTAACTGATGCCAGTTAAACAGACCAGGGCTGGCAAGCAGGGTAAAACTGCAAGGGAATTCATCAAAGAAGGGAGAGGTCAGAAGACAAGATTAATGGAAAGATAGACTGAGGGAAAAAGGAGACATGGGGAGTGGATCTTATTGGGCATGGTCATCCAGGGGTCCCAGATAAAATGAGAAAGCAAACTGGGATGCAGAGAGGAGAGCAACAGCGAAAGAGGAAAGCAGGATATGAGCTCCATATTAGTGTTAGGGAACACAAAGGGGTAATTAGGTACACTGAGGAGGAAGAATAAAATAGAAAGAACTATGTGATAAATGGTGTATTTTTAAATAGATTAATGTGAATATTGGAATGTAGATTGAGCTCTAATGGTCATTGGAACTGAAAAAAATGATTTAAGCTCTCACTTGTGAGGGATTCATGTTGGCAGACTCAGAAAGGATTCATCAAATTGTCTCTATTGTCAATAGCAAATAAACTTTAGCATTAAGATGAGTAGAAACCTAAAGTGTTCAAATTAATGTTATTATTCCTCTGGATTCAAGTCTCTGTAATGGATATTGCTATAAAACAGAATAAAACTTTTATTTGCTGTGTGCTTTAAGAAGTTTCTAACTCTGTTTTGTTTAGACAGCTATTTTGTTTTTGTAGTTTCCTTCATAAAGTCAACTTTTGTGCTAAAGAACATCCACAGCCTCACGTGGATATATCTCAGTGACTAATCTCTATGAAATAGCAAAGCAAAACATTCAGCATATAACCTTATCAAAACAAGTTAGTGTCAACCCTGGCTCATTTAGCAGCATTTTCCCTCTGTGTTGGGAAGCTGGGCTGTTCAAGCCTCATGCCAGAAGTCTATGTGAATGAGGTAAGTAACATGCATGCAAATGTTTGACCAACCATGATCATATTGAATTGTGGGGCTGATTTGAAGGGCTGAATGGCCTACTTCTTCTGTTCCTATGTTTTATTCTTGGTTCTGACTTGCCCAGTAGCACCATCAGCTGGGATGGCAATAACTGAATAAGTGACAATCCAAAGATAAACTGGGATGGTATTCCAGATGGGAATATGGTCAGTGCCAAGGGCAAGAATAACTAGAGTAACAAGTCACTGTGGGCAGAGATTGAATAAGGACAGAAAAGGAGAAAGCCAACTAAAGTGAGGGGAGTGACGGGGGAAAAGGGAAGTGAATTTTACAGGGGGAGAGTTGAGGGTGAACAATTTAATGAAAAGTGGTTCAGGGTCTTCAAAGAGCTAAAGTTGCTACAATTCAGTAAGATTTGTGGTGTACATGCCTGAGATATTTGTGAGGTATTCACACTGAGGCCAACTTCTGTGATTTTGATCTTGTCCCATGCAAACCATTGGTAAGAAGCTCTTAGATACATATATTCTCCTAAGGTCAGTGAGTTGATGGTGTGTTAATTGTTGAGCATTTTGGTTCATTTATGTTTTAAATATGAACCCTGGCAGAAATGTAAAAACTTGTAGTGCTACAGTACATGTTGTGCTATACTGGCTGTTGCAGTGATAAATGTTGATTGATGAAGCAGCTGATGAAGGTGCATTCTTAACTGTGCTTGATGGTCCTCTGCAGTGGTTTACAATGCTGCTTCACTCACACTGAGCAATGAAGCACTGAGTGGTAGTTGTGCAGTCCATGACAGGGCAGCAGCTCGTTCACCCTCTCACACCTCGAGAGCCAGGTTCTCTTGAGTTGTTCGTGGCCATTGGTTTCCACAGCTACTCCAATCAGACGGTCTTTCCCAATCAGGATGGGCTCTTGTTGCCTTCCATTAGGAAATGAACTTTCCTTCTCTCCTGGACAGCCTTCAGGAGAACCTTTAGGGAGTTGTAGCTGAACTGTGATATCGCTTTTTCCCAAGTCCTTTACATCTCTCTTCCCATTGACATTGTCCATTGATACCAAAAGGACTGCAGTGGTTCAAGAAGGCAGCTCACTACCACCTTCTCATGGGCAGTTAGAAATGGATAATAAACGTGGGCATTGCCAGCAATGTCCACATCCTGTGACAGAATGTACAAAATTATAAATCACACAACACCAGGTTATAGTCCAACAGGTTTAATTGGAAGCATTAGTTTTTGGAATGCTGCTTCTTCTTCGTGATGTTTATTGAATGACCATTTAAATGCCCTTAAAGTTGGTAACTCGATTACTGTTGCAGGCAGGGCATTCCACACTCCTACTACTCTCTGAGCAAAGAAACTACCTCTGATATTTGTCCTATATCTTTCACCCCTCAATTTAAAGCTATGTTCCCTCCATCACCATCTGAGGAAAAAGGCTCTCGCTGTCCAACCTATCTAATGATTTGGAGACCTTGGGTTCATGTCACATTACAGGTGATCACCACTGCACTACACACACACACACAGATATTCCTACACACACACATACTCTCACATACACACGGACACAGATACACACAGACACGCACACAGACACCCACACACACCCTTATAGATACACAGACTCCCACATATGCACCCCCTCACAGACTTAAGACACTCTGCACTCACTACACACACACACACTTTCTCACACTCACAACCCCCACCCCAGACAGACACACACACAGATAGACAAAGACCCACATGCACACATATATTTTGTGTAGTGAATTTTTTTGGTACTTTCAGAGTTACATTGCACTTTGCTCAAAAACCATATACATTCATGTAGAACTCTGAGCTCAAAAACTGCATGAATTCATGTAAAACTCTGTTATCTCACTTTTTAGATTGGAATCAATCTAAATATCAGGTCATAGACAGAGAACACAGGGGGCTAACACCTTCAACATATTGCCTAGCTATCACCATTGTTAACAGCTAACCCGAGAATGCAACTTTAAAAAAAAGGGTTTTGTGATTTACACATGAAAGAAGTGAAACTATCACTGTATTCTAACAGATGAAAGGCTTAACAGACGATCAATTCTTCAAAGTATAATTTCAGTTACATCACACTGCAAATTTTTGCTATAAATTCTGTGTTACGATCGAGCCCTCCACAATCACCTGATGAAGGAGCGTCGCTCCGAAAGCTAGTGTGCTTCCAATTAAACCTGTTGGACTATAACCTGGTGTTGTGTGATTTTTAACTTTGTACACCCTATCTAATCCTCTGATGATCTTACATGTCTCATTTAGTTACCTCTCAGCCTTCTTCTCTCTAACAAAAACAGCCTCATGTCCATCAGCCTTTCCTCATAAGACCTTCCCTCCATACCAGGCAACGTCCTTGTAAATCTCCTCTGAACCCTCTCCAAAGGTCCCACATCCTTCCTATAATGCAGTGACCAGAGCTGTACAGAATATCCAAGTGCAGTCGCACCAGAGTTTTGTACAGCTGCAGCATTGGCTCTGAAACTCAATCCATCTACCAATAAAAGCTAACACACTGTATGCCTTCTTAACAACCCTATCAGGAGAAAGTGAGGATGGCAGATGCTGGAGATCAGAGCTGAAAATGTGTTTGCTGGAAAAGCGCAGCAGGTCAGACAGCATCCAAGGAACAGGAGAATCGACGTTTCGAGCATAAGCCCTTCTTCAGGAAGAAGGGCTTCATTCCTGAAGAAGGGCTTATGCCCGAAAAGTCGATTCTCCTGTTCCTTGGATGCTGCCTGACCTGCTGCGCTTTTCCAGCAACACATTTTCAGCTAACAACCCTATCAACCTGGCTGGCAACTTTCAGGGATCTATGTAAATGGAGACCGGGATCTCTCTACTCATCTACACTACCAAGAATCTCACCATTAGCCCAGTACTCTGCATTCTTGTTACTCCTTCCTAAGTGATTCACCTCACACTTTTCTGCATTAAACTCCATTTGCCACCTCTCAGCCAGCTCTGCAGCTTATCTATGTCCCTCTGTAACCTGCAAAATCCTTCGGCACTATCCACAACTCCACCGACCTTAGTGTCATCCACATACTTACTAACCCATCCTTCTACGCCTCATCTAGGTCAATTATAAAAACGACGAACAGCCCCAAATCATGCAGTACCCCACAAGTAACTGAACTCCATGGTGAACATTTCCCATCAACCACCACCTTGTGGAATTCAGCACTACAGAAAGTAGTGGAGGCCATAACATTGTGTGTTTTTAAGATGGAGGCTAAAGGGAAAAAGGGATTGGGGGGTGCAGGACAGAATTAAGGTACTGAGCTTGATGACCAGCCATGATCATATTGAATGGTGGAGCAGGCTCAAAGGGTCAAATGGCCGACTCCTATCTTCTTGTTCCAGTAAAGTGATTCCAAGTGGTAGCTTAATAGTGCAGTGGGATGCAATATCATTGTCAAAATCTGAATAATCTGTTGATGGGGAGGAATTAAGGATTTTGAGAATCTCAATGCTGTGCTCCTGCCTGTCCTTTTATTTGCATATATTTACAACAAACTTGGATCTTGTGCTAATATTTTAGGGTTTGGTTATCTTACTAGACCAGACATTGAGAATCCTGCTCTTTCTTTTTGAGGGAGAGGTTTGGGTTAGGTACAACAGTCCCAAAAAGCTATTGATTCATTACTTTTATAACTAATGTTCTGCTAACCTTCCTGTAGAAGGCAAATATTTCAATGAATTCGCAGGATGTGCACATCAATGGCAGTTCTATCACATCAATTTCCTATTCCTATCTTCCCCATGAGAAGGAGACAATGGGACTTCTCCCTGGGATATGTCTGCCCCCACCCTGCCCTCCTCTCCTACCACCCACATAGCTTCAGGAAGGGAGTTCCAGCATTTTGACACAGTGACGATGAAGTAACAGTGAATACATCTCATCATCCAGGATGGTGTGTGACTTGGTGATGATGGGGGTGTCCCCATATGTCAGCTCCTCTTGTCATTGCAAGTGCTGGAGCTCACAGGTTTGGGAGGTGATGTGGAAAGAGCCTTGATGGGTTACTGCAGCACATCTTATAGATGGCACACATTACAGTCACTGTGCATCAGTACCATTTTTTCACTTCTAAGCAGTTTTGATCGAAAGATTTATGATGTGGCCCACTGGATGGGTGATCAGATGACACAATAGTTGCAATAATTCTACATTTACAGGGTCAGTGTCAATTGCTTTGGAATTATGTAATTGGGTAATTTCCCAATAGACTGGAACATGATACATGATTGAGAAACTGAGAGTCAGAAGCTCACAGATGAAGCTGCTTGCGGAGGGATGATTGAAATTAAAAATTAAAAGACTAATTGAAAGTGTTGTCATATTGTTCACAACATTGCTGTCCTTTTATTTGCATATATTTACAACAAACCTGGATCTTGTGCTAATATTTTAGGGTTTGGTTATCTTACTAGACCAGACATTGAGAAAACCCATAAAATTGTTGAAATATGAGACTTGATTTGCCTTATGCTCATCAGAACAGATGCAAGAGGCAGACTTTCCAACAGTCACCACAATTTGTTCTACAAGATAAATGGTTTTGATGGATTGTCAACTGTGATTGAGTGAGGTTTTATCATGTGACATATGACTGCAAAATGGTGAAATTTGACAATCTTGTCCTGATGAGTGTGAGACTAAAAGTTTCATCAATGTGTCCCTTTTCAACAATATTCAAGTTCTGTATAACCAGGTGGCTGATTGAAAACTGATTGATAGGTGACGGTAGCAGATGAGTGCATTATCCTGCTATTCGGTGCCAGCAAAGCTCCTCCAGCAATTGGGGCGGCATTGTCAGCAGCAGCAAGCTCTTCAAGATGGCGGCGCCAGAAAGACGACATTGGCAGCCAGAGGAGAACTTGTGGCCCAGAGGTGGCCTGGCCTGACAGCAGACTCTTGGTTGCAGGGCAAGTGTGAGTTCAAAAGCACCAAAGTGGGCCCAGTGGTGAAGAGATGGCATCTAAAGTGGTGGGCACAGTGCAGGCGGTGGTGAGGTGATGGCAGTCTTCCTTAAGGCTCGTTGTCGGAAAGACTAGCATTCTGAACATTCTACTTACAGCCTTAGATTAATACAGCATGGAAACAGGCCCTTTGGCCCAAACTGATCCGTGCTGACCATGACACCCACTCTGCTTGTTCAATTGCCCACATTTGGACCATATCCCTCTCAACCCTTCCCATCCATGTACCTATCCAAATATTTTTTAAATGTTGCTCACATATCTGCCTCAACCACTTTCTCTGGCAGCCCATTCCACATATGCACAACTTTCTGTGGGAAGAATTTGCCCCTCAGGTCCTTCTTAAATCTTTTCCCCTCTCACCTTAGTCTTTTCCCTCTCACTTCTTTATTTTTCTGATTGATTTCTTTGACCTATAAACACTGTACTGATTATTTCTTTTCTTTATAATTTGTTATTGTTTCCTAAGAATTTGATCTTGAGTATCTGTACCTTCCTACCTTTGTACTGAAGATGATGCTGTAATACAGTGACCCTAAACTTTTCACTGCACTCACTTGAGTTCATGTGACAATAAAGCTAATTCAATTCAACTTAATTCAAAACATTTACTAATGTTCTTTAGGGAAGTTAAATTTCCATCTTTATCCAGTCTGAGCTGCACATGATCTCAGTACCTCAGAAATGTGGTTGACTTCTTAACAGCTCACTCCCTCTCAGTTGTGACAAGCATTGTGAGGACAGATTGATGGGAACTGCTTTATAATGGTTGAGGAAGTTCCACCAGCATCTGCTCAGAGATAATTAAGGAATGGACAATGAATGTTAACCTTTCCAGGAACCTCACACCCCAAGCACAAACATTAAAACAACATAAGGGATGAGGGAAGTGTCACCCAGTTACCATTAGGCAACTCCCTCCTGACTGAAGCATTCAGCTTAGAACAGACACTGTGCATGTTTAAATCTACAGCACAAATTTCCATGATCAAAGTTCTTGTGTCTGTGCAGATGACATCCTGTACTTGTTAGTTACAGAAGACAAAAAGAAAAAGTTGCTGCATAATAAAGGGAAAATTGAAGCCTCCACAGATCAACATTATTCTAGATTCAATGAGATTAGTCAGCTTAAAAGAACAGTAATTAAAATATTTTGTACACTCAAATTTGTGAGTTAAAAAAATAAAAAACTTATACCTCAAAGCCTTTCCAAATGATTGGACAGATTTTAACACCTGAATGAAAATCAAAATACTGCAGATGCTGGAAATTGGAAATAAAAACAGAAAGCTGTACAATCTCAGCAAGTTTGCCAGCATCTGTGGAGAGGGAAACAGGGTGTTTTTTTTTTTCATGACACTCCTTCCAAATAAGTATTAGAGATGTACAGCATGGAAACAGACCCTTCAGTCCAACCCATCCATGCAGACCAGATATGCAAACCCAATCTAGTCCCACCTGCCAGCACCTGACCAATATCCTTCCAAACCCTTCCTATTCATATACCCAGCGATATGCCTCTTAAATGTTGCAATTGTACCAGCCTCCACCGCTTCCGCTGGCAGCTCATTCCATACCCATACCACCCTCTGCGTGAAAAGGTTGCCCCTTAGGTCTCTTTTATATCTTTCCCCTATCACCCTAAACCTATGCCCTCTAGTTCTGGACTCTCCCAACCCAGGGAAAAGACTTTGTCTATTTATCCTATCCATGCCCCTCATAATTTTGTAAACCTCTATAAGGTAACCCCTCAGCCTCCGACGCTCCAGAGAAAACAGCCCCAGCCTGTTGAGCCTCTCCCCACAGCTCAAATCCTGCAATCCTGGCAACATCTTTCTAAATTGCTTCTGAATCCTTTCAAGTTTCACAAAATCTTTGATAGGAAGGAGACCGTCGCTCCAGGGAAAACATTCCCCAGCTATTCAGCCTCTGACAGCCTCTGAGGTCAGTGCAGGGCAGAGAGAGAAAGAAACTGACACCACAATGAACCTGCACAATTACTGCTTTTGCTGTTTGAATTCATGTATCGCTGGATATCGGAGGGCGTCTGGAAAAATGAACAAAGAAATTCACAACTGATCTTGGAGGAACTGTTTGGGTGAAATTCACAGCACAGAATCAGATAAGTTACTTGTTTTAAGTGGCCTACAGAAAGTCTGCAGTAGTGAGTAGTGAGTAGAGTGGGTTATTTCATGATTGTATGTTTTTTGAGATATGTCTCTTGATTAAACTTAAAATATAAGCCATAACTATTAATCTAACATGGGGCAGTGTTTTGTAGCGGAATAAGACAGTGTTATTTTCTGGGTCTGTAGATTGTGAAGGAGCAAAATGGCCTACAGTAGAGTATTCTTGGGAGTTTAAAGAGAGTTTAAGGGTTACTGCAGATTTTATCTGCAATAAATGCTGTTGGTTACAAATCTTATCAGACCAGAAATCCTAAATTAATTTAGTCCCATTTGCCAGCACTTGGCCCATATCCCTCTAAACCCTTCCTATTCATGTGCCCATCCAGATGCCTTTTAAATATTATAATTGTACCAGCCTCCACCACTTCCTCTGGCAGCTTGTTCCATACACATACCACCCTCTGCATGAAAAAGTTGCCCCTTAGGTCCCAAGTCATCTGTCAGTCTCCGATGCTCCAAGGAAAACAGCACCCGACCTATTCAGCCTCTCCCTAAAACTCAAACCTCCAAACCTGGCAACATCCTTGTAAAGCTTATTTATATGAACGCTTGAAAGCATGCTTGGAGAATTGGCACATCTACAGGTTGCTCATGATAATGTGCTTCACTGCGGTTTTGTTTGTTAAGGGTAGGGAATCGGTTGGGAACTGGATCAGAAATTTCTAATATCAGAAAAGAAAGGGTTTTGTGAAGATTTGTAGCTCAGTTTGAATGTGTGGATGTAGATTTGCTCGCTGAGCTGGAAGGTTTGTTTTCAGATGTTTCACCACCATACTAGTACCACCAGTGCTTCATCCAGAGGCTCACTAATGATGCTCACAAAACATCCAAAAACAAACCTTCCAGTTCAGCGAGCAAACCTACATCCATAGAAGAAAGGAATGAAACAAATAAATACAGATGCTGCAGATCTGAAATTCCCAAATATTCCTGGCAATGGACAGCTAAAATTGTAACATATTTCTCAGGAAATGCCTAAGGCAGACTCTCTTGTTTCTGTGAGTCTAACACAGATTATCCAGTAAGGGTAGGGTTTCCCAAGTGTTTCAGCAATGACTGAAGCTAGCTATTTCACACTGTTACCATGCAGTAGCAATAGGGGTGGCATTTGTCAGTTACTGGATGCTGCGGTCAAGCCAAATAAACATTCCTTATAAAGGGCTTATGTCTGAGACGTTGATTGTCCTGCTCCTCGGATACTGCCTGACCTGCTGTGTTTTTCCAGCACCACACTTTTTGACTCTGACTCTCAGTCCTCACTTTCTCCAAAAGGACATTCTGCCAATCATGCGAATGTGATATAGGAATTCAGCCCTTGTGTGATGCCAGGTACGCATGTATCAAAGACAAGAGAATTGTATCAAACATCGCATCCCTTCAGCTGTTACCAACATTCAAAATACTGATCATACCCAACCAGTCTGTGCTTGCAAAACCCACAACACTGTATCCAAAATTAGAAATGATTCTGCTAGTGAACAGCATTTGCTGGATAATCCTGAGTGTACAACAAAATATGCTGATAACTCACTCAGTATTGTCACACTTTAATGGTTTGGATTCTACATAGGTTAATGCTCAGGGTCAGTTTCATTCCAGATAGAAAGAAAATGTACATGCATTGATGTACCATAAGGAGCGAGCTTCCTGAGAAAAAAAAATCTACTTTTGGGTAAAGGAAAGAGAACATGGGAAGTCACTAGGATGTTCCCTGTGCCAAATCCATTCTGTTGAATAGCAGGTTTTTAGTTGATGTGTGTTGCTAAACAGATGGAGGACAGACCAGAGCTCCTGCAAAGAGTGATAAAAATCTGCAGCACAGAAGGGCCTTCAGCCCACCAAGTCTGTGCCACTCAAAAACAAGAATCACTATTCCAATCCTGTTTATCAGCACTTGGCCAATAGCCTCCTGTGCTTGTCATCACAAGTGCACATCTAAATATTTCCTAAATGTGATGAGGGCATCTGCCTCTTCCACCCTTACAGACAGTGAGTTCCAGATTCCCACCACGCTCTGGGTAAGAATGATTTTACTCACATCCCCTCAAAACCTTCTGCCCTTTAGCTCTAACCTGAGTCACTTCCTCCCCCACTTCCCTCCCCTCCCCCCAGTAACTGATCCCTCCAGCAAGTACCCTACGGATGTCCCCGCATAGCCAACTTCTCAGTCCCAAGCCCTGATGCACTTTGTGGAGAGTCAAAGACAATGTTACACTTTCCTGAGGAGCATGGAAGGGCTGCAGTAGAGATGAGAGTTTTCTTAACAGGAGTGGACATGCTGTCATTACAGACCTTACTCCAATTCACTTTACTTCAGGTAAATTTCTAACTTCTTTATCTCACATTAGGTAAGTGTTTTACTGCTGATCCTCACACATGGCAAGTCACCAAATCACTCAATTTGAGTGAATATCTGAGGAATATTTCTCCTCAGAGGTCTCCAGACTAGTAATCCAGTGCAAAAACAGACCCTCAGTCCAACTCATTCACACCAGACATCTCAATCTGACCTAGTCCCATTTGCCAGCACTTGGCCCATATTCCTCTAAACCCTTCCTATTCATATACCCATCCAGATGCCTTTATAATGCTGAAATTGTACCAGCTTCCTCCACGTCTTCTGGTAACTCGCTCTATTCACACATCACTCTCAAGTCCTTTTTGTATCTTTCCCCTCTCACCCTAAACCTATGCTCTCTAGATTTGGACACCCCCACCCTATGAAAAAGACCTTGGTTGTTCACCCTATCCATGCCCCTCATGATTTTATAAACCTTTACAAGGTCACCTCTCAGCCTCCGATGCTCCAGGGAAAATAACCCCAGTCTATTCAGCCTCTCCCTATTGCTCAAATCCTCCATTTCTGGCAACATCATTGTAAATCATTGTAAATCTGAACCCTTTATTACGACATGGGGTAAACCCTCCTGCTTAATTTAAACCAGCAAAACAGGAACAGTTTATTCTATGCAGTAATCTGTGAAAATTTGAGAAATCAAGTTGGGAAAGTAAATATTCCCAACTTTATTTTTTAATGTATAACAAAGAATAATTAACTAACAATTATTTACAACTCCTTTCTCTAACCTACATTTAATCTCCCCCTTCTACAATACTAGTCCGATAAAACCCCCCAATTAAGATTTACCAAAAATTCAAGTTTTCAAATCCAGCCAGCTGTCAAATCTTCTCTTCCTCTGTCTTCCTTTTTTAGGGGTTTCTGTTTCACAGGTCACTGGTCAATAAAGGTACCGTTAAGAGAGCTATTCTCCAGGCAGTCTGCAGATGCTGGTGGATTGGCAGTTCTCCCCCTAAATTTTCAATGTTCAATTTTCCCTGGTCTTATTTGGCTTTCAAGATTGTCAGGATACAAAATTCAAACTGGATGGAAGTTTGGTATTTTTCGAGGTATAACTTAAATTAATTAGCTGAATTCAAATCGGTTTTGTCGTTTCCAGGCAACCAGCTAATCTAGCTTTTGACCAAGTATTACATTGTTACCTTATTCAGAACATTTGGTACTGTGTCAGGTAGTTCTGCTGGCTTTTACTTTCTTAAAGATGCAGTACACCCACATCTTCATAACACTCCACTTAAGAAAAAATTAACCATCATAATGAAAAGGTGGCTTCTTTTTTTTATTCTTGAAACACATTGCCCTAACATACATATAACTTTAATCTAAGTTTACCTTAACTTCTTCTCATAGAACTGTATATAACATTAAATAAAGTTGAATCTCATCTAAACTTTATCTGTTCAATCCACAATGACGCATCTGCAATTACATTCTTATGACCCGCAATATGTACGATTCATAAATTAAATGTCTGTAACATAAGACTCCAATGAAATAGTCTCATATTCTTGTCTTTAAAGTGTTCTAAGAATGTAATTGGACTGTGATCTGTGTACACAACCATCTCCAACACATTGTTCGTGGCATACACGTTAAAATGTTGTAAGGCCAGTACGAAACTCAATAGTTCTTTTTCAGTTGTGGAGGATTTCCTCTGGGGGATGTTGAGTTCCTTTGAAAAGTAACCAACTGACAGTTCATTCCCATCCTCATCTTCCTGTAGGAGCACAGCTCCAACTCCAATGTCAATAGCATCAATGGTGACTTTAAAAGGATTTGAAAAGTTTGATGTAGTGAAAACTGGTTTGGTGGTTAATATTGATTTCAAATGGTCAAATGCCTCCTGGCATCGTTCTGTCCACTGAAACTTTGTGACCTTCAGCAAATTGGTTCATGGTGCCACGCCACAGCTGAAGTTTGGATAGATTCCACAGAGTCCGAAGGATCAAAGCACCCCTTTCTTTGAGGTTGGTCATGGAAATTCCTCGATGACCTTTGTCTTTGCGTTCCGTGAGGTCAATCTTCTAGGACTGATGTTATGTCCCAAGAATTTCACCTCTGCATTCGTGAATTCAGTTTTATTTAAGTTTATCAGCAGTTTTGCTTTTCGTAGTTGTTCGAAGAGCTCTCCCAACCATACCATGTAATCTTTCCAGGACTTACTAAAGATCACCACATCATCCAAGTAAACTGCGCAGTTTGTTAACCCAGACGCAACTCTGTCCATGAGCCTTTGGAATGTGGCGGGTGCATTCTTCATTCCAAAGGACATCATTTTAAATTGATATAGCCCATTTGGGGTTACAAAAGCAGAAATTTCTTTTGCTGTCTCTGATAAAGATACCTGCCAGTTACCATGCAGTAAGTCCAACTTGGTGTAGTAACTGGCTTGTCCGACTTTTTTGATACAGTCCTCCAATGTAGAAATTGGAAATGAGTCTGATCTTGTAATGGCAATGATCTTCTGATCATCCATGCAGAATCGTTGAGTCTCGTCTTGTTTGGGAACTAAGACAATCGGCGAACTCCATTTGCGCTGGCTTGGTTCCATGATGGCCTCATTGAGCATGGCTTCCACCCCTATCTGGACCTGTCTGGCTTTGAAAGGATTAAGCCTATAGGGGTGTTGTTTTATCAGAACAGTATTCCCTATGTCTACTTCATGTACAATAGTTTTAGCCTTCCCCATCTGATTCTTACATATGTTCTCATACTGCAGTAACAAATCTTTCAACTGCATTCTATGCTCCTGAGACAGATAGCTCACTGACCTATCCCACTCCTCAAGGACTTCATTTTTTAATCTATTTTGAGGCACATCAAAATCCACATCATGTCGATTTGATTCCGCACTCCGCGGGGCCGTAAATAAAACCTGTTTCTCCAGTTCTTTCTCTCTGGTATAATACAGTTTCAACATGTTCACATGACTTATCCGATACCTAATTTTTTCCTAACTGGCATCTTTACTAGATAGTTTACCTGACTCAACTTTTTCTCAATTTGATAGGGACCACTAAACCTGGCTTTGAATGGATCTCATACCATTGGTTACAGTCCTAACACTTTATCCCCTTGAGAAAACATCGAGTCTTAGAGCTGTTATCTGCCATCTGCTTCGTTCTACGCTGTGCCTTCTTTAGCTGCTGTTTAGCCAACTCACCTACTCTATTTTAATCTCTCCCCCATCTCCAATACATAATCTAAGTGTGAGATCTCCAACTTTGGTCCCGTCCATTTCTCATTAATTTCAAAGGGCGTCTCACTTCATGACCGAATATTAACTCAAAGTGAGTGAACTGAGTAGATTCATTTGGGACATCTCTATGGCAAACAATATGGATGGGATTTTCCCAGTCGTTTGGGTAATCCTGACAGGATGCTGTAAGCATGGTCTTCAAGGTCTGATGCCACATTTCGAAAGCTCCCTGGGATTCAGGGTGGATTTAAAGTGCCATATACCTAAGCTATCCACAACCTCCTTAAATAGCCGAGCAGTAAAATTTGACCCTTGGTCCGACTGAATCTCTCTGGGTTTCCCATACCATGTGAAGAAAGCTATTAACTCCCCTACCATCCTTTTTGCCTTGATACTCCAGAATGGAATTTCCTCCAGAATCTGGGAGACACATCCATTACAGTCAACAAGTACTAGTTCCCACTTTTAGTTCTCGGGAGGGGACCGACACAATCAATTATAACTCACATGAAAGGTTCTTCAAATGCAGGAATTGGCAACAAAGTGGCTGGTTTTACTACCAGCTGTGGCTTATCTACTATTTTGCATGCATAACACGTGTTGCAAAAGTTAATCACATCCTTGTGCATTTCAGGCCAATAAAAATGTTTTTGTACCTTAGCTTGAGTTTTTCATACCCTCCGGTGGCCTCTTACAGGTAGTTGGAACACCTCCTGTCTGTATGCTACTGGCAACACAACCTGGTGCACTTTGGCCCATTTCTCCTCTGCACTAACCTGCTGAGGTCTCCATTTCCGTCTGAGGATTCTATCTTTCAGATAACAACCCTCTGGAATATTTTCTGCCTCTTTTTCAAAGTACGCATCCACATATATATCTTTTATTGTCTTGTCTTGCTATTGCAAGACTCTTAGTCTGTCAGGACTAAGCGCTTCTGTCTGACCCTCTATCTGTTCAGGTTTTTCCTACACCATTACATCAAACAGGGTATCCGCTAACTGAACCTCAACTCCTTCATCTTTCTCTTTGAGTATTCACTTGTTGCTGTGACTTAGGATTGTGGAATCTGGTTACCACACAGTCTGGGAAAATACCAGGACATTTTTGTTGTAATTCTTCAGTTTCTTGGTCTTCCTCGATTTTTTCCAGAACAAGAGATGTCACTCCCACCTTGGATCCTGCCAAATCATTCCCAAGCACAAACTGAATTCCTGGAACTGACACTCTGTCAATCACGCCCACTCTAACTTCCCCAGTCTTGAGTTGGCACTCCAACCTAACCTTACATAGGGGAATGCTAAATTTCTGTCCATCTATCCCACAAATTACCAGAGTCTTGGGTAAAAAATCAGAAAGAGTGCATATTCACTCATTGCTTAGTATCAGCGACCAGTTAGGTCCTGTATCTCTCAAAATTATAACTTCTTGTCCTTCTCCCCCTGTTCTTTCTGAGTAAACTTTACCCACAGTGACAAATTCTTTGGAGAGATCAGGTACTAACTCCATACCCAGCCCCTGCCTAGGCTGTGCACTCTCCTGCAGCTCATCAGCTCTTCTTGGGGTCTCCTTTATTACCTTCACGAATGCCACTGGCTTAGCTTCTTTAACCACACCTTTTACTATAGTACCTTTCTTTAACGACCAGCACTGTGACTTTATGAGTCACACTTTACTGCAGTGGAAACACCAGAGTCCTTACACCTCCTTTCCACCCTCTTGGGCCTCCTTTTTTATCCTGTGGTAAATTCTTACCAGTGTTCTCTACTCTCTGTTTAATAGTGTAGGCTCTCCCCTTCTCCCAACTTCTATCCCTCACTGGCCGGAAGCTTGTCTTATCCACAAGCATGTATTCATCTGCTAATTCTGCTGCCCTTCTCACTTCCTGAACTTTTTGTTCTGCCATATGAATTCTTACCATCTCTGGAGTGAATTTTTAAATACCACCAGCAGAATAATCACTTATAGAGACTCGAAGGTCTTATCTATTTTTAAAGCCTGCACCCATCAATCAAAATTACTATGTTTAATTCTGTTGAACTCAACATAAGTCTGACCTGGTTCCTCCTTTGTGTTTCTGAACCACTTTCTTTATGCTTCTGGTACCAATTCATAAGCACTTAAAATAGCCTGTTTAACCTCTTCATAATCTCTTGACCCCTCATCTGACAGTGCAGCAAATACCTCATTAGCTCTTCCTATCAGTTTAGTCTGAACGAGCATTACCCATAAATCCTCAGACCACTCCATCTGTCTGGCCAATGTTTCAAATGAAATAAAGAAGGCTTAAACATCTTTCTAATGAAAATGTGGCAAAGTTTTGACATATTTATATATATCACTACCTTCTCTTTTAATCTCCATCCTGTTAACTTGACTTTGCTGACTAAGTCGCAACTTCTCAAGTTCAAGTTCTCGCTCTCCCTTTTTTTCTCTCTCTTTGCTCAGCTAAGAATGTTCTCTTTTTCTCTCTCTCTCTTTGTTTATCTTCCAACTCCATTTTCCTCTATTGTAAATTAAGTTTTTTCTACCTCTACTGCACTTGCCCCTTTCTCTGACACATCTAAGTGTTTGAGTAATTCCCTTACAATTTCAGCTTTACATTTGTCCTTGGTTAAATCTAATTTCTTTGCTAATTCTAAAAGTTTGGCCTTTATATTTCCGTTTAAACTTTCTTGGCAAATTTGAGAATCACCTTCAAATCCCAGAACTTCTTTAGCAAACTTAAGAGCCACTTCTCTCACTTTCAGTTTAATCAACCATAAGTCACCGAAATTAAACATCTTGTCTCACCTATGTTTTATTTAAAGATCTAGGATACTGACCTGCAAGTGTTTAGATTTGCTGGGATTTTTCATACCCCCAAATCTATTCAAATCTGTCTAAACCAGTTCAAATCACAAATCTAAGACCCAAACTTTTCAAATCGTGGACAAAAGCCCCCAGAATGTTCAAATCCTCCCAAACTGTTATGACACAGGGTAAACCGTCCTGCTTAATTTAAAGCAGCAGCATAGAAAAGATTTATCCCGTGCAGTAATCTCTAAAAACTCAAGAAGCCAAGAGCTAGTTAAAGTAAAAATTAACTGCTTTATTTCTTAAAGTATAACAGAGAATAATTAACTAGCAACTATTTACAATTCCTTCCTCTAGCCAATCCTTTACCTTCCTCTTCTATAATTCGAGTCCAATAACCCCCCCCCCCCCAACCCCCTGATTAAGATTTACCAAAAATTCAAGTTTTCAAAACCAGCCAGCTGTCAAATCTTCTCTTCCTCAGTCTTCTTTTCTTAGGGATTTCTGTTTCACGGTCGATAAAGATACAGTTAAGCAAGCTATTCTCCAGGCAGTCTGCAGATGCTGGCAGATTGGCAGTTCTCCTCCCAACTGTTAAATTTTCACCAGTCTTATACCCTCAAAGCATTGGATTATGTCATTGGCTTTTTAGATTGTCAATATACGAAATTCAAACTTGATTGGACTTTGGTATTTTTTGAGGAATTATTTAAACTGATTGGCTTAATTTGAATTTTTATTTGTTTCAGGCAACCAGCTTATCTAGCTTTCAACCAAGTACAGTAGTGCCTCAACATACGATCGACCCCGTTCACAAACAAATCGGTTTACGAACAGGATTGTACATAAAATTTTACTTCAACGTACGTATGAAATTCAAGGTATGAACGAAGGTACGAACGCAAAAAGCCCGTGTGCGACCACGTGGTTTCATTGTTCTGCTTTGCTATGCGCTTGTTGAACGCAAAAGCTCTCGGGCCCCGTGTGATCTCATTCTGTTCGTCTTTGGCACGTGCGCTGTGAACAGCCGTCCAAGCATTCTTACGCTATCCGAACAATGGGAAAAATTGATTCAGTTTGCGAACTTTTCGGTATTACATTGTTACTTTATTCAGAACACTTGGTGCTTGGTGCGAGCTTTTAGCTCTCTTAAAGGGACAGTACACCCATATCTTCATAACACCTTTCAAGTTAAACAACATCCTTCCTATAGACTGATGTCTCCATCACCATTATCATTTTTTGTGTGAGTTCTTTGGATTATGATACAAGATTAAACCAGAATTAAGATCATCGTATAACCTCTACAGTGCAGAAAGGCACCATTTAAACCATCGAGTTTGTACTGATTGCTGAATAGAATCCCACCGAGACCCAGCCTTCTCTGCCCTATGTCCATAATCTGACATTTCCCATGGCCAATCCACCTAACCTGCACATTTTTGGACTGTAGGAGGAAACTAGAGCACCCAGAGGAAACCCCAACAGACATGCAGAAAATGTAAAAACTCCACCCAGTCACCCGAGACTGGAATCGAACCCAGGTCCCTGGCACTGTGAGACAGCAGTGCTAACTTTTAATAGATGTTTATTGTTACACAGTACATGATGGTAAGGCTATCGAGCAAAAAGCTCCAACCTGTGCAGTTTCCACTTTGCTTCTAGAAACACAGGTGATAGGAACTGGAGTAGACCATTCAGCCCCTTGAGTCTGTGCTGCCAATTAGTATGATCATGGCTGATCATTGAGCTTAATATCCTCATCCTACCCTCTTTGCATAACCCTTGATCCCTTTAGCTATAAGAGACTTATCTCAAAGACCCCCATCATTATCCCATACAATGACTATAATGACTGTGGTCTCGTGTGACATTTGTCACTGAATGTCTGAGATATGATGTTTTAAAATAAAATCAATCTGCATTTTTGAACTATCATGGCCTTTGTAGTTTTCACATAAACAAAAATAACCTTATTCCTACCCCATGGGTCCCAAACACCTCTAAATTCCATCTCTATTAAACTGGAGGAGCTTGAACTGAATTTCGTTTTGGTTATTTTTGAGGTTATTTTTGCATCAACAAAAGCTGGCTGTTTGATGCATTTAAATCTGTGAAAGTGGCCTGTTGTGATTTCATTCACTTTGGCTTGCAAAGCTATTGCAGCCTGGAAATAAAAAAAGGGACCTGTTGTTTTGCTACTATTGCTACCCCACTGGATTCAAATCTACCATCATTGGGTTGGAAGTGAAGGTCTCCAAGAAGGACAGCATACACCTGAGGTGGAACTTGATGGATCAGCAATTTGCCTCACAGGTAGACAGTGTGACTCAGAAGGCATTTAGCACGATTGCTTTCATTGCTCAGACTTTTGACTGTAAGAGTCAAAGAATTACAGAATCCCCATAATGTGGAAACAAGTCATTTGGCCCAACAAGTCCACACCAATCCTCTGAAGTGTAGCCCACTCAGTCCCATTCCCCTACATTTACCCCTGATTAATGTATCTAACCTACACATCCCTGAACACTATGGGCAATTTAACATGGCCGATTCACCTAGCCTGCACATCTTTGGATTGTGGGAGGAAACCAGAGCACCTGGAGGAAACCCACATAGACACGGGGAGAATGTACAAATGCCACACAGAGAGTCGTCTGAAGCTAGAATCGAACCCAGGTCCCTGGCACTGTGAGGCAGCAGTGTTAACCACTGAGCCACTGTGCTGCCATGTTTGATCATTGTGTCCAGGTTGTACTGGATGTTGGTGAGACTTCTTCTGGAGTATTGTGTATATTTCTGGTCTCCCTGTTACGGGCAGGCTAGTGGAGAGGGTTCAGAAAATATTTACCAGGATGTTGCTGGGAATGGAGGTTTTGAGATATAAAAGTAGACTGGACAGGCTGGGACATTTTTCACTGGAGTAAGGGAGGTTGAGGGGTGCCTTTATTGAGGTTTATAAAATCATGAGGGGAATCAATAAAGTGAATGGCATGGGTAATTTCCAGAGAGTGGGGGAGTTCAAAACTAGCAGGCATTTTTTTTTTAAGGTGAGAGGAAAATGATTTACAAAGGACATGAGGGGTAATTTATTTTTACACAGAGAGTGTTCCTGTATGGAATGACCTGTCAGAGGAAGTGTTGGATGCACGTACAGTTACAACATTCAAAAGACTTTTGGATTAGTTCATGAATAGGAAAGGTTTGGAGGGATATGGGCCAAACACAGGCATGTGGGAGTAGTTTAGTTTGGGAACAGGGTCAGTATGGTCTGGTTGGACTGATGGGTCTGTTTCAATGCTGTACGGCTCTAGAACAGAGTTATTTTGAAACAATTAATCTCTGAGGTGTGCATTTGACTGACAGTTTATTGCTTGTTAAGTTACCTCCCGAAGTATTCAAGCCACTGTAGAGGGCTGGAAATTACATAGTTAAATGATTTCACAACAGAAGGGAGGTGGTAGCATCAGCTCAACAAGACTGCACTAACAATCCAGTACCCCAGAGTAAGGTTTTAGGGACACGGGTTCAAATTCTAACTGCAGCACATGGTGATATTTGAATTAACCCCCCAAAAAACTAAGAACAAACAGCAAAGAACAATACAGCAGAAGAACAGGCCCTTCGGCCCTCCAAGCCTGCCAAAACACATTTTGCCCTTCCATACTAAAACTGTCTTCATTTACAGGATCCATATCCCTCTATTCTCTTCATATTCATATATTCACCCAGGTGCCTCTTGAATTTTGCTGTTGTGTCTGCTTCCACCACCTCCTCTGACAGTGTGTTCCAGGCTCCCACCACCTTTTGTATGGAAAATATGCCTTGTACATCTCCTTTAAACATTCCCACTCCCCCCCACCCCGGCTTCTTGAACCTGTGTCCCCGAGTAATTTATCCCTCCACCCTGGGAAAAAGCCTCATACTTTCCATTCTATCCATGTCATTCACAATCTTATAAACTTCTGTCAGGTCACCCCCCTCAACTTCCTGCATTCTAATGAAAATAAACCCAGTCTATCCAACCTTTCTTCATAGTTAAAATCCCCCAAACCAGGCAACATCCTGGTAAACCTTTTATGCACCCTCTCCTAAGCATCTACATCCTTCTGGTAGTATAATGACCAGAACTGTACACAATATTCCAACTGAAGTTCTAACTGAAGTTCTAAAAAGCTGCAGCATAGCTTGTCTATCCTTAAACTCAATGCCCCTTCCAATGAATGCAAGTATGCCATCAGTCTTTTTTACTACATTACCTTCCTGTGCTGCCACCTTCAGTGATCCATGGACCTGCACACCCAGATCCCTTTGCATATCAATACTCCTAAGGCCATTCACAGTATAATTTCCCCTGTACCTGACCTTCTAAAATGCATCACCTCACATTTGTCTAGATTAAACACCATCTGCCATTTTTCTGTCCATGTCTCCAACAGATCTATATCCTGCTGTACTCTCTGACAATCCTGCTCATTATCCACAACTCCATCAATCTTTGTATCATCCACAAACTTACTAATTAGACCAGCTACATTTTCTTCCAAATCATTTGTGTAGATCACACACAGCAGAGGTCCCAGTACTGATCCCTGTGGAACATCAATAATCACAGACCTCCATTCCAAAGAGCATGCTTCCACCACCACCCTCTGTCTCCTGTGACTAAGCCAGTTCTGTATCCATCTTGCCAGCTCACTGCTGATACCATGTGACTTCACCATTTGTACCAGTCTGCCATGAGGGACTTTGTTAAAGGCTTTACTGAAATCCATGTAGTCAACATCAACCACTTTTCCCTCAATCATCTTCATCACCCCAAAAAACTCAAGTTAGTGAGGCATGACCTCCCCATAGAAAATTATGCTATCTATCGTTAATAAATCCATTTACTTCTAAATGTGTATAGATCTTGTCCCTGAGAATCGTTTCCAATAATTTCCCTACCACCAACGTGAGACTCACAGGGCAGACCTATATTTCCAGGATTATCCCTGCTACCTGCCTTAAATAGTGGGACAACTTTGGCTCTTCTCCAGTCTTTTAGGACCTCACTTGTGGCCAAAGAGGTTACAAACCTGGAACTTAGAGCTTGCTTCATGGTGACCATTGTTAATTGATTGCTGTTTTAAAATTAAAAATCAAAAGCTGTTTACTAACATCTTTCAGGGAAGGTAATCTGTTACGCTTTATCTGGTCTGACCTACATGTGACTCCAGGCCCACAGCAAATGTGATTGACATTTAACTGCCGCCTGGGGAATTAGTGATGGGCAATAAATGCTGGCCCAGCCAGTGACATCCACATCCACAGTGAAATGAGGTTTTTTTTATAAAAACGTACAAAAGGAGTTCACATTCTGCCCAAACCAAATCATATTTATGTTTCAACTCCAGTTTAGTTTCTTCCCACTCTTATTTATTGGACCTAGTTCAGCGTACTAATTTCTTTCTGTATTGGATTTATATAGCTAACCCATTTATATTATTCATCTAAACCATTATTTGTGGGAATGAGTTCCACATTCTCACTTCTTTTTGAGTAAAGATATCTTCCCTGACTTCTGCAGTGGATGTCTTGTACTCAACCCTACATCCCAGGTCCTGTCATGATATGAACTGCTTTCACCACAGTCAATCCATTTTCTGCTACCTATTGCCCCCTTCCTGGCTTATGATCAACCTGCCTGACCTTCTCTTTCTCTGGGCTCCATCTCCACCGATCCACTCACTTCTTCCCCCCATACCCTGCCATTAGCATAAATATTACTTTTTTCCCAGCTACTGTCAACCGTGGAGAAAGGTCACTGGATTCTAAATATTAACTGTTTTCTATCCACAGATGCCACCAGACCTAATAAGTTTCTGTTTCAGAATCTGCAGTTCCTTCTTTTATTTTCCAGTAGATTAACTGGGTCAAACTTTTTCCCATGCACTCATACAGCATCTTATCAGCTGCAACATAACTGAATTTCTCTTGGACTTCATCTCTCAGCTGAGACCATGTCACCTATTATGCTGCTTTCAATGTTTTCTTGTCTCCACTGGAGAGATTGTATATGGACTGGGTGACTGCTTTGTGGAACATTTCATCCATAAAAATGACCCTGACCTTCTTGTAGCCTGTCATTTCAACACACTACCCTGTTCCCTGGTCAACATCCCTGTCTCAAACTTGCTGCAGTGCTCCAGCGAAGCTCAATGCAAGGTGGAAGAACAGCACCTCGTTTTCTACTTGGAGATCCTGCAGCCTTCTGGACTCAATGTAGAGTTCATTAACTTTGAAACCTGATCACCTCCTTCCCTGTCTTTTACCCCCCTCTCCCCCACCCCCCCTCCCACAACTGAGGCTTTCTTATCACACATGCTCCATGCAGCACAGCCAGACCATTTTCAACTACTTCTGGACCCCACTAGCAGTTTCTCTTTCTCCCTGGCTTATCATTATCCACCCCTTTGTCTGAGAAATGCCTTTCTCTCTCTCTCGGCTCTGTCTCTACTTATCGTTTACTCCTTTACACCCATCTCCTATCTCCAGCATTAATACCACCTTCTCCTGACCATTACTAGTTCTGAAGAAGGGTACTGGACCTGAAATATTAACTCTGCTTCTCTCTCCACAGATGCTGCCAGACCTGCTGAGTTTCTACAGCTATTTCATATTTTGTTTCTCGCATCTGCAGTCTTTGTTTAGCTTTTATTTTTGTTTCACCTATTTGCTCTTTTTCCTAATAACAATTTCTTTACAATTTTACTTCTGAGATTACTTGGCTCTCCTGTATGTGAATTCTCTTAGTATTTGACAAATGGCAATATTCTCTTCCCTGTCCTTAGGAGAAAGTGAGGACTGCAGATGTTGGAGATCGAGTCGAAACGTGTGGTGCTGGAAAGGCACAGCAGGTCAGGCAGCATCCGAGGAGCAGAATAGTCGATGTTTCAGGCATAAGCTCTCCATCCTAATGAAACGTCAATTCACCTGCTCAGTGGATGCTGCCTGACCTGCTGTGCTTTTCCAGCACCACACTTTTCAACTCTTCCCTGTTCTTGTCCTGTAGCAAACTTTGGTGAGCAAATTATCACTATATATATCCAGGACACAGAGTAAGAGGATATGGAAGTCAAGCAGTTACAGGTAGAAGTAAACATGCCAATGAAGAGCACAAATCATCGAAGCTGAGATTAATCCAACCAGCTCAGATACGGTCATGTGAGTGTTAAATATGCTCACCATGAAATAGAGAGTCCAAGTGGAGCGAATAATTCCAACATCAATGAGACTCATCTTCTCAGTATTCCCGAGGCTAACGCTATCCATCTCAGGGGAAGAAGATTAACTCAACAGTAGGGCTCATGAGGAGAAGGTTTTATCATCTGTGGATGATGTGTTCACTCCCTGTAATATAATCTAAACTATTCAATGGATTGGCCTTCACATGCTGTTAACTCAGCAGCTGTCACAGGAGTTTAATCTTTAATTAATCACAGTGATTTACTTCAGTCTCAGGCACTGATTTTGATTCTTATTTGATGACCAATAATTTGTTAATACAGAATTATATTGTAGCATGTATCATTTCCTTATTCTCTGTTATTCATTTGGTTAAGTATGTGTGTCTGTGAATTATCCCTTATTCAAACATTCAGAATTTTCATCCATAGACTGTTTATGTCTGCTTATGATTTGTGTATTCAATGTTTAAATTGAGTTATTGTTAATTCTGTTTTGTAGTCAATAAATAATTGAAAGTGCATGACTTTCCTGAAGTGATGATTTGGCATGAAGAGATAATTTATTCATTAAATAACTTGTGGGTCTGCTAATTGAGAGTGGGTGAGGCAGATTCATAGTCCACATTAGGTGACATTAGCCAGCAAAGGGCATCATTCACTCTGAGAATCAAGTTGGACAGTAAATCCCAATAATCTTTTCTTAATTGGAGTCAATGTTAAAGATTTATCTGATTGCTTGGCATATATTTGTCAGAATACCGACCTCAGTTATTTCTCATTAATGTGCTGGTCTTTGATGAAAGAAGCCATAAAGCAACCTCTCATTCGTTAAACTGGAACTATTCTTTGGAGAGGTGATTGTATGGAATCATTGGCTTTTCATGGTGCTGACAATACTATGGAATAAACAATTTTAGCTCTTTTATCAACTGACAAGTTCAGTTCCTGAAAATGTCAGCAACTGATCTTCACTTTCAATTCTTCGAAGGCAGATATGTGTTAGTTGCCCTAGTTCCCCTCTCTCATTAGAGAGAGATGGCTAGTGGTGGTTTAGCCTGAGGGTCACCATGCCTCCAGCAAGGAGACAGGCTGGGAAGGAGCATCCTTCACGATAACCTCAGCAGGAGATTGTACTTGTGCTGTTTTTGTTACTCTGCATTGCAAAGCTGCCCAGCCAACTGAGCTAACTGGCCCCAGTTATGCATTTCATAACAAGGGAATGTATTGACAGAGTTAGTTATACATACCCCTCCACCATGGTTGCTAATACCCGCAGTTACGTACAAGCCATCATCCACTCTCTTCTGCCCTTACCTCTTCCCATCCCTCCTAGAACAATGGTAAGGATCCTCAACCTCATTTCCCACCCTCCCAGTCTCCGCATTCAAAGGAGCATCTGCCATCACCTCCTGCAGGATGCCATTACCAAAACCATCCATTGCCAGCACTCTATAGGGACTGTTTCCCCTAAGGCATCTTCCTCCAATCGTCCGTCACTCCTAGTGCATCCTCACTATCCCTCCACCTCCTCCCCCAACCCAACCATTACACCTTCCCATGAAATCACTGAAAGTGTAACAGTTGTCCATTCATCTTCTGGCTCTTCAGTATTCACATCTTCCTGGTGAAGCAGTGTTTTATTTGTATTTCTTTCCACCTAGTCTACTGTATTGACTTCTCACAATGCTGTTTCCTTCAAAATTGACAAAACCAAAGCCAAACTGAGTGACCACTATATGGAACATCTGTCCTCTGTTTTTAAGCATTGCACTAATCTTCCAGTTGCTTACTATTTTAATAACCCTTCTTGTTCCTATGATAACTTCCCTGTTCTGGGCCTGCTACAGTGTTCTAACACAACTTCACACAAGCTAAGGGAGCAACTCCTCATTTCTACTTTGGCACTTCACAGCCTTTAGGATTCAATATAGAGTTCAACAACTTCAGAACCTGACCATCTTATTACCCTCACTCTCTAACTTCAGCTGTGTCTTGTCGATTTTGCCTTCTGCAAATTGGGACTATTTTCTTCTATCCACACCTATTTCATATCTCTGTCACTCCTTTACTGGTGTACACATCCCCTTGTTTCTCCATTCACAATCTTTTCCACATGCTCCCCTCCTCCATCAACAGCATAGATACCTCAATATTTCAACTTATTTCAGAAGAAGAGTCAAAACCAACTCAAAATGTTAATGCTATTTCTTCCTTCATAGATGCTGCCAGACCTGCTGAGTTTCTCCAGTGCATGGAGTTTTTATTCCAGATTTCTAGCATCCGGTATTTTGCTTTTATGTTTGATGGAGAGGGATGGGAGGGTCTCCTATGGAACGTGAATGGTGAGATAGATCAGTTGGGTTGAAAGATCTGTTTCTGTAGAGTCACTGTAATAACAGAAAAGATCTTCCACACTTGCCACAGCAGCAGTAAAGGTGATGCATAACAATTCCAAGTTAAAAATCACACAACACCAGGTTATAGTCTAACATATTTATTTGGAAGCACTAGCTTTCGGAGTGCTGCTCCTTCATCAGGTGGTTGTGAAGTATAATGAAGGAGTGGCGCTCCGAAAGCTAGCGCTTCCAATTAAATCTGTTGGACTATAACCTGGTGTTGTGTGATTTTTAACTTTGTCCACGCCAGTCTAACACTGGCACCTCCCAGTCAATTCCAAATTCAATTATGTTAAAATAATGGGGCTCATCTATTCAATATTCCAAAGGCTAACACTACCCACCTCAGGGGATGACAAGTTAAAGTCAATGACAGGGCTCATGAGAAGAAGGTCTGATCATCTGTGGATGATGTGTTCACTCCCAGTAAATATAATCTAAACTATTCAATGGATTGGCCTTCACATGCTGTTAACTCAGCAGCTGTCACAGGAGTTTAGTCTTGAATTAATCTCAGTGATTTACATCAGTCTCAGGCACTAATTTTGATTATAATTTGATGACCAATAATTTGTTAATACTGAATTGCATTATAGTATGTATTGTTTTCTTATCCTCTTTTGTTCTTTTAAAATATTTCTGATTATGAATTATTCTTTATTCAAACTTCAGAAATTTACTTCATACATTGTTTATGTCAGCGCGTGACTTGTGCATTCAATGTTTAAACTGAGTTATTGATAATGGTTTGTAGTCAATAAACAATTGCAAGGGCAAGACATGGTAAATTTAAAATTCTTAACAACATAGCTGGTGATCTTTCAGAAATAGGCACATTCAAGGTAAGGAACCTATTGGGAATATTGGGACAAGTCACAAAACATATTGAAATTGTCCGCACGTATTTATCAAACAAGCTGTATGTCACAATGAGCACATGGAGGTAACCAGAAAGTGGGGACCTCCCACATGCTGCCTTCTGCGATGAGTTACTCATTTATCTGGGTTGCCTGTGAGGAAATGATTATGATGTTGAAATCAGAAGCTGAAGCCTCTCAGAATGGACAGTCAGCCAAACCCCTGTAGCCAAGCCCTTTGAGATGTAGTGGTGTTGGCACATTACATCGGATACTAACATTTCTGTCATCTGTATGCTTTTCTTCCAAGGAACGAAGCAGAAATGGATGGAACTACCCAAAGGGACTCCAGGAATTGCATCTAACAGCCTGAGATTACTTTAGCATTTTATTGTAATTGAACGTTTAAAGCTTTCAGATTAAATCAGAAAGAAGCGTGAATGCTGGAAATCAGAAACAAAAACAGAAATTGCTGGAAAGCTCAGCAGGTCTGTGAAAAGAAATTAGTGTTAATGTTTCGAGTCCAGTGACCCTTCCTCAGAAGTAAGATGGGTCTGAGGAACGGTCACTAGATGTGAAACATTAACTCTAGTTTTTCTCCACAGATGTGGGTGGCACAGTAACTTAGTAGTTAGCACTACTAGAGACCTAGGTTTGATTCCTCCCTTGGATAACTGTCTGTGTGGGGTTTGCATATTCTTGTGTGTGTGTGTGTGTGTGTGTGTGTGTGTGTGTGTGTGTGTGTGTGTGTGTGTGTGTGTGTGTGTGTGTGTGTGTGTGTGTGTGTGTGTGTGTGTGTGTGTGTGTGTGTGTGTGTGTGTGTGTGTGTGTGTCTCTATTTCCACTGGTTTCCTCCTATGGTCCAAAGATGTGCAGGTTAGGTGGATTGGCCACGGTGAATTGCCCATGGTGTCTAGGGGTGTGCAGGTTAGGTAAGTTAGCCATTTGACAGGGTAGTGAGATGCTCTTCGGAGGATTGGTGTTGACTCAATGGGCTAAATGGCCTGTTTTGGCACTGTAGGGATTTGTTGATTTTTTTTTGCTGCCAGACTTGCTGAGCTTTTCCAGCAATTTCCATTTTTGTTGCTTTCAAATCAACATTGTTCAGTTTTGAGGCGATCTCACCTTAAATGACAATCTAACAGAAATGAAGCTAATCCCATCAATGGGATTGGTCCTTTTGATGTTTGTTCCTGATTTCATCAAGAAAACACAGTCAAATGTAAATGTCTCCCCACTCCATTATCCTCTGAATGGATTTGATATAAAGTGGAAATATGAAATATCAGCGGGGTTATACTGATTGCACTCGCCACAGCATTGCAAAACTTGGTGTTTCTGAATTCCAACCATCCTGATGTGCTTCTCAGGAACATTTAGATCTGGGAGATCATTTCCACGCTGGAGTCCCTCTCTTCACTTTTTCCATCAACAGCATTTCTCTGGGCATGTCCTCTCTGTTTTCTGTACTGCAGTTTCTATGATTAGATTAGATTACTTACAGAGTGGAAACAGGCCCTTCGGCCCAACAAGTCCACACTGACCCATCGAAGCGCAACCCACCCAGACCCATTCCCCTACATTTACCCTTCACCTAACACCACAGGCAATTTAGCATGGCCAATTCACCTAACCTGCACATTCTTTGACTGTGGGAGGAAACCAGAGCACCCCACGCTGACACGGGAAGAATGTGCAAACTCCACACAGTGAGTCGCCTGAGGTGGGAACTGAACCCGGGTCTCTGGCGCTGTAAAGCAGCAGTGCTAACCACTGTGCCACCGTGCCACCCACGCGCAGATCCTTTCACACTTCACATAACAAAACAATGGAATTGATGCATTATAATGACCAATACAGGCCCAATTATGTTAGACCTTATATTATCATCATCTGAAACCACAGCGTAAGCGTTTGCTGTGCCGCTGATAACATCTACTTCACCACCATCTCCCTCGTCTGCTCCACTGTTGCCCAATCATCAGATTGCTTATCTGACATTGAGTACAAGGAGTAAATATTTACATGAATAATATTTATCTCTCAATTTACATCACAAAAACAGATTAATCTGGTTATTATCCCACTACTATTGGTGGAGGCTTGCTGTGCATAAGTTACATTTCTGTCAATGAAAAGCACGATTGCACAGGTTATAAAACATTTCAGGATATCTTAAATCATGACAGATTGCGATATAAATATAATTTTTACATTTATTATTAAACCTAAATTTACTTTTTAACCGGTGTACATAGGCCTATTCTGCTGAGTTGCTTAAAAAATGTGTCTTAGCTGACTGTCAGTCTATATCCTAAGCTGCATGTTTCATGCAATCAGTCCAAGGTTCCTTTGGGATTCCACACACTCTGATAGGCATTATCGGCATGCTGCTACATTAACATCCAGTTTTGGAAGTCACTGCTGCACACCAAGGAAATAATGTAGAAGGAATTTTGCTTATAATGTCGAGAATTTCTAAGGTTTTTTTTTAATCCTTCAATGAAGTTTTAATTGATCCACTTGATTATTCAACTGAAAAGCTTAAACTTTCTCTGATTGTAATTTGTGGTCATGTTGTCCAAACCTGCAATCAGTCTTGTTGCCTTCTTTTTTTAAATAAATCCATAACATGTGGTACAATCTGATCCAAAATAGATTCAGCCTGTTCTTTGGAGCTGGGAGGAAAATCTCAGTGTTGATTCTCCAAAGTGATATTACAGAGGCAGAGTTTTAAACAATGGGCATAGGAACCTTTCCAACCCCCATTAATCCAACAGCAGCTTGAAAGAATATAGAGTTGACAATAGAATAAAACATACCAAGGTGATTCCCAGAAATAACCACGATAATGAGCCACATAAGGAGACAGTGGATCTAATGAGCAGAGGTAAAGAGCATAACACCAGAGAGTTTAAGAGCAGAAGTTGGCCAGTCAGCCCATCTAGTTTGCTCTATCATTCAACAACAAGGAGAAAGTGAGGGCTGCAGATGCTGGAGATCAGAGTCGAGAGTGGGGTGCTGGAAAAGCGCAGCCGGTCAGGCAGAATCCGAGGAGCAGGAGAGTCGAAGTTCCGGGCTGAAACCCTTCATCAGGAATGTAATGTGCCCACCTTCGAGTATTGTGTTCAATTCTAAGTACACAAAATAATCCTGATGAAGAGCCTATGCCCAAAATGTTGACTCTCCTGCTCATCAGATACTGCCTGACTGGCTGTGTTTTTCCAGCACCACACTTTTTGACTTTGTCATGCAATGAGAACATGGTTGATCTGATAATCTTGAACTCCATTTTATGTTTAAACAAATACATTTTAAGAAAATTCTTAAAGAAGGGGAGAAAAGCTGTGGGTTTCCTCTGGGTGTTCCCGTTTCCTTCCACAGTCCATAGATCTGCAGTTTAGGTGGATTGGTGATGCCCAGTCAATCATCAGCCAATCTTCCATCCATTGACTTCATTTATACTTCTCAATGCCTTGGAAAGGAAGGCAATATTATCAGTTATCTCACCTACCCCAGTTTAATCTCTTCCAATCTCTTCCATCAGGCAGAATATACAAAAGCTTGATATATATATATAACAGATTCAAGAACAGCTTCTTCCCCGCTGTTATTAGACGGCTGTATGAACCACTCAAATTTCAAATCTAATGTTGATCTTGCTTTTTGCGCGCCCTCTTTGCAGCTGTAACACTTTGCATTCTTTGCTTTGTTCAATCATACTATGATCTTTGTATGTTTTGATTTGCCTGTGCTGCACGTAAAACAAAACTTTTCACTGTATCCAGGTCCGTACAGTCATAATAAATCAAATCAAAAATCAAATCAAGTCATTATGCCGCATAGTGCCAAGGTAAGTGCAGGCTAGGTGGGTTAGCCACTGGAAATACAGGGTTGCAGTGATTGGGTAGCGGGATTAGCCCTGGTGGGATGGCCATGAGACGCTCTGTGTGGATTCGATGGAATGAATGGCCTGCTTGCCCACTATAGGGATTCAACGATTTTTATAAAATGTAGACAGGTTAATGAATGGAATGCCAGATTTAAGACTGAGCCTGTTGAGGGTGAATTAGTTGATTTTTATATTGCCAGCTTTTTCATAAATTATGTTACTCACTTCTCAACCCACCTAATCAATGCTGTGCACATTAAATGCAAATTATTCTACTAATACAATAAGGAAACATCCTTTTCTACAGAGGTGAAAGAATGCACCCCTCATTCTTTTAACTGATGGAACACCACATTTTGGTTCTGTCTACACTTACTGAGTGCAGGCATGAATACAGAGCAGTGTAAGATGCTGCATTTAGTCAGAAGAATAATGAGGCCTCAAGCTACTTGGAGACTACAGCTCTAACTGGTGTAAAGGAGTGAAGGCATGGACACATAAAGAGGCACAAATCATTAAAACTACCACAAATTAACAAATCAAGTACACACGAAACATTGGGATTCTGATGAGATACCTTTCCAAAACAGTGAACTTATGTAAAGAGTATTGTATTCAGTTCTGGACACCTTATTTAACGAAGGATGTTAAAGCCCTGGAGAAGATTGCAAAGGAGATTTACTGGAATGATACCAGGGATGAGGGATTTTAAACACAAGGAACAAATACAGAAATTGGACTTATTCTCCTTGGAGCAGAGAAGGTTAAGAGGTGAAATAAAGCAAAGCATCATGGATGCTAGATTAAAATTAAGAGGTAAACTCAATGATGATTTGGAGATGCCGGTGTTGGACTGGGGTGTACAAAGTTAAAAATCACACAACACCAGGTTATAGTCCAACAGGTTTAATTGGAAGCACTAGCTTTCGGAGCGCAAGTGCTTCCAAATACACCTGTCGGACTATAACTTGGTGTTGTGTGATTTTCAACTTTAAACATAATGAGGTGTTCAAAGTTGACATTAAAATTATGGAAATACAAGAGCAGTTTTGACAGAATGAGGAAGGGTATTCTGTTTTTGCTACGTCAGTGACTCAGGGTCACAATTTCAAGATTGTCAGCAAACCAACTTGGAATGAGATGAGGAGAAATATCTTTACACAGAGAGTTGTTAGGATTTGGAATGGAAGAGTAGTGGAGGCGGATTCCATAGGAGGCTTCTAAAGAGAGTCAGATATATATTTGCAAGTGATGAATTTAGATGGATATAGGGTTGGAGAGTGGTATTAGCTGGGTGGCTCTTTCAGGAGCTGGTACAGTCATGATGAGTCAAAAAACTTCCTTCTGCACTAATTCTATGAACTTTGGTTAGAGCATACTTGAAGTACTTAGAAATGTTTTCCACGTGATGCAAATGATGTTGGGGAAGGATAAGGAAAGTATAACAAGGATGTTATTAGAATATCTAGGTTATACTAATTATGAAAGGTTGAATGACCTGGGACTTTAAAACTCTGGAAAGCAGTGGGCTGTGGGGTAATCTGATCAAGGTGATTCAGATAATAAAAGTGTTAGATCGAGAAGATGTTTCCATTTGTATGGAAACCAAAAACTAGGTGTAACAACGATAAAATAATAATTAATAAATCCAATGAGGAATTGGGTAGAAATTTTGCTATCTGGAGAATAGACAGAATGTGGAAGTTACGTTAGAATGAAAGCAATAGCATGGAGTTTTGATAAGGCTTGATGAATGTAAAAGTAAAACACTGCAGATAGTGGAAACTCAAGAGGAAGAAGGTGGATATTTGGAGGCCCTCCCCTTGTGGAAGTTGGCATCATCAGACTAGATGTGACAGAGATACTGGAGGTGGGAGAATGGAATAGAGTCTTCACAGGAAGCAGGGTTTGGGGATGCATAGTTGAGATAATTGCGGGTGTTTGTGAGTTTATGGTGGGTATTGCAGACCCTTTTGTGTGAGTTATTGGCCTGAAGTCCAAGTGTCTGAACCAGAGGGTTGTGAGTTCTGAGAGCAGCCATTTTAAACTTCCCTGTACTGCAGGCAAAACAAAGGCAAGGCTCCTCCTCATTCTGGATGCAGGCATTCAGACACGATCATAAAGAATCAGAACTACAGGAGCTCAGCCAGCCTACAGGCTTCCTGAAAATTGGTTCCTTAAAGTCTAACTTTCAAGACGTAAAGTGAATTATCAGATCAGCCATGAGCTCATTGAATGGTAGAGCAGTTTTGATGGGCTGAGTGAGCTACTTCTGCTCCAGCATTTTATGGTGCTATGCTTTTTTTTTAGGATGGCACGGTGGATCAGTGGTTAACACTGCTGCCTCACAACACCAGGGAAACGGGTTTGATTCTTGCCACGGGTGGCTGTCTGTGTGGAGTTTGCACATTCTCCCCATGTCTATGTGTGTTTCCCCTGGGTGCCCTGGTTTCCTCCCATAGTCCAAAAATGTACAAGTTGGGTGAATTGGGCATGCTAAATTGTTCATTGTGTTGGGTGCATTAGTCTGGGGTAAATATCGGGTAGGGGAATGGGTCTGGGTGAGTTACTCTCGAGAGGGTCAGTGTGGACTTGTTGGGCCAAATGGCCTATTTCCATACTGTAGGGAATCTAATCTAATTTAATCTTTTGGTCATTTGACCCACAGTTTCCTTATGTGGCTCACTAACATCTTTATAATGCTCCTTGGCATGTTTTACTGCATTGCAGGTTATAAACTTTCAAACTGGTGTTGGAGAAACAAGAATCAAAAGATTCCTACACCTACTGTTTAGAAACTTTACATCTGTAATGTCACTTCACAGAATGAAATTTTCTTAAGGTCCCGTATCACCTTCAACATATGAAAGAAAGCACATTTTTACAGGCCATGGGGAGTTCCCTTGGATGAACAGCAGGAAGGTATTTTGAGTATGATGTTGCTATGCAGTCTGACTCAATGATAATAACAGCTGTGCCGTGTCAGACCTGACTCCACAGAGAGAACACGCATGTCTGAGTCAGAGGCCTGGGGTTCAAGATCAGTCCAGAGATAAGACACTGTCTGTGTCTCATCGGGTCATTACAACACTGCCACCTTTTCAGTGAGTTGTCCAGAATTTGCCTGCCTTCCTGAGTATTTCTAAATTATCTTCTCCTGCTATTTCAATGAAGAGGAGAGTAAATCTCCCCTGTGTCCTGGCAGACGTTTATCCTTCAATAAACATTCCAAAAAGCAGATTATCTCTTTGGGATTTTACTATGCTCAAGTTGGCAGCTGTGTTTCCCACAATGACAACACTTCCAAAAAATACTTAATTGACAATAAGATGCTTTGCAGTGTTTTCTAATTGTGGAAAATCTTACAATAATGAACACTTCCTTCCTCAAGAACTGGATGTGTACTTTCTGTTGGTAATGTGAATTGTATTTCAATGATATAGAACTTTTACCTAATGTCATAGGGGAAGAGGGGGTAATGGTCTAACCGTATCGTCACTAGTGAACCTAGTCAACCAGGTAACATTCTGGCAGATCTGAATTCAATTCCCATCACAATCAATGTTGAAATTTAAATTTAATCAACAAAAAAAACTGGAATTAAAAGTATAATGAAATTGTTGTAAAAGCCTATCTGGTTCATTAGCATCCTTTTGGGAAGAAAATCTGCCAGCCTATATGTGCCTCTAGACTGACAGGTAGTAGGAATGTATCTTTGGCAATACAGACTTGATGGGCTAAAGGTCCTCTTCTGTACAGTACAATCTTATGCAACATGTACTGAAATAACTCCACAAAGGCCTGTTTCCCATCACCTAAGTCACTCTTTATTCACACATGGAGAGTCCCTGACACTGATCCAGCTCCCTCAGAGCCAATTCTGAGCATGAACAGTATCTCTGGCACTCCTGTTTAGATCTGTCAGCCAGGACTCCCTGATTGGACCAGATTAACAGTCCCAGTTAAGGAACTCATATTCTATGAAGTCTACCTGGCTGACCTGGTGAGTCCACACCGAGAATGTTATGTGCAATTTTGGTCTCCTTTTCTGAGGAAGAGGATGCTCTTGCTCTTGAGGGAGTGTAGCAAATGTTTCCCAGGCTGATTCCAGGGATGGCAGGACTGACGTATGAGGAGAGATTGACGAGTTTAGGATTATTTTCGCTGGAGTTCAGATGAGTGAGGGGGATCTCATAAAAGAAACTTACAAAATTCTAACAGGACCAGACAGGGTAGATGCGGGGAGGATGTTCCCAAGAATGGGTGTGTGAAGAACCAGGGATCACATTCTGAGGATTTGGGTTCAAACATTTAAGATCAAGAGGAGGAAATATTTCTTCACCCAAAGAGTGTGATCCTATGGAATTCATTACCACAGGAAGTAGTTGATGCCAAAACTTTGAATGCATTCAAGAGATGGCTAGATCTCGCATTTGGGGTGAATGGGATCAAAGGTTATGGGGAGAAAGCAGGATTAGGCTATTGAGTTGGATAATCAGCCATGATCATGATGAATGGTGGAACAGGCATGAATTGCCGAATGGCCTTCTCCTACTCCTATATTCTATGTTTCTATGCTTCTATCTTGTTGACTCTGAAATGACCTTGCAGAGCACTTCAGGGAACATCTCCAGGACACCTGCACCAATCAACCCCACCGCCCTGTGACCGAACATTTCAACTCCACCTCGCATGACATGCAGGTCCTGGGCCTTCTGCACCGCCACTCCCTCACCACCCAACGCCTGGAGGACGAACACCTCATCTTCTGCCTCGGAACTCTTCAACCACAGAGCATCAATGTGGACTTCACCAGTTTCCTCATTTCCCCTCCCCCCCCCCCCCCCCCACATTACCCCAGGTCTAAACTACCAGCTCAGCACCATCCTCATGCCCTGTACCACCTATCAATCTTCCTTCCCACCTATCCGCTCCACCCTCCTCTCCAACCTATCACCTTTACCCCATCCTCCATCCACCAGCTCTCAGCTACCTTCTCCCCAGCCCCACCCCCTTTCCATTTATCTCTCCACCTCTGAGAATTCCAGTCTCATTCCTGATGAAAGGCTCCTGCTCAAAACGTCGATTTTCCTGCTCCTCGGATGCTGCCTGACCTGCTGTGCTCTTCCAGCACCACTTTAATCTTGACTCTAATCTCCAGCACCTGCAGTCTTCACTTTTGCCCTCTGAAATGACCTTGCAAACTGCTCAATTGTATCCAAGGGCAATGAGGCATGGGTAATAAATATTGGCCTGGTGGTACTTACAGAGGAATTTTTTAAAAATCTAACATTGAGCAAATAAATCCTGATTTAATCAGGAAATGAGTATTCTCACTGGTATTATTATCAGAGGCTGTGACTTTGATTATTACCAAAAGTATCATTTTCTAACATCCTTCATTATTTCTAAAAAATCCTTGCTAGAATCTTCGATGGAGCATGTATCTGATGGGGTTCAACAGATCAAAAGACAGCAGGAGCTGTACTTTAATTATCCTAACTTTGATTCAGCTATGAATATTATAGAGACCTTGAAAACAACTATGAAGTTAGACTTGATTTGTCACAAAAGGTTATCACTGTATAACGTGCAGCATGACTAAATTCATACACGGCTCTAATTAAGTGTGAGTAATTAAGATCAGAGTGCACAAAGAAAGAATTTAGTGTCACATAGTGTGGCGCAGAGCTAATGACTGCTGTATCTGCAGCCTCACATGCCACAACTCAGCAGGGAAGTGAAGAAACAGCAGTGAGATCTTGAGTATAACAGCTATGGGATTCAAGTTGCTTTTTATCCAGATATGTTCTGGAGGAAAATCAGTCTGAAATGAGATAAAAAGACAGGAACAAAAGTCAGCCACATGGACCCTTGAGCCTGCAAGCACAGTTTGTGAGTTACACAGACACAACTACTTGCAATTGGTCCAGCAGTCCAATTGATCCTCATCGAAATTTAACACCATGCAAGCCTCTTGCCAATCGACTTCATCAAACCGTTGTAGTTTTTGTTTCGTCCGCATACATTTAGTTTCTAGTTTCTTCTGAAACGCATCGGCACAAGTCACTTTAACTAGTGAGTAGCAAATTCGAACTGAACAGTGAGTCCATGTCTTTTGTGAAATTGTTTGATAAGGTGACACCAACAGAAACCAGACATTGCCGGAGAAACTCAACAGGTCTGGCAGCATCTGTTGAGAGAAAGCAGAGCTAACATTTCAGGTCAAGTTAAACCTACTTTAGAACTGTTTTTGTTTATTGCATCTGCAATTCGTTGTTTTGCGTGAAAAGGTAGAAGCTGGATGATATTTGTATTTTTCAAGGAACCCAAAAAGAGAGGATTATTGATATAAGACAACCATTGAGATAAGAGTATAAGAACTTGGAGCAGGAGGAGGCCATTCAGCCCCTTGAGCTTGCTGTGCCATTTAATGCAACCATGGCTAATCAAATCTTAGCCTCAACTCCACTTCCCTGCCTGCTTTCCATAATCCGCCAAACTATGACTAATTAAAAATCTATCTATACAAAAGCAAAGGACAGCAGATGCTGGAAATCAGAAAAAAAAGTCTATCTCCTCCTTGAATTGACTGAGTGAGAAATCCAATCAGGAAATCAGGAGGAACCTCTTTACCCAGTGAAAGGTGAGAACATGAAACTCTTTGCTGAAAGACTGAATAAGGCTGATGCATCACATAAGAGAATCAAGATAAATAAATGAGAGATAAAGGAACTGAAGGGTATACTGACAGGGCGATATATAGTGAATGGCAGTATAAACACCAGCATGGACCTGAAGGGGTGAATGGCCTCTTCCTATGGTAATGAACCTAGAAACAGAGGAACAGGAAGAGGCCACTCAGCCCATTGAACCTGCACCAACATTCAACATGATCATGGCTGTCCATCCACTTCAATTACTTTTTTTTATCTCACAAGATCTCCATAGCCCTTTACATTGCGAGATTTCTGAACACCAATTTCAATTTTAAATAAACTCAATGACTGAACTTCTGCAGCTCTCAGGGGTAAAGAATTCCAAAGATTCACCAGCTTTTTGAGTGAAGAGAAAATTTCTCCACATTTCAGTGCTGAATAACATCTTTGTTATTCTCAAATTGTCTCCCTTAGCTCTAGATTCACCAGCCAGAGAGGAATGTCTTACCCGCATCGATCCTGTCTGTCTCTTTTGTTGGATGGTGGTAGCAAATCTATTGGATGCTTACACAATATGGTGAGCAGTGGCGAAGATTCATCATGCAGCATCACAAACCTCACACACAGTGCACAATACAAATGGGGAGCACTGTCACTTGCACTAACATCTGAAATGACAAGGTGTACTGATTTTCCTAATCAATTCTGTTTGCAACATCCCCAAAAATCTTCAAAGTGCCTGTCAAACATAAGTCCCTATTCACCCATCTGTGCTGACTATGCCCAATCAGATCATCATTATCCAAATGTCCATTTATCACGTGGCTTTTAATCAATTGTAACTTTATCCCCAACTACTGAACATAAGGCAAACTGATCTGTAGGTTCCTTATTTTCTCTCTCATTCCATTCTTTAATAGTGAGGTGACATTTGTGAGCATCCAATGTGCAGATACCATTCTAAAATTTATGGAATTTTGGAAAATGATCACCAATGCATCCGTTATCTCCACAGCAGCCTCTTTCTAAGATGTAGAATATCAGATCTCTATGAATGTGTGTTCTTCCTTATCTTCAAAAGTTTGGTCTTCCAAACTAAGATCCTCTATTTCTAATGTATTGCTTCACTCCCTCATTATCAGATCAATGAATCCCATTTTCCTTTTTGCTTGGTTTTATTAAAAAGTTGAGTTCCTGTGAATAATCAGTTTCCAGTTTTGGTCACCCTGCATCCATGTTTCATTAATGACAATTAGCTCACAGCCATTTAACTCTATTCAAATCCTGCAATCATCCACCTCATTGTGAACAGTACCCTTAGCTTTGTCTCTTTGACATTATGAAGACAATGGAAAGGATTTTTGGAAGGTAGGGTTTTCTAGATGGTACCTGAAGATCAGCAAGAAATGCTGCCAATCACAGCAGCCCTGGAGCCATTTAACACTTTGAGGAAGGTGAAGAGGGCCTACAGTCCATTGATCTGGTTGGTCAGTATCTCTGACATCTCAGCAGTTCTGGGGAGATGGAGTCAGAGAGCAGCCTTGATGGCGAGGCCATGTGGGATTGAATATTGGCTGATGTGGATTGTCGTGGACACTCAATTTGAAAATGGAACCCACTGCTAGTCCCAAGCTATTGCCAGCCTCAAAATTCAAACCAAGGTAATTGATGTTAAGAGATTAAACCAGTAAGTGAGCACAGGGTTGAGGTCAAGACATGTGCTGCACATGGGATTTTCCTCCCATTGATAAAATCATGGTCAGGTCAAGGGAGGGCTGGAAAATCCACCTGGGTAATTTTAACCCAGCCCCAGCCTACAAACCTGAAGCTGGACCTTTTTGAAATGCTTCCTGTGCTCAGGTCAGGCTGAGCCCCTGAACTAACATCATGAGATTGACAAAAAATAAACAGACAATTCCAGAGGAAATTCATTTTTGCTATAAGATTCACCTTCAGTAGGGGGTCATTGTCAATGGTAGATTTGGGGGATGGGGGTGTGAGGGTGCTCTATTTGTAAAGAGGAGCTATGGGAGTGGGAGGAGGGGAAGGTGGGAAATTGGAATGTTCATTTACGGCGAAACAAAATTTGATTTTTTTTGAAAGGAAAGACTTGTTTCGGGTTTTGAGACAGAAACATGGTGCATTGATGTTGGTGTAGAAAGCAGCTGTGAAGACATAACCTTTTGTCCTATTACTGTGGAGCAGAAAACAGAGGTCTTCCTGTACTTCCATTTGGAAAAGTCATCAGATTTTATCACATTACATGAAAGCAAGTGAGATTGATTGATCCAAGTGACTCTGGCAATGCACTAACGCTCAGCAGCCTCCACCTAAATATGAAGTAAAAGCAGCCAAATTTGGTCCCATCCAATATTCATTTCAATCTGTCTTCAAACATTAGTCAAAATTCTCCAGAGTTACTAAACTTTACTGTTACATCTCTTTCCTACTCCACAGCATCCCAGATCCCAACAACTCACTGTATAAAAACAAAGTTCTCCCCACTACCCTGAGGCTTCTTTTCTCGTCACTTGATTTATTTGTTCTTTGCTGGTGGAACCAGTTTTCTCCTGACATTGTCTATCAAAACAGCTCATAGTTTTGATCATCTCTATTAGGTCTCCTTAGACATTACTGACCTTCTTACTACTGAACAATCAATGTGGAGAATGATAATATCAGTAAGAGACCATAGATTTTTCATATTTTGGGAATATACAATGAAATGGAAGTCAGACCATTGTAGCTGAAAACCAGGGAAGTACTGCAGTTTGAAAATTAAGGGTTGCATATTGTTGAGTTGTGCAATACAATGTTTCTTTTTGGAAGCAATAAGAGGGAGAGCTAGAAACACTGGCACTGAGAATGTTTTGAGTTAAGAAAATTCTGACTGTTTCACCTATTGTAGTGTTAAAAAGCTCTCAGTGCCCTGAACATTGGAGAGTGGAAGAAACACCAATAGCCTGCAAATGGAAAGTATCTGAAGTATCTGTCTCTCTCTCTCTCTCTCTCTCTGTCTCTCACTGTCTCTGTCTCTCTCCCTCCCTCCCCCCATGTGGGAAAAGACAGAATAATCAAAAAGTATAAAAGTGTGAATTAATAATTGCACACAGTCTACCTCAAAAGAGATGACTTGATACAGAATAGAATGTCATGGTTACAAAAACCAAAATGACTGAGAGAAAAATAATTTTACACCTTGGGTTCTGATCTCTGGACCTTTGGAAATTTGTTTACCCTACACATATTCTTTACCACCCACTGCATCTATATATTAAGCAATTAGATCTTGTCTGTATTAATCATAAGTTATGTGTTTGTTTGAAGCTTTGAAGGGATACAATCTCAATATTATAAGCTGGAAATATTTTCTTTTCATTGTTCTTGTTAAAGTTGAAAAAGTTCAATAAATAAAATATTTATTTTTTTCTGTTCTTGAAGAAACCTGATGTAATTGCTTTTGTCATGAGTAGCAGTCAGATAGATTAAAGGACATAAATTATAAAGTGGTAATGTCACTACCCTAGTAATCTCAGAACGACTAGTCAATGTTTTGGGAATATGGGTTCAAATCCCAATGTGGCAGGCAGTGAAATTTAAGTTCTATAGTTTTTTTTAAAAACTCAGATTTGTGATCTTTATGGAACCATTGTTGATCATCATGCTTTTAAAACAAAACTCTGGTTCACAAATGTCCTTCAGGGAAGGCAATCTGCTATCCTTATCTGATCCCACCTACATGTGATTCTAGTTCCATAACGGTATGATTGATTCAGATCTACCCACTGGGGAATCAAGGATAGAAAATAAATGCTGCCCTAGCCAGTGACACCCCCAACCCATCATCAAATAAAAGAATAGTGTTTACAGCTTAAGATGCTCCAGATCTGAGTCATTAAGCTATGGACACTACAATGCATCAGGAAAAGAGAAAGTTACCTGAATACTGCGCTTCACAGGCTACGTCCTACAGAAGTCAGAGATGGAATGGTTATGAAGGCACAACAACTTCTTCCTCAGGCAGCTCAGGAAATTTGACGTGTCCATAAGGACCCTCATCCACTTCTACAGATGCACAATAGAAAGCGTACTGTCTGGGTGCATAACAGCCTGGTGTGGCAACTGCTCTGTCAAGGACTGTAAGAAATGATAGACGATCGTGTGCACAGTGTAAACCATCAGGGAAGCCAACCTTCCACCATAATCTCCATTTACACAGGTCACTGCCACAGAAAGGCTGCCAACATCATCAAAGTTCTCTCCCATTCTAGTAATGATCTCCTACAATCTCTTCCATCAGGCAGAGGGTACAGAAAAGTGAACATATGCACCAGCAGGTTCAAGAACAGCTTCTTCCCTTCCACGATTAGACGGATTAATGGATTCTCTAGCTTCAAATAATGCCGATCTTGCTAATGTTGCTGTGGCCGAGTGCACGGCCTGTGCAATTTAACCTCTGTCTAAGTCTTTCTGATCTGTACAGCCTTGTTTACTATGATCTGCCTGAACTGCTCACAAATAAAGCTTTTCACTGTACTCAGGTACACATGACAATAAATCAATAAATCAGTCAATTGAATAAAACTGAGTTAGGTGTGGAAATCCACAAGGTCTTTGGTCAGGGGTCTCAGGCTTCGCAGGTCTTTAACAGGTTCTTCCTTTGCCACCACAAGAGGTGTGAAACCTGCACCCACACCTCCCCTCAAGGCTCCAAAGGATCTTTTCACATCAGGCAGAGATTGTCCTGCACATCCAACTACCTCATCTACTGTGTCTGTTCCTCTCGCTGTGGTCTTATTTACACTGGGGAGCCAGGGCGCCAACTCACAAAGCGTTTGAGGGAACATCTCTGGGATACACACACTAAACAACCCCAATGCCTTATGGCTGACCACTTCAGCTCCCCCTCCCACTCCCCCAAAGTCATGCATGTCCTGGGCCTCCTCCACTGCCAAATCAAAACCACCTACCAACTGGAGAAAGAGCATCTCATCTTCCGCCTCGGGACCCTACAACCACATGGCATCGATGTTGATTGCACCAGTTCCCTCATCTTCCTTCCCCCCAACTTATCCCAGATTCAACCCTCCAACTCAGTACAACCCTCTTGAACTGTCCTACCTGTCCATCTTCCTTCCTACCTATCTGATCCACCCTGCCCACTGATCTAACACAATTACCCCCACCTGCATCCACCTTTCCACTTAGCATTCCCCCAAGCCTCATTCACACCCCACCCCCTATTTATCTTTCATCCCCCCTCCACCTCCATGTTCCTGATGAAGGGCTCCTGCCGAAACATGACTCTCCTGCTCCTCGGATGCTGCCTGACCTGCTGTGCTTTTCCAGCACTACCCTTTTCATCACTTTCAGCTTGCAGATTCAAGAGAAGGAATTACAGTGGGAGGAAGGGATTAAGCAAACTAACGAGAGAGCTATGGCGCTGGGAACTATTCAAGTGGAGAGAATTACAGTAAAAGGAATAGATTTGTAGCTGTATTCAGTAGAGTTAAGAGAACAAATAATGCTCTCTACTACCAAGAACACAAGTGCAAAAGGCTGTATTTCCTGCTTGGTCCCAGGCTGGACAGGAAATCTGAATGGGATGGGAAGAATCCACTTGTTGTTAAATACACATGTACTAACTGGAAGGTCCCACTATCTCAACCTTGCCCCTCACCTGAGGTATGGTGACCCTCAGGAGAAACCACTACCACTCACCTCTCCTCTAAGGAGAGAACAATACCATGGTTCTCTGGGACTTTACCTTTCCCTTTACTAGCTACATAAGTGAAACAACAAGAGTTGAGGGTGTATGATTCATTTTAGGATTAAATAAACAAAAACACAAAGCAAATAATCAATGGTTTAACATCTGAGCCATGAGTATATTGGCATAGGACAAGTTGAATAGTGTGGGAGGAATGACCTTTGATGCATGGGGCATGACTGCAGTATTGGGATAAATGAGAGATGTACAAATGGGATGGATTTAATCTGAACCACAGTACAGCAAGTGACATGGTGAATGCTGTAACTAGGGTTGTATATAAGACTTTCCATTAAAGAGTGAGGGGGAACTATCATTTGTGGGAAGATTTATAAGTTCAATCAAAAGTACTGGACAATTGTGCAGTACAGCAATATGCAGATCATGAATAAGCAGAGTGTAAGGAGGAGAACTGACAGACAGAACACCGCACCAGAAAATATTATTAGAATGGGATACACAAGTAAAAAGTAGAATTAAATGCTCTTTATCTCAATTCATGAAACATTCTTAAGACAGATAAAATGACAGAGTAAATAGAAATAAATCAAATCAGCATGCAATCAAATGTATCATTAGATTTTTAAGACAATTGGTTGTTGCCAATGTGTGCCTGTTGTCTATTGTTGATTTAAATACTGTGGTGCCAAAGAACATCGTGCTTTACTTGTTTTAAATAACAGCAAATCACTGTGGATGCTGAAAACCTGAAACAGACTCGGATGCTGCCAGGCCTGCTGAGTTTCTTCAGCATTTTCTGTGCTTTATTTGTGTGTTAAAGGAGGGATACTGGTTATTGGAGATAATTGTGAATTCCCAAGTCTTTGTGAATCTTTCTGGCCTTCTATCAACACAAATGCCAAAAGTATTGTGACTAAGTGACTTGATCAACTAATGAGGGAGTTAGTGATGTTCAAAAAGATCCCTTGAAAAGCAAAAGGTAGCTCCCACCCAAAAAAGTATCAAATGTAGTCCTCAAGAAATTCCAACAGGAGCCCTTAAAATAAAACAGTTTGAGCTTTGGTAAGAGTGATCATAGCATTAAAGTGTTCCAACTGAGGTTGCAAGTAGTATTGATTCCTTTCTAGTCTGACTTATCCACTGGTCATAACAATTATAAAATACAAGCAGAGTGGTGATGTGGTCATTTATGTATATTTTTAATTGTATCTAGCTCAGTGTGCCACAGACAATTCAGTCAGGATTTAGTCATCAACAAGTAAGAACTGGCTTATGACAATTAAAACCCACCCAAACAAGCAAAGATTATTGTCAAAGACAAGTTTTGACATTTTTCAGACTAAGTCGTGGAGAGATAAGCTAGAGGAGGTTGGGGGTGGGGAGAAAGTAGCATAGAGTGCAATGGGTGAGTGGGGGGGGGAATGAAGGTGATAGGTCAGGGCGGAGAGGGTGGAGTGGATAGGTGGAAAAGGAGATAGGCAGGTAGGACAAGTCATGGGGACAGTCCAGCTCAGCATTGTCCCCATGACTTGTCCAGACTTGTCCTACCTGCCTATCTCCTTTTCCACCTATCCACTCCACCCTCTCCTCCCTGACCTATCACCTTCATCCCCTCCCCCACTCACCCATTGTACTCTATGCTACTTTCTCCCCACCCCCACCCTTCTCTAGCTTATCTCTCCACGCTTCAGGCTCACTGCCTTTATTCCTGATGAAGGGCTTTTGCCCGAAACATCGATTTCGCTGCTCCTTGGATGCTGCCTGAACTGCTGTGCTCTTCCAGCACCATTAATCCAGAATCTGGTTTCCAGCATCTGCAGTCATTGTTTTTACCTCATTTTTCAGACTAAGTTTAGACTTAGATGGATATGACTTATATTCTAAAATCCCAAAATTTACACGAGGCAGACGAGGATATCAAATAATGATTGAACATCCCACATAGCATTTCAGTAGTAAATATGATTAAATGGAATCCACTAATCTTTCAGTAAATTCCTAACCCCTGATGTTATTGATACCGTGTATCACAAAATCACACGAAAGAACATCACTTTCAGTGTGATGCTGTGAAATTTTGTCTCAAATTAATGTCTTAAATGAGTGGCACAGTGGCTCAGAGGTTAGCGCTGCTGCCTCATGGCACCAGGTTTGACTCTACCCTTGGACAACTGTCTGTGTGGACTTTACACATTCCTCCCATGGTCTGTGTGGAGTTTGCACATTCTCCCCCTTGTCTATGTGGACTTTGCACATTCCCCCCATTTCTGTGTGGGTTTCCCCTGGGTGCTCCAGTTTCCTCCCACAGTCAAAAGATATGCAGGTTAGGTGGGTTGGCCTTGGGAAATGCAGGGTTACAGGGACAGGGTGGGATGTTCTTTGGTGGGTTGATATGCACTGAATGGCCTTGCTTGAAACTAGATTAGATCAGAAACACTACAGTTGGAAACAGGTCCTTCAGCCCAACAAGTCCACACTGACCCTCCGAAGAGTAACCCACCAAAACCCATTCTCCTCTATTTACCCCTGACTAATGCACCTGACACTGTGGGCAATTTAGCATGGCCAATTCACCTAGCCTGCACATCTTTGGACTGTGAGAGGAAACCGGAGCACCTGGAGGAAACCCACGCAGATATGTGCCCACCAAGGGGGTGGCACGGTGGCTCAGGGGGGAAGGGGGGGGCATGGTGGCTCAGTGGTTAGCACTGCTGCCTCACAGCACCAGGGTCCCAGGTTCAATTCCAGCCTCGAGCGACTGTTTGTGTGGAGTTTGCATGTTCTCCCCATGTCTGCATGGGTTTCCTCCGGTATCCTCCCACAGTCCAAGGATGTGCAGGCTGGGTGAATTGGCCATGCTAGGTTGCCCATAGTGGCAGGTGCATTAGTCAGAAGGAAATGGGTCTGGGTGGGTTACTCTTCAGAGGGTCGGTGTGGACTTGTTGGGCCGAAGGGCCTGTTTCCACACTGTGGAGAATCTAATCTAATCTGATGTGTACTATAGAGATTCTGTAATTCTTGATACTGGAAGGAAATAAAACAAAGGAAAGATTTTGCTTCTATTTGACTGGTAGCAGTATGGAATAGAACTTCAGTTCTTTGAACTGATTTGATTGTAATCTGAAATCTGCATTAATACTTACCCTTTGACCATTTATCTCTGGCTTAACACAAATTTATCTATCTCTACATGAGAAGTACTCAAGGACTGCTTCAACCACATCTTCAGGAAGAGACTCTGGACCCTCTGAGGCAAAGCTCTTGTGTCTAATCTCTGTTTTAAATGGACAATCCTTGATTGTTAATCAGTCAGTCTCTACAACCAGTCAGTTTAAATTCATGGCACCATGGAATCATAGAATCCCTACAATATGGAAACAGGCTTTTCGGCCCAACCAGTCCACGCCGACCCTATGAAGAGTAACCCACCCAGACCCATTCCGCTACACTATTACTTGACATTTACCCCTAACTAATGCAGCTAACCTACACATCCCTGTGGGCAATTTAGCATGGCCAATTCACCTAACCTGCACATCTTTGGATATAACCTAGCCACATCAAACCTGGATTACAAGAGGTTTGAAGATTTGCTCAGTGTGTCAGTTGCATATTCATGGAAATCATCTTGCCTGTGATTCAGGAGAATGTAAGCCAGATCCCTCGGAGGGTAGTCAGTGAGTGCAGCAGTGTTGATGGCATCATCTTTAAAATTAGCCTTTAATGTAAGTCACCAATTTCCCCCTCAGATGAAATGAGAAAGTTTGCATCACATCATTTTCATGAAAAGTAAGTGAGTTTGCCTGGTGTCATAAACAGCATTTATCTCTTAACAAGGCCACAAAAAATGTTATTGTCAGGCATGGACGTCGGTGAGACTGCTTTTGGAATACTACATAACATTCTGGTCTCCCTCCTACCGGAAGGATGTTGTGGAACTTGAAAGGGTTCAGAAAAGATTTACAAGGAGGTTGCCAGGATTGGAGGTTTTGAGCTATAGGGAGAGGCTGAACAGGCTGGGGCTATTTTCTCTGGAGCATTGGAGGCTGAGGGGGTGACCTTATAAAGTTTTATAAAATCATGAGGGGTATGGATAGGGTAAATAGACAGGGTCTTTTCCCTAGGTGGGGGAGTCCAGAACTAGAGGGCATAGGTTTAAAGTGAGAGAGGAAAGATTCAACTAGGATCTTGCAGATAACTTTTTCACGCAGAGAGTGGTGCGTGTATGGGAGGAGCTGCCAGAAGAAGCGGTGGAGGCTGGTACAATTGCAACATTTAAAAGGCATCTGGGTGGGTATATGAATAGGAAGGGTTTAGAGGGATATGGACCAAATGGGACAAATTCAGATTGGGATGTCTGGTCGGTGCAGATGAGTTGGACCAAAACGCCTGTTTCCATCTGTATGATTCTATGACAGATGTCGCTTCTCCAGTTTGTGCTGTGACTCGCTGGATGCTTTGGACAGACAAGAGTGCATGTGAGCAGGATGGAATAACATCTCATCTTCAGACTAAGCACTTGACAACCTTTTGGACTTAATATTGGGTTCAACGCCTTCAGAACGGAAACACACTCCTATTCAACACCTTCAGATCGTGAACCCACTCCCATTCCTTCCCTTTCTTTTAACTTTACTTCTTACATTCTCTGTCACCCAATTCCATTTCCCCTCCCAACACTCCAAAGGGACTGTCCATTCTTTCTAGTTTAGCAGTCAGACCCACCAATGTTCTGCCATCCTCACATTTCGATTACTCAATCTGAACTTAATCACCATCCTTTATCCCCCAGCAGCTCACCACACCCCAACCCGCCTCCAAACTTCATTCAGCTCTTCACCTGATGAAGGAGCGGCGCTCCAAGAGTTGGTGATCTCAGATAAACTTGTTGGACTGTAACCTGATGTCGTGTGACTTCTGACTTTGTCCACCCCAGTCTAACACTGGCACCTCCACATCACATTAGCTCTGAAGAGTCACCTGGACTCAAAACGGTAGCTTGCTCTCTCTCCAAGGATGCTGACTCACCTGTTGTGATCTCCAGCGTTTTTGTTTCCATTTCACCATTATCTCTTGTCCACAAAAAACAGGAACACCCTTTAATTAAATTCACCACTTCCCAGAATAGATGTTCCCACAGGATTGTGATAATCCCGTTTAAGGCGAACTTGTGAGATTGCTGCAAAATACAAATTAATAGCTGGAAAATTGAGGATGCTCTGTAGAGTTTCTCACTGAAGTAATTTATTAGTTTGCTGACAGCAAATCATCTAATCACATGATCAACATAATGGAGCAAACTTGACACAGACCAGGAAATTGGCTTTCTGTGCAATAAGGATGGACACTTTAGGTTATTTTTTCATTTGTTTTTATTCATTCATAGGATGAGGGCATCACTGGCCAGGCAGTATTTATTGCCCATCCCTAATTGCCCGGAGGGCAGTTAAGGGTCAACTACGTTGCTGTGGGTCTGGAGTCACATGTAGGCCAGACCAAGTAAGGATAGCAGTTTCCTTCTCTGAACGACATTAGTGACCCAGATGGGTTTTTCCAACAGTCGACAATAGATTCACAGGCATCATTAGACTTTGAATTCCAAATTTGCATTGAATTCAAATTCTACCATTTGCCTTGGCTGGATTCAAACCTGGATCCCCAAAACATCAGCTGAATCTCTGGATTAACACTTCAGCGCTAATATCATTACATCATTTCCTCCCCTTTGTGAGGAGTTGGCTGCAACGATTTGATGAAGAGTCATTCGTCTGGATTAAAAAAGAAATTGCAAACATAATTATGAAACATCAAGGCTCTGAAATTAATAAAGCAAAACATAGAAATGGCCTTGATTTCTCCGGGGAGAGAAATGGCAACACATTGTGACACAGATGGGAAGTGTGTGGGTTGGATCTGACAGTTGGGTGAGCGAATTGGGAGAATGTGTTTCACAATCTGGCCGGGGGTGTGATTCCCCGGAAAAAAAAGAATCCCAATGCTTCCATATATAGGTCTACAACTTAAAGGCATGAGTTGTAGAAATTTTCACTGGAAAGGATTTAGAATGTTTGGAATTCTCTGACGAGAGATACCTGGATCCATAGTCATGGAGAACACGGTGGACAAAGATTTCTCGACTTTGAAAATCAAAGGAGTCAAGGGGAAAGGGTGGCAATGTTTGGTTCAGGTTGAAGATTGGAAACAATCCAACTGATAGTGGGACAGACACAATGAACTCCTCTTGCTGCTATTTTTTCTGTTACTTGTTATGCTTTGGATTCTTCTGGCCCTGCATTTCCTTCCTGAAGGGTGTATGGGGTGGTCAGAAACAGTCCATGTACCTTTAGTTCATGCTTAACATTATTGTGGGTGTTATGGACCAGATCAGACCCCCTCAAAATATTTTAAGAAGGGGTTTGTTTCTCCTTTTAAAAGCAGATTAAAGGTGTCTCAGATGCAATACGGCTGGTCAAACTGTTCGACATGAAGCAAAACACGATTTATTTAAACATTGTAGTTAAATTACTAACAAAGGAAGATGAATTTAGAATAATTTAACAGATTGAAAACTTAACAGAATAATAGCTATTACTATTTACTAATTACCTATTGCTAATTAACTATTCCAATATAGTAGCATCCCATAAACACACCTCTTGGCCAAAAGGAATATTCAGACACAGATCCTCTCATGTAGTTCTCCATTCCAGGAGGAAAAAAAAATTAAGAGAAGATTCAGAAATAGTATGTTACAGACTAGGCTAGACCTCCTCAAAAATATTTGAAGAAGGTAGACTAGACTCAAACTTTTTCTTATTTTAAAGGCAGATGTGAAGTGGATATTCCAGGTTCGATGCAGCTGGTAAAACCACTCAGCTTTAAGTAAAACAGAATTTATTTACACACTAAAGTTGAAACACAAACAAGAGACAGCAGAATTTAGAATAACTTAACTCATGGAAAGCGGAACCGATCTGATACAGCAACTTAACTAATTAACTGTTCCAATCCAGTAACATCCTATAAACACACCCCTTGGCAAAAAGGTAAATTCAAACACAGAATCTTTCAGGCAAAAGGGAACAACATTCAGAGAGAGATTTATACAGTAAATGGAAGAGCCTTGAGAAAAGTTGATGAGCAGAGAGATCTGGGAGTTCAGGTCCAATGTACCCTGAAGGTAGCTGCACTGGTGGATAGAGTGGTCAAGAATGCATATGGTATGCTTGCCTTCATTGGATGGGGTGTTGAGTATAAGAGCTGGCAGATCATGGTTTAATTGTACAAGACATTGGTTCGGCCACATTTAGAACACTGTGTACAATTCTGGTTGCACATTACTAAAAGTATGTGGACACTCTGGAGAGGGTGCAGAGAAGGTTTACAGGGATGTTGCCTGGTATGGAAGGTGCTAGCTATGAAAAGAGGTTTAGTAGGTTAGGATTGTTTTCATTAGAAAAAAGGAGATTGGGGGGGGGATCTAATTGAGGTCTACAAAATCATGAAGGGTATAGACAGGGTAAATAGAAATAAGCTTGTTCCCAGGGTGAAGGATTCAGTAACAAGACGTCATGCTTTCAAGGTGAGAAGTGAAAAGTTTAAGGGGATACACGCAGCAGTACTTTACACAGAGGGTGGTAGGTACCTGGGACGTGTTGCCAGCAGAGGTGGGAGAGGCAGGCACGGTAGATTCATTTAAGATGCATCTGGACAAATGCATGAGTAGATGGGGAGCAGAGGGATACAGAATTGGGCGACAGGTTTAGACGGTGGCTTTGGATCAGCTCAAGCTTGGAGGACCGAAAGACCTGTTCCTGGGCTGTAAATTTTCTTTGTTCTTTGTCTTTGTTTTAACAAAGGTTTTGAAGTTTTGTTGCCAGTGTGTGTTTTATCTTTGTGGAGACCCTCTTGCCTGTGTGTTGCAAGGATGTGGTCCAAATCCCCCTCCACAGACTACAGGCCAGTACTCAGAGAGAGCAGAACTGATGGTGGTGCTGTCTAGAAATGAGCCAGTAAGTTCGGTTTTCAATTCCCTACTCCTCAGATGGAATGGGAAAGATCCAATGGATGTCCTGAGTAAAATTTACTCCTCAACCAAGAATCACGAGAAACAAAATTATAGTTGGCTCTGATGTAATGTGCTAGTTCTGTTCTCGTGCGATCTTACGCTATAAGAAAATCGCGCAATAGCCGTGTCATTTAAACTATTGGGGCCAGAATCACGTTATAGACAATATAGCGAAGGATAGCTCACATTCTATAATTAACGGTCGAATTCTTCAATCGCACTGAAGCCAATTCACCATGAAGAAACATGCATTATCGCAGAATTGACTGCACTTCCGTGTTATTTTGCCAGAAAGCCCCTTTCCTCCCATTACAACTTCTGCGGGAAGGAGACGTTTCCTGCTATACCTGATGGCTTAATACTTATGCAGAACAGGATTTCACATCAGTACAATGCCAAGTGATTCCTTGTTATCGTAAATTGGATGTAAAGGAGAAAGTTGCAATAGGCCATAGCGAAAAGGCATTTTTTTTTATTCAGCAGAATTCTACCAGATGAGTTTTAGTAAGGTGCATATAACAACACAGATATCATTACTAGAACAGGATCCATAAATAATTCATGCTTGCGATCTATCACATATTGTTAGAAACCCTCTTGGTATTTGACCTACTTAATTTCCATCCATTGAAACAGTGCTTTCCCAAATATAAAAGTCAGCTGGGCGTTTGAGAGATTTTGAAACTAGGAATTATTTTCAAGGGTATTTAAATGAAGTTGCTGAGATTTGGGGGCCAAATGTTTTGGTTTGCGAACATGTAGATGATGATTCACAATTGCTCTGTCCCAGCTGGAGGTGATGAAGGCAGAGTGATTTGTTTTATCTGCCTGTCTTCATGATAGCGGTGTGCAGATCAATGAGAATCATGTTACATGCACAGTAAAGGATCCAGATTACTGAGAGAAGAGCCTGAGTTAAAGTCAGCCTCCACATCTAAAGGTGTTGTCCATTTGTGGAACCCACTGCATAGAAACACAGAAAGCAGGAACAAAAAATTGGCCATTCAGCCTTTGAGCCTGCTATGTCATTCATTATGGTCCTGGCTAATGATCCAGCTCAGTACTAAGTTCCCACTTGCTCCCCAAACCCTTTTATCCCTTTAATACGAAGAACAATATCTACCAAAACAGGATCATAAAAGACAAACAAAAGAGAACAGGCCCAGTGGCCCTCCAAGCCTGTGTCCATCATCATGCCTGAACTAAAGTAAAAAACAAACCTTCTGCCCTTCTTCGGTCCATATCCCTCTATTTCCTCCCTATTCATGTAACCATCCAGATGCCTCTTAAATGTCGCCAATGTGCCTGCTTCCACCACCTCGTCTGGCAGTGAGTTCCAGGTTCCTACTGCTCTCTGCATGAAAAACTTCCCTCGTACATCTCCTTTAAACTTTCCCCCTCACCTTGTACCTGTGACCCCTTATAATTGAAACTTCAACCCTGGGGAAACGTCTTTGACTATCCACCCTATCCGATCCACCCTATCTATGCCTTTCATTATTTTGAAGACTTCTACCAGGTTTCCTCTCAGCCACCACCTTGGTTCCAAACGGCATAAGCAGCAAGTGATAGACAGAGCCAAGCGATCACACACACAAGGGATCAGATTTAAGTTCTGCAGTCCTGCCACGTCCAGTCGTGAATGGTGATGGACAATTAAACAACTCACTGGAAGTGGATGCTCAGATTACAGGGATGGAGAAAATGAGGACTGCAGATGCTGGAGATCGGTGAGTTGCTGGAAAAGCACAGCAGGTCAGGCAGCATCTGAGGAGCAAGAGAATTGATGTTTTGGGCATAAGCCCCCCTTCATCAGGGCTGTGCTTTTCCAGCACCCCACTCTTGGTGCTGGAATGCCAATTTAAGACTGAGATGAGGAGGAACTCCTTCTCTCAGTTGGCCATGAGTGTATGGAATGTCATAGAGATGTACAGCACGGAAACAGACCTTTTGGTCCAACTCGTCCATGCCTACCAGATATCCGAACCTAATCTATTCCCATTTGCCAGCACTTGGTTCATATCCCTGTCACTGATGAAGGTCTTATGCCCGAAACGTCAATTCTCCTGCTCACCGGATGCTGCCTGACCTGCTGTGCTTTTCCAGCACCACACTCTCGACTCATATCCCTCTAAACCTTTCTGATTCATATACCCATCCAGATGCGTATATGGGCGGCACGGTGGCACAGTGGTTAGCACTGCTGCCTCACAGCGCCAGAGACCCGGGTTCAATTCCCGCCTCAGGCGACTGACTGTGAGGAGTTTGCACGTTCTCCCCGTGTCTGCGTGGGTTTCCTCCGGGTGCTCCGGTTTCCTCCCACAATCCAAAAGATGTGCAGGGTCAGGTGAATTGGCCGTACTAAATTGCCCGTAGTGTTAAATAAGGGGTAAATGTAGGGGTATGGGTGGGTTTCGCTTCGGCGGGTCGGTGTGGACTTGTTGGGCCGAAGGTCCACACTGTAATCTAATCTAATCTAATCTAATCTATACAATGCCTTTTAAACTATTGGAAGACAACTTGAGAATGCACTAACCAAGCAAGAGCTGCACAGTGCATTCCTTTCTCTGATTATTTATTGTACATTGTCTTCTTCACACATCACTTTAAACTAGGCCTTTTCATTTTTGTTTTCTTGACAAGTGGAAATTGCTTCACCCATTCTATTCTATCGAGCCTGCTCACAATTTTGAAAAGCTTAATGAAACATCCTCTCAGCTTTCTTCTCTCCAAGGAGAACAGTCCCAAATTAAAGGCAGCACAGTGGCTCAGTGGTTAGCACTGATGCCTCAGAGCACTAGGAACCTGGGTTCAATTCTAGCCTTGGGTGACCGTCTGTGTGGAGTTTTCACATTGTCTGCGTGGGTTTCCTCTGCATACTCCGGTTCCCCCCACAGTCCAAAGATGTGCAGATCAGGTGAATTGGCCATGCTAAATTGCCCATAGTGTTAGGTGCATTAGTCAGAGGGAAATGGGTCTGGATGGGTTACTCTTCGGAGGGTCGGTGTGGACTTGTTAGGCCGAAGGGCCTGTTTCCACACTGTAGGGAACCTAATCCAAACTTCTTCAATGAAAACCGGCAGATGCTGTGAAACAAAAACAGAAGTTGCAGTTTAAGTGAGTGTCCTCTTATTATCAAACAATTTTCCCCAGTTCAAGATTCCCCAATAGTGGAAACATCTTCTCAACATCTTCCCTGTCAAACTCCCTTAAAATGTTACATGTTTGGATAAGATAATCCCTTATTTTTCTGAACTCCAAGAAGACCTGTTAAATCATTTCTGTGAAGTCAACTCCTTCATCCAAAGAATGGGCCCTATTGAATCTATTTTGAACAGCCTCCAATTACAATACAACCAGTCTGAAACCTCGGGACCAAGACGGTTCATAGTATTCCACATGCAACCTTAACCAACACCCTGTACAATTGTGACAAATGTTAAGGACCAGAGCAAACACCTTCAAAATACATTTCAATAGACCCCAACAATTACTTATTTTTAAAGGCAGGTATAAGGTGTTGTGTATCAGATTCAATTCGATTGATCCAGTTACTAGGCTTGGAGCAAAATACACTTTATTCCTATATTGCAGTTAAAATACGGACAAAATAAGTAATGAAAAATAACTAGTTCTATCAAAATGCTGAACAAAATGATATATATGTTAACTCCAATTATTAGCTGTTCCACTACAGTAACATCCCATAAACACACACCTAGCAGAGGCAAATTCAGTAAAATAGATGGTCTCATTTGCAATTCTTCAATCCAGGAAGAAAGAACATCAAGATATAACTCTGAGAGAGAGAGCAAGAGAGATCACAAGCATTTTGCTGTAGCAGGGGAAGATGTAGAGCAGATTCCAAACCCCAACAGCTACTAAAAGTTAAACTAAAATCCTGGTTCTGTAGGAGCTTGATCTTATCTCTTCATGCTGCTTCGATTGTTCCAACTTAAAAAAACCTGAAGGCTTTGCAAGTTGCTTACTTTATTTTCTTGAAACAGCCCTGCTCTACACCTCTGTCTCAACCTTACTTCATAAAATACCAGGACAAAATATACCTCTTAATGCAATAAGGCAACATCACACAAGACATCACTGTTTTTAAACTCTAACCCCTTTGTCATATAAATTCTATTTACTTTCATAATTATCTGCTGCACTGCATGCTAACATTTTCAATTTACTGCACAAGAACACTCAGATCACTCTGTGCTGACACCTTTTATGGAGTCTGTCTCATTTTATGAGCATTACCTGCTTGAGGATCTTTAACTATGAAATCTCATATTAATCTTACCTCATTGCACATCACTAGATCTAGAATATCCAGTTCCCAGATAGGTTCTGCAACACGTTGCTCTAAGATACAATCCCTGATGCATTCTGTAACTTCACCTTCCATGTTACCTTCGCCTATCTGATTTGTCCGGTCAGTATCCAGATTCTAATCCCCCATGAGAATTGAAGAGCTCTATTCAGAAAGCCTCCAAAATTTCGAGAGTTATAAATTGTCCTACAATGAGGTAACTCTTCAGTCTATACACAGCCAATTTTTCTGGATAAGGGAAGGGGTTAAGGCTCCTCTACAGCTAAACTCTGGATCCTCTTCCTCCCTGATAGAAATGTAGAAACTAGCTGTAGGAATAGGCCCTTTGGCCTTTCATGCCTGTCCCACAATTCAATATGATCATAGTTGATGCTCTAGCTTAATGCCCTCTTCCTACTTTCTCTTTATTAACCCTCCCATACCTTTAATATCTAAAAACATTGAATTTCTTTTTCAAAACGTAATAGAAACATAAAAGTGATGCATCACTGCCTGTCGCTCAGATTCCAGCTCATCAATTCTAAACTGAAATTCCTTAAGAAACCAACCCCTGAAGTAGATGTGTTGCCCATGGGTTACACCAGCATCCACCAGCTCCCACATACAACAGCTGCAACACAAACCTACCCAGCCATCTTTATTCTGTGTAATTCATTAATCTGGATCTGAAATATTTTAAAAGCAAGCTTCCTAACCATACTCTTCAGCAGTAATAATATATCCAAATTTATTTCACTTTGCCAATCAATGGAGACATTGGAGAAATACTCACCAATCAATGATACTTGGTTCTGTCTGGTACACACAGGTTGATGGGGCTTTCTTCTGTTGGGTTTTAATTCCCAACAACTGCACTCTCCCAGTCTGCTTCACAAGTAATGCTGCCTTCTTGTACATTCTTTCCAGTCTCTCAACAAGGAAATCAAATACCCTACCTTAAAGGACACAGTAAAACTGAAGGCTTTTCACAACAATTAATGAAAGCTTCATGGATACTATTACCAAGACCAGCATCCAGCTCTGGATTTATTAATTCATTGAATTTAACTTCTACTAGTTGCTACTAAGGGATTTGAACCCATGAATCTGGAGTGCTAGCTTGTCCAGTGATATAGTCACAGAGTCATAGAGTCATAGGGCACAGAAACAGACCCTTGGGTCCAATGAGTCTATGCTGAATATATTCCCAAACTAGATGAGTCCCATCTGTCTGCCCCCAGCCCATATCTTTCCAAATCTTTCCTCTTGATCCAAGTATCTTTGCAACTGTGTTCACATTCACCACTTCCTCAGGAAGTTCATTCATCAAGCGAACCACCCTCTGTGTAAAATATTTACCCCTCGTGTCTTTTTAAATCTCTCTCCAAATAAAACCCAAGTCGTGAAATCTCCCAGCCTAGGGAAAAGACACCTACCATTAAGGTTCTATAATCTTCATGATTTTATAAACATCTATAAGGTCACCTCTCAACCTCCTACGCTCCAGTGAGAAAAGGTCCATTCCACCTGCCCCATCGTCTCACACATTAGAAATGATGTAGATCCATCAATGACCATACCAAGGAGTCCTGAGCGATGAAGGCACACACCTTGACCAACTAATTTGCTATGGGACTTCGGTGATGTTGAATAAAACCAAGAGAAATAACAATGCATTCCTTCAGCCCATCACAGAGCAGACTCTAATGACAATGCCCAAATTGAAGTTGGATTTTATGAGTATTCCCAAGCACCACCATCAATCATTTTTACACATATCAATTAAGTGTGCCATTGTGGTGATTCTTTGTTAACAAGACTGGACCTTCAGGTTTGACCACCTCTGTATTGGAAAGGATATCCTCAAAGCTTTTCTTAATCCATCACGGTAACTGCACTGGAAATCTGCCATGTTTCCTATGAAGTTAGTTCAACAATGTCGGAAAGGTTATAGGAAAACTGTTCCCCTGATAAAAGCTGCCAAAGGAATTGCTGCAACACAGCCAAAGCGGCCAGGAACAGACTGTGCTTTACCAGTGAAACTCCAGACATCATTGATAAAGACATTAAATAGGATGGGGAGTTTACTTTCAGGACAGAGAGTGTATAAAAGTGGCCTGAAAAACTGTCTTAGATTTGTTGTAAACATTCCACAATGAAGCAGAGTGCATGAATGATTTTTTCAGTTTGATTAGATTCCCTACAGTGTGGAAACAGGCCCTTCAGCCGAACAAGTCCACACCGACCCTCCGAAGAGTAATCCACCCAGACCCAATTCGCTATGACTAATGCACCTAACACTATGGGCAATTTAGCATTCAATTCACCTGACATGCACATCTTTGGACTGTGGGAGGAAACAGGAGCACCCAGAGGAAACCCACGCAGACACAGAGACTCTATGTGCAAACACCATACAGTTGCCCGAGGCTGGATGCGAACCTGCATTGTGAGGCAACAGTGCTAACCACTGAGCCACCGTGCCGCCCCACATTCTTCTCGAAGAATTTACAAAACCTTAGCTGAAAACAATCCTATTGCCAGTTTGCCCTGATCCTTGTAGCATTATAAGAGCAGAGAGGTTATACTGGAGTGGTACAGAACAATGGTTGGGCCACAGCTATAGCGCTGTAATGTGATCGAACTGCAGTGGGTGCAGAGGAGATTCACCACAATGTTGCCTGGGATGGAGCATTTTAGCAATGAAGAGAGGCTGGATAAGCTCTTTGGAGCACGAAAGGGGGGACCTGATAGAGGTGTGTAAGATTATGAGTGCCATGGATAGGGTAGATAGAAGGCAGCTGCTCGTTTTTGTTGAATTATTTTGTTTGATAGCAAAGGAGCATAATTGTAAAGTGAAGGGCAGGATGTTTAGAGGGCATTTGAGAGAAATGTTTTTCACCCAGAGGATGGTGGGAATCTGGGATGCAATGACTGGGAAACCTCACAACCTTGAAAAAGAGGTGAGCACTTGAAACACAGAATGTGGGCGGCACGGTGGCACAGTGGTTAGCACTGTTGCCTCACAGCACCAGAGACCTGGGTTCAATTCCTGCCTCTGGCAACTGTCTGTGTGGAGTTTCCACATTCTCCCCGTGTCTGTGTGGATTTCCTCCGGGTGCTCCAATTTCCTGTCATAGTCCAAAAACGTGCCGTTAGGTGAATTGGCCATGCTAAATTCCCCGTAGTGTTAGGTGAAGTGGCAATAGTAGGGGTCTGGGTAGGTTGCTCTTCGGAGGGTCAGTGTGGGCTTGTTGGGCCAAAGGGCCTGTTTCCACACTGTAAGAAATCTAAATCTAATGTTCAAAATCATGGGACAAGTAGGACCAATCGAGTTAGAGTAAGTTTTTTTGTTCAGACTCCATTGGCTGCAGGATCTCTTCTGCACTGTATGACTCTCTGACTCTATGCTCTCACCAGAGTTTATGAAACTGCAATTGCTGTGAACCTTCCTGACAAAGATTTAATCATTCTTTTTAGTTTAAGTCTTTCAATGTCTCTACCTGCCGCACTGATTTAAATCACCACTTTACTGGCCTGACTGAGTCAGGTATCTATGAGAAATGCTATACAGATAGAATGAAGTGAAATGTGTAATCTGTGCCGGAAGGTCCCTGACTCACTCTTGCTCCTAGAGATACAACAAAGAGATGCTTAAAAAACACTGAATTTCTTGGTCAGTGTCACTGTTGTATGAATTACTCTATGCTGAGCGTTTGTGTTGAGTTGGTATTGAACAACACAAAATTAGCTTTGTTTACTGTTATATGTATTTGAACAGCTTCACAGTTAAGTGCAAACCGCAAAATCCCCTTACCTCACCTCCAGAGATGGCATAGTGGCGCAGTGGTTAGCACTGCTGCCTCACAGCACCAGGGACTCAGGTCCGATTCCAGTCTTAGGCCACTGTCTGTGTGGAGTTTGCATATTATCCCTTTGTCTCTGTAGGCTTCCTCCGGGTGCTCTGGTTTCCTCCCACAATCCAAAGATGTGCAGGTCAGGTGAATTAGTCATGCTAAATTGCCCGTAGTGTTCAGGGATGTGAAGGGTAGGTGTGTTAGTCAGGGATAAATGTAGAACAATAAGGTAGGAGAACGGATCTGGGTGGGTTACTCTTCAGAGGGTCGGTGTGGACTTGTTGGGGCAAGTGGCCTGTTTCCACACTGTCGGGATTCTCTGATTCACTGATCATCTTTCAGCTTCACTGCAGCATTGGATTATTTAGTCCCTAAAACCTGTTCCCTCACTCAGTGAGGTTCCAGCTCATTTGCACATGAACCCCATATAACTGCCTTTGGTAAACAGAAATTCATAGAGTAACACATACAATCCAAAGGAACCTTGAAAGAGTATAGTTAAGGTATTTAGCATAATCTTACCTATTTTCCCTTAGATCTTTGGACTAAAAGAAATCTGGTCAGAAGTCACTGTTATGGAGTCATAGGGATGTACAGCATGGAAACAGAGCCTTCAGTTCAACTCTTCCGTGCCAACTAGATATCCTAAATTAATCTAATCTCATTTGCCAGCACTTGGCCCATCTCCCACTCAACCTCTCCTATTCATATACCCATCCAGAAGCTTTTTAAACGTTGTAATTGTACCAGTCTCCACCACTTCCTCTAGCAGCTCATTCCATACATGCACCACCCTCTGTGTGAAAAAGTTGCCCCTTAGGTCCTTTTTAAATTATTCCCCTCTCACCCTAAATCTATGCCCTCTACTTCTGGACTCCCCACCCAAGAAAAAGACCTTGTCTGTTTATCCTATCCATGCCCCTCATGATTTTATAAGCCTTTATGAGGTCATGCCTCAGCCTCTGACACTCCAGAGAAAACAGCCCCAGCCAATTCAGCCTCTCCCGATAGCTGAAATCTTCCAACCTTAGCAAACATGCTTGTAAGTCTTTTCTGAACCCTTTCAGGTTTTATGATATTTTTCCAATGGCCGGGAGACCAGAATTGAACACAGTTTTCCAAAAGTGGCCTAACCAATGTCCTCTGGAATATCATTGCACAGTATTTTATGGGTGGGAAAGTTGGTATGTGTACTCATTCAAATGAATGCCATGTCTTCCTCTAGCTAACCCTACCACAATATTGCGAGTACTAGAGGAGGTGTCACATTAGTGAATTGCTTTTAGCCTGAGAACCTCAAGTAGGAAATTGTTACTCATACCTGAATCTCATCTCATCACCACATAAATGTAATAGATACTAAAGGGCATACATCCCATGTTCAACCCACCAGGTCTGTACACACAAGCTGCTGGTAAGTGAAAGGTAGTGGGAAAAGGCTCCTTTCTGGGTATCCAGTGCCGATGAGAGGCACCTCCCCCCAATATTTTCCTCTTCGCTTGATCTTCCCGTCTTGAAGGCCCTATCCAACATGCCCCTCACCCCTCCTCATCGAGGCCTGTCAGCCAGCCTGGCCAGTTCCTGAATCTAAATGGGCACCAGATCATCCACGGTTCTTCTTAGTCATGGACCTCCTGCAGTACCGGGTGTACCCACCATCACTGGCCTTTCATTTGTTTGCAGCTCTATGGGGCAGGATGTCCTCCTGGAGTTGTGCCAATGTCACTGAACCAGTAATTTCCACATCCCAGGAAAACCCTTTCTGGACATGGGTTTCAAATCCCACTTCTGCAGCTTGTGTAGTTTAAATTCAATTATTACATTTGAAAATAAACTTCAATAATTATGACTACAAAACTATCACTGGTTGTTTTAAAACCCAATTTTTTTCAATTATGTGGTTTATGGAAGGAAATCTGCCATTTTTCCCAGCCTGGCCCACATGTGATTTGGCCATGTCAGACACTGACTTTGTCCCTTGCTGCTATTAGCAAATGAGTATAATCAGTGACCAAATCCACCATCTCCTTATACTCATTAATAATATCACTGTGAATAGTTTCTAAAAGGCCCATATTGTCTTTGCTCACACTATCTTCCCTAGTTTAGTTTTCAAAATTGTTGTGTTGATTTTGACATTTCTTGCAATTGCTTTTTTATGCTCCCTTTATGTATTTCTTCCATTTACTTTGTTGACCTCTGCTGTAGAATTTGCACTTTAATGGGGAATGAACCACAGCTGATAAGAGCAGCAAAAGTAGGTAAGACAATCTCAGCGATCATAATAATGTGTTTCAAACTGACAATTGCAAAGATGGATACGCCATAACTATAATGGTAATCAAGTCAGCATTGAAAGAAAAGTTGATTTTGAGGGGTTGCAAATAGATCTTGGGAACATCAGTGCACAATTTTGTCAAAAAGATATGTTGAGCATTTCTGCCTCAGACTTGCTGCAGTGTGCCAGCAAATCTCAGTGCAAGCTGGAAGAGTAGCGCTTCATTCTTCACTTGGGAACCCTGCAGCCAATCGAGTTCAATAACTTTAGGGCTTGAGCTCTTTCATGTCTTTAACCCAACCCCCATACACCAGGCCTTGTTGTCACATGGTCTGCCATTACATACAACCCATTACTAGCCACTAACAATCTCCATTAACAGCTATGGTGTGGAGGAGCTGGTGTTGGATTGGGGTGGACAAAGTTAAAAATCACACACCAGGTTATAGTCCAACAGGTTTATTTGGAAGCACTAGCTTTAAGAGCGCTGCTCCTTCATCAGGTGGTTATTCTGATGAAGGAGTAGCACTCCAAAAGCTCTTGCTTCCAGATAAATCTGTTGAACTATAACCTGCTGGTGTGTGATCTTTAACATTAACAGCTCTTCATCCTCATAGCCACATTGTGGTTCACTCCTTTGACCAACTGCTCTTCTCTTTCTTTGAGCTCTATCCCCATCTATCATTTAATCCTTACCCCCTCTCCTCCACCCTATCTTCTGCATATGAACCGAGATTTTCCTAGCTACCAGCAGTCCTGGGGAAGGGTCACTTGACCTGAAATGTTAACTCTGATTTCTCTTCATAGATGCTGCCAGACCTGCTGAGCTTTTCTAAAAATTTCTGTTTGTGTTTGTGAATGTAGAGCATAAAGTGGTTACTGCATGAGTGAGGATCATTCAGCCCAGCATTTCTGTGCCAGGTCTCAATTAATGCAACTCACCTAGCCTTACCCAGTCGCCCCCAAAAATTGTTCCCTTTTAGATAATTATGCAATTGTTTTCTAAGGACCTCAGTGAAAATAGAATAGCAGGGCATTGTTTGTTTTGTTAGTTTGAATAACAATGGTAACCATTTGAAACAGTGTTCAAGTGAGTGCAGGGAAAAAAAAACTCTACCAGAAAGAAAGAAGAAATGAAACACTAGTAAGACATTATGGATGAATAAAGACAGGAGAGATCAACTGAAGGTTAAGTAGGTGAATTAAAAAGTACATCAATAGCAGAGGAGTGTATGATAAGAGAAAACAGAAAGACATTAGGAGTGAAGTAAAAAAAAAACAATTTAGGAGGCAAAGAGGAACTACTAAATTAAATTATCAAGGAACAAAAAAACCCATTTTCTAAGCACATCAATAATAAAAGAAGACTCTGCTGGGAAAAGGACCATTAAGGGATAGGTAGGATAATAAAACAAGTAATGATGGAGAGATGGCAAGAGTATTGAATAATTTATTTTTCTTCCACATTTACAGGTAAAAAGAACAGGTAGACAAAGCATTGAATAATAGGATGGGTAATGGGATAAGTGCACTTAAAATGACTAAAGTGGAAGGATTTCTGATTCAAACTGTTGGTGTGACTCGACAAGTCAAGATTCCAGGCTGAAATTTGGTCTGATTGATTATTCCTTTTAGTTTAATTAGTTAATGTGGTGGTTAGGCACTGAGATATGTTCATATGAGGCTGAATATGTGGTGAGAGGTATGTAAAGACACTTTAGAGCAATTTAGACAAGTTACATGGGTGGGCAAATACAGATGTATTATAACCTGAATATATGTGATATTGTCCACCTTAGTAGGAAAAGCACAATGGTAGAGAATGACTTAAATCGTCACAAACAGAATAAGTATATGTACAAAATGGTTACTGGGTGGGTAAATGGATGGTAGATGCAGTATAATGTGGGTAAATGCGAGATTAACCACTTTGGGGGCAAAGTCAGAAGTCATATGACACCAGGTTAAAGTCCAGTAGGCAAAAGTGAGGACTGCAGATGCTGGAAACCAGAGTCTAGATTAGAGTGGTGCTGGAAAAGCACAACAGGTCAGACAGCATCCGAGGAGCCCCCACCAGTTTATAGTCCAACAGGTTTAGTTGAAATCACAAGCTTTTGGAGCATTGGTCCTTCGTCAGGTGAAATCAACTAAACCTGATGAATGAGCAGTGCTCTGAAAGCTTGTGAGTTCAAATAAACCTGTTGGTCTAGAACCTGGTGTCATGTGACATCTGACTTTGTCCACCCCGGTCCAACACCGGCACCTCCACACCATGACTTTGGGAGCAAAAACAGGAAGGTGGATTATGATCTGAATGGCTATAAATTCAGAGAGAGGAAAGTGCACAAAGACCTGGGTGCACCAGTCACTAAGGTAAGCGTGCAGGTGCAGCAAGTGGTTAAGAATGTAAACGGTATGTTAGCCTTCCTAGTGAGAGGATTTGAGGACAGGAAGAGGGATTTTTTGTTATAGTTATAAAGGGCTTTGGTGAGATCACACCTGGAATATTACACATGGTTTTGGTCTCCTTACCTGGTGATGAATGTTCTTGGTATTGAAGAAGTAAAGCAAAGGTTTATAGAGCCATAGAGTCAAAGAGATGTACAGCGTGGAAACAGACCCTTCGGTCCAACCTGTCCATGCCGACCAGATATCCCAACCCAATCTAGTCCCACCTGCCAGCACCCGACCTATATCTCTCCAAACCCTTCCTATTCATATACCCATCCAAATGCCTCTTAAATGTTGCAATTGTACCAGCCCTCCACCACATCCTCTGGCAGATCATTCCATACACGTACCACCTTCTGCGTGAAAATGTTGCCCCTTAGGTCTCTTTTATATCTTTTCCTCTCTCACCGTAAACCTATGCCCTCTAGTTCTGGATTCCCCGATCCCAGGGAAAAGACTTTGTCTATTTATCCTATCCATGCCCCTCATAATTTTGTAAACCTCTATAAGGTCACCTCTTAGCCTCTGACGCTCCAGGGAAAACAGCCCCAGCCTGTTCAGCCTCTCCCTGTAGCTCAAATCCTCCAACCTTGGCAACATCCTTGTCAATCTTTTCTGAACCCTTTCAAGTTTCACAACATCTTTCCAACAGGAAGGAGACCAGAATTGCACGCAATATTCCAACAGTGGCCTAACCAATGTCCTGTACAGCTGCAACATGACCTCCCAACTCCTGTACTCAATACTCTGACCAATAAAGGAAAGCATACCAAACGTCTTCTTCACTATCCTATCTACCTGCAACTCCACTTTCAAGGAGCTATGAACCTGCACTCCAAGGTCTCTCTCAAACTAATTCCTAGGTTGGCAACACTAAAACATGAGGAAGACTGAATTGGGTAGAATTGTATTGATTAGAGTTTCGCAAATTTGGGGGGAACTTTCATAGAAATCTATGGAATTCTATCAGGGACTTACAGGGTAGATGCAGGACAGATGTTCCCAATAATGGGGGAGTCCAGAACCAGGGGTCTCAGTCTAAGGATAAGAGGTATATATACGGGGTATTATATACAAATTATACATTTTTCACCCCATTCAAAGAGCATACATTTTGGAGAGTTTGCATAAACTTATTATAGAAGAATCAAAAGAAAGGACAAGTAAAGACATTATGTCACATACTTAATATTGGTTCGAATTTTCTTGTATGAATTCAGTGGATGTTGGTACTGCAGGCAAGGTCAGCAGTATTATCCCTAATTACCCAGATGGCAATTCAGAGTCAATTCCATTTCTTTCGTTCTGGAGTCACTATATAAAGTTGGCGATTTCTTTCTCTTGTGGACAATAGTGAACCAGATGGGTTTTTACAATTTGCAGTGGTTACGTAGCCACTATTAGGCTAATTATTTATTTTAGATTTTCAAAAATTAGTTGAATTTAAAATTCATCATCAATCCTGATGGATTCAAATTCAGAACAATAGACAGGGCCTCTGGATTATTCATCTATTCTGCCCCCATCCTATTCAATGATGTTGTGCCAAAGAGGTGGTGGATAGCTAACATAATTCTTGAAAGAAGGGGGATATAAACAAGTGCATAGCAAAGGAATAATTCTATCAAACACACAAAAACAGAAGTTGCTAGAGAAACTCAGCAGGTCTGTCAGCAGCTGGGGACAGAAAGCTGAGCTAACATTTTGTGTCCAGAGAAACCTTCATCAGAATAGATATTATAGCAAGTTATTCACAACTGTATAATCACTCATCCTTGTTTGCTGGAATCACACAATTGATGAATACTGGAAGAAAATATAGAAGCATAGAAAATGGGTGCAGGAGTAGGCCATTCGGCCCTTCAAGCCTGCACCACCATTCAATATGACCATGGCTGATCATGGAATTCCAGTATCCCAATCCCACTCTCTCTCCAAATACATCATGATCCCTTTACCCGCAAGGACCATGTCCAGCTCCCTCTTGAATCTATTTAATGAACTGGCCCCAACAGCTTCCTGTGGGAGAGAATTCCACAACTCCCTGAGTGAAGAAAATCTTCCTCATATCAGTCCTGAATGGCTTGCCCGTTATTCTTAGACTGTGACCCCTAGTTCTGGTCTTCCTCAGCATCGGGAACATTCTTCCTGCATGCAGCTTGTCCAGTTCCATCAGGATTTTAAATGTCCCTCTGAGATCTCCCCTCGTTCTTCTAAGTTCCAGTGAATACAGGGAAAGCCTGACTATGGGTACTGGAGGGGCTGAATGGCCTGGTTCTGTGCTGCAACATTCTCTAATTGGTAGTGCAGAGAGAGAGTTAAATACCTAGGATCATAAAACTCCCATCAAATATACAGTGCACAGAAACCTTTCACTGGTGAGGTTGCATGATTTATTTAAATTGCGAAAGAATTGATCATCATAAACATACCTTTACCATAATGGATGACTGAAGCAAAAATGGCCTTTAATATCATAGTGGATCATTTGTAAGAGAAGGCAGTTCCAGCAATATTTTGAGAGCCATGACAGAAGACAGGAGCAGAACAGAATAGATAAATTGTGCCTTGGGGAGCGTAGTTTGAATTGAAGAAGAAATGGGAATTGTATGGATGAAAGGAATGTGCGAGCTACATTTCCTGAAGAGAAAAAGGCAACTTGTAATATGATGCATGTCAGCTGTGCAATGCAACTGATGCAGCTGAATCTGTAAAAATCTATAGCATCAAAAAGCATAAAAAGAGGCGTTTAGTCCAACTGGTCTTTGGCAACAATTACAATTGAAATGAAATTTCATCTGCTCCTATTGCCTCTTGTCATTCAGTTTCCAGAAAACAGTTGACAAAAAAAACTTGTTCAAGTGTAATGAGCAAAGAAACTAGACAGAGTCAATTCTTCATTCAGACTGAGACTTACTAGCAATACCTGAGAAGAAAAATGTATTTTTTTTCATTCATCATCTGATTACAAACTGAAAGGCACATCCTGAGAGTATGATGAAGGCAGGTTCAATTGTGCTTCAAAAGGGAATTAGATTGTTATATGAAGGGAAAAGACTCAGCAGCAGGGAGAGAGAGTCAGCAGCAGAGAGGCACAATGTGGCTTAAGGTCCTGATTCTATTATTTTTTAAATGGATTTATCCTCGTGCACTCTCTCCTTCATCACTGTCGCTGGAAGCTGAGAAAATATACCGAAACCTGTAGTGTTTCCAGGAATCTCTGTCAATAAATCCTCTCAAAGATGATCAGCCATCTCCTGGACATGTCCTGTTTCTTTCAGCATTACTGTAAATCCTGTGGATGCAAGTTTGTTTTTATCTTTAAAGAACATAAGAACTAGGAGCAGGAGGAGGTAATTCAGCCCGTCAGGCCTGATCATGGTTGATCACATCTCGGCCTCAATGCCTTTGTACAGCATATCCATTGAATCTGAGCATGATCCTGATCTGCCAGTCACCTGCCATTTTAATGTTCCAGCTTGGTCCTGCTCTTCCTGCCCAACTTTCGCACTCCTGCAGCATTCCATTGATGTTTCAAACAGCCTTCAGGAACAGCACCTAGCCTTTCTCTCTACACTCTGCACTCAATGCTCATCCCAACAACTTTAGCTCAAGATCTCAGCCCCATTTTGTATTTTTCTTGTTGCCCATTTATCAATTTTTCTCTTTCACTTTCTTCTTGCTTTACATTTGCTTGCTTTTGGTCAGCTGTTCATTCTTTTGTCATTTGCAGTTCTTTTAAAACATAGAGTCATAGAGTTGTACAGCATGGAAACAGACCCTTTGGTCTAACTCGTCTATGCCAATCAGGTATCATTTACTGAACCACTTCCTTCTGCCTGTGTTTGGTATTTCAGGGAACATCTCCTGGACACCCGTACCAACCAACGCCACCGCCCCATGGCGGAACACTCCTCCTCCCACTCCACTAAGGACATGCAGGTCCTGAGCCTCCTCCATCGCCACTCCCTAACCACCTGACACTTGGAGGAAGAACGCCTCATCTTCCACCTCAGGACACTCCAACCCCACAGCATCAATGTGGATTTCACCAGTTTCCTCATTTCCCTTTCCCCCGCCTTATCCCAGCTCCAAACTTCCAGCTCAGCACCACCCTCATGACCTGTCCTACCTGTCAATCTTCCTTCCCACCTATCTGTTCCACTCTCTCCTCTGACCTATCACTGATACCCCACCTCCTTCTACCTATCACACTCTGAGCTACCTCCCCCCACCCCCCATTTACCTCTCCACCCCCAAGGCTCCCAGCCTCATTCCTGATGAAGGGCTTTTGCCCAAATGATAATTTTCCTGCTCTGCAGATTCTGCCTGACCTGTTGTGCTTTTCTTGCAACACACTCTTGACTAATCTGCAGCATTTGCAGTCCTCACTTTCACCTTTGGCCCATATCTCTCCAATCTTTTCCTATTCATGTACCCATCCAAATGCCTTTTAAATGTTGTAATTGTACCAGCCTCCACCACTTCCTCTGGCAGCTTGTTCCATACATGCACTACCCTCTCTGTGAAAAAGTTGCTCCTTTTAAATCTTTCCTCTCTCACCTCAATCTCATGCCCTCTGGTTTTGGACTCACCTACTTAGTTTCTTACTTGTCCCATTCTCATTCCCTTTGTCTTTGCTGTTGTCATTTGTTCTGGTTGAGGACAATCCTGCTGTTTGGTTTTTAATGAGTAGAAATTCCAGAGAGTTTGGTAAAGTAGGCAGTAAGATGTTTACAGTAATGTGTGAACCATAAGCAGGTTACACAACTTCTTCCATCAGTGCTACTGCTCATTGCCAGAACTTTATATAGCTCTCCACTGACTGGCTCAGATTGATTTTCTGTGTCTGTGCAATATCAGAACTGTGTGTGGTGCTAATCACATTATCTCAGGTATTAACCCTCTCAGGACAGTGAATAACATTTCTTTTTTTGTAGTAGTATCATCTCTCTTGCTTATCCATACCATGGACCTTTCATTTTAATCTTCTATTTCAAATTCCCCCTTTTGACAAGCATAAACCCTATTCGGATGGCAAGTTTACCGACCTGCAACGCCGGTTAGAATTTGATGCTGACATTGTGAGGCTATTCCATGGGTACTCTGTGTTGCATTTCTCTGATGTCACTTACCTGTTGAAACTTACGTGGGATAGAACTTCTACACCCCAGGAGCTGTCTAAAGAGCATTGCTGCTATCCATTGGAACACTGCTCTCCAGGAATGATGACCACTGTCGGTGTTGCACCCTGGCCCTCAGCATGGACCTCTGTTGAGTGGAAACTATGGGAAGGGGGATCAGTGGCTGGTGTGGAGGGAATCCAAAGACAGGGATGTCTGTGAACCTCCATCCACCCCCTATCCTGGACATCATTCATTTCAACTCAAGAACTAAATGCTTGAGAATGACAGGCATCCCATATTAGGTTGGCTGCTGACTCCTTACAGATGATATGTTCTCTGCCAGCCTCTGGTTGAAAACCAGCCATGATAATGAGGTCCTTAAAAGCAAGAAGGTTTCTGGACAGGTCTGCATGAGTCCTTTGGATGTTCAGATAGCCCAGCAATGAATTACAGAGACTGTTCCATCCGGATACCTGGAGTACATTTTAACGCGTATTCATAGATAATGCATGATTGTAAGGCAGAATATTCTAAACTGGACACATTCTAACCTTCTGCAGAGAAAAAAACGCATGACTACTGATGTCACAGTTACATCACAGCTGACCTCAGGAACTTATCTACATATTCATTAAAGACATAACTCTGCAGACCAGTCTCCAGCCTGTGTTTGACTGGGAGGAGATGTTTGGAAAGGGGGAGCAATCTCCATTGGTTAACTGCATCTTTTTCATGACTTCCACATGATCTTTTGAGCATTTCCAGCATTTTCTCCTTGTTTCATCAGATTCATCCTCGAGAATGCGTGCTCTCCTCAGTAAGCATGTGATGTAAAAGTTCCACCAAGACACAGTCTTGTTTCTTATTCCTTCTAATTGGGTCAGAGTTCTTTTTTCCCCATCAATCCTTACGGATAGTGTCACTTTGGGTAATAGTATCCTTTGGACAGTAATGAATTAGCCAATTAATCATGTCTTTCCATGTAGCCCAAAGGCAAAGCACATCCCATTGAGGAGGCAATGGAAGTCTGCACTCATATAGCACCATTTCACAACTACAGGATGTCCCAAAGTGATGTGAAACCACTGAAGGACAGATAAAGTGTAGTCACTGATGTAAAGCAGGACAAGTGGCAGCCATTTTTAAAATTATTTGTTTAAGAGAATGTAGGCATTACCGAAATGCTCACCGATCTCCAGCAATAATTGTTTTCCAGAATCTTCAGTAATTTGCTGTGACTGGCAAGGCCTGTATTTATTATCCCCTATGACCCCCCACCCACAGCCCTCCACATTTTCCTGGAGATGATGAGCTTCCACCTTGAATGATTGCCATCCTTTGACTTTGCACACCCATCCGATCCCTGCAGAATGCTTTGATATTAACCAGATCATCTCCAGGACATTCTGCTATAACACATTTCATTAGTCTGAATTCGCTATAATGCAATTGATGAATTGTTTCTAAAGTGCAAACTTTTAAAACCTGTGTTGGCTGTAACGCTATTGCATTACCAACACTTTAAGCGCTGTTTCTAAAGCACAATTGTTCTATAATGTGGGGTTGGACAAGAATACAACCCTTGCGCTATAGAAGAACTGACTATTATATTTATGTTCTTCTGGAACAGATGACATGGGATGTTTACATGTCTGGGGGAAGGCAGATCTTTGGTTTAATGCCCCGTCCTAAAGCTCGAGGCATCATTACAGCAGCACAGTGGCTCAGTGGTTAGCACTGCTGCCTCACAGTGCCAGGGACCTGGATTCAATTCCAGCCTTGGGCGACTGTCTGTGTGGATTTTGCATATTCTCCTTGTGTCTGCATGGGTTTCCTCAAGGTGCTCCAGTTTCCTCCCATATTCCAAAGATGTGAAGGTTAGGTGGATTAGTCATGGGAAATGCAGGGTTATGTGGATGGAGTTGGGTCTAGGTGGGATGCTCTTTGAAGGGGCAGTGTGGACCCAAATGGCCTGCTTCCACACTATAGGGATTCTATGAAATTTCCTCAGTTCTGGATTGGTAGTGTGAGCCTTGATGTTGTGATCAAGGCTTTAGTATGAGATTTGAACCCGTGATTCACAGATAAGCATCAATCATTTAGAGTCTTAGAGAAGTACAGCACGGAAATAGACCCTTCGGTCCAACTCGCCCATGCCCACCAAATATCTGAAATAAATCTAATCCCATTTGCCAGCATTTGACTCCCCCACCTCGGGGAAAAGATCTTGTCTATTTACTCTATCCATGCCTTTCATGATTTTGTAAACCTCTAAAAGCCTCCGATGCTCCAATGAAAATAGCCACAGCCTATTTAGCTGCTCCCGAAAGCTCAAACCCTCCAAATCTTGAAACATCCTTGTAAATATTTTCTGAACCTTTGCAAATTTCACAATGTACTCCTTGTAGCAGAATTGCATGCAATATTCTAAAAGTGGTCTCACTAAAGTCCTGTACAGCCGCAACATGACCTCCCAACTCCTATACTCAGTGCACTGACCAATAAAGGAAAGCATATCAAACACCTTTTTCACTAACCCTGTCTACCTATGACTCCACTTTCCATGATTTATGAACCTGTACTCCAAAGTCTCTTTGTTCAGCAATACTCCCCAGGACTTTACCATTAAGTGTATAAGTCCTGCCCTGATTACATTTCCAAAATGCAGCACCTCACATTTATCTAAATTAAACTCCATCTGTCAATCCTCGACACATTTGTCCATTTGTCTGTGAAATGTCTGATGGAGCAGAAGCACCAGCTCAAAGAAGAGAAATGGGCACTTAAAACTTATGTCCTTGCACAATTCTATTCAAAGAAATACAAAATGAATCTACCACTTTCTGAAATGCCAGTGTTAAAGCTGAGCACTTAAAGAGGGATCATTAAGGTTACAAACAGATTGCTTCTTAGTGATGCTATTCATAACTTTTGTGATTGCTAACAAAAGAAAGTAACTTAAATGAGTCTATTAGTTATCTCATTGCGGCTAGAATAATACCAACAGCACAGGTCCATTTCCCATTTCAGCAGGGGTAGACCTAACACCTGCTCCATAGTCCTGCCTCTGAGAATGGAAGGCAACGGCAAGACCCCCATTGACAAAAACTGGCAAGAAAATGGCTCAGAACGATACATCAAAACTCATCAGGTGTGGGAGCAAAAGGAGGCCATTCAGTCCATCATACTGCTTTGCCATTCAGTGAAATGATGGATGGTCTGGAAATCCTCTCCTCCACCTTCCTGCCTTTTCACTATAACCTTTGATTCCCTTATTAATTAAAATCTGTCTCTCTCAGCTTTGAATATACTTGATAAGTCAGACTCAACAGACCTCAGCAGTAAAGAATTCTGTAGACTCATGACCCTCTGAGAGAAGAAATTCCTCCTCAAATCCATCTTAAATATGTAACCCCTTATTCTGAGAATATGTCCTCTGGTCCGAGACTCTCCCACAACCTTATCCATATTTACCGTGTTCATCACCTATGAATCTTATTCAGGTTGCCTCTCACTCTTCTAATTTCGATTAAGTACAGTCCCAACCCACTAAACCTCCCTTTAGAAGACAGACCGTCCATCCCTGATAATAGCCGAGAGAACCTTATGTGGACAGACTCTTCCCCAAGACAGGGCTCAAACTGTTCAAAGTATTCCATCTGTGGTCTGAGGAAGTCCTTGTGTATACTTTCTGGAATCATTTGTTTTAAATTCCATTTAAATTCCATTGGCTTGCAGCCAATAAGCCCAGGACCTGCAAGACACCAGCATTAACTCCCAGTTACCAAGCTGACATTCCACAAAGTGGGAATGATAACATAAAGCAAATGGGTGATGAGTATTGACATGGAAACGTTGATGCTGAATGACTTTCATTGGGCTAGGAAGGTTACTCAGTTTTGATTGAATGAATGATCAATTTGATGTATTGTTATGTGTACCTGATTACAGTGACAAGTTTTGTTTGTGAGCATACAGGCAGATCACAGTAAGCAAGGACATACAGATCAAAGGCCGAGAAAATTAGGACAGAGTGAGGCATACAGGTTACACTGCACTGGAGGTACCCAAAGCAAGATCAACATTAACAAGAGGAGAAGGTGAAGTTAGAGAGTTCATTCAGCAGTTTAATAACTGCAGGGAAGAAGCTGTTCTTGAACTTGTTGGTGTGTGCGTTTAGGCGTCTGTGTCTTCAGCCTGATGGAAGAGGTTGTAGGAGAGCATTACCGGGGTGGGAAGGGTCTTTGATGGTTTTAGTAACCTTTCCACAGCGGCCGGAAATGCAAATGGAGTCCATGGATGGGAGGTTGGCTTCTGTGATGATCTGGACTGTGCACACAACCTTCTGTAGTTTCTTACAGAGCAGGGCAGAGCAGTTGCCGTACCATTGTTTCCTTTTGAGAAGTTTGAACATATGTCATTAAATTGTAGTGCAAAAGATTTCAACACACAAGCATCCAAGTTGTGAGAAGATTTTCCAGCTGAAAATAAACTATTCCATTTTATCATTCTCATACAAAAATTTCAATGTTTGAAAAGAAATGGTCAAAGCAGACAGAAATGATTCACATTTCAGATTTTTTTATGGCGTCATAAAAGATTACTTCACAATTCTGAATGAATGATGACTGGAAGTGATGTGCGCTCTTCTCTTGTTGGAAAAGATTCAGAAACTCGGTATGTAAAGGGCAGCAGTGTGGGTTTGATGGCACAGTCTCCTGACTAGATACAATGGAGCAAAGAAAAGGAGTTGGGTACAAGGTGGCAGTAGGAGGGATTGCTAATGTGTCACAAGGGAAATGCAAACTACCTGGGATTCCCACGAAATGCTTTTGTTTTAAAACTTGTGCTTTATAGTCAGCAGGCAGACAGACTGAGAGCTTGTTAAAATCCTGTCTTTGCTCTTTGTCTATATTCTCTTGCTCCTGGTAATCCATACCCCAAGATTCACAAATACGCAGTTGGGCGCTTTTGACTTTTTAATTAACTCCCTGAGTTTGAGATCAGAAATGCACTCCCTGATGTATTTAATTAGGAAAAAATACCAGAGTTGATATTTTATACAAACCTGGAAATGAGATCATTCCAGCTTTCTGTCACCTAATTTACAGGCAGCTATGTGGGCGGCACGGTGGCACAGTGGTTAGCACTGCTGCCTCGCAGCGCCAGAGACCCGGGTTCAATTCCCGACTCAGGCGACTGACTGTGTGGAGTTTGCACGTTCTCCCCGTGTCTGCGTGGGTTTCCTCCGGGTGCTCCGGTTTCCTCCCACAGTCCAAAGATGTGCAGGTTAGGTGAATTGGCCATACTAAATTGCCCGTAGTGTTAGGTAAGGGGTAAATGTAGGGGTATGGGTGGGTTTCGCTTCGGCGGGTCGGTGTGGACTTGTTGGGCCAAAGGGCCTGTTTCCACACTGTAATCTAATCTAATCTAATCTATGAAAAAAAAACTTCTCTTACCTTTTGGTTGCATTAACATTGCTGAAAAAAGTGGAGGGAACAGGATGGAATGGACAGCTACTGGGTCTGTGCAGTAAAATATGATTCTGAATTTTCCCAGACCCCGAACAACTCAGATAATCATTATTCAGTTGGTAAAATACAGTGAGAATAGAATAATGAATCAACATTGAGCAGAAGAAATTTGAGCTATAGGGCACCTCACCAGCCATTGGCAAGGAGTCTATTGCACACATAATGTGATGACCATGGCTCAGAACCTGTGGACATTTTTGTTTCAATCCAAGCTTTTCAAAAAAGGGCTGCAAATGTACATTAAGTGACCATTGCGAGAGACAGACACTGAGACAGAGTGACAGAGAGAGACAGACAGACAGACAGAGAGACAAATGGAGAGAATCATGTGGGATTAGTGGTAATTTATCAACTTGGATAGGTGACTGGCTGATGGACAGAAGGCAAAGAGTTGGGATAATTTTGTTTTGGATGGCAAGAAGTAACTACTGGGGTGCCACAGGGTTTGGTCCTTCGACCCCAGCTATTTACAATCTACAATAACAACTTGGATACAGGGACAGAAGGCTTGATAACCAAATTTGCAGATGACTCAAAAATTGGAGGGATGGTAAATTGTAATGAGGAAATGAGAACCTTACAAATGGATATAGATAGGTTAGGAGAGGGGGTCAAAATGCGGCAGATAGAGTTTGAAGTTGAAAAGTGTGAGGTCATGTATTTTATTCAGAAAACATGGGAAGGTGATGTATTATCTGAACAGGGAGAGACTTTGGGGTGCTCCGGTGCAGAGGAATTTAGTTGTACTCATTCATGAGGTTACAGAAAATGAGTGTGCAGATACATCAGATAATAAAGAAAGGGAATGGAATGTTGGCTTTTAGAGCTAGAGGGATAGAATATAAAAGTAAGGAAGTATTGTTGCAACTATACAAAGAATTGATGAGACCACACCTGGAGTATTGCGCACAGTTTTGATCTCCTTATTTGAGGAAAGATGTAGTGGCATTGGAGGAAGTTCAGACACAGTTCACTGGATTAATCCCAGAGATGAGGGGTTTGTCGTATGAAGAGAGATTGAACAGTTTAAGCCTCTACTTTCTGGAATTCAGAAGAATGAGGGGAAATCAAATTGAGATATTCACGATGATAAAAGGTGTGGTTAAAATAGACATGGAGTGGATGCTTACTCTTGTGTGGGATTCTAGGATGACAGGTTATAGTCTTAGGATAAGGAGTAGCAAATTTAAAACAGAGTTGAGGAGAAATGACATCTCCCAAAAGGATGTGAATCTGTGGAATTTGCTACCCCAAAATGCGGTGGATGCTGGGACAGTAAGTCAATTTAAGGAGGAGTTAAACAGATTTTTAATTGGTAATGAGTTGAAGGGATATGGGGAGAAGGCAGGAAAATGAGGGTGAGAAGCATATCAGCCATGATCGAATGGTGGAGCAGACTCGATGGACCGAATGACCTCATTCTGCTCCTATATCTTATGAACTTATGAATGTACACCTAAAGTTTTGAAGTGATTTCAAGCTGACTAGGCTGTGGCCTCTTATGATTATAAAGATAACGAGGGGCTTTGACAATAGTTTACCACCCTGAAGGAGAGAAGCCCTCTGTGAAACTCCCAAAACTTGATGCTTCCCCTGGTTTTGGGAAAGTTCAGTCTGTAGTAATTGGCACAGTGCCAGTATGGGATATCGGGCAAGGGTGGATGAGGTAGTTGACTTTCACCAATCATCTTTAACTTTTAGCAATGACATCACTAAGTCAGCCATTTGACAAAGTGAGCAGTTAACAAGCACTTCCCACCAGGGGGAAGTGCAGCAATAGGGGAGGATTTAAATTAAACTGGAGTGCAGATAGAACCCAGCTCTTTTTAACATTTTCTACTCAATTTGTTCAGGGACGGTGTTACTCATCTCTGGAACCAAAGAGATTTGAACTGGGTTTCTCACTCAGAGGTAGGCACATTACCACAATGTCATAAGAGTCCCCAGAATCCATTGCCAATCCTCTTTTATCTACATTGTCTCTCATTATCCTGTCCAATTATGAATGGTAGATGATAGGCCATTGGTGAACCTTAACAGAAGAGCCTGCTATCTTTGTTAATAAGATGGTTTATTGTATGATTAATGAGCTTTGAAAAGGGGGAATTGACTCCCTCTTTTAGTTTTACTACCCGTCAGTCAGTTTACAACAAATATTTTAATTTTGGCTCATAACTATATCATATTTTAATTTTTAAAAATCTAACTGGATCAAAATGAAGAGGCTGATTGCAAAACTTGCTTGTGTGAAAGAACTTTTACAACTACTACCCTCAAGAAAAACAGTTCAGGTCCCTCACATCCTGAATCTCATTCCCACCCTTGGTTTTTCAAAGACTACTCTTGTGACAAAGTTAAAATCACACAACAGGTTTATTGGAAGCACTAGCTTTCGGAGCGCCGTTCCTTCATCAGGTGTGGCCTCCGAAAGCTAGTGTGCTTCCAACTAAACCTGTTGGACTATTACCTGGTGTTGTGTGATTTATAACTTTGTACACCCCAGTCCGACACCGGCATCTCCAAATCATGACTACTCTTGTGACAGTCCTGTCAGCCTTGTGATAGTTCAGTGACTTTCTTCCCAGCACTTATCACTCAGTCTCTCAGACACCATCTTGAGTGCTTGGCCTCACCTTGTGTGATGCTCAGTGATCTACACAATGAACTTGCCATTCCTGTCGGAAGGTGTGCTAAGCCAAAGAAGATGGTCCACAGGAAGGATCGGGGTTGTGCAACGAAGAGAAAGTGAATACAATAGTGTGCCAATGAGTGTAGGTATCATTGTAACCACAATCCAGCTCCAGAAGGTACAACTCAGGCCATTTCCAGTTACTCAAGAAAGTGAGGACTGCAGATGCTGGAGATTAGAGTTGAGAGTGCGATGCTGGAAAAGCACAGCAGGTGAGGCAGCATCCGAGGAGCAGGGGAATCAGCGTGGATTCCTGATGAAGAGCTTATGCCCGAAACATCAATTCTCCTGCTCCTCAGATGCTGCCTCACCTGCTGTGCTTTTTAGATTAGATTCCCGACAATGTGGAAACAGACCCTTTGGCCCAACCAGTCCACACCCCCCTCTAACTAATGCACCCATCACTGTGTGCAATTTAGCATGGCCAATTCACCTGACCTGCACATCTTTGGACTGTGGGAGGAAACCGGAGCACCTGAAGGGAACCCACGCAGACACGGGGAGAACGTGCAAACTCCACACAGACAGTCAACTGAGGCTAGAATCGAACCTGGGACCCTGGTGCTGTGCGACAGCAGTGCTAACTACTGCGCCACCATGCTGCCTAACACCACACTTTCATTTCTAGTTACTGTCAGATGGACATGGTTATGCCGAGCACAATTGAATCATTTGTTTGTCCATTAGTGTCCAGATGACAGCAGGTGGTGTAGCGCTTGGTTTCACAGGTCGGCACAACATTGAGGGCCGAAGGGCCTGTACTGTGTTGTAATGTTCTGTGTTCGATCTTGGTAATTCCATAGACCTTGCAAAGCAGACGGATGTTGCTCTCAAAATTGCAGCCCAGATCAGAGTGACTCTGACACGGAGCAACAAAATCCCAAATCAATCACACACCAGACTCTGGCTCGAGGCAAGACCTTTCAGTCATGGGTGGGAGGACTTGGTGAAGATTCCGTCAATACAAGAACATGCTCAGTATTGTTTCTGTTTTGGGTTGAGCATCATAAATATGTATTGAGTACCTCTACAGGTCTCTTTGCGACCAAGGATCCCATGCTGTGGTGAAGTTGCTCCCCTGATTTGGCCAAAGTCCACTTCTCATAATTATGACAGTAGGTCATAAATATCAGCAGCTATCCTGGTCAGCAATACCACCTGTTCAGGACAATTATCTTTTATGTCTCATGGTGTTCTGCTTGATCATGAACTGCGACAAACACTTAACATTTAGGGCTGTCAGGAAGAATGAATTGCTTCGGCTGTCCCTCCGTGTCATGAGTGAGTTGATTGATGATTCCATACTTCTCTCTGATCCTCTTCCAATACCTCAACAGTTTCTCTGCCCATCTCGACTCTGTTAGTAGCAGGTACCAGCTTTGTAAGTGCTCAGCCATCCAATAATGCTGCAGCCTACTGAGGCCAGTGCCAAACACCTGAAACTGTCTGACATCTTTCTCCAAGGTAAATGGCAAAGGTGAAATGACACCCAACGCTCAATGTCTGGACCTGGTTCACTCAAAACTGCATCAGTGATCCTCATTGAATATTGTAGTACAGTAGAGTAACTTTATTTGTCAATTCTGCCATACACAGCTGGTACAATAAAAACAAGACAGTGTTCCTCCAGAACCAAGGTGCTAGATGAACACACAGACTATACAGGAGTACAGTCATACATAGGGCAGCATAAAGTGCGTAGAGAAGTGCAAAACATACAAGACAGCCCAGTAACTCCTGACAAGACAAGACAATAGGCACAGTGGTGGACAAATTACTACGTAACAATGAATGATCATTAATAAAACATTGTTTTAGCAGCAATTCCAGAGGTCATCTGAAAATTGCAAATTGGATAGAGTGTGATCATACAGAGTTAAGGAGCCTGATGGCTTGGGGGAAGAAACCATTGCACAACTATTGGATATTATACTGAATGCTATCGGGAATTGGGATCAGAAAGTTACCACTGGCTTGGGGCGTAGGTGTGACATCTTCCTTCTATGGGCAACAATGTTTGCATTGCACACAAAAACAGAAATAGCTGGAAAATCTCTGCAGGTCTAGCAGCATCTGTGGAGAGAAAACAAAGTTAAAGTTTTGGGTCGAGTGACCCTTCCTCAGAACTGATGGTAGCTGGGAAAATGTTGGTTTATATGCAGCAGAGTGGGGAAGAGGGTATGAGGAGTAAATGATAGGTGGGAATAGAGCCCAAAGAGAGAGAAGAGCAGTTGGACAGACAATGGAGTCGATAACAATTTAGCTGGGAGGGTGAATTGCTGTTACTGGGGACTGTGGGCTTTTGCCCGAAACGTCGATTTCGAAGCTCCTTGGATGCTGCCTGAACTGCTGTGCTCTTCCAGCACCACTAATCCAGAATCTGGTTTCCAGCATCTGCAGTCATTGTTTTTACCTCTGTGTTTAATAGCAGACTGTGTGATAACAATGCCTGGTGTGTGGGAGTTGGGTAAGGACATGGGAGAGCTGCAGCCCAAAAGTTATTGAAATTGATATTGAGTCCACAGGGCTGTGGCAATCCCAAGTGGAAAATGAGATTGTTCTTCCAGCTTTTGTTGAGCTTTGCTGGAGCACTGTAGCAAGCCTGACACAGAGATGTTGGCCTGGGAACAGGGTGGTGTGTGGAAGTGGCAGGCAACAGGAAGCTCAGGGTCTTTTTTGAGGACAGGACATGGCTGTTCTGCAAAGTGGTCACTCAGTCTGTGCCTTTTTTCCCCAGTGTCGAGGAGAGCAGCGAATGCAATAGACCACATTGTGGGAAGTGCAGTTAAAGTGTTGCTTCACCTGAAAGTTTTGTTTGGGGCCTCAAATACTGAGGAGGGAGGAGGGAAATGGGCAGGTATTACATCTTCGGTGGTTGAAGGGAAAGGAGCCATGGAACTGTGGAGGGGAATGTTGGGAATGACGGACGAGTGGACTAGAGCATCCCGGAAGGAACGGTCCCTGCGGAAGGCAGACAAGAGGGGGAAGGGAAATATGTCTAGTGGGGTTTCCATAACAATTCACCACTCGTCAGATCGTTATCTACTCATTTGTCTGTCCAACTGTGTTTTTTTCTTTTGGCCTCCATCCCCACCTAACATTTACGCCTTAGCCCCTCCCCCACCTATCTTCTGTGTATAAACCAATATTTTCCCAGGTAAGGTGACTGGTCCTGAAACATTAACTCTGATTTCTCTTCACAAATGCTGCCAGACCTGCTGAGCTTTCCTAGCAACTTCTGTTTTTGCTCCTGATTTACAGCACCTTCATTTCGTTTGTTTTTTATTTAACATTTGCATGATTTTTGTTCTTCATCTCTACTGTGTCAGGAATCAAAATTACTCAAGTTCCTCTGCCCAATGTGTTTTGTTGCTCACTGCTTATGGAATATTCAGGAGTAGCTGAGTAGATTGTTGCCAGTGAATACATCAAACTCAGGACATCTCTGAACTTCGGGAAAACAGGGAATCTCCAAGCCAGCAGTTTGAGTTTCATCCTGGAGTCATTTCCCATGTTCCTTCCATTCAGCTTAAGATGCCAACTGGCAAATGTGAACCATTGTTTCCTGCTCTTGAACCTGTGACAGCTCCACTCCTGGGTCAATGGAAACTGACTCAGTTTCTGAATGAAAATGAGTTGGAAATCGGGGTGGCCAAGGACAGACGATGAGGCAGGCTTCCATTGAGTGTACAAAAGATATCTTCACAAGCTGCTTTCCAGCTCCCTGGTAAACTCCTTAACGGATCATTCCCAATGAAGACTTTATGCTCGAATCATTGAATCTCCTGCTCCTTGGATGCTGCCTGACCTGCTGTGCTGTTCCAGCACCACACTCTTCGACTCTGATCTCTAGCATCTGCAGTCCTCACTTTCTCCTATCAACTTGGGTGGCAACTTTGAGGGATCTATGGATGTGGACCCCAAGATCCCTCCTGTTCCTCCACACTGCCAAGAACCCAGTCTTTAACCCTGTAACCTGCATGCAAATTCGACCTTCCAAACTGAATCACTTCACACTTTTTGAAATTGAACTCCATCTGCCACTTCTCAGCCCAGCTCTGCATCCTGTCAATGCCCTGTTGCAACCTACAACAATCCCCGAGCACCTGCACTCCTCAGTTTCTCCCTGAGATAAAGGATCATGCCATACTCAGTAAATCATGGACTCAGGCAACAAACTTGTACATAGTATTGCACAAACCTTCTATATTAAGCACACAACTCACTCTGCAACTTAGACGCTACTCCTCTACTATTCAAATTTTTAAATCAAAAATCATGCTTTTGTGGATAACAAAGTGCTTGAGGTGTTGTACTTGGTCTGGAAAAGTTGCCACATCCATAGTTCGACTTTCAAGTTAAAATGTGACAAGTGAGCTGAGACAGTGAATATTCTTGTGCAGGTCTCCTTGAATGTTGAACCGAAGATGAGTATGTCATCCAGATACATGAGAAAATTAAGGTCGCCAAAAGCTTTATTCATAGCACACATGAAGGGTAAACAAAGCCAGGACAGGCAGGACAGATCACAGAGCAGTAGTGTTAATGGGTTGGATTTTCTTTCTTAGAGTCATAGAAGTCTACAGCACAGAAAAAGGCCCTTCAGTCTATCAAGTCTTATCAATCAAAAACAAACACCTAACTATCCCAATCTCATTCAGCCAACATCCCATTTCCATGAACACTTCCTGACAGCACAGGGGCTACCATTCCCAACTTTGCCACAACATAATTCTCAATTTCTTCATCTTGCAGCAACAGAAGCATATTTCTTTACCTGTTCAGCAAGGAACATTTATTTTGTAATTATGCATGTCATTTCAAATTGGTTTCAATTCTGTGCAAAAAAAATCTTGTTTTATTCTTATAGATTCAAGGTCCAAGAAAAATTCAGAAAATTAAAAGGAAGACTTCGCTATGTACTGAAAGCTCTCCGGGTTATGATATTATTTGAACTTGTTGACTGTGTTCACTTGATTTCTAACTGCCTATTATTCTCTTCATAGTCCACTGCCTTTCCATTGATTTTAGTTTACATGTCACAATGCTCAATATTGCCTGTTGCAATGTTCTGAAATATCACAGTGACTGGTTACTGCTAAAGGCAGAAAGCACACTCACATCTCTCACTGGAACTGCAATGGAATGAGACAAAAAAAAGCACAGTAAACTGAACTCTTCATGTCCATCTCCAACCATCAATTATTGCTGACTCATTTTACCTTTCCACAGAAAACCATTAATCGATGACATCCTCTGCTCAACCAAACAGAACTAAGTGCAAGGAACAGCAAAGAAAAGGGATGATTATTATGAGGTCAACAAAACGGACGGTACAAAAGGTAACTGTGGAAGTGATGGGCAATTATTGTGGTGATGTGATGAGTTGGATGTCTGTGAAAAATAGTATCAGACCATTGAAGGACAGTTTATAATGGTATCACTGAGAATGGGAGAAATTTCAACTGATCCTTCAAGGCAGCATTTGATTGTTTGTGTTTTTAATGATGAGGACAAAATGGGTGAACATACTGGTGGTCAGGAGGGGAATTGGAAAAAGCCAGGTCAAATATAATAACCAGCAAAGCAGGAATAAGGTTAATGAACTTGGCAATTGTAAAAAAAATCCATCTTCTTTTGCTACAGAGCTATCACTACTGACTCTAACTCTGCCACTTCCATATCTCTCAGCAAGTGTCACGAACTACACTATTGATTTGATTTGTTGTTGTCAGATGTACCGAGATACAGTGAAAAGTATTGCTTGCAACATGTCTGCTCAGAAGCTCTCTCCCACTTTATCACCCCAATCTAGAGATCCTTCCTTCCCTCGAGGCTTCCATCTTGCTCACCGATGTCACCTCATTACGTCTTCTGTCAGGAATGTCCCCTTTGTCATCATCTCTCCCATCCAATTGAACAAAACACAATCCTTCCCTTTGCCTTTTTACAGGAAGAAACTAACTCATAAGTGAGCAAGAAGTGGCAGACTGTAGACATCTCACACTGTATGATACAACAAACATAGAAGAATAGAATATAAGAGCAGGAGCAGGCCATCAGCCCATTGAGCTTTTGCCTGAAACGTCGATTTCGAAGCTCCTTGGATGCTGCCTGAACTGCCGTGCTCTTCCAGCACCACTAATCCAGAATCTGGTTTCCAGCATCTGCAGTCATTGTTTTTACCTCATCCATATGAGGATGCCAAGTCCTTCATGTACAGCTGACTGAGAGACTGCTTCCCCACCAGCACCCCCCAATAACTCCTTCTCATCCAACAACCATCCTGATTTTAAAATATATACATAACAGATGGTAGAAGTTTGGACTTGCCTCAATAAATAGCAGTGGATGCTGGATCAGTTGTTAATTTTAAATCTGCCATAGATACGTTTTTGTTAAGCCAAGGTTTTAAGGGATATGGACCAAAGGCAAGCATATAAGTGTTAGGCCATAGGTCAGCTATGATCTCATTGAATGGTGGAACAGGCTTGAGGGGCTGAATAGCTTGCTGATATCTTTCTACATTAACGTTGCTGGGTCAAAATCCTGGAACTCCTTCCTTCACAAACATTGTGGGCTTATCTACAGCACATGGAATGCAATGGTTCAATAAAGAAGCTCACCAGATCCTTCTCAAGGGGCATTTAGGGATGAGCAATAAATGTTGACCCAGTCAGAGACCCCCATATCTATGAGTGTATGACAGAAAAAAAAATGTCCATGGAACAGTGAGTCGAGATTTAAACAAGTTCTTCAGAAAGACAAAGGAGGTTCAAGAGGAGTACAGCTTTCTTCCAGACAGAGAAGCACATCATTTGGAGAGAAATGACCTGGAAAAGCAACAGTGCAATTTTATAGTCTCCAAGACAGTCAGGGCAGAAAGAAAGAAATCCTGAGTAAATTAATGTCAATAGTGGAAAAATTCCAGTGTAAGTATAATATAAGGAAACAGTGTAAGATCTAAGTGATCTATATTAGCATTTAGTGTCTTTACGAGGGGGCATTAACTTCAGAAATATCATCAAGAAAGAATGAAATCCTGAGTAAATTAATGTTGGTAGTGGAAAATCCTCAGAGGCAGAACATTGTGGAAGTGAAATATAAGGTAACTCTGTAAGATACAAGTGACTTATGTGAACATTTGGTGTCTTAAGGAAGTGGCATTAACTTCAGAAATATCATCAAGTGAATATGGAAACTTATTGACAGAAAACAAATTGCAGCTATGTTGCATTTTATTGACAGTTCACCATCACCTGGTGATGGGCAATGAGTGCTTGCACAGCAAAAGGTACACAAAATAAAACAAAAAGGAACAACAAACATTCCAAGCGCATTAATGAACCAATAATCGGAATGATCATGGTTTAATGGGGTAAAGATTTTGACAGAAATTACTCAAACTGCAGGAATTGGTGAGAATTTCTTCATAAGAGCCATAATAATTTAGATTAGATTATTTATAGTGTGGAAACAGGCCCTTCAGCCCAACAAGTCCACACCAACCCTCTGAAGAGGACCCTCCCAGACCCATTCCCCTACACCTAACACTACGGACAATTTAGCATGGTCAATTCACCTAACCTGCACATTTTTGGACTGTGGGAGGAAACCCACACAGAGGGAGAATGTGCAAACTCCACACAGACAGTTGCCCGAGGCAGGAATTGAACCTGGGTCTCTGACGCTGTGAGGCAGCAGTGCTAACCACTGAGCCACCGAGCCGTCCATAATAAAAGCAAATAGAATTTCTTTGAACTGCGATGGGCTGGAGTCATTCTGTAAAACTATGATAAAACTAATAACTGTTTATTTAAGTTGCAAAAATTGGATTTATAGAGAGGATAGAAAAAGGGTGGGAATCCACCATTTTTGCCACAAAATGCAGGCAAGACCTCACTTATAGCAACAAAGATAAGCAGAACTGCTATTACTGTTACAGTTATAAGAAGGCAAAATACATAAACACATTAATAAGACATGGTGTCAGAAGAAATGTTATGAGCAAGACTAAGTTTTAGACATGGGCCAAATAAAACTGGACATCTTGCCAAAAACAATATTTGAGATGTAGAATTGCGTCCAAATTAATGCTAAACCAATAGTAAGTCAAGTCAGATTAGATTCCCTACAGTGTGGAAACAGGCCCTTTGGCCCAACAAGTCCACACCAACCCTCTAAAGAGCAACCCACCCAGATCCAATCCCCTACATTTACCCCTGACTAATGCACCTAATACTATGGGCAATTTCGCATTGCCAATTTACCTAACCTGCACACCTTTGGACTGTGGGAGGAAACCAGAGCACCCAGAGGAAACCCACGCAGACAGTTGTCTGAGGCAGGAATTGAATCCAGGTCCCTGGTACTGTGAGGTAACAGTGCTAACCACTGAGCCACTGTGCTGCCCCACTTCTATACCCAACTGAAAGTTTAACTGATGATAGTTTAGCTCACCAAGGTGTAAAGGATGTAGAACATATCTTTGGTGAGGTATTAAACTTCTTTAATAATTCAACCTTCGGGCTAATAAAATTCAAGAAAAATCACAACTTAATGAAAGATTTCAGCATCCCAGAGAAAACATGGATAAGTTCATTAACAATCTTCACAGAATAAGGCAGAAATGAGACTGTGGTGTCAGATGTATAAGTGTCAGAATTGTTTTAAGTAATGCTATTGTCTGATATATTTTGAGAAGAATTGACTTGAGTAAAAGCTGATCCTTCAGTGAATGAAGTAAACATTTGCAAGCACCATAAATCAATCCCAACAATTTGAGAATCTACCTTATCACAGGAGATTAGTAGAATCCTTCCAATTCTTAAACTACAGAACCACAAATGATGTAAGTGAAAATCCAGGACAGCAATTAGGAAAGGCAGCACGAAAACTAATAAAAATTCACTGAACATTCTTGTCAGCACAGTAGACTAAACCTGACAGGCAAAAAACAATACCCCGTTATTAAAAGTGACTCTACTTCTTATATAATAGGTCATTTTCAGAAATATGCAAAATGAGACACAGTTTTATTAGAAAAGTAAAAAATCAAGTCATTATCCGCACAAACAGCTTAATGAGTTGAAATAGTTGTTCCAACCAAGCAAGGAGATGGAACTAACTTCCATCTTTTTGATACCACTTCAGTTATTTGCAACAAGTATCTTTTTTCTCTTTTAGGCATCCAATTAGCATACTTGCATGAAAATTTAGTTAAGTAGATTAAAATGAAGAAGTAATTTCCAAGATCTTATTGTGTGAAAAGAAGAGGAATTTTATTACCTGCTAACCTTGAAAAAAAACTAATAAAAATGCAACATCAAAACACATGCACATAAACATAGGTTAAACGCTTAAAAGAAGTAGTGGGAGACTATTCAATATCAGTAGCTGAAAATGTGTTGCTGGAAAAGCGCAGCAGGTCAGGCAGCATCCAGGGAACAGGAGAATCGACGTTTCGGGCATAAGCCCTTCTTCAGGAAGGGCTTATGCCCGAAACGTCGATTCTCCTGTTCCCTGGATGCTGTCTGACCTGCTGCGCTTTTCCAGCAACACATTTTCAGCTCTGATCTCCAGCATCTGCAGACCTCACTTTCTCCTATTCAATATCAGTAGAAAGATAACAGCAGATACAGTTTCAAGGTCTTTGTATCTTTGAGCTGTGGTAGTAGAACCTGCATCGATTGTTGAATAGTATTGTCTTTTTTTCCTCAGCTGTATTGGAAGTTGTAATATCTTGAAGTTCACAGATAATGTACTTTTTCCAAGTTGCTTTTTCACTGGCGATGTCATGCAGCATAGGGAGAGAGACAAAGAGAAAGTAAGGCTTCTATGTTTTGTTGTTATGAATCAATTTAACCCTCTGTCTCTGCTCTGTTTGAAGTATGGTTCGTTTATGTTCCTTCATCCAGACTTATTGTCTGGGATATTTTGTAGGCAACATTTTATTTCCCAATACATAAATTTATCATGCTCAGATGAATTAAACAGGAGAGGCAAATTTATTGATGCTCGTTGAGTTGCTTAGTTGTTTCACTATATTTGGGTGAAATGGTAATTGGGTGAAACAGTCCCATATAAGTTCCCTGGAATTGCCTCAATCAGTGTTCAAATGATCACAGCAGCCATTTTAGGTCAATACTTGTCCTTTCTTAAAAAAAATGTGAAAGTCTCAGGTCTTAAAGTGATGGAAGATGCATAGTAATTGTCCATGTTTACTCTGATCATAACACAGTCTTCAGTAGAAGATAAATTAGAATTGTTCCAAAGCAAAATTGATGATCTAGGTGTTACATTTTAGGGGATGATATTTACGTTAATGTTTATCATAGGAGTTTCAAGTTAAATACCAGGATGTAATAACATTATACGATGGCAAGCAGTGATTAACAAAATGGCTGACAACAAAGCAACTATATAGTCCAGAAGGCGGAGTATTTAAGATTATAAATATGCTGCCAACAACTGTCTAATATACCGAATGTCAAATCAAAGAAAACCTAAATGAACAGCTACCCCACTCAAATCAATGGATGAAGCAAAATGGATAAAATCCAGAGTGCATTCTGGATTAGTGGTGCTGGAAGAGCACAGCAGTTCAGGCAGCATCCAAGGAGCTTCGAAATCGACGTTTTGGGCAAAAGCCCTTAATCAGGAATAAAGGCAGTGAGCCTGAAGCGTGGAGAGATAAGCTAGAGGAGGGTGGGGATGGGGAAAAAGTAGCATAGAGTACAATGGGTGTGTGTGGGAGTGGATGAAGGTGATAGGTCAGGGAGGAGAGGGTGGAGTGGATAGGTGGAGAAGAAGATAGGCAGGTAGGACAAGTCATGGGGACAGTGCTGAGCTGGAAGTTTAGAACTAGGGTGAGGTGGGGGAAGGGGAAATGAGGAAACTGTTGAAGTCCACATTGATGCCCTGGGGTTGAAGTGTTCCGAGGCGGAAGATGAGGCGTTCTTCCTCCAGGCGTCTGGTGGTGAGGGAGCGGCGGTGAAGGAGGCCCAGGACCTCCATGTCCTCGTTAGAGTGGGAGGGGGAGTTGAAATGTTGGGCCACGGGCAGTGTGGTTGATTGGTGCGGGTGTCCCGGAGATGTTCCCTAAAGCGCTCTGTTAAGAGCCGCCCAGTCTCCCCGATGTAGAGGAGACCGCATCGGGAGCAACGGATACAATAAATGATATTAGTGGATGTGCAAGTAAAACTTTGATGGGTTTGACAAATGAAGAGCCATAACATATTCCAGCCTGTGGTTAGATGCTGAGATGTCTCAGAAGAAGCAAGTTCAAGCAAAATATTTGACTGCCTTATCTTCTCAGGAAGAATTTCAATAACATTGACAGACATCACAACATGTCAAAAACAAATTGCATTGTTTCTAATTCACTTATGGGGTGTGTGTATTAGTGGTTCAGCCAACATTTATTGCCTGTCCCTAGTAGCCCTTGAGAAGGGGTTGGTGCAGTCATGTGCAGCAGCAGTCAAGTAGCAGAAACAGGGAAGTAAACATTTTGGTTTAATCGATAATGCAATCACTGAATGAGAGAGTCCAGACCAATCAATAAATCAAAGTAAAAAGTTTGAAACACAACCAGAAGTTGCTGGAGAAACTCAGCAGGTCTGGCAGCATCTGTGGGGAAAGAGCAGAGTGAACGTTTCGAGTCCGGTGACCCTTCTTCAGGGCTGAAACTTCAGTTTCCCCAGCATTTTCTCTTTCTTGTTTCAGTTTTACAGCATCTGCATTTCTTTGTTTTCTTGAAGTATATAGTTTGCAAGCTTTAACATAAATCTCTCGGTGGGTTAAAACTTGCTGACTGTCTGAAGGTATGGTGCACACAACTCCACAGAACCCATCACTGAAGAGCAACGACCAATGTCTAACGATTTAAGGTACTGCAAGGATGAAATTGCTGATTTCAGAGATTCAGGATACTGTGAGGAAGAAATTGAGGCAAAAAGCCCTCTGTGAAGGAAATCCAATAAATTCAGTTCAAAGGGAACTCAGAGAGAATTAATGGAACAATCTTTCACCCTGCAAACTACCAGTCCTCCAGCAATTGAAGAGAACACATTTTAGTAGAATAGTGAAACTTCCCAATCAGCCGAAATTATAATATCAAAGGTTGGGGAAAGATGGTGTAGTGCTTAAATATCTGCAAATATATATTTTAAAAATGTGTGGAAAGTTTTAGAGCTGTTGTTGCATTTAGGTTTGAAAGAGTTAATATTGAGATTTGTGATATTGATGATGTCATAAAGACTGTATACAACATAGTGGATGGCATGGTGGCACAGTGGTTAGCACTGCTGCCTCACAGGGCCAGAGACCCATGTTCAATTCCTGCCTCAGGTGACTCCCTGTGTGGAGTTTGCACATTCTCCCTGTATCTGCGTGGGGTTGCTCCAGTTTCTAATCAATAAATGTGCAGGCTAGGTGAATTGGCCATGCTAAATTGTCTGTAGTGTTAGATGTAGGGGAATGGATCTGGGTGGGTTACGCTTCAGCGGGTTGGTGTGGACTTGTTGGGCCAAAGGGCCTGTTTCCACAGTGTAAGTAATCTAAAACAACATAGCTTAGAATTTTGAGGAGGAATCCAACACCTTGTTCTCAAAGTCTCTGTAAAAATATTGATCCTATCAATGCAACATATAAATTATATGTTATTAACTAGAAGAGACTTTTCTAGTTAAACCAGAAAGTGGTTTTCCTCTACCAAACTAGACCAATTCACAAAAGCCCTACAGTATGGAAACAGGCCATTTGGCCCAACAAGCCCACATCAACCTTCCAAAGAGTATACCACCCAGACCCATTCCCCCCCACTACTCTACATTTCCCCAGACTAATGCACCTCACCTGCACACTATGGGGTAATTTAGCACAGCCAATTCACCTAACCTGCACATGTTTGGACTGTGGGAGGAAACTGGAGCAAACCCATAGAGGGACACAGGGAGAATGTGCAAACTCCACACAGCCAGGGACCTGAGGCTGGAATAGAACCCAAGTCCCAGGCTCTGTGAGGTAGCATTGCTAACCACTAAGCCACTCTGCCTTGCTATTTCACTCACTCAAAGACCTAATTTTTTCACTTAGCAAGACTTGATAAATATCCAAGGACGAAATGCTGCAGATGCTGGAATCTGAAAAAAACAACAAATACTGGAAATCACAGCAGGTCAGACAGCACCCATGGAGAGAAAGCAAGCTAACATTTTGAGTCCAGGTGACTTTTCATCAGAGCTAAAGCTTTGTTTGCTCTCTCTCCATGGATACTGTCTGACTCCTATAAATATCAATATGGTCATAACAAAATAATCTGTTCTAGTGATGTGGATTAAAGGAGAAATGAACAATCCTAGGTAGATCATAACCCAGTGTTATCCCCTTTGCATGTGTAGGTTACAATGCCTATTTAATGTCAGTATTCACTGCAAATTCAAAATACCAGAGTGAACGAGAGAGAGTGGGGTGGGGGGGCGTGGTGGGGAGAGAGAGAGAGAGAGAGAGAGAGGCCGTGAAAGAAAGAGAAAGAGAAAGAGAAATCATTTCTAACAAAGGTTTGAGCACTGGGACATTGAAGCAATCGGAGAGAGGTGCTGATCTCGGCTGTTTGACACCTGCAATTGTGGAACATTACTGTGTTTGTGGTTCCCAGATGAATTAGGCAAACAAAGAGAAACGCTGAGCCATTCAATGTGAATTCCCACATGAAGTAAAATGGGCACATTTTCAAGAGGGAATTACAAAGACAAATTAGCTTGAATTAAGTGCAAGTTGGCAGATTGGGAAGCGAGGCATAGTTTGCCATCCAGCTGACAATGTCGGAGGGTTGGGTAATGCTCAGGGTCATTGATTTATGCTAACTGAATTAATCAGATTAGAACTTCTTGCAATGGAATATCAAGATTTTATCAGTGTTTTGGGACAGCTCTCTGTGGCTGTCTTTTCATGCAGATCTGAATATACTGATGGATCGTTACCACAAAGACGTTATGTTAGCATGACAAAATATATCAGGCACAGTTCAATGTTTGCCTCATTGCAAATAAAATGAGACTTGTATTTCTCTGCTTCCTTTCAAAACCATGTTCAGTTTCAAATACTTTACAGACCAATGAAGCACTTTTGATCACAAATCATCACTGTTGCAATGTGGGAATTATGGCACCAATTTACACGCATCGCTTTCACAAGAAGTGTTAACCGAGTGTAGTCACAATACAGAAATGCATGCAGTATAGGTATGGAAATTGCAGGATGTAGTCAGAACCAAGACTGCCTGGCAGATCAGTTCAGTGCTTTGGAGTCACATCATGTTAAATCAAGAATGGTAGAGGACAATGAATGAACTAACAGCATGAGTGTAATTCTAACACCAATTAAAGAACTTTAGACAATCAATGGCAAAGCAGCCACTAGGTTGGTGCCCCATCCACCATCTTCCACATTCACTTCCACCATAAGGCTAAGGAGCAAAATTAGGTCATTCTGCCCATCAAGTCTGCTCCATGGCTGATAAGTTTATCAATGCCATTTTCCCGCTTTCTCTCCATAACCTTTGATCTCATTGACAATAAAGGGTCTAACTATCTCTGTTTTAAATATACTCAACGATGTGGCCTCCATAGCTTTCTGTGGCAATGAATTCCATTGGTTCACCACGCTCTGGCTGAAGACGTTTGTCCTTATTGCTGTTCTAAAGGAATTTCCCTTTTTTCTAAGGCTGTGTCCAGAGGTCCTAGTCTCTCCTGCCAATGGAAACATCTTCCTAACATCCACTCTGAATCGATACACAATGACTATTGAGTACTACATCACCAGGATGCAATGCAGCAACTCACCAAGTTCCAACAACACCTTCTAACTGTAGTCTATCTACACTTGGCATTTTAGTGAAAGTAGACCAATAATGAATCAGTCATCATGAATTTAATAATTCCGTCATTTAATTTACTTGAAACATTAAAATAAACTATGAATGCGTTGCCAGCTGTGGTTGTGGAAGCAGAGTCATTGGGGACATTTAAGTGACTGCTGGACATGCACATGGATAGCAGTAAGTTGAGGAGTGCATAGGTTAAGTTACTATATTGTACATTAGGATTAAGTCTCGGCACAACATCGTGGGCCTAAGGGCCTGTTCTGTGCTGTTCTTTTCTGTGTTCTATGTTCTATGTTCTATGAAACATTCATTGCAGCAAATAGCCAGGTGTCCAGATTGCAAAGCCAAAGTTTACTAATGACAGTCAGAGTCACTGAGCTTCAAACTGATTTTAAAGTAGGTCGGTACATTGGGTAGTATTGGGCAAGCTAATGGAGCTTAGGATAGACCAGTCTCCTGGCCCTGATGGAATGCATCCCAGGGTACTAAAGAAGATGACAGGAGAAATAGCAGGTGCACTGACGGTAATTTTCCAAAATTAGCTGGTCTCTGGGGCAGTCCCAGCAAATTGGAAAACAACAAAAGTGACACCATTGTTTAAAAAGGGAGGTAGACAAAAGATGGGGAAACTATAGACCAGTGAGCTTCACCTCTGTAGTGGGGAAGATGCATGAGTCTATTATCAAGGAAGAAATAGCAAAGCATCTTGATAAAAATTGTCCCATTGGGCAGATGCAGCATGGGTTCATGAAGGACAGATCATGCCTGACAAATCTTTTGGAATTCTAAGAAGGCATTACGCACAAGGTGAACGATGGAGATCCAGTGGATGTGGCATACCTAGATTTTCAAAAGGCCTTTGACAAGGTGCCGCATAAGAGGCTGCTGCATAAGATAAAGATGTATGGCATTATGGGTAACATATTAGCATGGATAGAGGATTGGTTAACTAACAGGAAGCAAAGACTGGGGATAAATGAGTGCTATTCCGGCTGGCAATCAGTGACTAGTGGTGTGCCTCAGGGATCGGTGTGGGGACCACAATTATTTCCATTTAAATATGGATGGTTTGGAATTGGAGACTATGTGTAGGGTGTCAAAGTTTGCATTTGACACTAAGATGAGTGGCAGAGCAAAGTGTGGAGAGGACTGTGAAACTTTGCAGAAGAACATAGATACATTGAGTGAGTGGGCAAAGGTCTGACAGATGGAATACAATGTTAATAAATGTGAAGTCATCCATCTTGGTAGGAGTAACAATAAAAAGGATTATTATTTGAATGCTAAAAAGTTGCAGCATGCTGTTATGCAGAGGAACCTGGGTGCCCTTGTGCATGAATCACAAGTAATTAGGAAGGCAAATGGAATTTTGTTCTTCATTGCTAAAGGAGTTGAGTTTAAAAGCAGAGAGTTTATGTTGCAGCTGTACAGGGCACTGGTGAGGCCACATCTGGAGTATTGTATGCAGTTTTTGTCTCCTTACTTGAGAAAGGATGTACTGGCACTGGAGGGAGTGCAGAGGAGGTTCACCTTGTTCATTCTGGAGTTGAGAGGGTTGGCTTATGAGGAGAGACTGGGTAAACTGGGATTATATTCATAGGAATTCAGAAGATTGAGGGGGGATCTTATAGAAACATATGAAATTATGAAGGGAATAGATAAGATAGAAGAAGAGAGGATGTTTCCACTGGCAGGTGAAACAAGGACAAGAGGGTATAGCCTCAAGATTAGGGGGAGCAGATTTAGGGCTGAATTGAGAAGGAACTTCGTCACCCACAGGGTTGTAAATCAATGGAATTCCTTGCCCAGTGAACTAATTGACGCTACTTCAGGAAACGTTTTTAAAGCTTTTTTTTAATCAGTAAAGGTATTAAGGGATGTGGAGAGAGGGCAGGTAGGTGGGTCTGAGTCCATGAGAAGATCAGCCATGAACTTATTGAATGGAGGCCTCCATTCCTGATGAAGGGCTTTTGCCCGAAACGTCGATTTTCCTGCTCCTTGGATGCTGCCTGACCTGCTGTGCTTTTCCAGCACCACTCTAATCTAAACTCTGGTTTCCAACATCTGCAGTCCTCGAAGAGCCAGATGGCCTACTCCTGTTCCAAGTTCTTATGTTCTTATGTAAATAATTGAAAATCCCTTTAAAATAGTGTACAATGTTATTTGTCAGTTCCTGCAGTGTACTGCAGTCAGATACTTCGTAAAATAAGTTTTTTTTCTTGTTTAAAGACTTTTAAAAGTTGCTCATAAGGCCCCTGTGCCCAGAAAACATCATTTGAATTAATCAGAGGCTTTAAAATTAGGGGCAATAAGAACATTTCGCATTGGCTTTGGTGAATGTTTTGATGTGGGAGTCAGATTTTATTCCAGTGTGGCAATATTTCAACAAAACTTTGAAAATGCGGCAATTTAATTTGCACTGGATGCAATTTCCACTTGAACATCCACCATCCAGCATGCTGTTATGAGTATTTTCAGGTTCATTGTTTTTCCAAAACTAGTGTAGCCTAATCAAACCTTCAGGCTATGATATTGATTAAGATCAGTCATAGAGTAATCTCCTTAGAATAATATTACAATGAATGTAGAAATGTTTTTTGCAAGACTGAAGGAGCTCATTTGGCCCAGGGAATCTGTTGTTGTGGTGTTGTCAACAAGTCTCATTCAAAAGGTTTCATGGTGGCTCAGTGGTTAGCATTGCTGCCTCACAGCACCAGGGTCCCAGGTTTGATTCCAGCCTCGGGCAACTGTCTGTGTGGAGTTTACACATTCTCTGCGTCGGTGCGCTCCGGTTTCCTCCCACAGTCCAAAGACGTGCAGGTCGGGTGAGTTAGCCATACTAAATTGCCCATAGTGTTAGGTGCATTAGTTAGAGGGAAATAGGTCTGGGTGGATTACTCTTCAGAGTGTCGGTGTGGACATGTTGGGCCGAAGGGTCTGTTTCCACACTGTAGGGAATCTAATCTAATCTTACACACTTATCAAAATCATACCTCTTTATCTGCTTCAAGAAATTTTGGGATTTCACAAGACTTAGGCAATTCAGCCTATCATGTCTGTTCTGCCATTCAATGAGATCATGGCTAATGTGATCATTCTTAACACCACCTTCCTGACTTTTCTCCACAGCGCTCAATTCCTTTACTGATTAAGAATCTATCTATGAGGAGAAAGTGAGGTCTGCAGATGCTGGACATCAGAGCTGGAAATGTGTTGCTGGAAAGGCGCAGCAGGTCAGGCAGCATCCAGGGAACAGGAGAATCGACGTTTCGGGCATAAGCCCTTCTTCAGGAATTCCTGAAGAAGGGCTTATGCCCGAAACGTCGATTCTCCTGTTCCCTGGATGCTGCCTGACCTGCTGCGCCTTTCCAGCAACACATTTCCAGCTAAGAATCTATCTATCACGGCCTTGCACATATTTAATGTCCCAGTCTCAACAGCCCTCACATTCCACTGATCCACTGACCTCTGAAAGAAGAAATGCTTCCTCACTTGACTGAAATCAGCAGCCCTTTAGTCGAAGATAGTACCCATTCAGTCTTGCCTGTCCCACGAGGGGAAATGACTTCTATCCAATCAAGCCTCCCACTATCTTATGTGCTTCAAAACGTTGCCTCTGATTCTTCTAAATCCCGATTAGTACAGACAAACCTACACAACATCTCCTCAGAAAAGAGCCCCTCCATAAATTTCTCTGGACTGTCTCCAATATCAATATATCTTGCCTTAGAAAAAGGTATCAAAATGGTTCACAGAATTACAGGCACAGCTTAACTGGTATATTGCACAATTTTAGCAAAACTTCCCTAAATTCATGCTCCAATCTTTTTGAAATAAAGACTCATAATCCATTTGCCTTACCCATTAATCATTGAACTTGAATGCTAGCTTTTCGCGATTCATGGACAACAACTCTCAAATCCCTCTATTCTGTAACTTTCTGCAGTCTTTCTCCATTTAAATAACATTCAGCTCTTCTATTCATATCCCACCAAAGTGCATAATCTCAGATTTTCCCACATTATATTCCATTTGCTGAGCTTTTGCACATTTACTTAAACTGGCTACAACTCTCTGCAAGCACATAGTGTCATCCTCACCAATTGTCATTCCGCCTATTTTATGTCATCTGCAAAGTTGGTGGTGATCCATTCACTTCTGTCATCCACATCATTTATATGTATTGTAAAGAATTCTGGCCCCAACACAACCCCTGCGGTCCTTCATCAGTTACCGGGTTCACCCTCCAGAACTTCCCATCAGCGAAATTTTGCTTCATTGATTCTAATTACTGCCTTCAATTATGCAGGCATGGCATGTGTAAATACTACATGGCATGTATTAGTCCCAAAGCCAAAAACATCATCATTTTATTTAGTCTTACCTTTTTTATTATTGTATTTGTAAATTTCCTTAACTAAGGCAGTGACAGGTCATAACCAGTAAGGAAAATTATGAAGCAATTTTTAAAAGTGGACAGGGAAAATAACAAACATTGATTTTGCAGTCATTAAAAATTCAATTATCTCCTTGTTTAAATGAAAAACAATTGTTATGGTTGTTGTATTTTTACGTAGCAACCAGGTTTCTTTCTTCCGTCTCTTGCAGTTATCTGAAAATAACAACTGCATTACATCGCACTTTTCACAATCACTGGATGTCTCAACGTACATTAGAGCCAATGAAAAGTTTTTGGAGCATGGTCAGTGTTAGAATCTTGGCAACAAATCAGCCCAATGATGTGCAGCAAGCTCTTGAGAGGTAATGATCAGATAATTTCTTTTTGAGATGTGGGAAGCGAGAGAAGTGATTGCTGGGCCCTCGCTGAGATATTTGTATAATCGATAATCACAGGTGAGGTGCCAGAAAACTGGAGGTTGGCTAACGTGGTGCCATTGTTTAAGAAGAGTGGTAAGGACAAGCTAGGTAATTATAGACCAGTGAGCCTGACATCGCTGGTGGCCAAGTTGTTGGAGGGAATCCTGAGGGACAGGATGTACATGTATTTGGAAAGGCAAGGACTGATTAGGGATAATCAACATGGCTTTGTGGGTGGCAAATCATGTCTCACAAACTTGATTGAGTTTTTTGAGGAAGTAACAAAGATGATTGATGAGGGCAGAGCAGTAGATGGGATCTATATGGACTTCATAAAGGCATTTGACAAGTTTAACCAGTAGAGTGCCACAAGGATCGGTGCTGGGTCCTCCATTTTTTGTTATTTAAATCAATGATTTGGATGCGAGCATAAGAGGTACAGTTAGTAAGTTTGCAGAAGACACCAAAATTGGAGGTGTAGTGGACAGCGAAGAAGGTTACCTCAGATTAGAACAGGATCTTGACCAAATGCTAGGTGCTGCATTTTGGGAAAGCAAATCTTAGCAGGACATATACACTTAATGGTAAGGTCCTAGGGAGTGTTGCTGAAAAAAGAGACCTTGGAGTGCAGGTTTATTGCTCCTTGAAAGTGGGGTCGCAGGTAGAAAGGATAGTGAGGAAGGTGTTTGGTATGCTTTCTTTTATTGGTCAGAGTATTGAGTACAGGAGTTGGGAGGTCATGTTACAGCTGTACAGGACATTGGTTAGGCCACTGTTGATATATTGCGTGCAATTCTGGTCTCCTTCCTATCGGAAAGATGTTGTGAAACTTGAAAGGGTTCAGAAAGGATTTACAAGGATGTTGCCAGGGTTGGAGGATCTGAGCTATTGGGAGAGGCTGAACAGGCTGGGACTGTTTTTCCTGGACCATCAGAGGCTGACGGTCATGTTGATTATCCCTAATCAGTCCTTGCCTTTCCAAATACATATACATCCTGTCCCTCAGGATTCCCTCCAACAACTTGGCCACCACCGATGTCAGGCCTATAGTTCTATAGTCAATAGTTCTATAGTCTGTAGTTCCCTGGCTTGTCCTTACCACTCTTCTTAAACAATGGCACCACGTTAGCCAACCTCAGTATTCTGGCACCTCACCTGTGATTATAGAGGTTTACAAAATTATGAGGGACATGGATAGAGTAAATAGGCAATGTCTTTTCCCTGGGGTGGGGGAGTCCAGAACTCGAGGGCATAGGTTTATGGTGAGAGGCAAAAATATAAAAGAGACTTACGGGGCAACTTTTTCACGCAGAGGGTGGTACGTGTATGGAATGAGTTGCCAGAGGAAGTGGCGGTGGCTGGTACATTTGCAACATTTAAGAGGCATTTGGATGGGTATATGAATAGGAAGGGTTTGGAGGGATATGGGCCGGGTGCTGGCCGGTGGGACTCGATTGGGTTGGGATATCTGGTCGGCATGGACGGGTTGGACTGAATGGTCTGTTTCCATGCTGTACATCTCTATGACTCTATGTTGATTGAGGCATGAATATCGGCCAGGGACAGCATGCTAATTACTCTGAAACAGAGGCAGAGTGTCCTGGAGCAGCTTATCAGGTCTGACAGCATCTGTGGAGAGAGAAACAGAATTAACATTTCAAATCCTGTACAACTCTTCTTTAGCACTGAAAGGTATTGAAAGGCAGAGGCAAAGCAAGACAGCAGGTTGTTTAGAGGCCCAGTATGAAAGTCAAAGAGGTTGTTAGTGGTGGTGAAAGAGAAAAAGATATAAAAGAGATATATATGAAAAAAAGAGTAAGCAGTGTGTAAGTTAAGGTGTGAAATGGACCTCTAATCTGCCTGCTTGCTCCACCTCATTCTCTGTCAAAACTACGGAAAACAAAAATTCCTGACACCTTTCACTTCTGGAGAAGTCATACCTGACTTGAAATGTTAACTGTTCCTCTCCCTGAAGATACTGCCAGAGTTCGTAGAATCCCAATCGTGTAGAAAGAGGCCATTCGGCCCAAGAAGTCAACTGTTCCTCCAAAGAGCATCCCATCCAGATCCATGCTCCCACCTCCCATGGCCAATCCATCAACCTGCACATCTTTGGACTGTGGGAGGAAGCCGGAGCACCCGGAGGAAACCCGCGCAGGCACGGGTAGAATGTGCGAACTGTACACAGACAGTTGTCTGAGGGTGGAATTGAGCCTGTTTCCCTGGCGCTATGAGACAGCAGTGCTAACCACTGAGTTATCATGTCACCACCTGTTGAGTTTCTCCAACATTGTTTCAAATTTCAGACATCTGAACTATTTCGCTCTTGTTTGCTAACTGCTCTGCCCTTCTCCAAAGTTGTGCCATAAAACGCTTCCCAACCAGGTCGCTGCTCTATTAGAACAGCTTGGCTAGAAACACAACATATTTCTGGGAGTTGACCATTATGATAGGCTCCATCCTCAACAGAGCAACAACAATCCAGAGAGTAGAGATTAGATGAGAGTGTTGCTGGAAAAACACAGCAGGTCACGCAGCATCCGAGGAGCAGGAAAATCAATGTTTCGGGCAAAAGCCCTTCATCAGGAATGGAGGCAGGGAGCCTCCAGGGTGGAGAGATAAATTGGGGGGGGGGTGGAGGGGGAGGATAGCAAAGAGTACAATAGGTGAATGGGGGTGGGGATGGAGATGATAGGTCAGAGAGGAGAGTGAAGCGGATAGGTGGGAAGGGAGATTGGCAGGTAGGATAACTCATGAGGACGGCGCTGAGCTGGAAGATTGGAACTGGGGTAAGGTGGGGGGAGGGGAAATGAGGAAACTGGTGAAGTCCACATTGATGCCCTGGGGGTTGAAGAGTTCTGAGGAGGAAGATGAGGAGTTATTCCTCCGGGTGGTGAGGGAGCGACGGTGAAGGAGGCCCAGGACCTGCATGTCCTCGGCAGAGTGGGAGGGGAGCTGGAATGTTGGGCCACAGGGCGGTGTGGTTGATTGGTGCGGATGTCCCAGAGATGTTCCCTGAAGTGTTCTGCGAGGAGGTGTCCAGTATCCCCAATGTAAAGGAGACCACATCGGGAGCAATGGATACAATAAACGATATTGGTGGATGTGCAGGTAAAACTTTGATGGATGTGGAAGGCTCCTTTGAGGCCTTGGATGGAGGTGAGGGAGGAGGTGTAGGCGCAGGTTTTGCAATTTCTGTGATGGCAGGGGAGGGTGCCAGGAAGGGAGGGTGGGTTGTTGGGGGGTGTGGACCTGACCAAGTAATCACGGAGGGAACAGTCTTTGTGGAAAGCGGTGGGGAGGGAAATATATCCCTGGTGGTGGGGTCCGTTTGGAGGTGGCGGAAATGTCGGCGGATGATGCGGCTTATGCGAAGGTTGGTAGGGTGGAAGGTGAGCACCAGGGGTGTTCTGTCCTTGTTACGGTTGGAGGGGTGGGGTTTGAGGGCAGAGGTGCAGGATATGGATGAGATTCGTTGGAGGGCATCTTCAACCACGTGGGGAGGGAAATTGCGGTCTCTAAAGAAGGAGGCCATCTGGTGTTTTCTGTTGTGGAACTGGTCCTCCTGGGAGCAGATACGGCGGAGGCAGAGGAATTGGGAATATGGGATGGCATTTTTGCAGGAGGCAGGGTGGGAAGAGGTGTAATCCAGGTAGCTGTGGGAGTCGGTGGGTTTTTAAAAAATGCCAGTGTCAAGTTGGTCGTCATTAATGGAGATGGAGAGGTCCAGGAAGGGGAGGGAGGTGTCAGAGATGGTCCAGGTAAATTTAAGGTCAGGGTGGAATGTGTTGGTGAAGTTGATGAATTGCTCAACCTCCTCGCGGGAGGACGAGGTGGCGCCAATGCAGTCATCAATGTAGCGGAGGAAGAGATGGGGAGTGGTGCCGGTGTAATTACGGAAGATCAACTGTTCTACGTAGCCAACAAAGAGACAGGCATAGCTGGGGCCCATACGTGTGCCCATGGCTACCCCTTTGGTCTGGAGGAAGTGGGAGGATTCGAAAGAGAAATTGTTAAGGGTGAGGACCAGTTCAGCCAAACGAATAAGAGTATCAGTGGAAGTGTACTGTTGAGGACGTCAGGAGAGGAATAAACAGAGGGCTTGGAGGCCCTGGTCATGGCGGATGGAGGTGTAGAGGGACTGGATGTTAATCCAGAGACGCAGGTTTTCTGGGGATCTAGGTTCAAAATTCCACCATCGGGAGATCGAACATAGACTTAGGGAATGGTTCACGGAGCATCACTGCCGGGCCTGCAGGGGCCAACTGGACCTCCCAGTCACCACCCATTTTACTTCCTCTCCCCACTCCCTTTCCAACATGACCATCCTTGGTGCCCTTCATTGCTACAATGAATCAGACCGCAAGTTGGAGGAACAACACCTCATCTTTCGCCTGGGCAGCCTATAGCCCAGAGGACTCAACATTGACTTTTCCAATTTCAAATAACCTCCCTTCCCATCCCCAACTCCCTTCCCAGCCCCCTCCCTTCCACTGCACCCTGCCATCAAGCGAATTCATTCCTCCCATTGACCAACCAGGTCATACCCTCTGTCTATCTTCACCTATCCCCACTTCACCACCCTGCCCCCGCCACCCCCTTTATCTGCAGCTCCCCCCACACCCACCCCCAGTCCTGAAGAAAAGTTATAGCTGAAACGTTGACTTCTTCACCTCCTGTTGCTGCCTGGCTTGCTGTGTTCTTCCAGCCTCCTGCCTATCTACTTTAGATTCCAGCATTTGCAGTGTTTTTGTCTCTAATCCTTATCTCATCTGGCCCATATTTGACTTCTAATCCACAGCAATGTTGTTAACTCTTATCTACCCTCAAGATAATTAGGAATGGGCAATAAATGCTGGCCCATCCAATGATGCCCACATCCTGTCAAGTAATATATTATTAAAGTTTCTGAGGCATTGTATCTTTCATTGCAGAGGCCTGAAATTCTGGAATTCACTCCCTAAATTGCTCTGCATCTCTACATCACTTGCCCCTCTGACAGGACTGCTTAAAAGCTACAATTTTGAACAAGCTGATGGCTATCTGGTCTATTACCATTTTCCATGGGTCAGTGTTAAAGTTTGTTTAACGGCATTCTCATGAAGTATCTTGGGAGACTTAGTTGTCACATGGTTGCTGTCAGTAAAAGCTGGAAATGGGTTAGTTGGGGATTAAGTTCAGATTTTTAAGATCTTGTGCTGTATCCAAAGAACACCCACCAATTCTCTGTGGTTATGTTTCTAGCCAGTGTATGACAATTCTTTGATCTGTGAAGAACATTAATTCCCATCAAAAATCTATTATCCAACAACAGAAAAATCATCAATTGGATATTTTAAAGATTTTGTTCTGCACGAATTAATGGCAATCGGGTTTTCCAGTATGGAATCCAGCTGCGCTCAGGCATTCTGCCAACAAATAATTAATTAGTAAGAAGCTGCTTCGAAAATAATTGGTGAGACAATTTTCACTTCACAGTCTCCATTTCCTGTTCTGCTGAGCAGTTATGGGGAGCCTTAAAGAACGTTGACCACTTCAAATACCTTGGAACTGTTCTGTCAGCCAAAGCAGACAGTGATGAAGAGAGTCAGCACCACCTCCAGTGTGTTAGTTCAGCCTTCGCCTCCCTGAGGAAGAGGGTGTTCGAGAATAACAACATCAGAGCCAACACCAGGCTCATGGTATACAGAGCTGTGGTGGTTCTTACCCTCCTATATGGCTCTGAGACACGGACTGTCTAGAGCAGGGACCTCAAAGCGCTGGAACAGTCCCACCAACGCTGTCTGTGCAAGATCCTGTGAATCTGCTGGGAAGACAGTCACACCCACACCAGTGTCCTCGACCAGGCCAACATCCCCAGCATTGAGGCTCTGACCATCCCCTTGACTGGCTGTGATGGGCTGGGCATGTTGTCTCCATGACCGACACGAGACCCCCCGGGGAGGTGTGCTACTCCCAGCTCCGAAATGGCAGGTGAACCCCAGGTGGGACAGAGGAAGTGCTACATGGATACCATCAAGGCCTCACTGGGGAAGTGTAGCATTCCCACAGACACCTGAGAATCACTGACCCGAGATTGTCCAAAGTGGGGGAGGAGCATCCGGGAAGGCGTTGAGCCCCTTGAGCCTCGCCGTCGGGAAAAAGCGAAGCTGGGAGGTAACAGCATAAGGAGCATGCTTTCACACCAACGCCTCACCCACCCCTTCCCGTGACTACCAACTGCCCCAAGTGAGACAGAGTCTGTGGTAGCGCCATCGGTCTGTACAGCCACCTACAGACTCACCCTGAGGGTGGAAGAGTCATCCCTGTCTGTGAGGTACCACCCATCAGGAGGATCTCAGAAGTAGATTGGTGGTGTTTAAAGTATACCTAAAGGCTTCCATTGTTAGAACTGGGATTTTGGGGCTGGGATATCAGGGAAATATGTGAAGATGCACTTGTTGACTTCCTATTCTAAAGCAAACTTCACAGCAGGCAGTTTGCTATCTTTATAATGCTGCTGTTGGGAAGATGCTTAACACTCAAGAAACTGGACACCATCCAGGACAAAGCACTCTACTTGATTGACACTTCATCTACTAACTTCAGCATTCGCTCTCTTCACCACTGCCATGTGGTGGAAGCACAGTGTTTCATCTACAAAGTGCACTGTAACAAATTGCAATAGCTGTTTTGATAGTATATTCCAAACCTGCGACCGCTATCAACTGGAAAGACAAAGTCTCTGCCGACTTCACCATGCTGTCCAATGTCACTGTTTGTTCACTGTCACAGGTGAATAACTTGGAACTCACTTCCTAATAGCACTCTGGGTGTACCTCTCTGTATGACAGCAACAGTTCCACCACCACCACTTGTTTAAGGGCAATTAGGCTTCAGCAACAAATGTTAAAATTGGCAGCGATGCCCACATCCCAAGAAACAACAAAAGAAAGACAACAAGCAGGATTAAATGCTTTTCTTCTTTTAAATGTATTCATGGGATGTGGGCATCACTGGCCAGCATTTACAACACATTCATGATTGCACACAGAGCAGTTAAGAGCCATTGCTGAGGGTTTGGGGTCACACAGAGTCATAGAGTTATACAACACAGAAATAGACCCTTCAATCCAAATGGTCCGTGTCCAACATAATCCCAAACTAAACTAGTGCCATTGCCCGCTCCTGACCCATATCCCTCCAAACTTTTCTTATTCATGTACTTATCCAAATTTTTTTTAAATGTTGTATTTGTAAGCGCATCCACCACTTCCTCAGGAAATTCATTCCACACACAAACCACCTTCTGCGTACAAAATCTTTCCTTTGTGTATTTTTTAAACCTTTCTCCTCTTGCTTTAAAACATTTCCCCGAGTCTTGATATCCCACATCCTCGGGAAAAGACACCAACCATTAATTCAATATTTCACCTCTCATTATTTTATATACTTCGATCAGGTTACCTCTCACCTGTTTACCTGATTTCAATCCCTCGACGACACAGGCGAACAAGATAGGTTATTCCACCAGTCAGCAGAGGTTACATGGCCACCATTAGGCGTGCTGTTTTTATTCTAATTTCTTTATTGTCAAATTCAAATGTTACCATTTACCATGATAAAATTTAAATGCAATAAAATTATGATTGCATGGAGCAAGGCCTTGTGCAGTCTTTACAAATGCAGTGCTAGGAAATGGTAGCAGGTTGCTCAATCCGAGATTGTGCCCCAAACTTCCCATTTATTCAGCTGGGGAATGATGGTTAAAATGAAGACCATTGTTTCAAGCAATTGATTTTAAATGTACTTCCTTCTGCTCTTCTACAGGATGAGAAGTTGTGTAGAGACTGCATTGCGAGTGCTGTCAGATGATGTCAGGTCACAGCTGAAGTGTTGGAGGTTGAAGGGCAACCTTATTGAAGTTTAGAAAATAATGCGGGGTATCGATAGGCTTAATGGTAGGTGTCTTTTACAATGTTTACAAGACATTTAGTTAAGTAATCAACCCTCCTTTGTTTAAGGCTCTCAGAGTCTGATCTTGCTCGAATATTAATATGTTTCAAGTACAGGCAGTGTCTTCTGCTGCACTGAAAAAGTTGAAAAGAGCTGGTCTCAGTTTTTACGAGTGTGCATAAACCTCTTGCTACAGCTTGACATTTTTCCAGTGAGAACTTCCATCTCCTTTACAGCTCCCTTGAATTGGATAATTTTGCCTTAGACACATGCACTGCTTTCTGCTGAAGGCAGTAATTGTACCCTGAGGCTATAACATCTCTGGTGGGAATATGTGGAAGAGGCGATTGGAGAGTTTGAGACATAGTTCAGAGACTACAACATGATGATCTCATCTCTAACTCTAATATGCTTTCAGTGATAAAGCAGTTATATTATGAAGTCAGCTTGAAGTATTCAGAGCACTTAAATATACTCACGTCGACTGGAGCATCATTATCCAAAAAATGAATCAGTCATTCTTTTTGCTTTCTTTATGTTTGGAAATGTTATTCACCTGTATCACAGAATCAAAGATTTGGTAAGATGCAGAAGGAAGAGATTCAGCCAATTCGCCTTTAACCTGTACTTCATACAGACCCACATTTGCAGAATTAAACTAACTGGAAGATTTGTTGTGAGATTTATTATTTCGCAGGACTTTTAATTAGAAATATGAGTTGTACACAAAACTTCAATGAGCATAAATCTTCACTTTCTGTTACTCGGTCCATCTGTTACCACTCATCACCTCCATTAGCTTTCATTGGTCCTTGTTTTCAGTAGCAATTCTGTCATGCTGAGCTTCCATCCATTCCCCTGACCCCAACTTGCTCCAGATTCTAAACAAAATGTTTCTCTCTGGGATCAGTGTGCCTACTTATTTGCCCTTCTCACCACCCTCTACTCCAAAATCAGGAAATGGCTAATTGCAGTGGAGAATGTGGTGCTGGAAAAGCACAGCAGGTCAGGCAGCATCTGAGAATTCTTGATGAAGGGCTTATGCCTGAAACATCGATTCTCCTGCCCTTTGGATGTGCCTGACCTGCTGTGCTTTTCCAGCACCACACTCTCGACTCTGATCTCCAACATTTGCAGTCCTCACTTTCTCTTCATGGCTAATTGCATCGAGATGAAATGTGAAAGTGATAGACATTTCACACGTTGTCTGTAATCAGGCTTCTGGTGCAAACTTGAATGTCTGTAGTTTCATCTGATGAACTCAGTTTAGAATATCATACATATGAACATCTGACTATGGTACCTCAGTCAATTTCTTGGTCACAGAATATGACACAATTGCAGTGGCACACATCAGAAAAATGGTTAAAAATGGGTTGAGTTGTACAAATGATCCACTTCAATCAAGATCACTTCAAGTTGTATTGTTTAGGAATCTTCCCCATTTACTTTTGCATCCCTGGAGATTGTGACAACTGCAGATGCTGTAGTGTGGCACTGGAAAAAGCACAACAGGTTAGGCAGTATCAGGGGAGCAAGAGAATTAATGTTTCACGCATAACCCTTCATCAGCACGCATAATGAAGGGTTAAGCCCGAAACATTGACTCTCTTTCTCCTCAGATGCTGCCTGACCTGCTGTGCTTTTTCCAGCACCACGTTTTATCAACTAATTTTTGTATTCTTAACAACATTGTCTATCCATTCCAACCACAAATAGTCTATGGGCACTTGTGGTGTCTACCTCTTAAAAGTAAAAGGACGGCAAATTATGGAAGTTCCCCTCCAGGCCACACACGATACTGACTTGGAAACACATTGGCTGTCCTTCCAATATGATCAAAATCCTGGAAATCCCTCCCTCTCAGCACTGAGAGTGTACTTGCACCTTAAGAACTGCAGAAATTCAAGCAATTATCTCACAAGCTCATGTCTCATATCTAACTTCCAAGAGATGCAAAACAACACGTAATAATTGGATTCTTCCACAGTTTTAAAATTGTAAATTATTTCAATGTAACATTTTCTTTACTTTCCATGAAAGCTGAATTAATACATTTCCAATATCTATGTGTTAAATGGAATAAATAAGACTTTGCTTTATTTGTTGAAGCTGGTGAATGAATGTAGTCACTAGGACCCCCTTCTTATCTTGGGAGCAAAGCTCAAACTGTCAAATGCTGACAAAGGAAACACAACAAAATTCTTCAATGTTTAGTACAAAACCAGGAGCCCTGATATAATATTTTCCTTTTAAGAAGCTGATTAGCAAGCTTCAGCAAAATATTCAACCAATCACAGAACCACAGAAGTGTGATGTTACAGAGGGAGGCTATTCAGCTCTTCATGTCGTCATCTGTTCCAATCTTTTGCATACCATTTCTATCCAAATAACCATCCAATGCCCTATTGAATGAAATGTGCCTGCCTCTACCACATTTCCAGGCAGTCCATTCTAACCCATAACTACGAAAATGTATTTCCTCACTTCACCCTTAATTCTTGTGCACATCACTTCAAATATAAGCTGTCTTATTTTTCTTCCTTTTACAAATGGGAACAACTTCACCCATCTATCCAATCCAGCTCAGTCATGGTTTTAAAAGCCTCTATCAGAGCTCTACTCAGCCTTTGCTTTCCAAGGAGAACGATCCCAGCTTCTTCAATCCATTTTTGTCATTGAAGTTTCCGATTCCTGGAACAATTGTGCAAAGCATTGCCCACATGAAGTCAAACAAGTGTTCCACACAATTTCAATGTCACCTCCTAGTTCTTGCACTCTTTGTCCCTATTTATAAAAAGAGGATAATAATGTGCAATAGACCTTGATAGTAGCCCCCCAGTACATCAGAATCTCTTGTCCCCAAAGCCATTGGAGGGTTGGTGTAGACTTGATGGGCTGAATGGCCTGCCTCCCCACTGTAGGATTCTATGATCATGGGAAAACAAAATATTGGGAAAACAGCCTTTTTTTTAACCTGCCAGGAAGGCAAGTCATCAGGGAGATGGTGGGTTGATGCTTTTAAATGGCCACCAATTGACCACTTAAGGACCATTATTGCTTGTGAGTTGAGACAATCCCCAGTGTGCCATTTCACCCATCATAAAGTTAGTGCATTAGCAAGAAGAGGGATTAGTGTGTCTCCAAATCAAACAAGCCAAATGATATTTGCTTCTCAATGTATCATTGCTGCTGGCAGGGAGGGGAACGTTGCTCCTAGGTTTCTGTCCTTTGCCTGTTGCTGTCCAGGTCAGCACCTCCTTCGAAGCACAATGTCTCACAGCATTGTGGAAAATCACAGCTACTTGTTCTTCAAACTTAAAACACCATTTCTATCACGGGTAACCTCCTTATCTGTGTTCGTGTGGCTCAAATTAAATAAGTTATAACATGATTTGGAGATGCCAGTGTTGGATTCGGGTGTACAAAGTTAAGAATCACACAACACCAGGTTATAGTTCAACAGGTTTAATTGGAAGCACTAGCTTTCGGAGCGACGCTCCTTCATCAGGTGATTGTGATCTCCAGATGAAGGGGCGGCGCTCTGAAAGTGAGTGTGCTTCCAATTAAACCTGTTGGAACATAACCTGGTGTTGTGTGATTTTTAAAGTTATAACATGCTTGCTTTACAGAATTACCCTTTTACTGTAAAACATTGCTGTAACCCTTTAAACTGCTGCAAGATATTCAATTCAATGCTTGGAGTTGCCAGAGTCTGACCCTGCCATACTAGGAATTTACCATAACTGTTCAATGAAGCATAAATAACACATGTTATCATGGGAACAGCAACTGCATGCCAAGGCTAAATAGGTAAGGTTCTTAGGACAAGTTACATAGACAAGTTTTGTACGTTTTGAAGCCTAGAACACTAACAGACACTAAAATTGAACACTTAAAAGGGTAGGCAAAGAGAAAAAGGTGACATATTCTTAGATTTAGAGCAATGTCACAGATATATAGAGTTGTAGAGATATATAGTACAGAAACAGGCCCTTCCATCCAAATGCTCAATGCCAACCAGATATCCTCAATTCACCTAATCCCATTTGTCAACATTTGGCCCATATCTCTCTAAACTCTTCCTATTTATGTACCCATCCAGGCACCTTTCAAGTATTGTAATTGTACTTGTCTCTACCAATTCCTCTGGCAGCTTATTCCATACACATCCCCCCCCCCCCCCCCCACCATTTATCCTTCCGGTCCCATTTAAATATTGCCCCTCTCAACTTACACTTATGCCCTTGAGTTTTGGCCTCCCCTACCTTAAAAAAAAGACCTTGTTTATTTACCTTATCCATGCTACTCATGACTTTATAAGCCTCTATAATGTCATTCCTCAGCCTCCGACATTCCAGGGAAAACAGCCTCAAGCCAATTCAACCTCTTCCTACAGCTCAAACCCTCCAACCCTGGAAACATCCTTGTAAAACTTTTCTGAACCCTTTCAAGATTCACAACATCTTTCTTCTAAAAGGGTGACCAGAACTGAAAGCAGTATTCTAAAAGTGGTCTCACCAATGTCTTGTACAGCCACAATATAATATTCGAATTCCTATACTCAATGCACTGACCAATGAAGGCAAGCAGACCAAACACCTTCTTCATGACCCCATCTACTTGTGACTCCACTTTCAAGGAACTACGAGCCTGCACCCCCAGGTCTCTTTGTTTGGCAACACTTCCCAGAACCCCAACGTTACCTGTGTAAGTCTTGCTCTGGTTTGCCTTACCAAAATGCAGCACTGCATGTTTATCTAAATTAAATTCCATCTGCCTCTCCTCGGCTCATTGGCCCATCTGATCAAGATCCCATTGTACTCTGAGATAACCTTTTTCACTGTCCACTGCACTACCAATTTTCACGTCCTCTGCAAACTTACTAACCATCCCTCCTACATTCACATCTAAATTATTTATCTCAATGATGAAAAGCAGCAGACCCAGCACTGATCCTTGTGACACATCATTGGTCAAAGGCCTGCAGTTTGAAAAGCAACCCCCTATCACCATCCTTTGACTCCTACCTTTAAGCCAATTTTGTATCCAATCAGCTTGCTTTTTTCCGAATCCCATGTGATCTAACCTTTCTAACCAGGAGAAAGTGAGGACTGCAGGTGCTGGCGATCAGAGTTGAGAGTGTGGTGCTGGAAAAGTACAACCGATCAGGTAGCATCCGAGGAGCAGGAGAATCGAAGTTTTGAGCATTAGCTCTTCATCACTTCTAACCAGTCTACCATCTGAAACCTTGTCGTACGCCTTGCTGAAGTCAATATTGACAAGGTCTACTGCTCTACTTGCATCAGTCTTTTTTGTCACCTCTTCAAATAATTTAAACAAATTAATGAGACACGATTTCCCACACACAAAGACATGTCATCTGAGTGATAGCAGGAAGAATTTCTTGAGATAAAATTTAGTGGAAAGCTAGAACTCCCACTCACCAAAAAGCTGTTGAAGTTGGAATCAAATTCTTAATTTCCAACTTGAGGTTAATAGATTTTTTTTTGAATGGTGGTTGAGAGTATTTGTTGGAATCAATGTGGACAGGTTGAGTTACAATACAAGCTGTCCATGATCAAATTGGGTAAAGTGCAGATTCCAGGCCTGACTAGCCTTGTTCTGTGTTCCTAAGGAAGATACAAATGCCATTGGAATATTATCTGGCTGACATAATTGGAAAGGTTACAATTATAAAAAGAATCTTTGAGCACTTGGCCACAGAAAAGCTGTGCCTTAAAGAGCAGTCAGTTCACCCCGAAAGGCAAAGGAAGGTCGAGAAGTCAATCTCAATGTTCTCATGTAATATTACATGAAGGCATGTAATATTACCTACTATGACAAAAGAAAAGCAGCCAGGACGAAAGGATTTATGGCTCACTTTGCTCACTGGTTTGGGAGTCATTTAAAACTCAATCTGTCTTCACATCAATAATGTTTCATTCATGGCAATGACCTTGTAAACCTCCTGTCTATCTCCTCTTCTGCATCAGTTAACATCCTGCCTGGACCACGGCATTGTACAATTTGAACATAATTATACTCGATACGTGATCGGAAAGGGCTTCTGAGCATGGGGCTTATCTACTCAGTCTACGTTTCTTTTGATTTCTTCACTTTTCTATCTTTCTATTGTCATTTTTTTCTTCTTTTTTATCACTTAATGAAGAGCTTGGTTGCAGCGATGGTATTGGCAATAAGAAACAAGGACTCAGATAGATAAAGCAATGCAGACCGACTTAGACCCAGAAACATGGACTCAAACAGACCCAGCAAAGCAGTCTGACATAGACCCAGCTACATGGACTCACATAGACTTAGCAACCAGACTCACATAGACCCAGCTACGTTGACTCACATAGACCCAGCTACATGGAGTCACATAGACCCAGCAACACGGACTCACATAGACCCTGCTACATGGACTCACATAAAGCCAGCTACATGGAATCACATAGACTCAGCAACTGGACTCACATAGACCCAGCTTCATGGACTCACATAGACTCAGCAACATTGACTCACATAGACCCAGCAATATTGACTCACATAGACCCAGCTACATGGACTCACATAGACTCAGCAACCGGACTCACATAGAGAGAGAGGGGGGGAGAAGAGAGAGGGGGGAGAGAAGAGAGAGAGGGGGAGAGAAGAGAGAGAGAGGGAGAAGAGAGAAAGGGGGGAGAAGTGAAAGAGAGGGAGAAGAGAAAGAGAGGGAGAAGAGAGGGGGGAGAAGAGGGGGGGAGAAGAGAGAGGGGGGGAGAAGAGAGAGGGGGGAGAAGAGAAGAGGGGGAGAAGAGGGAGGGGGGAGAAGAGAGAGGGGGACCAAGCAACCGGACTCACATAGACCCAGCTACATGGACTCACATAGACCTAGCAACCAGACTCACATAGATTCAGCAACCGGACTCACATAGACCCAGCTACATGGACTCATGGCAGTGGCGGAATCGAGTTTGGGCCGTTGTGGTATCCAGTAACATTAGTATTGGTGACGTCCAGTGAGGGCTCACGGTCGGGAGATAAGATGGTGCCAAGAAGTGGGCTACTTCTGTACCAGCAGAGTGGTGAAGGAGACTCGTGGAGACAGTAAGGACTGCAGATGCTGGATGCCATGGTCAATAGATGTGAAGCTGGAAGTATCACAGACAGCATCTGTGAGGAGCAGCTAGTTAACATTTCAGGCCTGATGTTATTTGGATCCCCTGCGGGATCAGCCAGCTGTAGACACCGACACATGCCTGGCCATGAGGCCCATGGCCCATGATGGAGCACTTAACAGGAAGGAATATAAATTTGAACACTTTTTCTTCCTTTTTACATTTCTCATGTTCTATTTTTTGGTTTATTTTTCTGTATTTAAAGATAGTGCCAGAGTGTGGCGACACTACACAACATTTTCCATTGTATTTTGCAACAAAATACACTTGACAATAAATAAAATAAAATCAACAAATGAAAGAAATTATTCCATTTGTTTGTTTTTAATTTTGCCTTACATCTATCCCCACTGGCCTTCTTCAAAAACAAATGATTGTGTGTGTGTGTGTTGGTAACAAACTGCAGCATCACAGAATCAGAAACGACATCAATATAAATACGATTCAAGACTAAAGCTCATTTGTTTTTGAATCTAATTTCGGTATTGAATTTAATCTTCATTCACTGGGACCCATTTTTGTGCATCAAGTTTCTTTCTCTCATTACACTTTCAAAACACGTCAAAATATTTGAAGTTATGAGTTCTAGACGAAGTCGCCTCATCTCCAATTTAATGAGAAGCCAGTTTGAAGATGAAGCAACAAAGATTGGTTGGGAACTGCACTATCCAGATTGAGACTTTGCTCAGTGTACAGGGAAGATTGAAGCACACTTTTACCCTGCCTCATTTGTACTGATTCCACGTAGCCCCCAGGAAAATGACAGACAAATAATGGGATACATTACAAATTGGGTACCCAGACCTTACAGTCTTGATTATTCAATGTCCACTGCTCTTATGTGAAAAAGTACTTTGAAGAAAATCTTGCAATTTTGTAGGTTCTCCTTCAACAAAACTCTTCATCTCAACAAATCAAATTAAAATGTGAAAAAAAAAAATAAACTGCAACGGTTTTCATTCTGTAGCACTTCTGATGTAGGAACCTCGAAAATGTTACATTTAGAACTCGGGACAAAAAAAATATATGATTGTGTGAAAACCTACTCAACAGAAAGCAATTTCTGGAGAAATCGCTTCAGCTGGAGCATGGGGGGCCTGTGGAATTCTTTACCACAGAAAGTGGTTCACACCAAAACATTAAATATTTTTCAAGGAGGAGATAGCTATTGTTCTTAGGATTCAGGGAATCAAAGAGCGAGGTGATTGGGAACAGGGTACTGAGTGGGAGGATCAGTTATGATCATGTTGAATGGTAGACCAGGTTAAGGGCCTATGGCTCTTAACTTCTGTTTCTATATCTAGCACCTTTTGTGACTGCCAGACATCAAAAAGTGCTGCACAACCTAAGAGCAGCCTGGCCAATTTCAGCCCATCCTATGCATAATAATAATGCAAGCTCTGCAAGACGAAGCTCATCTCAGCCATGGCAAACAGGACAACTGTCACTAATTACTTTAAAAAACCCATTTGGTTCACTATTGTCCTTTGGGGAAGCAAACCTGCTGTCCTTATCTGGTTTGGCCTCCATGTGACTCCAGAACCACAGTAAAATGGTTGACTCTATGAGATATTGTGTTGTCAGCTATTTTTGTTAATTCACTCATCAGCTTTCTATATTCATTAATGTCGGGTTCCCGTTCATTCATTCATAACCCTTACTAACCCATTATTTGCTATAACACGGTTTCATTCATTCATTCATTCAATTTCATGGAAATGCTTAAAGGAATAATGATCCAGTTAAAAGGTATTCAATGGTAAACACTGTTTGTAGCAAGGGCTGATAATGTGTGGAAATGCAGTAATGGGTTTGAAAGGGCTGTTTTTAAATTTGGATACGACAGAACTGCGGTTTTATGAATGAATGAATGAAACTGTGTTATAGTAAATAATGGGTTAAATTAGATTAGCTTCCCCAATGGTGTGGAAACAGGCCCTTCGGCCCAACAGTCCACACCGACCCTCCGAAGAGTAACCCACCCAGACCCATTTCCCTCTGACTAATGCACCTAACACTATGGGCAATTTAGCATGGCTAATTCACCTGACCTGCACATCTTTGGACTGTGGGAGGAAACCAGAGCGCCCGGAGGAAACCCACGCAGACAGTCACCTGAGGCTGGAATCAAACCTGGGTCTCTGGCGCTGTGAGGCAGCAGTGCTAACCAGTGAGCCACCATACAGCCCCTTTATAAAGGGTTATGAATAAATAAATGGGAAACCAGTATTAATGAATATAACAAGCTAGTGAGTGAGTTAATAAAGATAGCCAATATCACAATATCTCACAGCCCCCCCCCTTTTGATTCTATTGAAACCTCTAGAAGATAATCACACTATCCTTATCCTAGCTTACAGACTTTTAACAGTTTGACAACTACACTCTACAAAAAGAAAATATGCACAGTTGAAATAACAATAACAAACATCATGGTGCTCAGTCAGTCTCTGGTCCCGCTGTATTGTGAGATGCCGACTTGATGTGGGAGGTGCGAATCCAGACTCCTTTCTTTGGATCTTGACAGCATTGAGATGGTTCTTCCCACATCAGAAGTAAGGGTTCCTTGTGGGTCTTTTCCACAAGAACCCACTTTCCTGATACGGTGTTGTGCCCTCCCTCCGGCGAGTCTTTCCAGACAGCCGGTACCTGTGAGGAAGCAGAACTTACAGCATTGGTCACCTGACAGTAAGACAATAAGATGACAGTCTGCAATATAGCAGGAGTATGTGTAAAAGGTGACAGACTGATCTTGTGCTGTTCTGCAAGCTTCAGTCAGAGCCCATAATTCTGTTGGCTGGGCATACGTTCTGAGGGGTAGCTTCCCAATATTATGACAGTGCTGAATGTTTTGACACTCCATCCAGTTTGCCTGTGATCTATAGTTATTATCCATTCCCCACTTGCCTTTCGCATGGGACACACCGAGTTGTTAGAGGCACTGTGGGTTTTCACTAAAGTCCCTTTTTCCTGTTTGGTACAAGGTGAAGGTGTTCCTGTAAAATTGGTGGGTTCCATTTTCACTAACAGGCTGTTGGATGGTTAGAGTTTTAATCTGTTCTAGGAGACTGGCCTTACTCCCAGCTTCCGGGGTCTCTCCCTCATTGCTAAGTAGGTGACTTCTCCCTTTTCCTTTTTGCCAACACCCACCAGCTCAATGGCCCTCCTTCCCACAGAAGTCACACATCCCTGGGAGTTTTTCTGGGGTCATCCTGGGTCTATTGAGGGTCTTTTTCATTTGTCCTGCCTGGAGGGCACACAGATCTCTGTTGAGCTGGTGGGCTCAGTCTACCAATTCACAGTAATTAATCTCCCTCCGGTTCCAATCTGTTTTAGTCAGCTTTAACATGTTAGTGAGCTCAGGTTTAAGTCCATTCACAAAAGCAGACTTCAGCCGGCCATAATGACAACCTTCAATTTCCCGGTAATCCTGCACATTTGGGACTCCTGCATATTCTTTGCAGGTCATCCTCAACCTTGCCTCATATTCTGGAATTTCTTCTGTGAGTTTCTGACAGCAAGCTGTGACTTCTGTCCAAACGGTCTTATACGGGCTATATCCTTGTAACCAATGTTTTATTGCTGCCCAGCCAGCTTGTAGCTCTTGCTCCTACTCTCCAAGAGCACCTTTGACTGCCTCATGGAGGTGGTGTCTACTCTTTTAATTACAATAGCATTCAGAATCTGTACCCCGTCCCAGGAATAGAGCGTATATGTTCCCCTTAACCAGTCTCGGGCATTCCCATGTCTTCCATGGGTGAGACAATTCTTTAGACCATCTATTTATATTCTCAGGGGTCGCAGGTCCATGCACAGTGTGCATTTCAGTTTATAGTACCAGAGGATCCACCTCAATGCCATCCTCTAATCTCTGCCTGACCATTTATTCAGTCTTTACTTTCCTGGTCTGAAGTGATTGTAAAAATGGTACCAGGGGTTAACAGTCCTCATCGCTTTCACTGCTATAGTCTGTCTGGTTCCCAAGAGGAATAGCCATGTTTTTCCAAATCCCTTCCTGGGTGTCCCGGTTGGTTGAGATCAAAACCTGTGTGGGCTTGGGAACCGGAGAAGACATTAACAGGACTGTTACTTCATCCTTCAGTTTCTTGTTGTCTTTTTCAAGCTCCTGATTTGTAAGGTGAGCTGTTTCCTGTTTGGATCTTTCTTTCTGCAGCTGCTCATACATTACTTTTAATTGCACTTTAAGTTGGGTTTCTTCACGATCATGGGCTAATCAGGACATGACTCCATTTCTCTGGCAAATTTGTCCCATTAACTCAAGGGACCATTTACTTCTGCCTTTATTTATCTTTCAGGTGGTTTTTCTCCAGACCCATCTCATGTCATCTAGGGTACGTTGTCCTTGGGACATATCACACTGCTGCCTGATTTAGGTTAGGGACTTCCCTAATGAGAACCGTACCTCAAGATTTTCTTCCTCAGTTATGTCAGGAGGGGCTAGCCCACCTCTGGACATTGGAGGCAGTTTCCCAGGGTCACTCATGATCATCCTAATTCAGGCACTTGGGCAATTCCCTGCCATAAACTAAGTTAGCCCATCTGAGATCTAGAGGTGGAGAATCCGAAATAAAACAGTCATCTCAGGAAAGATTCAGGATCACGTTCAGGGACTAGATCACAACTTCTAAGAAGGAATCTTCTTACCCTCAAAGAGCTGTCAGTGACTGGTTGTTTTAGGCGGTATTCCCAGTGATCCTGCCGACTACGCCAAGTTGTGGGATCATGTTCAAATAATGATCAGAATCAGTGAGTGGCGAAAATAGCCTCTTTTATACAGCAATCACAGCACAAGTTCAAGGCAGCAAATGGAATCCCCATATGCAAGAACCCCTATGTAAGAACCCCTTTGTACAAATGTAACACCATTGTAATGGAATTTTAATATATATAAGAACCCCTTTGTACATAGTTCTTACATATATTAAAATTCCATTACAATGGTGTTACATTTTTTATCTCTCGTACACAAAGGTTTGAAGGGTCTCTGACATGGGAGACAGGAGATGGGTTTAAACATATGCTAAGTACTGGCTGTGACTTCTGATGGGATGTCTGTCCAATTTGCTTGCATAATTAGGAGGTGTTAGTCATTTTTCTTTCAATTTAGTAAATATCAGTAAAGATTCTAGGCCTATATGCTCTGAATAAGTTAAAAATTGTACCTGTACTTAACAAAAAAAATATTAAACTGATTACTGCAGTTGGGTTGTGAGAATTATTTGCTATTTGCCAGTATGAGTTTCGCTCATTCATACAATTTCATGGAAATACTTAAAGGGATAATAGCCCAGTTCAAAGGGATTTAACAGGTACTTAGTCTATTCAGGTCCAGGAGATGATTGGTAAGGGCTGATTAATATTATAATGTTTTGTGCAGACTTGATGGGGCTGGTTTTGTTCTGTACGCTGCACTTATTCAGAGGTAAACACTGCTTATAGCAAGGGTGATAAGGTGTGGAAATGTAGTATAGAGGAACCTTGATTATCCGAATGATGTGGACGGGCACTATTTCATTCAGGCAGGCAAAAGTGAGGACTGCAGATGCTGGAAACCAGAGTTTAGATTAGAATGGTGCTGGAAAAGCACAGCAGGTCAGGCAGCATCCGAGGAGCAGGAAAATCGACATTTCGGGCAAAAGCCCATTCGTTCAGATAATCGATTATTCAGTTAATCAATTAAATGCCTTTCCTCTGGGGTTTGGAGTTTTTAAAATCTGTTTCCCATTCAGGTCTAGCAGCACAACATGGCGCTCGAGACCCTGCCCCCGACCTCGCCCTTCCCCCGGCCAACAACCCCCCCACCCCCACTGTCCAACACCTCCCCTGCCCCCTCAGCACCAGCCCACCACCCCCCACCCAACCCCCAACCCTGTCAAACACCTACCTTCCCTAATCCAGTCCAACACTACCCCCCGCATGACCCCCCCATCCCTGTCCAGCACTGCCCCCTGCCCCCACCCCCCAACACTGCCTCCGCCCCCTCTCCAGGGCAGCCACACTGGACATCAATAACATGACTACTGTTGCTGCTGCCTTTGTGGGGTAAGTCTTCAAATAGCACACACACACACACACACACACACACACACACACACACACACACACACACACACACACACACACACACACACACACACACACACACACACACACACACACACACACCATTTTGCTGCAACCGTTTGACAGGTTCCACTGCTGCCCTGTACAGGACAATGGTAGTCAGATTATCTGTGGAAGGGTGGTGGGGCGGGCAGGGTGGAAGTTTAGAGTACACCCCTCTGTAGAACTCCAGGGAAAGTGTGGGGAGAGAGCGAGGGCGGGAGGTCAGTCATTTGGAGACAGTGCCTGTTTAATCACTGTAAACAAAAGATGCGATCACTGTTGGAAACACCTCTTTGATGTAATTTTTCTCTCAGGACCTCAAGAACTCTTTCGGATAATCTTTAGATAATTGGTATTCGGACAATCAAGGTTTCCCTGTATTCAGACAATCGATTTTACCTTAAACAAGGGAAGCCATACTGATCTAACGCTGTTGGAGAATTTGTATAAGTCTATATTTTTAATGAGTCTGCCATTTAAACAAACTAATCTTTGCATTCTGAAAATTACAGATTAAACTGAGAAGGACTAAACCCTTACCATCACATAAATACTGTATATCAAATCCCAGCATTAAGCAAGGTCCTGAACAGCTTCTAACATCGCAAGAGCATCTGTCAGTTTCTGCGAACTCAGTCTCGCCATAGAAAGACAGAAACACCGCCTCGGCATGCGTTTACTTTCTCTGCCATTATTGTCATGAACCGCCCGTGATAGGAATACCGTAAAACATTTATTTTTGCAAAGGGCTGTGTAACAAACCTTAGCGAAAAATATCCAGTAGCTGATGGTTGAGCTGCTTCTGTTTCTTTGTTTTTGATAGCATTTTCACAGCTTTTTCTGTACAGGTAGGTCAAATGCACTTACCTCTTTGATGTATCGTTTTTGCGGGACGTTTAAATAATCTTCGGATAATCTGAAATTCGGATAATTGATATTTGGATAATTGAGGTTCCTCTGTACTTGGTTTGGAAGGGTTCTTTCTAAATTTGGATACTACAGAACTGTGGTTTTATGAATGAATAAATGAAACCATGTTATAGTAAATAACAGGTTAGTAAAGGGTTATGAATGAATGAACAGGAGCCCAGTATTTATGAATAGAGCGAGCTGGTGAGTGAGTTAATAAAGATAGCCGATAACACAATATCTCATAAGACAAAATCTCACAACTCTGAACTGCCCTCTGAAATAGCCTACAGAACCATTTGCCTCAAGAGAAATTAGAGACGACAACAAATACTAATCTTGTCAGTGACACCCCATCCTATGAAAGAGTGAAAAAAATCAAAGGAAACAATGATCCAGTGCGTAGCGAGGAGCCAGTGTCCCAGTGCGGAATGTGGAGACAGTGACCCAGTGCGTAGTGTAGAGACAGTGACACAGTGTGGAGTGATGAGACAGTGAGCCAGTGCTGAGCATGGAGAGAGTGACCCAGTGCAGAATGTGGAGGCAGCAGACCAGTGCAGAGCTTGGAGCCAGTGAGCCAGTGCATAGAGTGGAGACAATGACCCAGTGAGGACCGTGGAGACAGTGACCCAGTGAGGAGAGTGGAGAGAGTGACCCAGTTTGTAGCATGGAGGCAGTGACCCAGTGTGTAGTGCAGAGACAGTGACCCAGTGCGGAGAGTGGAGACAGTGACCCAGTGCGGAGAGTGGAGACAGGGACCCAGTGCAGAGTGTGGAGAGAGTGACCCAGTGCAGATTATGGAGACAGTGACCCAGTGCAGAGCATGGAGACAATGACCCAATACGGAGAATGGAGACAGGGACCCAGTGCAGATTGTGGAGAGAGTGACCCAGTGCAGATTGTGGAGACAGTGACCCAGTGCAGAGCATGGAGACAATGACCCAGTGCGGAGAATCGAGACAGGGACCCAGTGCAGAGTGTGGAGACAGTGACCAAGTGCATAGTGCGGAGACAGTTACCCAGTGCCGAGTGAAGACACTGACCCAGTGCGGAGACAGTGACCCAGTGTGGAGACAGTGACCCAGTGCAGAAACAGTGACCCCGTGCAGAGTGTGGAGACAGTGATCCAGTGTGGAGACAGTTACCCAGTGTGGAGCGTGGGGACAGTGACCCAGTGCAGAGACAGTGACCCAGTGTGGAGTGCGAAGACAGTGACCCAGTGTGGAGTGCAAAGACAGTGACCCAGTGCGGAGTGCGGAGACAGTGACCCAGTGTGGAGACAGTGACCCAGTGCGGAGCATGGGGACAGTGACCTAGTGCGGAGCATGGAGGCTGAGTGTGGGGACAGTGGAGAATGTGGAGAGTGTGGAGAGAGTGACACAGTGCGCAGCATAGTGACAGTGACCCAGTGCGGAGCGTGGAGAGAGTGACCCAGTGCGGAGCGTGGAGAGACTGACCCAGTGCGGAGCGTGCAGAGAGTGACCCAGTGTGGAGTGTGGTGACAGTGACCCAGTGCAGAGTGTTCAGACAGTGACCCAGCGCAGAGTGTGGGTAGCTAGTGGTCAGACCCCGTGGAAGCCCCTGTGCTGGTCTGCTGCAGAGAGCCCTTGAAGAGAGACTGTGATGTCTGTCTTTTTAACTTTGCTTTTTGTTTCTCTGACGTACGGTCATGTATAGCTGTAATGAAACTTTGTTTCTTCATTTCTCTATTCTGTAACTAATGATTGTACCTAGGTACTCCCTGCTTAAGATGGTGCTATGTGTTAGTAATATTGTTACACTGTAAGTGACCTATAACTGAAGCCATACCTATGTTCCTTCGTACCTAAGATGGGACTGTAAGTGGCAACTTATAATCTTTTCACTGTACCCATTTGAGTACATGTGATAATAAAGCTAAGCTAATTTTCCCCATACCCTTGATTCCCTGGCCGATCAAGAATCTATCTCTCTCAGCCTTAAATATAAGCATGGCCTCGACCTCACAGCTCTCTGTGGCAAGGAGTTCCAAAGACTCACAACCCTCTGAGAGAAGGAATTCCTCCACACCTCATTCTTAAATTGATGTCCCTTTATTCTGTGACTATGCCTCTGACCCGAGATTCTCTCATGAGGGGAAACTTCCTCTCAGCATTGACTGTTTCAAGCCCCTTACAATTCCTTTACATGTTTCAATGAAATTTGGGGTGGCATGGTGGCTCAGTGGTTAACACTGCTGTCTCACAGCACCAGGGTCCCAGGTTCGATTCCAGCCTCGGGTGACTGTCTGTGCGGAGTTTGCTCGTTCTCCTCGTTTCCTCCGGATGCTCTGGTTTCCTCCCACAGTCCAAAGATGTGTGGGTCAGGTGAATTGGCCACAGGAAATTGCCCATATTTATAGGTGCATTAGTCAGAGGGAAATGGGTCAGGGTGGGTTAATCTTCGGAGGGTCAGTGTGGATTGGTTGGGCTGGAGGGCCTGTTTCCACACTGTAGGGAATCTAACCTAAATCACCTCTCATTCTTCCAAATTCCAATGAATAGAATCTAACCGGTTTAGTGCTCGTTCAAGAGACAATTCCTCCACACCAGGGATGATCCTAATGAACCTTCCCTCAGCTGTATTCAATGAAATAATATCATTTCTCAAATAAGGGGATCCAAACTTCTCACAGTACTCCAGATGTGGTCTTAGCAGCACCTTGGACAGTTGCAGTAAGACTTCCCTACTCTTATACTCCAATCGCCCTTGAAATACAGGCTAACATTCCTTTAGTCTTCCTGAATATCTGCTGTACCTGTGTGCTAGCTTTCTGTGTCTTGTACACATGTGGTCCCAAGTCCCTTTGCATTGCAGCATTGTGCTGTTTTTCTCCATTTAAGTCATACCCAGTTCCAAAATGAATTTCTCGCAACCTGTCTTTCCACCTACCTTTGTGTCATGTGCAAATTTCACCACAATACATTTGCTTTCATCGTCCAAGTCATTAATAAATATTGTAAACAGTTATGATCCTTGTGAAATCCCACTGGTCATAGGTTACCGACCTGAAAACGAACCCCAGGAGATCGGGGTTTTGCACCAGTATTTACTGTAAGATATAGAATGTAGGGAAATAGATGTGACAACTTGAAAAATGTCCATATTACACAGGAGGAAGTACTGGATGTCTTGAAATGCATAAAAGTGGATAAATCCCCTGGACCTGATCAGGTGTCCCCTAGAACTCTGTGGGAACCTAGGGAAGTGATTGCTGGGCCTCTTGCTGAGGTATTTATATCATTGATAGTCACAGGTGAGGTTCCAGAAGACTGGAGGTTGGCTAACATGATGCCACTGTTTAAGAAGGGTGGTAAGGACCAGCCAGGGAACTATAGACCAATGAGCCTGATGTCGGTGATGGGCAAGTTGTTGGAGGGAATCCTGAGGGACAGGATGTACATGTATTTGGAAAGGCAAGGACTGATTAGGGATAGTCAATATGGCTTTGTGCATGGGAAATCATGTCTCATAAACTTGATTGAGTTTTTTTGAAGAAGTAACAAAGAGGATTGATGAGAGAAGAGCGGTAGATGTGATCTATATGGACTCCAGTAAGGCGTTCGACAATGCTCCCCATGGGAGATTGGTTAGCAAGGTTAGATCTCATGGAATACAGGGAGAACTAGCCAGTTGGATACTGAACTGGCTCAAAGGTAGAAGATAGAGGGTGTGGGTGGAGGGTTGTTTTTCAGATTGGAGGCCTGTGACCAGTGGAGTGCCACAAGGATCAGTGCTGGGTCCACTACTTTTCATCATTTACATAAGCATAAGAGGTACCGTTAGTAAGTTTGCAGGTGACATCAAAATTGGAAGTGTAGTGGACAGCTAAGAAGGTTACCTCAGTTTACCATGGGATCTTGATTAGATGGGCCAATGGGCTGAGAAGTGGCAGATGGAGTTTAATTTATATAAATGTGAGGTGCTACATTTTGGGAAAGGGCAATCAAGGCAGGACTTATACATTTAATGGTAAGGTCCTGGGAAGTGTTGCTGGACAAAGAGACCTTGGAGTGCAGATTTATAGCTCCTTGAAAGTGGAGTCGCAGGTAGATAGGATAGTGAAGAAGGCATTTGGTATGCTTTCTTTTATGGGTCAGAGTATTGAGTACAGGAGTTGGGAGGTCATGTTGCGGCTGAAGAGGACATTGGTGAGGCCACTGTTGGAATATTGCGTGCAATTCTGGTCTCCTTCCTAACGGAAAGATGTTGTGAAACTTGCAAGAGTTCAGAAAAGATTGACAAGAATGTTGCCAAGGTTGGAGGATTTGAGCTATAGGGAGTGGTTGAATAGGCTGGGGTTGTTTTCACTGGAGTGTCAGAGGCTGAGGGGTGACCTAATAGAGGTTTACAAAATCATGAGGGCATGGATAGGATAAATAGACAAAGTCTTTTCCCTGGGGTCGGGGAGTCCAGAACTAGAGGGCATAGGTTTAAGGTGAGGGGGAAAGATATAAAAGAGACCTAAGGGGCAACTTTTTCATGCAGAGGGTGGTATGTGTATGGAATGAGCTGCCAGAGGATGTGGTGGAGGCTGGTACAACTGTAACATTTAAGAGGCATTTAGATGGATATATGAATAGGAAGGGTTTGGAGGGATTTGGGCCGGGTGCTGGCAGGTGGGACTAGATTGGGTTGGGCCGAAGGGTCTGTTTCCATGCTGTCCATCTCTATGACTCTGTGATTCTATTTGTTCCTACCTGTTAGCCAATTCTCTATCTGTGGGCTCTTAACTTCTGATTGAACCTTTTGTAAAATATCTTGTGGAAAACCTTCTCGGTGTCCATCTGCAGGTTCCCCTCTCTTCATTCTGGTTGAGACTTCCTTGAAATACCCTATTACTGATGATGAAAAATCTAGCACATTCAGATTCTGTGATATATTTTCCTTCAAGGTTCTAAATCCAATATTTCCAAGCATCAAAAAATCTCTCTTTATGGCTCTTAAATTGAAGCAGCAAATTGATGTGGCAAGTCTTGCAAATAATTGTTTTCTTCCTAGAATCATGGTGGCTCAGTGGTTAGCACTGCTGCCTCACTGTGCCAGGGACCTGATTCAATGCCACTCTCGAGCGACTGTCTGTGTGGAGTTTGCACATTCTCCCCATGCTTTCATGAGTTTCCTCCAGGGTCCTCTGTTTTTCTCCCACAGTCCAAAGATGTGCAGGTTAGGCTGGATTCACCATGCTAAAATGCCCATAGTGTCGAGGGCTGGGTGGTTTAGATGGGTCAGCCATGGGAAATGTAAGGTTACAGGGATGTGGTAGGCAGTGTGTCTGGTTGGGATGCTCTTCAGAGGGTTGGCGTTGACTCGATGGGCCAAATGGCCTGCTTCCACACTGTAAGGATTCTATGATTCATACACTATGGTCATTGAGTCTGCACCAACATAAACCTGCTCTGAAACTATCTCAATTCCACTTCCTGCCCTGGACCCAAAGCCCTGAATATCAGGACACTTCAATTGCTCATCCAAGTACTCTTTGAAGGTTGTGAGGTTTCCTGCCTTGACTACCCATCCTGGCAGTGCTTCCTGGCTTCCACAACCTCCAGATGAAGGAATGTTTCCACACATTCCAGAATATTAAACCTCCTGCCTTTCTCCTTAAAATTATACCCCCTTGCTATTCACCCTTCAACTAGAGGGAATAGATGTTGTGGTTCTGTTCGCCGAGCTGGAAGTTTTTGTTGCAAACGTTTCGTCCCCTGGCTAGGCGACATCATCAGTGCTTGGGAGCCTCCTGCGAAGCGCTTCTTTGATGTTTCCTCCGGTGTTTATAGTGGTCTGTCCCTGCCGCTTCTGAGGACATACCACAACCAAAAGGACTAGCCACACTACCATACATCAGGAGCATCTCGGAACTGACAGCCAGACTACTGCGACCCCTAGGACTCATAATGGCACACAAACCAACAGCCACGCTCAGACAACAACTCACCAGAACGAAGGACCCAATACCCAACATGAGCAAAACGAATGTAGTGTACAAAATACCATGCAAGGACTGCACAAAACACTATATAGGACAAACAGGAAGACAGCTAACAATCCGCATACATGAACATCAACTAGCCACGAAACGACACGACCAGCTATCCTTAGTAGCCACACACGCAGACAACAAGCAACATGAATTCGACTGGGACAACACTACTATCATAGGGCAAGCCAGACAGAGAACAGCCAGGGAATTCCTAGAGGCATGGCATTCATCCACAAACTCCATCAACAAACACATCGACCTGGACCCAATATACCAACCACTACAGCGGACAGCTGAAACTGACAACCGGAAGCGGCAGGGACAGACCACTATAAACACCGGAGGAAACATCAAAGAAGCGCTTCGCAGGAGGCTCCCAAGCACTGATGATGTCGCCTAGCCAGGGGACGAAACGTTTGCAACAAAAACTTCCAGCTCGGCGAACAGAACCACAACAACGAGCACCAGAGCTAAAAATCTTCGCATAGATGCTTTCTACCCACCGTACCCATGCCCTTGATAACTTTATGCACTTCTAACATATCACATACCAATTTTCCCTGAGCTAAAGACAACAACACGAGCTAATCCATCCTGTCCTCATGGCTACACCTCAGGCAACATCTCAGGTGAATCATCTCTGCACCCTCTCAGTGCAATCACTTCCTTCCCACAGTGCAATGACCAAAACTGCAAACACCAGTTCAGCTGTGGCCTGATCAAAGTCTTATATAACTCCAACATGATCTCTCTCTGCTTTTATAATCTGTGCCTTGACTTATAAAGTTGAGTCTATCATATGCCATCTTAAACACCTTATTACCCTGAGCTGCTGCCTTCAGAGATTTGCAGACAAGTATTCAACAATCCCTTTGTTCCTCCAAGCTTTCTACTGTCCTGTTATTCATTACATATTCTTCAAAAGTGCATCACCCACACTTATCTGGGTTACATTCCTCTGATATTATGGATTAGCATGGAGGTTATAGAGAGCCAAATGACATCATTAGAGAGCCATAATTTAGCATGGATGGGGAAGTATGTAGAAGGTACAATGCTGTGAACACTTCTTCAGGAAGGGCTTCCTGCCCAAAACATCGATTCTCCTGTTCCCTGGATGCTGCCTGACCTGCTGCGCTGTTCCAGCAACACATTTTCAGCTCTGATCTCCAGCATCTGCAGACCTCACTTTCTCCTCCCAGATGTTAATCAAAACATCTGGGATTAAGTCTCAGAGAACTGAGGGGCACTTCTTAACCAGCCCATCAAGACACCCCACAGAACTTGCGGCTGCCTCTGAATTCTGTCCAGGAATGGTGTGCATGTCTCCAATCAGATAGGATCACTTCAATCTCATGCAATCGGAGTGTGAGAACACATCTGCTGGGAGAACAGAAAGATATTTGCTGGAGAGATGTCAGATGATGATTCTGACAAATCACCCTATTATCTAGAAGAAGCTGGCAACATCAACACTCAAAGATTGTTACTGTTAAAATGATGACCAAAGGAAAGCATCAAATTCATGCAAAAGTGCACACCATGTGAATCCTCACATTTACAGGCTTACGTGAAGTTGTATTAGATTAGATTAGATTAGATTACTTAGATTAGATTACTTACAGTGTGGAAACAGGCCCTTCGGCCCAACAAGTCCACACTGACCCGCCGAAGCGTAACCCACCCATACCCCTACATTTACCCCTTTTACCTAACACTACGGGCAATTTAGCATGGCCAATTCACCTGACTTGCACATCTTTGGAGTGTGGGAGGAAACTGGAGCACCCGGAGGAAACCCACGCAGACACGGGGAGAACGTGCAAACTCCACACAGTCAGTCGCCTGAGGCGGGAATTGAACCCGGGTCTCTGGCGCTGCAAGGCAGCAGTGCTAACCACTGTGCCACCGTGCCGCCCTTGAGGGTGACCTGCAAATGAAGTCATCAAATCTTAAGTTAGGCTCTGAGTCATGGACATGTACAGCACAGAAACAGACCCTTCGGTCCAATTCATCCATGCCAACCAGATATCCTAAATTAGTCTAGTCCCATGTGCCAGCATTTGGTTCATATCTCTCTAAACTCTTCCTATTCATGTACCCATCCAGATGCCTTATAAATGTAATTGTACCAGCCTTCACCACTTCCTCTGGCAGCTCATTCCATACACGCACCACCCTTTGTGTGAAAAAGCTGCCCCTTAGGTCTCTTTTATATCTTTCCCTTCTCACCCTAAACCTATGCCCTCTAGGTTCTGGACTCCCCCATCTCAGGGAAAAGATTTTGTCTATTCACGCTATCAATGCCCCGCATGATTTTATAAACCTCTATAGAGACACCCCTCAGCCTTCAACTCTTCAGGGAAAATAATCCCAGCCTATTCAGCATCTCCCTGTAGCTCAAATCCTCTAAATCTGGCAACATCCTTCTAATTCTTTTTCTGAACTCTTTCAAGTTTCACAAAATCTCTCTTTTAGCAGAGAGACCAGAATTGAATACAGTACTCCAAAACAGGCCTAACCAATGTCCTGTACAACCACAACATGACCTCCGAACTCTTACACTCAATGCACTGATCAATAAAGGAAAACATACCAAACACCTTCTTCACGATCCTAGCTACGAACTTGCACTTTTGTTCAGCAACACACCCCAGGACCTTACCATTGAGTTTATAAGTCCTGCACTGGTTTGTGATGGAATAATGCTCACTTTTGATGAATTAATTAAACTGACAGTCCGACACAATAGGAAGAATAAAGATTTACTGTCCCAGATAGTGGGTACGAAACAAATTCCATTTATTGCAGCTGAATCATTGGGGATCCTTGTTGGAAAGGATTGGCACTGTCTGACATCAAATCAGTGACTGCTGAATATATCCTGACAAATTGCACAGGCTTCCTGCCTCCTTGCTGGTTCTGACGTAGATGAAAGTCTGAGGCCAACTCGGCGTCTTCGGAAGAGAGTTTTGGCTGGCTTCAAACCCAGCCTGAGAGACAAGATAGAGGAGTTGAAAAACGTGGGCGTAATCAAGAAAGTGACAACTCTTTGCAGATTATATTAACAGTGAGATAGCAGTGAAAATGGCAAACCACAAGGCTGCGTAGATCCAAAGGTACTCAGTGAAGTTTTGAAACTACCTCACTACCCTCAGCCAAGCATTGAAGAAATCTTGTTTTATCTTGCCAATGCAAATGTGTTTATCCAAGACGTGTAGAGTGAGTACTGACAAGTGAAGCAGAATTTAGGTAGAAGTTAATATGCACACCATTTGGCATTTAATAATTTCGAAAGAGGACAAATATAATCATTACATGATAGTCATTGATCTACCAGGAGTAGGTGATGGTGAAAAAATACCTAACCTGCAGATATAGAGATGAACTGCCAACAGCATGGATACCGTAAAGGGACTCGGATGCTTTAAATTTTATGGATAAAACTTCCCATTCTATCACAAGGCAGGTGCTGTGACACCAAGGTATTTATATGAAAAGCAGTTGGGAAGCCACCCATCTTTCTGCTTGTGCCTGAATTATATCTGAGGTGGGAAGGTTCAAGGACTGGTTCAGGTCCTTACCTGCTGTCAGGCTTTAACTGAGCTTCAGCCCACTATCCTAGACTTCAAGGGGAGGTCAGCAGAGCTATCTACAGTGAGCTAGAAGTGCAAAGTTCTGTTAGGAAGTGTCCTGCAACTATTAGCACCCACCCTCAAACTTTTAATTTGTCCACCTCTCCCAGCAACCTGCACCACCTACTCCTCAGACTCCCTGTACTGTGTTGACTTGTAGCATCACTGACACTGGGCCATTCTTGCAGCCAGTTACAACTGCTCTTGGTAAAGGTATATGGCATGGACTGCTGCAACCTCTGATTGTTCTGATTTCCACTTCCTGCTCTTGGAGACAAGGCCACACATTGGCCACTTTATATGGGTTTGATACAATGAACTTTTTCTAAATGAGGTGACAAATGACCTTGACACAAGCTTGCAAATGAGGCCCCGTCACTTGGATTAAGTTCTTCCCTTTGTGAGCAATGTGTGTGCCGTTGATATATACAAAAATTGGAATTGAATTGAATTGAATCTATTGTCATGTGTACCAAGGCACAGTAAAATGCTTTGTCTTGTGAGCAATACAGGCAGATCACACAGTTAAGTAGAATGGATAGTAAATGATAGGTAAACAGTGGCAAAAACCAAAACACAGGTACAGGCCAATGTTAAGAGTTTGAGAGTCCATTCAGTATTCTAACAGTAGGGTCGAAACTGTTCCGAAATCAGTGGTGCGTGTGTTCAGGCTTCTGTACCATCTCCCCAATGGGAGAAGTAGAAAAACATTGCCAGGGTGGGATGGATCTTTGAGAATGCTGAGGGCCTTTCCTTGACAGTGGGCCTGGTAGATGGATTCTACAGATGGGATGTGGGCCTTTGTAATTGTCCAGGCCGAGTTCACCACTCTCTGTAACCATCTCCGATCTTGAACGGTACAGTTGCCATACCAGGTAGTGATACATCCCGAGGGTGGAATTGAACCTGGTTCCCTGGTGCTGTGAGGCAGCATTGCTAATCACTGAGCAACCATGTCTCCCCAACTTCACTCAGCGGGTTGTGGCTCTGTGAAACTCAATGCCCCAGAGTGCAGTGCAGGCAGATTCAATCAACAGGCTCAAGAAAGAAACAGATATGTTTCTGATGAAAAGCGGGACAAAAGACGATGGGGAGTAGGCAGGAAAGATCAGCCACAATCTTGTTAAATAACAGAATGGGTTCAAGAGACTGAATTGCTTCTTCTCACTGCTTAATTGCTCTCCTCCTATGCTCATTCAGAATTTCAGGATGCTCCAAAATCCCTTAAAAACAAGAAAGTACTTTTGAAAGATATTTTAGCAGGATGGGGGGGATTCACTGGCTGGGCCAGCATTGATTGTCCAGAGAGCAATTAAGAGCCAATCAGCTCTCTGTGGGTCTGGAGTCACATGTAGGCCAGACCATGTAAGAGCTGCATTAGTGAGCCAAATGGGTTTTTAGAATTGACAATGGTTTCATGGCTATTGTTATTCTACCACCTGTCATGGTAGGACATTACCTTGGTCTCTGGATTAATAATCAGGTAATCATACCAATATTCCAGCACTGCAGGACCCAGAGAAAACTGTGTGTAGTCAGCATTATACCTCCGTAATCTTACAGCCTTGGGAACGAGTCTCTGCTGATCTATTGATTTTGTTGGACCACGTGTTGTCAGCTCTCAGGGTGAGCACTGGAGTTTTATACATTTGTTTCATTCACTCATGGGATGGGGTGTCCTTTGATAGGAGAAAGTGAGGTCTACAGATGCTGGAGATCAGAGATGGAAATGTGTTGCTGGAAAAGCGCAGCAGGTCAGGCAGCATCTAGGGAACAGGAGAATCGACGTTTCGGGCATTAGCCCTTCTTCAGGAACCCTTGGATAGGCCAGTATTGATTTCCTGCCCCTTGCTGGCCTTTGACAACGTGGTGGTAAGCTGCCTTCTTGAACCACTGCGGTCTATTTCGTGTCGAAAGATCCACAATGCCATTGAGGTGGGACAGGGACAGTGAAGGAACCGTGGTATATTTCCAAGTCGGGATGGTGACTAGACTGAAAGGGAACTTGCAGACAGTAGTATTTCCAAACATCTGCTGGCCTTGCCTTGCTGGATGGAAGTGGTCGTGGGTTTGGCTGGTGCTGCCGGAGGATCTTTGGTGAATTTCTGCATGTATCTTGTATTCAGCAAGTAATCCTATCACTAATTTCCTGTGATAGAGAGAGTGGATGCTTGTAGATGTGATTTAGCTAGATGGGCTGCTTTGTCCTGGATGGTGTTAATCTTTTTGAGTGTTATCAGAGTTGCACCCATCCAGGCAAGTGCAGACTACTCCACCACACTCCTGACTTGTGCCTTTTAGATGGTGAGCAGGCTTTGGGAGAGTCAGGAGGTAAGTTACTCACAGCAATTGTCCTCGCCTCTGACCTGCTCTTGTAGGTTTATATAGCAAGTCCAGTTGAGTTTGAAAAGCACTGGGCAAGATAAAAGGAGATAAGAAGCAACTAATTTTAAGTATTGTATCTGTCAGTACATTTTCAAAAAACCAAAAATGATGTGAAAACTGGATGTCTTATGGGGTTCATGTTGTCAGGACATGCTGAGATACAGGGATGCTGGATTTGGGAGGTGTCGTCTCATTCATCACTTTACATCTACCTGATAGGACAGATGGAGTCACAGTTTAATGTTTTATCTGGAAGATTTTATTTCATTTAGGGCAGAGCTCCTACAGTATCACAGGGGATTGTCAGCCTGGATTTGTGTACAAGCTTCTGACATGCTTCTCATACATATGATCCTCTGCCTTAAAGCCAAAGAGTGCTACCCTCTGAACAGGGCTGGCAAGGAAAGGGTTGGTTTGAATAGCTACACATGATATGGCAGCTGGACGTGCACTGAGTGAACAAGCTGCATTAGACAAATTATCCCTGGAAATTTAGCCTTGAGTTTGGATCTGAATTTTGCTCTGGGCTTTATTTAACTGATCCGCTGATGGTAATGATGGGCTTTTCAATCTCCATATCGCCGTTTAACTTTATGCATGGATGACTGAGAATTTTCATTTCAGCACTCCTGGTAAATTTATATCAGGTAATTCATTCCCTCCTCCCAGCCCAGGTCTAGGTGTCAAGCCTCAAGCTGAGGAAGTGGAATTTCCCAGTTTGCTTTCTCAGCAAGCACTAATAGGGTCATAGCTGACAGATATTTTGCAATAATGTTTATATGGAGATTGATTTCTCAATTAAGGAAGTCATTATTTAGAATGTGAACAAATACTCAGGATAACAATGTCACTGATGCTAAAAGATTGCTTGTGCAGTTTTTCACTGTCATTTAGACAGACATCTTGCAGAATGTGTTTGTTAAAAAAAATGCCTTTTGTCATTACTGATTGTGCTACTGAGTCACTTGCAGCATCATTGATATATCCCACATCTTTATAACAAGGAATTGGTTTCGCTTCCTCTCTGGCATAAATGTCTTCCCTATGGTGGGTTTGACAGCTTCACTTTTATTGTCAGAGTCTATACTTTGATAGCGAGTTTTGAAAAGATTTGTAGCTCAGGCTGAGGTTCTGGCTGTATGCTTGCTCGCTGAGCTGGAAGGTTCATTTTTAGATGCTTCATCATCATACTAGGTAACATGCATATTTTGAACTGTCACTGCGTTGTGGGCTTTGCCTCCAGTAGGGTATTTGTTCTTGATGCGCTAATGACTAATATAACATTGAATTGGACATGGATAATTGTTATGGCCCAAGTCAGATCCCTCCTCAAAACATTTTAAGAAGGTACCCTAAACCCTAACATTTTCTTATTTTAATGGTGGATGTGAAGTGGATGTTCCAGATGTGATGCAATTGGTCAAACCACCGAGCTTTCTGCAAAACAGAATTTATTTTCACACTATAGTTGAAACATGAACAAAAGAAAATGGAATTTGGAATAACTTAACGACTGGAAAAATTAACCGACCCGATAAAGTCACTATTACTAATTAACTGTTCCAATACAGTAATATCCCATAAACACACCCCATGAAAACAAAATAAAATCAAACACAGATTCTTACAGGTAGGTGGGAACAACATCCAGAGAGATTTCAGAAAAAAGTCAGAGGAATCCTTTACTGAAGATTGCAACTCTCCTGGATTCTCACATCTTGTGACTGTTACATCTAAAACAAACTAAAAAAAAACCTGAATTGGGAGGACTGGCATCTCTCCTTCCATTGTTAAACTAGACTCTTCAGTACCTCTGCCTTTTTTGACCTCTTTTCAAGGAAAAGGATAAAATAACTTTTTTAAAGAGACAGCATCATCACAGTATTATGGTGTTGAAGCGTTCAACAGAAGTGTACCACAGTGACTGAGATGTAGTTCTATTACTGTCACACAGACACGACAGTGTCTACGTTAACATTCAGGTATCTGGTCACAAACAGTTGCTTGCTTCCATCAGTGTTTCATGCTTCAAGTGACTCCCAATAAGATGGAAACTGAGATTTTTCATACCTTCAAGACACAAGCTATGATACATAGATGATATCATCATAACATTTCTGAAAGATCTGCTAAATACAAACCTGAGATATTACATAACAAGAGGTAGATTTAGAACCTCATTTTGGCAGGGATTTCTGCAGTTGGACTCCAGAGCTATTGAAAATTTTCATTGGGATGGCCAGTTTTTCTATGACTCATGGATTAGAGATCCTTCGAAGATTTGCATACTTTGGTACAGATACAGGAACAAGTGAGATTAAAAGAAACTTATTCCTGCCTCTATCTGAATTTCATGTCCTCATGACTGCCCAATTCCAAATCAATTTCAAGTTATGTCCTCTGTCCATCCACCTTCATCCCCACAGCATCTTGTAATCCCTTTGTCAACTCATGCCCATCAGGATTTTCCCATGCGCATTTAAATTAAAAAAAAGATACCCTGGAGTGACTTTAAGAGAATGTACAATCTTTGTATACATTGGTTAAAATATTAGAACTGGGAATGAGGAAGGAAAATATGCGCTCTTCATGAATGATATTGAAATAGCTAACAGTTAAGTTGTAAAAAGGATCTTGGCTTTTTAATGAACTCATTGTTCTGTACAAAGTCATAGAGTAACATAGCATGGAAATGGGCCCTTCAGTCCAATCAGTCCATACTAACCATAATCCCAAATTAAACTAGTCCTACATGCCTTGTGCTTGGACCATAGCCCTCCAAATATTTCTTATTCATGAATTTAACCAAATGTCTTTTAAATGTTTTGACTGTAGTTGCATCCATCACTTCCACTAAAAATTCATTCCATACGTAAGATCATAAGACCATAACACAGAGGAGCAGAAATTAGGCCATTCAGCCCATTGAGTCAGCTCCGCCATTCAGTCATGGCTGATACGTTTCTCAACCCCATTGTCCTGCTTTCTCCATATAACCCTTGATCCCCTTGATAATCAAGAACCTATCTATCTCAGTCTTAAATATACTCAATGACCTGGCCTCCATTGCCTTCAGTGGCAGTGAATTCCATAGATTCACCACTCTCTAGCTGAAGAAGCTTCTCCTTATCTTTGTTCTAAAAGGTCTTCCTTTTATTCTAAGACAATGCCCTCAGATCCTAATCTCTCCTACCAATGGAAACATCTTCCCAACATCTACTCTGTCCAGGCCATTCAGTATTCTGCAAGTTCCAATTAGATCCCCCCTTCTCCTTCTAAACTCCATCATGTGTAGTCTCAAGAGTCCTCAAATGTTCCTCATACATTAAGCTTTTCAGTCCTGGAACCAATTTTGTGAGCATCCTCTGAACATATTCTAGGGCCAGTATATCCTCACTGAGATACAGGGCCCAAAACCATGCACAATAATCCACATATGGTCTGACCAGAACCTTATTGAGCCTCAGAATATATCCCTGCTTTTATTTTAAGTGCTCTCAAAATAAATGCCAACATTGCATTTGCCTCCCCAGCTACTGACTCAACCTGCAAGTTTATCTTGAGAGAATCTTGGACTATAATTCCCAAGTCTCTTTGCACTTTAGATTTCTGAATTTTCTCCCCATTTAGAAAATAGTCCATGCCTCTATTCTTCCTACCAAAGTGCATGACCTCACACTTTCCCACATTGTACTCCATCTGCCATTTCTTTGCCTACCATCCTAAACCTGTCTACATCCTTCTGCAGCCTCCCTGCCTCCTCAATGCTAGCTGTCCCTCTGTCTGTCTTTGTATCATCTGCAAAACTTAGCCAGAATGCCGTCAGTTCCTCCATCTCGATCATTAATGTATGACCATTGTCTGTGTAAAAAAGTTGCCCTTCTTGTCTTTCTCCTCTCATCTTAAAAATATAACTTCTGGCTTGAAATCACCCATTCTACAGAAAAGATGCCTGCTATTCACCTCATCTATGGCCCTCATGATTTTATAAATCTCAACCTCTTATGGTCCAGTGAAAAAGTCCCAGATTTCCCCAGCTTCTCCTTATAACCGAAACCCTCCATTTCTGATAACATCCTGGTAAATCTTTTCTGAACTCTCTTCAGCTTAGTAATATCCTTCCTATAGAAGGACAACCAGAACTGGACAAGTACTCCAGAAGAGCTCTCACCAACATTCTGTACAACTTCCACATAACATCCCAACTCCTTTTGTCAAAGGCCTGAGGAATGAAGACTAGCATCCTAAATGACTTCTCAACCTCCCTGTTCACATATGACACAAACTTCAAAGCACTATGAACCTGAACCTTCAGCTTTCTGTTCTACAACACTGCCTGTATGTACCTGAACCTCTATCTCGCTCTGTTCCACAACACTACCCTTATGAACCTGAATCCCTAGCCCTCTCTGTTCTACAACAGTACCCCTATATACCTGACTCCCTAGCTCTCTCTGTTCTACAACACTATCAGGACCATACCATTAATTGTCTAAGTCCTGCCCTTGTTTCACCAAAATATAATACTTCACATTTATCGAAATTAAACTCCATCTATCATGACCTAATTGAATATATCTCTGTAATCTTAGATGACCTTCTTCACTGCCCATTATTCCACCAATTTTGGTGTCATCTGCAAACTTATTAACCACGTCTCCTATATTCTAATCTAAACCACTGACGTGTTGACTAACAAAAGTGGACCAAGCACCGATCCCTGTGGAACACCGCTGATTCCAGGCTTCCAGCATGAAAAACAACCCTCCACTATCACTCTCTGTCTCCTGCTATTAAGTCAATTTTATATCCAATTGACAAGCTCAACCTGAATTCCATGTTATCTAACTTTATTAATTAATCAGCATTTTCAAGGGCTTTACAAAAGTCCAAGTAAACAATGTCTATTGCTCTGCCCTCATCAATTTTCTTGATGACTTCCTTAAAAAGCTCAATCAAGTTTGTGAAACACAATTTCCTTTGCACCAAGTCATGCTGACTGTCCCTAATCATTCTTTGCCTCTCCAAAGACACATCAATCCTATCTTTCAGAATCACCTTCAACAACTTAGTCACTGCCGAAATCAGACTCACCAGTCTACAATTCCCAGGTTTCTCCTTACATCCTTCCTTAAGCAAAAGCACAACATTAGCCACTCTCCAGTCCTCTAGCATTGCACCCAAGTTATAGATGTTACAATTATTTCTGCAAGGGACCCTGCAATTTCCTCCCTAACATCCCACAAACTCCCGGGATACGCGAGGTGAGGTCCCGAAGATTTAACCACGTTTATATTTTCTAAGACCTCCAGCACTTCCTCTTCTGTAATGTGAATTGTTTTCAAAACATCAATATTTATTTCCCTGAGTTCTCTGGCTACCATTTCTTTCTCTGTAGCAAAAACTGATGTGAACTAATCATTTACTATCTATCCCATCTCTTGCCCAACCAATGCCAAATCATTCCCTAGTCCACCCGATGGCCCCTCATACTTTCTCAATATACATGGCTCAGCTTTGAGCCCAGAACAATAAACACATTAACTTAGCTGAATTTCCATTTTGACAACTGAAGTGAACTGTTGATTTTGTTTTATAAACCTCCTTTAAATGGTTATAATCTGTTGCTCTTTCCATTATCTCTTTTGTCCATATGTTAGTGTTATTTGGACAAGATCAAGGGTTATGAAGCATTTCAAGCCATCTTTATTGATATTTTAATGGCCCAAAGTTATAATTGTGAGGTTTGAAAACTTATTATGTTTTGAGAGTGGATCTTCAAATTCAAGGTGAATGAAAGAGATCATTGCTCTGCGATCTGCCTGAAGGTACCCCTGAGAGGATGTTTGTCAGAAAGTAAAAGAAGGCTAATTTTACTGTGGGCAGTGTGTGAGGTATTTGCATTTGGAAAGAATGACAGCAGTCTCTGAATTACAATGGGTAAATTCTGAGGCTTTCACTGTTGCCGAACAGTGTGGGAGGGAATTGGATTGTAAACAGTTGTACTGCAAACATTCTGTGCACTTGCAAACTGAAAGGCAGCACATCTCAGCTCTGTTGTGATTAATCATGACCTCCCTGCTGGTGTAGCTGCCTCCCAGGGTGGTCCCCCAACATAGTGTCCTCTCAGCCCTCAAGATCCTCAAGGCAAAGCCTGGAGTGGTCAGGAGCTAGGGCGGACTGGAGGCTGGGTGCCAGCATGATAAGGCTTGGAAGACCACTGTTCTGGACTTTTACTTCTGCAATGCTGGACATTTTATTTTCTATTGTCTAAGATCTAGTAACGAAAGAAGCTGTGCTTAGATACCTTTGCACCTCAGGTGGCGTTGTAAGTGGCAATATATAAACTTTTCAGTGCACTCATATTAAGTATATGCGACAATAAAACTAATTAAATTCAATCTTCAACATTGAGAAGAGTTGGGTATGCAAGTTAACTTGATGTGTATTCAAACAATCCCAGAGAGAGAGTCTATCAGGCTACCTCAAGATACACTGTCAGGTTGCAGCCAGCTCTGTCTGGCACATGCAGAAAACTATCAACATATATACCCTGGTGAACAAATAACCTTACACTGTTTGGGTTTAACTCTCATAAACTAAAGAGAGAGAGAGATCTTCTATTGATGTGAAGCTGGAAAAGCACAGCAGGTCAGACAGCATCCGAGGAGAAGGAAAGTCAATGTTTCAACCTGAAATCCTTTGTCAGGTTCTGACAAGGGGTTTTGACCCAAAATGTTGCCTTTCCTGCTCCTCGGATGGTGTCTGACCTGCTGTGCTCTTCCAGCTCACATCTGTTGACTCTGACTTTCAGCCTCTGTAGTCCTTACTGTCTCCCAGAGATCTTCCATCCTAGGTCTTTTTCTTATCATGTCTACAGGAATATGTTTATACTGTCTTGCCTGCTCTCTAGGCTGATACATTCCTGAGGGTGCACAAGGTTTCCCTCCCATCAATTCTGCTGATGTGGGCTCTTAGAATCTTCAAGGTTTATGGCTGCTAAAATATGCCTTACAGTCCTCCCTTGTAAGGTTTTGCTTTCATCCAATGGTAACCCCACTCATAGCTCTTACTCAGTTCTTTATCTCACAGAAAGTAACCTATGTTAGGATATTACTGCAAAAACTCACAGATCTGTCAGGATAAAAAACAGAATTCTGAATAAATTCTTACTGCTTTCTTTAAGGCAGATGCTCATATCAACGAATGAAAGTCTACATTTTTTTTAATCAAATAAGTTTGCCATAGACTCTGGGGATAGCTGTGAAATTCGTGAGATGACTCTGTCATGGATTAGCCTGGGTATCACCATGCCACTGGCAAGGGGTGAGATTGGGAATTTGGAACCTTCATGGCAGCTCTAATGGGTACAGGAAATGACTCATTCTGTTGGCATCATGCTGCATTGCAAACCTGCCATCCAGCCCACTGAGCTAGCCTATTTTGGTCAGTACATTGAATATAGGAGTTGGGTTATCATATTGTGGTTGTGCAGGACATTGGATTGGCCAATTTTGGAATGCTGTGTTCAATTCTAGTCTCCCTGCTATAGGAAAGATTAGATTAGATTACTTACAGTGTGGAAACAGGCCCTTCAGCCCAACAAGTCCACACCGACCCCGCCGAAGCGAAACCCACCCAGACCCATTCCCCTACATTTACCCCTTCACCTAACACTACGGACAATTTAGCATGGCTAATTCACCTAACCTGCACATTATTGGATTGTGGGAGGAAACCAGAGCATCCAGAGGAAACCCACGCAGACACGGGGGGGATGTCCAAACTCCACACAGGTGGGAATTGAACCCAGGACTCTAGCGCTGTGACACAGCAGTGCTAACCACTGTGCCGCCCACTTGAAACTTGAAAAGATTCAGAAAAGATTTATGAGGATGTTGTCAGGATTGAAGGGTTTGAGATATAGGAAGAGGCTGAATAGACTGGGGTTATTTTCCCAGGAGGCTGAGATGTGACCATCATAGAGGTTTATAAAGTCATGAGGTGTATGGATAGGGTAAATAGATAGGGCCTTTCTTCCCAGAGTAGGGGAGCCCAGAACTAGAGGGCATAGGTTAAAGGTGAGAGGGGAAAGATATAAAGGGGACTTAAGGGGCAACCTTTTCTCGCTGAAGATGGTTCATGTATGGAATAAGCTGTCAGAGGAGGGGGTGGAGGCTGGTACAAATACAACATTTAAAAGGCATTTGGGTGGGCATTTGAATAGGAAGAGTTTAGAGGGACGTGGGTCAACTGCTGGCAAATGGAATTAAATTAATTTTGGATATCTAATTGGCATGGACAGGTTAGAGGGTCTGGTTCCATGTTGTATAACTCGATGACTCCATAACTACAACACTGTCCTTCTTTACTTGACCATAACATGCCATTATTTGAATGCACTGGATGTGATTCAACTTGATTGTGTGCCTCAGAAGGTGTGTTTGTGGATTAAAGATCACACAGCAGGACACCGACAATTTAAGTTTAGCCCCAGGAATGAGCAAATATTTTGCAGTGCAAAATAATGCATTTTCCAAGAACTGCTTTTCTGGTTTCAAGGAAATGATATTGAAATCAAGAGCTAATAGTACACAAAAAAGAAACTGGTTCAATTGAAAATTTACACCACATCTTACAGAAGGTACATGAGAAGGAAAAAATGAGGACTGCAGATGACCCTGGGTATATTGTAGATGGAGAGAGTAGTTTGGCATTATTTATGGTGACAGGTTGCATGGAGTGAACTCATGTTCCCTTGAGTCTAATAATTTTACTGAAGGAGCAAATGATTGCAGATGCTGGAATGTGTACTGAAAACAAAAAAAATGCTGGAAATCACAACAGATCAGGCAGCATCCATGGAGCTGTTTTGAGATAAGTAAACAAAACTGCTTTTAGGGGATGATAGCAGCAGTGCCAACCACTGCGCCACCTTGCCACCCAATTATATTGTAATACATGTTCAAAACGCACAAGGCACCGTCTCATTGGTTAATATTTAAAAATCTTATCGTCTTATACGGGAGCGAAAATGAATTTTGAGAACTTTTGAGATTTTCTGGAGGGTTCCTTTTTATTTGATTTTTAGAGGCTACTTGCAATTCTTAGTCACTCAAAATGTTGAAGTTGTTGCATGGTAGGAGCACCTTCTGTATTTGTGTTGTTGGATCAAACATTTGAACTTGCGCAGAAGCAAAACTTAGAGTAATTTATCAATACCTTCAATAATAAACTCTTTATTAAACACAAAACTACACCAGCAGGCTAAGATAAAAGGTAGGGAGGAGGGACTTGGGGGAGGGCGTCGGAAATGTGATAGGTGGAAAGAGGTCAAGGTGAGGATGATAGGTCAGACTGGGGCGGAGAGGTCGGGAAGAAGATTACAGGTTAGGAAGGCGGTGCTGAATTCGATGGATTTGACTGAGACAAGGTGGGGGGAGGGGAAATGAGGAAACTGGTGAAATCCGAGTTCATCCCTTGTGGTTGGAGGGTTCCTAGGCGGAAGATGAGGCTCTCTTCCTCCAACTGTCGTTTTGTTGTGGTCTGGCGCTGGAGGAGTCCAAAGACCTGCATATCCTTGGTTGAGTGGGAGGGGGAATTGAAATGTTGAGCCACAGGGTGGTTGGGTTGGTTGGTCCGGGTGTCCCAGAGGTGTTCTCTGAAACGCTCCGCAAGTAGGCGGCCTGTCTCCCCAATATAGAGGAGGCCACATCGGGTGCAGAGGATGCAATAGATGATGTGTGTGGAGGTGCAGGTGAATCTGTGACGGATATGGAAGTTTCCTTTGGGGCCTTGGAGGGAGGTGAGGGGGGAGGTGTGGGCGCAAGTCTTGCACCTCCTGCGGTTGCAGGGGAAGGTGCCGGGAGTGGAGGTTGGGTTGGTGGGGGGTGTGGATCTGACGAGGGAGTCACGGAGGGAGTGGTCTTTACGGAATGCTGATAGGGGAGGGGAGGGAAATATATCCTTGGTGCTGGGGTCCGTTTGGAGGTGGCGGAAATGACGGCTGATGATGCGCTGTACATGGAGATTGGTGGGGTGGTAGGTGAGGACCAGTGGGGTTCTGTCCTGGTGGTGGTTGGAGGGGTGGGGCTCAAGGGTGGAGGAGTGGGAAGTGGAGGAGATGCAGTGGAGAGCATCGTCGATCACGTCTGGGGGGAAATTGCGGTCTTTGAAGAAGGAGGCCATCTGGGCTGTGCGTTTTTGGAACTGGTCCTCCTGGGAGCAGATGCGGCGGAGTCGAAGGAATTGGGAGAATGAGATGGCATTTTTACAGGGGGCAGGATGGGAGGAGGTGTAGTCCAGGTAGCTGTGGGAGTCGGTCGGTTTGTAGTAGATGTCCGTGTTGATTCGGTCGCCTGAGATAGAAATAGAAAGGTTGAGGGAGGGGAGGGAGGAATCTGAGACTGTCCAGGTGAATTTGAGGTCAGGGTGGAAGGTGTTGGTGAAGTGGATGAACTGTTCAACCTCCTCGTGGGAGCACGAGGCGGCGCCGATACAGTCATCGATGTAGCGGAGGAAAAGGTGGGGGGTGGGGCCAGTGTAGTTTCGGAGCCCCACCAATCTCCACCCCACCACCCCATCAATTTCCATGTACAGTGCATCATCTGCCGTCATTTCTGCCACCTCCAAACGGACCCCACCACCAAGGATATATTTCCCTCCCCTCCCTATCAGCATTCCGTAAAGACCACTCCCTCCGTGACTCCCTCGTCAGATCCACACCCCCCACCAACCCAACCTCCACTCCCGGCACCTTCCCCTGCAACCGCAGGAGGTGCAAGACTTGCGCCCACACCTCCCCCCTCACCTCCCTCCAAGGCCCCAAAGGAAACTTCCATATCCGCCACAGATTCACCTGCACCTCCACACACATCATCTATTGCATCCTTTGCACCCGATGTGGCCTCCTCTATATTGGGGAGACAGGCCGCCTACTTGCGGAGCGTTTCAGAGAACACCTCTGGGACACCCGGACCAACCAACCCAACCACCCTGTGGCTCAACATTTCAATTCCCTCTCCCACTCCACCAAGGATATGCAGGTCTTTGGACTCCTCCATCGTCAGACCACAACAAAACGACGGTTGGAGGAAGAGAGCCTCATCTTCCGCCTAGGAACCCTCCAACCACAAGGGATGAACTCGGATTTCACCAGTTTCCTCATTTCCCCTCCCCCCACCTTGTCTCAGTCAAATCCATCGAATTCAGCACCGCCCTCCTAACTTACAATCTTCTTCCCGACCTCTCCGCCCCAGTCTGACCTATCACCCTCACCTTGACCTCTTTCCACCTATCACATTTCCGACGCCCCTCCCCCAAGTCCCTCCTCCCTACCTTTTATCTTAGCCTGCTGGACCAACTTTCCTCATTCCTGAAGAAGGGCTTATGCCCGAAACGTCGATTCTCCTGTTCCCTGGATGCTGCCTGACCTGCTGCGCTTTTCCAGCAACACATTTTCAGCTCTGATCTCCAGCATCTGCAGACCTCACTTTCTCCACAAAACTACACCACACAAGGAAAGCATTCATTTCATAGATATCACATTAATTTTTAAAGTTGGTACAAGACAACAGGCATAAGTTAGCAACAGAGCAATCCGTGGCTGAGTGCCACAGTGGGAGTGTGCTGGGCTCATAACTCAGGGTTTGATGGATCAAAACCATCCTCTGGTACTCATTTCCCCTTTCACAGCTTTCCTGTATAACAGTGCTTTGTTCTGTACCTTTCCTTTGGGGCAGCATGGTGGCTCAGCGGTTAGCACTGCTACTTCACAGCAGTAGGGCTCTGGGTTCAATTCTAGCCTTGGGTGACTGTCTGTGTGGAGTTTGTACATTCTCCCTATGTCAGCGTGGGTTTCCCCCCACAGTCCAAAGATGTGCAGGATAGGTGAATTAGCCATGCTAAATCGCCCATAGTGTTTAAGGACATGGAGGTAAGGTATGTTAATGAGGAGTAAATATAAGGTAGGGGGGATGGTTTACTCTTTGGAGTGTTGGTGTGGACACAAAAGGGCCCATTTCCACACAGTAGGGACTCTATTAAAAAAAATCCATACAAAACCCTTTTCTTGAAATAATGGCACAAATCTCTAAATGCTAAAAACCATCACCCTAACCACAATTTCAACAGATTAATAAGGTTTTGTTATGATCCTTGCTGATGGAAACTTTCCAAATGAGAAACTAAACTTCATTCTGCACTCAACTCTGATGCTTTCTGAATTAAAATGAATTGAAAGATCTTGCTTATCAGAGATCCTTCTGAATTGAAAGCCAAGCCTTACATATCTACCTCTCATAAACCTAACCGTATACACAACCTTTCCTTAACATTGAAAGGATTTGCAGTCACCTGCTCTCTAACAAACACGGATTAAGTCACTGTTCCAGAAGGGCTTTCTGACCTTATTTCTTCTTGCAAAGAAATGGCATCACAGAAGCAAACAGCACCCACCTGCATCTACTCTGAAATCTGAATTCCAAAATTAATACTAATGTAAAAATCACATAACGTTTAGTGAACGATTTATCCCATAAACAAATCTGGAACATTTTAACGAAGCAGTTACTACTCCTTGCAATGCATCACAGAATACTACCATGATTTAGTTTAACTACCAAAACACAATTCATGACAATAGGATATGATACATATTTTTTCTAACTGGAGTACAGCTGAATTTATCCAGTCTTAAACTAGACATTCCGTGTACATTTGTCAGGAATTCATCATCTCAGTATTTGAAGCTTGAGGTGATGTGGCTCAGTGGTTAGCTGCTGCCTCACATTGCCAGGGACCCAGGTTCAATTCCACCCTCAGGTGACTGTCTGTGTGGAGTTTGCACATCCCTGTGGGTTTGCTCTGGTTTCATGCCCACAGATATGCAAGTTAGGTGGTTTGACAATGATAAATTTCCCATGGTGTCAAGGGATGTATAGATTAGGTGGATTAACCATGGGAAATACAGAGTGGGGGATGAGTCTGGGTAGGTTGCTCTTTGGAGGGCTAGTATGGATTTGACAGGCTGAATGGCCTGCTCCCATACTGTAGGGATTCTATGATTTTCTCAGATCCTGGTTAGTAATGATGGATCCAAAACTGTTCTCTTTCCTTTTCAGCTCCCTTCTCCGTGCACAGCTCCTTTGCTGTCCCTATTGTCCTCCACAACCCTCTTGGTAGCACCATTCTGCTCTGATAACACTCCTCTCACACCCATCTTACTCCACAACCCTCATGTAGCCACCTCCGCCCACAACACATACACTCCGCCACTGCCCACAGATCGCAGAATGGGCTGGCAGATTTCCCACTCCTGGGGAATGCTGGCCTCCAAACCCATCCTTGTCTAAAGGCTGATCCCCATTGCAGGAACAGATCAGCACAAATTCCAAACCCGGCCCACACAAACGCTGTGTGCACAGCCCAGAACATTTCAGAAGCCAATCTTCCATCCATGGACTCCATTTAGACTTCTTGTTGCTATGGAAAGGCTGTCAACATCATCAAAAGATCCATCCCATCCCAGAAATGATCTCCTACAACCTCTTCCATTAGGCAGAAGAATCAGAAGATAGGACAAAATTGCTATTGAGGCTGGAATCTGAACAGAAAACAACAAATGCAGGAGATCACCATCCATGGAGACAAAGTAGGTTTATGTTTTGAGTCTCGATGACTCTTAATCAGAGCTGAAGTGAAATGTGAAAGGGGCAGCATATATGCTATGATTGCAGGAATATAGTATGGATACACAAGATACAGAAGCTTAAAGACCTGTGCTTACAGGTTCAAGAATAGCTTCTTCCCTGCTGAATGGACCTCTCTAACTTCAAAGTTAATGTTGATCTTGATTTTGTGCATGTCCTGCGCAGCTGTAACCTTGTGTACCTCACTCTGTCTAAGCACCCTATGATTTGTATGTCCTTGCTTGCTATGATCTGCCTGTACTATTCATAAAACAAAGCTTTGCCCTGTACTTAGGTACATGTGACTACAATAAATCAAATCGCATCAAATCAGGTGGCCCTCAAGCACTTGGTCTCACTGGCAGTCTCTCAGCAGCTGACCAGTGTGGTGGTCTCTTGGCCCAGTGTGGCCACTGCATGGACTTCCATCCTCAAGATGATTCTAGAGCAGTCTACTGGCCTCAAGAGCCTCCAGCTGAAGCCTCCCATAGTCTGGATCAAGGTCCCGCACGGATGAGAGGCTAGGTGCTGGTGTGGATTGGGTTAGAAAGAGCATTATTCTGAATTTTTATTTCTTTACTTTTCTAATTTATTCCTATGATCTGTAATGCTAGACATTGTATTCCTCTTTCTTCCTAATGCCTTTTTCCCTAAGGATTTGTAATGAAGCATCTGTACCTGGGTACCTTTGTACCTAAGATGCTGCTGTAAGTGGTGACTTGTGAGTACATGTGACTACAAAGCTAATTCTAATTCCATTTCTAATTCTATTTCTAATTCTATTTTGATTCATAATTCTAATTCTAATTTCATTCCTAATTCTATGTCTATTTCTGTTTCTAATTCTATTTCTAGTTCTATTTCTAATTCTAATTCTAATTCTAACTCTCATTCTATTTCTAATTGTAGTTGTAATTGTAATTCTAATTCTAATGTTATCACTAGTTCTAATTCTAATTCTAAATCTAATTCCAATTCTAATTCTCGCCCTAGTTCTAATTCTAATTCCCTGCCATCACTGGCATACACTGTTCACTTCTCCTCCATTCACAGCTCGCTGTTCTCCTTCAGCTGTTGTTGATGCACTTCTAATTTGAGCAATGAGGAACAAACTAAGTTGTCCAGAAGCAGTGTGAGAAAAATAAAGTGGTGGCATCATGGTTATATCACTAGGCCAGTAATTCAAAAGTCTAGCCATATGTTCAAATATTCACCTTTGCAGATAGTGAAATTTAAACTCAATCAAAACTGGGAAATAAAAGACAGTGTTTTTCTAATAAGTCCATGTAACCATTGCTTTAAAAACTCATTTAGTTCTCAGTGTCCTTTCAGCAAGGAAATCTACCATCCTTACTTGGTCTAAAGTAGACAAGCAGGAGGCTGGAGGAATACAGTAAGACAGACAGCATCAGGAGGTGGAGAAGTCACTGCTTACCTGATCTGGCCCGACATGTGACTCCAGACCCACAGCAATGTGGTTCACTAAGCCATGTCATGATGCCCATGAATGATTAAAAAAACAGTCTTTTTTTTCAGGGACACAAGGAATAAACACCAAAATCATAAACAAAACAAAATATCATCCAATTAAATGTCTAGATTAGATTGGTGCTAGAAAAGCACAGCAGTTCAGGCAGCATCCGAGGAGCAGTAAAATCGACATTTCGGGCAAAAGCCCTTCATCAGGAATTAATAGCCTATTCCTGATGAACGGCTTTTGCCCGAAACGTCAATTTTACTGCTCCTCGGATGCTGCCTGAACTGCTGTGCTTTTCAAGCACCACTCTAATATTGACTCTGGTTTCCAGCATCTGCAGCTATTGTTTTTGCCTCATCCAATTAAATATCAATTATAACATCTCTATTGACAGCACACTCCCATCGCAACATGCTCTTTATCTTGGGTCACCAGCTACAGATGGAACAGGCACAGAAAGCCAAAACACCCTCACCACTTCACATTATATTGAACTGGGTCATTTCTCATGAACAGACTCACAAAGGGAATCTTTGACTTGCTCCCTTCCCTCCCTCCCCCTCTCAAAAACCTGAAAATGAAGTGCAATCAAAAGTCAAGGATTAGCCCCTTCAACCTGTAGGAATGAGTTGCAACCACCAATTACTTTGTACATGATTGAAACCTTGTGCTTATTCCAGTTGCAAAACGTGAAAAGACTGCTCCATAAAATAAATTGCACCTCCAATGACCCAATTTCACTTTAGGAATTAATCATTTTTTGATATTTCTACTGTATGGACTTGGCATGAGGCACTAACTCTCACAAACTATTCTGATCTTCAAATCATAGTTCAAAAAAGTTTACATTTCACTGAAGAATGATTGATGTTATGTATGCATTTGGGATTGTCTGATTTTAACCTAACCTGCTTAGCTGGTAATATAGATGATTGGATACTGTCTCTTGATTTATAGTCCAACCATGTTACTCTCTTGCAATTTCTGGGAAATATGATATGGACCAGCTCAACAGAGCTTCTAAATTCTGTAACTTGATCAGAATAGAGGCGTCATTTCCATCTGCTTAGAATGTGGAACACACTAGCAAGTAGGATAGTTGATTTGAATGGTGTTGATGTATTTAGGAGGAATCAATAAATATATAAAGGAGCCAGAAACAGGAGGGTATGTCAAATGCCCAACTCTTGTTGCCATGTTCCAAACAAAGCTATTTATTTGCAGACAAACTGAGGTGCCATTCAAACATAAAGGAAGTGGCAAACAAAATAGGTGTAGGAGGTGGATGGATTGGGCTAAATAATGACAGACATAATGAGAAAGGGGAGAGAGAAAAACTGAAGGCTGATGTCAATATTTGGCTGAATTGGGAGAATACTTAAATCTGAGTCAGATAATTGTGGGTTCCAGGTGCACCTTCAGAGAAGGGCATTTCCAAATTCCTCTCATCTCCAGCTCAGTATCGTAAGATTATTTAAAATTTGGTTTTATCAGTCATCCATGAGATGCAAGCACTGGTCATTATTTATTGTCCATCTCTAATAGCCCCTGAGAAGGTGAATTCCTTTCTTGAACTGTTGCAGACCATGGATTGCAGATACAACCACAATGCCGTTTGAGAGGGAGTTCCTAAGCTTTACCCAATTGACAAGACTTGAGTCTCACCTTGGGATGGACTCTTTCATTTATTCTTCTAAGAAGTCACACACCACCAGGTTATAGTCCAACAGGTTTATTTGAAAGCACAAGCTTTTGGAGTAGTACCCCTTTGTCAGGTGAGAAGGTGCAGACAAAGATAAAGGTTGAAACTTTATTGCTGGAACAGCACAGCAGGTCAGGCAGCATCCAGGGAACAGGAGATTTGACGTTTCGGGCACAGGCCCTTCTTCAGGAATGAGCAGAGAGTGTTCAGCAGGAGAAGATAAAAGGTAGGGAGGAGGGACTTGGCACCCTAATATATGAAATGTCCAACCACAAGGGTGATAACAGTAGGGAAGAAGCTTTTCTTGAATCTATTTTCTACATTTTGTATCTTTGGACCATTGGAAGAGGGTATAACCGGGGAGGGAGGGGTCTTTGATTATGTTTGATGCTTTCAGCAGGAAGTGTAGACAGAGTCAATTGAAGGAAGGCTGGTTTTCATGATGAACTGAATAGGAAAACCCACCAGATCTTGCTCCTAACAAGCAAATAACAGCTGGAATTTTTGTCTGACAATTTTCCAGGAGACCGATATCCCACCTTGCCACAGTGCCCCATCTAATGTCTCTATATATCAGTGGCACAACAATGAGGAATTGCAGATGTTATGAGCCCTTGTCTTTTTAAATTGTAGAGGTCATGGTTTGGAAGGTGTTGTTGAAGGACCTTTGGTGAATGTTGCAGACTGTCTTGTAGATAGTGCATAGTGCTGTAACTGAATGTCAGTAGTGGGAAGAGTGGATGCGGTGCTGATCAAGCGGGCTGCTTTGTCCTGGATGGAGTTGAATTTCTTGAGTGTTGTTGGAACTGCACTCATCCAGGCCAATGGGGAGAACAGTTGATTCATTGATGGTAATGCCATTGAAGACCAAGGGAAGATGTTTAGATTTTTCTTTGTTGGAGTTGGCCTTTGCTTGGCACTTGCGTGTTGTGAAGGTCACTTGTCAGCCTGAGTCTGGATATTGTCCTTGTCTTGCTGCGTTTAGACATGAATGGCATTGGTACCCAAGGTATCACAAGTTGTACAAAACATTATTCAGTCAATCAGTGAACATTTCCATTTCTGACCTTATGATGGAGAGAAGGTCACTGATGAAGCAGCTGAAGATGGTTTGATATGGGACACAACTCTGAGGAACTCCCGCAGAGATGCCTGGAGCCTGTAAGATTGAGCAAAAATCCACATCATCTAAAATACTGGACAAGCCACTGGACTTTCCTAACATCTAAAACACTAGACAAAATCCTGAGCTCAGGCTGCAATGAATGCACACAGAGCCAGTATGTTTTCTGTCTGGGACTATTGTTCAGCCTGGAATTTCAATGCACATCTTCACTCCAACAGAATAATCAACCAAACCTATCATTCCAGACTGAGACTAATGTTTACACATTAGGCTATCCACCACAGAGAGTATGGGGCCTACACAGATACCAACCATTCATCTTCAATCAAAATACATTCACACATGCTCTTAATTATTGGGAAGCCAACTGACCTCATAGGGAACACCAGAAACACAATGGCAAGCACGATGCCTAATAAGAGGCCTACAATTGCAGGCCCCACTCTCACTTGAGGCAGCTATTCCTTAGCAGTGATCCCTGTCCCTAGCAGGCATTCCAAGGAGCTGTTCCCCAGGAGGCATTCCAAATAGCTATTCCCAGAAGAAAAACTCCAACACTACTTCCAGGGGCTATCTCTAGAAGGGTGATCCTGACAGCGATTTCAAGAGCTACCGACGCAGGCCTGTTCTGAACCAGGGAAACCAACGGCAACTAACCATGACCAACAGACCTAAGAACCAACAACTTCAAAAACCTCTGACCCAACCAACATCACAAGGTTTCAGACATATCCTGAGGTGAAAACCCAACCCACAAGATCATTAGAAAGTAAGGAAAACCAAATACTCATTCAGTGCATCCAATAGGCATCCTGCTGCATCAGCTGACTCAACTCAGACTAAAGGCTTACACCGTCAGAAGTCTTCATCCAGGCACCAGGTACAGCAAGCGAGAACAGCCAGCTGTACTTTAAAATTGCTGTCTACTTAATGGTGAGCTTAAACTTCCAAGACCCTGAATTTTCTGACCTAGCTAGGGAAAGAGGAAGGTGAGTGATGAGAGTGCTTAGGACCCCAAGGGTAGGAAGCCAGATTAAAGTTTCTCTAATTAAAACTGTTGTTTAGTTCTGATAATGTTTAATCTGTGTTTAATTTAATAGTGGATTTCATTTCTGTCTTCTGTATAATTGACAGTGTCAATTTCACTACTTATTGCATTTATCTTGATTTCCTGTATTATACTTACTTTTTTGTATTTAAATAAACACAGAGGTTTTTTTGCCCTGAGACACCTTCTTTATTTTATAATCCCTAACCAAGTCCAGTGCCTAGAACCAGGGATCTGGGGGCGATTTGAACAATCTAAAATCTGCAAATTACTGATTGCAAACCAGAACTCCAACAAGCCGAGATGCCTGACCTCTACCATCCACACCTAGCTTCCTCCAAATTAGGCATGACTCTGTGATTCCTATCGATTTCAGTTTTGCTAATCTTAAAGTCATATGCGTCAAATGCAGCTTTGATGCCAAGTTCATCAACTCTCCCCTTACCCCTGGAACTCAGTTTTTATGTATGCAACAAGGCTTTAATGTGATCAGATATTGAGTGAAACTGGCAGGGCACACACTGAGTCTGAGTGAGTTGCTTGTTGCTGAGATGTACTGCTTCACAGCATAGATGATGATACACTGAAGTAATCGGTCAGGTTGGGTTTTTCATACGCAGGATATACCTGAGCAATTTTCCACATTACCAGGTAGTTGTCAGTGTTGTAGCTGCACTGGGACAGCTTGGTTAGGGGCCTGGCTTGCTCCACAGCACACGTCTTCCATATTACTGCCAGGACTTTGAGTGCACCCATCATTATTGCAGAATCTAACGCTTTTAATTGATGTGCAATACCAGTGCAAGAAACTCTGATTTGTTAGTAATGGGATCATTTAGTTTTCTCCATTGTTTACAGCTTGCACATTTCAGCACAGAGGTATTCCTATTCTGTGCCTTCACAAAGTTGACACTTCAGTTCTAAAAGTAATTAGAATTAGAATTAGGTTTATTGTTATGTGTACTCACCTACACCAGTAGAGGAGTACAGTGAAAAGTGTGCAAAGTCACCCTTCACGGTGCCATCTTAGGTACAAGGTACCTCGGTACAAATCTTCAATACAAAAATAAAGAAAACAAGTCGCATTATCTTACAGTAATTCAAAGTATAAATTAGAAAATAACAAATAACGTTAAAAGGATTGCAGTCAGATAAACAAATTATAGATAATCATTATATTATATTACAGTCGATCAGCGTAGGTGCCTTCCACAAGTGGTCTGACCAAGCTCGCGAGCCGCTGACCGCCCGCAGTGGTTCCCAGTCCAACAACCATCCCTGCTCCACTTCACTAGATTTCAATTCCAGACTCTTATTCATTGAATTAAATTTCTCCCAGCTGCCATGGTGGTATTTCAACCCATGGATCCTGATTATGAGCCTGGTTCTCTGGCTTAAAGTCAGTGATACGACTATTACACCAGCACGTCTCTCGAAATATGAGCCTTGCTTTCCAATTCTGTCACTACTTGTGTGTAATTAACCCATATTACACTGTAACGTAAGTGATAAATCTTTCGAGGAGCAGTTGCCTAGGTAATTTCTGCGCAGTTTGATTTTAAATATTCATTTCTTTCAATCCCAAATCTATCATTACCCAGATAACATTTGCCTACTCATAAAAAGTCACATTGTAAAACAATTGGGATTCACCATCCATCTTCTTTACAATCCTCAATAGAAATGGCCGGTGACAGCTTGTTTTCCCTACACAACTCAATAAAGATTAATAATGGTGTCTGCTATCAGGCAACTAGTTCTGTGCCTCACATTTGACCTTGTACCTGTGCTTTTTTTTCACTTGGAGGATACTATCAGCAGTCTGCTGCGGTCTGGATGTGGCGCTGTAATCCTGTAATGAAATGCAACAAGTAATAATATTTCCATGGACTTTCCAGAGCTGTTTTCTGAGCATCGTCCTGTGAAATCTAAACTACAACAGTGCATATCTGAACTGTCAAGTGTGTGAGCCCTGGTGTTATACTGCTAACTGTTACATCTCTCTCATGGTCATCCGAGAGATTTGGCGGTTGAATTTTGAGCCACAGTTTTAATTTCTAGGTAGTACCACCTGCTAAAAGGATGACAGCTGTAATTAAAAAAAAAACACAGGTCCTAAAATCTGATGCGTGATGTTGTGCCGGCTAATCCTCCTCCCAAGGGTCTGTTGCTTTATCCGAAATTGGCAAGGATAAATGTGTCGTGGTGCTGTAACGTAAATTGTCATACCCATCTGTGATGGTATTACTGGCATGAATTGCATTAACAGGATGAAATCTCTTCCCAAGACTGGAAGACATGCATATTCTCAGCAGATGGTATGTAAGATTTGTGCACACAGCCAATTAAACCCGAGACATTAGGGAATGCAGTAATGGGAAATAATGTTTCTTCAGCTCAGTGATTTTGTGAAGCCTACAGTGCCATCTCCTTCTCAGTAACTCACTGATATCTTGAGACTTGACTTGAGAAATGGCTGATAAGCAGATACATTTGCTGTTTCTCTTTATCTATTCATGGGATATGAATACTGCTGTCTAGGCCAGCATTTACTGCCCATCCCCAATTGCCCTGGTGATGAGCTGCTTTCTTGAACTTTCTGATGAAGGGCTTTTGCCCGAAACGCCGATTTTCCTGCTCCTCGGATGCTGCCTGACCTGCTGTGATTTTCCAGCACCACTCTAATCTAAACTCTGGTTTACAGCATCTACAGTCCTCACTTTCGCCTGCTTTCTTGAACTGCTGAACTCCTTGGGGTGTAGCGTTGCTCATAGTGCTGTTTGAGTGTGCGGGTTATATCCTGGCTGTGGAACACTATAGATGGTAACTCAGGCAATAGCTTCATCAGATAAAAACCACACAACACCAGGTTATAGTCCAACAGATTTATTTGAAAGTACAAGCTTTCGGAACGCTGTTCCTTCATCAGGTAGCTAGTAGGGCAGGATTGTAGAGCACAGAATTTATATAAAATATCAAAATGTCATACGACTGATGCAATATATTGAACAAACCTAGATTGCTATTAAGCCTTTAATCACTCAGAAAGGGGATACAGGTTTCAATTGATTAATATGTATATCCAAGAATTTCCTTCAAGTCCATGGGGTGATTTTGCATTTGCAGATTTGTATTTGCAGAAACATTATATTTTGTTCAAAAAGCACACAGTCTCAAAGTAGTCACTCCATGTGATATTTTATAAATGCCTACTTTGAAAACAGAACCAGTCTGACTCAAGATCGGGATACAGACAGACTCTAACCTCACACTTTTAATGTATTGTCTGAGCTGAGATGTCACTTCTTTTATACTGACAAAACATTAACTTGTCTCAGGACTGTGACTTGAAAGAAGTTCGGGGAAAGAAGGTAGCTGGGATTGCGATAGGTAGGTGAAGGTGAAATGGGGGTGATGGTGATAGGTCAGAGAGGAGGGTGGAGCGGATAGTTAGGAAGGAAGATGGCCAGGTCAAGAGGGCAATGCCAAGTTGGAGAGTTGGATCTGGGATAAGGTTGGGGAGAGGGGAAATGAGAAAACTGGTGAAATCCACATTGGTCCCGTGTTGGAGGGTCCCAAGGTGGAAGGTGATGTGTTTTTCCTCCAGGTGTCAGATTGGCAGGATTTGGCGGTGGAGGAGGCCCAGGACTTGCATGTCCTTGGTGGAGTGGGAGGTGGAGTTGAAGTGTTCGGCCACAGGGTTGTTCAGTGAGTGTGTCCCAGAGATGTTCTCTGAAGCATTCCACAGGTTGGTGTCCTGTCTCCCCAGTGTAGAAGAGACCACCTCAAGAGCAACGGACACAGTAGATGACATGTGTGGAGGTGCAGGAAAATTTCTGTCAGATGTGGAAGGATCCTTTGGGGCCTTGGATGGAGGTGAGGGAGAAGGTGTGGACGCAGGACAAACCTCATTTTAGTGGCTTAATAATCATACTGTGTCAAACAGGACTGATCCCATGACAGCAAAAACTGTGGGAAAGTCCTCAGAGCCCGGATTAATTTGTGTCACCCAATGGACATCATTGAAACGAAAGACAACCCTTTCATTACCACATTCACATCTGCGTAACAATGCGGTGAGCGTTTTCTTGTAATAAAACTTCAGGAAAGATTGGTTGTTAACATTTTGGATGTCTGACAATCATGAGAGATGATATAGAAATTCAAGGTTTGTCTAAATATTCGTAGCTTGGGTGCCAGTAGTTGTGGGTATGTTCGCCGAGTTAGGAAGTTGGTTTGCAGATGTTTCACTCCTGTCCAGGTGACAACTCTCGTGTTCGGGAGCCTCCTGTGAAGCCCTGCTGTACTACGTCAGTTGGAACTTATTTGATTCAGTCCCACTGCTTCTGGTTGCTGGCTCGGTTGTTCCGGTTGTTATGAACAACCAAAACCGACAACTGGAAGCAGCGGAAAAGAAACCGAATAAATTCCAACCGACACAGTACAGCAGCACTTCACAGGAGGCTCCACAACACAGGGGATGTTACCTGGACAGGGGATGAAACATCTGCAAATCAACTTCCTAACTCAGCAAACATACCCACAATTACTGCATCATATGGAAATACAAATGTACAGGTTGATGTATAAATACAGATAATTTCTTCTCCTGCCTTATTCCACACATGGTGCCATCCAGATGTAGAGAAAAGGTGCAATGAGCTGCCAAATGGCTATCATTCTTGGAACTACCTCAAACTTCCCTGTTATCAAACTGGGAACTTGATACACATACCCTCTGTCACTTAGGCAAAAGTGAGGACTGCAGATGATGGTGGTTAGAGCCGAGAGTGTGGTGCTGGAAAAGCACAGCAGTTCAGGCTGCATCCGACGAGCAGGAAATCCGACATTTCAGGCAAAAGTCCTTCATCGGGAATGTCACTTCCCAAACGTTTGCATCTTGCTCTTAATTTCCTTGAATCTGCAACTCATCACCTGGTCACCTGGTTCAGTTAGCCAGAAAGTTACTTCAAGTTTTAATGAGAAAAGTTTTTTTTTCAAAAGACATTCAAAGTATCATTCTGCAAATCCTGTCAAACATCTCACCCTTCATTTTCCAGGAGAAACGTTACGATCTACATCCACAGTTAATGTGCTCTTTAAACCAAACAGGCTTAGAACCTAGAGATGTGAATTACATTAATTATCTGATTTACACTTGATTGTTGTAAATATATTAGCATTCTGAAGGGAATAGCACAATCGGATATAACCTGAGAGGTGTGAAAATCTCTGACCCTACTGTTCATTCAGGAGCTAAAGAAAGAACATGCCCTTAGAATCTTTTGAAGAAAGATTTCTGATGAGCTGAAGATAATAAGACCCATTCGAAAAGTAAAGAAAGCACTGAAATTCATTTGCAAGAGTGTTAAATGTAATAAGCAGAGGTGTTATATTAAGCTTCTATCTAAGTTGAACTATATTTGAAGTGCATCAAACTTTCTCAGAGGAAAACGTTCGGAAAATAAAACCGTAACGCTTGGCCATGGGTGTACAAGCCTGCCTCAATTTGTCCAGCTGAAAATGGAGGTGAGAGATTCTAGGACACTCATCTGAGAAGAGCAAGTGTGTTTCCCCAAGTATTCTAGCTAGCATTTAACCTTTCATCACTGAAAAACAGCTTATTTGCTCATTGTCCAAAGCTCCTTGACTAAACGTCCTCTGTCCAAATAGAGTTAAAAATCACACAACACCAGGTTATAGTCCAACAGGTTTAATTGGAAGCACACTAGCTTTTGGAGCGATGCTCCTTCATCAGGTGATTGTGGAGGGCTCGATCGTAACACAGAATTTATAGCAAAGATTGTAGTGTGATGTAACTGAAATTATACATTGAAGAATTGATTGTCTGTTAAGCCTTTCATCTGTTAGAATACACCCCAGTCCAACACCGGCATCTCCGAATCATGTCCAAATAGAGTGTAACATTTACCAAGTTGCAACAGGTGTCACTTAAACTACATCTTAAACAAATTATATCTTTCACAGATATCTTTCAACACTTAAATTCGGTTATTTTATGAATATACACTAAAATCGCACTTCCTCTGTCACCAGTGGATGCTGGCAGTGTGTGCACTATTTACAAACCCATTGCAACAATTGGCCAAAGCTTCTTCCCCAGCACCGTTGGGGAAAAATGGTTGTTGTGTGGTGAAGTCACTAGAATACTAATCTAGAAACCTAGAAATAAAGCTCAGGGTACACAGGTTCCAGTCTCACCATGGCAGTTCAGGGAATTTAAATCAGTAAATCTGGAATATAAAGCTCAGTAATGGTTATCATAACAAGCATAGGGACTGCAGATGCTGGAGATCAGAGTCAAATTCCTGATGAAGGGCTTATGCCCGAAATGTCCATTCGTCTCTTCCTCGGTTGCTGCCTGACCAGCTGCGCTTTTCCGGCAGCACACTCTCAACTCAGAACAAGTACTGTTGGTTGTTGTAAGGACAGATCTAGCTCATTGTACCCTTTTCATGGAAGAGATTCTGTTATCATGATCTGATCTCACTACATGTGCTTCTTACCTACACTGTCAAAAGATCCGATCAAAACTCTCAACTTAAAATGAGAATAAATGCTGGTCTTTTGTCAGAGAGTCCTATATCCCATTAAAGAATTGTTAAAAATCTCAAACATGTACCTATATCACCTAAAATGATAAGACAATAGATGCACAATATACCATCAGCTCCAAGTCATAGTGGGCGGCACGGTGGCATAGTGGGTGGCACAGTGGCATAGTGGGCAGCACAGTGGCAGAGTGGTTAGCACTGCTGCCTCACAGCCCCAGAGACCCGGGTTCAATTCCCATCTCAGGCGACTGACTGTGTGGAGTTTGCACATTCTCCCCGTGCCTGCGTGGGTTTCCTCCCACAGTCTAAAAATGTGCAGGTGAGGTGAATTGGCCATGCTAAATTGCCTGTAGTGTTAGGTGAAGGGATAAATGTAGGGGGAATGGGTCTGGGTAGGTTGCGCTTCGGTGTGGACTTGTTGGGCCGAAGGGCCTGTTTCCACACTGTAAGTAATCTAATATGTGTTAGATATATGTAATTTATTTGTGGATACTGGATATTTATTGGAATATTCTATTAAACAATAATGGGAGAGTACGTTGAAACCAATCTAAATATTGTGTAACCATAGGTATTCAGAGCAGTAGAGGCCATTTTACCCATTGAACCTGCCCCAATATTTAGCAAAAGTATGGTTGCCTTCACCAATACTCTGCTCTAGTCGTTCTCATACCTTTGTCTATAACTTCCTTTGTACATAAAAATTTAGCCACCTCTCTCCTGAATGATTTGGAGATGCAGGTGTTGGACTGGGGTACACAAAATTAAAAATCACACAACACCAGGTTAGAGTTCAACAGGTTTAATTGGAAGCACTAGCTTTCGGAGCGCTACTCCATCAGGTGGTTGCGGAGGACACAATTGTAAGGCACAGAATATATAGCAAACGTTTACAGTGTGATGTAACTGAAATTATACATTGAATAATACATTAATTGTTTGTTGAGGCTTTCATCTGTTAGAATACTATGATAGTTTCACTTCTTTCATGTGTAAATCACAAAACCTTTTTTTTAAAATGTTGCATTCTCCGGTTAACTGTAACAATGAGTGTTAGCTAGACAATATGTTGAAGGTATTAGCCCCCTGTGTTCTCTGTCTTTGTCATAATGTTTAGACTGATTGTAAACTAAAAAGTGAGATAACAGAGTTTTACATTAATTCATGCAGTTTTTGAGCAAAGTACAATGTAACTCTGCAAGTCCAAATTCACCCCACAAACGTACATGTATATGTATATATGTGTGCGTGCGTGTGTGTGTGTCTGTCTGGGTTGGGGGGTTGTGAGTGAGAGAGAGAGAGTGTATATGTGTGTGTATGTGAGTGTAGAGTGTCTTAAGTATGTGAGGAGGTGCATGTGTGAGTGTGGGAGTGTGTGTGTGTCTGTAAGAGTGTGTGTGTGTGCCTGGGGTGGGGGTTTGTGAGTGTCTGTGAGAGAGAGTGTATATGTGTATGCGTGAGTGTAGAGTGGTCTAAGTCTCTGAGAGGATGCATGTGTGAGTGTGGGAGTGTGTGTGCCTGTAAGGGTGTGTGTGAGTGTCTGCGTGCGTGTCTGAGTGCATGTCTGTCTGCGTGTATGTGTGTATGTGTGTGTGTAGGAGTGCCTGTGTGTGTATGTAGGAGTGTCTGTGTGTGTGTGTATAGTGCAATAGTGTTCACCTGTAATGTGACGTGAACACAAGGTCCTGGTTGAGGCCCTCCCTATGGGTACCGAACTTAGCTATCAGCCTCTGCTCGGCCACTTTCGTTGCTGCCTGTCCCGAAGTCCGCCTTGGAGGATGGTCACCCGAAGGTCCGAGGTCAAATGTCCTGGACCACAGAAGGAGGGAACACTCCTGTCTGTTGATTGTTGTGCGGTGCCCATTCATCCATTACCGTAGCCTTTGCTCGGTTTCCCCAATGTACCATGCCTCAAGGCATCATTGCCTGCAATGTATAAGATAGACAACATGGGCTGAGTCACATGAGTACCTGCCACGTACATGGTGGGAAGTGCCCCACGTGTAATGTCCATGTCCACACTCTGAAGCTGGAGAAGTGTAGCATTGTGAGGTTGTCTGTGGGTTTGCGGTAAAGTGTGATGCTGAGGTGTCCATCCTTGAAGGAGATGCATGTGTTCAAGAATGAGACAGATAGTAGAGAGTACTCCAGCTTCCACCCAAGACATATTAAACCAGCCATCCCCTATGGACAAGCCCTACGTGTACACTAGATCTGTTCAGATGAGGAGGAAAGTGACGGGCACCTGGAAGTACTCAGGGATGCCCTCATAAGTACGGGGTACAATGCTCAACTTATCGACCGCCAGTTCCAACGTGCCATAGCAAGGAACTGTAATGACAATAGATAATAGGAGCAGGAGTAGGCCAGTCTGCCCTTTGAGCCTGCACCACCATTCACTATGATCATGGCTGATCATCCTCAATCAGTATCCTGCTCCTGCCTTATCTCCATAACCCTTGATTCCACTATCTTTGAGAGCTCTATCCAACTCTTTCTTAAACGAGTTCAGAGACTGGACCTCCACTGCCTTCTGGGGCAGAGCATTCCACACACCCACCACTCTCTGGGTGAAGAAGTTTCTCCTCATTTCTGTCCTAAATGGCCTACCCCTTATTTTTAAGCTGTGTCCTCTGGAATCAACATGCTTCCTGCCTCCAGAGTGTCCAATCCTTTAATAATCTTATACGTCTCAATCAGATCCCCTCTCAGTCTTCTAAACTCAAGGATATACAAGCCCAGTCGCTCCAATCTTTCAACATAAGATAGTCCCGCCATTCCAGGAATTGACCTCGTGAACATACGCTGCACTCCCTCAATAGTCAGAATGTCTTTCCTCAAATTTGGAGACCAGAATTGCACACAATATTCCAGGTGCAGTCTCACCAGGGCCCTGTACAGCTGCAGAAGAACCTCTTTGCTTCTATACTCAATCCCTCTTGTTGTTATGAAGGCCAGCATGCTATTAGCTTTCTTCACTACCTGCTGTACCTGCATGCTTGCCTTCATTAACTGGTAAACAAGAACACCCAGATCTTTTTGTACTGCCCTTTACCTAACTTGACTCCATTTAGGTAGTAATATTCCTTCCTGTTCTTGCCACTAAAGTGGATAACCATACATTTATCCACATTAAACTGTATCTGCCATGTATCTGTCCACTCACCTAACCTGTCCAGATCACCCTGTAATCTCCTAACATCTTCCTCACATTTCACCCTGCCACCCAGCTTTGTATCATCAGCAAATTTACTAATGTTACTGTTAATACCATCTTCTATATCATTAATATATATTGTAAAAAGCTGACCTCCTCAGGAGACAGACACGTGCTGCAACCGACAGGGTACCCTTCATTGTTCAGTACTTCCCAGGAGCTGAAAATCTACACCATGTTCTTCATGACCTGCAACACATTATCAATGAGGATGAGCACCTCGCCAAGACCTTCCCCACACCTCCACTGCTCGCCTTTAAACAACAGCCAAACCTCAAACAGATCATTGTTTGTAGCAAGCTGCACGGCTTTCAGGACAACTCCATACAACTCTGTCATGGTAAGCGCTGCAAGATGCATCGTAGTTTGGACATGGATATCACCATTACACTTGGCGAAACTTCCCACCATGTACGTGGCAGGTACTCATGTGACTCAGCCCACATTGTCTATCTTATACGTTGCAGGCAAGGATGCCTTGAGGTATGGTACATTGGGGAAACCGAGCAAAGGCTACGGCAATGGAAGAATGGGCGCCTCCCAGTTGGGGAATACTTCAGTGGTCCAGGACATTCGACCTCGGACCTTCGGGTGACCATCCTCCAAGGTGGACTTCGGTGCAGGCAGCAGCGAAAAGTGGCCGAGCAGAGGCTGATAGCTAAGTTCGGTACCTATTGGGAGGGCCTCAACCGGGACCTTGGGTTCATGTCACACTACAGGTGGCTACTATTACACTATACACACGCACAGCCACTCCTACGTACACACAGGTACTCCTCTTCACACACATACAGACATACACACAGACACACATGTACACAGACATGCACACAGACACTCACACACACCCTTACAGACACACACACTCCCACACTCGCACATGCATCCTCTCAGAGACTTAGACCACTCTACACTCACATAAACACACATATACACTCTCTCTCTCACTCACAACCACCCCAACCCAGACAGACACGCACACAGACACACACACACATGCACACATATATACATATACATATACGTTTGTGGGGTGAATTTGGACTTGCAGAGTTACATTGTACTTTGCTCAAAAACTGCATGAATTAATGTAAAACTCTGTTATCTCACTTTTTAGTTTACAATCAGTCTAAACATTATGACAAAGACAGAGAACACAGGGGGCTAACACCTTCAACATATTGTCTAGCTAACACCCATTGTTACAGTTAACCGGAGAATGCAACCTTTTTAAAAAAAGGTTTTGTGATTTACACATGAAAGAAGTGAAACTATCATAGTATTCTAACAGATGAAAGCCTCAACAAACAATTAATGTATTATTCAATATATAATTTCAGTTACATCGCACTGCAAACTTTTGCTATAAATTCTCTGTCTGACAATAGTGTCCTCCACAACCACCTGATGATGGAGTGGCGCTCTGAAAGCTAGTGCTTCCAATTAAACCTGTTGGACTATAACCTAGTGTTGTGTGATTTTTGACTCCCTCCTGAATGTGCTGAATGCATGATCATCGATAGCTATCTATACAAAAAATCCCAAAGATTCACAAACCCATGTTTGAAGAAATTTCTCCTCAGCTCAGAATGAAATGACTATCCTTTTCTGATTAAAAAAAGTGTATTCTAGATTTCTCAGTCATCGGGAAACAACATGCTCCCTGGCTAACCCCTTACAAATTCTGTAAGTTTCAATCAGGTGTTCCCTCAATATTCTATATTCCAGGAAATATAAACTTAATCAACACAATCTCTCCTCACTTGTTAATTCACTATCACAAGAGTTAAAACTTTTGCTACATTCTCACAGGACACATGTATTTTGTGTTGCAGAAGGAGATTGTATTATTGGAATATCCAAATCACAGACAAAGTAGTGCCACACAAATGCCAAGCAGTGATAATCTTAAATAAGAAACAATCCCACCATCACCCCTTGACATTCAATGGTATTACCATCACTAAATTCCTTACTATCATTATCAGTGGGGTTGCCATTGACCAGAAACACAACTGAACTCACCATATAAACATAGTGGTTATGAAAGCAGGTCATAGGCTAGGAATACTGCAGTGAGTAATTCACATCCTGGTGGGTGCAGCTCCAACAGTACTTGAGAGGCTTGACACCATCCACTGCAAAGTAGTTCACTTAATCAACGCCCCATTCATAATCATCCACACTCCATCACCAACACTCAGCAGCAGCAGTGTTTCTTATATAGAATATGTGCTGCAGAAACTCCCCAAAGATCCTCAGACAGCACCTTCCAAACCCACAATCACTTCTATCTGAAAAGACAAGGGCAGCAGATACTTGGAAACATCACCAACTGCTCAATCCCCTCTAAGCCACTCACCATCCTGACTTGGAAATAGATTGCTGTTCCGTCGCTGTCACTGGGTGAAAATCCTGGAATTCCTTCCCTGAGGGCATTTGTGGGTCAACCTACAGCACATGGACTGCAGTGGTTCTCAAGGGCAGTTAGGGGTGATAAATGCTGACTAGTTACTGACTCGCACAATCTAAGAATTAATTTTTGAAAAAAATAATTGACTCCTGAATGGCGATGGATAGGAAATACAGGCTCACCACACTGATGTTTGGAGATTGTATATAAAATAAAGCTGTGCAAAGGAGGTTCTACTGTCCTGAAGCATCCTGGGGCCACGGAGTGTTCAATTGCTGATGTGTTACATTTCATTGATTCCTAACTCCAGGAACCTTGTCACATCCCCTGTGCTGTCACACTGCACGCATTTCCTGAGATAGACAGAGTTAACACACAGAAACAAGCTCAGTCTCTAATCGTAATCTAACAACCTGAGATCGGTCGGCTGTGAAACTGAGCTTCCCTCTCCTGAAGAAGAGTTATTTGACTGTAAACATTAATTCTGCTTCTCCCCACAAATGCTGTCAGATCTGCTGAGTTTCACCTACAAATTCCATTTTTGCTTTAGCTTTCCACTTCTAAGCTCAGTGTTTCAGCGCAAATTTTGATTTTGACAAATAAGGATAAATTATGATTTTTTACAGTGAAGGCAGAAAATAAAGGGAGTGTTTTTCTGACTCAACTGGATATTTTAATATATCATTCACCATTGTTATGGACTAGGCCAGATCTTTCAAAACATTTTTGAGCAGTCAACGCAGACCATAACTTTGTAAATTGTTTCGGTAAGTGTGCAGTGAAAATTACCTGGAGTAAGTTAGCGAGGTTGACTACCAGGTTTTAAAAGAGACAAAAAACTATTCACAAAATTATACAATGAAACACAAAGAACAGAATAAAGAATGCCTACAGAACTCAATCCAAACTACACTTAATTATGCTATTCCGTACATACACAACAGTGCAAACTCCCTCAAATATGTTTTTAAAAATGGAACAGGTGCGTACAGTTTGAAGTTAGAAGGGGAGAGTGAGTAGAGAGAGAGAGAGAGCCTGTTTCCACACAGCTGAACACCTAACTAGTTCTGGACTGAACTGCTCAGCTAGAGAGCTGACCACTCCCCTTTTATTATATAGGTCACTTCTAAAACATGACCACTTTGGCCTGACGTCTCATCTGTTTGTATATAAACAAAAAGGCCTCTCAGTACTCTTTAATCTCTGTATCAAGCCAGTCTAATCAGAACTGGGGGGAGTTTTATGACCCCTCTGAAAATAAAAATCAAGGATCCTTAAGAAAAGGAACAGCTTTTTTAAAAAAGGGACCTGCTTTGAGACACCATATTTCACAGAAATTCAGATTTCATGGCAAACTAATGTTTCTGAATCAGTGTAATTTCATGCTATAAATGAGCACAATTGTAGGCATATTTGTGAACAAATATTTTGCATCTGCAATTCCATAAATGGGAATGTAGGTTATAACAGGATAGCCTCTTTAAAAAGCTCAGGATTAAACTTTGTCTCAAATACCACCAACATTCCGAATTGTCATAATTGTTCAATGGGGCTTCTTTTCTTTCCTAAAGGATTGCTGTCTGCTCAATCTCTAAGTACATTTGGAAGGAGGCTGTAATCTCAGTAAAACTCAGTCAGAAAATCAAATATTACTGACAGTGTAGTGTCATTGTGCCCAGATCTTTACTTCTCTCCCTCAGACTGTGTATTTGTATGCTGAGGTTACAGAACATGAGTCACTGTCCCCTCTGTTAGCACAGCCATGTCTGTATCAGCAACATCTAACAGACAGCGCAGACAGAAACCATTTGAACATTGTGCACATGCTAGCCCTGGGCAAAAGAGATCTTGCGATTTGGGAGAAGCAATTGGCTCCTCTATGGAACCTGGAGCCTGCTCTGCCATTTAATATGATTCTGGTGGATCAGGTTTGAATACATCTCTACATTCCTGTCAGACTTTTGTACTTACCCTACTCCCTGTGTTTTTTTCCCCCTGGCCCCACAATATATTTCCTTTACAAATATCTTTTGAAAGCTTGCAAGGAACCTGCCTCAATCTCCCTTTTACACATTCCACATCAATGTCCATCAAATAAATTCTCCTCTTTGTCCCTCTGGTTCTTTTTGCTGATTACCGTAAATCAGTGCTCATTCAGTTATCAATCAGACTGCCAGTGGAAATGGTCGCTCTTTAAATATTCTGTCAAAATTCTTCATCATTTTGAACATCTCTGTAAAACTTCCCTTAACTGCTATGCTCTAAGGAAAACAATCTCACTTTATCATCAGGGTCACAGCCTGAAGCATTAAATTGTCTCTCCACAAGAACTACCTGAACTGCTGGGTGTTTTCAGCATTTTCTGTTACTTACTTTAGCTTTTCCAGTACCTCCACAATCCATAACCCTGTGTATGTGCTTTTGACTTCCTTACTAAAGTGTTTTGGATTGGATCCAGAGCACAGAAACATAGACAACTAATCATTAATAATGTCTAGAGACAGGTCGTCTAACACATTACTTCATCATAATCTATAACTAATACTCCCTCACTGCCCCAGCCTCCCTTAATTTGCTGTGTTGCAAGAGACACAATGTTTCCAAAGTGCTTAATTGGTCTTATCCATTTTAATGGCTGGCCCTAGTTAATACCTAGTTATCTTGATCAGGGCTTGCATATCGAAAAGGACAGAACTGCAGTTCAGTGATTAGCACTGCTGCCTCACAGTGCCACTGACCGAGGTTCAATTCCACCTTTCAGTGACTGTTTGTGTGGAGTTTCCACATTCTCCCGGTGTCTGTGTGGGTTTCTTCTGCTCTTGGGAACTTGGGAAACAAGTTCAAAAACATGCAAGCTATTGGCCATTCTAAATTGTCCACAGATTCCAGAGATGTGTAGAGTAGGTGGATTATTCATGGGAAATGAAGGGGATGGAGTGGGTCTGGGAAGGATGTTCTTCAGAGTCGGTGTAGATTTAATGGGTCAAATGGCCTGCTTTATGGAGTCGATGAAATGTCTATAATTCTTGGAATTACCTGAAACTTTCCTGTCATCAAACAGGTAACTTGATCCTCAACCCCTAACTCACTTACCGCACATTTGCCTCTTATTTATCCTGCTCCTCATTTTCGCCGGATCTCCTGATTTATTCAGCCAGAAAATTAGTTCAGCTTTTACTGAAAAGGTTTGCTTCAAAAGTCATTCAAAGTGTCATTATGCACTTCGTCTTAACCATCTCATCTTTTAAAATCCACAAGAAAAATCATTTACTATATCTAGAGATAATGTGCTCTTTAAACCAATCAGATTTAAAACTGACAGGTGTGAATTATGTCAACTGCCTGATCTGTATTTGATTGTTGCAAATTATTAGCATTCTGAGAGGAATAGTATTTGAACATTTGAAATTAACCTGAAAGGCATGATAATCTCTGTCCCTTTTGTTCACACCACAAACTAAAGAAAGAACATGTGCTTAGGATCTTTTGAAGAAAGATTTCAGGTGAGTCAAAATTAATAAGACCCATCAGAAAAGTAAATGTCAAGAATGTCACTGATATTCATTTCCAAGATTGTTAGAAATGATAAGCAGAGGTGTTATGCTAAGCTTGTACCTTAGTTGAACTATACTTGGATTTAACAAACTTTCTCAGAGGGAAGAAGACAGTTTTAAAACAAAAATGCAACATCTGGCAAAGAATGTACTAGTCTGCCTCAGTTTTTAGACCTGAAAATGGAAGTGAGAGTATCTCGGACACTAATTTGAGAAGAACAAATGTGTTCCCCCAGGCATTGAGCTAGCAATTAATCCTTCATCACTGAAAAGCAGCTTATGTGGTCATTGTCCAATACACCTTGTTTGGATGTGCTCTGTCCAAACAGACTGGAACATTCCCTGTGTTGCAACAGGGGACACGTAATTACTGTATAACCAAATTATACCTTTCTCACATTTATTATGGTCACACTGCAAAATGTAAAATCATTATTTTATGAATATAGATTAAAATCTCACTATCTTCATCATTAGGCTGTTTTCACTGGAGCGTCAGATGCTGAGGGGTGACCTTATAGAGGTTATGGAAAATAAAGAGCATGAAAGCAAGGGAAGGGTTAAAGCAGGAAGACCACTGGTGACTTGTTGCAAGGGGCCTGTGGAATGCAGGATGGAATAAGAATAGTGGAATGCTCTTACACCACCTAGCAAAATAAGGTTGAGGCTGAAGGGTCACTATGGCAAGATGAGATAACACTATTAGTAAAGTTAGTCTCCCTGTTAAGTATCATTATGACAAGATTTGGACAATAAATATTTGGGACATGGCATTAAATATCTAATTAGTAGTTAGTAGAGTCATCTTGAGACAGGAAACTATTGTAATAGATGGAATAGCGAAATATCTAATCATGACCAGTTAGTCTGGAATGGAAGATCACTTAGCAGAGGTGATAATAAATATCTAATCAAGACATTAGGAAAGTATTAAGTAAGGTCTGGAGTGAAAGACCATTGTTGCAAAAGTTGACACTAAATATCTAACTATAACATTAGAATAACATTAAATAGAATGTATAGCTAAAGACATAATGGGAACTAACATCACTGCTTTATTGTATAGTTAGAGTGAGATACTTTGATTAATATAGTTGGGCATGCTGATAAGCTGACAGAAACATGATAAAAAAAAATAAAAAAACACGGACCCTGAGATTTGTGGACATTCGAGAGTCTACTTTCTCAGTGTCACGGTTTTTTGTTTGCAAATAAAAGATCTACTTCTTGAAGAACTCTCTGTGTCTCCTGGTGATTCTCTACATTTTCTCCACGACAAGGTATACAAAATTATGAGGGGCATGGATAGGGTAAATTGACCAAGTCTTTTCCCTGGGGTGGGCGGAGTGCAGAACTAGAGGGCATAGGTTTAGGGTAAGTGGGGAAAGATATAAAAAAGACCTATGGGGCAACTTTTTCACGCAGAGGGTGGTACATGTATGGAATGAGCTGCCAGAGGAAGTGGTGGAGGCTGGTACAATTGCAACATTTAAAAGGCATTTGGATGGGTATATGAATCGGAAGGGTTTAGAAGGATATGGGCCAGGTGCTGGCAGGTGGGACTAGATTGGGTTGGGTTATCTGGTCAGCATGGACGGGTTGGACCGAAGGGTCTGTTTTCATGCTGTACATCTCTATGACTCTATGACTCTAGTTGATCCTGGCAGTCTGTACACCATTTACAAACCCATTGCAGTAATTGACCAAAATATCTGTTATGACACAGTGGTGAATCCTTCTGTTAATTAAACAAAACGCCCATAAAATCTCACCTCGCATCATAATCTATTAAAGTATAGAGTGACAGAGAACTCCCAAAATCCTCTATTAAAGAAAATAATATCAATTTATTCTTTAACTCTAAAAGTGAACATTAAACAACAACTATTCACAACTCTAAGCACCTCCTTTCTCTTAACTGCTTATTACCTGCCTCCAACTCTATAACAATATACTGTTCCAATAACACACTTATTAAAATTACATCAAATTAATTTCAAAACCACACAGCAGCTGTCAACTTCAGTGGCGTTCTTCTTCCAGTTGAAGATCTCCCTCGGTCCTCTTGTTCCTTTTTACCGCAAATATGTTCCATACGGAAAGGTAACTTTGATAGAGAGTGTTTCAGTGGCAATTACTCTTTCAATGGCAGTTACTCTGTCTTCAATTTTCAAATGCTTGCATTTTTTATATCCCCAACATCGGATTGTCTCATTGGATTGATGTTGGCAAAACAATAATTTTAAACTAATTTGGGTTTTAGTATCCTGGGGCATAAATTAAACTGATTGGAGAAATTTAAATTGTTGTCAAAACAGCAACCAATTCAGGAATCCATTCACAGACAAATTTTACATATTGTCACTTTTCCAGTCCATTATCAGACTTCCACTTAGTCAAATGCATAAGTGCTCTTAAGCTCTTAGTTCAGAACAACATTCATCCTCTCTTAAAGGTACAGCGCAGGCCTTCAACTTCATAACAACTGCCCCCTTAAGAAAAAAATGAACATTTATAATGAAACGACAGCTTCAATTATTCCCCTCATTTGTAATCTCATTACAATGAAATGCATAGATCGTAAATCTAAGTTAATATTATTTTCTGCACACACACACATATAAAACATTGGCATCTGTCCAATCTTATCTATACTTTTCCCTTTAAATTCGAAATAACACATCTGCTAAAACATTTTTACAACCCGCAACATGTAAAATTTGTAAATTAAAAGTCTGAAATATAAAACTCCAATGAAATAGTCTCATATTTTTGTCTTTAAATCTTTCCAAAGATGTAAGAGGATTATGGTCTGTGTGCACAATTATCTCCAACACATTGTTTGTCACAGAAACATTAACATGTTGTAAAGCGAGTACCAAACGCAATAATTATTTTTCGATGGTAGAGCATTTTCTCTGGTGAGTGTTGCATTTCTTTGAAAAGTAACCAATTGGCCATTCAGTTCCATCATCATCTTCCTGCATCAGTACAGTTCCAACTTCTATAGCGTGAGCATCGATTGGAACTTTGAATGGTTTCAAAAAGTTTGGTGTGACTAAAACTGGTGCCTTGGTTAATACTGCTTTTAATTTCTCAAATGCCTCATGGCATTGTTCTGTCAACCAAAATTTTGTGTTCTTCTTTAATAAATCTGTTAGCAGTGTCACTGCGCTGCTAAAATTTGGAAGAAACTTCCAGTAGAATCTGCTTAGTCCCAAAAATCAAAACATCTCTTTCTTTGAGGATGGTTGTGCGAATTCCTTGATGGCCTTCATCTTAATGTTCCTTGACCGATGTTATGTCCCAAGAACATCACTTCTGCCTTAGCCTTAGTTTTCTTGAAGTTTGTCACCAGTTTTGCTTCTCGTAATCATTCAAAGAGCTCTGCCAACTGTACCATGTGATCTTTCTAGGAATCACTAGAGATTACATCATCCAGATAGACTGCACAATTTGTTAATCCAGCCACAACTCTGTCCATGAGTCTTTGGAATGTGGCGGCTGTGTTCTTCATTCCAAAGGGCATCACTTTAAACCGATATAGCCCATTTGGGGTTACAAAAGCAGTAATTTCTTTCACTTTTTCTGATAAAGGTACCTGCCAATAACCACGCAGTAAGTCCAACTTGGTGATGTAAGTGCCTTGTCCAACTTTCTCTGCACAGTCCTCCAATCTCGATATAGGTTATGAATCTGGTTTTGTTATGGCGTTGAGCTTCCGATAATCCACACAAAATCGCTGAGTTCCATCAGGTTTAGGAACTAACATGATCAGCAAACTCCACTCACTCTGACTTGTTTTATTGATATCTTCATTGAACGTTGTATCCAATTCCTTCTGGACCTGTGTGGCTTTGAGAGGATTAAGCCTGTAGGCACATTGTTTTATCAGAACAGCATTCCCTACTTCCACCTCATGCACAATAGTATTAGTCATCCCCATCTTTTTCCTGTATATGTCCTCATACTGCTGCAACAAACTTTTCAATTGGGTTCTTTGCTCCTGAGACAGATGGTTCACTAACCTAGGCAGGGGCTGGGTATGGAGTTAGTGCATGATCTCTGTAAAGACTTTGCCACTGTGAGTAAAATTTACTCAGAAAGAACAGGGGGAGAAGGGAAAGCAGTTATAATTCTGAGAGATATGGAATCTAATCAGTCTCTAATACTAAGAGATGAACATATTTGTACTCTTTCTGACATGTTACCCAAGAAAGTGGTCATTTGTGGAATAGATGGACAGAAATTTAATGTTCCCCTGTGTAAGAACAGGTTGGAATGTCAAATGAAGCTGTGCTCTCTCCTGCATTGTTTTGGAGGTGTTGGTATTGGACTGGGGTGTACAAAGTTAAAAATCACACAACGCCAGGATACTCCACAACCACCTGATGAAGGAGCAGTGCTCTAAAAGCTAGTCCTGCCAATTAAACCTGTTGGACTATAACCTGGTGTTGTGTGATTTTTGATTTTGCAGCTCATTGTCTTTTCTTGGGGTCTCCTTTACTACCTTCACTAATTTGCCACTGGCTTAGCTTCTTTTACCACATCTTTTCCCATAGTGCCCTTCTTTAAGACCAGCACTGAGACTTTATGTGTCTTACTTTACCACAGTGGGAACAGCTGAGGCCTTTCATCTCCTTTCCACCCTCTTGAACTTTTTTTTTCAGTTGTGCTAGATTATTATCTGTGTGCTCTAATCTTTGTTTCATAGTGTAGGATCTCCCTTCTCCCAAGATGAAATTCTTGCCAGAAGCTAAATTTTGCATTAGGCATTCACCTGCCATCTCTGTTACTCTTCTCACTTCTTGAACTTTCTATTCATCCACATGAATTCTTATCATTTCTGGAAGTGAGTTTTTAAACTCCTCCAGCAGTATAATCTCTCTTAGAGCCTCATAGGTCTTATCTATTTTTTAAGGCCCACCATCTATCTATCAAAATTACTTTAATTTAACATAAGTCTAACCTGGTTCCTTCTTTATGTTTCTAAACCACTGACTATACGATCCTGGTACCAATTCATAAGTGCTTAAAATATCTTGTTTGATGCATAACCTCTTGACCCCTCATCTGACAGCACTACAAATATCTCATTAGCTCTGTGACTAGTTTTCTCTGAACTGGCACTACCTACAAATTCTCTGACCACTCCATCTGCCTAGCCAACTTTTCAATAGACATAATAAAGGCTTTAACATTTTTCTCATCAACATTTGACAATGTTTTAACATATTTGTATCTATCACTACCTTCTCTCTTCATCTCCATCCTGTTAACTTGACTTTCCTGACCCTTTCATAATTTCTGAAGTTCAAATTCTCTTTCCCTGTCTCTCTCTCTTTCTTCTCTCTCTTTTTCTTTTTCCTCTCTCTCTCTCTCTCTTTCTTCGCTCTTGTCACTTCTTTCCCTTTCTTTATCTTCTAATCCCATTTGCCTCAATTGCAATTTCAGTTTTTCAAACTCTACTGCACTTCTCTGTTTCTCTGATACACCTCAATGCTTCACCAACTCCATTACAATTTCAGTTTTCCTTTTGTCCGTAATTAAACCCACCTCTAACCTGTTCACTAATTCTAAAAGTATGCCTTTTTTCTGTCTTTCTAAACTTTCTTGGCAAAGTTGTGAAGCATCTTCAAGCTCCAGAAGCTTTTTAGCAATTGTAAGAGCCATTTCTCTCACTTTTAATTTAACCAACCACAAATTAAACAAATTCTCTCAGTTACATTTTATGTAAAGATCTAGGACACTAATCAGCAAGTGTTTAATTCTGTTGGTACCTTTGGTTCCCCAAATCTGTTCAAATCTGTCCAAATCTAGGATTGGATCTGTCTAAACCTGTTCAAACCTTGGACTTGAGTCTCCCAGACTGTTATGACATGGAGGTGACCTCTTCTGTTAATTAAACCAAACACCCAGAAAAACTCACCTCACCTCGTAATCTGTTAAAACTTGAGGGACAGAGAACTTCCAAATTTCACTATTTAAAGAAAATAATATCAATGTATTCTTTAACTCTAAAAGTGAACATTAAGCAACAACTATTCACAACTCTAAGCCCCCCTTTCTCTTAACATCTTATTACCTGCCTCCAACTCTATAACAATATACTGTTCCAATAAAACACTTATTAAAATTACATCAACTTAGTTTCAAAACCACACAGTGGTTGTTGTCTTCGATGTTGTTCCTCTTCCAGCTGAAGATCTCCCTTTTTACTGCGAATATGTTTCATATGAAAAGGTACCTTTGATAGAAAGGGTTTCCTAATTTCTTGGGTCTCGCTCGATGGTAGTTGCTGCCTCTCCAATTTTCAAAATGTCTGCATTTTTATATCCCTAACATCGGATTGTCTCATTGGCTCAATGTTGGCAAAACAATAAATTCAACCTCGATTGGGTTTTAGTTTCCTAGGATATAATTTAAACTGATTGGTTAAATTCAAATTGTTGCCAAAACAGCAACCAAAACTCAGGTATCCATGTCACAGCCAAATGTTATATATTTTCAATTTTCCAGTACACTCTGAGACTTGAAATACTTGAAAAGGAAAAATATATTTGGGGCTACGTGGAAAAAGCACAGGGAATAGGGTCAATACAAAAGTCTAACAGGAATGTGGGGATGTGTTTGAACACAATGCACCAAGGCTGTAGGTTCAATAGGGCCAATTGCTTCTCTAGATCAAGTGTTCCTTCTTGGCTAGAGCAAGGACATGCACAATGGTCTGAATGGCATCTGTCTGTGCTACAATGTTTTCTGTCTGCTGGGTGATGCTGATACAGATATGGCTATGCTCCAGAGGGGGTTGTGACTTACATTTTGAAGTGGCAGCATATAAATACACAGTCTGAGGGAGAGAAATAAAGAACCGAGTCTGATGTACTGATAGAATATTCCAGGGATTTAACCCAGCAAACATAAATGAATAAGACATGTGACTTGGAGTTTGTGGTACCGTAATGCATCTGTTGTCCTGTCCTTTCACATTCCTGTGATGTTGCCACCCACTCCCATTCTTCCACAGTACTGCTGGGGATGATGTCTTATGAGTGTGAAGGTGTGTACTGTACTGTAAGAGAGTGCGGATGCTGTTCTGAACTGCGAGCTTATAAGCACCTGTGTATATAACTAGACGGCTTACTTGGGTGTTTGTAAGGAACCTGCTGCGATCTCCCTTTCAAACATTCCACATGAACATCCATCAAAGAAAGTCTCCTCTTTGTCCCTCTGGTTCTTTTTGCCGATTACTGTAAATCACTGTCCATTTGGTTATAAATCAGACTGCCAGTGGAAATGGTTTCTCATTAGATATTCTTTCAAAATCCTTCATCATTTTGAACATCTCTGTTAAACTTCCCTTAACTGCTATGCTCAGAGGAAAATAATCTCACTTTGTGATCAAGGTCACATCCTGGAGTATTAACCTTTCTCTCCGCTTGAACTGCCTGACCTGCCAAGTGTTTTCAGTATTTTCTGCTTTTCCAGTCTCTCCACATGAAATCCCTAATCCTGAGTACATGGCTTTGACATCGTTTTTGAGATATCTTGCACTGTATGGACAGCACAGAAACAGGGATAACTGATCACCGGAAATGTCCAGAAACAGGAACCCCACCATATAACTTCATCTTAATCTATAATCTACATCCCCTCACTGTTCCTGTCTCATGCAAATTCCTATGTCCAAAGTCCTTCATTGATCTAATCCATTTTAATGGCCATTCCTGGTTAGTTTCTAGACATCTTCACCAAGGCTTGTCTATTGGCACTGTGGCACAATGGTTAGAACTGCTGTCTCACAGCTCCAGGGACCTGGATCTGAATCCACCTTCGGGTGAATATGTGGAGTTTGCAAGTTCTCTCAGTGTCTGCATGGGTTTTCTCCCATAGACCAAAGATGTGCATGTTAGGTAGAAGGGCCAAACTAAATTGTCCAATGTGTAGAGGGATGTGTACTGTAGGCAGATTATTCACTGGAATTGCAGGGACATGGGCAGTTATGGTGAGATGGGCGGGATGATCTTTGGAGGGTTGGTGTGGACTTAATGGGTTGAATGGCCTGCTTCTACACTGTGGGGATTCTATGAAATTGCGATCATTCTTAGAACTACCACAAATTTCCCTGTCAGCAAACCAGCAGGAAACTAGCTACCAGGATGCATGAGCACCAACTAGCTACCAAAAGACCTGACAAACTATCATTGGTATCCATATAAACGAAGACGGACACCAGTTCGACTGGGACAGGCATCCATCCTGCGACAGGCTAAACAAAGAGACATGTAGGAATTCCTGCAGGCCTGGCATACAAAATGGAGCTCCATTAACCAACATATCAATTTGGACCACGTTTAGTAACCTCTGTGAAACAGAACTGGAAATGATATCACTCACCACAACAAGCCAAGTCACATAAATAGCAAGTGGGACAGAAAATCAGCGCTTCACCGGAGGCTCACTGATGATGTTACCTTGCACGGTGACAAAACATCTGAGAACAAAACCCACCAACTCAGCAAGCAAACTGACATCCAGATGGAACTTGATACTCAACCTTTCCGTCACGTCACACACGTTTGCAACTTAGCATTACTTACCCTTATTTTTGCAACTCATTGCGTGGTCTTCTGATTCATTCAGCCAGAAAGTTACTTCAATTTTTAACCAAAATACTTTTTTCCAAAGACACTGCCATTATACGCTTCCCCTTCATCATCTACCATTTAAAATCCACGAGAAAAATCATTATCCACATCCTCAGGTAATGTGCTCTTTAAACCAACCCGGCTTACAAGCGAAAGATGTGACTTGCGTCAATTGTCTAATTCACATTCAATTATTGCAAATGTTTTAGTGTTCTGAAGAAGAGGATACTGGAACATTTGGAATTAACCTGAAAGGAGTGATAATCACTGTCCCTTTTGTTCATTCAAGGAATTAAAGAAAGGACTTGTGCGTAGGATCTTTTGAAGAAAGATCTCAGACCGGCAAAGATAATAAGACCCATTAGAAAAGTAAAGAAAGGACTGAAATTCATTTTCAAGAGTATTAGATATGATAAGCAGAGGTGTTACGTTAATCATGTACCTTAGGTGTACTATATTTAGAGTGTAACAAACATTCTCAGAGAGTAAAATGTCGTAAAATAATAAAGGTAACCTTTAGCAAGGGATGGGCTAGTCTGCATCAACTTGTCCACCTGAAAATGGAGGTGAAAGATTCAAGGACACTAATTTGAAAAGAGCAAGTGTGTTTCTCCAAGTATTGTAGCTAGTATTTAATCTTTCATCACTGAAAAACAGCTTTTCTGGTCATTGGCCAATGCTCCTTGTTTGAATGTGTTCTGTCCAAATAGAGTCACAGAGTCATAGAGATATATAGCATGGAAACACATCCTTCAGTCCAACTCGTCCATGCCAACCAGATATCATAACCTAATCTAATCCTATGTGCCAGCATTTGTCCCATATCCCTCTAAACCTTTCCTATTCATAGACCTATCCAGATGCCTTTTAAATGCTATAATTGTACCAGCCTCCACCACTCCCTCTGGCAACTCACCCCATACACGCACCACCCTCTGCGTGAAAAAGTTCCCTGAGGTCTCTATCATATCTTTCCCCTCTCACACTAAACCTATCCCTCTAGTTCAGAACTCCCCCACCCCAGCGAAAATACCGTGTCTGTTTATCCTATCCATGCCCCTCATGATTTTATGAACCTCTATAAGGTCAGCCCCTCAGCCTCCGACACTCCAGGAAAAACAGACCCAGCCTGTTCAACCTCTCCATATAGCTCAAACTTTCCAACCCTGGCAACATCCTTGTAAATCTTTTCTGAACCCTTTCAAGTTTCACAACATTCTTCTGATAGGAGGGATACCAGAATTGCACACAATATTCCAAAAGTCGTTTAACCAAAGTTATGTACAGCCGCAACATGACCTCCCAACACCTGTACTCAATACTCTGACTAATGAAGGAAAGCATAACAAATGCCTTCTTCACTATCCTATCTACTTGAGACTCCACTTTCAAGGAACTATGAACCTACACTCCCCAGGACCTTACCATTATGTGTATAAGTCCTGCTCTGATTTGCTTTTCCAAATCAGACTGTAATAGAATAGAATAGAATATCCTTTATTGTCATGTGCACTCGAAAGATTGCAGTGCACAGTTAGTTATGTTGCCTCTTGGCACCATCTTAGATACATGGTACCAAATTACAGATACTTTAAGAATTGAAACAGTATAAAAACAGATTAGCATGGAATACAGAGTTTTAAAAAGTTCAGAGTGACAATAAAAAGTATCTTTAAAGTACTCAAGTTATATTCTTTGTTCACTGAGTCCATGCCCACTGAGGCTTCAGACCAAGAGGCCTAGCTGCCTCAATGTGCTGGCCTCTGTCCCAGACTCGCCTCTGGACTCATCTCCCCGGCCAGTCAGGGCTCACTCTGTTCCTGCTCTACCCTCTGGCTGCAACCGTATTCCCCCCAGCTCAGCTCGTGCTCGCTCTGCTCCCGCTATGGGCTCCGACTAGGAGTTCTCCCCTCCAGCTTCGCCTGCTCTGCTCCTGCTCTGGGCTCCAGCCGGCCTCCTCCCCTCCAGCTCGGCTCGGGCTCGCTCTGCTCCCGCTCCGGGCTCCACCGTGGCTCGCTTCCGGGACTTGCCTCCAGGGTTGGCCACGGCTTGCTCTGGCTGTGTAACTTACTCCGGCTCCAGGTCCAGTTCTGGCTTCGACTCCGGCCACAACTCGCTTGCTGTGCTAGTTACCCTGTTCTCCACTCTTACCAGGGACGGTAGTTTAAGAAGTTAAAGGTTTAGGGGGAGGTGGGGAAGAAAACTTGCAGCAAAGGGGAAAAAAGAAAGAAAAAGAGGAAAAAACTTGCAAGCAGAGGAGCTCCAGCTGGAGTTTCCTACTCTGCCACCATCTTAAAGTAGGAGAAAGTGAGGTCTGCAGATGCTGGAGATCAAAGTTGAAACTTTATTGCTGGAACAGCACAGCAGGTCAGGCAGCATCCAGGGAACAGGAGATTCGACGTTTCGGGCACAGGCCCTTCTTCAGGAATGAGCAGAGAGTGTTCAGCAGGAGAAGATAAAAGGTAGGGAGGAGGGACTTGGAGGAGGGGCGTTGGAAATGTGATAGGTGGAAAGAGGTCAAGGTGAGGGTGATAGGTCGGAGTAGGATGGAGGCGGAGAGGTCAAGAAGAAGACTGCAGGTCAGGAAGGCGGTGCCGGGCTGGAGGGATTCGGCTGAGACAAGGTGGGGGGAGGGGGGATGAAGAAACTGGTGAAGTCCAAGTTCATCCCCTGTGGTTGGAGGGTTCCCAGTCGGAAGATAAGGCGCTCCTCCTCCGACCGTCGGGTTGTTGTGGTTTGGCGGTGGATGAGTCCAATGACCTGCATATCCTCGGTGGAGTGGGAGGGGGAGTTGAAATGCTGTGCTACAGGGTGGTTGGGTTGGTTCGTCTGGGTGGCCCAGAGGTGCTCTCTGAATCGCTCTGCAAGTAGGCGGCCTGTCTCCTCAATATAGAGGAGGCCACACCGGCTGCAGCGGATGCAGTAGATGATGTGGGTGGAGGTGCAGGTGAATCTGTGGCGGATATGGAAGTTTCCTTTGGGGCCTTGGAGAGAAGTGAGGGGGGAGGTGTGGGCGCAAGTGTTGCACCTCCTGCGGTTGCAAGGGAAGGTGCCGGGAGTGGAGGTTGGGTCGGTGGGGGGTGTGGATCTGACAAGGGAGTCGCGGAGGGAGTGGTCTCTACGGAAAGCTGATAGGGGAGGGAAGGGAAATATATCCTTGGTGCTGGGGTCTGTTTGGAGGTGGCGGAAGTGACGGCGGATGATGCGCTGTACATGGAGATTGGTGGGGTGGTAGGTGAGGACCAGTGGGGTTCTGTCCTGGTGGCGGTTGGAGGGGCGGGGCTCAAGGGCGGAGGAGCGGGAAGTGGAGGAGATGCGGTGGAGGGCACCGTCGACCACGTCGGGGGGGAAATTGCGGTCCTTGAAGAAGGAGGCCATCTGTGTTGTACGTATTTTGAACTGGTCCTCCTGGGAGCAGATGCGGCGGAGACGAAGGAATTGGGAGAATGGGATGGCGTTTTTACAGGGGGCAGGATGGGAGGAGGTGTAGTCCAGGTAGCTGTGGGAGTCGGTTGGTTTGTAGTAGATGTCCGTGTTGATTCGGTCGCCTGAGATAGAAACAGAAAGGTCTAGGAAGGGGAGGGAGGAGTCCGAGACTGTCCAGGTGAATTTGAGGTCGGGGTGGAAGGTGTTAGTGTAGTGGATGAACTGTTCAACCTCCTCGTGGGAGCACGAGGTAGCGCCGATACAGTCATCAATGCAGCGAAGGAAAAGATGGGGGGTGGGGCCAGTGTAGTTGCGGAAGATGGATTGTTCCACATACCCTACGAAGAGGCAGGCATTGCTGGGGCCCATGCGGGTGCCCATGGCTACTCCTTTTGTTTGGAGAAAGTGGGAGGATTGGAAAGAAAAGTTGTTCAGGGTGAGGACCAGTTCGGTCAGTCGAAGGAGGGTGTCGGTGGAAGGGTACTGGGTGGTACGGCGGGAAAGGAAGAAGTGGAGGGCTTTGAGTCCTTCGTGATGGGGGATGGAGGTGTACAGGGACTGGATGTCCATGGTGAAGATGAGGCGTTGGGGACCGGGGAAGCGGAAATCCTGGAGGAGGTGGAGGGCGTGGGTGGTGTCACGAACGTAGGTGGGGAGTTCTTGGACTAATGGGGACAGGACCGTGTCGAGGTATGCCGAGATGAGTTCGGTTGGGCAGGAGCAGGCGGAGACAATGGGTCGTCCGGGGCAGTCAGGTTTGTGGATTTTGGGCAGGAGGTAGAAACGGGCGGTGCGGGGTTGTGGGACTATGAGGTTGGAGGCGGTGGATGGGAGGTCCCCTGAGGTGATGAGGTTATGGATGGTCTGGGAGATGATGGTTTGGTGGTGGGGGGTGGGGTCATCGTCAAGGGGACGATAGGAGGAGGTATCTGCGAGCTGGCGTTTGGCCTCAGCGGTGTAAAGGTCAGTGCGCCAAACTACTACTGCGCCTCCCTTGTCAGCTGGTTTGATGGTGAGGTTGGGGTTGGAACGGAGGGAGTGGAGGGCTGCGCGTTAACGGAGGGAGTGGAGGGCTGCGCGTTGATCCACTACATCCACTACACTAGTTCATCCACTACACTAACACCTTCCACCCCGACCTCAAATTCACCTGGACAGTCTCGGACTCCTCCCTCCCCTTCCTAGACCTTTCTGTTTCTATCTCAGGTGACCGAATCAACACGGACATCTACTACAAACCAACCGACTCCCACAGCTACCTGGACTACACCTCCTCCCATCCTGCCCCCTGTAAAAACGCCATCCCATTCTCCCAATTCCTTCGTCTCCGCCGCATCTGCTCCCAGGAGGACCAGTTCAAAATACGTACAACACAGATGGCTTCCTTCTTCAAGGACCGCAATTTCCGCCCCGACGTGGTCGACGGTGCCCTCCACCGCATCTCCTCCACTTCCCGCTCCTCCGCCCTTGAGCCCCGCCCCTCCAACGGCCTCCAGGACAGAATCCCACTGGTCCTCACCTACCACCCCACCAATCTCCATGTACAGCGCATCATCCGCCGTCACTTCCGCCACCTCCAAACAGACCCCAGCACCAAGGATATATTTCCCTTCCCTCCCCTATCAGCTTTCCGTAGAGACCACTCCCTCCGCGACTCCCTTGTCAGATCCACACCCCCCACCAACCCAACCTCCACTCCCGGCACCTTCCCTTGCAACCGCAGGAGGTGCAACACTTGCGCCCACACCTCCCCCTCACTTCTCTCCAAGGCCCCAAAGGAAACTTCCATATCCGCCACAGATTCACCTGCACCTCCACCCACATCATCTACTGCATCCGCTGCAGCCGGTGTGGCCTCCTCTATATTGGGGAGACAGGCCGCCTACTTGCAGAGCGATTCAGAGAGCACCTCTGGGCCACCCGGACGAACCAACCCAACCACCCTGTAGCACAGCATTTCAACTCCCCCTCCCACTCCACCGAGGATATGCAGGTCATTGGACTCATCCACCGCCAAACCACAACAACGCGACGGTCGGAGGAGGAGCGCCTTATCTTCCGACTGGGAACCCTCCAACCACAGGGGATGAACTTGGACTTCACCAGTTTCTTCATCCCCCCTCCCCACACCTTGTCTCAGCCGAATCCCTCCAGCCCGGCACCGCCTTCCTGACCTGCAGTCTTCTTCTTAACCTCTCCGCCTCCATCCTACTCCGACCTATCACCCTCACCTTGACCTCTTTCCACCTATCACATTTCCAACGCCCCTCCTCCAAGTCCCTCCTCCCTACCTTTTATCTTCTCCTGCTGAACACTCTCTGCTCATTCCTGAAGAAGGGCCTGTGCCCGAAACGTCGAATCTCCTGTTCCCTGGATGCTGCCTGACCTGCTGTGCTGTTCCAGCAATAAAGTTTCAACCACCATCTTAAAGTCACTCTAATGTTTCTGATGTTGCAAAGGGCGACACTTAAATTACATTTTCAACAAATTATGTCTTTGAGGTCCCATTGCTGAACTTAAAAACATTATTTTATGAATATAGATTAAAATCTCACTTTCTCTGTCACCAGTGGACGCTGGCATTATGTGCACCATTTACAAAGCCATTGCAACAATTGGCCAAAACCTCTTCCCCAGCACCATTGGGGAAAAATGGTAGTTGTGTGGTGAAGTCACAAGATTACTAATCCAGAAACCTGGAGGAAATGCCCAGGGTACATGGGTTCCAATCTCACCAGTTCGTGAAATTTAAATTCAATAAATCTAAAATATAAAGCTCAGTAACAAGTATAAAATCACACAACACCAGGTTATAGTTCAACAGGTTTAATTGGAAGCACTAGCTTTTGGAGCGCCATTCCTTCATCAGGTGATAGTCGAAGGCTCAACTGTCAGGCACAGAATTTATAGCAAAGTTTACCGTGTGATGTAACTGAAATTATATATTTGAAAAATACTTTGATTGTCTGTTGAGTCTTTCATCTGTTCGAATACCATGATAATTTCACTTCTTTCATGTGTAAATCACAAAACTTTTTTTTAAAAGTTGCATTCCCAGGTTAACTGTAACAATTGAGTGTTAGCCAGACAATATGTTGAAGGTGTTAGCCCCCTGTGTTCGCTGTCTGTGCCATGCTGTTTAGACTGATTCTAATCTAAAAAGTGAGATAACAGAGTCTTACATGGATTCATGCAGTTTTTGAACAAAGTACAATGTAACTCTGCAAGTACAAATTCACGCCACAAAATATATGTGTGCATGTGGGTGTGTGTGTGTGCGTGTGTCTGTGTGTGTGCCTGTGTGTGTCTGTCTGTCTGTCTGTCTGCCTGGGTTGGGGGGTTGTAAACTTTTGCTATAAATTCTGTGTCTTCCAATTGTGTTTTCCAAACCACCTGATGAAGGAGTGGCACTCCGAAAGCTAGTGTGCTTCCAATTAAACCGTTGGACTATAACCTGGTGTTGAGTGATTTTTAACTTTGTACACTTCAACACTGGCACCTCCACATCATAGTAACAAGTATTGTTGATTGTTTTAAAAACATATCTGGTTCATTGAACTTTTTTCCAGAAGAGATTCTGTTGTCATGACTCTTAACCACATTCTCTTAAGGTCCCATCCACACAGACAGTTCAAGGGCAATTGGAAAGGAGCAACAAATGCTGGTCTTGTCAGAGCCCCATACACCATTAATGAAGTGTTAAAAACCTCAAATATGTGTCTGCACCATGTAGAAAGACAAGCCAACACATCACCATATCTAATTTATTTATCAGTGTATTGGGCCCAGTTCTTTATTTATATCCCTCAGACTGTGTATTTCGTGCTGCAGCTATGAAATGTGAGTCAAAACTCATTATGTAGCACAACCATATCTGTCCTATCAACACCTAACAGACAGAAAGAGTATTGCAGCACACACATAAGCCATTCAGACCATTGTGCATGTGCTAGCCCTGGGTAACAGGGAACTCACAACTTGGGAGTAACAATTAACTCTATGGAACCTGAAGCCTGCTCTGCCATTTAATAAGAACATGGTGGATCAGGTTTTGAATACTTCCCCACTTTCCAGTCAGACTTTCTTATTGGCTCTATTCCCTGTACTTTTTCCATGTGGCCCTGTATTTATCCAAATACCTTTTGAAAGTTTGTAAGGAACCTGCCTCAATATCCCTGTCACACAACACACGTCAACATCCATCAAAGAAATTCTCCCTCTGGTTCTTTTTGCCAGTTGCCGTAAATCATTGTCCGTTTGGTCATCAATCATAGCACCAGTGGAAATGATCTTTCTACATATTCTTTCAAAATCCTTCATCATTTTGAACATCTCGCTAAACTTCCCTTAACCACTATGGTCTAAGGAAAACAATCCCAGTTTGTGATCAAGATCACATCCTGAAGCATTAACCTCTCTCTCTGCAAGAATGGTCTGACCAGCTGAATGTCTTCAATATTTTCTACTTTTCCAATCACTCCACATAAAGTCCCTAATCCTGTGTACATGGCTTTGGCATTCTTTCTGAATTATTTTGCTTAGTATGCACAGCCCAGAAAAATGGACAACTGATCACTGTCAATGTCCAGAAACAATTACCCCACCATCTTACTTCATCTATAACCAATACTTCCTCACCGTTCCTGCCTCCTGTCACAAGATGGAGAGCACTTCAAAGGTCTTAATTGCTCCAACCTATTTTAATGGCCAGTCCTGGTTAATGTCTAGTTATCTTGACCAAGGCTAGGCTATTGGAAAACAAGGCACGGTGGCTTAATGGTCAGCACTGCTGCCTCGCAGCACCAGGGACCTGGGTTCGAATCCATGCTTGGGTGACTGTGTCGAGTTTTCATATTCTCCCCCGTGTCTGCGTGGGTTTCTTCCAGGTGCTCTGGTTTCCTTCCACAGTCCAAACATGTGTAGGTTAGGGTGGATTAGCTATGCTAATTGTCCATAATGTCCAGGGAAATGTAGACTAGGTAGGTTAGCCACAGGAAATGTAAGGTTACTGGGATGGGATAGGGTGGTGTGTGTAGGTGGGTTGCTTTTCAGAGGGTTGATGTTGACTCGATGGGCCAAATGGCCTGCTTCCACACTGTAAGGATTCTATGATTCATACACTATGAAAAGGCTCTTTGGTCATTGAGTCTGCACCAACATAAACCTGCTCTAAATCTACATTAATTCCACTTCCTGCCCTGGATCCATAGCCCTGAATATCAGGACACTTCAATTGTTCATCCAAGCACTTTTTAAAGGTTGTGAGGTTTCCTGATTTGACTATCCTCCCTGTCAGTAAATTCTAGGCTTCCACAACCTCCAGATGAAGGAATGTTTCTGCAAAGCATCGTTAAACCTCCTGTCTTTCTCCTTAAAATTATACCCCCTTGCTATTCACCCTTCAACTAGAGGGAATAGATGCTTTCTACCCACCGTACCCATGCCTTTGATAACCTTATGCACTTCTAACAGATCTAACCTTCCCTGAGCTAAAGCCAACAACATGAGCTTATCCATCCTGTCCTCATGGCTACACCTCAGGCAACATCTCAGGTGAATCATCTCTGTATCCTCTCAGTGCAATCACTTCCTTCCTACAGTGCAATGACCAAAACTGCAAGCACTAGTTCAGCTGTGGCCTGATCAAAGTCTTGTATAACTCCAACCTGATCTCCCTGCATTTATAATCTCCCATAGTCTAAAGGTGTGCAGGTTGATGGACTGGCCATGCTAATTTGCCCACAGTGTGCAGGGATATGTAGTGTAGATGGATTAGCCATTGGAAATGCAGGGTTACAGGGATTGGGTAGGGGATGGGTTTAGGTATGTTGGTAGTTGTGGGTTTGATGAACTGAATGGCCTGCTTCCACACTGGAGGGATTTGATGACTATAAAGAAAGGGAGTGGAGGCTAGAGGCTGATACAAACTTACAAAATAGAAGCGAAGGGAGTCCATTTGACCCAATGAGCTTACCCCACCATTTGAAAGTCATACTTGTTCTATTTAAGCTTCAAACTCTACATTCCCCATTGATACCCAATGACCTTTTGTTCCTTTGTCGATCAAGAATCCAAATAAATCCAACTCAGCTAATTGTCATTGACCCCACCTCCACTGCTTTCATTCCAAAATTGTACAACCATCTGAGAGGAAGGAATCTTTGATAGTCCAGATGGCCTATCCCTGCTCCTAGTTCTTATGTTTCTATGATTACTCCACATTCCTGACTGCTCACAATTTCACACTTTTGCTTGTGAAGCATCAATCAATCCCGGCTTAAAAAATAACTCAAGGACTCGACCTCCGCTGTCTTTTGAGGGAAAATGCTCCAAGAACTTGTTACCTGGTCTGAGATAAACATCTTCCTCATCCCTGTCTTAGTGATCCCTTATTTTTAACAGTAACCCCTCCATCCACATTCTCCATCCTGAGGTTACATCTTTCTACATGTACTCTGTTTAGGCCCCTCAGGTTCTTCTATACCCCTTATCTCATCTTATGTACATATATAAGCATTGGCTCTAATTACAATTTCACTGTCTTGGGAAAGCAACCAACATAATCAAAACCCCTCCCAATCCGGTTTTATCCTCTTCCACTCCCTTCTGTTAAGTAGAAGATCTAAAAGTTTGAATACATGTACAGAAAATTTCAAGAACACCTTCTTCCCTGCTGTTATCAGACTTTTGAACAGATTTCTCAAATGTTAATTCTGATCTTTCTCTTTACACCTTCCCTACAGCTGGAACACTGTATTCAGCACTCTGTCCTGCAACTCTGAAAAGATGGGAAAGATGGAAGGACATAAGGGGCAAGCTTTTTACACAGAGAGTGTATGGAATGAATTGCGAGAGAAAGTGGTGGATGCAAGTGCAGTTACAATGTTTAAAAGACATTTAGATAAGTACATGAATAGGAAAGTTTTGGAGGGATATGGGCCAAGCACAGGTGGGTGGGTCCAGTTGAGCTTCAGAACATGATTTGGAGATGCCGGTGTTTGACTGGGGTATACAAAGTTAAAAATCACACAACACCAGGTTATAGTTCAACAGGTTTAATTGGAAGCACACTAGCTTTCAGAGTGTCCTGCCCATTATTAAGTGTTGCAGAAATCTCTCTGTGTCTGTTTAAATCCAGGCTACTTCAACAACCTCCAGGTGAGCTTTTTATCTCAGTGTCTAATCTCAGCGTCACTCTGCTATCAGTGTCTTTCCCAATGCATTGAACTGAATCGCCTTCCAAAGTCTTCAAAAGCTTTTTATATTTGTCCTGAACAGAGGGGGCTCTCTGATCAAAGAAGGCACATTAAACCTTAATCTCAGCATATATCATTGCACTTTGTACCTTACAGAATGTCCCTTTCATCTTCTTTGTTTCTTGTAGTTGCCCAAAAATTATCTCTGAGCTAAGATGTAATGTTTCTTTATTTCTCTTGGTGAGGATGAAGTAGTGGTTACCATGTCTACAAGCTATTACCCAAAGTCACTTACACTTCCCTGCTGTGGTTTATAACAGGGCTCTGCACACCTTTAGAAAATGTCAAGGCTATTTCAGAAAACCTTCATCCCTTGCCAGGATTACAGCTGGGCAGTTCTTGTTGATGATCTTTCATTAAGACAACATGTCTTGTTTGATAGTAACGTACAAAATCGAAATACCTGACAATGGCAGCAAGAGTCTTGTTTGGCTTTTTTTTCATGGAGGTTAGTTTACTAAAATGAGATTTTGTTTGCCTCTGTAATATCAGCAGTCACAAACAAGATCAAAAAACAGAGTAAGCTCTTCAGTTTTGTAAACACTGTCACAACCTAATACATTAGGATTAACACCTCAGTGGGATGCAGCAACACTGCCTTAGGAAGCTGAAGGGGAAGATATCAATTCATTGGGCACTTGCAGACTGTCTCTATTATACCCACCACAGTTTACATTGTCATAGCCATTTGGATACAGAACTGGTTCAAAGGTAGAAGACAGAGGGTGGTGGTGGAGGGTTGTTTTTCAGACTGGAGGCCTGTGACCAGTGGAGTGCCACAAGGATCGGTGCTGGGTCCTCTACTTTTTATCATTTACATAAATGATTTGGATGCTAGCATAAGAGGTACAGTTAGTAAGTTTGCAGATGACACCAAACTTGGGATGTAGTGGACAGCAAAGAAGGTTACCTCAGATTACAACAGGATCTTGAGCAGATGGGCCAATGGGCTGAGAAGTGGCAGATGGAGTTTAATTTAGATAAATGCGAGGTGCTGCATTTTGGGAAAGGCAAATCTTAGCAGGGGTTATACACGTAATAGTAAGGTCCTAGGGAGTGTTGCTGAACAATGAGACCTTAAATATCTCACTGATGCTTACGGCTAATATTGATGGCTTAGAAACATTAGTGCAAAAACTATTTGTGGTGCTCTGGCATTTAAACATGGATGATCTGCACCTCAACTCCATTTACTCACCCTTTCTCCACATCCATTGATATCTTTGGATAGACACAGAGCTCTCTATCTCAGTTTTAATTTCTCTTATTAACCTTCAGCAGCAACAGCCTTTGGGAAAAGGCAACTCTAGCCTTTTTAACCAAGTTTTCTGTGAAAAGCGAATGTTTCTTGAATTTGTTTGACAGCCAAGTGCTAACTTGGAGATTACACCTCCTTGCTCACCATTTTCTTGTCAGAAGATTACACAATACCAGGTTATAGTCCAACAGGTGTATTTGGAAGCACTAGCTTTCGGAGCGCTGCTCCTACATCAGGTATTGTGCAGAATAAGATTGTAAGACACAGAATTTATAGCAAAAGTTTGGTATGATGTAACTGAAATTATATATTGAAAGAGACCTGGATTGTTTGTTAAGTCTCTCATCTTTTAGAATGATCATGTTGGTTTCAGTTCTTTCATATGTAAATTGCAAAACCTTTTCTAAAAGTTACATTCTCAAGTGAACTTTAACAATTAGTGACATGTAGGCGCAGATAAGTTATTGAACGTGTTAGTTCTCTGTGGAGCTATCTGTGCCTCAATAGTCAGACTGATCCGAATCTAAAAAAATGGATTTACAGAATCTGACATGGATTCATGTAGTTTTTTGAGCAAAGTAAAATGTAATTCTCCAAGTACAAATTCACCTCACAAACGTAGATGTATATGTGTGTATGCGGGTGGCTGTGTGTGGGGGAGCGGTGTCGGGAGGGGCTTTGAGTGTCTGTGAGAGGGTGTGTGTATGTGTGTGTGTGTGAATGTAAAGGGGTTTAAGTTTGTGAGAGGGTGTGTGTGTGTGAGTGTATGTATGAGAGTACACACACACACACACACATAGACCTCTCAACTCCCACACATACCCTCTCACCGACTTAAACCCCTTTACACTCACACCTCACATGCATATATGCACCCTCTCACAGATACTCATAATGCCCCCCCAAACCCACCCAACACACACACACACACACAAACACACACTTGTGGGTGAATTTGCACTTACAGAATTACAGTTTACTTTGTATTGTGTGTTTTTAACTTTGTACACCCCAGTCCAACACCAGCATCTCCAAATCATGACTCATCAGAAGAAATAGTTTCCCATTAAATAAAATAAAAAATACTGCAGATGTGGGAAATCACAACAAACACAGAAAATGCAGAAAAAACTCAGCAGATTTGGCAGCGTCTGTGAAGAGAGAAAAAAGACCTAACAGTTCAAGTCTGATGTGACTCTTGTGCTGTGGAATCCCACTGGGGAATAATTCCAAATGCATTAAATCCTGACAGTTCTGAAGAAGTCACATTGCACCCGAAATGTGAACTGTTTTTCTTTCTCCTCAGATGCTGCCAGACTTACTGAGTTTCTCCAGCATTTTCAGTTTTTAATTTCTACTTACCCAGTGAAATCTTTGTGTTTTTTATGATTCCCACTGTTTGGGCCAACGTTTCATGTCTGTCCCCAGCAGTCCTTCTGAAGGCGGTGATGATCTGCCTTCTTAAATCGCTGTGGTTCATGTGCTGTTAGGGAGGGTATTCCATAATTCTAACCCAGTAACATTGAAGGAACAGGGAGATATTCCCTAGTCAGGATGGTGAGTGACTTGGAGAGGAGGTTGCAGATGATGGTGTTCCTATGTATCCACAATAAAACATCGTAATATTTTAAACATTAAATCAAATTGTCCTTCATTTCCTAAACCCAAGCAAACATAAACAGTTTTTATGCATCCTGTCTTTAATAGTTTAATTCCCCAAGCTCTTCTGTCACCCACTGGCTTTACACTGCACTCTCCCCAAAGGGATTGGATACATGCTGATGTGTCACACTCAGAAACTGAGGAGAGGACTTCAAACTGGATCTAAACAAAACTCTGTGGACTGTGTGGAATGAGCTGCCAGAGGAAGTTGTCGAGGCTGGTACAATTAAACATTTAAAAGGCATCTGGATGGGTATATGCATAGGAAGGGGTTAGAGGGATATGGGGGCCAAGTGCTGGCAACTGGGACAAGATTAGGTTAGGGTATCTAGTCGGCATGGACGAGTTGGACCGAAGGGTCTGTTTCCGTGCTGTACATCTCTATGATTCTATTCATTCTTTTGTAATCCACCATCCTGAAGAGACAGGTTAACATACTTGTAGCCTTTCTAATTACTTTTTGGAACTGCCTATTAAGTTTTAGTCATTTGTGTCCCTGGATTTCCAAACAGACTGTTCCTTAATTTCATGATATGGAGATGATGGTATTGAGCTGGGTTGGATAGGTTCTAAACTCCCATGACACCAGGTTATAGTCCAAACAGGTTTATTTGAAAACACTAGGTTTTAGAGTGCTGCTCCTTCATTACTGGCACTTGAGGAAGGAGCAGCACTCCGAAAGGTAGTGGGTTCAAATAAACCCGTTGGGACTATAACCTGGTGTCATGTGATTTTTGACCTTCTTTTCACGTTCTTCTCTCTGTTATAATCACTTATTTCAGGAGGAGAGCTTGAATGCTTCAGTCCTATACTGTCTGGAGTGTGAAAGAAGACACAAGATCCAATTGATGCATGTATAGAGCTAAAGGGATTGGCAAAAAGGCATAGAGCAGATGTTTCCACTTTGCATGGCAATCTAGATGAAGAGGTGATAGTCTTAGAATAAGGCATAGCAGAGTTCAAACAGAGATGAGGAGAAATTACTTCTCTCAAAGGGTCACGAATCTGAGGAATTCCCTTTCCCAGAGTGTGGTGGATGCCACGACATTGAGTAAATTTGTCGAGGAGATGGACAGATTTTTAATTCGCAATGTGCTGAAGCGTTATGGAGAGGGGATAAGAAAGTGGAGTTGAGGTTGAGATGAGATCAGCACATGTATCAAATGTTGGAGCAGGTTTGAAGGGTTGAATTGTCTATTCCTCCTCCTAATTCTTACTTTCTTGTAATCACATGCGTGTCATGGTGTTTATGCCACTGGGCTAGCAATGCAGAGACCCTAGTGAATGGTTTAAAGAAACCCAGTTCAAAATCCACCTCAGCATCTGCTGGAGTTGAATTGAATTGATCAATATGGAATGAAAAGTTGTCTTAGTAATTGTAATTGCTATAATTGATTGTCATACAATAACCCTATCTGGGTCATTAATACCCTTATTGAGATTTTTTGGGCAGTTTTGGCCCCATATCTCAGGGAGGTTGTACTGGCCCTGGAGCATGTTCAGGGAAAGTTCACGAGAATGGTCCCAGGAATGAAGCTTAACATAACGCTTGAGGACTCTGGGCTTATACTCGATGGTGTTTAGATGGATGAGGGAGGATCTAATTGAACCATACAGAACACTGAATAGCCTAGACAGGGTAGAAATATGTTTCCATTGGTAGGAGAGACTAGGACCCAAGGGTACAGCCTTAGAATAAAGGGAATACCTTTTAGAATGGAGATTAGGAAAAACTTCTTCAGCCAGAGAGTGGGGAATCGATGGAATTCACTGCCACAGAAGGCTGGGGAGGCCAGGTCATTGGGTGCATTTAAGATTGAGAGAGGTAAGTTCTTCAGCATGTCCTGTCACATAGCGGGCAATGATGATCAGCAGTTTCAACTGCACTACCTGTAGTCACACCACAGAGTCTACAGTTCCTGATTTCTCACCTTTGGAAAAGTACAGGGTTTATTTGGAAGTACAAACTTTTAGAGTGATGCTCCTTCATCAGGTAGCTAGTGGATAGGCTCCTACTCCACCCGCTACCTGATGAAGGAGCAGTGCTTCGAAAGCTAGTGCTTCCAAATAAACCTGTTGGGCTATAACCTGGTGTTGTAAAATTTTTAACTTTGTACACACCAGTCCAACACCAGCACCTCCACATCATGTATAGCAAATTTCATTGACTTCAGGTTTTTTTTCCATTTGCAATGTTCATGTTCTTAGCGGGAAAGAGTTGGTTCTGAGTTCAAGTCTCACTTTAGTACTTTAGCACAAAATTCTAGGCTGCCACTCCAGTGTAGTGCTGAAGGAGTACCATCCTGTTTGAAGTGATATCACTGAGCTCTGATATCAAAGACCCACTAAGCCCCATCAATCCTTGCAGGTGGAGGCAACGGATCCCATGTCACTGTTGCAATGAAGAAGGGTCCTCTCTCATGGGGCCAATGTTTACTCTTCAATCAACATCACAAACCCAGCCTGTCTGAGATCTATGTGTTTGTGAGATCTTGCTGCACATAATTCGACATCCTGTTGCCCTACTTTACAAAAGGGGCTGCAATCCAGATGTACTTTATTTGCCTATAGATTTCTTCAGAATATCCTGTGAAAGGCACAAAATGGATTTAATTCTTCCTTGTTTTGCTGTTAGCTTGCACAGAAAAGCACAAAAAATTTTCAGAGGTTAACACAAACTGGGCAACTTTTCTGAACAGATTCTTTTGGTTGAGTTATGATCAGCCCCTAAGGAATGTGTCCCAATTCATTCTGATTCCACACAGAATATCCAAATTGATATGTTCCAGGGGTTAGGAAGGATGAAGAGGGCCCCATTCCTTATTCACTCTCCTCTTCGGTTGGTTGCAACAAGTTTAATTTAAACTTCCCCCCCGTGATTACTTTCTTTTCCAGACCAAAATGAAGTAATGTTTTACAAAGAGCCAATGTGACCAGGTTTTCTTAAATTAAAGAAAGAGTGAGTTTACTCATTACTAAGTGTAACTATAGGTAATAGTGCACACACATTCCCGAAGCTGCGGTTGTACAGGAAATTGTGAAGCATCTTCTGGAGTACTGTGCGCAGTTCTGGTTGCTGTGCTATGGGAAGGATGTTATTAAACAGGAGAGGCCTCAGAAAAAATTTACTAGGATGTTGCTGGAATGGAGGGCTTGAGATATAAAAATAGACTGGAAAGACTGGGACTTTTTTCACTGGAGCATAGGAGGTGGAGGGATGACCTTTTTGAGGTTTGTAAGATCACAAGGGGTTTTGATAAGGTGAATTATAAGGGTCTTTTCCCGAGGGTGGGGGGAGTTCAAAATTAGGGTCATATTTTTGGGATGAGAAGAAAGATTTAGAAAGGACATGGGGGCAATTTCTTTTCACAGAGACTGGTTTGTGTGAGGAATGAACTGCCAGAGAAAGCGGTGGATGCAGATACAGTCACAATACATTTGAAGAAGTTCATGAACGGGAAAGGTTTGGAGGAATACGGGTCAAGCGCAGGCAGCTGGGAGTAGTTTAGTTTGGGAACATGGTCAGCATGGATCAAATGGACCAAAGCATCTGTCTTCATGTTGGATGACTCTGATTAGAAATGGAAGCGAGTCCAAAAATATGAAAAGTTAAAAGATAAATGGATCAGTCCCTCGGTCCTTATGAAGAGCAGATTGTGGAACTTTGCAGCCATTATTCTGGATACCACTATTACGCGTGGGAACACCTCCCACCGTGTACAAGGCAGGTACTCATGTGACTCAGCCAACATTGTCTATCTTATACGTTGCAGGCAGGGATGCCCAGAGGCATGGTACGTTGGGGAAACTGAGCAAAGGCTACGACAACGGATGAATGGGCACCGCACAACAATCAACAGACAGGAGGGTTCCCTCCCAGTTGGGGAACACTTCAGTGGTCCAGGACATTCAGCCTCGGACCTTCGGGTGACCATCCTCCAAGGTGGACTTCGGGACAGGCAGCAGAGGAAAGTGGCCGAGCAGAGGCTGATAGCTAAGTTCGGTACCCATAGGGAGGGCCTCAACCGGGACCTTGGGTTCATGTCACATTACAGGTGATCACCATTGCACTATACACGCACACACAGATATTCCTACACACACACACACTCTCACATGCACATGGACACAGATACACACAGACGCGCACACAGACACCCACACACACCCTTATAGACACACAGACTCCCACACATGCACCCCCTCACAGACTTAAGACACTCTGCACGCACTACACATACACACACACACACACTTTCTCACACCCACCCCAGACAGACACACACACAGACAGACAAAGACCCACATGCACACATATATATTGTGAGTGGTGAATTTTTTTGGTACAAAGTTACATTGCACTTTGCTCAAAAACCACATAGATTCATGTCGAACTCTGAGCTCAAAAACTGCATGAATTTATGTAAAACTCTGTTATTTCACTTTTTAGATTGGAATAAATCTAAACATCAGGTCATAAACAGAGAACACAGGGGGCTAACACCTTCAACACATTGTCTAGCTATCACCATTGTTAACAGCTAACCCGATAATGCAACTTTTAAAAAAAGGGTTTTGTGATTTACACATGAAAGAAGTGAAACTATCACTGTATTCTAACAGATGAAAGGCTTAACAGACAATCAATTCTTCAATGTATAATTTCAGTTACATCACACTGCAAATTTTTGCTATAAAGTCTGTGTTACGATCGAGCCCTCCACTATCACCTGATGAAGGAGCGTCGCTCCGAAAGCTAGTGTGCTTCCAATTAAACCTGTTGGACTATAACCTGGTGTTGTGTGATTTTTAACATTATTCTGGATGATATTGATACCATTGATATGATTGTTGAGCAGTTGACTTCAAGATTCTTGGTTTTTCATTTACCTGAAATCCCTTTGCTTCGCCCTGTTTCCTTTTCCTGCTGACAGGCTTTCAACACTCCGAGTGAGATTTCTTTTTAACCTCCTGCACAAAGGTGTTAAATGGCTGTCTCCAATCTGCGATCTTCAGCCCCCAAACATCTGCAAATGCTTCAACTTTTTTGCACATTTCTGTAGAGAAAAAATGAAAACATGTCTTTGAACATGTGTCCACAGTTTGGAATATAACGCATAAGAAATGTTTTCATGCTGACTGGAGGTAATTACATTGCCTCACACTTTTGTCTTTTGAAATCTTGTACGCTTCCTTACCACGTACAAGATGTGATGTTTCATGGGTTCAATTAGGATGCTGCCTGACCTGCTGTGCTTTTTCTACTCTGATCTCAAGCATGTGAAGTCCGCACTTTCACCAAATGTCCAATGTGCCCGGGAATAATTTGGGATTCTGTTACAACATTAATGAATGGTGTGGCCATGGCTCGTTAACTTGGAAATTACTCTGCTTTTCTCTCCTAATTAAAGCAAGATATTCCCGATGCTGAAAGTGCTGGAGAATCTCAGCAGGAGCTAAAGTTCTGAAGAAGAATCAAAGTGGATTTGAAACATCAACTCTGTTCTTCTCTCGAAAGAAAGTGCTCAATTTTTCCAGCACTTTCTGTTTTTATTTCTGATGTTACATCCCTCTTTCCAACTGGATAGAAAATCAAGGCACTGTAGATCAGCGTTTGTTGGACAGAAGCTTGTAGCACTGACTGTTAAAGAGGGCTAAAAATTGGAGAAATACTGTTGGCTTTCTTCAGTCATCTCTGTACCTAATTCCCAAATCCTGGAGGAGGTAGAGTGAGGAGAGAAAGAGGATTGGGAAGTGAGTGAGGAAGGTATTGTTGTATTATGTCACCCTGTCCATATATTTTGTATACCTTCAAGAGAAATGTTCATGACACTATCACTGTGCACGTTGTTGGGTATAAAGGTTGATTTTCCTTCTAATGCCGGGGACCACTTTAAGTAAGGTGCACAATTGAAAGCATGATGCTCTATTTTAATTTACTAATATTATGGCAAACATTAGGTGTCTGAGAAATGCAGTATTTGTGCATAATCATAGTCGAACATTTGTTGGCTTAGTCAGTGCCATGACACGTACGAACCTTAGAATAGGAGTAGGCTATTCAGCCCGTCGAGCCTGTTCTCCCCATTCAATATGATTGTGGCTGATTAGTGGCCTACACCCATAACCCTGCCATTAGCCTGTTTCCCTCAATATCTTTGCTTAACAAAAATGTATTTACCTACCCCAGATTTAGAACTAACAACTAACCCAGCATCCACTGCCATTTGTGGAAAAGAGTTCCAAACCTCTCCCACCCTGTGTGTGTAGAAATGCTTCCTTACATCTCTCCTGAATGGGCTGGCCCTAATTCTCAGACAGTGTCCCCTAGTTCTAAATCCCCAACCAGTGGAAGTAGTTTACCATATCATTTCCTATTAATATCTTGTAGGCTTTGATCAGATCATACTTTGACCTCATAAATTGTAGAGAAAACAGATCAAATTTCTATAACCTGTCCTCATAAGTTAACCACTGAAGTCCAGGTATCATTTGTGTCAACCTGCACTGCACTCTCCCTAAGGCAATCCACCCCTCCTAAGGTGTGGCGCTCAGATCTGCTCATAGTGATGTCTAACCAGGCTTGTACATCATTGCAGCAAAACTTCTGCATTCTTGTATTCCAGACCGCTCGATACACCAGGTCTGGGTGGGTTGCGCTTCGGCGGGTTGGTGTGGACTTGTTGGGCCGAAGGGCCTGTTTCCACACTGTAAGTAATCTCCATGCTAAAAAAAATTTACAAAGGCCAGCACTCCATTAACTTGCTTGATTATTTTCTGTGCCTGTTTGTGATATTTGAAAGATCTCCTGAACCCTCAAATCTCTTTGGGCAGTCACTGTATTTAACTTCATACCATCTAGAAAGGAGGTAAAAACAATGACTGCAGATGCTGGAAACCAGATTTTGGATTAATGGTGCTGGAAGAGCACAGCAGTTCAGGCAGCATCCAAGGAGCAGCAAAATCAACGTTTCGTGCAAAAGGCCTTCATCAGGAATAAAGGCAGAGAGCCTGAAGCGTGGAGAGATAAGCTAGAGGAGGGTGGGGGTGGGGAGAAAGTAGCATGGAGTACAATAAGTGAGTGAGGGAGGGGATGAAGGTGATAGGTCAAGGAGGAGGGTGGAGTGGATAGGTGGAAAAGAAGATAGGCAGGTAGGACAAGTCATGGGGACAGTGCTGAGCTGCAAGTTTGGAACTAGGGTGAGGTGGGGGAAGGGGAAATGAGGAAACTGCCTCCTTCACCGCCGCTCCCTCACCACCCTGAGGTTGAAGTGTTCCGAGGCGGAAGGTGAGGCGTTCTTCCTCCAGACGTCTGGTGGTGAGGGAGCGGCGGTGAAGGAGGCAGTTTCCTCATTTCCCCTTCCCCCACCTCACCCTATTTTCAAAGTTCCAGCTCAGCACTGTCCCCATGACTTGTCCTACCTGCCTATCTTCTTTTCTACCTATCCACTCCACCCTCCTCCCTGACCTATCACCTTCATCCCCTCCCCCACTCACCCATTTTAGACTAGATTAGATTGCTTTACAGTGTGGAAACAGGCCCTTCGGCCCAACAAGTCCACACCGACTCACCGAAGCGCAAACCACCCATACCCCTACATTTACCCCTTACTTAACACTGGACAATTTAGCATGGCCAATTCACCTGACCTGCACATCTTTGGGCTGTGGGAGGAAACCGGATCACATGGAGGAAACCCACGCAGACACGGGGAGAATGTGCAAACTCCACACAGTCAGTCGCCATTGTACTCTATGTTACTTTCTCCCCACCCCCACCCTCCTTGCCCGAAACGTCGATTTTGCTGCACCTCAGATGCTGCCTGAATTGCTGTGCCCATCTAGAAAGGATCCTAATTTGTCAATTTTTGGTCCGAAATGGAGAACCTCACCCTTGCTTACCTTGAACTCCATCTGCCATAGTTTAGCCCATTTACTTCGTCTATCAATGCCCCTTTGCAATTTTATACCATCATCTAATCATCTACAATGATGCCGAACATTGTGTCATCAGCAAAATTGAAAATATCACTTCTGTGTCACTATCCAAGTTGTTGATAAATAATGTGAACAACTGGGGCCCTAACACATGTTCTTATGTGACATCATTCAGCACATGCTGCCAGTTTGAGTACCTACCCATAATTCCTACTTTCTGTTAGCAGCTACTCAAATAATATGCTCGCCATGTCAGCAATTTGCTCTCAATTCCATGGATGCCTTCTTTAGTTAACAGGCTGTTATGTGTGTCTACATCAAATGCTTTCTGAAGGTCTAGACATACACACTTAGTTTTTTTGTGTTATGAAGGATAACATAAGCATTGCTGCATCAGATAAAATACTCTGTTGGAGGCAAACTCATCAGAGGGGCATTAGAGTAGGATTGAAGAACAGGGAGTTAGAGAGGAGGAGATGGTGTAAAGGGTTTAAGGATATATTGGAATGGGGTAAGATGTTCAGACTGGGATTCAATAAAGGGGAAGGAAGAGGGAGGATGGGAGGCAATGTGGAAGGCAGGGAGAGGACAGAGGGGTTTAGAAAGGGATATAGAAGGGAAATTTGATAAGTAAAGGCTTCAAACAAAGAGGAGTTTATGTGGAGGAGATAGGTTTGGAGATAGTTTAGAGGAATGGAGAGAGAAGAGGAAGAGGCAAGAGGTTTGGTGTTGGGGAGGAGAACATTTCACTATGGGCTTCTTTATTGCAAAAATGGAATTGAGCCTTCAGAAACTAATCATCAAAATGGGTCAAACGCAGCCTCCACTGTTCCATTCCTCGAGTTAAATTGCTTGGAACATTGCTGAGTTATGTAGAAATGTGCTGTTTCACAGCCTGAAGTGGCTGTTTAGCAGCTTGAGCAGGTGCTGGACGTGTCCAGTGTTTCTTCAGCTGCTCCATCGTAAAATCGTGACAACACACAGCAGTCACACTGAAGACAAATAAAACCATCGGCTTGTACACATACATGGTAGTCTGTCTGTTAACCTGTGCCAGTTTATAGTGCCTCAGTCTTTAGCTTGTCTGTTCTTTCAGAATAAGATTAGCAGATGAGGTGGGCTGTTTGTGCTAGCACTGATGAAACCAATGAGTGCAAATGCCTCAGTTTTACCCTCACCCTTGTTGCCCCCCTGTGTGCTCCAACCTGCTTCTATCCAATTGTGCCAACCTTCTGCCAATTTTCAACCTTGTGCCAAACAGTCGCTATAAGAGGAAGATTGGTCAGAGTTATTGATCCAAACTTGTTTCAAAGACTTCCTGGGATATTGAAATGGACCCAGACCAAACACCCTTCAAACATATCAAGGAGATAGTCTCAACCCTAACTTTTCTCTTATTTAAAGACAAGTGTAAACCGCTGTGTTCCAATTGTAATTTGATTAGCTACTTTACTTGGCTGTAAGCAAAACACACTTTATTCTTATCCTATAGTTAAAAAAAGAAAAAGGAATCAGAATAGCTTTAACTCTATTGGGAAGGTTAACAGAATAATAGATTATTTAACGGCTAAATAGTTACCATTCCAATATAGCAACATCCTATAAACACACCTTTGGCAGAGGCAAATTCAGCAAAATGGATCGTCTCACATGAAATTCTAGCAGCAGGAAGAGAACGCTCAGCTTTTGGTAGTGGCAAAGAGAGGAATAATAACTTCCACTTCTAGCTTCAAGACCCCAGCAACTGCAGAAAATTAGAACTAAAAGTATTGGTTCTGTGGGAGCCTGACTCCACCCATTCAGGCTCCACCCATTCATTGTTCTAACTTTAAAATAAATACTAAGGCCTCACAAGCTGTTTATTTTATTGGTTTGGAACAGTCAGCTTGTCACCTCTGTCTCAACCTCTCTTCATAAACAAAAGGACAAAATACAACTCTTAAAGCCATCATATCATCACAATATAGATGGAATTTTTAAGTGCATTCTTTAACGGAAATACGATGTTGAAGCTACATTCAGTCAATAGAGTAATACCAAGAACTACTTCACAGAATCACAGAAACTGTATGGTGCAGAGATGGCCATTCAGCCCATCGTGTTTGCATCACTTCTATTACCTCATCCCAATCTCCTGCCTTTTCCCCACTGGGGATATTTCAGAACTTGGACTAAAACATGGCTGCCCATTAAACATTGGGGATGTGCAAGAGGGCAGAAATGGAGGAGCACAGATGTCTCAAAAGGTTGTCAGGCTGGTGGATGCTACAATGAAAGGAACGGAGAAGACATGGAGGGGTTGTGGAAATTGCAGTTGTAAAAGCAAGGGTCAATTTTATATGCATTATGTCTGTTTTTTCCTTGCCATTTTTCTTTTTGGGCTAAAAGCAAAGCATTGCTTGTCGCTGGAAAACTGAAATAAGCTCAAAAGATGCTAGAAATATTAATCTGGGCAGGTACAGCACCAACAGGAAGAGGAATTTTGAAAGTTAATGCCTCAGATTGATGACTCTTAATCAGAGCAGTTTTGTTTGCATTCCAGTGTTAAACTCACCAATGATTCAGTGACAATCTGATCTCTGTATTGTACTGTGGCTCAGCATGTTCTACTTTTGTCTTGCTAGAAGGTGTAAATTAAGTTGCCATAAGCAGAATTCAAAAGATTTTAACAGCTTTACCCTCTAGCTGCTTGTGTTTTGTTTCCTGAAAGGAAGAAAGGTATTTGAGAAATAAGCAAATGAAAAGAGAAAAGAACTGCAATCGAATTTTGGATCTCCTTTCATCATGGCAGGATTCCCCAATGTGCAACACGGCTTATGAAGCATGATTCAGGCATCCTCCCTGCTGGAACATCAGAGAAACAGGAGCTTATTTGCATAATGTTCCTAAAGACAGGCAACACGGTAATGATGAAATAATGCTGAGTGAGGAATGAATATTGGCCCGGAATTCCAAGGAGAATGCATAATGCCATGTGATCATATTCAGAGCCAGAGAATGTTTTTCAGCTCATTGAAACCTGTGCAGCCAATTGATAGAATCATGGCTGAGTCTAGATTAGAGTGGCGCCGGAAAAGCACAGCAGTTCAGGCAGCATCCGAGCAGCAGGAAAATCGATGTTTCGGGCAAAAGCCATTCATCAGGAATACAGGATCATGGCTGATCCAATCATTGCCATTATGTCTAATTTCCTCCCACTAATTCTTGAATGTGTTGGAAATCCAAAATCTGTCTCACTCAGCCTTAGATACATTCAAAAATTCAACCTCCCATTAATCACATTGAGTATTGATAACTGTCAATGATCACACTGATATTCACTATTCCTTGGAAGATTTTTCCTAGTAATAATGTCCCAAGTAATAAAGACTACTAAGACCTCTTGGCATCATGGTAGCTCACAAACCCACCAACCCATTAAAACAGCAGCTAATGAACTTGAAAGACCCTATACAGACAACAAGCAAAACTAATGTCATTGACAAAATACCTTGCAAGAACTGTAACAAACACTACATTGGAAAACTAGCCACCAGGATACATGAACACCAACTAGCCACAAAAAACATGATTAGAGTGGTGCTGGAAAAGCACAGCAGGTCAGGCAGCATCCAAGGAGCAGGAAAATCGATGTTTTGGGCAGGAGCCCTTCATCAGGAATGGACAAGCCAAACAGAGACATGCACGTGAATTCCTAGAAGCATGACGTTCCCACTGCAATTCTATCAACAAACACATTGACTTAGATCCCCCTGAGAAAAAGAACGGGAAATGACATCGGCATCGGAAATGACGTCACCAACCCAAGGAAACTGAAACACATAAATAAGAAGCAGACCAAACCACCAGTATATGACCGGAGGCTCACTGATGATGTTACCTGGTGTGGTGATGAAACATTTGAAAACAAACCTTCCAGCTCAGCGAGCAAACTTACATACAGAATAATGTCCCTCTCGGAGACAAATTTCCACCTCATCTCTGTCTTAAACATAATGCCCTTTATTTTAAAAACATAGGTACAGGAGTAGGCCATTCAGCCTTTCGAGCCTGTTCCACCATTCATTGAGATCATGGCTGATTTGTGACCTAGTTTCACCTGCCTTTGGTCCATATCCCTTAATGCCTTTACTTAAAATAAACTTATTAATCCCAGGTTTAAAATTAACACTGATCTAGTATCCTCTGCTATTTGTGGAAGAGAGTTCCAAAACCATTAACAGCCTTTGTGTGCAGAAGTGCAAGCTCGGACATCTTTTCTTTAGAGAATAGGAGACTGAGGGGGAATCTTATAGAAGTGTATAAGATCATGAGAGGCATGGATAGGGTGAACGCACTCAGTCTTTTTCCCAAGGTTGGGGAATTGAGGATTCGAGGGGAACCAATTTAAGATTAGAGTAGACAGATTAAAAGGGGACCAGAGGGGCAGCTTTTTTGCACAAGAGGGTGGTACGCAAATGGAATGAGCTGCCAGCAGAAGTAGTTCAGGACAAAATACAACTCTTAAAGCCATCATATCATCACAATATAGATTTAGAAGGCATTTTGACAAATTCATGGATAGGAAAGGTTTAGAAGGACATGGGCCAAGTGCAGGGAAATGGGGTTAGCATGATGTAGTTTTTGGTCAGCATGGATCACAGTGTGGGCCAAAGTGTCTGTCTCCATGCTGTAGGAGTCTGTGATTTGATGACTGTAACATCTTTTATGAATAGTCTGACACTAAACTTTAGACTATGCTCCCTCATTCTAGCGTCCCCAACTAGTGGAAATAGTTTATCTTTATCTGCCTTGTCTTCTCCTGTTAATATCTTGAAACTGTGATCATATCACCCCTTTGTTGCCTGTGAAAGATTCTACACAGATACTTGAACCAGTTTCTTACTGATACACTGCATTTATCATGGTGCTCTTTCTGTTAGAGACAAACAAGGACTGCAGTTCAAACTTAGTTTTATTAAAACAGTCGCACATTAAAGAAATCACCCTTACCCAATAAATTAAGTTTTCCAGAAGCAAGGCTGACTGTCTGAAAAACACATATACTACTTGCACTGGTGAACTTGATTGGGCTGCTGGATTTAACTCCCCTAGGAGGAGCAGGAGAATCAACGTTTCCTCGGATGCTGTGCTTTGCCAGCACCACACTCTCGACTCTGATCTCCAGCAACTGCAGTCCTCACTTTCTCCTCCCGTAAAAGATCAGCCACATTCTTATTGAATGGCGGAGCAGGCTCGAAGGGCCAGGTGACCTACTCCTGCTCCGCCATTCTTATGTTAGTCTACCTTCTTGAACCCCCTCAGAATTTTATCTGATTCAATAAGATCATCTCTCACTCTTCAAAACATCAGTGAGTATCAGCCCCTCCTGCTCATTTCCTCTTCAACATAGCCCCAGGACACTCTTTGAATGCACAGAACTAGACCCTTGTCGTTTGGATGATTTTCTCATTTGAAGGATAGCTCTTCTGACAGTGTGTCCCTCGTCACTGCATTGAGAGGGACGGTGTTCAGATCCCTCGAGTGAAACTTGAACCATCACCTTCAGCCTGAGGTAAGAATGCTACCAACTGAACTAAAAGACACCAGGTGGAAATGTAAACGGAGGTCTGGTTATGTTTGACGGTGGACCCCACACCTACACTTATACAAGGGTAGAAACCTTCTTCCTTCTTTTCAAATCTATCCATGAACTTGCCCGTCCTTCTCTCTCTCTCTGAAATCTCTGAGGTAAAACGCAGAACAGAATAAGACAAAGCCCTTCAGCCCACCATGTCTGTGCCAACCATAATACCATTCTAAACTAATCCCATCTGCCTGCGCATGGTCTGTATTCCTCTATTCCCTGCCTGTTCATATGTCTGTCTAATTGCCTCTTCAACACTGAAGAATGATGTATGCTTTTTTATTGTCATGTGCATTTCAGCAAAAAAAACAGTCAAATACAGTGAAAAGCTTTTCTGATGGCATGACAATCCAGTGCCATTTTGAATAGTTTTCAGAATAAGTGTCAGAGTGGGATCTCTTACCGCTGGCCCACTGTGTCAGTGTTGCTGTGACACTCATTCCGCTAATGCTTCATTGCTGTCAGTGCTGGAGCCAAGCAACGATGAAGTTGCTGATTCTCAGATGCCATCTGGGACTACCCCGTCAATGTCACCCTCTGCAAATGTAGCAGCCACCGATTCCAATACCAGGTTTTGGGCTTGTCCTAGAAAAGCAAGTTGGGGCCCACTCACCAGGGCCACAAGGTCCACACCGGGCACACTTACCATCACCACAATGTCCACACCGGGCACACTTACCATCACCACAAGGTCCACACTGGGCCCACTCACCATCACCATGAGGTCCACACGCCAGACACACTCACCATCATCACGATGTTCATGTTTGGCCCACCCTCCACTCCCACGGGGTCCGCACCAGGCCCACTGTCCACTTCCACATAGTTCACACTGGTCCCACTCTCCACTCCCACACAATCCGCACCGGGCCCACTCTCCACTCCCACATGTTTCACATGGGGCCCACTCTCCACTTCCACATGGTTCCGCTCTGTGCCTACTTCCCACACCCACACAGTTTGCCCTGGGCCCACTCTCCACTCCCATACAGTCTGCACCGGCTCACTGTCCACTCCCACACGGTCTGCACCAGGCCCACTCACTACTCCCACACGGTCTGTACCAGGCCCACTCTCCACTCCTGCATGGTCTACACCAGGGCTACTCTTCACTCCCACACAATCTGCACCGAACCCATTTTCCACTCCTACATGGTCTGCACTGGGCCAAATCAGAGCCTGCACACAGTCTGACTGAGCCCACTCTCCACTCCCACATGGTTCACACAGCGCAGCTCTCCACTCCCAGATGGTGCACACTGGGCCCACTCACCACTCGCACACAGTCTGCAATGGGCCCACTCTCCACTCCCACACAGTCTGCAGTGGGTCCACTCTCCACTCCCACATGGTCTACCACGGGACCACTCTCCACTCCCACACAATCTGCACCAGGCCTATTCTCCACTCCCACACAGTCCCCAATGGGCCCACTCACCGCTCCCACACGGTCTGCATCAGGCCCACTCTTCACTCCTACACAGTCCGCATCAGTCACACCTGCCACTCCCACAGGGTCTGCACTGTGCTCACTCTCCACTCCCACACAGTCCACACCATATAATTTTATATACTCCTACCAGGTCGTCAGCCTCCAATGTTCTTGTGAGGTTTTTGTATTTCTCTAATTCTGATGTCTTTTTCAGCCCTGAGTTTGATCACTTCACCATTAGTGGCTGTAATACCACAAGGTCTATGGGCACATTGCCCGACTTTATCAAACGTAAATATTCAAGGGATGGTTCAAAGAGGACAAGCTTGCAACCTTCCTGACTCAGGTTGCAGTGATCTGAAGTCTCTAAGAAATGTTGCCTTTGACACATGATCGATATCTATACTTACGGTGAAGAAACCATTAATGACTCATTCTGCACTGGCCAATCTTTCAACTGTCTCAGCGCAAACCTGTAGAATTTCCTCACCTCACCTCTTTGCCCCTCCACCCTCCTTTAGGAGGCACACAACCAGAAAAATGTGGAGCTTTTGGAGAGGGTAACGGGGAAGGTTTACCAGGATGTGGCCTGGTTTGGTGGGTATTAGCTATGAGGGGAGATTGAACAAACCTGGTTTGTTTACACTTGCACTTTGGAGGATGAGGGACAACATTAAAAAAAACTATTAGAGGCATAGGCAAAACAGATAGTCAGAGTCTTTCCCCATGGTAGACATTGGGAGAAATAGGTTTAAGGTAAAATGGACAGGCAGGAGACTGGAAGGACACAGTAAGCCAGGCAGCATCAATAGGTGGAGAAGTCAAGGTTTCGGATAAAACCCTTCTTCAGACTGGTTTGCTATGTTCTTCCAGCCTGCTGCTTGTCGACTTTGGATTCCAGCATCTGCAGGTTTTGTTTGCCTCAAATTAAGGTGAAATGGGGCAAGTTTAAAGGAGATCTGGGTGACAAGTTTTTTTATATAAAGAGACTGGTAAGTGCTGCCAGAGGAGGTAGATACAATAGCAAAGTTTAAGAATTACTTTGACAGATATACAAATAGGCAGGGAGTAGCGGGATATGTAATGTGTAGAAGCAAAGGTTTACAAAGGGATCATGTGTCAGCACAGAATCGGTGGGCTGAAGGGCCTGTTGCTGTTCTTCGTTCTTTGCTTTCTGTTTAAAACCTATCCCTTTGACCATGTTTACAGTGAACTGTCTTGGAGCTTCATTGTTATATTTTGTCTCATTGCATTGCTGCAATGGGTCATTTTACAGCAGTAAAGGTGCCTTACAGATGTAAGTTGTTTATTCTGTTTTCAGAGACAGACTGAGACACAGCTGCCTAACTATGTGCAATGAGATTAGGTTTTGTCACCTCTATTTGATCAGGGGATAGTCATTAAATCTCTATCAGTCAGGAAAGAAATAATGATGGGACACCTCTTCCAGCGGCTGTGAAACACACACAGCCTTGAGGTTATCAGTAATTATGTCATTACCATCACTCTTAGAGAAATCGATGTCTGATGTGCAGGTGCACAGAGCAACTGGCAGCCCTGTTATTTTCTCAAGGCCGACTATTTCATGGATTTTCCCAACTGAAGTCAACACGCGGCAGGGGGAGAAACTGTCGTCTTCCATGTGGAAGTATGCCCGGAGTTCAGGCCAATGGACACAGCCGGAGCTTCCTCTGTTCCAACCTTCATCATTAGAAAAGGGGGGGGCCTTGTTCTAAAACAAAACATATACCTTGGCGACAATCTGTCTGGTAGCCTCAGCTGAAGAAACAAAGGGGAACAAGGGGTGTTAATTAGATGGAAAGTGATAGAGATGTGGGCATTGTTCCACTTTGAACAGAGAAGATTCAGAGGCGATTGGACAGAGCTGCTGAAAGTACTGAGGAGTTTTGATGGAGAATGTGAGGAGGAACTGCTTGCTGTGGTTGGTAGGTCATTAAGATGTTGTGAAACTTGAAAGGGTTCAGAAAAGATTTACAAAGATGTTGCCAGGGTTGGAGGATTTGAGCTATTGGGAGAAGTTGAATAGGCTAGGGCTGTTTTCCCTGGAGCGTCAGAGGCTGAGGGGTGACCTCATAGAGGTTTATAAAATCATGAGGGGAATGGATAGGATAAATAGACAAGTTATTTTTTTCCCTGGGGTGGGGGAGTCCAGAACTAGAAGGCATAGGTTTAGGGTGAGAGGGGAAAGTTATAAAAGGGACCTGAGGGGCAACATTTTCATGCAGAGGGTGTATGGATTGAGCTACCAGAGGAAGTGGTGGAGGCTGGTATGATAACAACATTTAAAAAGCATCTGGATGGGTATATGAATAGGAAGGGTTTCGAGGAATATGGGCTGGGTGCTATCAAATGGAACTAGGTTAGGATATCTGGTCGGCATGGAGGAGTTGGACCAAAATGTTTGTTTCCGTGTTGTACATCACTGTGATTCGATGATTCTAAGTGAGCAAGAAGGGAAAAGAGGAGAATGAAGCAGGTTCAGTGGCATATTTCCAAGTGGAATTGGAAAACTCTTTGAAGTGGAAAGACCTCTGTTGCTGGTAGAGTGAGACAAATTAAAAACTTCTTTCAAAGAACAGGCATGATGGGCTTAATGGGCTCCTTCCACTTTATAGGTTTTGGTAATTCAATCCTGGTTCCTTTATTTAACTAAATTTGCAAAAGAGAGGTGGTGGTGTAATGTTAATATCACCGGAATATCAATCCCGAGCCCTAGACTCGTGATTAAATACAGAACGTGCTGGAGAAGCTCAGCAGGTCGGGTAGTATCTGTAGAGAGAGGAACAGAATTAACGTTTCAGTCCAGTATAATTGAAGAGTGCTGGAAAATGTTTTATTTTTGTATACTTTAGAGAGAGGCAGAGGAGGGTAAAGACTGTGTTCAGTGAAGGTCTTAGCTTTATCCCTTTAAGTCCCCACTCCATGAATTCCGAGCACCACATGCTGTTGAACTCTTCTTCTGTTGTTTTCACCTCTGTTCCCACTTCTTTGGACAAGAATCCTCTTGCTTCCATGAAGGTCCTTTCTCCTATCTCCATTATGCCCCCGCCGCCCAAACCCTAACCCCTTGCCTTTTGCCTGCATGTGATCTCGTTATCGAATACTGCCGACATGTCCACCTTGGTTTCTCTGTTCCTCTCACCCACTCGAACCTGTCTCCCTCTGAACTTGCTGCACTCCCTTCCCTCAGGTCCAACTCTGATCTTGTTGGCAAACCTGCAGATAGTAGGGAGCTGTCGTCATCTGACGTGTTGACGTCTACCTGGCAGAGACTGAGCACAATTCTCAGATACTTCTTCCCATCTCTCCTTGGATTATGTTCCTGCCACTGAACATCGGGCTGTTGTTTCCAGGACTGTTATTAACATCAACTCTGATAGAGATCTCCATTCCACGGACTTCTGCAACCAATAGTCTCATAGAATCCCTATAGTGTGGAAACAGGCCATTTGGCCCAGCAAGTCCACACTGAACCTCTGAAGAGTAACCCACCCAGACCCATTCCCCTATTCTATTACTCTACATTTACCCTTAACTAAGCACCTAACCTACACATCCTTAAACACTATGGGTAATTTAGTATGACCAATTCACCTAACTTGCACATCTTTGGATTGTGGGAGGAAACTGGACCACCCAAAGGAAACCTACAAAGTCACAGGGAGAATATGCAAACTCCACACGGACAGTTGCCCAAGACTGGAATTGAACCTGGATCCCTGGCACTGTGAGGCAGCAGTGGTAACCACTGAGCCTATGTGTTGCTCAGCCAATCCCACAAAGCCCACTTCTATCTCCTTCCCAAAATCCACAAACAGGACTGCCCTGGCAGACAGATTGTTACGGGCTGTTACTGCCCTAATGAACTGATTTCTACAATGCAGTCGTCTTTACAATGGTGACTGATGGGGTGGCACAGTGGCTCAGTGGTTAGTACTGCTGCCTCACAGCACCAGCGTCCAAGGTTCGATTGCAGCCTCAGGTGACTGTCTGTATGAAGTTTGCACATTCTCCTCCATGCCTGCATGGGTTTACTCTGGGTGCTCCGGTTTCCTCCCACAGTCCAAAGATGTGCAGGTCAGGTGAATTGGCCATTCTAAATTGCCTATAGTGCTAGGTGCATTAATCAGAGGGAAATGGGTCTGGGTGGGTTACACTTCGGAGGGTTGGTGTGGACTGGTTAGGCTGAAGGGTCTGTTTCCACTGGAAGGAATCTAATATAATCTATTCAGACTGGTGCCTTTGCAGAACACCTCTGTTCTGTCCAGAGGAATGACATCCCAGTTTCTTGTCTTTACAATAAATCACCTTACCTACATGATCACCTTGCTGTTCTGCAGCTACTGCAATGTTACAATGAAGCACAATTTCCATTAAGCAAAGTTGTTAAGGGAGATGGGCCAAAGACAGATATACAGAGGTAAGCCACAGATCAGCCATGATCTCATTGAGGAGCAGAACAGGCTCGAGGTGCTGAATGGCCTACTCCTGTTCCTATGTTTCTCAAAAGTTCAAGGAACAAAACATAATTTCCCATTTGCACATTTTACATTCACACGGTCTCAGCATTGAATTCCATAACTTCATAAAAAACATCATGTCGATAGTCTGTTTTTTTTAATGCTTTTGCCCCTCCTTCTGCACAGGCTTGTTTAGTTCGTACTTTGCTTAGTTTAGTCTGAGTAGAGAGAACCCATCCTTCCCCCAAACCTTAATTTACATCCATTCTTTGTCTCGTTTTCCCTTTCACCACGATTTAGAATCCTGTTGTCTTTTGGACTGGTCCTGTATACCAACTGCTCTCTTGTCCCTCCTCTGGATCTGCTAAGAGCATCAACTTAACATTTTTCAGCAGCTTTCAGTTCTGAAGAGCAGTCTGACAGGACTCGGAATGTTTACTATTTCTCTCTGCACAAATGCTGCCAATCCATTCGGTTCCTTCGCATTTGTTTCAGGCTTCCATCATCTGGAAGTATTTTGCTTTTATTACTGATCTGGGGACATTGGATCACATTCAGCCATGATAAATGGTGAAATTAGAAGTCAGTGAAAAGGTTATTGCAAACAAAGCTTTTTAAGAAAGGAAATCTGCGATCCTTACACGGTCTGAGGTCCAGTGAAATGTGATGGAATCAGGTGTCACGGTGGCTCAGTGGTTAGCACTGCTGCCTCATAGCACCAGGGACCTGGGTTTGATTCCACCCTCGGATTCTGGATCAGTGGTGCTGGAAGAGCACAGCAGTTCAGGCAGCATCCAACGAGCAGCGATGCTGCCTGAACTGCTGTGCTCTTCCAGCACCACTGATCCAGAATCTGGTTTCCAGCATCTGCAGTCATTGTTTTTACCTCGTTGATTCCACCCTCGGGCAACTGCCAGTGTGGAGTTTGCACATTCTCCCCGTGTCTGCGTGGGGTTCCTCCAGGTTGTCCAGTTACCACCCACAGCCCAAAGATGTACAGGTTAGGTGGATTGGCCAGACTAAGTTAACCGTCATGTACAGGGCTGGGTGGGTTAACTCTGAAACACAGAATTTCAGGGAGATAGGTCTGGGTTGGATGCTCTTCAGAGAGTTGGTGTGGAGTCAATGGGCTGAATGGCCTTCTTCTGTGAAGGACAAAGTGAGGACTGCAGATGCTGGAGACCAGAGTCGAGAGTGCCCTTTCCCTGAAATGTCGATGCTCCAGCTCCTGGGACGCTGCTGGACCTGCTGTGCTTTTCCAGCAACACACTCTCAACTCTGATACTTTGAATCCTAATTGCTATCTAAGCAATTAGAGATGGGGCAGACTAACAAGGCCCACATTCATGGAATAAAAGCAAAAAAAATGTTAAAAACACTAAGAAAGATTTTTTTAACACCAAGCTGCCTAATTAAGTATTTCTGCAAATAATTCCTTTTGATCTGTCAGTATCAGTATATGAACACACAAAACAACAAGAATCTGTGTTTATGTAGCGCCTTTCATGTAATAAAATATTCCCAGTCACTTTGCAGGGATGTGATAAAACAACATTTGGCACTGAATGACATAAGTAAATATTAGATCAGATCATATTGTTCACAATGTAGGCTTTAAGGGATATGTTAAAGCAGAAATGTGATGGAGAAAAGGGTAAAGTTTAGGGGTGGTTATGATGAATTTTGGATCGTGGCAGCTGAACACAAGACTCTGAAGCAAGATGAGTCAACTCAGGTTATTTAAGAACTCAGGAGGGATTTGGTTGGCTCAATTGGGTGGAAAGCAGAGTGACACCAATAGTGTATGTTTAATTTGTGCACCAGCTGAAGTTACCATGAAGAAATCTCATGGCAACCCTTCCCTCATCTGTGAAATGGTAACCCTCAGTTTAAACATACACCAACTCCCTGGTGAGAGACAGCATTCCTATGGTTTGACCTTTACTCAAGGGGCCAGAATTGGAGAAGCACAGATATCTCAGAGGATTGTGGGGACTGCAGAAGATGACTGAGATTGGGAGGGGTAGAGACCCATCTCCCTGTAATACTTTATTTCAGGGTTAACCCACCCAGCCCTGCACGAGATAGTTAATTTAGTCCCAAAGGAGGGACTTAGAAGATGAGAATTTCAGAATCAAGAAATTCTTTAACTGGAATGAGTGGAGATCAGGGAGCACAGAGCTGATGGGTGAATGAAACCTGATGTGAGCTTAGACAAAGAGGAGAAAGTGAGGACAGCGAATGCTGGAGATCAGAGTCGAGAGAGTGGTATTGGAAAAAACACAGCAGGTCAGGCAGCATCCGAGGAGCAGGAGAATCGATGTCTCTGGCATAAGTTGATGAAGACCTTAGGCCTGAAATATAGACTCTCCTGCTCCTCGAATGCTCCTGACCGGCTGTGCTTTTTCAGCACCACACTCTAGACTGTGAGCTTAGACAAGGGAAACAGAGATTCGAATCACATCAAGTTTACAAAGGGAGTATGAGGGAGGTCAACGCAGACCACGCTGACATAATGAAGTTCAAAGGTTAGAAAAAAGTGCATAAGTGAAGACTTCAGCTGGAGGTAAGCTTCGACTGAATCAGTCTCTGGTAACATGAGAACAGACAGTCTTAGCAATGGTTTGCAGTCCATCTTAGGAGATCATGAACTGTCCAGGGAGAGGGCTGAAGCGAGTGGCTATGGATCTCTGGTGCGTACTATGTGGGACTGGAGAGTGGGCCTGGTGCAGACTCTGTGGGAGTGGACAGAGGGCCTGGTGCGGACTGTGCGGGATTGGAGAGATGGCCAGTGCTGACCATGTGGGAGTGGAGAGTGGGCCCAGTGCTGACTGTGTGGGAGTAGAGAGAGGGCCCAGTGCTGACTGTGTGGGAGTAGAGAGAGGGCCCAGTGCTGACTGTGTGTGAGTGGAGAGTGGGTCCGGTGTGGGCTGTGTGGGAGTGGAGAGTGGGCCAGGTGCTGACTGTGTGGGAGTGGAGAGTGAGCCTGGTGCTGATTGTGTGGGAGTGGAGAGTGGGCCCGGTGCGGACCGTGTGGGAGTGGAGAGTGGACCTGGTGCTGACTGTGTGGAAGTGGAGAGTGGGCCCGGTGTGGACCGTGTGGGAGTGGAGAGTGGGCCTGGTGCTGACTGTGTGGAAGTGGAGAGTGGGCCCGGTGTGGACCGTGTGGGAGTGGAGAGTGGGCCTGGTGCTGACTGTGTGGAAGTGGAGAGTGGGCCCGGTGTGGACCGTGTGGGAGTGGAGAGTGGGCCCGGTGCTGACTGTGTGGGAGTGGAGAGTGGGCCCGGTGCGGACCGTGTGGAAGTGGAGAGTGGGCCTGGTGTGGTGCTGGAAAAGCACAGCAGGTGAGGCAGCATCCGAGGAACAGGAGAGTCGATGTTTCCCACATTCCTGATGAAGGATGTATGCCCGAAACATCGACTCTTCTGTTCCTTGGATGCTGTCAAGGCCATTCTGCCCTTCGAGCCTGCACCACCATTCATTATGATCATGGCTGATCATCCTCAATCAGTATCCTGTTCCTGCCTTATCTCTATAACCCTTGATTCCACTATCCTTGTCTCACCTGCTGTGTTTTTCCAGTGTTATCCTTTCAGGCAGTGGCTCCAAATTCCCACCTGCTTTTGTGTGAAAATAATCTCGTTCATCCTCCTCTTGCATTTCCACCTCCTACCTCAAAGCTACACACCCCTTCCCCAGATATTGATTCTTCTCCTAATGTAAAAGTGCCACCCTATTTATCTTGTCCATTCCTCTCATAATCATATGCACCTTCCGCAGGCCCCCTCTCAGCATTCCCAGCTCCAAGGACCCCAGTTCATCCAACCGTTCCTCATAACTCAGAATCTGAAGCTTATAGAGCGGCCTGGTACATCTCTGTTGCTCTTACTCCACTACAATCAGATTCTTCTGATTATGTGATTACCGGAACTGCAGAGTACAGGTTGTTCTGTTATGACACACATTTCATCAGCACGAATTCATTGTTAAGCGATTGACGAATAGGGGGTGCAATTTCTTCAGCGCGAACTTTTAAGATTTGTGTTGACTATAACGCAATTACATTGCCAACACTTTAAACGCTCTTTGTAAAGTGCAATTTTTCTGTTGTGTTGGGTTACACAAGAATGCAGTCATTGTGTTACAGAAGAACTGATTGTATCAAGAATAGTTGCGACCAAACTGATGCTCAGTACACTTCCAAAATGACCTCCGTGCTCCTGTATTCTATATCTTGGCTAATAAAGGCAAGTATCTCATACGTCTTCTTAACCAGCTTACCTACCTGTCCTGCTATCTCCAGTGATCTGTGGATATGTCCGCCAAAACCCAATACTTTCTCGTGTCTTACCATTCATACAGTAATACTTTGCTTTGCTAGCCATCCCCTGCAAATGCATTACCTCACATTTTTATGTTTTGAATTACATTTTCCAATGCTCTGCCCACCTGCTCAGGCCATTTCTACAGCAGGTTATGGGTATCCACCTCACTGCTCATCACCTGATTAATGTTAATTTCATATGTGAACTCCTTGATCTTCCCCACAACACTTAGGATAGAAATTTATTGTGATGTGCACTTTTACATGAAAAATACAGTGAAAAGTTTTATACGCCGCCCCACTGTGGTGTCCTCATCAAGGACACAAGTTATACATATTAATTAAAAAATGTAAAATTAAGACAAGTTCAGTTAATGGCTCCTGGGCACAGGGAATACACTGAAGACACAGCCAGGATGAGCCCACTATTCCGGGCTGCTGGAATATTGGACTGGAGGAAGACCGCCAAGCCGGGCCGAGATTATCACTCCTGGAGGAGACTACTTGCCGGGCCATTGGAATACCTGCACACCGGGAGACTGGCACACTGGGCTGAGATGCCTCTCCCTTCCTTCAGCATAGCTGCGGACCTGGAGCCATGGCCTAGCCGGTGAGACCATGCCGGGGGAGTCAGCCCAGGACCTGTACTTCACTCAACAGGAAACCCCAGGCTAGCGTGGATCCATATCCAACTCGTCCTAGCATCGCTGCTTCTGTCTCAGGCATAAAAGGGAAGAAACGAAAAAGAAAAGAGAAATAAAAAGTGCAAAAGTAAAAAAAGTAAAATAATTAACAACAGCCCAGGCCCCAGTGCCAAGTCGTGCAGAAACCCATTGAGTCACAGTAACATTTGGCTACCAACTACTTCCTAATTCTCAGTCATTTTTGAATCCAACATGTCTTGGATCCCAAAATATCTTACTTTCTTGACTAATCTGAAAAACCTCATCAAATGTCTTGCTAATATGCATGTCGACCATATCAAATGCATTGCCTTCATAACGCTCCCAGTCAACTCAAAACTTATATCAAATTTATTAAACATGTCATTCTTTTAACAAGTCCATGCTATTGCTAATTAATTCATTTCACTCCAAGTATAGATACTTTTGGTCCCTCAAATTTTCTTCTAAGCATTACCCCACCAATACGTTAGATTACCCGTTCCTGTCAATACTCATGTGAATATTAAACATATTCAAGATTGTAGTTGGTTAATTTTTAGACAACAAGAGAATCAAATGACTGAGGGATAGAGTGGGAAATTGGAGTTGATGTTGAAAATATTACAGGATGGAAGAATAGGCTAGAGAAGTTCTATAATTAACTCCTGCTCCTATTTCTTATATTTATATATTTATTTTTCTTAACTACTGAGTGTACTATGCTTGGGATGAACATTTGTCAAAGGACTGATAGTTCCAATATATTTTGTGCTGCAGAGATATGTAGAAATGATACACTCTCGGATATGCTGTAGGGGAGGGGTTCTATTCTGTTGAAGTGAAACGAAGAACTGCAGATGTTGGAAATCTGAAATTAAATGAGAAATTACTGGAGAAATTCAGCAGGTCTGCAGCTTCTGTGGAAAGAAAACAGAGTTAACATTAATGTCCAGTAAACACAATTCTGAAAAGGTGCCACTGAACCCAAAAACGTTAACTCTGCTTTCACTCCACACATGCTGCCAGACCTACAGAGTTTCTTCAGCAAGTTCTCTACAATTATTATAAATGTTTGCGCCTATGTTTCAAGCTGCTTGCAGAGTGCTTAGGTTCTGCAAGCAGCTGGGGAGACACTGAATGAATACTTTTCGTCAGTATTCAATCAGGAACAGGACATTGTTGTCAATGTGAGTACTGAGTCACAATTAAGTAGAATGGATGGCTTTGAGGTATGTACAGAAGAGGTGTTGGAAATTCTGGAAAGGGTGAAAATAGATAAGTCCCCTGGGTCTGATGGCATTTATCCTAGGATTCTCTGGGAAGCAAGGGAGGAGATTTCAGAGCCATTGGCCTTGATTTTTATGTCCTCGTTGTCTACAGGGGTAGTGCCAGAAGATTGGAGGCTAGCAAATGTGGTTCCCCTGTTCAAGAAGGGGAGTAGGGATAACCCTAGTAACTATAGGCCGGTGAGTCTCACTTCTGTTGTGGGCAAAATCTTAGAGAGAATTGTAAGGGATAGGATTTATGCACATCTGGATAGGAATAATGTGATCAAGGATAGTCAGCATGGTTTTGTGAAGGGCAGGTCGTGCCTCACAAACCTTATTGAATTCTTTGAGAAGGTGACTAAAGAGGTAGACGAGGGGAAAGCGGTAGATGTGGTGTATATGGATTTTAGTAAGGCGTTTGATAAGGTTCCCCATGGTAGACTACTGCAAAAAATTGGAGGTATGGCATTGAGGGTGAGTTGGAGGTTTGGATTAGGAGTTGGCTGGCTGGAAGAAGACAGAGGGTAGTAGTTGATGGCAAAGGTTCATCTTGGAGTGCCGTCACTAGCGGTGTTCTGCAAGGATCTGTTTTGGGACCATTGCTGTTTGTCATTTTTATAAATGACCTGGAGGAGGGGTTAGAAGGTTGGGTGAGCAAGTTTGCGGATGATACGAAAGTCGGAGGAGTTGTAGACAGTGAGGAAGGATGTGGCAGGTTACAGCGGGATATAGATAAGCTGCAGAACTGGGCAGAAAGGTGGCAAATGGAGTTCAATGCAGCTAAGTGTGAGGTGATTCACTTTGGTAAGAGTAATAAAAAGATGGGGTACTGGGCTAATGGTCGGATACTTGGTAGTGTGGATGAGCAGAGGGATCTTGGTGTCCATGTACACAGATCTTTGAAAGTTGCCACCCAGGTAAATAGTGCGGTGAAAAAGGCATATGGCGTACTGGCTTTTATTGGTAGAGGAATTGAGTTCCGGAGTACTGAGGTCATGTTGCAGTTGTATAAGACTCTGGTGCGGCCGCATCTGGAGTATTGTGTGCAGTTTTGGTCGCCATACTATAGGAAGGATGTGGAGGCACTGGAACGGGTGCAGAGGAGGTTTACCAGGATGTTGCCTGGTATGGTAGAAAGATCGTATGAGGAAAGGCTGAGGCACTTGGGGTTGTTTTCATTGGAGAAAAGAAGGTTTAGGGGTGACTTGATAGAGGTGTACAAGATGATTAGGGGTTTAGATAGGGTTGACAGTGAGAATCTTTTTCCACGTATGGAGTCAGCTATTACAAGGGGGCATAGCTTTAAATTAAGGGGGGGTAGGTATAGGACAGATGTTAGGGGTAGGTTCTTTACTCAGCGAGTCGTGAGTTCATGGAATGCCCTGCCAGTAGCGTTGGTGGACTCTCCTTCATTATGGGCATTTAAGCGGGCATTGGATAGGCATATGGAGGATAGTGGGCTAGTATAGGTTAGGTGGGCTTGGATCGGCGCAACATCGAGGGCCGAAGGGCCTGTACTGTGCTGTATTCTTCTATGTTCTATGTTCTATGTTCTGTTTCTTAGCCATCACGTTGTGACTTAACTAATCACACATGTGTAGCCAAGAGTCAACAGGCTTACATTATCAAATACTGAACAATTAAACACAATGAGGATTTCCCCTCACCTCATTTCTGAGCTTGTTGTGGAATTGTCAATACAGACTGATCACTGTGATTAGTCAACACTGAATTGCCATTGCATCATGTGACCAGACAGGTTCAGACTTAGTCTTCTCTGGTCTCACACTTCATCTTTCGCTCTTGAAGGAAATTCATGCAGGGCATAAAGTAGGCAATTGATCTACTGGGAACATGGCTAGCAGAGTTTTTATGGAGGGATAATTTTAGAAAGAACAGGAGAGCACTAAACTCAGACAAGAGAGAGCATACAAAGCTGAAATGGAGACTGAAAGGTTGCAGTTTACATCAGTCCTGCTGGGTCTCTGTCAATTTTCTATCAAGGTTATGGCTACAGACCAGCGGACACACACAGCAATGCAAGGCAGGAATGTTAGTGAAAGGATTAACTCCCTCATGAACAGCTTTCAGCATGAAATACAACAGCATCATCCTGTAAACTAGTGCTGAGGCTGCATAAGCAAACCAGCTCCTTATTTACTGCTGAGCTCTATATACTCGCCCAATAATTGCCAGAGCAATAACTCAGATTAAGTTACATCTGAGCTAAAAATGAGCCACTCACCCTTTGACTAATAGAGGTGTAAATCTCAATAAATGGTGGAGCAAGCCGAGTTCAGGATAATTCGAGGATGATATGTATTACAAATACTGGCCACTTGGCCCAACCAATCTGTGCTGGTGTGATTTTAAAATCACACAATTTATTGTTGTAAACAGATTTGTCAACACAAATTCTGGTTTGGGCCATATTTCAACAAAACAATACATTAGCAAACAAGATAAACGTATTTTTAAATAGCATTGTCAGCTTTTTTTTCAGTCTTTCAAGGCATCACTGGCAAGCTCACTACTTATTGTCCGTTCCTAATTGACTTCAAACTGAGTGACGACAGTTGCAGAGGGCAATTAAGAATCAAACACTTTGTTGTGGACCTCCTGTGGATTTTCTTCCTGAATGATGTTCACAAGCCATATGAGTTTGTATAACCATCTTTGATGGTTTCATGGCACCATTACTGAGTTAAGCTTGTAATTACAATGTTTGCCTTGGTGGAATTTGAACTTCGGTCCCAAGAACATTATCCTGAACTTCTGGATTGGTCAGCCAATGGCACTAGCGCCACCCCACCAACGCCCCAGATTTATTAGGATTTCTGTGGAATGGATTCATCTGATGTGGGTGTGAACCAACAATGTTTGCAGGAGGCAGTAGGAGATGGTTGGCTAGAAGCTTTGAGTTTCTGCATGTCATGTTGTGCTACTTATCATCCACAATTACAATGTTGGCAGGTTTGAGCTGGTAACATAAGAACACAGCTGGATGTTTGCTTCTAGTATAGTAAAAAAAAATTATATTAGGGGAGGCAATGACCTCATAACTCAGTGTTGTGGTCCAGACCAAGCCCCTTCTAAAGATATGAAGGAGGTAGTCGTGACCCTAACATTTAATGGCAGGTGTAAGGCACTGTGTTCCCTATGTGGTTCAATTGGTCCAGTTCTGGGATTTAAGCAAAACACTTTTTATTCTTACAACACAGTTAAAATACAAACAAAAATAAAAAAGAATTGTTCCTACTTTAGCTCTATTGAAATACTTAATAAGATAATATATTATTTAACTATTGATCATCAAACGTTCCAATGAATCTCACAAACACATCCTTGGCAAAAGCAAATCCAGCAAAGCAGATTTCCCTCACTTGCCATCTCCTTTCCAGTCCAGGAGAAAGGAACACCAAAAGAAACAATCTACAGCAGAGAGAGAGCTCAAGCTTTTAGATGCAGCAGATTAGATTAGATTACTTACAGTGTGGAAACAGGCCGTTCGGCCCAACAAGTCCACACCGCCCTGCCGAAGCGCAACCCACCCATTCCCCTACATTTACCCCTTTACCTAACACTACGGGCAATTTAGCATGGCCGATTCACTTGACCTGCACATCTTTGGACTGTGGGAGGAAACCGGAGCACCCGGAGGAAACCCACACATACACGGGGAGAACGTGCAAACTCCACACAGTCAGTTGCCTGAGGCGGGAATTGAACCCGGGTCTCTGGCGCTGTGAGGCAGCAGTACTAACCACTGTGCCACCGTGTTGCAGAGAGAGAGAGAGCTGTGCCTATCAGCTTCAATTCAAAACCCCCAACTGAAAACAAAACTAAAACCCTGGGTCTGTGAGACTCTGACTCTGCCCACCCATGCTTCCTTTGTCTCATTTGAAAAAAAAAGTACTCAGGGAGCTCAAAGCTGTTTACCCACTGCTTCTGCATTCCATCACCACCGCTCTGCAAACAAAACAGCACAGAAGAAATCTGAATGGTCCACTATCATCACATTCGGAGACCCAAGTCAATGTTCTGGAGACCTGTGTTCAAATTCTACTGTGAAATTAGAACTTAATTTTTACAAATGTGTGGAACTGAAAAATGTCAAAAATGCTATATTGAATAATATAGAGAATTAGGTATGGAAATAAACCTTGCTGATTGCATCATCAGGATAGCGGCCTATTAATTCCATCTGTTTTACCAGCATGAACTATTGTGCAAAGACACTGGCATTTGAACAATGAATGCACCAATATCCTTAGGCCTCACCATTCAGTTGCCAAGTATGTGCCCACATCCCCAAGCATACAGCGCAGTCCCATATCTACGCCCTGAATTTGTGTCTTCAGTGACAACATCCATTAGATTGAACATAAGAACATAAGAACTAGGAGCATCTGGTCCATCGAGCCTGCTCCGCAATTCAATAAGGTCTTGGCTGATTCTTTTGGAGCTTCAGCTGCATGTATCTACCCAGTCTCTATTACCCTTAATTCGTTCGCTATTCAAAAATCTATCTTCCCCTTAAAAACAGTTAACAAGTAGTCTCAACTGCTTCACTGGGCTGGGAATTCCCAATTCTTTGGATGAAGAAGTTCCTACTCAATACAGACCTAAATCTGTTCCCCTTTATTTTGAGGCTAGTTCCAGTTTCACCCATCATTGGAAACAACCTGCCTGCTTCTCTCTTATCTATTCCCTTCATCATTTTATATGTCTCTGTAAAATCCCCTCTTATTTTTTCTAAATTCCAGTGAGTATACTCCCAGTCTACTCAATCTCTCCTCATAAGCCAACCCTCTCAACTCCAGAATCAATCTAGTGGACCTCCTCTGCATCCCCTCTAGTGCCAATATATCCTTTCTCAGGATGTACCTGGTGTAGTTGGCTTCTTTCTCACTGGAAAGGTTACTCAAAGTAGCCGCCATGCCCTGCCAAAAATCCACTTGATACGGGCATGAAAGATTCAACCAACATCTTGTACCATCTCCCTAAAGAGAGTTCATTCTTACGTTTGCAAATTATTGACTCTCCCTTTACATCCCTTTCTCCCAAGAATGGTGCATTCTAGCAACCTGGTATTACCAATTTTTACAGCTGACATTGTCAGCCTATTTCGGATACAAAGTTCAAAATGATGCATACTGTAACTGGCATTCTTTCTCCCTCTGCAATACTATCCTGAAACTGCAGATGTTGGAGAGTCAGAGTAAAATGTGTGGCACTAACGAGAGGTCATGATTTCAAGGTGAGAGGTGGAAAGTTTAAGGGGGATACACGCAGCAAGTAGGGGGGCATTTGGAACATGTTGCCAGCAAAGGTGGTGGAGGCAGGCATGGTAGATTTATTTAAGATGCATCTGGACAGATGCATGAGTAGATGGGGAGCAGAGAGATACAAATGCTTAGGAATTGACTGACAGGTTTAGACAGTACATTTGGATTGGCTCTGGCTTGGAGGCCGAAGGGCCTGTTCCTGGGCTGTAAATTTTCTTTGTACTTTGTTTTTGGAAAAAGCAAAGCAGGTCAGGTAGTATCTGAGAAGCAGGCGAGTCAACGTTTTGGGCATAAGCCCTTTATCAGGGATACTGGGGGGATGGGGGCTGAAAGATAAATAGGGGAGTAGAGGTGGGCTGAGGGGGCAAGTAGGTGGGGAGGCGATAGGTGGATGAAAGTGTGAGGTGATTGTTTGGAGGAAAAAGCGGATAGGTGGGAAAGCAGATGGACAGATCAGACAGGTCAAGAGGGCGGAGACAGGTTGGAGGGTGGGATCTGAGATGAGGTGGGAGGAGGAGAGATTTGGAAACTAATGAAGTCGATGTTGATGCCATGTGGTTGTAGGGTCCCGTGACGCTGCGGGGTGGCTTTGATTGGGCAGTGGAGGAGGCCCAGGATTTTCATGTCCTTGATGGAGTGGGAGGAGGAGTTGAAATGGTCAACCAAAATCTCTAGCAGCAGAAGAAACCCAAACTAGGAACATGCATCAGACTTCAAATGACCAAACGTGAGACATGACCTCCGTCGATGTTTTTATGCCTTGATTTTGTGTTATTTAGCAGAGTCGCAGAAATGGAAATGTGCTCCTATGCACCTCCAACAAATAATTAAACCATTGTGCTTCCAACAAACCAGCTCCCCCTGCTATTTCAACAGAGGCGTATGTCAGTTTGTTTGAATGAATTAAAGCCATCATTAATCTAACACAGTCAGGAATTTGACAGAAGAGTGTGAAGTGCTTATACAATTATGTCATTTTCCAGTGATCACCCTGAGCAGCCTGTTAGCTGTGAAGTCGAGTTACCAAATATAGTTAGAGTTATTGTCAGCTTCTTCTGGGGCAATGCTGGCTTCAGATATGCATCTATTTATGTACATTTTTCTGTTTATCTGTGTATTTGAGTGTGTGCTTGTGAATCCCTGTGTGCACATACATGAGCAGTTTCCCTTACTCTATACCCTCGACTCCCTATCTCCCTTGCTTTACAAGTCTTCTATTAATGTCTCCGTTTCCCTGGAAATTCTCTGTACTTCACTCTTGTGATCTTTGCTGTAGAACAGAAGACTTGAACAGTACATCACAAGAACAGGCCCTTCAGCCCACCATGTCTGTGCTGACCATGGGGCCATTCTAAACTAAACTAAGCCTGTACATATACGAATCCCTCTATTCCTTGTCTGTTCATGTATCGGTCTAAATGCTTCTTAAACATTGTTATCATGTCAGCTTCTACCACCTTCCTTGGCAATTTGTTCCAGGCACCTACTACCCTCTGTGTAAAAAACTTCCCTCAAACATCTCCTTTAAACATTGCCCCCCTCTAATGTTAAACCTATGTCCCCTTGTATTTGACATTTTCACCCTGGGAAAAACATTCCGAGGATACTCCCTATCCATCCCTCTCATAATTTTATATATTTCTATCACATCACTCCCCTCCATCTCTGATGTTCTGGTGAAAATTTTTCCAACCTCTCCTCATAGCTAATATCCTCCAATCCAGCAACATCCTGGAAAACCTCTTTTACACCCGCTCCAAAGCCTCCACATCTTCCCTACAGTGTGACAACTAGATCTGCACATGATACTCCAAATGCAGCCTAACCAAAGTCTTATACAGCTGCAACATGGCACGTCAACTGTTAACATCCCAACTGATGAAGGCAAGCATGTATCCAAGACGGGGTTAGCACTGTTCCCTCACAGCAACAGGGACCCGGGTTCAATCCTAGCCTAGGGTGACTGTGTGGAGTTTGCACATTCTCCCCATGTCTGTGTGGGTTTCCTCTGGGTGCTCCGGTTTCCTCCCACGATCCAAAGATGTTCAGGTTAAGGTGGATTAGCCATGCTAAATTGCCATAGTGTTCGAGGATGTGTTGGTTAGGTGCATTAGTCAGGTGCAAATGTGGGGTGATCGGGTAGGCGAATGGGTGTGGGTGGGTTACTGTTCAGTGGGTCAGTGTGGACTTGTTGGGCCAAATGGCCTGTTTCCACGCTGTAGGGATTCTATAATTTTCTGATCCCTCTGTGCATCAATGTTCCTAAAGCTCCTGTTATTTGCTGCATTATTTCCTCTTGTATATCTGCCTATCTTTCTCACTCTCTGTCTCTGCTTCAGTCTAACGTGACAGCTGGTATGGTGGCTCAGCAGTTAGCACTGCTGTCTCACAGCACTAGGGACCTGGGTTCAATTCCACCTTTGGGTGACTGTCTATGGGGAGTTTACAGTCCAAAGATTGGGTGGAATAGACATCCGAAGCTTCCTCGTGCCCAAGGATGTGCAGACTGGGTGAATTAGCCATGGGAAGTCTAGGGTTACAGGGATAGGCTGAATCTGGTTAGGATGCTCTGTGGAGGGTTGGTTTCTATTCAATGGGCCAAAAGGCCTGCTTGTACAGTGTAGAGAATCTAGGAAGTCCATGGGTATACTGATCTGGGACTGGTCTATGTTTTATTGCAGTATCAGACTTGATTGCAGGCACTATCTGTCTCATCAGTATAAAACAAAGGTAGACATTCAGACATTAAAGCACAGAACATTCCAGCACCATTGGCAGCAACCATTCCAACAAAAGGAAACTTTACTGCACTTGGAGAGAAAAATGCAGTCCCCAGATTCATCTGCAGGACATGGCACCCTTTTTTACAGGAGAACTCATGGAGACCAAAGTTATACTGGTACTTGTGAAGGCTCAATTCTCTTCAGTGCAGAAATAGTTCAGCATTTCAACTCCAAATTTATCAATGATGAGTGCGACATAGCAGTTTGTCAAGCTCGATGCGTGATTATAGTCACTCTCCATTCCTCTGATGAATTTCCATGTGATTCTGTCATTTCTCCCTCCGGCAATTTTATTAGTTTCTTCAGTTAGACTGTTGTGGTTCTGTTCGCCGAGCTGGGAATTTATGTTGCAGACTTTTCATCCCCTGTCTAGGTGACATCCTCAGTGCTTGGGAGCCTCCTGTGAAGCGCTTCTGTGTTGTCTCCTCCGGCATTTACAGTGGTTTGTCCCTGCCGCTTCCGGTTGTCAGTTGTAGCTGTCCGCTGCAGTGGACGGTATATTGAGTCCGGGTCGATGTGTTTGTTGATAGAATCTGTGGATGAGTGCCATGCCTCTAGGAATTCCCTGGCTGTTCTCTGTTTGGCTTGTCCTATAATAGTAGTGTTGTCCCAGTCAAACACATGTTGCTTGTCATCTGAGTGTGTGGCTACTAAGGATAGCTGGTCGTGTCGTTTCGTGGCTTGTTGGTGTTCATGGGTGCGGATCATTAGCTGTCTTCCTGTTTGTCCTATGTAGTATTTTGTGCAGTCCTTGCATGGGATTTTGTACACTACATTGGTTTGCTCCTGCTGGGTATCGGGTCCTTCGTCCTAGTGAGTTGTTGTCTGAGAGTGGCTGTTGGTTTGTGTGCTGTTATGAGTCCGAGTGGTCGCAGTAGTCTGGCTGTCAGTTCAGAGATGTTCTTGATGTATGGTAGTGTGGCTAGTCCTTTGGGCTGTGGCATGTCCTCATTCCGTTGTCTTTCCCTTAGGCATCTGTTGATGAAATTGCAGGGGTATCCGTTTTTGGCGAATACATTGTAGAGGTGTTCTTCTTCCTCTTTTTGCAATTCTGGTGTACTGCAGTGTGTTGTGACCCTTTTGATGCAACTTCTTTTGTGTGTATTGGGGTGGTTGCTTTCGCAGTTCAGGACTTGGTCTGTGTGTGTGGCTTTCCTATATACCTTTGTGGTGAATTCTCCGTTAGGTGTTCTCTGTATCATCACGTCAAGGAATGGGAGTTGGTTGTCCTTTTCTTCCTCTCTAGTGAATCAGATTCCTGTGAGTGTGGCGTTGATGATCCGGTGTGTGTTTTCTATTTCTGTGTTTTTAATGATTACAAAGGTATCATCCACATATCTGACCCAGAGTTTGGGTTGAATTTGCGGTAGGACTGTTTCTTCTAGTCTTTGCATTACAATAGGAAGCGGCAGAGACAAACCACTATAAATGCCGGAGGAAACAACACAGAAGCGCTTCACAGGAGGCTCCCAAGCACTGAAGATGTCACCTAGACAGGGGACGAAACATCTGCAACACAAATTCCCAGCTCGGCGAACAGAACCACAACAACGAGCACCCGAGCTACAAATCTTCTCACAAACCTTGATCAGGTAGGCTATCTGCTTCTGCATTTGCCAACGTGTCATTTATGATATGTCATGTGTGCTTGTTCCAAATGTATATCTCTGGCTCAGTTGCTATTACCTTGCCTCGTGTGACTAAGCCTAGAACCACTTGATGTGCCTGTCCTCTCCAATCACAGACCATCCAATGTCAACTTTCAAATGAGTGAGTACCCATTAACCCAAGTGGCCTTTCTCTCCCCGACCTATTTTCCATCCTTTTGATGACTTGATGCAGCAAGAACTGCATGCTCAAGACTATTTTATGTCTAGAATCATTAGTTGGCCATTCAGCCCCTCAAACCTGCTCTACCAAATAATTAGATCATGATGGATCTCTCCTGCGTCTTCGTTGATCTATACTGGCATCATCTCCTTTGATACCTCGCCTGACAAAAATGTATCGATCACTGTGCTGAAAACTCTAAATGAGTAACAGCACAAAAAGAAAGTATTAGGGACAGAGATTGTTCCAGATGACCACCAACTTTTGTTTCAGAAGATACTTCCTGACTTCAGTCCAAATAGCTTGTTAGAATTTGAAGACTACTCCTGTTTATTTTGCCTTTTTTTTTAGATTCCCTACACTGTGGAAACAGGCCCTTCGGCCCAACCAGTCCATACCGACCCTCCGAAGAGTAACCCACCCCTGACTAATGCACCTAAACACTACGGGCAATTTCCCATGGCCAATCCACCTAATCTGCACATCTTTGGACTGTGGGAGGAAACCAGAGCACCCGGAGGAAACCCACACAGACATGGGGAGGACGTGCAAACTCCACTCCGAGGCTGGAATTGAACCTGGGATCCTGGTGCTGTGAGGTAGCAGTGCGAACCACTGAACCACTGCACCACCTCCTTCCAGCAGAGTGACTGGATACTCTGTTTTGATCATATTGAAGCCCTTTCTCAATAGAATGACTTCAATGAAGTCACTTGTTACCTTCGAAAGTGAAGGGAAGATGATGACAGTATTAATCATTTGTAATTTTTCAATCAACTTCCTCACTCACACATTTCACAGCAGAAACAGTTAGACACACTTCAGGGTAGAAATGGTTGAGGAAAAACAGGAAGCAATGTACAAGGGGTGCTATCCCCCATCTATCATAAAGAATCAAAGTTACCGTCTGTACCCCTATCCTTTCCCCCATTTGAAATCTTACCTCCACCATCCCAGGAGTTTGGACTGCAACAAATTTAGTGCATCAAGCCCAAGCATTCCCAGAATGAAATGGTCTACAGAATGAGGGCATCACTGGCTAGGCAGCAGTTGTAGGTCAACCACTTTGTTGCAGGTTTGAAGTCATACGTACGCCAGAAGACTTCCTTCCCCAAGGGACATTAGTGAACTGGACTGGTCTTTCCTGACAATTGGCAATGGATTTATGGCAGTCGCTCAATTCTTAATTCCAGTTATTTATTGAATTCAAATTCCACCCTCTGCCATGGTGGGATTCGAACCTGGGTACCCAGAACATTACGCCTGGCTCTCTGGACTAACAGCCCAGTGATAACTCCACTAGGTCATCACCTCTCGTCTGTGACAAGACTCTGATGGAAAGGATTAGTTACTTATTTTTAATATTATATTTTTGAAACTTACAACATCACAGTGCAGTTTGTACTTTCTTGGTTTTTTAACATTTTAATCTTTCACTATGCAAACTTAAGGATTGTAAGCAGGAATAGATCAGTCAGTCCCACAAGTCTGATCTGCCTTTCAATAAGATCATGGCTGCTGTAATTACTTCACATTCCCACCTATCCAAGATAATCTTCTACTCCTTAACTTACCAAGAATTTGTCTGACTCAGAACAGGCTGACTCTTCAAGTGCAGTCCAGCAACTGATAAAATTACAAGGCTACATCAGTGAGTCAACTCATCATGTTATGTTTTGTCACTTTATCAATGCTACATCCTCCCAACCCATCTCAAGCTCAATAAATACCAATCCATTGTCTCTGCTTTTGACAGCCCTCATCAAAGTGTTTAGAATCAAGAGTGAAGGAGAAAAGCCTTTATCTATTCATTCACAAAATAAAAGCCTGGTAGCTTTTATTCCAGGAATAAGGACTTTAGCTGGCTGAAGCTTTAAGGAAATCAAGAAAAAAAATTGGTAAGGCATCTCTCATTGAACTCTTGGACTTGTTGTATTGTCTGTAACTGAGCAATACAATTTAGCTCATTTAAAGTTCCACATTTCCAAAACAGCAGAGTCTTCTTGACTAACATACCCAAAAGTTGAACGAAACAAAAAAAATGCTTTATTGTCTAAACTAAACTTTGTAAGCTTATCTGTATCCAAACACACAGTTACCATGAACCTGAATAACTTTATGTCCAAAATATGGTTACAGGTGAGATGAAGGGAGTGCATTGTCCCTCTCTAGTCCCACTGCTCCCTGGGTGGCAACATGCTCCTCGATGCTGCCTGACCTGCAGTGCTTTTCCAGCAACACACTCTCAACTCTGATCTCCAGAATCTTCAGACCTCACTGTCTCCCACACCAATTTAATTGCAGCAAGGGCTGACGGGAAGGGTGAGTTTTCCCGTATTAAAAGGGACTTACCTTGCGAATTGGGCCTCCATTTTGCCATAGCGGTGAGGAGAGAAGGAGAGGTGAAGCGAAGGCTGCCGGGAAGGGTGAGTTTTCCCGCATTAAAAGGGACTTACTTCATGAGTCAGGCTTCCATTTGCCAAGAGGAGCGAGGGAGGAGCGAAAAAGTCATATACTTGCGTGGTTGCATTACCTGAAACACTACTCAGGTAGTGTCTCTCACCCATCCTCCTCCTCTAACCAAAGAAAAAGGACCTGTGCGCCAGATTGATAAGGTAGCGAGTTTTTTTTAAATTTCTTATTTTTTCAACAGTCTTTTTGGGAATTTACAACAGTTGGAATGGCGATTAGGGAAGTTGAATGTTCCTCCTGCAGAATGTGTGAGGTACGGGTCACCACGAGTGTCCCTGCTGACTACATCTGCGGGAAGTGCACCCAACTCCAGCTCCTCGAAAACCATGTTAGGGAACTGGAGCTGGAGCTGGATGAACTTCAGATCATTCGGGAGGCAGAGGAGGTTATTGAGAGGAGTTACAGGGAGGTAGTCACTCCGAAGGTACAAGATAAAGGCAAATGGGTTACAGTCAGGGGATGGAAAGGGAACCGGCAGGCAGTGCAGGGATCCCCTGTGACCATTCCTCTCAACAATAAGTATACCTTTTTGGATACTGTTGGGGGGGTTACTTACCGGGGAAAGCAGTGGGGCGCAGGGCTGTGGCACAGAGTCTGTCACTGCTGCTTAGAAGGGAAGGGGGAAGAGGAGCAGAGCAGTAGTCATTGGGGACTCCATAGTTAGGGGGACAGATAGGAGGTTCTGTGGGGACGAGAGAGACTCACGGTTGGTGTGTTACCTCCCAGGTGCCAGGGTTCGTGATGTCTCTGATCGTGTTTTTGGGATCCTTAAGGGGGAGGGGGAGCAGCCCCAAGTCGTGGTCCACATAGGTACCAACGACATAGGTAGGAAGAGCAGTGGGATTTAAGGCAGAATTCAGGGAGCTAGGATGGAAGCTTAGAGCTAGGACGAACAGAGTTGTTGTCGCTGGTTTGTCGCCTGTGCCACATGCTAGTGAGGCGAGGAATAGGGAGAGAGAGTTGAACGCGTGGCTACAGGGATGGTGCAGGAGGGAGGGTTTTGGATTCTTGGATAATTGGGGCTCTTTCTGGGGTAGGTGGGACCCCTACAAGCAGGATGGTCTTCATCTGAACCAGAGGGGTACCAGTATCCTGGGGGGGAAATTCACTAAGGCTATTGGGTTGGGTTTAAACTAATCCAGCAGGGGGCTGGGAACCAAAATTGTAGATTGAGTATAGAAAAGGTTGAGAGTAGGGAGGTCTGAAATCAAGTTTCAGGGACACAAGATGGCACCGGAAAGCAAGAAGTTGGTTTGAAGTGTGTCTATTTCAACGCCAGGAGCATCCGGAATAAGGTGGATGAACTTGCAGCATGGGTTGTTACCTGGGGCTTCAATGTTGTGACCATTTCAGAGACATGGTTAGAGCAGGGACAGGAATGGTTGTTGCAGGTTCCAGGATTTAGATGTTTCAGTAAGAACAGAGAGGATGATAAAAGAGGGGGAGGTGTGGAATTGTTGGTCAAGGACAGTATTGCAGTTGCAGAAAGGATGTTAGGGGACTTATCAACTGAGGTAGTATGGGCTGAGGTTGGAAACAGGAAAGGAGAGGTCATCCTGTTGGGAGTTTTCTATAGGCCTCCAAATAGTTCCAGAGATGTAGAGGAAAGGATGGCAAAGATGATTCTCGATAGGAGTGAGAGAGGCAGGGTAGTTGTCATGGGGGCCTTCAACTTTCCAAATATTAACTGGGATCACTACAGTATGAGTACTATAAATGGGTCAATTTTTGTCCAGTGTGTGCAGGAGGGCTTCCTGACACAGTATGTAGACAGGCCAATAAGGGGTGAAGCCACATTAGATTTGGTACTGTGTAACTAGCCCGGCCAGGTGTTAGACTTGGAAATAGGTGAGTACTTTGGTTATAGCGATCACAATTCCGTTATGTTTACTTTAGTGATAGAAAGGGATAGGTGTATACCACTGGGCAAGAGTTACAGCTGGGGGAAAGGCAATTACGATGCAATTAGGCAAGATTTAGGAAGCATAGGATGGGGAATGAAACTGCAGGGGATGGGCACATTAGAAATGTGGAAAATTCAAGGAAAAGCTCCTGAGTGTCCTAGATAAGTATGTACCTGTCAGGCAGGGAGGAAGCTGTAGAGCGCGGGAGCTGTGGTTTATGAAGGAAGTGGAATCCCTGGTCAAGAAGAAGAAGCAGGCATATGTTAGGATGAGATGTGAAGGCTCAGTTAGGGCACTTGAGGATTACAAGTTAGCCAGGAAAGACCTAAAGAGAGAGCTCAGAAGAACCAGGAGGAGACATGAGAAGTTTTTGGCAGATAGGATCAGGATAAACCCTAAGGCTTTCTATAGGTATATAAGGAACAAAAGAATGACGAGATTAAGATTAGGGCCAGTCAAGGATAGTAGTGGGAAGTTGTGTGTGGAGTCAGAGGAGTTAGGGGAAGCACTTAATGAATATTTTTCGACAGTATTCAATCTAGAAAACGATAATGTTGTCAAGGAGAATACTGAGATATAGGCTACTAGGCTAGGTGTGATTGAGGTTCACAAGGAAGAGGTATTAGAACTCCTACAGAGTGTGAAAATAGATAGGTCCCCTGGGCCGGATGGGATTTATCCTAGGATCCTCTGGGAAGCCAGAGAGGAGATTGACATTGATCTTTAAATAGTCATTGTCTACAGGAATAGTGCCAGAAGACTGGAGGATAGCAAATGTGGTTCCCCTGTTCAAGAAGGGGAGTAGAGACAACCTGGTAATTATAGACCAGTGAGCCTTACTTCAGGTTGTTGGTAAAGTGTTGGAAAAGGTTATAAGATATAGGATTTATAATCATCCAGAAAAGAATAATTTGATTAGGGAGAGTCAGCACGGTTACAGAGAGACTTAGATAAGCTGCAGAGCTGGGCTGTGAGGTGGCAAATGGAGTTTAATGTGGACAAGTGTGAGATGATTCACTTTGGTCGGAGTAACCGGAATGCAAAGTACTGGGCTAATGGTAAGATTCTTGGTAATGTAGATGAGCAGAGAGATCTCAGTGTCCAGGTACACAGATCCTTGAAAGTTGCCACCCAGGTTGACAGGGTTGTTAAGAAGGCATACAGTGTTTTAGCTTTTATTAATAGAGGGATCAAGTTCAGGAACCATGAGGTTATGCTACAGCTGTACAAAACTCTGGTGCAGCTGCAGTTGGAGTATTGTGTACAGTTCTGGTCACCGCATTATAAGAAGGATGTGGAAGCTTTGGAAAGGGTGCAGAGGAGATTTACTAGGATGTTGCCTGGTATGGAGGGAAGGTCATATGAGGAAAGGCTGAGGGACTTGAGGCTGTTTTCGTTATAGAGAAGAAGGTTGAGAGGTGAATTAATAGAGACATATAAGATAATCAGAGGGTTAGTTAGGGTGGACAGGGAGAGCCTTTTTCCAAGTATGGTGACGGCGAGCATGAGGGGGCATAGCTTTAAATTGAGGGATGATAGATATAGGACAGATGTCAGAGGTAGTTTCTTTACTCAAAGAGTAGTAAGGGTATGGAATGCTTTGCCTGCAATAGTAGTAGATTCGCCGACTTTAAGTACATTTAAGTCGTCATTGGACAGGCATATGGACGTACATGGGATAGTGTAGGTTAGATGGGCTTCAGATTGGTATGACAGGTCGGTGCAACATCGAGGGCTGAAGGGCCTGTACTGTGCTGTAATGTTCTATGTTACCTCATTCCAAATATAGCCAATTGCATGTTTTCTTTACAATAGCATTTAGAATAAGAATATTTATTAACTAGCTTTCCTCAATGAACACAAAATTATTGATTTATTATAAAACAAAAGTTATTCAACAAAGACACAGGCTGGAATACATCTCTTAGTTCTTGAGGTGGAAAAACAAAGGGTAGGGTCTTGAATGTTCAGATGCTGTTGATCTGGTATTCTGACACACATGAGAGGTCACTAGATATATGCAGGTATCTCTGGGATCCTATCAGATACTGCTTGCTCATGAAATCGAGTTTTAAGACGTCGTAGTGTTGGGCTTGAAATGGCTTCTTAAAAATAGGCCATTAATGGCTAATCATTAACGGTTAATTGCACATGACAATGAGCAACTGAAATAAAGTGGAAAAGTACATGCAAAGCAGGCCTGTTGTAAAGGCAGCCTGTTTTGACTGGGGGGTAACCACGTGAAACTAAATTGACTTCAAGAAGTGTCTTGTTGTGCCCTCACGTGGGGTCACCTGGATCGTTTCTCAGGCTGTTTGAATGTTAGAAAAGTACTGCTGTCCTTATGCAAAGGGTAGCATGGTGGCTTAGCAGTTAGCACCACTGCCTCACAGCGTCAGGGACCTGGGATCAATTCTACCCTCAGGCGACTGCCTGTGTAGGGCTTTGCATGTTCTCCCTATGTCTACATGGATTTTCTCTGGGTGTTCTGGTTTCTTCCCACAGTTCAAAGCTGTGTAGATTAGGTGGATTGGCCATGGAAAATGAAGTGTTATAGGGTAGGGGGTGGGTCTGGGTAGGATATTGTTCAGAAGGTTAGTGTAGATCCGATGGGCCAAATGGCTTGCTTTCGCATATAAGGACTCTCTGAAGCTTTATTCCATGAAATGGTGATTCAGTGTGTAATCTACAGTGAACCATTTGGTACTGAAAGTGGACTCTGGGTGTTGAGTGAATTAATTTATTTGCTTCACTCTAAACCACAGGGCAGTAGGTAGCGAATTAATTGTGTGCAGCTATGTGTCATAATCACAATCTTTTGGAGGGTTTTAAGTTAGCTATGCACAGCAGCTCCAAGTCTGAGAGAGGGACATCTGAGAGTGGGCCACCCACAGGCAGGGCTTGATTGGAAAAGACTGGGCTAATGTGACAGACAATTAAATGAAAGGTAATCATATAGAAAACCAAATAACCAATAGATGGACAAAGTAATGTCGTGAGGGTGCACAATAACTGAATGTAAGTCATTAGATGTAAAACTATTGAGATATCTCACTCTCACTACATGCCAAGGAAGGAAATGTTAACAAGCTACAGGAGAGTGTTCGATCAAGGTAATAAATCCTTTCCACATGAGTTCCACAATCTCTGAAATAAATTTTAACCATTTGTGATTTGATTATTTTGTGTTTTTTGTTTGTTGCCTGCCAAAATGCCATCTTGTAGACAGGCAGGAGGCTGGAAGAACACAGTAAGCCAGGCAGCATCAGGAGGTTTCGGGTGTAACCCTTCTTCAGGACTCAAGAAATGCTGTCTTGAGTCATCTGTGTGTTTCCTCCCTGGAGCTTGAGATCTGGGAAGGCTTTAAATTGATGTTCCTTTCAGGAACTATCAGGGGTTGTATAAAAATAAGAATCCTGCTGCTGAGTTTTTATGTTGGATTAGTTTGCTAAAGACTTAGTAAAAATTTACCTCTCAGAATTAATTGCAGTTGTGTGAATCCAATTCATAAAGTGAAGTTAAATGTTATAATTTATTTCCTCTTTCCTTACATTGCTGTATGCTGTGTGTTTAATTTAGTTTAAGGAAAGAATTCTGTTGATGCTAAATTTTAAAACTTTTATGATTGAATTATTGTTTGAAATTTCATATTCGGATCAGTGAACTTCCAAATATTATTATAACATGAATAAATCTTTAAATCCAGATGGTAAGATTTGCTCATCTGAAAGGTTTGTTGCTAAAATCTGAGAAAATCAAAGTCAAAGAATTTGACGAAGATGCAGTCTATCAAAGGAGATAGACCTTTCCTTTGTTCAGAAAGAAAACAGAACCTATGGGCCTTTATCTCTGTCCAGGAGGAAGAGGAAGGTGTTAATGAAATTACGTCTAAGAACCCTAACCGTTCGGATCAGCCTCAAACTGTCTGCATCATCTCCAAGAATTTATTTATTCGATATATAAGTTGTATCAAACAGAGATGTTTGCAATAGCTATGCCATTCTTCTTCAAGTGGGATGATGTGCAGGTGCTGGTGTTGGACTGGGTTAGACAAAGTCAAAAGTCACATGACACCAGGTTATAGTCCAACAGGTTGATTTGAAATCACGAGCTTTCCTGCCTCTTTGTCAGGTGAAGTGAAGAAAGCACCTAGCTGCAGACTTTATAATCAAAGAGATCAAAAGATTTTACAAATGACATGAGTGGAGTGTGGACAGGCCAAATAATAGATCTCTGCAGGTGACCGAGAGTGTCAGATGGTGTGAGTAAGTGGGATGAATAGGTGATGGTTGTTTTTCAGATAACATCAGATACGGAAGTTTCTTTTTCCCCAATAGTATCGAATTTCTGAATTTGCCAGCAGATGCCCGACCTTAGACCATAAGACCATGAGACATAGGAGTGGAAGTGAGGCCATTCAGCCCATCGAGTCCACTCTGCCATTTAATCATGGCTGATGGGCATTTCAACTCCACTTACACGCACTCTCCCGTAGCCCTTAATTCCTTGCGAGATTAAGAATTTATCAATCTCTGCCTTGAAGACATTTAACGTCCCGGCCTCCACTGCCCTCCATGGCAATGAATTCCACAGGCCCACCACTCTCTGGCTGACGAAATGTCTCCTCATTTCCAGTCTAAATTGGCCTCCTCTAATTCTAAGGCTGTGCCCACTGGTCTTAGTGTCCCCACCCAGCAGAAACAACTTCCCAGCGTCCACCATTTTTAAGCCAGGCATTATATTGTAAGTTTCTATTCGATCTCCCCTCAACCTTCTGAACTCTAATGAATACAACCCCAGGATCCTCAGCCTTTCATCCAATGTTAGGCCTACCATTCCAGGGATCATCCATCTGAATCTCCGATGGACACCCTCCAGTGCCAGTATGTCCTTCCTGAGGTGTGGGGCCCAATATTGGACACAGTATTCTAAATGGGGCCTAGCCAGAGTTTTATAAAGTCTCAGAAGCACATCACTGCTTTTATATTCCAACCCTCTTGAGATAAATGACAAGATTACATTTGCTTTCTTAACCATGGATTCAACCTGCAAGTTAATCTTTAGAGAATCCTGGACTAGCACTGCCAGATCAACTTTGTACTTTAGCTTTATGAATTTTCTCATCATTTAGAAAATAGTCCATGTTGTATTATTTTTTTCCAAAGTGCAAGACCTCGCATTTGCTCACTTTGAATTTCATCAGCCATTTCCTGGACCACTCTCTGAAACTGCCTAAATCTTCTCCCCACCTCCTCAGTACTACCTGCCTGCCCACCTAACTTCGCATCATTGGTAAACTTTGCCAGAATGCCCCCAGTCCCTTCATCCAAATCATTAAGATATAAAGTGAACAGCCGTGACCCCAACACTGAACCCTGCAGGACACTACATGTCACCGCTGCCATTCCGAAAGAGAACCTTTTATCCCAACTCTCTGCCTCCTGTCCAACAGCCAATCCTCAATCCATGCCAGAAGCTCACCTCTAACACCATTGGCCCTCACCTTACTCAGCAGCCTCCCATGAAGCACTTTATCAAAGGCCTTTTGGAAGTCGAGGTAGATAACATCCACTGGGTTTCCCTGGTCTAACCTACTTGTTACCTTTTCAAAGAATTCTAACAGTTTTGTCAGGCATGAATTCCCGTGACTAAATCCATGCTGACTTGCTCTACTCCGACCCTGTATTTCCAAGAATTTAGAAACCTCATTCTTAATGATGGATTCTAGAATTTTACGAACAACCAAGGTTAGGCAAATCAGCCTATGATTTTCCATCTTTTGTCTTGATCCTTCCTTGAACAGGGGATTACAACAGTGATTTTCCAATCATCTGGGACTTTCCCTGACTCCAGTGACTTTTGAAACATCACAATCAAAGCCTCCGCTATTTCCTCAGCTGCCTCCTTCAGAATTCTAGGACATAGCCCATGGAGGGCCAGGAGGTTTATCAATGTTTAGACCATTTAGCTTTTCTAGCACTTTCTCTTTTGTAATGGATACCATACTCAACTCTGCCCCCTGACTCTCCTTAATTGTTGGGATATTACTCATATCTTCCACTGTGAAGACTGACACAAAGTACTTATTAAGTTCTTTAGCTGTTTCCTTATCTCCCATCACTAGGCTTCCTGCATCAGTTTGGAATGGCCCACAGTCTACTTTTGCCTCTCGTTTGTTTTTTATATATTGAAATAAACTTTTACTGTCATTTCTAATATGGCTGGCTAACCTACCTTCATATTTGATCCTCTCATTCCTTATTTCTCTCTTTGTTATCCTCTGTTTGTTTTTGTAGCCTTCCCAATCTTCTGATTTCCTAGTGTTTTTGGCCACTTTATCGGCTCTCTCTTTTTCTTTGATACATTTCCTGACTTCTTTTGTCAGCCATGGCTGTCTAATGTCCCCCACCCTCACACCACCTTCCCACTACCACCCCCACCCCTCCACCCCAGATAATCTTTCTTTTCTTTGGGATGAACCGCTGTACTGTGTCCTCAATTACATCCACGAACTTCTACCATTGTTGCTCTATTGTCTTCCCCGCTAGGCTCTGCTTCCAGTTGATTTTCATCAGTTCCTGTCTCATGCCCCTGTAATTACCTTTATTTAACTTTAACACTATTACATCTAATTTTACCTTCTCTCTTTCAAACTGCAAACTGAACTCTACCATATTATGATTGATGCCTCCTCAGTGTTTCCTTACTTTAAGACCTTTTATAAAGTCTGACTTATTGCATAACACTAAGTCCGGAATAGTCTGCTCCCTTGTAGGCTCTATCACAAGCTGTTCCAAAAAACCATCCTGTAAGCATTCTATGAATTCCCTTCCTTAGGATCCACTGGCAACGTTATTCATCCAGTCCACCTGCATATTTAAGTCCCCCATGATCACCACGACCTTGCCTTTCTGACATACACTATATATTTTCTGGTACATCTTGCACCCCTGGTCCTGACCACTGTTGGGAGGTCTGCACGTAACTTCCATTATGCTTTTTTTGCCTTTGTTGTTCCTCAACTCCACCCACATAGACTCCACAGCTATACAGGCTGGGTGTTGAGGTTGGAGCTGATGTTGAGATAGATTTCTCCCTGGATATAGCAAAAATCAAAACACGCTTCACAGAAATTCACCAACAGACATCAGCCGGGGCTGTTACTTTGCAAGATGAGGCAGGTAATCTTGAGAATGGAGTTGGTGGTGTTTCTGTAACTGTTCCATCTCTGCGTACTGAATCAAAGACGATGTGTAATGCCATCCAGGAGCTGAAAATGGTGGGTGAAGGAATAGGTCCTATGGGATCATGTTCAATAATGACCGAGATTGATGACTGGTGAAAAGAACCTCTTTATTTAGCATCCGCAGTTCAAGGCTGCAATGGAATCCAAAATACAATTTTACAGCCTCTTTTATACACATTTTTACATACCTTAAAATTTTAGCACAATTTAGCACCATACATACAATGTTGTATCTATTGTACACAAGTTTGTGTAACATCTGTCCCGGGGAAACAGGAGAAAGTTTACGCACTTACTAAATGCTGGATGTTACACTTGATGGGACTAGAATGTCTGAGATTGTATATTTGTCTTTAAAGTTAGTAATGTTAGTAAAAACTCTACACCTACATGATCTAAATAAGTGAGAAATTATACGTGTACTAAATGCAAGTATAGAGGATATTAAACTGATTTCCCGCATCTGGGTGGTGACATTTCATTTACTATTGCCAGCTTTGACAATTCTTACACAGTCATTCATGCAGTTTCATGGAAGCGGTGTTTTGGTAGTATGTTTCTTAAAGGGGGTAGAGGCTTTATTTAATACATATTTAAAAGATACATACTAGTGGTAGAAACTGGTTGATGTTCTGCAACCTATTCAGGTCCCAAGAGACGGTTAACGTTTCCATAGTTTTGAGTGAGTTATGGAGACACAATGGCAGGAGTGGCATTATTCTGAGTAGGTTAGAGTATTAACACTTATTCTAGGTTAGCCTTTTATACAGAAACAGGTCTAAACACTGCTTGCAGCATGGGGCCAATAAAAATTGAAAGGTGTAAAGAAACAGTAATAAGTTGGAAGGCATATTTAATTTAGTTCATCTTGTTAGATTACAATGTACTACAAAATGGCGGATTTCTGAATGAGTGAATGAAGCATGGTGTAGCAAACATAGTGCGCTTGTGAGTGAGTTAGTGAAGAGCTATAAATGAATGGAAGTGTGGCATCATAAACATATAGCACTTGTGAACAGAATCATAATACAATAAAAGTTTCTTAGGCACAGTTAAGGAAGTGATAAACAAATCCCCGCCCCCCAGTGAAGTGAAAAAAGCCCTATTGGCTTGTATTCACAGAGAACTCTGATGCAATTTACATTGATAGCATTCCTTACATTTGACTGAACTCTGTACTAAAACAGCATAATATGTTCAAAACTTTGAAACTTATTTCATTGGAAAGTTTGAAAGTTTTTTTAAACTCCTCTAGGAAAGATGCTGTTAGATGTCAAATAAAATGGTTTAGCTTGTTCAAAACATACATAAATCTTTTTGGAAGGCATCCAATTTGAAATGAGAAATGGTTTGTTCATAAGCTCACATTGTTCCTTTTGAAGGTGGTCTTCAAAGAATGATCGGGAAAATGTTTTCTTTAAGACAATAGAGATTTAAAATGCCAGTATGCAATTGTCAAAATATTTTATGACAGTTTTTGAACTGAGTAGGTGAATGTATGACGTCCCCTGGTGACTTGGGCTCTGTCCCTTCTCAGAGTTACCTCTTCCACTGACAATTTTAAAACCTTCTCACACACCTTCTGTGAGGTGTTTGCACATCATTAGCCCACTGGGTTTCTTCCAGAGCCACAGTGAATTTTGTTTTTGAACAGGTTTCAAGAATACTCAGCATGGCTAAGTTGGACCAATGGGGCTGTTTCCATGCTGTATATCTCAATGACTCTGTGACACATTAATGGAGCTGGAAGTCTTGTAGTTAAAGCTGGAGTCTTTGAAATCAAACGAACCCTGACTAACTGTAAACGTTGGAATCCCCAAACAACCAACTTTGGATATAACTGTTTTGGAAATTGTGAGTGATAAAATTACTTGATACAAGTTGCTGGTTCAAGTGCAAAACGGGAAATTCAATTTGATTTTGAAGACCAAATAAATTTGCATGTTTAAATTTCAATTTAAAACAAGAGCCAAAGGAATCAGTCTCGGTGGTCTAAATTTGCGAAAAAAAATGGAATGCTTGTTTGGGGAAAAAACTAACTGATCACTGATGAAATCAGAGTCAAAAAGTGTGGAGCTGGAAAAGCACAGGAGGTCAGGCAGCCTCAGAGGAGCAGGAGAGAATTTATCCAGAATTAAGGGCTCCAACGGGCTTATGGCTGATTCTCCTGCTCCTCAGATGCTGCCTGATCTGCTGGGCTTTTCCAGTGCAACAATTTTCGATTCTGATCTCCAGCATCTGCAGATCTCACTTTTTCCACTAGTCAGACCTGTCGACACAGCAACAGTGCTAAAGCTGAGTCTGTTGTTATCAGTTTTGAATTTGGAATAATTGTAAAAGAAGGAAAGCTGTCTGTCCAATGCCCTTCTCTCTGTTTGGGCTCTATCTTCACTTATCATTTACTCCTTACACCCTCCCTCGAGCTTTTCCAAAACTTTTTATTTCTGTTTCTGATTTCCAGCATCCGCAGTTCTTTCAGTTTTTAGTTTTATAACCTAGTGAATTATGTTTGAGAAAATTGTATGTACTTTTTAGTCAGGAAGACCAAACAACAAATTTGGCAATGCTTGAAACCGTACAGTTAATAATGTTTAGCTAAAAACCAAAAGAACTGCGGATAATGGAAATCAGAAACAAGAACAGAAATTGCTGGAAAAGCTCAGCAGGTCTGGCAGCATCTGTGGAGGGTAATCAGTGTTAACCAGTCCTGAGGAATGGTCACTCAGATCGAGTGGTCATTCCTCAGAACTGATGGTAGCGAGGAAAAATCTGGTTCATATACAGAAGATAGGATGTGAGGAGCGGGTCAAGAGTAAATGGTAAGTGGGGATAGAGCTCAAAGAGAGAAAACAGCAGTTGGACAGACAAAGGAGTAGGTAATGATGTGGCTAATGAATAGTTGTTAATGGGGACTGTTAGTGGCTAAGGATGGGTTCTGTGTCATAGCAGATCATGTGAGTATAAGACCCAGTGTGTGGGGGTTGAAGTAAAGACATGGGAGAGTCAAGCCCTAAAGTTAATAGTCTCGATATTGAGACCACAGGATTGCAGGTCCCCAGGCAGAAAATGCGACGTTGCTGTTCCTCCAGGTTGTGCTGAGCTTCACTGGAGCACTGCAGCAAGCTTGAGACAGATGTTGACCAGGGAACAGGATGGGGTGTTGATGAGGCAGGCAACTGGAAACTCAGGGTCTTTTTTGCAGACAGAGCATAGGTGTTCTGTGAAGTGGTCCCCCAGTCTACACTTTGTTTCCTCAATGCAGAGGAGACCACATTGTGAGCAGCGAATGCAGTAGAGGAAATTGGGGTAAGTGCAGGCAAAGTGCTGCTTCACCTGGAAGTTTTATTTGGGCCCTTGGATACTGAGGAGGGAAATGGGCAGGTGTTACACCTTCGGTGGTTACAGGGGAAGGTGGCGTGGGACTATTAGAGGGTGTTGTGAGTGAAGGAAGAGTGGACCAGGATGTTCTAGAAGGAATGGTCCCTGCGGATGGCAGACAAGGGAGGGGAAAGGAAAATGTGTCTGCAGGTGGCATCTTGCTGGAGGTGGTGGAAATGGTGCTGATGAATGATGTTTGTTTGTCTCTTTTAAAGCTATTGTGATAGCATGCTTTTTCTTATTTTCTCCGGACAGTAAGGTTTTCCCCAGAGTTCCTGAATCAGTTATAATGGTACTTAATGGGAGCTACACGGAGAACAAAACAATAGTGACAGAGAAAAAGTGACACAACATCAAATGGAAATGTGAATGACTCCTGTGCTGTTAAATGAAATCTATCCAATGAAATCAAATGCAGATAAAATTAGATAATTAACAGGTTCATAGTTCCTTGAAAGTGGAGTCACAGGTAGATAGGATAGTGAAGAAGGTGCTTGGTGCGCTTGCCTTTTTTGTTCAGTATGTTGAGTACCAGATTTGGGAAGTCATGTTGCGGCTGTACAGGACATTGGCACTTTTGGAAAACTATGTAAAATTCTGGTCATCATTCTATGCGGAAAACGGCATTAAATTTGAAAGAGTGCTGAAAAGATTCACAGAGGAACCTCGATTATCTGAAGTTCGTTTTATCCGGACAAGATCTCAAGGTCCAGATATTTGGCTTAACTGTGTTATCCAGCATTCGATTAGCCAAACATTTGAATATCTGAACATTCAATTATCCAAACAAAATACTCCCCATCTGTGACGTTCGGATAATCAAGGTTCCTCTGTACAAGGATGTTGCCAGGGTTGGAGGATTTGACCTATAGGGAGAGGCTGAATAGGCTGCGGCTAATTTCTGTACAGGGTCGGAGGCTGAGGGGTGACCTTATAGACTTTTATAAAATCATGAGGGGCATGGATACAGTGAAAAAGCTAAAGTCTTTTTCCCAGGGAAGAGGAGTCTAAAACTAGAAGACACAGGTCTAAGACCATAGCGGAAAGATGTTAAAGGTACCGAAGACGCACCGTTTTCACACTCAGGGTGGTGCGTGTTTGGAATGCCAGAGGAAGTGCTGGAGGCTGGAAGAACACAGCAAGCCAGGTAGCATCAGGAGCTGGAGAAATAAATTTTTCGGGTGAAACCCTTCTTCAGGACTGAGGGTGGGAGTAGGGGAGCTGCAGACAAAAGGGGTGGTGGGGCAGAGTGGTGAAGAGAGATAGGTGAAGGCAGGCAGAGGGTATGACTTGGTTGGTCAATGGGATGAATGAATCCGGTTGGTGGCTAGAAGGAAGGGTCGATGGAAGGATGGAAGGGAACTGGAGGGGTTGGGAGGGAGTCAGGGGATGGGAATAGAGATTATTTGAAATTGGAGAGCTCAATGTTCAGTCCTCTGGGCTCTTGGCTGTCCAGGTGGAAGGTGTCGTTCCTCCAATTTGTGGTGTGGTTCGTTGTGGCAATGGAGGAGCCAAGGATGGTCATGTCGGAAAGGGAGTGGGCAGGGGAATTAAAATGGTGAAGGCTGACACAATTACAGCATTTAAAAGGCATCTGTTTGGTCAGACATGATAGAATCCATTTGATACTTTCACCTGAACAATACGGACATCTTGTAGTTGCCCTTGGAGAAGACTACCAGGAATTAACACTGGATTCTCTGACACAATGTTGGGCAGCCTGGCCTCAACAGCCTATTTTCTCCAACTGTAAACCAAGCATTCTTCAAGCAAAGTCGAGAGTGTGGTGCAGGCCAGGCAACATCTGAGGGCAGGAGAATCGACGTTTCAGGCATAAGCCCTTAATCAGAAAATTCCCGAAACGTCGATTCACCTACTCCTCGGATACTGCCTGACCCACTGTGCTTTTCCAGCACCACACTCTCAACTCTGACCTCCATCATCTGCAGTCCTCACTTTCTTCTAATTCTTCTAGCGAAGCACAGTTCAGAAAAGAAAAACAGCCATGAAACAACCGCTGGTGGTTTCTGAGAAGTGAATCCAAACAATTAGCTGAATTCATGTGACTTCCCAGAAATGTCTGTTTACAATAAGAGTACCAATATCCTTTCATTGACCCCATTAAAGCATTCAGGAATATCCACAGGAACTGAATCAAATCATTTTTATTCACCATACTTCAATACAGGTTGACCACCGTAACTGTGGAATCGTTTCTGCAGTTTCAGTTATTCTTGGTTTACCGCACCCCGATCATATTACAGGAACTGTTCCAGCAGCAGGGACCGAGGGGCTGCCAGGAAGGTACATTTCCCATTTAAATAAATGGGTTTGCACCTATCAGCTGTTTCAGTTTTCTGCGGTAGGTCTTGGAATGTATCCCCTGTGGGTATGGAGGTGGGGGGTGGGGGGGCGGGAGCGGTGGTGCAACTGTACTTCAACGTTCAACTCATAGATAGGTAACTACACATCTTCCAAAATAACATTGGAGCCCCCCAGAGGATGTGTCCTGAGCCCCCTACTGTACCCCCTGTCTCCCCATGACTGGTTTGTCAAATTGTGAATGAACACCATCTACAAGTTCACTGACTACATCACCAAAATAGGATGGATATCTAACAACGATGAGTCAAAATGCAGAAAGGAGGAAGAGGGCTTCATGATGTGGTGCAATGAGAACAACCTCTTTCTCAATGTCAGCAAAACTAGAGAACTGACCGCATCTGTTGGTGAAGTTGAACTGCTCAACCTCCTCGCGGGAGCACAAGGTGGTGCCAATGCAGTCATCAATGTAGCGGAGGAAGAGGTGGGGAGTGGTGTACTATGAGGCCTTTTCCCTGTGTGGAGGGGTCAATTACTAGGGGATATGGATTCAAGGTACAAGGGGTGATGTTAAAAAGAGATGTGCGAGGTATGTTTTTGGAAGGGTGTGTCTGGAACCCATTGCCAGAGGAGGTGGTGGAAGTAGACACAATAGCAGCATTCAAGAAGCACCTGGATGAATACATGAATAGGAAGGGAACAGAGAGAGATGGGATCCTGTAAGTGAAGACAGTTTTAGCATGGAAAGGCAAAATATGTTACCATAGGCTTGGAGAGCCGAAGGGCCTGTTCATGCACCACATCACCCTTTGCTCTTTGTATCAGCAAAATAAACCATGTAAGGGGAGGCAGTGGCTTGGTTGGTATTATCCCTGGGCTGTTAATCCAGTGACTCAGGAAATGTTCTGGGGACTCAGGTTCAAATCCTGTCATGGCAGCTGTTAGATTGTGAATTCAATTTTAAAATATTCTGGAAATAAGAGTCTACTGATGACCATTAAAAGTCCATTGACGATTGTTAGGAAAAACCTATCTGGTTCACTAATGTCCTTCAAGGAAGGAAATCTGCTATCTTTACCTGGTATGGCCTACATGTGACTGCAGACTCACAGCAATGTGGTTGGCTCTTAACTACTCTTTGGGCAATAAATGTTGGCCTAGCAGGATAGCTTTCTGAAGAGCATCCCACCTCAACTCATTGCCCCTACCCTATCTCTGTAAATCAGCATTTCTGATGGCTAATCCACTTAGCCTGCACATCACTGGACACTCTGGGCAATTTGGCACAGCCAATCCACTGTGGGCGAAAACCAGAGGACCCGAAGGAAACCCATACAGACATGGGGAGTCACAGACACTCACCTGAGGGTGAAATTGAATTTGGGGTCTCTGGTGCTTTGAGGCACTAGTGCTAACCACTGAGCCACACCCACACCTGTCTCTGCTCTCTTTCAATTCTAAATCCGCTTATCATTTACTCCTTACCCCCTTCCACCAATCCTATCATCTGCACAAAAAAAAACTTTCTCCTAGCCACCATCAGTTCTGAAGAAGAGCCACTGAACCCAAAATGTTAACTGCTTTCTTTCCACAGATGCTACCAGACCTACTGAATTTTTCCAGCAATTTCCGTTTTGTTTCTGATTTCCGGCACCTGCAGTTGTTTTGTTTGTTTTTATTGAAAGCGTATTGAACATGTCTTTTAGACTATCCAAAAAACATAAAGAAAGTTTCAGTGAACCAAATACATGACTGTGATGCCATTTAGATTTTCAGTAATTTAGATTGTTCAGGTCTAAATGATGCCATTTAGATTGTTCAGGTCTCTACGTGTGCATGGCAAAAAAAACATAGATTATGGAAACAGGCCATTTGGCCCAATAGGTCCATACTGACCCTCTGAAGAGTAACCCACCCAGGCCCATTCCCCTATTTTACATTTACCCCTGACTAATGCACCTAAACTACACATCTCTTAACACTATGGGGAATGTAGCATGGCCAATTCACCTAACCTACATATCTTTGGACTATGCTGAAAAATGTGTTGCTGGAAAAGCGCAGCAGGTCAGGCAGCATCAAAGGAGGAGGAGAATCGACGTTTCGGGCATAAGCCCTTCTTCAGGACCCGAAACGTCGATTCTCCTTCTCCTTTGATGCTGCCTGACCTGCTGCGCTTTTCCAGCAACACATTTTTTCAGCTCTGATCTCCAGCATCTGTAGTCCTCACTTTCTCCTATCTTTGGACTATGGGAGGAAACCCACGCAGACACGGGGAAAATGTGCAAACTCCGCATAGTCACCAGAGGCAGGAATCAAACCCAGATCCCTGGCGCTATGAGGTAGCAGTGCTAACCACTGAGCCATCATGCACACCCGCCCCCCCCCCCCCCCCCCATTTCTTCCAACTTCTCAGTAACATGTCATCACTTCTCAATTACTTTCCTTTCCCAATTCAAGCTGCTTTCAGTGATGACCTAACACTGGAGTGTTAATCTGGAGACCCAGGTTATGTTCTGGGGATCTGGGTTTGAAGTCTGCTCGAGCAGGTTGTGGAATTTAAATTCAGTGAAAATTTTGAATTAAAATTCCAATAATGACCATAAATCGATTATTGTTTGTAAGAAAAAAACAAATACCTGGTTAATTAATGATGTCTAGGGGAAAGAAATCTGCCACCTGTATCTTGCTTGGCCTGTATGTGACTCTACAGCAATGTGGGTGACTCTTATGAGCAATAAATGCTGGCCTAGGCAGCAATGCCCTCAACCCATGAATGAATAAAAAAATCCAAATCTGCAGCTGATTTCAAACTAATTCAATTAAATCTCCAATCAGATTACCTTATCGCTTTTCCTTTATAAATGTTATACTGTTGCCTCAATCTGTTTACTATCCTAACCTTTCTTTTTAATTCTCATATCAACTTGCTCAGCAATTCCAGTAGCATCACCTTTGTTATGCACTCAGAGAAAATAAATCATCCATCCTGCAAAAGATCATAACAACTGCCAATGCTATTTTTATTTAATATGCTTAAGCAATCTGGATTTTTAAAATTCATTTTTGAACTATTATTCAATGCAATGTTGCTGTTATCCAAGAAAACCACTCCCTTGTTCAGGAAAGAGACAATCAGTTGAAACTAAGTGTCACCATGCCTCTGTTATGGAGTTGAAGGCATGTGCTACACATTTAAGAGAGAGTCAATGCTGTTCTGAACTGAGAGATTATAAGTATCTGTGTATGTGATTATATGGCAGTCCCAGAGTGTACTGGCAAATTGAAAATATGCAACATTTGGTTGTAAAATGGATGCCTGAGTTTTGGTTGCTGTTTTGACAACAATTTGAATTTAACCAGTTTAAATATGCCCCAGGGTACTAAAACCCAATCAAGTGTGAATTTATTGCTTTGCAAACATTGAACCAGTGAGACAATCAGGTGTTGGGGGTGGAGGGGGTATAAAATGTGGACCTTTTGAAAAATCATCAGAGAGCAACTGTCATCGAAACAGAAATGCAAGTAGAGCTAACATCTTACTCTCCAAGAAATTAAGAAACAGTCTCTATCAAAGGTACCTTTTTCTTATGAAACATATTCACAGTGAAAAGAAAGAAGCTGACTAGGGAGATCTTCAGCTGGAAGAAGAAAGACACAGAAGATGACAGTGGCTGTATGGCTTTAAAATTAATTTGATGTAATTTTAATAAGTGTCTTATTGGAACAGCTTTTTGCTGGAGAGTTGGAGGCAGTTAATAAACAGTTAAGAGAAAGGGGGTGTTTAGGATTGTGAATAGTTGTTTAATGTTCACTTTTAGAGTTAAAAAATGTAAATTGATGTAATTTTATTTCAATAGTGGAATTTGGGAGATCTCTGTCACTCATATTTTAACAGATTATGAGGCGAGGTGAGCTTTTCTGCATGTTTGGCTTAATTAACAGAAGGGTTAACCTCCTCGTTGTAACACCCTCAGACAAGGTCAAAAGGCAGGACCTTCATGTTGACCTCAGCTGGTGTTGGAGCTGAACCTGTGTAACACTACCCTACAGAAGGAACCAGCTGTCCAGAAACTGAGCTAATCCAGATGAGCGCAAGTAATGTAATTTCCCAAAAATGTATTTTGTTAAAAAAAAAGAGAAAATATTTCAGTACTCTTTTATTGACCCTTTTCTTTTGAAATAAATAACTTCACAGAACTTGAAATAAATTCACTTTTCACATCCTTCAAAACTCAAATCCTCAAAAACAGTAAATATGAAGATTTCATAACGATAAACATGTTCTAAAGCTGAAAGCAATGAATATATATGTGCCATATTATGAGGGTGCTTTCTATTCGATTTTGCTTTGTGGATTTATGTTTTGAAGTTTGTCGGACCTGGCTTTATATTAAGTTTTGAGGACATATTGTAAAGCCTACTTTTAAATGTAATTTATTTTTGATTAAGGATTGAACTGGGAAATGGACTGTCTTACCATAAAAACTGTGGAAGGTATTGCTGTACTTTTAAAAAGCAAGTTTCTGAAACTCATTGAACATCATGTTCACAGTGTTGTTTTCCAAGCACTGAGGGGAATATGTAAATAAACCGCATGGTGCTAGTGCATGTGTACGTAAAGAGATTTGCCTGGCAACAGGTTGCTGATTGGTTTGTGGAATTGTGACCTGTTGTGGGTGCCAAAGGTCATCAGCTTGACAAAAACTCTCTGATTTGTTCCTGAGGAGCAGAACAACATGGGGGTGTGAGCAACAGACAGACACCCTGAGGTCTCTGGAAGGGGTGGGAGTAAGCCTTTTTCTCCAGTAAAATATCAGAAGCTAATGAAAGCCAGTTGTTTTCTCCAGACCATTTCCTGTAAATTGTTACTTAAGTTGATATCCGAGTAGTTCCGTCATTGACAACATCATTAAATGTGATGACCACGACAAAGCCCATGTGAAATCTCTAATTAATTTTCCTGTGAACAATGTAAGTGCGCTGGGTGACAGGCAATGGACTGCCCAGCTATAGAACTCATCACCTGAGCCCTTTATGAGAAGGGTTCTTGACTATCTTGTGGCACAATGGCAGTGTCCCTATCCTGGACTGGGAGGCCCAGTTTTAACTCCCACCTGCTCTAGATGTGTGTAATAATATCTCTGACCCGATTAATTAGTTAGAGCAGAGCCAGGGATGGATCTGCAGAACTGGCTGCTCTGGATCGTGATTAGCTTATGTACACCATGGATAGTGGCTCGATTTTGGTGTTCAACAATAAGTGTTGTTCCTCTTCAGTCAAGTTTCCTGGGTTATTATCGTAGCATATCTATATCCTTTAATACTACAGTACTTTCTCAGTGAAACTGTAGATGGTCAATGAATATGGTCCTTCTGGGGTCAAAGTCATCCTAAGAATAAATACACAGGTACCTGAGTAATATTCTGGGAACAGGGTTCAAATCCCACCATGGCAGATGGTTGAATTTGAAATCAATAAAAAATTGGAATTAAGAATTTAACAATCACCATGACACTGTTGTTGATTGTCAGAAAAACCCATTATGACTTCAGGGAAGGAAATCTGCCATCCTTACCTGGTCTGGCCTACATATGACTCCAGTTCCACAGCAACGTGGTTGACTCTTAACGGATCTTTGTGCAATTAGGGATGGGCAGTAAATAATGAGCCTGTAAATGAATGAGAGAAAGCACAATATGCAGGACAAAAAGCTCATCCAGGCAAACAATCTTCAAAGGGTCTATTTCATTAATCACTGTGCAAGAAGACTTAGAGTAAATGAATTGAACTGACAACAAAAAACAAGCACATTCTACAAACCTTTGAATATTATCTTGTTTCTTGCAACAGACTGGCTTGTGCTGGAATTTTCTCACATTGCTTTTTACATTCTCCATGGTGTGAAAGCACATGGTAAAGAATGTGAAAATGTGATTGATATTATGGAGACTTGAGCAATCCCTCATACATTGTTCATTCTGATGAGGAAGTGAGTAGCCAATACATGAATATATTTGCACCTGACATAACCACCTGAATACAAATTTATGTGGAGAGCTAGAAGGAGGTAAATTACCAATTAGATTACATTAGCGTGTGGAAACAGGCCCTTCGGCCCAACAAGTCCACACCGACCCGCCTAAGCGCAACCCAACCATACCCCTACATTTACCCCTTACCTAACACTACGGGCAATTTAGCATGGCCAATTCACCTGACCGGCTCATCTTTGGACTGTGGGAGGAAACCGGAGCACCCGGAGGAAACCCACGGAGACACGGGGAGAATGTGCAAACTCCACACAGTCAGTCGCCTGAGGCGGGAATTGAACCCGGGCGCTGTGAGGCAGCAGTGCTAACCACTGTGCCACCGTGCCGCCCACGGTTTTTTTCCATTAAATTTATGTGGCATCAACATTTTCAAAATGTAACTACATTTCACTGAATCATTTATAAAGACTTGCTCAGGTTCCTCGAAGGAACTTTCCAGCTCTTGTGATTCCAATATATGATGGTGGTCTCCACTTGCTCCAACAAAATTGTGCAGCTTCAGAAATTATTTTCTGTGCAACAAAAGGGAACATCATTTGAGTGATATAAATTCTAACTCTGGCTGGACTGAGTTATGAGTTGGACTTTGATTCCAAGGATCACTACTTATATATAATGTTCTCCATCAACGATAACTTCAGGTTTGGTGCAGTTGAAGATATTACTGTTCCTTGCCCTACACCCAGTTGTAATCCAGAATAATTCTGCACTGAAGGAGGTCATTCAGTCGATACTGTCTGTATCAGGTAGATGTATGCAATTTCTCCTTATGTTGCGGCAATTATCTGTGCTCTCTAATTGCACTCTCTTTTTGATTAAAATGGCTTCTCTCTGTCTTTCAAAAGCTCCTCAGTATAACTAATTTGAATGTGTTCTTCCTTGTCTTCACAGACACTTTCACCTCATTTATTTTCTTGATTTCATTTCCCACAGCTTTTGATTGTGAAACGATATTGAGTGTTAGAATATAGAACTTAGAACATAGAACATTACAGCGCAGTACAGGCCCTTCGGCCCTCGATGTTGCGCCGCCCTGTCATACTAATCTGAAGCCCATCGCACCTACACTATTCCATGTACGTCCATTTGCCTGTCCAATGACAACTTAAATGCACTTAAACTTGGCGAAAGTACTACCGTTGCAGGCAAAGCATTCCATACCCTAACTACTCTCTGACATCTGTCTTATACCTATCTCCCCTCACTTTAAAGTTGTGTCCCCTCGTGTTTGCCGTCCCCATACTTGAAAAAGGCTCTCCCTGTCCACCCTATCTAACCCTCTGATTATCTTCTATGTCTCTATTAAGTCATCTCTCAACCTTCTTCTCTCTAACAATAACAGCCTCAAGGCCCTCAGCCTTTCCTCGTAAGACATTCCTTCCATACCAGGCAACATCCTAGTAAATCTCCTCTGCACCTTTTCCAAAGCTTCCACATCCTTCTTATAATGCGGTGACCAGAACTGTACACAATACTCTAAGTTTGGCCGTACCAGAGCTTTGTGCAGCTGCAGCATAACCTCCTGGTTCCGGAACTCAATCCCTCTATTAATAAAAGCCAAAACACTATATGCCTTCTTAACACCCCTGTCAATCTGTGTGGAAACTTTCAGGGATCTATGTACATGGACACCAGATCTCTCTGCTCATCTGCACTCCCAAGAATCTTATCATTAGCCCAGTACTTTGCATTCCGATTACTCCATCCAAAGTGAATCACCTCACACTTGTCCACATTAAACTCCATTTGCCACCTCTCAGCCCAGCTCTGCATCCTATCTATGTCTCTCTGCAACCTACTACATCCTTCGTCACTATCCACAACTCCACCGACCTTAGTATTGTCCGCAAATTTACTAACCCACCCTTCTACGCCCTCATCCAGGTCATTTATAAAAATGACGAACAGCAGTGGACTCAACACCAACCCTTGCGGTACGCCGCTAGTAACCGGACACCAAGATGAACATGTTCCATCAACGACAACCCTCTGTTTTCTTTCAGCAAGCCAATTACTGATCCAAACTGCTATGTCTCCCACAATCCCATTCCTCCGCATTTTGTATAATAGCCTAATGTGGGGAACCTTATCCAACGCCTTGCTGAAATCCATATACACCACATCAACCGGTTTACTCTCATCTACCTGTTTGGCCATTTTGTCAAAAAACTCAATAAGATTCGTTAGGCACGACCTACCCTTCACAAAACCGTGCTGACTGTCCCTGATCAGATTATTCTTTTCTAGAAGGTTATAAATCCTATCTCTTATAACCTTTTCCAACACTTTACCAACAACTGAAGTGAGACTCACTGGTCTGTAATTACCAGGGTTATCTCTACTACCCTTTTTGAACAAGGGAACCACATTTGCTATCCTCCAGTCCTCAGGCACTATTCCTGTAGACAATGATGATTTGAAGATCAATGCCAAAGGCTTGGCAATCTCTTCCCTTGCTTCCCAGAGGATCCTAGGATAGATCCCATCTGGCCCAAGGGACTTGTCTATTTTCACATTCTGCCGCATTTCTAATACCTCTTCCTTGTGAACTTCAATCTCTTCTAGTCTAGATGCAAGTATCTCTGTATCTTCCTCGCCAACATTTTTATTTTCTATAGTGAACACTGTCGAATAATATCTATTTAGTACTTCCCCTATCTCCTCTGACTCCAAACACAACTTCCCACTATTATCCTTGATTGTCCCTAATTTAACTCTCGTCATTCTTTTATTCCTCACATACCTATGGAAAGCCTTAGGGTTAACCCTGATCCTATCCGTCAACAACTTCTCATGTCCCCTCCTGGCTCTTCTGAGCTCTCTTTTTCGGTCTTTCCTGACCTCCTTGTAACCCTCAAGCGCCCTAACTGAGTTTTCACATTTTGTCCTAACATAAGCCTTCTTCTTCTTCTTGACCAGGGATTCCACTTCCTTAGTAAACCATGGCTCACGTGTTCTATATCTTCCTCCCTGCCTAACAGGTACATACTTATCTAGGACGGCATGGTGGCACAGTGGTTAGCACTGCTGCCTCACAGCGCCAGAGACCCGGGTTCAATTCCCGCCTCAGGCAACTGACTGTGTGGAGTTTGCACGTTCTCCCCATGTCTGCGTGGGTTTCCTCCGGATGCTCCGGTTTCCTCCCACAGTCCAAAGATGTGCAGGTCAGGTGAATTGGCCATGCTAAATTGCCCGTAGTGTTAGGTAAGGGGTAAATGTAAGGATATGGGTGGGTTATGCTTCGGCGGGTCGGTGTGGACTTGTTGGGCCGCAGGGCCTGTTTCCACACTCTAATGTAATCTAATCTAATCTAGGACATACAGGAGCTTTTCCTTGAATAAGCTCCACATTTTTAATGTGCTCATCCCCTGCAGTTTCCTTCCCCATCCTATGCTTCCTAAATCTTTCCTAATTGCATCGTAATTTCCCTTCCCCCAGCTGTAACTCTTGCTCGGTGTAGTACACCTATCCCTTTCCATCACTAAAGTAAACCCGACAGAATTGTAATCGCTGTCTCCAAAGTGCTCACCTACTTCCAAATCTAATACCTGGCCAGGCTCATTACCCAGTACTAAGTCTAAAGTGGCTTCGCCCCGGTGTAGGCCTGTCCACATACTGTGTCAGGAAGCCCTCCTGCACACACTGGACAAAAATGGACTCATCTATGGTACTTGTACTGTAGTGATCCCAGTTCTGCTATACTGGGCAGTTTTATCATTATCTTTTGGTTGAGATCACTTAGGCCTGTAGACCAAGGATGATGCAAATACAGAACATTTCTGGTTGACCTATGTCTATCCAATATTCTGAATGAGCTAAGACTGTATTTAATGACTTCATAGTACCAAGATATGATGCTTTCCTTTTATTGGAAATAATAGGCAGTGATCCGCCATTGTGTTTTGTGTTTTTGCCTTCAGCAATAACTGTTCCTGTTGTGACAATGCACATGCTAGCTCATGGAACATAAGAATCAGACATGGCGACTGCAAGATTTATCCAATACTTACCGCAGCTCCTGATATTTCCATATATATTACAGTCATAGGTCATTCACTGTCTCAGCTAAGTCTAGACTATTCCATTACTAGGAACAGCACTTTCCATTAGCATATGTCTAGAATTTAGAAGGATTTGAGAACATCTAATTGAGGTATGAAGGATGCTAAAGGAAATTGACAAAGTAGAGAGAGAGAGAGAGAGAGAGTGGATGTTACTCCATTTGGAACAATCTGGGTTGAGAGACCTTGGTTTTAGAATGAGAGCTGGCAGATTTAAGTCAGAAATGAGGTGGAATGACATCTCTCAAAGTGTCATGAATTTGTGGAATTCACTCTCCCAGAGTGTGGGGGATGCTGGGACATTGAGTAAACTTAAGGAAGAGCTGTGCAGATTTTTAATCTGTTATAGGTGAATGTGAGAGCGGATAAGAAATTGGAGTTGAAGTCAAGATGAGATCAGCCACAATTACATTAAATGGTGGAGCGGGCTCGAGAGGCTGAATTACCTATTCCTGTTCTTAGTATTGATGTTCTTGGTTCATGCTTCAAATGACACCCTCTTAGAGGGATAGTGTCAAATGGCACAGAAACGGGCCCTTCAACCCAACCAGGTGTCCCAAACTGAACTAGTGTCACTTGCCTGCTTTTGGCCCATATCCCCCTAAACCCTTCCTATTCATATACCTCTCCAAATGCCTTTTAAATACTGAATTGTACCAGCTTCTACCATTTCCTCTGATAGCTCATTCCATGCATGCACCACCCTCTGAGTGAAAAAGTTGCTCCTTAGGTCCCTTTTAAATATTTCCCCTCTCATCTTAAACCTAGGCCCTCTAGTTTGTGGGTGGCACGGTGGCCCAGTGGTTAGCACTGCTGCCTCACAGCGCCTGTAGACCCGGGTTCAATTCCCGACTTAGGCGACTGACTGTGTGGAGTTTGCACATTCTCCCCGTGTCTGCGTGGGTTTCCTCCGGGTGCTCCGGTTTCCTCCCACAGTCCAAAAGATGTGCGGGTCAGGTGAATTGGCCATACTAAATTGCCCGTAGTGTTAGGTTAAAGGGGTAAATGTAGGGGTATGGGTGGGTTGCGCTTCGGCGGGTCGGTGTGGACTTGTTGGGCCGAAGGGCCTGTTTCCACACTGTAAGTAATCTAATCTAATCTAGTTTTGGACTCCTCTTCCCCGTGAAAAAAAAAGACCTTGGCTATTCACTCTATCTATACTCCTCAGGATTTTATAAGCCTTTCCTTTCAGCCTCCTATGATCCAGGAGCAAAATGTGCCAACCTATCTCTCTGTAACTTAAACCTTTCAGTTTCAAAAACATCCTTGTAAATTTGTTGCATCCTTTCTGGTTTAATAACATCCTTCCTATAGAAGGTCAACCAGAATTATACACAGTACTCCAAATGTGGCCTTGGAGAAAGCAGGGACTGCAGATACTGGAGATCAGAGTCGAGAGTGTGGTGCTTGAAAAGCACAGCAGGTCAGGCAGCATCCAAGGACCCGGTGAATTGATGCCTCAGGCATAAGCCCTGCAACAGGAAGCCCTCCTGAAACATTGATTCTCCTGCTTCTCGGATGTTGCCTGACCTGGTGTGCTTTTCCAGTACCACACTCTCAACTCCAAATGTGGCCTTACCAATGTCTTGTACTGAAGATGGAGTCTGGGATGTTTTTTCCCTCAGTGCTATGATCTGATGATGGTGATGTTTATCAAAGGTGTGCTGGTTCCTAGTTGTGAGACATAACACAACAGGCAGTCACGGATCAGTTGCACAATTTTGCATATAACCCAGCTGTCATTTCTATTCCCAATCAAAGATGTTATCTTTAAACTGAGTCCACCATCTCAACCGACCGTAAAATATCCCACAGTTCTGTTTTGTAGAAGACAAGAGGATTTTCCAACTCCCCTGGGCAAAACCCATCTCCCAAACATTGTTATTTAAAAATAAATTGCTGTTTGTCTGATAATTACCGGGGACGTGTTAGAGATCAGGTTTGGAAGAACATAGGAATGTTGGGGAGTTGCAGAACTGATGGAGGCAATAGAGATGGAGAGAAGCTGAGCCCTAGAGGGATTTGTAAACAAAACTTTGAATTTTAAAGAGAAGGCTATTTATATTTTATGACATTACAATATTAATCTTTTAGATGATGGAAAACCAAGTCCCTGGCATTTTCTGTTGACTGATAGCTCTTCCTCAACATTTACTGTTTCGACACTGTTATGTTTGTTTTCATAATCCTGTGGATTTCTGGCCTGACTGGGACTTGCTATTCTCACATCACACAATAAAGTGTTGACTAAGTGTCCTGGAGCAGTTCAATCCATTGATATAGAAGGGCAGGAAGATCCCAATAATTCAGAATTCTAACAGCCATGTGTTCATGCATGAGGGATATTTTCAGAGCAGATGGATTAATTTGCTTTGTAAACTAAAGTTTTGACCTATGTTTGGGATCGAAACTCTGTTGTATGAATGTGCCTGTTGGCTTGCCAAAGTCATGTAATCTCTACCCTGAGGCACTCCCTGAAGGTTTCCATTTCATTGAGTTGAGCTGAATTAGCTTTATTGTCACATGTACTCAAATGAGTGCAGTAAATAGTTTACACATCACTACTTATGGTGCCATCTTACATACAAAGGTACAGATTCTTAAGTAAAAATTCTTAGGGAAAAACAAATTAGAAACATAAAGAAATGAAAAGTCCAGCATTACAGATCACAGAAATAAATTAGAAAAATAAAGAAATTATGTGTTCAGAATAATAGCCCTTCCAACCCATTCCACACTGGCACCTAGCTCCTAGTCCATGTCAGACCTTGGCTCCAGACCAAGTCCATGCTGAGGCCAGGAGATCAGGACATCGCTGAGAAGGAAGAAGGAAAAAAAAACACAAAAGAGAAAAGAACAAACAGAAATGAAAAGAAATAGACATCTTACAGCAAGTTCAATAATCGCAAAATACAAACAAGGCTGCACTAGGAACTTGGAACAAACAGCACACAGCTTATAGACATATGAGCACATACATATTCACACTGAGGCATTGTTGCACACTCTCATATAGGTGCACACGCATACAGGCACACACTTGTACCGAGAGCCATCAGACAGTTAAGTACACACAAACACCAATACAAATTGACATTCACACACACCACCCAAGTCCCATTCATACCCAAAGACACAGACTCACATGATAGTCACATTCGCTACTCATCAACCATCACTGCCCCCCACAACCCCACCCTATTCCCCGCACCCACTCCCCAAAAGCTAAATACTGGGAATTTGGAATTAATCCAATACAGATAAGTGAAGAGAAGTATATTTCTCATACCGTCATCCTTTTCGTCATTCCCATTTTTGACTCCTGTTCTCGACTCTATCACAAACCTTCTATTTTGATCATCCTCACCACATTTTCTCTCCCTCCTTGAACAACAACTAACCCTGTTTCTCTCTCTACATCTGTTACCAGACCTGCCATGTATTTCTGCATTTATCTTTGAGATGTTTTAGTCATGGAACTAATCCTGTTATTTCAAACATTGATTAGATTGTTTTAACAAGGTCATATGTGAATTGTGGGGCTGGTTTGTTCAAAGATCGTGTATTTGCAACAAAACAAAATGCTTTGTAAAGTAATCTTTGTTTGAGATGAGCAAATATGAAAATGTTTCCAAATGACAAATATAAAATTTGGAAATTCAGCAAAGGCTAATTTTCAATTTTAGTTAAATAATCTGGAACACTATTTGCAAGACAGTTTTTTCATTATTCACGAATGTGTACAACAGTCCAAATCTGTAATACACTGATTAGCCATGAGCAATTGTCTGAAATTTGATTTGAGTAATTTATATCACTCATCTGTTTAAAATCTAACCCTTTTGAGGTATTGTGCTCCTCAGAAATATCATATGTCAAGAAAACTAAGGGGCAAATGTGTGATGGCCTGCATCTCACACTCTAATCCTAGGATGCTTGAGTTCTGAATTCTTACTATTTCAGCATATATTAATTTTTTTTTTGCTGATAGCTAAAGGAATGGATTGCTATGGAAGGCTATTATAACATTGTTTGATATGTCACAAATTCACTAACAGCACAGAGATCTAACCGCCCCACCAAAGTAAAATCTTCCTTAAAATCTTCTTTTAAAAATTTTAAATAAGCTTTCTGAGTTAAAAATGTGAGTGTTCTCATTGATACAGTTTTATTTTTTGGATGCCAATATGGTAAAACATAGCAAAATTCAATTATAGTTGTACCATTTCTGTTTGTTAAAACAACGTACATTGGTATTGTGGCTCAGTGGTTAGCACCGCTGTCTCGGGGTGCTCTGGTTTCCTCCCACAGTCCAAAAATGTGTAGGGGAGGTAGATTAGCCTTAGGAAAGGTGGGGTTACAGAGGTAGGGTGGAATGCTGTTCAGACGGTTGTGGTGGATTTGATGGGCCGAATGGTCTGCTTCCACACTGTAGGGATTCTACGAATAATAAAGTACAATGGCAGTGGCATAGTGATTGATACCGCCAATCCAGAAAGCCGAAGTTAATGTTTTAAGAACGTGGATTCAAATCTCACCATGGCAACTGGTTAAAATTTGAGCTCAATTAAAAAAACTGCAGGCGAAAACAATGCTAGTCTCATTGAAGCTATGCAATCACAGTCATTCTTCGTCAAAAACCCATCTGTCCTTTAGGGAAGGAAATCTGCTATTCTTATAGGAACACGGGAATTAGCAGTGGGAGGAGGCAATTCAGCCCTTCGTGCCCACTCCAACATTTAACATGATCATGGCTGATCTTATCCTGTTCTTAATTCTACCTTCCTGCCTTTTCCCATAGCCCTTTATCCAACTGTCCATTGAAAGCATATCTGTATCTTTCTTGAATCTGTTGATTGATTTTGGGGCAGTGAGTTCCACAGATTCACAACCCTCTGAGAGAAGTACTGTCCCCTCATCTCAGTTTTGATCCCTATCTCCTCTCACTCTATATCTATGACCTCTTGTTTGAAACTGTCCCACCAAGGGGAACATCTGTTCAAGCCCCTTTCGAAAGGAAATCTGCCATCCTTACATGGTCTGAGCTCCAGTGAAATGTGATTGTATCAGGTGGCACAGTGGCTCAGTGATTAGCACTGCTGCCTCCCAGCGCCAGGGACCTGGGTTCGATTCCAGCCTCGAGTGACTGATGTGTGGAGTTTGCATATTCTCCCCGTGTCTGCATGGGATTCCTATGGGTACTCCCACAGTCCAAAGAGTGCAGGTTAGGTGGATTGGCCATGCTATAGCTACCAGGGATGTGGATTAGCCATGGGAAATGCAGGGATAGGATGGGTCTGGGGAGATGCTCTTTGTATGGACTGGGTGGATGTGATGGGTTGAATGGCCTCCTTCCACACTATAGGGATTCTATGACTGTTGGACACAGACTTTGCATTGAAAGAGAGACAAGCATTTGAGAATGACAGTCCCTGCTACAGCTCACTGCTTGATTCTATTGTCTATTAAGCTAGAAAGGGTGTGAAAAAGATTTACAAGGATGTGACTGAGACTAGGAGGTTCGACTTACGTGGATAGGCTGGGACGTTTTTGCCTGGAGCATGATTTGATTAGACTACCTACAGCTTGCCCAACAAGTCCACACCAATCCTCTGAACAGTAACCCAACCAGACTGATTCGCCTATTTATCTCTGATTAATGCATCTAACGCTATGGGCAATTTATCATAACCAATTCACCCGGCCTGCACATCTTTCGATTGCAGGACGAAACCCACACAGACAAGGGGAGAATGTGCAAACTCCATATTGTCGCCCAAGGCAGGAATTGAACTCAGGTCCCTGGTGCTGTGAGGCAGCAGTGCTAACCACTGAGCCACTGTGCCATGCCCAAAGGAGGTGCCTCACAGCATAGGAGGCTGAGGGTTGATCTATAAAATCATGAGCGACATAGATTAGGTGACTAGCCTGGGTCTTTTCCCCCTAGTATTGGAGTCTAAAACTAGACATTTCAGGTGAGAGAAGAAAGATTTGAAAGGGCCCTAATGGGTAACTTTTTCACATAGAAGATGGTATGTATACTGATGGAGCTGCCAGTGGAAGTGGTAGAGGCGAGAACAGTTACAGCTTTGAAAAGACATTTGAATAGGTACATGGATAGGAAAGGTTTTGAGGAATATGGCCCAAGTGCTCGCAATTGGGATTTGTTCAGTTTAGGTAGGGTTGGGCCGAAGTGTCTATTTTCATGATGTATGACTCTATGACTCTATTAACATCTTGGCTAGGCCCAGGCACTGACCCAGGAGGAGGTTCTCTACTTACTCACCCCAAGAATTCTGCTGCCCTTTTCATAAAACAAAACAACCAAATAGTCAAATCAAACCAAAATAGTGACAAGGACACCAAACAGCCCGAGTGGGAACACTGAACAAAATAATTTGAAACACAGAAAAACATTGTAATCAAAATATCATAAGAATGCAGCTTTGCTTTAGTATAAAAGCAATAACAGCCACCCACCACAGGCATATAACAAAAAAAAATTGAAATAGACCTGTTTGTATTATACTGTGACACAACTCAAGATGGGATCTGAGCCCAAATTTTCTAGTCCAGAGACAGGGACACTATTAGCACAACAAAGGACCCCTTAAAATTCCATTAATTTGTTTGCGCAATCATCAAATGTGCACTCAATGAAAATTGACCATTAGCCGCATCATGACAATTACCAAAAAACCAAAATGGGGAGAGTAAACACATGCCTAAACCAAATAATATTCTCATTCCCTGTTGAAAACTTTGATTGACCTTGTGCCTCCACACTCTCAGGTAACCTATTCTAGATTCTGATCACTCCTCAGCAAAACACAATCAAGCAATCTGCAGGCAGTCTTCTCCCATGAGCAATTGTGCTACCATGAGTATGGAGCCAAAGCCCAAAAGACACTATAAGCATCTCTCTCGATTACAGAGGAAGAGTTTGAGGGGAGCGGCTCCACAAGCATGAGGAAAAGCAAGGACATAGACCTGGTGAATGATTACTGCATTTTTCTGCATCACAGCCCAGTCGCCGAGCCAATTGAGTTAACTAATTTCCAGATGAACTCATTGTTGCAATGAGATGAAGTTAACTGCTGTCAACCAGCCCTTCAGCTTTTCCTGGAGCAATTCTGAGGAAGGGTCACCAGACCTGAAACGTTAACTCTGATTTCTCCTCACAGATGTTGCCAGAGCTTTTCTAGCAGCTTCTGTTTTTGTTTCTGATTTATAGCATCCACAGTTCTTTAGATTAGATTACATTACAGTGTGGAAACAGGCCCTTCGGCCCAACAAGTCCACACCCACCCGCCGAAGCGCAACCCACCCATTCCCCTACATTTACCCCTTTACCTAACACTACGGGCAATTTAGCATGGCCAATTCACTTGACCTGCACATCTTTGGACTGTGGGAGGAAACCAGAGCACCCGGAGGAAACTCACACAGACACGGGGAGAACGTGCAAACTCCACACAGTCAGTTGCCTGAGTCGGGAATTGAACCCGGGTCTCTGGCGCTGTGAGGCAGCAGTGCTAACCACTGTGCCACCGTGTTGCAGAGAGAGAGAGCTGTGCCTATCAGCTTCAATTCAAAACCCCCAAGTGAAAACAAAACTAAAACCCTGGGTCTGTGAGACTCTGACTCCACCCACTCATGCTTCCTTTGTCTCATTTGAGAAAAAAAGTACTCAGGGAGCTCAAAGCTGTTTACCCACTGCTTCTGCATTCCATCACCACCGCTCTGCAAACAAAACAGCACAGAAGAAATCTGAATGGTCTATTATCATCACATTCAGAGACCCAAATCGGAGGTGGGAATTGAACCCGGGTCTCTGGCGGTGTGAGGCAGCAGTGCTAACCACTGTGCCACCGTGCCGCCCACCAGGTTCTTTAGGTTCCTACCAGAGCTTTTCCTTTAGAGGCAGGAATGGACCTGCCTTTTGAACAGGGAAATGCAACTACACACAGGGAGGCAATGGCCTTGTGGTATTATTGCTGGACTATTAATCCAGAGATGGAAATGTGTTGCTGGAAAAGCGCAGCAGGTCAGGCAGCATCCAGGGAACAGGAGAATCGACGTTTCGGGCATAAGCCCTTCTTCAGGAATGAGGAAAGTTTGTCCAGCAGGCTAAGATAAAAGGTAGGGAGGAGGGACTTGGGGGAGGGGCGTCGGAAATGTGATAGGTGGAAAGAGGTCAAGGTGAGGGTGAAAGGTCAGACTGGGGTGGGGGCGGAGAGGTCGGGAAGAAGATTGCAGGTTAGGAAGGCGGTGCTGAATTTGATGGATTTGACTGAGACAGGGTGGGGGGAGGGGAAATGAGGAAACTGGTGAAATCCGAGTTCATCCCTTGTGGTTGGAGGGTTCCTAGGCGGAAGATGAGGCGTTCTTTCTCCAACCGTCGTTTTGTTGTGGTCTGACGATGGAGGAGTCCAAAGACCTGCATATCCTTGGTGGAGTGGGAGGGGGAATTGAAATGTTGAGCTACAGGGTGGTTGGGTTGGTTGGTCCGGGTGTCCCAGAGGTGTTCTCTGAAACGCTCCGCAAGTAGCCGGCCTGTCTCCCCAATATAGAGGAGGCCACATCGGGTGCAGAGGATGCAATAGATGATGTGTGTGGAGGTGCAGGTGAATCTGTGGCGGATATGGAAGTTTCCTTTGGGGGCTTGGAGGGAGGTGAGGGGGGAAGTGTGGGCGCAAGTCTTGCACCTCCTGCGGTTGCAGGGGAAGGTGCCGGGAGTGGAGGTTGGGTTGGTGGGGGGTGTGGATCTGACGAGGGAGTCACGGAGGGAGTGGTCTTTACGGAATGCTGATAGGGGAGGGGAGGGAAATATATCCTTGGTGGTGGGGTCCGTTTGGAGGTAGCGGATATGACGGCGGATGATGCGTGGGGTGGTGGGGTGGTAGGTGAGGACCAGTGGGGTTCTGTCCTGGTGGCGGTTGGAGGGGCGGGGCTCAAGGGCGGAGGAGCGGGAAGTGGAAGAGATGCGGTGGAGGGCATCGTCGACCACGTCAGGGGGGAAATTGCGGTCCTTGAAGAAGGAGGCCATCTGGGTTGTGCGTTTTTGGAACTGGTCCTCCTGGGAGCAGATGCGGCGGAGTCGAAGGAATTGGGAGAATGGGATGACGTTTTTACAGGGGGCAGGGTGGGAGGAGGTGTAGTCCAGGTAGCTGTGGGAGTCGGTCGGTTTGTAGTAGATGTCCGTGTTGATTCGGTCGCCTGAGATAGAAATAGAAAGGTCGAGGAAGGGGAGGGAGGAATCTGAGACTGTCCAGGTGAATTTGAGGTCGGGGTGGAAGGTGTTGGTGAAGTGGATGAACTGTTCAACCTCCTCGTGGGAGCACGAGACGGCGCCGATACAGTCATCGATGTAGCGGAGGAAAAGGTGGGGGATGGGGCCAGTGTAGTTGCGGAAGATGGATTGTTCCACATATCCTACGAAGAGGCAGGCATAGCTGGGGCCCATGCGGGTGCCCATGGCTACTCCTTTCGTTTGGAGGAAGTGGGAGGATTGGAAAGAGAAGTTGTTCAGGGTGAGGACCAGTTCAGTCAGTCGAAGGAGGGTGTCAGTGGAAGGGTACTGGTCAGTACGGCGGGAAAGAAAGAAGCGGAGGGCTTTGAGTCCTTCGTGATGAGGGATGGAGGTGTACAGGGACTGGATGTCCATGGTGAAAATAAGGCGTTGGGGACCGGGGAAGCGAAAATCATGGAGCAGGTGGAGGGCATGGGTGGTGTCCCGAACGTAGGTTGGGAGTTCTTGGACTAAGGGGGACAGGACGGTGTCAAGGTATGCGGAGATGAGTTCGGTGGGGCAGGAGCCAGAGATCCAGGGAATGTTATGGGAAACTGGGTTTGAATCCTGCGATGGCAGATGGTGGAATTTGCACGAAATAAACAATGAAGAGGCTGATGAGAATGATCATGAATCCATTGTCAATTGTCAGAAAAACCCAACTGGTTGAATAATGCCCTCTAGGGAAGGAAGCTGTCACCCTTACCTGGTCTAGACAAGCAGGCGGCTGGAAGAACACAGCACGTCAGGCAGCATCAGGAGGTGGAGAAGCTGATGTTTTGGGTGTAACCTTTCTTCAGGGCTGGAGAAGGGCTGCATTCAAAATGTTGAGTTCTCCACCTCCTGATGCTGCCTGGCTTGCTGTGTTCTTCCAGTCTCCTGCTTGTCTACCTTGGATTCCAGCATCTTCAGTTTTTTTTGTCTCTAATCCTTACCTACTCTGGCCTACATGTGACTCCAGACCCACAGCAATGTGGTTGACTTTCAACTGCCCTCTGGGCAATTAGAGATGGGCAATAAATGCTGCCTGGCCAGCGATGCCCTCATCCTGTGAACGAATAAAAAAACGCTCGTACGATTGTCTGAGAGCTTATATAGGTGTCTGTGTGTGTTTTTTCCAAAGGAGAAATGGATGTATACAAAGTTACAACACCAATAAAGAAACAAGATTGATATCAGCATTCTCACTGGGATAGTTGTATTAAAAGTACGTCATACTGTGTAGCAGCTGGGTCTTACATTTCAACAGGTATTCCCTTCTGTTTATCATTTACAAAGTGTTTGCAATGAAAAACAAAACACTTGAGTGACTTACACGGACTCAGTAGCTAACAATATGAATGGGAGGATGTAATTTTTCATTCACGGAAGAGTTTCTTAGATTAGGTTCTTGGATTACATAACAATGCATACAATTTCAATTACAGTCTTATTATTTCACTGAATTGTGTGATTAATTGACAACACAATTAAAGGTTATTCAATTCAGCTGGTCTGTGTCAACATAGGTCTCTTCCTTAATCTAAAACACATCATTTTTTTGCCTTTTAGGTTCATAGGAACAGGAGTAGGCCATTCAGCCCCTGAAGACTATTCCACCATTCAATGAGATCATGGTTGGCCTGTTGTCTAATTCCATATACCTGTCTTTGCTTAACAAAAATCCAACTATCTCAGACTGATCCAGCATCCACTGCCATTTTGTTGACGAGTTCAAAACATCTACCAACCTTTGTGTGTAGAAGTATTTCCTGACATAACTCTGAACAATCTGGCCCTAATTCTCAGAATATGTGCCCTAGTTCTAGATATCTCAACCAGTGGAAATAGTTTATCCTTATCTACCCTGTCTTTTCCTGTTAATGTTGAAGATTTTGATTGATCACCCCTTAAACTTCAGAATTCTAGAGAAAACAAGCCTAGTTGGGGCACAGTGAAGGACGTACCCATGGACGAGAGTTTCAATCTCAGCTTCGGTTATGATATGTATTGTTTAAGTCATCCAACACAAAGACAATTCTTTGAAGTTCTCCTTCATTCTTTCTATGACACATCTAAGCCTTTGCCTCAGTGATTATCGATATTCTTGGAAGAGGTTATAATTTTATCATTTTTGTTTGGGAGTTCTAAGCCTGGTGGTGTTATTACCAGACTATTAATCCAAAGGCCCAGAGAAAGTTCTGGAGTCTTGGGTTTGAAACCCACCATGGCAGATATTGACATTTGTGCTTGTCAAAAAAACTGAAATAAAGGCCGTGGTAAAGTTACCATCGACCATCAGGCTGAGAGTGAGAGTTTTGAAACCTTAGGTTCAACACATTTCAAGCGAGGAGAGAAATTGAGAAGGAAGCCCTCAGCTAGTGCAGGAATTGCAGCCAGGCTGTTGGCATTGCTTGAAAAATGTGGTGCTGGAAAAACACAGCAGGCCTGGCAGCATCCGAGGAGCAGGAGAATCGGCATTTCGGGCATAAGCCTTTCTCCCTGAAGAAGGGCTTATGCCCAAAACATCGATTCTCCTGCTCCTCGGATGCTGCCTGGCCTGCTGTGTTTTTCCAGCACCACAGTTTTCAACTCTGGTCTCCAGCGTCTTCAGTCCTCATTTTCTCCTGCTGGCATTGCTTATCACTCTCAATGAGCTGTCCAGCCAGCTAAGATAACTGTTATGAAATTGAGGGCATATACTGTACCTTTAAGAGAGAGTGAAGGCTGTTTTGGCAGTGAGAGTTTGCAGGCACCTGTCATGTGATTGACTAGCTGTCACCGAGTGTAATGGAAAATTGAAAATATGTAATGTTTGGCTGCTATGTTCACAACAGTTTGAATTTAACCAATCAAATTATGCCCCAGGATACGAATACCCAATTGAATTTGAATTTTACTGTTTTGACAATATCAAACCAATGAGACGATCAATGTTTGGGGTATATAAAAACCAGCGATTTAAGAGTTAGCCAGAGAGAAAACAACCTGCCATCTAGAGAGACTGCCATTCAAAACACTCTCTATCAAAAGTACCTTTTACATATGAAACAGCTTTGCAGCAAAAGAATAAAGATGACTCAGGGAGATGGTAGAGGTTGTAGAAAAACATTGCCAGGATGGATTGGATCTTTGAGAATGCTGGGGGCCTTTCCTTGACAGTGGGCCTGGTAGATGGATTCTACAGATGGGAGGTTGGCCTTTGTAATTGTCCGGGCCGAGTTCACTACTCTCTGTAAGAGTCGCCGATCTTGAATGGTACAGTTGCCGTACCAGGTAGTGATACATCCAGACAGAATACTCTCGATGGTGCACCTGTAAAAGTTGGCAAGGATATTCGCCGTCATACCAAATTTCCTCAGCTGCCTGAGAGAGAAGGGACGTTGTTGACTTTTTGTAACCAGTGCATCCACATGAAGAATCCAAGAAAGTTTGTTTTGGATGCCCACTCCCAGGAGCTTGACACTCTCCACTCGTTTCATCTCTGTGCTGTTAATGTGTAGGGGAGCATGGATAACACCAAAAGTCAATAATGAGTTCTTTAGTTTTGCTGGCATTGAGAGCTAGGTTGTTCTCAGTGCACCATTTTTCCAGGTCTTCCACCTCCCCTCTGTAGTCTGTTTCGTCACTATTTCAGATTCGACCGACTATGGTGGTGTCATTAGCAAACTTGTAAATGGCAATGCAGTCATGGGTATACAGTGAATACAGTAGGAGGCTGACCACGCACCCCGGGGAGGGCTCCAGTGTTGAGTGTTAGTAAGGATGAAATATTGTCCCCAATCTTCACTGATTGTGGCCTGTGGGTCAGGAAACTGAGAATCCAGTTGCATAGAGTGGGGCTTAGTCCAAAATCACTAAGTTTAGTAATCAGTCTCGGGATGAAAATAGTGTTGAAGGTTGAACTGTAGTCAATGAGTAGAATTCTTATATAGCTGTTCTTGGTGTTAAGAAGTTCGAGGGAGGAATGAAGGACAAGTGATATGGCATCTGACATGGATCTGTTGGTCTGACAGGCAAATTGGAGTGGGTCAAGAGTAGTGGGGAGGCTGGAGTTGATAAATGCCATGACCAGCCTTTCAAAGCACTTCGTGACCACCGAAGTAAAAGATCAAAGTATCATACAACTGATGTAATGTATGAGACAAATCTAGATGGCTGCTAAGTCTTTTATCAATTTATTATGGGAAGCTTGTACTTTCGAATAAACCTGTTGGTGTTGTGTGATTGTTTTACTTTGTCTGCAGACAGTCACATGTCTCACTGCACTGCTGCAGCTTTTAGGCAATCAGTGTCATTGTGTCCCATACCCCTGTCTGCTACTCCTGGTCCTCCCCCTGTATGTGTGTGGGTGATGTCTTGAATCCTATCACCACAGGCTCCGCTTCTGCCTGGGACTGAGCATGCGCCTGGTCTCTGGCAGTGCCCCGAGTCCCAGCCTGCCTTGTCTTTCTTCATAACTGCTTTTCTCCGTCCTGGTAACATCTTTGTAAATCGTCATCTACCCTTTCTCATGCGGGGCTCTTGTGGTGCAGTGATAGTGTCTTAACCTCTGGGCTAGAAGGTCTAGGTTTAAGCGCTGCCTGTCCTACAAATGTATTGTAGCACTTCTGAAAACGTTGATTAAAAAAACATTAACCATTCTTGTGTGACTACTTCCTTTCTGATCAGAACTGCAAACAACATTTGAGCTGTGGCCTCATTAATTATTTATACAATTCCAGTGTAACCTCTCCGCTTCAGCATTCTGTGCCTCAGCTAATAAAGGAAATGGTTTTATTTGCCTTAATCTTCTTGTTGACCTGTCCTGGTACCTTTAGGGATCGGTGAACATTCACTCCAAAACCCCTCAGTTCCTCCACACCTTTCGGTTCCTTTCCTTTGCTTATCTTGACCTTCCCAAATGCATCGCCTCACTCTTCTCAGAGTTAAATTCTAGTTGTCACGTTTCTGCTGAGCTGACCAGAAACACAGAGGCAAGTAAAATGTTGTCACATTTCTCATTTGTTAATAACCTTCAGAAGCAGTGACCAGTGGCTAGATTAAGCCACACATCCAGCTCGCAGACTGACTTGCCAATTCTTGAAATTCCTTTAAGTTCAGTGTAAATTAGTTTACTTCAGAAATATTGTGGACCTAATGATTCCATTCTGGTCATTAATACATCTGAAAGACACATTATACAAGGGCATAGTTGCCTCTCAGAAATAGTAAGGATGGCAGATGCTGGAAGCCAGAGTCGATAAAATGTTGGGCTGGAGAGGCACAGCAGGACAGACAGCATCGGAGGAGTAGGTGAGTTGACATTTCAGGTCAGGACCCTTCATCAGAACTCAACATTGTCTGGAGTCCATTGGGGGATAAGCTGACTGCATAGACAGGCTCTGAGGAAGGGGACATGGCTGGAGCAGCGGGTCTGTTTCAGGATGTGGTCAAAGAGATTCAGGGCGGGGGAGATGACAGGGGGTTGCAGTGAGAGAGAGACCGACTAAGATCTTTACGGAGGGAGGAGGAAAACTTCTTCACGGTGGGCATGCTTGGAAGGTGCTGCGCAGAATGGTTTTCAGCGATTTTGGGATAGTCAAGACTGCAGATGTTAAAAATCAGAGTCTATAAAATATGGAACTGGAAAGGCAGCATCGGAGAAGCAGCAGAGGCAACATTCCAGGTCGGGACCCTGCAAAAGGACTGGGGAGGGTTTAGGGAGCTCAGTGATAAATAGAGGAGAGTTGGGCTGGGGGATAGGGAGGTAGAACGCTTATAGGTGGATGCTGGTTGGAGGTTATTGTGATTGGTCAGTGGGAAGGGTGGAGCAGATAGGAGGGAAGAAAGATGGACAGTTATGTCAGGTCAAGAAGGATAAGGAGAAGAGGGAGAGCTGGGCATGGGATGGAGGTAGCCTCTCAATTGGATGATTCAAAGAAAATTCTTGGAGCTCCCTATGACTTCAAGCCAAAAACGATACTGTAACCAAAAACAGAATAGATTATCTCATTACTTAACTCACTGGTATTTATAGGACCGTCTTCTATGAAATTAACATCCACATTTGACCTCTTTCCAACAGTGTTTACATATAAACAAACACTTCTTTGGTTGGGAAGCATTTTAACATGTTTTGAGGATGCCAAAAAGGTACATGCAAACATGTGCTTTTCTTTATTCAGTCATGGAATGTGGGCATTGTTGGCTGGGCCCAGCATTTATTAGGTAAAAACAATGACTGCAGGTGCTGGAAACCAGATTCTGGATTAGAGGTGCTGGAAGAGCACAGCAGTTCAGGCTGCATCCGAGGAGCAGTAAAATTGACGTTGCGGGCAAAAACCCTTCATCAGGAGTAAAGGCAGAGACCCTGAAGCGTGGCGAGATAAGCTAGAGGAGCGTTGCGGTGGGGAGAAAGTAGCATAAAGTACAATAGGTGAGTGGTGGAAGGGATGAAGGTGATAGGTCGGGGGCGGGGGCAGGGTGGAGTGGATAGGTGGAAAAGAAGATCGGCAGGTAGGACAAATCATGGGGACAGTGCTGAGCTGGAAGTTTGGAACTAGGGTGAGATGGGGCAAGGGGAAATGAGGAAACTGTTGAAGTCCACATTGATGCCCTGGGGTTGAAGTGTTCCGAGGTGAAAGATGAGGTGTTCTTCCTCCAGGTGTCTGGTGGTGAGGGAGCGGCGGTGAAGGAGGCCTAGGACTTCCATGTCCTCGGCAGAGTGGGAGGGGGAGTTAAAATGTTGGGCCATAGGGCGGTTTGGTTGATTAGTGCGGGTGTCCCGGAGATGTTCCCCAAACCGCTCTGCTAGGAGGCGTCCAGTCTCCCCAATGTAGAGAGAAACTTGGAGGTGGACATTGAAAGCCTGTTCCCCTACATAGAAACATAAGAAGTAGGAGCAGGATTAGGCCATTTGAGCCTGCTCAGCCATTCATTATGATCATATGTAATTATCCAACTCAACAACTTATTCCCACTTCTGTCTCATTTCCTTTATATGTTCAAAGGTCAACCATAAATGCTGTGGGTCTGGAGTTGCATGTAGGCCGGACTAGGTAAAGATAATTGTTCGCATTCCTAAAATAGGGCATTAGTGAACACAGATAGGCTTTTTCCAACAATGAACAATGGTTTCATAGCCATTCCAGTTGTTGATCGAATTCAAATCCCACCATTTATCGTAACAGAATTAAAACCCATGGCCCGAGAATATTTCTGTGGATAAAACATTTTGTAAAACACCACCAGCCCTTCACCTCGCCCCATCTAAATTTCTTTAGAATTTTGTTCAGACTGAGCTTCAGGTTTATGGTTAATTTCAGAAACGTGTGTTTGTAAGCAATGTTGGGTTTACTACATCAAAGTCCTAGAATTTCCTCCTGAAAGGCATTGTAGGCACACTCACAGCACATGGACTGCAATGGTTCAAGAGCACATATCTCCACCACCTTCTCAAGGGTTACTAGGGATGGCAAGAAAATACTGTTAAAAATCACACAACACCAGGTTACAGTCCAACAGGTTTGTTTGGAAGTATTAGCTGTCAGAGCAGAGCACTGCTCCTTCATCAGGTAACTAGTGAGGCAGGATCACAAGATACAGAATTTATAGCAAAAGATCACAGTGTCATGCAATTGAAACTTGGACCTTGGGTTCATGTCACAATACAGATGATCCCACTACACTGTATACACACAAACACACACACACACTCTCACACACACACTCTTCAATACTCACATACTCACGCAGACCCTCCAATGTACACACGCTGTCTCTCAGACACACACACATACACCCCCAACACTCACACCCATGCACACACACCCTCTTACAGGCTTATGCTCTGTCACAGTCAGGCACATGCTCTACCAAGCACACACAAACACACACACGTCTATGGGGTGAATTTGCATTTGCAGAATTACATACTAAAGAGGAGGAAGTGTTGGATGCCTTGAAAAGGTGGATAAATCCCCAGGACGTGATCAGGTATACCCTAGAACTCTGTGGGTAGCTAGAGAGGTAATTGCTGGGACTCTTGCTGAGGTTTTTGTATCATCAATAGTCACAGGTGAGGTGCCAGAAGACTGGAGGTTGGGTAACATTGTGCCACTCTATAACAAGGGTAGTAAGGACAAGCAGGGAACTATGGATCAGTGAGCCTGGCATTGGTGGTGGGCAAATTGTTGGAGGGAATCCTGAGGGACAGGAATTACTCGTATTTGGAAAGGCAAGAACTGATTAGGGATAGTCAACATGGCTTTATGCGTGGGAAATCATGTCTCACAATCTTGATTGAGTTTTTTGAAGAAGTAACAAAGAGGATTGATGAGGGCAGAGTGGTAGATGTGATCTATGTGGACTTCAGTAAGGCGTTCGACAAGGTTCCCCATGGGAGACTGGTTTGTAAGGTTGGGTCTCACGGAATACAGGGAGAACTAGCCATTTGGATACAGAACTGGCTCAAAGGTAGAAGACAGAGAGTGGTGCTGGAGGGTTGTTTTTCAGACTGGAGGCCTGTGACCAGTGGAGTGCCACAAGGATTGGTGCTGGGTCCTCTACTTTTTGACATTTACATAAATGATTTGGATGCGAGCATAAGAGGTACAGTTAGTAAGTTTGCATATGACACCAAAATTGGAGGTGCAGTGGACAGCGAAGAGGGTTACCTCAAATTATTAACAGGATCTTGATCAGATGGGTCAATGGGCTGAGAAGTTGCAGATGGAGTTTAATTCAGATAACTGCAAGGTGCTGTATTTTGGGAAAACAAATCTTAGCAGGACTTATACACTTAATGGTAACGTCCTAAAGAGTGTTGCTGAACAAAGAGACTTTGGAGTGCAGTTTCATAGCTCCTTGAAAGTGGAGTCGCAGTAGATAGGATAGTGAAGAAGGCGTTTGGTATGCTTTCTTTTATTGGTCAGAGTATTGAGTACAGGAATTGGGAGGTCATGTTGCGGCTGTACAGAACATTGGTGAGGCCACTGCTGGAATATTGCGTGCAATTCTGGTCTCCTTCCTATCAGAAAAATGTTGTGGAACTTGAAAGGGTTCAGAAAAGATTTACAAGGATGTTGCCAGGGTTGGAGAATTTGAGCTATAGGGAGAGGCTGAACAGGCTGGGGCTGTTTTCCCTGGAGCGTCGGAGGCTGAGGGGTGACCTTATACAGGTTTACAAAATTATGAAGGGCATGGATAGGATAAATAGACAAAGTCTTTTCCCTGGGGTTGGGGATTCCAGAACTGGAGGGCATAGGTTTAGGGGAGAGGGGAAAGATATAAAAGACACCTAAGAGGCAACGTTTTCACACAGAGCGTGGTATGTGTATGGTATGAGCTGCCAGAGGAAGTGGTGGAGGCTGGTAGAATTGCAACATTTAAGAGGCATTTGGATGGGTATATGAATAGGAAGGGTTTGGATGGATATGGGCCGGGTGCTGGCAGGTGGGAATAGATTGAGTTGGGATATCTGGTCGGTATGGACGGTTTGGACCGAAGGGTCTGCTTCCATGCTTATATCTCTATGACTCTACAACTCTATATTTGCAGATACATTCTATTTTTGTTCAAAAAGCACACAACCTGCAGGCAGTCAATCCATATAACATTTTATAAATTCCTACTTTGGAAATAGAATCAGTCTGATTCAAGTTTGGGATACGGACAGACACATTGTCTGAGCTGAGATGTCACCTTTTTTCATAAAACCTTAAGTTGTCTCTAGCATGTGACTTAAAAGAAGTTCTGGGATTTGCATATTAATGAACCGAAACCTGCAACCCATTCTAAAAGATGAAAGACTTAACCTATGTTTGTTCAATATGTCGCTTGGATTGCATTATTAACTCTGTCCAGCGCAGTCCAAAACCGGCTGCTCCACACCAATAAAATACTGACCAGCCAATGAAGCCACATCCCATGAGTGAATAAAAACTTCCAGTACATCAGTTATTTTGTACTTTTCACCAACTACATGTGGAATGACTTTACATTTTACACACTTGATTGTCAGTGGTTCCTACATTAATAATAAATGCTTTAATTTAATAAACTACCTGGAGTTTTTTGCAGGTAGTCATAGAATTAACTTTCTGAAAATCTGATACCCTAAGCATTATTTATTAGGTTTGTCAGGTGGTGCAAGCTTTATTGTTGATATGGTAGAAAAGCTATGGACATGACTGTGTGAAATTTACTACACACACTGATTAAAAATACATATTCATCCAGGGTAATTAATTAAGTGCTAAACAGCTAGGATGTCGCCGTCAATGTTTAATGTCGTCAGGTTTCAAAAGGACAGTCATCAGGTTTCTTAATGTATAACAGAGGCACAACAAGAGTTAATATTTAAAACTGATTGTAATTAATGCTGGGTGGGTGTGGCCTATGACAAAATGATTCCAAGTAGTTCCCCTTTTCAGAAATTACCAAAGTTAGAATCAACAACAAAAGGGAAACCTTCTGTCCAGCATGCCCTTTGCTGGCTGAGAGGTTTGCCCAATTTGTCCCAATCTCCAGCTCTTTCCCTCATGTCCTTGTAATTGTTTCCTTTTCGAGCTGAGACCTAATTTTCTTTTGGAAGTTACCATTCAATTTGCCCTCACTGCCCTTCAGGCAGAGCATTCCAGATCACCAGATCACAGGTGTTTGTGAATGACATCCACGGGTGAAGCTTTAAGAATTTAAGCATACTGACAACTGACTTAATACCAGATATTTAAAACTAATCTCACTAACCACTTGCATTCACATACTGTGAGCCATAAAAGAAGGTTAACTATACCTCAGACTCATGTCAAGGAGAGACTTAAAAGGGGGGTTTCAAGTTTTTTTTATTCATTCACAGAATGTGAGCATCTTTGGCCAGGACAGCATTTATTGCCCATCCATAATTGCCCAGAGGGTGGTTAAGAGTCAACCACATTGCTGTGGCTCTAGAGTCACATGTAGGCCAGACCGGGTAAGGACAAGTTTTCCTCTTGAAAGGACATGAGTAAACCAGATGGGCTTTCCTCATAATTGACAATGGTTTAATGATCATCTCACTAAACTCAAATACGCTATTTGCCAGATTAGGATTTCAACCCTTGTCCCCAGAACATCACCTACGTTCCTGGATTAATAGTCTAGCAATAATACCACTGGACTATTGTCTTCCCTTAAACTGTGCCAGACAATACTATACCATTGAATATACAATAAACCTGATTCGAATCATAGAGCTGTACAGCATGGAAATAGACCCTTAGGTCCAACTAGTCCATGCTGACCAGGTATCCTAAATTAATCCAGTTCCAATTGCCAGCATTTGGCCCATATCCCTCTAAACCCTTTCTATTCATATACTCATCCAGATGCCGTTTAAGTGTTGTAATTGTACCAGCCTCCACCACTTCCTCTGGCAGCTCATTCCATACACACACCACCCTCTGTGTGAATATGTTGCCCCTTAAGTTCCTTTTAAATCTTTCCCCTCTCCCCCGAAATCTATGCAGTCTAGTTTTGCTCTCCACTACCCTGGGAAAAAGACTTTGGCTATTTACCCTATCCATGCCCCTCATGATTTTATAAACCTCTTTCAGGTCACCCCTCAGCCTTCGACATTCCATGGAAAATAGCCCCAGTCTATTGAGCCTTTCCCTATAACTCAACCCTGGCAACATCCTTATAAATCTTTTTTGAGCTGTTTTAAGTTTCAAAAGATCCTTCGGATAGCAGAGAGACCAGATTTGCATGCAATATTCCAAAAGCAGCCTAACCTTTTAAGTGTTGTAATTGTATCAGCCTCTAAAAAAGATTCCTGAAGAAGGGCTTATGCCCGAAACTTCGATTCTCCTGCTCCTTGGATGCTGCCTGACCTGCTGCGCTTTTCCAGCAACACATTTTTCAGCTCTAACCAATGTCATGTACAGCTGTAACATGACCTACCAACTCCTATACTAAATGCCAGAAACATGTACATTTCTGAGGGGTCTCACAGTGTGGATATCAAAAGGATTACCTCTTCTGGGAGAATTTTGAGCAAATATTCTTGTTTAAATATCAGGTTGTCTATTTGAAGGTCAAGTCATCAGGGTCTTACCAGATCAAAGAGTTTAGATTTGAGTGGTGCTGGAAAAGCACAACAGTTCAGGCAGCATCTGAGGACCAGGAAAATTGACATTTCGGGCAAAAGCCCTTCATCAGGAATGGAGGCAGGGAGCCTCCTGGGTGGAGAGATAAGTGGGGCAGGGAGGGAAGCTGGGGAGAAGGTAGTAAAGAGTGCAGGAGGTGAATGGGGGTGGGGATGGAGGTGATAGGTCAGAGAGGAGGGTGGGGGGAAAACAGGACAACCAGATCAAAGATCAGTGACAGTGTGAGGTGATTGGGGGAGGGTGAGGTGATTAAAACCTGAGGTCACAATCCCTCAGGTGAGGGGAGTGAATGAAAAGGTGAGCCCTTCATTTTAACCTTGATGATTTGAAGAATTGAACCCACATTGTTGGCTTTGCTCTGCTTTGCCAAATATCTAGCCAATCAATTGAGCTATCTGAACCCCAACAGAACCAAGGGGATTTTGTTTTCAGTCTCTCAGATTGCCCTGAGACTTTGGAATGTTTTTCCTGAAAAGGTGATCGAACAGACATTTGGAACTTTTTTAAAAGGAGAGCTGGATAGATGGGGGTAAAAGGGGGAGAAGTTTATTAGCAGAGATAAGAATGCGGATTTGAGGTCAACTCTCAATGCAGGCTCTCCGGCCCATTTGAAGCCTGTTCCTAATTCATACATTTGTATTCAAACTCAGTGAAGAGATTAATAAAACTGTGGAACAAAACTTCTCTTAAATTGAACAAAAACAAGACAAAAGAACTATTGATAGAATTTAAAGCAAAAAGCCAGTCAATGATATTGCACTCGTGAAAATTCACTATATGCTTATTGAAATGATACCAGCTCCAAGAATCTAGGTAGTCATTTCCTTGATATAAGTTGAATTAGGAGGAGTAATGTAGGGATATGGTGGCCAAGGGCAGGTTGGTGAGGATGAGATCAAATATGTTTTTCCTCTCTTATCAGTTCTCTCAACCCTTGCTGTAGATTAAATTTAGCAACAATGGCCTTTGACATCCAACCAGTTCAATCAGGAGTGATATTGCTGAGCCAATCTTGGTCGTGCACATTGAAATTTCCCTCCCCTACATAGAAACATAGAAAATAAGAGCAGGATTAGGCCATTTGAGCCTGCTTAGCCATTTATTATGATCATGTCTGATCATCCAGCTCATCAGCCTCCTCCTGCTTCTTTCTCATATCTTTGAGGAGAAAGTGAGGTCTTCAGATGCTGGAGATCAGAGCTTATGCCTGAAACGTCGATTCTCCTGTTCCCTGGATGCTGCCTGACCTGCTGTGCTTTTCCAGCAACACATTTTCAGCTCTTTCTCATATCTGTCAACTGTAAAAGTGCTCTGAGTCTGGAGTCACATTTAGACCAGAAAATGTAAGGACAGCAATCGTCTTCCATAAAAAGGACATGCGTGAATCAGATTGGGTTTTTCCAACATGATTCTAAATATGATTATGCTACTGAAGGAAATTTGAATCCTTTCTAGTAGATCTCACAAACATGAAGACATTCCATCTGGCTGTTGTTCAGAAAGCCATACTTTTAACGAGTTTTGAGAAGATTTATAGCTCAGGTTGAGGTTCTGGGTATGGGTTTGCTTGCTGAGCTGGTAACAACTAGGTAACATCTTCAGTGAGCTTCCGGATGAAGTGTTTCCTGCTTTCTATTTATATGTTTCTATTTATATGACCTAAGGAAACCCAAACCTATAAATAGAAAGCAGGAAACATGAGCAGTGCTTCATTCAGAGGTTTACTGAAGATGTTACCTAGTATGGTGACGAAACGTCTGAAAATGAACCTTTCAGTTCAGCGAGCAAACCTACACCAAGCCATACTTTTGGCTGTCTCTTCTTTTGCTAGGGTAAGTAAATGGTTTAAGTGCATGGAGATAACAACCAGGCAGGAGAATATTCAATGGGCAGTTCTTACTTGACAAAAACTTAAAGAACAGTGACAAAAATGTACAATATTATGAGGTGTGCTCCCTTAATTTCTGCTACCTTATATCTCCTAGAAGATATTTAATATAACTTGAATGGCCAAGCTAATGATGTCATCACTATATGATGCCATGTGATGTAATGGTCGAAAGCTCTCAGTCCCCATCTCACAGAGCTCCACCCTTTTGCAACATGACACTCTTAGGGAAATATGTTCCAATGAATCCACATTGGTTAGATTGAGCCTAGGGACATAGATACCGAAGTCATTGTGATGTAATTACCAAGTGCTAGAACAAAGTGTAATTGAATAATTGGTCCCCTTTTTAAAGGAAATATATCATCTCATTGGAGGCAGTTCAGAAAAGGTTCATGAGGATGATCCCTGGTAAGGAGGGATTGTCTTAGGAGCAAAGGCAAAACAGGTTGGGACTCGACTTAAGAAGGATGACAGATGATGTCATCTGATCGCTTTGTTGGGCATGACAGGGTAAATGCTGAGATACTTTTCACTTCATGGGAGTGGTTAGGACCAGAGGCATAGTCTCAGAATAAAGGGTTGCCAACTTAAAACTGAGATCAAGATGAATTTATTCTGTCAGGTTGTTGTGAGTCTTTGTGATGCCTGACACAGAGAGCTGTAGGGGTGGGTGGGTGGGGGTGTACGGGAGGCACAGTGTCCTTGTGTATGTTAAAGGCTGAGATATTGATTATTGATCAGTCAGCCAATTAGGGTTACATGGAAAATGCAGGAAAGTGCATGTGAGAAGTGTTGGATCAGCCAAGGTCTATAATGAATGGCTGAGTAGGGTCAAGGGGCTGAATGGCCTCCTGCTGTTCCTAATTCTCATGTTGGCTCACCAATGACCCGTGTAACTGGCTGCAGGCTTTTGGGGTTGTATAATTTGGGGAGACATCATTTTTGATATTTCCAGACATGGTCAGCTCCAACAAGAGAGAATCTAACTGGAATCAGTGGGCATCAAAGTCAAAATCTCCAGTGATTGGTGTCATCCATGGCCATGATTGCATAATGTTCAACACAATTCACAACACCTTACGTTCTGAAGCAACCCATTAACAAGGCGACAAGGTCTGGACAATATCCAGGCTTAGGGTGACAAATAGCAAATTACATATGTGCCGCACAATGGCCATCTGCAACAAGAGAGAATTTTACTGCAGCCCTTTCAATGATGTTTCTATCACTGAATTCCCCATTATCAACATCCTTGAGATCACCATTGACCAGAAATTCAACTGGACAAGCCACATAAATACAGTGTTGCAAGGAGCTGATCAGAGGTGAGGAACACTGCAGCAAATAACTCACATTCCGACTCCCCAAAGCCTGTCCATCATCCATAATGCACAAGCTAGGAGTGTGATGGAATACTCCCCATTTGCCTGAATGGGTGCAGCTCCAACAACACTGAACAAGGTTGACACCATCTAGAACAAAGCTACCTGCTTCATTGTCAGCACATCCATTCCCTTCACTACCCGACGCTCAGTAGCAGCAGAGTGTATTATCTACAGGGTACACTTCACCAAAGATTATTAGAGAGCACTTTTCGAGCCACGACCACTTCCATCCTGAAGAACGAGAGCAGTAGATATTTAAGTTGATTATTGTCACATGCACTGAGAGACAGTGTAAAGTATTGTTTTGTTTGCTGACCAGACATATCATACCTTACATAAGTACCTCCGAGTAATAGAACAGAACGCAGAATATAGTGTTTACAGCTACAGAGAAGGTGCAGAGAAAGATCAACTCTAATATATGAGAGGTAGTTCATTAGTCTGATATCAGCAGGGAAGAAGTTGTTCTTGAATCTGTTGGTACGTGTTTTCAAACTTTTCAAAAATGGCAATACCACCACCTGCAAGTTTCCCTCCAAGCCACTCACCATCCTGATTTGGAATTATAGCACCATTCCTTCATGTTGCTGGGTCAAAATTCTGAAATTCCTTTCATAAGGACATTATTGGTCAACCCACAGCATATGGACTGCAGCGGTTCAAGAAGGCATGTCACCACTACCATCTCAAGGGCAACTAAGGGGGGCAATAAATATTGGTCAATCAGCAATGCTCACATCCTATGAGTGAAGATTAAGAAATTGCTCCTTAATATTCAATGGCATAGCCATTGCTGAACTCCCCACTCATCAACATTCTTGGGGTCACCATTCACCACAAACTGAAGTGGACTAGCCATATAAATGCTTTTGATGCAAGGCCAGGTCAGAACTTAGTGATCAATTCACTTTTTGTCTCTTCAAATCTCATCTACCATCTACATGTCACGAGTGTAATGGAATATTCTCCATTTATCAGGACGAGTGCAGCTCCAACAATGCTCAAAACGTTCAATGTCTTTGAGGACAAAGTATCCCACTTGCCTGGCAGCCCATGCACCATCTTCAGTATTCAATTCCTTCATCACCAAACACAGTAGCAGCAGCGTTTCATACCATCTACAAAGGCACTTTAGTAGAGTCATAGAGGTGTACAGCACAGAAACAGACACTTCGGTCCAACTCATCCATGCTGACCAGATATCCCAACCCAATCTAGTCCCACCTGCCTTCTCCCGGCCCACATTCCCTCCAAACCCTTCCTATTCATATACCCATCCAAATGTTTTTTAAATGTTGCAATTCTACCAGCCTCCACCACATCCTCTGGCAGCTCATTCCATACAAGCACAACCCTGTACATGAAAAGGTTGCCACTTAGGTCTCTTTTATCTTTCCCCTAAGCCTATGCCCTCTAGTTCTGGGCTCCCCGACCCCAGGGAACAGACTTTGTTTATTTATCCTATCCATGCCCCTCATGATTTTATAAACTTTTGTAAGGTCACCCCTCAGCCTCTGACACTTCAGGGAAAACAGCCCTAATCCATTCAATCTCTCCCTATAATTCAAATCCTCCAACCCTGACAACATCCAATAAATCTTTTCTGAGCCCTTTCAAGTTTCACAATAGCTTTCCAATAGTAAGGAGACCAGAATTACATGCAATATTCTAACAGTGGCCCAGCCAATGTCCTGTACAGCCGCAACATGACCTCCCAACTCCTGTACTCAATACTCTGACCAATAAAGGAAAGCATACTAAGCACCTTCTTCACTATCCTATCTACCTGCCACTCCACTTGCTAAGTCCTGCTATGATTTGCTTTCCCAAAATGCAGCACCACACATTTATCTAAACATGATTTCCCACACACAAAGCCATGTTGACCAACCCTAATCAGTCCTTGCCTTTTCAAATACATTTAAATCCTGTCCCCCAGGATTACTTCCAACAGCTGTCAGGCTCACTAGTCCATAGTTCCCCGGCTTGTCCTTAGCACCCTTCTTTAACAGTGGCACCACGTTAGCCAACCTGCAGTCTTCTGGCACCTCATCTATGACTATCGATGATACAAATATCTCAGCAAAGGGCTCAGCAATCACTTCCCTAGCTTCCCACAAAGTTCTTTAGTATACATGATCAGGACCTGGTGATTTATCAACTTTTATGCGTTTCAAGACATCCACCACTTCCTCCTCTTTTGTCAAGATGTCACCATCTATTTCCCTGCATTCTATATGCTCCACGTCCTTTTCCACAGTAATTACCGATGCAAAATATTCGTTTAGTATCTCCCCCATTTCTGCAGCTCCACACAAAGGCCGCTTTGTTGATCTTTGAGGGGACCTATTCTCACCCTAGTTACCTTTTTGCCCTTAATGTCCTTGTAAAAATCCTTTGGATTCTCCTTAATTCTATTTGCCAAAGCTATCTCATGTCCCCTTTTTGCCCTCCTGATTTCCCTCTTAAGTATACTCCTATTGCCTTTATACTCTTCTAAGGATTCACTCGATCTATCCTGTCTATACCTGACATATGCTTCCTTCTTTTCCTTAACCCACCCCTCAATTTCTTTAGTCATTCAGCATTCCCTACACTTACCAGTCTTCCCTTTCACCCTGACAGGAATATACTTTCTCTGGATTCTCATTATCTCATTTCTGAAGGCTTCCCATTTTCTATCCATCATTTTCCCTGCGAATATCTGCGCCCAAACAGCTTTCAAAAGTTCTTGCCTAATACCATCAAAATTGGCCTTTCACCAACTTAGAACTTCAACTTTTAGATCTGGTCTATCCTTTTCCATCACTATTTTAAATCTAATGGATAAATGGTCGCTTACCCCAAAATGCTCCCCCACTGACACCTCAGTCACCTGCCTTGCCTTATTTCACAAGAGTAGGTCAGGTTTTTCACCTTTTTACCTTTACCAAGTTTTTCACCTTGTCTAGTAGGTACATCCACACACTGAATCAGAAAATTTTCTTGGACACACTTAACAAATTCCTCTCCATCTAAACTCTTAACAGTCCTAGTCTATATTTGGAAATTTAAAATCCCCTACAATCACAACCCTATTATTTTTACAGATAGGAGAAAGTGAGGACTGCAGATGCTGGAGATCAGAGCTGAAAATGTGTTGCTGGAAAAGCGTAGCAGGTCAGGCAACATCCAAGGAGCAGGAAAATCGACGTTTCGGGCATGAGCCCTTCTTCAGGAATGAGGAAAGTGTGTCAAGCAGGCTACGATAAAAGGTTCTTACAGATAGCTGAGATCTCCATACAAGTTTGTTTCTCAATTTCCCTCTGACTATTAGAGGGTCTATAATACAATCCAAATAAGGTGATCATCCTTTTCGTATTACTCAGTTCCACCCAAATAACTGCCCTGGATGTACTTCCAGGAATATCCTCCCTCAGCACAGCTGTAATGCTATTCCTGATCAAACCTGCATCTCCCCCTCCTCTCTTGCCTCCCTTTCTATCCTTCCTGTAGCATTTGTATCCTGGAACATTAAGCTGCCAGTCCTATCCCTGAGCCATGTTTCCCTAATTGCTATGATATCCCAGTTCCATGTTCCTAACCATGCCCTGAGTTCATCTGCCTTCCCTGTTAGGCCTCTTGCATTGAAATAAATGCAGTTTAATTTATTAGTCCTACCTTGTCCCTGCCTGTCCAGACTGTTTGACTCACTTCTGTTCTCAACTGTACCAGTCTCAGATTGATCTCTTTCCTCACTATCTCACTGGGTCCCACCCCCCCACCTTACTAGTTTAAATCCTCTCAAGCAGTTCTAGCAAATTTCCCTGCCAGTATATTAGTCCCCTTCCAATTTAGGTGCAATCCGTCCTTCTTGTACAGGTCACTTCTACCCCAAAAGAGATTCCAATGATCCAAAAATGTGAAACCTTTTCCTATACACCGGCTCCTCAGCCATGCATTCATCTGCTCTATCCTCCTATTCCTGCCCTCACTAGCTCATAGCACTGGGAGTATTCCAGATGTTACTACTCTCGAGGACGTCCTTTTTAAATTCCTGCCTAACTCCCTGGAATCTCCTTTCAGAATCTCAACCTTTTCCCTTCCTTTTTCGTTGATTCCAATGTGGACAATGACCTCTTGTGGCCCCCTCTCCCCTTTAAGAACATTCTGCACCCTCTCTGAGACATCCTTGATCCTGGCACCAGGGAAGCAACACACCATTCTGATTTTTCACTGCTGGCCTCAGAAACATCTGTCTGTACCTCGGACTAGAGAATCCCCTAACACAATTGATCTCTTGAAACCCGACATACCGCTCATTGCATTAGAGACAGCCTCAATACCAGAAACTTGGCTGTTCATGCTACATTCCCCTGAGAATCCATCACCCCTACACTTTCCAAAACAGCATACTCGTTTGAAATGAGTATAGCCACAGAAGACTCCTACACTAGCTGCCTATCTCTCTTACCCTTCCTGGAGTTAACCCATCTATGTGACTGTATCTGAGACTCCCCCCCCCCCCCCTTCCTATAACTGCCATCCATCACATACTGTTGCTGCTGCAATTTCCTCATTGCTTCTAACTGTCTCTCCAACTGATCCATTCGATCTGATAAGATTCGCAACCAACATCATTTATTGCAGATATAATCCTCAGTAACCCTTAAACTCTCTTTAAACTCCCACATCTGACAAGAAGCACATATCACTCTACTATAGGCCATTTTTGCTCCTTCACAATCAAGTTTTGCACCTTCTCTAGTAGGTACATCCACATACTGAATCAGAAAATTGTCTTGTACACACTTAAGAAATTCCTCTCCATCTAAACCTTTAACACCAGGACAGTCCCAATCTATGTTTGGAAAGTTAAAATCCCATACCATAACCACCCTATTATTCTTACAGATAGCTGAGATCTCCTTACAAGTTTGTTTCTCAATTTCTCGCTGACTATTAGGGGGTCTATAATACAATCCCAATAAGGTGATAGTCTCTGTCTTATTTCTCAGTTCCACCAAAATAACTTCCTTGGATGTATTTCCGGGAATATTCTCCCTCAGTTCAGCTGTAATGCTATCCCTTATCAAAATCGCCACACCCCCTCCTCTCTTGCTTCCCTTTCTATCCTTCCTTATAGCATTTGTATCCTGGAACATTAAGCTGCCAGTCCTGCCCATCCCTGAGCCATGTTTCTGTAATTGCTATGATATCCCAGTCCTATGTTCCAACCGTACCCTGAGTTCATCTGCCTTCCCTGTTTGGCCTCTTGCACTGAAATAAATGCAGTTTAATTTAAGTAACTGAGCTTCCTTCAATAGCGCCTTCCAAACCCCTGATCTCTACCACCTTGAAGGATTGGGGCAACAAATGCATGGGAACACCCACCACTGCAAACTCCTCTCCCCACCATATGCCATGCTGATTTGGAAATATATCACTATTCCTTCACTGTCTCTCGGTCAAAATCCTGCAGGTTCCTCCCTACCAGCAGTGAGGGTGTCCTCACACTCTGAGGACTGCAAGGTTCAACAAGGCAGCGCACGTTCTCTAGAACAATTCGCAATGAGCAGTAAATGTTGGCCTAGTCCTCAAGGCCCACACCCTGTGAAGGTGTAAGAGAAACAATTGATTGTTAGCATTAAAATCCCTACCTGTCACCTCACTGAGAAGACACTTGACTTAACAAACCAAACAGTTGAACAAAGCAAACTGTTGCAATTTCCTAATTGAGCGATATATTGTTTTTATATGAGTTCCACAATTAAATCCATTTGACCTTTATTCAAATGTACAGGAATCTTATAAACTTCACCCACGATGCCTTGGATGTCTCCAATCAAATACTGACTCCAACTTTGAAAGTGCCTGTCGGGTTTTGTTCATTCAGAGGAGATCACAATGGAATCACAAGTGCAATGGTGAAGGAAGTATCATTTCACACTGTTGGGAAAAGTTCTCATTATCTGAGACAGTGGTGACCTCCTACATTGCCATCTGCTGCAGAATGGTAGACAAGAATAACAATTGCATGACAGTGCAAGTGTTTTCATTATAACTCTGTGTAACAGCTTTCTGTCGAAGTCAAGACCAGTAACTTTTTCACAAAGATGCTCTGAGAGATTTCAGCTTGGGCTATCTTCGAATAGAATCCTTACAGTGTCAAAGCAGGCCATTCAGCCCCTCGATGTCCTTATTCATCCCCCCAAGAGCATCCCATCCAGACCCACCACCTTAACCTATCCCAGTATTTCCCATGGCTAATCTACCCAATCAACACATCCTTGGACACTATGGGCAATGTAGCATGGCCAATCCACTTTACCTGCACATTGTTGAACTATGGGAGGAAACTGGAGTACCAGAGGAAATCCACACAGACACGGGGAGAATGTGCAAACTCCACACAGACAATTGCTCGAGGGTAGAATCGAACCTGGGTCCCTGGTATTGTGAGGCACTGAGCCACCGTGCTGCCCTTTCAGTCTTCAGAGGTACATATTCAAAAATGGGAAAAAAAAGCATTAATCACAGCTGGAGAGTGTGCTTTAATAAATATGTTGAGTACATTATGCTTAATATTTCACCGTTTTCTTGCTGGGAAGTGATTGCATATCATTTTTTTACGACAACAAGTGCAGCTTCAAGGCAATGCTCAAGAGAGAGTTATGAATAGCTGTTGAAAAGCTAAAAAATATTATTTCAATTTTGTCTAATGTGAATGAATCCACATTCCTTTCATGACTTCAGGACATCACAAAATACTTTGCAGGCAAAGGAATAGTTCTTAAAGTTGAGATACTGTCATATGACTGGAAATGCAATACATAAATCAAATAGTAATGATGTTGGAATAAACAATTTTTGTGATTATGCTTATGGCACAATTATTGATCAAGAGTGGTGCCAAAGAGTTTTTTTACAACCACCTGAACGTAGAGACAGGGCCTCGGTTTAGAATCCGTGAATAGTAAGACAATGTGTTGGTGTTTGCTTTTAAAACATGAAGCATAACTGGACAAAAGGTCATCACACAGAAAATCTTCCAGCTCCACATCATCACTGGCTCAGATAGAGCCAGAGAGAGATCTACAGCACGGAAACCCTTAGGTCCAATTCATCCATGCTGACCAGATATCCTAAATTAATCTAGTCCTATTTGCCAGTGCTTGGCCCATATCCCTCTAAACCATTCCTATTCATGTAACCATCTAGATGTCTTCTAAATGTTGTAATTGTACTAGCCTCCATCACTTCCTCTTGCAGCTCATTCCATACACTCACCACCCTTTGCATGAAAAAGTTGCCCCTTAGGTCCTTTTTAAATCTTTCCCCTCTCACCCTAAACTTATGCCTTGTAGTTTTGGAATCCTCCAACCCAGGGAAAAGCCCTTGTCTATTTATCCTATCAATGCCCTTCATGATTTCATAAACCTCTATAAGGTCACCACATGCTCCAGGGAAAACAGCCCCAGCCTGTCAACCATGGAAAGTCCTACTTACCAATGTCTGGGGGGCCAATGCCGAAATTGGGAGAGCTGTCTCACAGACTAGTCAAGCAACTACCTGACACAGTCATTCTTGCTGAATCATACCTTACAGATAACACCCCAGACACCACCATTGCCATCCTGGAATATGTCCTGTCCCACTGACAGGACAGACCCAGAAGAGGTGACGGTACAGTGGCATGCACTCAGGAGGGAGTTGCTGTTAGAGTCCTTGACATCGACTCCAGACCCCATGAACATAGAACATAGAACATAGAAGAATACAGCGCAGTACAGGCCCTTCGGCCCTCGATGTTGCGCCGATCCAAGCCCACCTAACCTACACTAGCCCACTATCCTCCATATGCCTATCCAATGCCTGCTTAAATGCCCATAATGAGGGAGAGTCCACTACTGCTATTGGCAGGGCATTCCATGAACTCACGACTCGCTGAGTAAAGAACCTACCCCTAACATCTGTCCTATACCTACCCCCCCTTAATTTAAAGCTATGCCCCCTTGTAATAGCTGACTCCATACGTGGAAAAAGATTCTCACTGTCGACCCTATCTAAACCCCTAATCATCTTGTACACCTCTATTAAGTCACCCCTAAACCTTCTTTTCTCCAATGAAAACAACCCCAAGTGCCTCAGCCTTTCCTCATACAATCTTTCTACCATACCAGGCAACATCCTGGTAAATCTCCTCTGCACCCGTTCCAGTGCCTCCACATCCTTCCTATAGTATGGCGACCAAAACTGCACACAATACTCCAGATGCGGCCGCACCAGAGTCTTATACAACTGCAACATGACCTCAGTACTCCGGAACTCAATTCCTCTACCAATAAAAGCCAGTACGCCATATGCCTTCTTCACCGCACTATTTACCTGGGTGGCAACTTTCAAAGATTTGTGTACATGGACACCAAGATCCCTCTGCTCATCCACACTACCAAGTATCCGACCGTTAGCCTAGTACCCCATCTTTTTATTACTCTTACCAAAGTGAATCACCTCACACTTAGCTGCATTGAACTCCATTTGCCACCTTTCTGCCCAGTTCTGCAGCTTATCTATATCCCGCTGTAACCTGCCACATCCTTCCTCACTGTCTACAACTCCTCCAACTTTCGTATCATCCGCAAACTTGCTCACCCAACCTTCTAACCCCTCCTCCAGGTCATTTATAAAAATGACAAACAGCAATGGTCCCAAAACAGATCCTTGCGGAACACCACTAGTGACGGCACTCCAAGATGAACCTTTGCCATCAACTACTACCCTCTGTCATCTTCCAGCCAGCCAACTCCTAATCCAAACCTCCAACACACCCTCAATGCCATACCTCCGTATTTTTTGCAGTAGTCTACCATGGGGAACCTTATCAAACGCCTTACTAAAATCCATATACACCACACCTACTGCTTTCCCCTCATCCACCTCCTTAGTCACCTTCTCAAAGAATTCAATAAGGTTTGTGAGGCACGACCTGCCCTTCACAAAACCATGCTGACTATCCTTGATCACATTATTCCTATCCAGATGTTCATAAATCCTATCCCTTACAATTCTCTCTAAGATTTTGCCCACAACAGAAGTGAGACTCACCGGACTATAGTTACTAGGATTATCCCTACTCCCTTTCTTGAACAAGGGAACCACATTTGCTAGCCTCCAATCTTCTGGCACTACTCCTGTAGACAACGAGGACATAAAAATCAATGCCAATGGCTCTGCAATCTCCTCCCTCGCTTCCCAGAGAATCCTAGGATAAATGCCATCAGGCCCAGGGGACTTATCTATTTTCACTCTTTCCAGAATTTCCAACACCTCTTCTGTACATACCTCAAAGCCATCCATTCTACTTAATTGTGACTCAGTACTCACATTGACAATGAAGTCTTATGGCTTCAGGTTAAACAAGGGCGAGGAAACCTCTCACTGCTTACTGTGTACCGTCCTCCTTCGGCTGATGAATCAGTACTCCTCCATGTTGGAGGAAGTTCTGAGGGTGGCAAGAGCACAAAATGTACTCAGGATGGGGGATTTCAATGTCCGCCACAAAAGTGGCTTGGCAGCAGCATTACTGATCTAGCTAGTCAGGTCCTAAAGGGTATAACTGCTGGACTGGGTCTGCGACAGGTGGTGAAAGAATCAACAAGAGAGAAAAAACATACTTGACCTCATCCATACTAATCTGCAAGCTGCAGAAGCATCTGTCCATGACAGTATGGGTAAAAGTGACCACTGCAGTGTCCTTGTGGAGATGAAGTGCCGCCTTCACATTGGGAACAACCTCCATCGTGTTGTGTGGTAAATGGGGCAGATTTCAAACCAATCCAGCTGCTAAAGACTGGACATCCATGAGATGCTGTGGGCCATCAACAGCAGCAGAACTGTACTCCAGTACAATTTGCATCCTCATGGTGCAGCATATCCCCCACTCAAGCATGACCATCAAGCCAGGGGATCAACCCTGGTTCAATGGAGAGTGCAGGAGGGCATGCCAAGAGCAGCATCAGGCAGAGCTAAAAATGAAGTGTCAACCTTGGTGAAGCTCCCAGACAGGACTACTTGCATGCCAAACAGCATAAACAGCTAGTGATAGAGCTAAGCGATCTCACAACCAACGGATCAGATCTAAGCTCTGCAGTCCTTCCACATCCAGTCATGAATGGTGGTGGATACTTAAACACCTCACTGGAGGAGGAGGCTCCACAAATATCTCCATCCTCAATGATGGAGGAGCCCAGCACATCGGTGCAAAAGATAAGGCTGATGCACTCACAACAATCTTCAGTCAGAAGTGTCGAGTGGATGCTCCATCTCGGGCTCCTCCAGTGGTCCCCAGCATCACAGATACCAGCCTTCAGCCAATTCCATTCACTCCATGTGATATCAAGAAATGGCTGGAGGCACTGGATACTGCAAAGGCAATAGGCCTGAGAACATTCCGGCAATTGTACTGAAGATGTGTGCTCTCAAACTTGCTGCTCCCCTTGCCAAGCTCTTCCAGTACAGTTACAACACCAGCAGCTACCCAACACTGTGGAAAATTGCCCAGGTATGCTCTGTACACAAAAAGCAGGAAAAATTAAAACCCGGCCAATTACCTCCCAATCAGTATACTCTCATACATCAGTAAAGTGATGGAAGGGGTTATTAACAGTGCTATCAAGCAACACCTCAGAGAAAGTGAGGACTGCAGATGCTGGAGATCAGAGTTGAGAGTGTGGTGCTAGAAAAGCACAGTCTGATCTGTTGTGCTTTTCCAGCACACACTCTCAATCACCAAGCAGCACCAGCTCAGCAATAACCTACTCACTGATGCCCAGTTTATGTTCTGCCAGGGCCACTCAGCCCCACACATCATTAGAGTCTTGGTTCAAACATGGACAAAAGAGCTGAATTCCAGAGGGGAGGTGAGAGTGACAGGCCTTGACATCAAGGTCACATTTGACTGAGCATGACATCAAGGAGCCCTGGCAAAACTGGAATCAATGGGTATCAGGAGACTCACAGTCTGCTAGTTAGAGTCATACCTGGCACAAAGGAAGATGGTTGTATTTGTGGAGGGTCAGTCATCTCAGCTCCAGGACATCTCTGCAGGAGTCCCTCAGGGTAGCTTCCTAGGCCTAACAATCTTCATTTGCTTCATTAATGACTCTCCCTCTGTCATAAGGCCAGAAGTGGGGATGTTTGCTGATGATTGTATAGTGTTCAGCACCATTCGTGACTCCTCACTGGACTCACCACATAAACACAGTGGCTACAACAGCAGGTCAGAGATGAGGGATACTGCGGCAAGTAACTCACCTCCTGAGTCTATCCACCAAGGCACAAGTCTGGAGTGTGATGGAATACTTCCTGGATGGGTGGAGTTCCAACAAAACTCAAGATATTTGACACCATCCAGGACAAAGCAACCTGCTTGATTGGCACCACATCTGCAAATATACAAAGCCTCCACCACCAGTGCTCAGCAGCACAAGGGTGTACTACTGACAAGATGCACTGCAGAAATTCAAAGATCCTGAGACAGCACTTTCCAAACCCACAATAACTTCCATTTAGAAGGATAAGGACAGCAGGTACTTGGGAACACCGTCATCTGCAAATTCCCCTCCGAGCCACTCACCACCCTGACTTGGAAATATACCGCCGTTCCTTCATTGTCGTTGGGTCAAAATCCTGGAATTCCTTCCCTACCGGTATTGTAGGTCAATCCACAGCAAGTGGACTGCAGCGATTCAAGAAGACAGCTCACCACCACCTTCTCAAGGGCTAATAGGATCGGCTATTAATGCTGGCCAGCCAGGCAGCATCAGGAGGTGCGGAAGCCGACATTTCAGGTGTAACTCTTTATCAGTCCTGAAGAAGGGTTACACCTGAAACATCAACTTCTTCACCTCCTGATACTGTGTTCTTTCAGCCTCCTGTCTGTCTACTTTGGATTCCAGCATCTGCAGGTTTTTTGTGTCTCTAACCATGCTGGCCACCCTGCGACACCCAAGTCCCACAAATCAATTTAAAAGAAGTCTAATCAACCTCTCCCAAAGCTCAAACCCTCCAATCCTTGCAACATCCTTTTCAATCTTTGCTGAACCCTTTCAAGTTTCACAACATCCTTCCTATAGGAGGGAGACCAGGATTGCACACAACATTCCAAAAGTGGCCTAACAAATGTCCTGTACAGCTATAGCATGACCTCCCAACTCCAATATTCAATGCTCTGACCAATAAAGGAAAACATACCAAACACCTTCTTCACTATTCTATCTACCTGCATCTCCACTTTCCACCTGCACTCCAAGGTCTCTTTGTTCAGCAACACTTCCCAGGACTTTCCAGTGTATAAGCCCTGCCCTGATTTGCCTTTCCAAAATGCAGCACCTTACATTTATCTAAATTAAACTCCATCTGCCACTCCTCAGCCCATTGACCCATCTGATCAATGTTCTATTGCACTCTGAGGTAACCTTCTTTCCTATCCACTACACCACTGATATTGGTGTCATCTGCAAACTTACTAAGTATACTTTCAATTTTCAGATCCAAATCATATATATAAATGACTATAAGTAATGGACCCAGCACTGATCTTTGTGGCACACCACTGGTTACAGGCTTCCAGTCTGAAAAGGAACCCTCCACGACCACCCCCTGTCTCCTAGTTTAAGCCAGTTCTATATCCAAATGGCTACTTTTCCTGCATTCCATGTGATCTAACCTTATAAAACAGTCTACCCTGAGGAACCTTGTCAAATGCCTTACTGAAGTCCATATATATCACGTCCACTGCTCTGCCCTCATCAATCCTCTTTGTTACTTCTTCAAAAAACTCAATCAAGTTTGTAAGACCTGATGTCCCACGGACAAAGCTTTGTTGACTATCCATAAAATCCTGAATCTTGCACCTGAATAGAATTAATGGTAGTGTGACATCAGATCCTGAAGGCTGCTAACAATCCAAAGATGGAAAGTGGGTTTCTTTTTGTAGATCTGTCCAGACTGAGAGACACAGTTTGAAAATTAAGGGTCACACTTGAAGGACAGAGAGAAATTACTTTTCTTTACTTCAAGGGTTACAAGGCTTTAGAATTTGTTCATTCAGAAGGCAGTAGAAGCAGTTTTTGAATATTTTTAAGGTTTACGCAAATAGATTACTTTTAGATCAGGAGATCGGGAATGAAATGTTATCGGAGGTTGATGGGAATGTGGAATTCAAAAATAGATCCTCCATGATCCTCCTGAATGATGGAGATGGCTCATAGTTCAGAATAGCCTAATCCTACTCCTGCCTGTTATGTTTGTATGTCACGAGAATGGGAATTCAGAAGCCCAGGCTAGTACCCTGGGGTAGACAGGCAGGAGGCTGGAAGAACACAGCAAGCCAAGCAGTATCAGGAGGTGGAGAAGTCAATGTTTCAGGTGTAACCCTTCGTCAGGATAGGGGGTGGGTGTAGGGGGAGTTGCAGATAAAGGGGGAGGCGGGGACAGAGTGGTGAGATGGGAATAGGTAAGGACAGGCAGAGGATAAGACCTGGATGGTTGATGGGAAGGATGAATCCGGTTGGTAGCTGGAAGGAAGGGTCGATGGAAGGGTGGAAAGGAGGGGGAGGAGGAGGGGCTGGGACAGAGTCAGGGATGGGAAGGGAAGCTATTGAAATTGGAGAACTCAATGTAGTGACAGTCTGGGGTGACAGGCTCAAATTCCATCATGACAGCAAGTGGAACTTAAATCCATTAAATATACCTGGATCACAAAACCATTGACGATTATTGTACAAAGCAATCTGGTTAGCAAATGTCTTTAAGGGGAGACACTCTGGCAAGTTTACCTGGTCTGGCCTACCAGGAACTCTCCTCTCACATCGATGTGATCGATCATTCACTGCCTGTCTGAAATGGCCTAGCAATCCACTCAGTTCTAGGGCAAGTAGGTACAGGCAATAAATCCTGGCCTTGTCAATGAGACCGATATCCCGAGAATAAGGTTTTAAAGTAATGTGCCCATTTGACAATTTTCCCTGAGCTTTAACATGAGTAGCAAACACTCTGTGGCAGATGGCATCCATAACACTCCTGGCTATTTTAAGTAACAGAAGATACATAATGTCAAAAAACCTAATTTTTGTTGCCAATTAACGTTTCACCAAAAAATGAATTTTGCTTGAAATCTATTCTCGTTTTCTTCTAAAATCTTAATTTCATCCTGAGGGGGTACAACTGTAGACATTCATGGGGGGTCTTCTGACAGATTGTAGAGGACCATGTGCCTCTTATTCTCGAATAGATTCAGATTAAACAGTGTGAAAATGATTGTAAACATGATTGTTAATTTTGGTATCTGTAGCTGATGGGGTCATGAGACTGTGGAACAGGAGCATGCAAGGTGAAATCAATGGAATGCCTCAGGGAAATATACCTCTGTCAAAAAATACAAAATAAAGTTAAATATTGTGCATTTCCTACTAGTTCACATGCCAGTTCAATGTTCTTCACACAAACAAAACAATAATGTTGTGCACTGTGGCAGTCCCTCAATAAGCCACAGGATACAGAATGTTGGTGAAACTGTTTTACTCCAGTGGCAGCATTCCAGGGAAGATACCTCAGTCTTTTCAGGATCTGCCATTTTGGAATCTTCCTCATCCACCTGAAGGGGTATCAGCTTAAAATCTCATGTGATGAATCACAACTCAGTGAATTCAGCACTGGAGCATTAACCCACTGATGTGTGATTAAATCTGGAAAGGCTTTTAAATATCTCACATCAAAACAGTAGGAAAGGTTCTGACCTCTGAAACAAGACAGCCTTTGCAAATCACCCCTTAAACTCCAGGTGTTAAAGTCATTAGCTATGCAAATAGAGCCTTAACTCATATTTCCAAGGCCTTTTGTGAAATGAGTTAGTGACTGACTTCTCCAGACAACAGATGGTTCAGTTATTTGAACCAGAAACAGAGGGCTCATTAAAGGCTATCACCTGAGGTTAGCAGTCTTCCATTTCAGGAGACAATGGTCTGCGCTCAGGGTGTCTATCCTTTCTAGACTGGATGTCATCTGGTGTGGCTTTCGAGTCTGAGTCATGAGCAGTAGTCCCTTTCAATGCTGGCATAGCAGAACAGCAGTGGCCCAAGGTTAAATGACATATTTCTTTTCTTCCAGTGGTCCCTTCTTCCTGCCAGTTGGTCATTTATTACTTCCTTCCCCTTTCTTTCAACAGTCTTCTGATGATTTGCCTACCGGCAATCCAATCCGATGCAAAGACTTGCCATGCGTGGACTCTGATCATGGCCATCTTGAGATCTTGCTTATAGATGTATTTGTATTACAGTGCTGGGCAATCTAGTCTAGCAAGCTCCTCATTGAGGGTGTCTTTTTAGATGCAGCCACCATCCATGTAGCTCATGTGAGCCAGCCAATGGAGTCACCAGCAACTCGAAAGGGCAAACATGCCGAGGTTTCTGCATAAGCACAGAGAATGCTGAAGAGACTCAGCAGGTCTGACAGCATGTCTGGTGAGAGAAAAACAGAGCTAACATTTTGAGTACTGATATGATAGAGATGGAAAACAATTCTTCTTGATACTTTTGAGAGAGGTAGATGCGGAGGAACAAGGGGGCAGATAGTGAAGAGGACCAGTGCAAAAGATAAAAGAGTTATTAATGATGGAGAAAAGGAAAAGAGAGATGTAAAACAGAATGTAAATTAGGGTGCGAAAGGGAGAGAATTGACCTCCACTATAAAATGCAAAGAAAACAAGACACAAACATTATATAATTACAAAAATCCAAGATGGTGGTAGCGGAGTAGGCTTGTCCACTCCATCTGCTTTTCCATTTTTTTTACTTTTTATTCTTCTTTTCCCATTTTTCATTTATTTCAGTCTTTTAGTGCATTACTTTCTACTTACTTGGTTTCTGGAGACAGCTGGGTCATGCAGGACGTGGAAGAGACAGCATCGTGGTTTTGACAGGTCCAGAGGGTGGGAGCGACTGGGGACCTGGATCAGGACTTTGATGGTCAGAGATCAAGCCCAACGTGGGAAGAGCAGGCCCAACACGCTGGTGAGGGAGATCTCCAGAATCTGTAGCAGCGGTGAGAGCCCGAGGTCTCCCGGAGAGTGGAGGAGATCCGTATAGGGAGTGCAAGTCCAGCTTGGTTAATAACTTAAGACGAACTGTTGAACTTTAACTTTTAACTGGGATGGTCTGCATCCCAGGGTAATGAAGGAGGTGGCTCGGGAAATCGTGGATGCGTTGGTGATTATTTTCCAGAGTTCGATAGATTCGGGGTTGGTTCCTGAGGATTGGAGGGTGGCTAATGTTATACCACTTTTTAAGAAAGGTGGGAGAGAGAAAGCAGGAAATTATAGACCAGTTAGTCTGACCTCAGTGGTGGGAAAGATGCTGGAGTCTATTATAAAGGATGAAATTACAGCATATCTGGATAGCAGTAACAGGATAGGACAGAGTCAGCATGGATTTATGAAGGGGAAATCATGCTTGACTAATCTTCTGGAATTTTTTGAGGATGTAACTCTGAAGATGGACGAGGGAGATCCAGTAGATGTAGTGTACCTGGACTTTCAGAAAGCTTTTGATAAAGTCCCACACAGGAGGTTAGTGAGTAAAATTAGGGCGCATGGTATTGGGGGCAATGTACTAGATTGATTGAAAATTGGTTGGCTGATAGGAAACAAAGGGTAGTGATAAACGGCTCCATTTCGGAATGGCAGGCAGTGACTAGTGGGGTACCGCAGGGATCCGTGCTGGGACCGCAGCTTTTTACAATATATATTAATGATATAGAAGATGGTATCAGCAATAACATTTAAGAAAGAGTTGGATAGAGCTCTCAAAGATAGTGGAATCAAGGGTTATGGAGATAAGGCAGGAACAGGATACTGATTAAGGATGATCAGCCATAATCATGTTGAATGGTGGTGCAGGCTCGAAGGGCAGAATGGTCTACTCTTGCACCTATTGTCTATTGTCTATTGTCTATTTCTTTATTATTCTACTTTATACAGAGAAGAACTATCATATTTGTTTATTTATGCACCTAAGATTTTGTCCCCAGGTACTTTAGTACCTAAGATGCCACCAGGAAGTGCCATCACCAGAGAAGCTTGACACCATCCAGGTCAAAGCAACGCTCTTGATTGGTACCAAATCGATAAAAATCAACTCCCTTCATCACTGACACTCAGTAGCAGCAGCGGTTACTATCTTCTAGATGCACTGCAGAAATTCACCACATATCCCCAGACAGCACCTTCCAAACCGAAAACCGCTTCCATCGGGAAGGACAAGGGCAGCAGACACATGGGAACATCACCACCTTCAAGTTCCCCACCATCCTGACTTGGAAATATATCATCGTTCCTTCAGTGTCGCTAGGTCAAAACCCTAGAATTCCCTTCCTAATGGCATTGTGGGTCAACTCACAGCATATAGACTGCAGCAGTTCAAGAAGGCAGCTCACCACCACCTTCTCAAGGGCAACTAGCGATGGTAATAAATGCTGGCTCAGCCAGTGATGCCCACATCACACAAATAACTAAAAAAATTGTACAGCTTTCACTGTACTCCTGTACCCCAGTAGGTGAATGCACATGGCAATAAAATGCTATTCTAATTCTAATAGTGGGGAAGTGAGGGGCTGGTTGAAATAACATAATGAAAATGAAGAACAGACATAAATCAGCCAGTTTCTGAAGCTGTTGAATTCAACATTGAGACCGCAAGGCTATAGAGCTCCAAAATGGAAATTAACCTGATGTGAGGAACAAATCAGTCCTTTCCTCAGAGCCACAACAGTCCATGGTGATGCTGCAGCAAGACTCACACTCACTGATTTCAGATGGAATGCTATCGTTTCCAAGTGAATCCTGACTGAGAGAAGGTCAGTGGTTTTGCTGAGTTCTTCTCTGTTAGGTTTTCTGTCCAGCTGCTCCATGACAGTGAGGTCAGGCATGGTGTCAGGTTTACAAGAGGCCTCCTTTACAAGAGCCTCACTTTAATGAGTGTCATGCTGTCTTTGTCCAAAAGGAGATGATTTGACTGCTACTGGACTTGTCACTTCTCTGATCCCGTTGTGTACCATCTCAATGACCGCACCCCCCCCCCCCCCCCCCCCCCCCCTTACTCCCTGTGCTCTGGGATAATTGAATTACTTTTCTTAATATTTCAAGCCCATATGATTCTTCTTCAGAAGAGTCTCCAGAGGTGCTATTCGACCTCCTGTGTTCATCCAGTCCTTTTTAGGTACACTAGATTAAATCCAGAGATGTTAGGTTCATCCTATCAGAATAGATCGAGCAGTTTAAACCTGCACTTGCGAGAAAGTGAGGACTGCAGATGCTGGAGATCAGAGTCGAGAGTGTGGTGCTGGAAAAGCAAAGCATTTCAGGCAGCATCCGAGGAGCAGGAGAATCGATGATTCAGCCTCCAAATTCATTGTCCATAAATCCCGCACTGGCCGATTCTACCTCCTTCCTAAGATTAACAAACCTGACTGCCCCAGTCGATCTTTTGTCTCGGCCTGCGCCTGTCCCACCGAACTTATCTCTTCCTACCTTGACACTGTCCTGCCCCCCTCAGTCCAGGAACTCCACACCTATGTTCATGACACCATCCACATCCTTCACGTCCTCCAAGATTTTCGTTTCCCCGGCCCCCAATGCCCCATCTTCACCATGGACATCCAGTTCCTGTACACATCGATCCGCCATGACAAAGGCCTCCAAGCCCTCCGTTTCTTCCTCTCACACCGTCCCAGCCAGGACCCTTCCACCGACACCCTTATCTGCCTGGCTGAACTGGTCCTCACCCTCAACAACTTCTCCTTCCAATCTTCCCACTTTCTCCAAACCAAAGTGGTAGCTATGGACACCTGCATAGGACCCAGCTATGCCTGCCTCTTCGTCGGATATGTGGAACTGTCCACCTGCTGCAGTTACACAGGCACCAATCCCACCTGTTCCTCCGCTACATCGATGACTGTATCGGCGCTGCCTCGTGCTCCCGCGAGGAGGTTGAACAGTTCATCAACTTTACCAACACATTCCACCCCGACCTTAAATTTACCTGGACCACCTTGGAAACTACCTCCCCATCCTGGACCTCTCCATCACCGACTCTGGTGACCGATTAACCACAGATATATACTATAAGCCCACTTACTCCCACAGCTACCTAGACTAGATCTCCTCCACCCTACCTCCTGTAAAAACACCATCCTTTATTCCCAATTTCTCCGCCTCCACCACATCTGTTCCCAGGATGACCAATTCCACCTCAGGAAGTCCCAGGTGGCCTCCTTCTTCCGCGATCGCAACTTCTCTTTCTACATGGTTGACGATACCCTCCAACGCATCTCCACTTCCCGCACCACTGCCCTTGAACCCTACCCCTCCCAACACAACAAGGACAGAACCCCCCTGGTCCTCACCTTCCACCCCACCAACCTCCGCATACAACGCATCATCCTCCACCACTTCCGCCACCTCCAAATGTACCCCACCAGCGGAGATATATTTCCCTCCCCTCCCCTATCAACATTCCGAAAAGACCATTCCCTTTGTGACTCCCTCGTCAGGTCCACAGCCCCCACCAGTCCACAGCCCACTCCTGGTAGGAAGTGCAAAATCTGAGCCAACACCACTCCCCTCACCTCCATCTAAGGCCCAAGGGATCCTTCCACATCTGTCAGAAATTTACCTGTACCTCTCCCAATGTCATCTACTGAATCCATTGCACCTGGTGTGGTCAGAACACCTTCTTGCTGACCATTTCAGAGAACATCTTTGGGACACCAGCACCCACCAACTCCACCACCTCATTGTTGAACACTTCAACTTCCCCTCCCACTCCATCAAGGACATGCAGGGCTTGGGCCTCCTCCACCACCAAACTGTTACCACCCGACACCTGGAGGAGGAACGCCTTTTTTTCCGCCTTGGGACCCTGCAATCACATGGGATAAGTGTGGATTTCAACAGCTTCCTCATTTCCCCTCATGCCACATTATCCAAACTCCCAAGCCTTTCACTCTGCACCACCTCCAGACCTGTCCACCACTCCCTCCTCTGACCTATCACTCTCTTCCTCACCTTTGTCCACCTATCACTTTCCCAGCTACCTTCCCTCCATCCCAACCCCCTCCTATTTATCTCTCAGCTCTGACCCACCAGCCTCATTCCTGATGAAGGGCTTATGCCTGAATCATTGATTCTCCTGCTCCTTGGACACTGCCTGACCTGCAGTAAGCCCAAGATGGAAATGTTGACCAAGGAATACAGTGACATGTTGAAGTGCTGGGCAACCAGAAGCTCAGGGTTCTTTTTATGGACAGAATGTTGGTGTTCTCCAAACCAGATGCCCAGTCTGTGTCCAGGAGACAGCATTGTGAGCAGGAAATACAGGAGATCAGATTGAGTGAAGTGCAGGTAAGGAAAAAGTGAGGACTGCAGATGCTGGAGATCAGAGTCGAGAATATGGTGCTGGAAAAGCACAGCAGGTCAGGTAGCATCCGAGGAGCAGGAAAATCGATGTTTCAGGCAAAAGCCCTTCATTAGGAATGAGGTAAGTGGGCCAGGGAGGCTGAGAAATTAATGGAGGAGCGGGATGGGGATGGGGGGAAGGTAGCTGGGAATGTTATAGGTAGATTAAGGTGTGGGTGGATGTGATAGGTCAGAGGGGAGGGTGGAGCGGATGGGTGGGAAGGAGGAAAGATGGTCAGGTAGGACCAGTCACGGGGGCATTGCCTTGGAGTTGGAGGCTTGGGACTGGGATAAGGTGGGGGGAGGGGAAATGAGGAAACTGGTGAAGTGCAAGTAGATCAGTGCTTCATCTGGAAGGTAGGTTTGGGGCCTTGGATAGTCAGGAGAGGGGAAGAAAGTATTCCACCCTCTGTGAAGTGGGAAAGTGCTGTGGTTGAGTGAGGAAGTTTTGGGAGTGGAGGACCAAGGTGTCATGGAGGGAACAGTCCCTGTGGAAGGCTGACAAGGAAGGAGAAGTGAATATGTGACTGGTGATGGCATCCTACTAGGGATGATAGAAATGATACCTTGCTAATTTTTGGATGTGGATGCTGGTGGGGTGCTGAATGAGGACTGGGGGAGCGTAATGCTGCTGTGGGAGGGAGAAGAGGGGGTGAGGGCTGAAGTGCAAGAGATGTTTTGGATTGGGCCTGAAGAAGTTATTTGAATTCAAAACATTCTGATTCAGGAATGAGTTAATAATGTCACGATAGAAGTCTAATGACTTTATCACTGATTGTAAGTGATTCATGCAACAATCTGAAAGATTAATCCTGTGTGAACGGACCTATTTCCCCCAAAGGGAGATAGTGAGGTCTGCAGATGCTGGGGATCAGAGTTGAGAGTGTGTTGCTGGAAAAGCACAGAAAGTCAGGCAGCATCCGAGGAGCAGGAGAATCGACGTTTCGGGCAGGAGACCTTCAACAGGAATGAGACCTGATTCCTGTTGAAGGACTCTGGCCCCAAACATCGATTGTCCTGCTCCTCGGATGCTGCCTGACCTGCTGTGCTTTTCCAGCAACACACTCTCAAAACTATTTCCCCAAAAATCCACAAATACCTTACTACTTTCCAACATTTTGTCCCCATCCCCCTTCATTACATTTTGCAGGTTTCATGAGTCATGGGGTCATCCTGTGTGAAATGTTTCCTTCTAAATTTAGAAGCTCCCATAGTTTCTGGCCTTCAACAAAATATTCCTCTGAGATTGACTTACATTGGAATATTCCTTGATTCTGCAGAAAAAAATGCATCCACTGGGAATTTATTTTTTTCATCTTGTTCAGGAAGCAGAGAGAGATCACTGAAATAAATCAGCTTAACAGATATCAGGTCGGAAATGAGAAGTTCTTGCGAATTCCCTAAATGCATAACCGTGAGGAAATGAAAAAATGTTTGCACTGTACGGTACACATTCAGTTATCAGAGCCGAAAGATCTGCATTTCCCTCCTAAGAGCTCTCCACCTTTCTGCCTCACTTCCTATCCCCCAACAACACTCTCTAAACGGTCTCGTTTTGATCTCCTTGGGTCATTGCTTACTTTTAAAGATGCTCTCTCAATGCAAGCTTTTGTTGTTGCGTTTTATGCTAAATGCAGAGAATCATATGTTGGGCAAGGGTTTTATTCTTGTGTGTCACCCAGCTCTCCAAAAAGGTGAGTCACAATGGACAACAACCCTGTGTTAAAAACTAGAAAGAACTAAAGATGCTGGAAATCTGAGAGAAAACCAAAAACAGAAATTGCTTGAAAGACTGCTGCAGGTCTAGCAGTATCTTGAGAAGGAAATCATGGTTAACATTTCTGGTCCAATGACCCTTCTTCAGAATTGATGGTGGCTGGATAAAGGTTGGTATTTGTAAAGAAGATGGGTCTGGGGGAGAGTAAATGGTTGGTGGACACAGAGTTCAAAGAGAGAGAACATAGTAATGATTAAAGGTGTGGGAGAATGAATAACAGTTAATAGGTACTATTGGTAGCTGACAATGAGCTGGGTGTGTTAGCAGCCCATGTGATGACAACGCCTGGTGTGTGGAAATTAGGGGTAAGGACACGTGAGAATGTGCCTTCACCCCTAAAGTTGATAAACATGATATTAAGTCCACAAGGACACAGAATTCCCAAGTGGAAAACGAGGTGCTATTCATCCAGCCTGTGCTGAACTTTGCTGGAGCACTGCAGCAAGCCGCAGACAGAGATATTGGCCACACGGTGGGATGTTAAAGTGTTAGATAACGGGAAGCTCAGGGTCATTTTTGCAGAGAGAATGTAAGTATTCTGTGAAGCAGTCATCCAGTCTATGCTTCATTTCCCTAATCTAGAGGAGACCTCTACAATCCTTTATAAGTTGATCTGCATCTTCAGGCTCAGTTTCAGTCTTTAAACCATTCTCACTTGCACAGAATATCCATCCAAATATCAGTGATAAGCATTTCAGCGAATCCCTAGAGCGTGGAAACAGGCCATTTGGCCCATCCAGTTTACACTAATGTTAAAGATCAGGCCAGACCCCCTCAAAACATTTCAATAAGGTAGCCCAGTCCCTATCCTTTCTGGTTGTTTTAAGCAGGTGTCCAGGAGGGATGCAACTGGCACAACCACTCCGTTTTAAACAAAACAGAATTTATTTACAAACAGAAGAGAACTGAATTTAAAATAACAACCTATCTGGACGCTAAGAAATTGTTTCCGTTAGGCGGGGAGACTAGGACCCATGGGCACAGCCTTAAAATTAGAGGGGGTCAATTCAGAACAGAAATGCGGAGACATTTCTTCAGCCAGAGAGTGGTGGGCCTGTGGAATTCATTGCCGCGGAGTGCAGTGGAGGCCGGGACGCTAAATGTCTTCAAGGCAGAGATTGATTAATTCTTGATTAATCAAGGAATTAATTCACAAGGAATTAAGGGCTACGGGGAGAATGAGGGTAAAATGGAGTTGAAATGCCCATCAGCCATGATTAAATGGCGGAATGGACTCGATGGGCCAAATGGCCTTAGTTCCACTCCTATGTCTTATGGTCTTATGGTCTTATGGTCTTATCTGAAAAATCAATCGACTACATTGCAACTTAATGATGCTGTTCCAAATACCCACAACACCCCCATGGCAACGAAAAGGTCAAATAAAATGCAGGTTCTTACAGGAGAGAGATGTCAGCGAGAGAGGCAGCCAGAAAACCTAAATTGACTCTGCGAACCTTTCTCCCCCAGGAGTGTTTATGACCAGCAGCATCAAACAGACTGCTTGCTAAAACCTGACCTGGGAGAACTGGCAAGTGTTTTCTTAAGAAAAACCTTAAGGCAGTATCTGTTAATCATAATCAAAGGGTCAAACCCAGCCAAATCAGAACCTCTACCATTTATAACCCCTTTTGTAAAAAAGCCAAGCTCACATAACCTTGTTAAACGAGCAACATTGCCTCACTATACTACTGCTAATTTGGCAGAACTATAAGTGCCAATGTTACTTGGTCTGCATTAAAATCCTCCCCTCATCCTCTCACTACCTCTTGTTATTCTATCTTCTGTTGATTAAAACTTTCTGCTGATTTTAAGTAGATTTGAGTCATTAGGCAGTGGATCTCACGGTTAATCACTGTGAGGGGCAGACAGCAAGTAGGAAGCTTTTGCCCGAAACGTCGATTTTGCTGAAGCTCCTCGATGCTGCCTGAACTGCTGTGCTCTTCCAGCACCACTGATCCAGAATCTGGTTTCCAGCATCTGCAGTCATTGTGTTTACCTCGTTGAATTTAACCCTACTGCGAATCCTCTTGCAAGGATGCCTGCCTTGAAGAAGTTTTCCTCCTCTCTCTACAAGAATCTCAGGGAGTCCCTCTCCCACTGCAACTCCCAGGTCATTTCCTCTGCCCTGAAGCTCTTCAACCATGTCCTGAAACAAACTCGCTATCACAGCCACATCTGCTTCCTCAGTGCCTGCCTCCGTAACCAACTCATCCCACACGGACTCCGGACCACCTTTAAACCAGCAGCGTTCGGACCCGAACAGGACAAACAGTACAGACTACAGATTCAAAAACACCAGCAACAGTTCTCCTTCAAGATCCTCTGTTCCACGCTCGCAGTAATGCGCCAGCACATAACCTCTCTACAGTCAGCCCTGCCTCAGCTGAGGGCCACACTCTCTCAGAATTGCAAAGGACCCACTCTGTACTGCATCCTCAGGAGAATTCATACTCTCAACAAACAGTATTTCAATTCCATCTCAAACATCAAAAACTGTAAGTACAACAAACTTTTATCCACCCACCTCCATAACCAGCGCTCCTCAAACATTCCAGAAGATTCCCCTGGCCTCGGAAATGCCATTAGCCATGGGGCTGATGCAGCTGCCACCCACACGCTCATTGATGATGTCACTTCTGCCCCCATCATGGCCACTCCCACAGCCACTTCCGCCCCTCACATCATCGCCGATGCCACACGCTCAGTGACTTCCGCCACCCCTACTGCCATGTCTGCCACCACTTCCGCCCCCACCAGTGCCACTCACCTGCATTCTGCTGACACGCCCCCCACAGACCCCACTGTCACTATCCCTACCCCCCAGAACCCCGAGGGGAACACTACCCCTGCTCATGCCTCCACCCCCATTCCCCCCACCATCACACCCACTCCAGGTACTGGCTCCGACCCCACTCCCAGCTCCACACCCACACCAGATCCCAGCTCCCAGCCCTGCCGAGTTTTCACCATCCCCCCGGACCTCCCACTCACTGAGGACGAACGATCAGTCCTCAGCAAAGGACTCACATTCATCCCCCTCCGTCCACGCATCAATGAATTTAATACACGCTGTGACATCGAACACTTCTTCCGTTGCCTCCGCCTCCGAGCTTACTTTCACAATCAGGACTCCCGCCCACCTTCCGAGGACCCCTTCGCTCACCTCCAACACACTGCATCCACCTGGACACCCCGCGCTGGCCTATTACCTGCCCTTGACCTCTTCATTTCCAACTGCCGCCGGGACATTAACCGCCTCAACCTGTCTACCCCCCTCCCCCACTCCAACCTCTCACCCTCACAATGCGCAGCCCTCCAATCCCTCTGCTCCAATCCCAACCTCATCATCAAGCCAGCGGATAAAGGGGGCGCAGTGGTAGTCTGGCGCACTGACCTCTACACCGCTGAAGCCAAACGCCAACTCGAGGACACCTCTTCCTACTGCCCACTCGACCATGACCCCACCCCCCATCACCAAACCATCATCTCCCAGACCATACAGAACCTCATCACCTCAGGAGATCTCCCACCCACAGCTTCCAACCTCATAGTCCGGGAACCCCGCACTGCCCGGTTCTACCTCCTTCCCAAGATCCACAAGCCTGACCACCCTGGCCGACCCATTGTCTCAGCATGCTCCTGCCCCACTGAACTCAGCTCTACCTACCTCGACACTGTCCTATACCCCCTAGTCCAGAAACTCCCCACATACGTTCGAGACACCACCCACGCCCTCCACCTCCTCCAAGACGTCCGTTTCCCCGGCCCCCAACGCCTCATCTTCACCATGGATATCTAATCCCTCTACACCTCTATCCGCCATGACCAGGGCCTCCAAGCCCTCTATTTTGTCCTCTCCAGACGTCCCCAACAGTACCCTTCCACCGACACTCTCATTCGTTTGACCGAACTGGTCCTCACCCTTAACAATTTCTCCTTTGAATCCTCCCACTTCCTCCAGAACAAAGGGGCAGCCAAGGGCACACGTATGAGCCCCAGCTATGCCTGTCTCTTTGTTGGCTACGTAGAGCAGTTGATCTTCCGTAATTAGACCGGCACCACTCCCCACCTCTTCCTCCGTTACATTGATGACTGCATTGGCGCCACCTCGTGCTCCCGCGAGGAGGTTGAGCAATTCATCAACTTCACCAACACATTCCACCCTGACCTTAAATTTACCTGGACCATCTCTGACACCTCCCTCCCCTTCCTGGACCTCTCCATCTCCATTAGTGACGACCGACTTGACACTGACATTTTTTACAAACCCACCGACTCCCACAGCTACCTCGATTACACCTCTTCCCATCCTATCTCTTGCAAAAATGCCATCCCGTATTCCCAATTCCTCCGCCTCCGTTGTATCTGCTCCCAGGAGGACCAGTTCCACCACAGAACACAACAGAAGGCCTCCTTCTTTAGAGACCGCAATTTCCCTTCCCACGTGGTTAAAGATGCCCTCCAATGCATCTCGTCCACATCCCGCACCTCCGCCCTCAGACCCCACCCCTCCAACCGTAACAAGGACAGAACACCCCTGGTGCTCACCTTCCACCCTACAAACCTCCGCATAAACCAAATCATCTGCCGACATTTCCACCACCTCCAAAAAGACCCCACCACCAGGGATATATTTCCCTCCCCACCCCTTTCCGCCTTCCGCAAAGACCGTTCCCTCCGTGACTACCTGGTCAGGTCCACGCCGCCCTACGACCCACCCTCCCATCCTGGCACTTTCCCCTGCCACCGCAGGAACTGTAAAACCTGTGCCCACCTCTATCCAAGGCCCTCCTCCCTCACCTCTATCCAAGGCCCTAAAGGAGCCTTCCATATCCATCAAAATTTTACCTGCACATCCACTAATATCATTTATTGTATCCGTTGCTCCCGATGCGGTCTCCTCTACATTGGGCAGACTGGGCGCCTCCTAGCAGAGAGCTTTACGGAACATCTCCGAGACAACCGCACCAATCAACCAAACCGCCCCGTGGCCCAACATTTCAACTCCCCCTCCCACTCTGCCGAGGATATGGAGGTCCTGGGCCTCCTTCACCGCCGCTCCCTCACCGCCAGACGCCTGGAGGAAGAACGCCTCATCTTCCGCCTCGGAACACTTTAACCCCAGGGCATCAATGTGGACTTCAACAGCTTCCTCATTTCCCCTTCCCCCACCTCATCCTAGTTTCAAACTTCCAGTCCCCTTGACTTGTCCAGACTTGTCTGACCTGCCTAGCTCCTTTTCCACCTATCCACTCCACCCTCTCCTCCCTGACCTATCAGCTTCCCCACTCACCCATTGTACTCTATGCTACTCTCTCCCCACGAGGTAAAAACAATGACTGCAGATGCTGGAAACCAGATTCTGGATCAGTGGTGCTGGAAGAGCACAGCAATTCAGGCAGCATCCGAGGACAGGCAAAATCGACGTTTCGGGCAAAAGCCCTTCATCAGGAAGGGCTCTCTCCCCACCCCCACCCTCCTCTAGCTTATCTCTCCACGCTTCAGGCTCTCTGCCTTTATTCCTGATGAAGGGCTTTTGCCTGAAACGTCGATTTTGCTGAAGATCCTCGATGCTGCCTGAACTACTGTGCTCTTCCAGCACCATTGATCCAGAATCTGGTTTCCAGCATCTGCAGTCATTGTTTTTACCTAGCAAGTAGGAAGCTCCCCAGTTAGAATAAACTAGTTTCATTGGCAGGAGAGCAGGTATCAAAGGTCAGACTTAAATATCATTGTCAAAAGAAGTGGATTAAAAGAGTTTTTCTTTAAATTTACAACAGTGTGTAATCAAGAATGTGTTGCCTAAAAAACATTGGAAACAAATTGAATGATAACTTTTAAATGGAAATCGGGTCAATATTTGGAAAGGTGTAGTAAGCTGTAGAATAGAGGAAGGATCAGGGGAGTGGGACAAATTGTATGGCCATTTGCGAAGAGCTAGCACTGATACAATGGACTAAATAGTCTCCACTTTCAAAGTCCAATTCAATGATTACAAGTTAGCGTATTCCAGTTTCCTTCTGTAATTGTTAACACCTGATTGATGCTGGTTGAAGTCTTCGTAGGCCATTCTTTCATTATTGCCATGCTAAATTATTGGACCTCTCCTCCTTCACCATAGGGGTGCGGTGGTTCAGTGGTTAGCACTGCTGCCTCCCAGCACCAGACACCCAGATTTAATTCAAGCCTTGGGCAACTATGGAGAGTTTACATATTGTCCCCATGTCTGTGTGGGTTTCCTCCCCAAGGCCAGTGATGTGCAGGTTAGGTGGATCAGCCATGCTAAATTTCCCCATAGCAGACCAGGTGGATTAACCATTATAAATGTGCGGATAGGTTTGGAGTTAAGGATGGGTTGGTGTGGACACAATGGGCTGAATGGCCTCTTTTCAAACTATGGAGTTTCAATGAACTTTGCTAAGATGACAAAGAAAAGAATTTAGTAAGGGTATTTGCACAACTTTGTGGACCATTTGTTCTCATCCTTCAACTTAAAATATTTTAGCTGCAAGGCTTGAAAGAACAAAATAACTCTTGGTTAAAAATATTATGTCATCAATAAAAAATACTGTAGAAGGAAAATCCTTCATGATTCCACATCCATACAGATCAAAGAGGGAGCAGAAAAGCATTTGCACTAGTGTAGCACCTTTCATGTCTTCAAGACTTACCAGTGCACTTCATAGCTCATTAAGATGATGGCCAGGAACCCTATACATCAAAGGCAAAAATAAGCTGCAGAACAGGATAATGCAACACTCTTGTAATCCATCAATGAGCTATATCCATCAAGGGCACATAAAACAGCTAATTTACCTTCCCTTTTTAACATAACCACTTGCATCAAAATTCTCTAGAAGGATATAAACTGCATTTTTACACAATGAAAGCAAAGTACCATGGATTCTGGGGAAAAAGGTAGAAATTGCTGCAGAAACACAGCAGTCTGGCAGCATCTATGGAGAAAGAAACAGAATTAACATTGAATTTGATTTGACTTTTTTTCTGAACTGAAGGAAGTTGGAAAGGTCATGCTTTTTGTTCTGTTAAAATGCAAGTATTTTTAATCAAGCTGCCCAGTCATGTTATGACATGTCTCTGGAACAGGTGGGGCTTGAATCTGGACCTTTCAGCCCAGAAGCAGGGACACTACCACTGCACCACAAGTGCTCCACTGCTAGCGTTTCTCTTGTGCTTTCTAACCAGATTAAAACTCATGCAATCCACATTCAAGCAGAATTGATTTATTATAACTTTTAGGACTGTGAATGCAGAAATAACATTTGCAGCCATTTTGATCTCACAAACGGCAGTAAGACACATGGGAAGAAAAGGAGGTCAAGTGGCGTTTTCAAAATCGTGATGGTTTATGTAAAGGTGGGTGATGGTGGGTATACTGAGGTCATGGAGCCGAAATAATTCACAAGTGAACTCAAAGGAAAGTTAGAAGAATGTTTCTTTTACACAGAAGGTTGTTCAGATCTGAAAGTTGTGTCTTCAAAGATTAATGGAGTTAGGTCTCATTAGAAAGTCAGCAAGGGGTGCACATGAAGAGAACTAATTTGCAGGATTGTGGGAAATAAATGCAAGGTCATAATAGATTTAAATGCACTTGTAAGGAGAGTTTACTTTTAAGGGCTCCATGAACTGCATGTATGCAATGCTGTGATTCTGCCTGGAGATTAGTCTGTTGTAGGTATGGGAGCTAGTTTGATGTAATAGAACTATAGAGTCACAGTGATCAACAGCATAGAAAAAGGCTCTTCTGTACACCATGTCCACTCTGGTCAAAAACAGCCAACTAACTATTGGAAACCCATTTCCCACTTGGCCCACAACCTGCTTCATCATTTGTAAAGTGGTGTGTTTTGTTGTTTTAAATTAACTCATGCCATAATTCATAGAATGGAATCCCTACAACATGGAAACAAGCCATTTGAGCCAACAAGTCCACAACAACGCTCCAAAGAGTAACCCACCCAATATTTTACCCCAACAAATGCACACATTCCTGAACAAGATGCACAATTTAGCACAGCCAATTCACATAACCTGCATATCTTTGGACTATGGGATGAAACAAGAGCACCCAGAGGCAACCCACACAGACATGAAGAGAACATGCAAACTCCACACTGACAGTCACCCAAGGCTAGAATCAAACCTGGGTCCTTGGTGCTGTGAAGCAGCAGTGCTAGCCACTGAGCCACTGTGCCACTCCCAGTGAGCCAAGTGAGCCGTGAGTAATCCTAGTGAGCAATTGATCATCAACAAGACACAGTGATGGAAAACATTATTGTTATGGAGCCTGTTGCATTTGAGCCAACAGCAAACAAGTCAATATACAGCTGAAAACATGGTCAATGGTTCGAAAGCATGCCAAAGTGCAGGAAACAATACTTTATGGTTTTGTACTTGGTAGCGTCAGAATGTTGGATGCACGGTTAGTCAGCAAACCAATCCTGGAGTGAGGAAGAAAACTCTGATGATGATGATGATTGGGCAAAATGCTGATGGACTTCCACTAATGGCAAGACACCCAAAAGGAACCAAGAACAACTCTCCAGATGGGCAAATGATCACCAGATTAGGTTGGGTCGTCAAACTTCCAAACCAGTATTTTGAGGGTTGATTTGCCAATCTTGTTAACTCTGTTTTACCTGCTGCATAGTTATTGATTTGACAATATGTGAGAATGTTCAACTTTGTGCACCTTTTTTGGGTTTTTCTTTGGAAAAAGGGTGATGATGTGTTATATCTCCATAATCTCCATATACCTTTAAGAGACATGCTTATGTCATCATTATCCTTTCACATGATGTGACCTGGTGATAATAAGATCTCAGCCTCCAGCTTAATGGAGCCACTTCCACTAAAGGAAAGCTTATTGTTACTTGGAATGAAATTACACTGTACTATCCCAGATATGACATTTTCTGTCATTGCAATATATAGAGAAACCAGGACCTGCAATCAACATTGACTGAAGTTGAACAGGACCTAATGCCTGCTGGATGGAATAAGGTGCACAGAACAAAAGTAGGATGCAGAGAATCCATACAAAACTGCAAAACTCTAACACATGTTGAAGTTTGATAGTTGTTTCAGTTTTACCCCAACCAAGTTGTTTTTCCTTCTTTCATTGTCAGGATGAGGGCATCGCTGGCCAGGCAGCATTTATTGCCCATCCCTAATTGCTCAGAGGGCAGTTATGAGTCCACCATATTGCAGTGGGCCTGGAGTCACATGTAGACAAGACCAGGTAAGGGTGGCAGTTTGCTTCTCTAAAGGACATGAGTAAATCAGATGGATTTTCCAACAATTGACAATGGATTCATGGTCATTATTAGACTCTTAATTCTGGATTTTTATTGAATTCAAACTCCACCATCTGACATGATGGGAACCGTACTCAGGCCCCCCGAACATTATCTGGGTCTCTGGATTAAACAAGATTAGAGTGGTGCTGAAAATGCACAGCAGGTCAGGCAACGTCCGAGGTGAAGGAAAATTGATGTTTCGGGCAGGAGCCTTTCATCAGGAATAATTCCTGATTAAGGGGTCCTGCCCAAAACGTCGATTTTCCTGCTCCTCTGATGCTGCCTGACCTACTGTGCATTTCCAGCACCACTCTAATCTTGATTCTAATCTCCAGCATCTGTAGTCCTTGCTTTCTCCCTCTGGGTTAAACAGTCCAGCAATAATGTCACTGGACCATTACCTCTTCCTTGTTCGATGTTAAGCAATTCAGGCTTGTTTTCTGCTTGGCCAAACCTCTACTGCCATTCAGTAACAATGTCGTGCATTCTCTGCAGAGGAATCTTCAGAAACCACGAGCTATGACCATGTGATATTTTTCTCATTTACAGACAAACCATATGGCAAAAGTTAAAGCAACAATAATGTGGATTTAAATTTGAAGAGAAGACTATAAATTATGTTCACTATCAAACACAGAGCTGCTTTTACTCATTGCTGATTACCAACAGCTAAAGAGTTTGTGATTAATGTGTACTATTGAGGCAAGTTGTGGTCAACTGTAGTTTAAGATATGACCCCTAAAAGGTCAATGCAAGTTATATCACAACATAGAACAGTACAGACCTTCAGCCCTCGATGTTGTGCTAGTCTTTTATCTAACTCTAAAACCAGACTAACCTAAATGCCCTGCATTGTACTATCATCCTTGGGCCTATTCAAGTGTTGGTGAAACATCCCTAATATATCTGACTGTACTACCACCGCTGGCAATGCATTCCACACACCCACCATTCTCTGTGGAAAAAACCTACTTCTGACACCTCCCCTAAACCTTCCACCAATCACCTTAAAATTGTGTCCCCCTGTGATAAATATTTCCACCCTGGGAAAAAGTCTTTGGCTAACCACTTTATCTATACCTCTCATCACCTAGTACACCTCTACCATCCTTCTTCAGTTCAATAAGAAAAGCCCTAGCTTCCTCAAGCCTTCTTCATTAGACCGCACCCTGCCCACCCCCTACCGTCCAGTCCAGGCAGCATCCTGGTAAATCTTCCCTGAACCCTCTCTAAACCTTTCACATCTTTCCTGTAATGAAGTGACTAGAATTGAACATAATATTCCAAGTGTGATCTAACCAGGGTTCTATAGCGCTGCAGCATAACCTCACAGCTCTTAAACTCAATCCCTCTGCTAATGATAGCCAACTCATGATGGGGCGGCACAGTAAAGATGGGGCGGCACGGTGGCTCAGTGGTTAGCACTGCTGCCTCACAGCACCTGGGTCCCAGATTTGATTCCAGCCTCGGGTGACTGTCTGTGTGGACCTTGTGACGGATTGCACCTGAACTGGAGGGGCACAAATGTCCTAGCTGGGAGATTTGCTCGTGTGATACGGGAGGGTTTAAACTAGCTTGGCGAGGGTTGGGAATCAGAGCCACATGTCTGAGAGGGGGTCAGTTGCAGACGGGACAGTGACAGGATATTTTGAATCTATTTCTCACGCGATGAAACAAAGGGATCGGTTAAAGTGTGTCTGCTTTAATGCAAGGAGTGTCCGAAATAAGAGTGACGAACTTCAAGCATGGATCAGTACTTGGGGCTATGATGTTGTGGCCGTAACGGAGACGTGGGCTTCACAGGGGCAGGAATGGTTGCTTGATATTCCAGGGTTTAGAATGTTTAGAAAGAACAGGGAGGGTGGAAAAAGAGGAGGGGTGTAGCATTGCTAATCAGAGAGTGCATTCACAGCTACAGAAATGAAGGTTGTCGAGGAAGGTTTGTCTACTGAGTCAGTACAGGTGGAAGTTAGGAACATCAAGGGAACTGGGGAAAAAGAAATTATGACGCTATTAGACAGGAGTTGGGAAGTACAGACTGGGAGCAATTGTCCACAGAAAGGGCACAGCAGACATGTGGAGACTATTTAAGGAGCAGTTATTGCGAGTGAGGCACAAATTTGTTCCTCTGAGACAGGTAAGAAGAGGTAAGATTAAGGAGCCTTGGATGACAAGAACAGAGGAACTTCTCATCAAAAGGAAGAAGGCAGCTTATGTAAGGTGGAGGAAGCAAGGATCTAGCACAGCTTTGGAGGATTACGGGCTCGCTAGAAACGAGCTCAGAAATGGACTAAGGAGAGTCAGGAGGGGGCACGAAAAAGGCTTGGCAATAAGGATTAGGGAGAACCCCAAAGGCATTTTACTTATACGTGAGGAATAAGAGAATGATCAGGGAGAAGGTAGGGCCAATCAGGGATAGCGGAGGGAACTTGTGCGTGGAGTATGAGCAGATAGGGGAAACCCTAAATGAGTTTTTTGCTTTGGTTTTCAGTAAGGAAAGGGTACTTGTTATAAATGAAAACTTAGAGGAACTGGGATACAGTCTTGACCAGATCAAGATTAATGAAGTTGTTGTGCTAGAAGATTTGGGAAACATTAAGATTGATAAGTCCCCAGGGCCAGACCAGATTTATACGAGGCTGCTTCGGGAAGCAAGAAAGGAGGTTGCTAAGCTGCTGGCGAGCATATTTGCCTCCTCACTCTCCATAGGAGTCATACCGGAGAATTGGAAGGAGACGAATATTGTTCCTCTTTTCAAGAAGGATAATTACAGACCAGTCAGTCTTACATCTGTGGTCAGCACAGTTTTGGAAAGAATTCAGAGAGATAGGATTTATGACTATTTGGCAAAGCGTAGTGTGATTAAAGGCAGTCAGCATGGCTTTGTGAGGGGCAGGTCATGCCTCACAAATCTTATTGAGTTCTTTGAGGAGGTGTCAAGACAGGTCGATGATGGTCAAGCAGTGGATGTGGTGTATCTGGACTTCAGCAAGGCATTTGATAGGGTTCCCCATGGTAGGCTCATTCATAAAGTCAGGAAATATGGGATACAGGGATATTTGGCTATCTGGATTCAGAATTGGCTGGCTGACAGAAGGCAGAGAGTGATTGTAGATGGAAAGTATTCTGCCTGGAGGACAGTGTTGAGTGGGGTCCTGCAGGGCTCTGTTCTTGGGCCTCTGCTCTTTATAGTTTTTATAAATGACTTGGATGAGGAGGTTGAGGGGTGAGTTAGTAAATTTGCAGATGACACTAAGGTTGGAGGTGTCGTCAATAATATTGAGGGCTACTGCAGGTTGCAGCGTGACATAGACAGGATGCAGAGCTGGGCTGAGAAATGGCAGATGGAGATCAACTTGGATAAATGCAAAGTGATGTATTTTGGAAGGTCAAACTCGAATGCTGAATATAGGATTGAAGATAGGATTCTTGGCAGTGTAGAGGAACAGAGGGATCTGTGTGTGCAGGTACATAGATCCCTCAAAGTTGCCACCCAAGTGGATAGAGTTGTTAATAAAGCATATGGTGTTTTGGCTTTCATTAACAGGGGGATAGAGTTTAAGAGCCGTAAGTTTTTGATGCAGCTTTATAAGTCCCTGGTGAGACCACACTTGGACTATTGTGTCCTGTTCTGGTCGCTCTACTATAGGAAAGATACAGAGGCTTTGGAGAGGGTGCAAAGAAGGTTTACCAAGATGCTGCCTGAACTGGAGGGCTTGTCATATGAAGAAAGGTTGAATAAGCTCAGACATTTCTCTCTGGAGAGAAGGAGGAAGAGATGAGACCTGATCAAGGTGTACAAAATAATGAGAGGAATAGATAAAGTCAATAGCCAGAGACTTTTCCCCAGGGCAGGATTGACTGGTGTGAGAAGTCATAGTTTGAAAATATTAGGAGGAATGTATAAAGGAGATGTCAGAGGTAGGTTTTTTATGCAGACAGTTGTGAATGCATGGAATGCATTGCCAGCAGTGGTGGTGGAAGCAGAGACATTGGGGACATTTAAGCGACTGCTGGACATTACATGGATAGCAGTGAGTTGAGGGGTGCGTAAGTTAAGTTACTATATTTGACATTTGGATTAAATCTCGGCACAACATCGTGGGCCAAAGGGCCTGTTCTGTGCTGTACTTTTCCATGTTCTATGTTCTACACCACACACCTTCTTAACAACCCTCTCCACTTGGGTGGCAACTTTGAGGGATCTGTGGACATGGACCCCAAAATCCCTCTGTTGCTCCACACTGCCAAGAATCCTGCCTTTAATCCTATAATCTGCATTAAAATCCGACCTTCCAAAGTGAATGACTTCACACATTTCTAGCTTGAACTCCATCTGCCACTTCTCAGTGCTGTTCTGCATCCTGTCAATGTCACGTTGCAGCTTCTAACAGCCCTCCACACTATCCACAACTCCACCAACCTTTGTGTCATTGACAAACTTACTAAGCCACCGATCCACTTCCTTATGTCAGTCATTTATAAAATCAGTGGAGGTGAAATTGATTGCTCCTTTAGGGAGTTAGTGCAACATAACAAGGCAGAAAGTCTCCTTCTGTACTGAAATATTCAATGATTCTATGATTGATCAATCTGTTTTGAATAGACAGAGATGTGTTAATCAAGCTACTGAGAATTGCCACCAACTTTGCAAAGATGATTGAACCCAAACTTTGGTAAGTTTTATCCACCTGAGATACAGTACTAGTGAAGTGCCAGTGAACTCAAAATAGACACAATACATTAAATGTTTTATTATCCAGCACCTATGGGACCAGGAGTGTGCTGATTGATTAATATTCTGGTTGATGAACAGGCCCATTTGATCAATATAAAAACACACATTAAGTAATAAAAACATAATGCATGGGGTATACATAACCCAATGCCCTGTGGCCAATCACTTCAACTCCCCCTCCCACTCTGCCGAGGACATGTAAATCCTGGGCCTCCCCCATCACCAAATTCATGCCACCTGATGCCTGGAGGAAGAGCGCCTCATCTTCCTCCTTGGAACCTTCCAACCACACGGCATCAATGTGGACTTCACCAATTTCCTCATTTCCCCTCCCCCCACCTCATCCCAGATCCAACCCTCCAACTTGGCACTGCCTTCTTGAACTGTCCTACCTGTCCATCTTCCTTCCCACTTATCCGCTCCACCGTTCCCTCCGACCCATCACCTTCACCTCCACCTGCATCTGTGTATCGCCTTCCCAGGTACCTTCTCTCCACGCCCACCCTCTTATTTATCTCTCAACTCTCTTCCCCCCACTCCCGACATTCCTGAAGATGGACTCATGCCTGAAACGTCGATTCTCCTGCTCCTTGGATGCTGCCTGACCTGCTGTGCTTTTCCAGCAAAACACTCTCAACACTGATCTCCAGCATCTGCAGTCCTTACTTTCTCCGTATGCACATCACTGTCATACTTTATTTACATCATAAATCATATCAATAAGAATGCATATTTGTCTTAAATAAAACTTACAAGCAGAGAGTCTTCTCACTCCCACCTTGAACTGACTACTCAGATATTGCAGTAGATCATGATAGTTTTGTAGAAATTATCTCAAAACTGAATCAACTATTGATATTTCATGTGGCCATTCAATTTAACAGCAGGTACACTTACAGTGAGATCAATAAATGAAAATCTATAATAATTGGACAGAGTATTGCAGTAAACTTTGCCGTATTTGAGGTGCATAAATTTTTCAGTTAATTAAGAGTGTTGGTTAAAGCAAAGTTTGCTGTATCAACACCAGACATCAGTGGACTAAATTTTCCAGGGTATTCCCATCTCGAGCTAATTGCCACTCCCCCCCTTACAGTGTCAGTATGAAAGGTATATAAGATGATAGCTGCTGGGAAGGAAGGAGGATGGGAAAGAGGGTGACAGGTACATTGGTGCCAGGTAAGTATGATGCCAGGTGGAATGCAGTAGCGTAACAGCTGTGCAGATTGCCAGCTGTCTGTGAGGGTACAATGCTAGACAGGCAAGGTGCCAGAGTACAAATGCAAGACAGCAGACAATGACATATCCCTCCCAGACCGTCTCAGCGCCTTCTATGCTTGATTTGAATAGAATTTCGGCGGAGAGGTAACACCTATTCAACAAGTCATGACGAATGTATCCCAACAGTCACTGCATTAGAGGTCAGATCAGTTTTCCTTTGTGTGAATCCAAGGAAAGCGATGGGTCCAGATGGACTACCAGGCCATGCACGCAGAGCATGTGCAGATCAACTGGCAGAGGTCTTCTCGGATATCTTCAACCTCTCCCTGCAGCAGGCCACTGTCCCTGCCTGTTTCAAGAGGGCCAATATCACCCCTGAGTCTAAGAAGGCTCATGCAGCATGTCTCAATGACTACCGCCCAGTGGGCCTAACTTCAGTGGTCATGAAGTGCTCTGAAATGCTGGTCATGGCATTAATCAACTCCAGCCTCTCTACTACTCTTGATCCATTCGAATTTGCCTATCGGACCAACAGATCCACATCAGATGCAATATCATTTGCCCTTCACTTCTCCCTAGAACATCTTGATACCAACAACAGCTACGTATGAATCCTACTCATTGACTACAGTTCAGCCTTCAACACTATTATCCCCTCGAGACTGATTACTAAACTTAGTGATCTCAGACTAAGCCACACTTTCTGCAACTGGATCTCAGTTTCCTGACCCACAGGCCACAATTAGTGAAGATTAGGGACAATATTTCATCTTCACTAACACTCGACAGTGGAGCCCCCCAGGGGTGTGTATTCAGCCCCCTGCTGAACTGACTGTATACCCATGACTGCATCACCAAATATCAGAATAATGCCATTTACAAGTTCGTTGATGCCACCACCATAGTCGATCAAATCTCAGATAGCGACGAAACAGACTACAGACAGGAGGCTGAAGACCTGGAAAAATGGTGCACTGAGAACAACCGAGCTCTCAATACTGGCAAAACCAAGGAACTCACTATTGTACTTTCAGTGGGATGTTGCTCATGCCCCCTTACACATTAACAGCTCAGGGTGGAACGAGTGGAGAGGGTCAAGCTCCTGGGAGTGGTCATCCACAACAAGCTTTCTTGGAGTCTTCATATGGACGCCCTGGTTATAATGGCTCTTCTTCCTCAGGCAGCTGAAGAAATTTGGCATGACGGCGAATATCCTTGCCAACTTTTATAGTCACGCCATTGAGAGCATGCTGTTTGGATGTATCACTCCCTGGTATGGCAACTGTATCATTCAAAATTGGAGACGGTCACAGAGAGTGGTGAACTAGGCCTGGACAACCACAAAGGCCAACCTCCCATCTTTGGAATCCATCTACCAGGCCCGGTCTCAAGGAAAGGCCGCCAGCATTCTCAAAGATCCATCCCACTCTGGCAATGTTTTTCTACAACCTCTACCATCAGGGAGAAGGTACAGAAACCTGAACACACCCACCAGTCAGTTTTGAAACAGTTTCTACTCGACTGTTGTTAGAATACTGAATGGGCTCACAAACTCTTAACATTCGCCTGTATCTGTGTTTTTGTTTTGGCCGCTGTTTACCTATTATTTACCTATCTACGCTATCTAATCACAGAGCTTCCTGAGGAAGGCTGTACATGTGCCCTTCACACAACAATCAGCTGCAGTGACCTGTAAAGGTCCTGACAGTCACTGTCAAATCATAGGGAAATGAGTAAGTTCAATGTTCCAGTACTGAGAGAGTAGGTTGCCAGATGGGTAAAGGCTGCCAGGTGGATAGGGTGTCAGTGTGTAGGGTATATAAGGTGATATCTGATGGGGGTGGAAGTGGGGGTGGAGAGGATGAAGTTACGTTGGTGCCAGGTAAGTATGATGCCAGTTAGAATGCAGTAGGGTAACAGCTGTGCAGATTGCCAGCTGTCTGTGGGGGCACAATGTGACATCAGGGACAGATAAGTGATCAGGGTAAGTCAGGGTAGGCTGGAAAAGTATAGACAGCAGGGGAGTTGGGAAGAGTGGTTGCTGAGTCTAAGGGGTTTGGGTTCAGGTTTGGAGGGGGAGGGGGTCAGGTTGGGTGCCGGTCTGTGGGCATTGAAGCTGGGTCATGTCTAGTGACAGTGGCAGATTGGTCACGTCAGGGGTGAAGTTTGGGCTTGGTTTTGGGAGTTTGACATTGAGGGTCCCAAGAGGGGGGCAGGTGTCAAGGAATTGCTAAGAGCAAAATTTAATTTCTCAGGTAATTCCTACGGAATCTGCTTCTAACAAGAATTTTTTAGGGTCACCACACACAATCCCTATCTACATTGCAATAACAACTGGGCATTGGAAAAGCTGCCCCCAACATTTTGGAAGGAGTGGCTTTCATGGAATAGTCAAAACATTCATCTGTTTTCAGTTAGTGGCCTCTTGATCACGGGGATCACAGAATCATGCAGCATAGAAACAGGCCCTTCTGCCCACCATTCCTTGCTGGCCAACAAACATCAAAAGTACACTATAATTTATAAGTGTGAGGGTGATGCATTTTGGGAGGTCTAATAAGGAAAGGACATACACAAGGAATGATAGGTCCTGAGAAAAGTACTGAGGAACAAAGGGACTTTGATGTACAAGCCCACAGATCCCTGAAGGTATCAGCATACATAGACAGGGTGGGGAAGAAGGTATACAGGATGCTTGCTTCATTAGCCAAGGCATGGAATATCGCATCAAGGAAATCTTGTTACATCTTTATAAAATGTTGGTTAGGCCACAGATGAAATGTCATGTGCAGTTTTGGACACCACACTATCAAAAGGATGTGATTGCACTGGAGAGAGGCAAAGGAGATTCACCAGGATGTTGTCTGGGTGGAGCAGCTCAGTTTTGAGGGGAGACGGGATAGGCTGGGTTTGTTTTCCCTGGAGCAGGGAAGACTGAGGAGAGTGGGGGACATGATTTTTGTTTTTGTCATGGACTCTCTGTGGTCTTTTCATGGCAAGGGATGATCAACAGGGCATCTAAACATTGCGATGCCCCTGAACTGTGTGACCAAACAAATAACTACAAGTCTCCTTCACAAATTAGATTAAAGAACTGATATTTATTAGAGAGGTTGAGACTGTTCTTCTTGAAGAGAAGGAGACTGAGAAGAGATCTGATCGAGATTCTTCAAATCATGAGTGGCCTGGATAGAGTAGATTGGGTGAAACTGTTTCCACTAGTAAAGCATATCAAAACAAGAGGGGCATATAATTAAATGGAGGGGCGCAAACAAAGCAAGAGTGATGTCAGAAAAAGCATCTTCACAGACCTAGCTGTTAGGGTATGGAATGCAATGCCTGGAAATATGGTAGAGGTATGTTCAGTTGAGGCTTTCAAAGGAATGTTGGATGATGAATTGATGGATTGTTGTCATATGCACTGAGATACAGTGAAAAGTATTGTTTTGCGTGTTGTACAGACAGATCATACCATATAAAGTGCATCAGGGTCACAGAACAGAGTGCAGAATACAATGTTAAGCTGCAGAAAAAGTGCAGAGAGAGAGATCAGAAGTAACATTTGAGAGGTCTATTCAAAAGTTTATTCAGAAGTGGGCAAGAAGCTGTTTTTGAATTTATTCATACATATATACAAACTTTCTGTCCAACAGAAGAGGGTGGAAGAGAGTGTACCAGAGTGAGAATGGTCTTTGGTCACTTTCCCCTGGGCTAATGCTGACTCATTCCTTCCCTTCCTCACCATCTCTGTTTCCATTTCTGGGAATGGAATGGCCACTAATATTCACTACAAACCCATAGACTCCCACAGCTATCTGGATTGTACATCCTCACACCCTGCCTCCTGTAAAGACTCCATTCCATTCTCCCAGTTCCTCTGTCTCCATGGCTTATGTTCAGACGAGACCAACTTCAACAAGGAGGCCTCTGAAATCTCCACCTGCTTCCTCAACTGAGGATTCCCCAGCACTGTTCTTGACAGGCCCCTCAACCATGTCCAACCTATCTCCCGCACTTCCACTCTCACCACCTCTCTTCCCTCCCACAACAGAGACAGAGTTCTTCATGTCCTTGCCTACCATCTCATCAGCATCCACATCCAGAAGAGCATCAGCCTCCTTTCCGCCACCTCCAGTGAGATGCCACCCCCCCCGACACATATTCGCCTCCACTCCCTTGTCCGTCTTCTGCAGGGACCGTTCCCTCTAGGGCACCCTGGTTCACTCATTCCCAACCCCATTCCCCCACAACCGCACCCCCACCCACCCCACAACCCCACGGCACCTTCCGCTGAACCCGTGACATCTGCCCATTTCCCTCCTCCCTTCTCACTATCGAAGGGCCCAAACATACCTTCAGGTGAAGCAGCACTTTACCTGCACTTCATTCAATCCAGTCGACCTTAATCGCTACTCACAATGTGGTCATCATGCGTTACATTGGGGAAACAAAGCATAGACTGGGTGACTCCTTCACAGAACATCTACCTTCTGTCCGCAGAAAAGACCCTGAGCTTCCAGTTGCCTGCTACTTCAACACCCCACCTTATTCCCTGTCCCAGGCTTGCTGCAGTGCTCCAGTGAAGCTCAGCGTAAGCTGGAAGAACCTCACCTCATTTTCTGCAGCTGTCTGGACTTAATGTCAAGTTCAATAACGTTAGGGCCTGAGCTCCCCCATGTCCTAACCCCTTACCCCACACACCAGGCCTTATTATCATATAGGTAAAAACAATGACTCCAGATGCTGGAAACCAGATTCTGGATCAGTGGTGCTGGAAGAGCACAGCAATTCAGGCAGCATCCGAGGACAGGCAAAATCGACGTTTCGGGCAAAAGCCCTTCATCAGGAATAAAGGCAGAGAGCCTGAAGCATGGAGAGATAAGCTAGAGGAGGGTGGGGGTGGGGATAGAGTAGCATAGAGTACAATAGGTCAGTGGGGAAGGAGATGAAGGTGATAGGTCAGGGAGGAGAGGGTGGAGTGGATAGGTGGAAAAGGAGCTAGGCAGGTCGGACAAGTCCGGACACGTCAGGGGATCGTGTTGCTGGAGGTTAGAAACTAGGATGAGGTGGGGGAAGGGGAAATGAGGAAGCTGTTGAAGTCCACATTGATGCCCTGGGGTTGGAGTGTTCCGAGGCGGAAGATGAGGCGTTCTTCTTCCATGCGTCTGGTGGTGAGGGAGCGGCGGTGGAGGAGGCCCAGCACCTCCATGTCCTCGGCAGAGTGGGAGGGGGAGTTGAAATGTTGAGCCACGGGGCGATTTGGTTGTATAGTCTGCCATTACACACAGCCCATTGTTAGCCATTAACAGTCTCCGTTAACAGTTATTCACCCTCGCAGCCAGTTCATTATCGATTCCATTGTCAGTCCATCTGTTCTTCTCTCTCTTTGGGCTCTATCCACACGTATCATTTACTCCTTGACCAACCTTGGTCTGGCAGCATCTGTGAAGAGAAGTCAAAGTTAACTTTGACTTTGACTTCCCACCCCACCCCCCCATCCTATTTTCAGCATATAAACCAACAGTTTGCTGGCTACCATCAGTTCTGAGGAAGGGTCATTGGACGCAAAACGTTAACTTTGACTTCTCTTCACAGATGCTGCCAGACCAGCTGAGATTGTTCAGCAATTTCTGTTTTTTTTTCTGATTTCCAGCATCCGCAGTTGTTTCGGTTTTTATTTGATGATTTGGTTGCTTTCCCAAGGCAGAGGGAATTGTAGATGGAGTCAATGGAAGGAAACCAAAAGAGAAAATGCTCAGAAAACGAACAGGAAATGACATCACCACAAGCCCCAGGAACCCCATCCAAGGCAAACATATAAATAGAAAGCAGGAGACAACAGTTTTGCTTCACTTGGAGGTCGCCACTGATGATGTTACCTAGCCAGGTAATGAAATGTCTGGATATCAAACCTACAGCTCAGCGAGCAAACCTACACCCTAAACCTCAACCTGAGCTACAAACCTTCACAAACCTTGCAAACAACTCTCTGTAGTTTCTTGTGGTATTGGGAGGAGCAGTTGCCATACCACACTGTGATGCATCCAGACAGGATGCTTTCTGTAGTGTGTCCATAAAAATTGGTAAGAGTCCTTGTGGACATGCCAAATTTCCTTAGCCTCCTGAGGAAGGTGATTTCGATTGTGATGGTATGCACGGATATGGTAAAAACGTAAAAATATGTAGAATAGCTGCCTTGAGGGGAGGCCATATTGGATTTGGTGCTTGGCAATGAACACGTCAGGTGTCAACTCTCTTGGTGGGAGAGCATTTTGGTGATAGTAATCGCAACTCCCTGACCTTTACTATAGTCATGGAGGGGGATAGGAGCAGATGGTATGAGAAAATATTTAATTGAGGGAGAGGGAATTACAATGCTATTAGATAGGAACTGTGGAGCATAAATTTGGATATTCTCAGAGAAATGCATGACAGAAATGTGGAAGTTGTTTAGGGAACATTTGCTGCAAGTGCTGGATAGGTTTGTCCCACTGAGGCAAGGAAGGGATGGTAGGGTGAAGGAACTTTGGATGACAAGTGACGTGGAACATCTAGTTAAGAGGAAGAAGGAAGCTTACTTAAAGTTGAGGAAGCAAGGATCAGACAGGGCTCTAGAGGGTTACAAGGTAGCCGGGAAGGAACTGAAGAATGGACTTAGGAGAGCTAAAAGGGGGCATTAAAAAGCATAGGCAAGCAGGATAAAGGAAAGCCCCAAGGCTTTCTACACTTAGGAACAAGAGGATGGACAGAGTGAAGGTAGAGCTGATCAGGGATTGTGGAGGGAATTTGTGCCTGGAGTCGGCAGAGGCAGGGTAGGTTCATAATGGGCCAGATAGAATATACCCACGGTTAATACAGGACGCAAAGGAAGAGATTTCTGAACCTTTGGCAATGATCTTTGCATCCTCACTGTCCACTGGAGTAGTGCCAAATGATTGGAGGTTAGAAAAGTTATTCCCTTGTTCAAGACAGGGAATAGGGATAACCCGAGGAATTACAGACCAATCAGTCTTACATCCGTGGTGGGTAAAGTATTGGAGAAGATGCTGAGAAATAGGATTTACGATTACTTGAAAAACCATAGTCTGATTAAAGATAGTCAGCATGGCTTTGTGTCAGGCCTTACAAACCTTATTGAATTCTTTGAGGATGTGACAAAACTCATTGACAAAGGTAAAGCAGTGAATGTGGTTTACATGGATTTTAGCAAAGTGTTTGGTAAGGTTCCTCATAGTAGGCTCATTAAGGAAATAAGGAGGCATGGGATACAGGGAAATTTGACTGAATACAGAATTGGCTGGCTTATAGAAGACAAAGGGCAGTGGTAGATGGAAACTATTCAGCCTGGAGCTTGGTGACCAGTGATGTTCCACAGGGATCGGTTCTGGGACCTATGCTCTTTGTGATTTTTATAAACAATTTGTCTGAGGAAGTGGAAAGGTGAATTTGGCAATGACACGACTGTTGGTGGAGTTCTGGATAGTGTTGAGGGCTGTTGTAGGTTGCAATGGGATATCGACAGGATGCAGAACTGGGCTGATAAGTGGCAGATGGAGTTCAATCTGGAAATGTGTGAAATGATTCACTTTGGAAGATCGAATTTGAATGCAGAATACAGAGTTAAAAGCAGGATTTTTGGCAGTGTGGAGGAGCAGGGATCTTGGGGTCCACATCAATAGATCCCTCAAAGTTGCCACCCAAGTTGAGAGAGTTGTTAAGAAGGTGTATGGTGTCATTACCAGGGGGATTGAGTTTAAGAGCTGAGATGTTATGTTGCAGCTCTATAAACCCTGGTTAGACTACACTTGGAATATTGTGTTCAATTCTGTTCGCCTCATTATAGGAAAGATGTGGAAGCTTTAAAGAAGGTGCAGAGAAGATTTACCAGGATGCTGCCTGGACTGGAGGGCATGTCTTATAAAGGGAGGTTGAGAGAGCCAGGGCTTTTCTCATTGGAGCAAAGAAGGATGAGAGGTGACTTGATAGAGGTGTACAAGATGATGAGAAGTATCGATAGAATTGATAGCCAGAGACTTTTTGCCAGGGTTGTTACAAAGGGGCATAATTTTAAGGTAATTGGAGGAAGATTTAGTGGAGATGTCAGAGATCGGTTCTTTACTCAGAGAGTGGTGGGTTCGTGGAATGCACTGCCAGTAATGGAAGTGCAGTCAGATGCATTAAGGACATTTAAACAACTCTTGTAGGATAAAAGGTTGGCCTAATATCGCAGGCTAAGGGGCCTGTACTGTGCTGTACTGTTTCTATGTTCTATGTTCTAAAAATGTGCCAGCTCTTCATCCAGATATTGCCATAGGATCAGTTCAGATGTAAAATGTGACCTCAGTTTAGATTTGCAATGAGATGACAGAACAAAGAGTACTACAATAGCCATTCAACTTCAGAGGTAACTAATTGGCTTTGGACATTCCTGAGGTTATGGATGGTGCCCTACAAACACAAATTATTTCCTTTCCTTCCTTAACTTGTGTGTAATGTTTTCATGTAAAATAATACTCAAACTTCAGAACCTGAGAGGTTGGTCAGTTTTGAATAAGAATAGGTTGTGGATAAGTATTTGGAAAGTTGCCTGAGAGTTGTTTTCTTATTGACAGCATTATTCCTGTTTTTGTTGGTTGCGTCGGTATTTATATTGAAAATGCAATGGGCACTTGCTGTTGGTGTTTCTGGAGTTGCTGGCATTGCTTTGTTGAGGGATCAATTGGCGGGATGTTCAGTTTGGGGTGCAGAGTGTTGAAAGAGCAGTGCTGTACTGTGGTAAGATTATGGCAATGTTAACTGTATTGATTTGTTATTGGTGTATTAGCATTTTGGTGTTGGAGCAATAATTGAAGTTGCTCGCACAGTTATTAGAATCGCTATTGTTGGATCTCTGGTGGTGTTGTTCCATCTCTTGAGCTGCCTGCTCTTCCTGTTGCTTTGATTTAATACCAGTTAACATGCTGAAGAAAAAATCATAAGGCAGGTATGGTAAAGGAAAATAAATTCAGTTGCAAGCATCCATTCCTGACATGGCGTTGAACAGTAATATCACACATTATAGCAAAACATCAATTAGAATTTTGTGGCTCTCATTTTTACAATTTCAAATCAATATAATCTATGTAATAAAAGTTAAATAAGATTAAATTGGATCAAGCAGGAACAGTTGCCTTAGAAACATAAAGCCAATTAAACTTCCATTAAAGGACCACATGATTTTTGGAGTAAGCTTGTGTATAAACATGTCAGCACTTCCACGTTCCACAGTCTCCAAGAGGTTGGTGATACCGCATTAGCTGCAACAAAACATAAAAAATAAACACTGCTTAAATTAAACCAAAAACAAATGTTTCAAATTAAGAAAACCAAAATTGACATAAAATGAGTGAGAATAGAATTAAAATGCTGTTACTCAGAGGACTCTTTGAATGTGGAATAAATTGCTTGAGAAGTAACTGAGGCAGAATCAATTGCACACATTAAGAGAGAGAGAGTATGTGTATGTGTGTGTAAAATCTGTATATTTACATAAACACCATTTATGTTAGAGTTTAGATTTTGACCGAGTGCAATATGGGTTTTGTTCTATATGTAGGAAGTCTGAGGTGTCAGTTCAGGGTCACCCAGCCATGTCACACAGATGGACATGAACAAAGACTCTCACATTGGACATGGAAAGCTGAAGCAATATCAATGACTCAGGTTTGTTTAAGCAGAGATTGGTGATCAGGATGTTTGTGTAGACTCCAACTTGCAACAGGATATTGATCTTGAAGATTTTCTTAGCTTTCTTGGCCACATATTCTTGGGAATTAGGTCAATCGATATAAAAAGAAATCTCATTTTTTGCAGGGTGAAACATTTCACAATGTTTTACTAACAGCAAAAGAAGCAAATGTTAGAAATGGGAAGCTGCAGAAATTAAATAACTGCATTTATGAAATAAAGGTATGGTATTTCTTGTTTAGGTCTATCTTTCTGAAGATTGGCTGTACTTAGCTGATAGTTTACTGATTACACAATAAGAAAGTCACATACATTTTATGATCCACATTGTAAATATTCTGTCTGACAGTTCTCTGGATTTTGAGGAATTTGTTATAGCTCCAATAAAAGGAGAATTTGCAAGTGGAAGTCACTTGGACCCTTTAAAGGCATAGTATTACACATTCATTATAATAGTCAGTCAGTAACCTCGTGTCACATCTAGAAAGTATTAACCAACTCCTCATAATTTAGCTATATCCTCACAGTACGGTGAATTTTCATCGAATGACAAACGGGGCAGTTAAAATGCTTCCTGAAGAAGGGCTTATGCCCGAAACGTCGATTCTCCTGTTCCTTGGATGCTGCCTGACCTGCTGCGCTTTTCCAGCAACACATTTTCAGCTCTGATCTCCAGCATCTGCAGCCCTCACTTTCTCCTCCAGTTAAAATGCTTATTTGGGACTTTAAATTAATGTAATCATTTAGCAGAGATCCTGAGGTTGTGAATGATGATGTACAAACATGAATTACTTCCTTTCCCTCCTTAATTGCACAAATGGCAAGATTTCCAAGTTGGTGGTGGTGGGGTAGGCAGTGTCTACGCTACTCACCCTAGACCCGTCCACTCCATCCAGGTTTTTCTTTGTTTTTTCTATTATCGTTCTTCTTCTGTCTTTTAAAAACAAATTTTTGTTGGTTTTATTTTGGAAAAAAATGACCTTGGAGCAGCGGTGACATTATCAGAGAGGCTGAGCAGGTTGGAGGCCTGAGTGAGGCGGGGACAGTCAGCGCACCTGGAGCACACTTGTTGGACTGGGGTCTTGTGCAGACAGTCAGTAGCTTGCGAACTTGGTCAGACCTCGTGTTGGAAGCCCCCTGTATTGATCTACAGGTAATTCTTCTCTGACGCGATGGTTGCCTTCTTGTGGAACCCCACGTTATGGAAAAATTGCACTTTAGAAACAATGTTTAAAGTGTTGGCGATGCAACTGCGTTATAGCCAACAAATAATTTAAACGTTTGCACTTTAGACAAAGTGTCCCCAGTTCGTCAATCGCATTACAGCAAATTCACGTAAATGAAATGCATGTTATGGCATAGCAGCCTGTACTTCAAGCCCTCTATAGAAAGAATGCAACATAATGTTATACCTAGGTACTTTGTACCAAAGATGGAGCCATGTGGGGCGACATTGTAAACTTTTCACTGTACTCCTGTACCTCAGTATTTGAGTACACATGGCAATAAAATCTCATTCTAATTCTAATTGTTTTGCAATTTTTTTATGTCAAATAAAATTCAAACTTTTGAGCATGTGAGGTTGGTCAGATTTGAATCAGGTTTACTCAGTCACAGCATGCAGGTGTTAGTAGCTAGGCCAATGTTTATTGCCCATCTCTACTTGCCCAAAGAGGAGTAGGAAGTGAGCCACATTGCTGTGGTTCTGGAGTCACATGTAGGCCAGACCACGAAAGGATAGCCATTTTTCTTTCCTCGAGATTGTTAGTGAACCAAATGGTTTTTTTTACACAAAAAGCACATGACTAATCAGGTTAGCCTTGCATTCCAGTTCAAAGTTTAACATTTGCCACGGTGGGATTCAATTTATGTCACCAAAGCATTAAATTGGAGTTGAGGACTACTCGTGTCAATGCCACAACATTACCACCTCCCCACAGCACGCAGAAATAATTCTCATTAATGTCCTGGACGCGTGGGTTCAATTCCCATTGCTGCAGCTAATGGAAATTGTATTAAACTAATAAATCTGGAATATAAAGTTGATCTCAGAAATAGTGCTGTGAAACTAGCATGAGTTGTTGTATCAAGTTCACTCACCCATCTCGTTCACTCAAGCTCTTTTAGGGAGGGAAATCTGAAATCTTTACCTGATCTGGCCTACATGTTGCAGAGGACTGGGTTGGGCAAGGTAAAAAAAAATCACAACACTAGGTTATAGTCCAATGGGTTTATTTGAAAACACAAGCATTCGACGCTGCTTCTTCATAGCACTTGGCGAAGGGACAGTGCACCGAAAGCTAGTGGGTTCAAGTAAACCTATTGAACTATAACCTGGTGTCGTGTGATTTTTGACTTTGGCCTACATGTGACTTCAGACATGCACCAACGTGATTGACACTTAAATGCCCTCTGAAATTGTCCTGGCATGCCTTTCAGGTCAAAGGATGAGCAAAAAAACAGTGTTGCCAATGTCAACCACACTCCATGAATTAAAACAATAATTGGCGATGTGCTCACAGATTCTGATATCAATAATGATGTATTTGAGCTTCATACTGTGAAGAAAGCACTTTACAACTGAGGAGCTTTGAGGTCAAACAAAACATTAAAGAACTTAGATTTGGAGTAACCCACACTTCCAGCATTAAGTGGTCCTAAATCTGTCCTTTTTAAGTGATGTTTCCAGTCTTCCAGACAGGGATTTGAATACAGCTAGCTACATTCCTAAAAAAAACCTGCAATCGTTGGAGAAACTCAGCAGGTCTGGCAGAATCTGTGGAGAGAAAGCAGAGTTCATGTTCTGAGTCTAGTGACCCTTTTTCTGAACTTTGGAATACTCTTGGTAGGCAAGAGTAAAAAGCCATGTCCTTTGACCTAAGAAACAAAGAAAATCCAAAATTGATTTTTAAAAATTATGTCGTTGTGCGCTGGTCGAGCATTCGTTGACAAGTCTTAGCTGTCCTGGAGAATTGGTGAGTTGCTTTGTTGACGTGCTGCAGTCCATGTGCTGTCAGTTGACCCCCAATGCTCTTCAGGAGAGAATTCCATGATTCTGATCCAGTAACATTGAAGGAATAGCAATGTATTTCCAAATCAGGATGGTCAGTGGCTTGAAGGGGAACTTACAGATTGTGATGTTCCCATATATTCGCTGCCATTTTCCATCTAGATGGAAGTGATTGTGGGTTTGGAAGGTGCCGTGGTGAATTTCTGCAGTGCATGATATAGCTGTACAGACTGCTGCTACTGAACGTTGGCGGTGGAAGGGGTAATCGTTTCCAAATGTGGTGCCATTAAGCAGGCTACTTTGTCCTGGATGGTGTCAAGCTTCTTGAGTGTTGTTGGACCTGCACTCATCCAAGAAAGTGGGGAGTATTCCGTCACACTCCTGACTTGTACCTTGTATATCGTGGACAAACTTTCGGGAGTCAGGAAGATTCACTGCAGGATTCCTCGTCTCAGACCTGTTGTGTTTTGGCCATAGGGTTTACATGGCTAATCCAGTTGCATTTCTGGTCAATGATAACCTCAGGATGTTGATAGTGGGGAATTCAGTGACGGTAATGTTAATGATGGTCAACTGGCAAGCGTTACATTCCTTCCTGTTGGAAATGATCATTCCCTGCTGTTAGTGTTGGTATAAATGTTGTGTGATGATGCTGCTCCTTTAACAAGGTTATGTTGTCCTTGTTTTTTTTTCAGATAAGTCATAAAAGACAAAGACTCCAAAATGTCTAACTTTGAAAGCTTTTAGGAGCAGTTTGATTATAGCTAACAGATACTACCTCATGCAAAAGGCTTTTAAGTTGAATGAAAAAACACTTGTACAACGAAAGGGGAGTGGCCAGTTCTCTCAAATCAGCTTTTCTCTGGTTTGATTTGTTTTTAGCAGTAGTATTATGAAGTTGCTGGACCCAAAGAAACAGGTCTAGGCTGGTAGTCTCTCTGACTTCTCTCCTGTAAGAACTTGTGTTTGATTTTAACTTCTGTGCCAAGGGGTGTTTATGGGGATTGTTGTGAGTATTGGGAACAGCATAATTAATTTGGGATGATCTGTTGGGTTTTCGGACAGGTTAAGTTATTCTGTATTCTATTCTTGTCTGTTTGTGTTTCATTTAGTAATCTTGTAAATACATTCTGTTTTGTTTTAAACTAAGTGGATTGACCAACTGCATCGCTCCTGGAATTTCCACAGTACACCTGCTTAAAACAACTAGCAAAGTTAGGTCCAGGCCACTTTCTTGAAATGTTTTGAGGGGGTCTGGCCTGGTCCATTACAGTTGCTTGCCACTTATCAATCCAAACTTGGAAAATGTTTGGATCTTTCTGCATTCGGATCTGGACTACTCCAGTATCTGAGGAACCGTAGATGATGCTGAACATTATGCAGTCATCAGTGAATACCACCCCCCCCCCCCCCCCCCTGCCACTTCTAACCTTATAATTGAGGGAAGATCACTGATGAAGGAGCTAAAGATGGTTGGGCAGAGAGCAGTACTCTGAAAAAATCCTGCAGAGATTTCTTGATTGAAATGCAGGAAGTTAGCTGCTGAAGCAAATGAAATAGGACTTTATTTCTCAAATATTTTGAAGGAAATTCTAGATGGAGGGCATTCAGGTAAAATTGTGCCTACTGAATATTATGTAGGTAATTAATTCTTGTGTGATGCATATTGGAAGAAAAGTGCAATGGAAAAAAGTGATGTATTGATCTCGCCTGTTTAAAGAGTAACGAAAGGGAAGATAGATCTCAAAGATAAATGAGTTAATGCACATTATTAATTATTAGATTGTTTTACAAAGAAGAATGCTTGCACTAAGTGGTCTGGAAGAAGGACCTCTTACATCATGATGTATCATCTGTATTTCCTGCTGTCTCAGAAAACTAGCTGACCTTATTCAAGACTCTGAGATGGAAATGTGTTGCTGGAAAAGCGCAGCAGGTCAGGCAGCATCTAGGGAACAGGAGAATCGACGTTTCGGGCATTAGCCCTTCCTGAGGAAGGGCTAATGCCCGAAACGTCGATTCTCCTGTTCCCTAGATGCTGCCTGACCTGCTGCGCTTTTCCAGCAACACATTTCCATCTCTGATCTCCAGCATCTGCAGACCTCACTTTCTCCTCCTTATTCAAGACTCTTCCCACCTTAGTAATCCCCTCTTCCACTCTCTTCCATCAGACAGAAGATAAAAAAGTTTGTATACCTGTAAGAACAGATTCAAGGACAGTTTCTTCCCTGCTGTTAACAGACTTTTGAATGGATCTCTTTAACATTAACTTTGATCCCTCTCTGCACCTTCTTGGCAGCTGTAACACTGTAAGCTGCACTCTGTTCTGTTACTCTGATGCCCGTGTATTGTATGATCTGACTGTAAAGGGTGTGAGACAACACGTTTCACTGAAACTTGGTATATGTGACAGTAATAATTCAAATCAAATCAAATCAAAATGTGGTACTTAGAACTGAAAATAATTAAATTCTTCAATTAGTTTTGAAAAATTGTTTACGTTTTATATCATGTGATTTTAAGGAACAGAATGGAGCTGTCATGATCTTTACATTATTTAGGTTAAGGAGGAACAAGTGGTGGATATTGACCTCATTCCTGATGAAGGACTTTTGCATGAAACATTGACTCTCCTGCTCCTCGGATGCTGCCTGACCTGCTTTTCCAGCGCCATACTTTTGGCTCTGATCTCCAGCATCTGCAGTGCTCACTTTCGCCTTGTGAATATCAGGTATCTTGAGCACATATAAAAAGAGACTGTTAGGATGAGGAAGTTAGAAAGCCACAAAGAGATCAGTTCCGTGTTTTACTTCTCTTTCAAGACATACTGGGGACTCAAGGGTTAAACATTCCACTACCAAAGAGACTCACTGCAGTATCAATTGCATGGCTGTCTTCTTACAGAATAGACAGAGCATCTCAGTAGGAAGGAGGCTGGCTGAATCTTAGAAAAGGAATCCACTGGAGCCACACATGTGGATTCCGCTGCAGCATCAGGCAATGGTATTTGTCTACTCCAGACAAGACTGATAGCCTTGGCCACAACCCTGTTAAACTGCCTCCTGCTCTCATTATCTTGCTTCCCTTCTGTATTAGCATAGGTATGTGAATCCTCCATTGAGAACAGGCAAATCCCTTCTGTTTTAAGCTTTTCCCATCAATTCATTATCATGAAGAATACAATAATCAGTCCCTGTAATCCATTCACTCATTATCAGAGGACATTGACATTCACCAGGCCTTGTAAAATTATAATTGTCCATCTTAAACAATGTAATGACAATCGACCATGTGACTTCTAGACCTTTTGTACTATTCCTATAAAAAGTACTGCCTTTGTGTGTAGAGCAGAGATTCGAAGAAAAGTCTCACCACAAGTAGATGCACGACTATTTTTGGGGACATTGAGAATCTCTCGCTGGATTAATGGAACAAAAATATACATCAAAACAAATTGGTTTGTTTCACACATGGGATGCAGAAATATGTGATGCTGCATTCGATAAATAAGCAAACTATCCAGAAAGGAAAAGTAAAATGAAGAACTGTTGATGCTGGAAATCTGAAACAAAAAAACCCAGAAATTATTGGAATAACTCAATGCTGCTGATCATATTGAGTTTTTCCAGTAATTTCAGTTTTATGATTATTTCATGCTTCAACATCTTGTTCAGATCCATTTAACAGAGGAGGTCATATCTGGGTAGAGGGATAAGCTTGTGAAGAGAACTTAAAATGATAATCAGAATTTGAACATCAAGGAATTTTAAATCAGTGATGCTGGCAAACTAGATGAATCATGTTAGGAGCAAATTACTGCAGATGCTGGAATCTGAACAGAAAACAACAAATGCTGGAGATCACAGCCAGTCAGACAGATCCATGGACATAGAGCAAGCTAATATTTCGAGTCCAGATGACTCTTTATCAGAGCTGAAGTGAAGTGTGGAATATGCAATTTGCAATAGTTAGGGATGGGGTGTGGGCATGTGATGAGCTATAGTGAAGGTCGCTATAAGAGTCAGTGAATTTTTAGTGGATGGCAGTGGACAGTTTATTATCCAAAATGGAGACAGAAAGGTCAAGGAAAGGAAGGGAAGTTTTGGAAATGGACAATATGAAAGTTATAGGGGATGGAAATTGGAGACAAAATGAACAGATTTTTCAAGGCCCTGGTGGGAGCATGAAGTGGCACCGAAGCTGTCGTTGATGTACCGAGAAAAGAATTGAAGGAGGGGGCCAATGTAGATTTGGAACAAGGATGGTTCCACACACCCCATAAAAAGGCAGGTATAACTGGCAACAATGAAGGAAGCCCAAAACCACTCCTTTGATGTGGCAGAAATGAGATGAATTAAAGAAGAAATTGTTCAATGTGAGAACAAGTTCAGTCAAGCAGAGGAGAGTGATGGTGGATGGGAAGCATTCAGGCCTTTGTCAAGGAAGAATCCAAGAGCTCTCAGACTACCCTGATGGGGGATAGAGGTATAGTGGGATTTGACATCAGTGGTGAACAGGAGGCAGTTAGGGCCAGGGAGCTGCAAACTGTCAATATGGTGGAGGGTGTCAGAGGAATCGCGGATGTAGGTGAGCAGCTTCTGGGCCAGTGGAGAGACGATGGAGTCAAGGTTGGAGGAAATGAGCTCGTTTGGGAGGGAACAGGCTGATACCGATGGTTCTTAGAGCCGAAGATGAATCTTGGTCTTTTTTTATCCAGCAGAACTTGTGCCTTATAAGGGAGAAATCTGGGCCAGAAGAACACATGTATATACTGCTCTTCAGCTGATTATATGGGACCTGCTTGTAGCCTGAGCTTGAACCCAATAGATCACCTGTCCAATAGTTTATTGCCTTCCAGGTAGAAAGGGCAGTCAGGACTAAGTCAACTCTAAAGTTAGCATGAAGAACTAAACCTGATTGACACAAGAATAAATGCAGCTTTCATCCCTTCTGCCATACAAAAATGTTGGCTCTGTTTCAGAATTGCTAATTAAGCAGATCATTAAAAAAGGCTAATACAGCACTCTTACTTTCCTGCTAATATAATCATTTTGAAACAATTCTGTTGCTGATAATTTTCTACCAAGAAGAAGAGGATTATTTAATGACAAATCTGCACGGGGTAAGATTAAATCCAACATGACTTGGGTACCGACTCATATTAATTCTTTCAATTACACAGGCCAGGAAATCCCTTGGCCATCTTTGGAATATAGCTATACCTTTAAGAAATATGCAATCAAGCCAAAGCTAATCCGTTCAGTGTTGCTAATGTTTCTGGAATATATGAGGTAGCATACAAGCTCCTGTGAACAGCACTGAGATCTCAAATTCTGTAGACGCAAGTCATATGTTTAAAAGTAAGATATGCAAAAGAGGATTGTTTTAGAAAATGGATGTTCTTTGGTGCTAAACTCGAGCTATCAAGCCCTGTTCTTCAATAAGTCTTCCAAAAAGTTAGCAGCCTGAAGTCATAAGACAATTTTGTAATAAAAATATTACTTCAGCACAATACCATTTCAGAAACCTTTGTTCTAGTATTGTAGAGAGACCCACTACTTTCCTAGCTTTCTCATGTTCTTATGGAACTGTGAGCTGAGTTTAGAGTGAGTTCAACTTTGAGAAGCCATGTGTTTTAAAAAGAGTGGAGAATAGTTATGGATATTTGCAGTTGGTGTCTGGCCTGGAGGATAGTGTAAATTAATTGCTAATATAGGGAACATCATTAGTAATGCTTTAACACTATTAGTTGCCATACCTTGATTTGGCAGCTTTTTGGATGTGGAGTTGATTAATCAAGCAAGGACCAATGTTAACCAGCCAATGATGTAGAATATTGATTAACAAAACAAAAATCTGTTCTGACTGGTTTTGGTGGGTTCAGGGTGATTTTAAAAAACTTTGGGACTGCTGCTTTTGCTTATTCTCTCTAGTTCTCTATTTTGGTCATCACCGAGAAAAAAATCCAGTCTGTAAGGAATAAGTAAATAATTTCGGAATTCTACAGAAATTGCTTGTATTCATTGGTGACATTGAGATTAGAATACAGTTGTGCCTATAAACATGACACTCGGATTGCATGACTGTTCGCCATTCATTTGAAACTGCTTAATTGAATTAGAAAATTATGGTGTTTTTATTTTCCTTCTAATTTATCCCTTAACTGTGTCTGTCTGTCTCTGTGTGTGGAGGTTATGATCAAAGAAGATTGAGTTTAAATTATATTAATTAAATAATGCGTTTGTTTAGCTTTGTCCTGATAAAGTTAGTGTTAATAATAAATTGCTAATTTTTTTTAAGTTATAAACTTGGTGTCTATGATCTATCATTTGTAAAAGTCTAGTGAGAAATATTTGGGCAATTTTGAGAATTATTGAATGTTGCAATTTTGCTGTGTTACAAATCCAGTGATAGCAAGGCTGATTTGGTTTGGCTTGCTATGACTGGTCATAACAGGATCAACAATAATTTATTTTGTTAAATAAAAGCTGTGATGTCCTCTCAATTGAAGATATCTTGGTTGTTTAAATGAATTTCAGATGAAGAGCTTGACTTTGAGATGGTCCAAATGAACAAAAGTAACCAACCCCTGAAGGAACTTCCAATAATATCAAATGGTCTTTTATAAATCCTATTTATGTTTCTGAGGGAGAAGCTGAATGATTGACTTGAAAAGGGAGGCCGGGTTAATTAGCTAGATATGAGAAGTTTTCTTCACTAACATTTATCCAATAATGTCGGAGGAAGAGCTCATCATTCTCAGTTATGACTTTGCCAGGCAGAATCACAAGAGTGTAAACACACAGCATCTTTTGACCACAAATTGTCTTAATAACAGTATTATAGAAGCACTCGTGAGTTTAGAAGTTGCAAACAATGTGGCTGAAGAAGATTTCCGGAAATAAGTTGACAATATTCCAAGCCATTGACCAGAACTGCCTCCATTCTTTTAGTTGAAAACCTACATGCAGCCCACAAAACAAATTGGAGCAACTATAAAATATTTCTGTTAATAAATAATGTATTGAACTGTGGGAGTGTTTACTAGATTTTTTTAATTTAGTGAAGAACCTTAAATTAATAAATAGTTGGACTGTATTTTAATAATGATATGGCCCAATGTAAAATTATCCATTTCACTTTTCTTCCATGTTAAACAATTTTGCACAGTAATAACCATTTGATGAATTATGCATTGTGTAGATATAGAGTTGAGAGTGTGGTGCTGGAAAAGCACAGCAGGTCAGGCAGCATCCAAGGCACAGGAGAATCAATGTTTCAAGCATAGACATTTCATCAAGAATCCTGATGAAGGACTTTTGCCCAAAACATCAACTCTCCTGCTCCTCGGATGCTGCCTGACCTGCTGTGCTTTTCCAGCACCATACTCTCAACTCTGATCTCCAGCATCTGCAGTCCTCACTTTCTCCTATTATGTAGATATATTTGTGATTAATAAATCAGCTGAGCATTCCTGTATGGTCAAGGAAGCAAGGTCATTCCGACCTGACTGCTGATGTCTTTGGAGATTCTCAAATGACAAGTATATTCAACCTGTCAACACGGCAAAAGCTATAGGTAGGGTTTAACCAAACTGTAATGACTAATAAATGTGCTTTAAACTGTGTAAGCTGTTCTGTGCATCAGAAAGATTAAAGCATTAAATGATGTAAATTTATCCTTCAAAAATAGAGTTGTTGAGTTCGCCCCTTGGCAAGTGGGTGGGACCAGTTTTCGGTTCGTTACACAACACAGACGAGTTCAAATTCATTAAGTTATTTTTTCAGATTCATTCCTTCATAGAACATGCAAGGTCAGCATTTTATACACATCTGTAATTATCATAGAACATAGAACATAGAACATAGAACATTACAGCGCAGTACAGACCCTTCGGCCCTCGATGTTGTGCCGACTAATCTGAAGCCCATCCCACCTACACTATTCCATGTACGTCCATTTGCCTGTCCAATGACGACTTAAATGCACTTGAACTTGGCGAATCTACTACTGTTGCAGGCAAAGCATTCCATACCCTTACTACTCTCTGAGTAAAGAAACTACCTCTGACATCTGTCTTATACCTATCTCCCCTCACTTTAAAGTTGTGTCCCCTCGTGTTTGCCATCCCCATGCTTGGAAAAAGGCTCTCCCTGTCCACCCTATCTAACCCTCTGATTATCTTCTATGTCTCTATTAAGTCACCTCTCAACCTTCTTCTCTCTAACGAGAACAGCCTCAAGGCCCTCAGCCTTTGCTCATAAGACATTCCTTCCATACCAGGTAACATCCTAGTAAATCTCCTCTGCACCCTTTCCAAAGCTTCTACATCCTTCTTACAATGCGATGACCAGAACTGTACACAATACTCCAAGTATGGCCGTACCAGAGCTTTGTACAGATTGAGTTCCTGGTTCCTGAACTCAATCCCTCTATTAATAAAAGCCAAAACACTGTATGCCTTCTTAACAACCCTGTCAATCTGGGTGGAAACTTTCAGGGATCTGTGTACATGGACACCGAGATCTCTCTGCTCATCTACACGACCAAGAATCCTACCATTAGCCCGATACTTTGCATTCCGATTACTCCGTCCAAAGTGTATCACCTAACACTTGTCCACATTAAACTCCATTTGCCACCTCTCAGCCCAGTTCTGCATCCTATCTATGTCTCTCTGCAACCTACTACATCCTTTGTCACTATCCACAACTCCACCGACCTTAGTGTCGTCCACAAATTTACTAACCCACCCTTCTACGCCCTCATCCAGGTCATTTATAAAAATGATGAACAACAGTGGACTCAACACCGATCCTTGCGGTACGCCGCTAGTAACTGGACACCAAGATGAACATGTTCCATCAACTACAACCCTCTGTTTTCATTCAGTAATCCAATTACTGATCTAAACTGCTATGTCTCCCACAATCCCATTCCTCCGCATTTTGTATAATAGCCTACTGTGGGGAACCTTATCGAATGCCTTGCTGAAATCCATATACACCACATCAACCGGTTTACTCTCATCTACCTGTTTGATCACTTTGTCAAAAAACTCAATAAGATTCGTTAGGCACGACCTACCCTTCACAAAACCGTGCTGACTGTCCCTGATCAGATTATTCTTTTCCAGATGGTTATAAATCTTATCTCTTATAAGCTTTTCCACCACTTTAGCAACAACTGAAGTGAGACTCACTGGTCTGTAATTACCAGGGTTATCTCTACTACCCTTTTTGAACAAGGGAATCACATTTGCTAACCCCCAGTCCTCATGCACTATTCCTGTAGACAATGATGATTTGAAGATCAATGCCAAAGGCTCGGCAATCTCTTCCCTTGCTTCCCAGCGGATCCTAGGATAGATACCATCCGGCCCAGGGGACTTGTCTATTTTCACACTCTGCCATATTTCTAATACCTCTTCCTTGTGAACCTCAATCTCTTCTAGTCTAGATGCAAGTATCTCTGTATCTTCCTCGCCAACATTTTCATTTTCTATAGTGAACACTGTCAAAAAATATTCATTTAGTTCTTCCCCTATCTCCTCTGACTACACACACAACTTCCCACTATTATCCTTGATTGGCCCTAATTTAACTCTCGTCATTCTTTTATTCCTGACATACCTATAGAAAGCCTTAAGGTTAACCCCGATCCTATCCGCTAACAACTTGTCATGTCCCCTCCTGACTCTTCTGAGCTCTCTTTTTCAGTCTTTCCTGACTTCCTTGTAACCCTCAAGCGCCCTGAGTTTTCACATTTTGTCCTAACATAAGCCTTCTTCTTCTTCTTGACCAGGGATTCCACTTCCTTAGTAAACCACGGCTCACGCGTTCTATATCTTCCTCCCTGCCTGACAGGTACATACTTATCCAAGACACACAGGAGCTTTTCCTTGAATAAGCTCCACATTTTTAATGTGCTCATCCCCTGCAGTTTCCTTCCCCATTCTACACTTCCTAAATCTTTCCTAATTGCATCGTAATTTCCCTTCCCCCAGCTGTAACTCTTGCTCGGTGGAGTACACCTCTCCCTTTCCATCACTAAAGTAAACCTGACAGAATTGTGATCGCTGTCTCCAAAGTGCTCACCTACTTCCAAGTCTAACACCTGGCCAGGCTCATTACCCAGTACTAAATCTAAAGTGGCTTCGCCCCTTGCAGGCCTGTCTACATACTGTGTCAGGAAGCCCTCCTGCACACACTGGACAAAAACTGACCCATCTATAGTACTCGTACTGTAGTGACCCCAGTCAATATTTGGATAGTTGAAGTCCCCCATGACAACTACCCTGCCTCTCTCACCCCTATCAAGAATCATCTTTGCTATCCTTTCCTCTTCATCTCTGGGACTATTTGGAGGCATACAGAAAACTCCCAGCATGATGACATCTCCTTTCCTGTTTCTAATCCCAGCCCATACTACCTCAGTTAACAAGTCCCCAACCATGCTTTCTACAACTGTAATATTGTCCCTGATCAACAATGCCACACCTCCCCCTCTTTTACCATCTTCTCTGTTCTTACTGAAACATCTGAATCCCGGAACCTTCAACAACCATTCCTGTCCCTGCTCTATCCATGTCTCTGTAATGGCCTTGAGGTGAAAGTGAATACTGCAGATGCTGGATATTAGAGTCGAGAGTGTGGTGCTGGAAAAGCACAACAGGTCAGCCAGCATCCGAGGAGCAGGAGAATCGACGATTCGGGCAAAAGCGCATCATCTGGAAGGCCCATCCTGATGCTGCCTGACCTGCTGTGCTTTTCCAGCACCACACACTCGACTGTAATTATCCTTGAACCGAGTGGCTTCCTAGGCCATTTCAGAGTGTGGCTAAGTCCCCAACTTCGTTACTCTGGGTGTAGAATCATGTGAAATCCAACAAATTACCTCCCCTAAAGGACATCAGTGAATAAGAGGGGCTTTTTCAGGTTTTGGTGGTAATTGTCTTGGTTCCTGTTTTACTGACACTATGACTCGAATGTACATCAAGGGATTTGAAAATGTGTCTCAGGCTGTCGGTCTAGATCACTAGCTCAATGACACAATCAAAGAACAAAGGACAATACAGTGCAGGAACAGGTTCTTTAGCCCAACAAGACTGTGCCAATACATGATGCCTTTGCAGGCTAAGAATCTTTTTACCTCTGTGCTGTCTACATCCCTCTATTTCCTGCTTATTCATGTTTCTGTCAAGATGCTTCTTAAACACTGCAATGTATCCACTTCCTCTGACAGCACACACCAGGCACTTACTACCCTCTATGTAAAGCACTTGCCTCTCAAATCTCTTTCAAACATACCCACTTTTACCTTATACCTATGTCACCAGTAGCTGATATTTCTACCCTGGGAAAAAGACTCCAACTATCCATTCCTCTCATCATTCCCTCAAGTTGCCCTTCATCCTTCGATGTTCAAGTGAAAACAAACCAAACTTGTTCAATCTCTCCTCATAGCTAATACCCTCCAAACCAGGCCATCTCCAAAAAACATTTCTGCTCCCTCTCCAAAGCCTCTACAGCCATCTTATTGTGTAGTGCCCAGAACAGTACATAATAAACCAGAACTGTACACCATGACCAGAAGTCTAAACAGTAATTATTCTGTCATCACATTCATAGTTGAATAGCTGCAGGTGGTGCTTCACTCTTTGCACCATGGGATAATGTGAACATAAAAACATATAAGTTAGAACCAATAGTAGGCCAGTTGGCCGTCAAGTCTGCTCCACTATTCAATATGATTGTGACTGATCTAGTAATTCCACAATACTCAATAACCTTTCACCTTCCTTGCTTATCAAGAATCTATCTTGGGGCAGCATGGTGGTTCAGTGGTTAGCACTGTTGCCTTACAGCTCCAGGAGCCTGGGTTCAGTTCTACCCTTGGGTGACTGTCAGTGTGGAATTTGCAAATTCTCCTCGTGTCTGTTTGGGTTTGCTCCAGGTTCTGCATTTTCCTCCCACTGTCCAAAGATGTGCAGTTTAGGTGAATTAGTAATGCTAAATTGCCCACAGCATGCAGGGATATGCAGATTAGGTGGGTTAACTTTGGGAAATGCAGGGCTATGGAGATGTGTTGAGCCTGGGTAGGATGCTCTTCAGAAGGTTGGTGTGGATGTGATGGACTGAATGGCCTGCTTCCACACTATAGAGATTTTATGATTTCATAAATCTACAGCTTCTCCAAAATGCCCAAAGGCTACTTTTACTGCCCTTTGAGGAAAACCACTCCAAAGATTCAGACAAAGAAAATAAATTTACCTCACATCTGTCTTGAATAGATGATCCCTTATTTTTCAATAGTGCTGTGCAAGATGAAACAAGAACATTCACAATTTTAACTGTCAGTGAACCAATCTTATATTCACAGTAATATGCTATCCCCTACACCATTATATATTTATTTTCTGCAAAAGCTTTGATGCAGTTTCTTACCAAATGCCTTCTGGAAATCTAAATACGTTACATTCACTGTTTCCCCTTTGTCCGCAACATATGTTACCACATCAAAGAATATCAAAAAATTGTCAATAAAACATGATTTGCTTTTCATAAAACAATGCTGGCTTTAGTTGATTGCCTTGATTATTTTTCTAAGTGCTTTAATGTAGCATCTTTAATGATTGCTTCCAGCATTTACACTTTGACAGATGTTAAGCTGGCTGGCCTACCAGTTTTTCAATGTACTGTCTCTCTTCCTGTTTCAATACAAGAGTTGCATTCATGATTTCTAAGCTAATGGAGCCTTTCTGAATATAAGAAACTTTGGAAAAGTAAAGTCAAGACATCAATTTAAAGATTGTAAAAGTTGTTTTTAGATATGGAAAAATTAAAATAAAGGCAAGAGTGGGCTTTGGAGCACTGGAAAATGAGACTGGAGAAATAATAACGGGAAACAAAGGAATGGTAGAGGAACTGAATAGGTACTATGCCTCAGTTTTCACAGTGGGAGACACCAGTAACATATAACAACTTCAAGAGAGTCGACAGGCAGAGTTGAGTCCATCACTAAGGTGAAGGTGTTGGGGAAGCTGAAAGGTTTGAAGGTGGATAAATCACCCAGGTCAGATAGGAAACAGCACAGAATTCTGAAGGAGATACCTGAGGAAATTATGGAAGCATTGGTGGTGAGCTTTCCGGAATTAATGAAATCAAGGAGGGTCCCAGAGGACCAGTATATGGCGAATGTTTAAGAAAGGAGGGAGGCAGAAGACAGGAAACTATAGGCTGATTAGCCTGACCTTAGTCATTGGTAAAGTTTAGAGTCCATTGCAGAGTAATTGGTGTGCATAGTAAAATAGGGCTGAGTCAGCACAGCTTCACCAAGGAGGCTATGCCTGAGAAATCTGTTTGAATTCTTTGAAGAGGTAATGAGCAAGTTAGACAAAGGAGAGCCAGTGGACATATCTACTTGAATGTCCAGAAGGAATCCCGTAGGGCAGTATGATGGCTCAATGGTTAGCACTGCTGTCTCATAGCACCAGGGACCCGGGTTTGATTCCAGCCTTGGGCAACTGTCTGTGTAGAGTTTGCACATTCTCCTTGTGTTTGCACTGGTTACTGCTGGGTGCTCCAGTTTCCTCCCATAGTCCAAGAATGTACAAGTCAGGTAGGTTGACCATGCTAAATTGCCCTATTGTACTCTATGCTACTCTCTCCCCACCCCCACCCTCCTCTAGCTTATCTCTCCAAGCTTCAGGCTCTCTGCCTTTATTCCTGATGAAGGGCTTTTGTCCGAAACGTCGATTTTGCTGAAGCTCCTCGGATGCTGCCTGAACTGCTGTGCTCTTCCAGCACCATTGATCCAGAATCTGGTTTCCAGCATCTGCAGTCATTGTTTTTACCTTGTTGATTTTAACCCTACTGTGAATCCTCTTGCAAGGATGCCTGCCTTGAAGAAGTTTTCCTCCTCTCTCTACAAGAATCTCAGGGAGTCCCTCTCCCACTGCAACTCCCAGGTCATTTCCTCTGCCCTGAAGCTCTTCAACCATGTTGTATCACCTTCATCTCCTCCCCCACTGACCTATTGTACTCTATGCTACTCTCTCCCCACCCCCACCTTCCTCTAGCTTATCTCTCCACGCTTCAGGCTCTCTGCCTTTATTCCTGATGAAGGGCTTTTGCCCGAAACGTCGATTTTGCTGAAGCTCCTTGGATGCTGCCTGAACTGCTGTGCTCTTCCAGCACCATTGATCCAGAATCTGGTTTCCAGCATCTGCAGTCATTGTTTTTACCATGCTAAATTGCCTGTTGTGTCTTATGATGTGCAGGCGAGGATGAAATAGCAGTGGCAAATGGGAGTTTACAAGGGTGGAGTTGGGTCTGATCGGGATGCTCTTTGGAGAGTCAGTACAGATTCAAAGGGCTGAGTGGTCTCTTTCTGCACTGTAAGGATTCTATATTTTTATGACTTTGACAAGGTTCTGCACAGGAGGCTTCTAAATAAGAAAAGAGTCCTTGATGTTGGGGACAAGGTACTGGCATGGATAAAGGATTGCCTGACTGGCAGAAGGCAGAGAGTGGGGATAAAGGGGTCTTTTTCAGGTTGGCAGCCAGTGATTACTGGAGTCCTGCAGTGATCAGTGTTGAGATCATACTTTATACATGAACGATCAGGATGCAGAAACTGAGGGTATCGTTGCCAAGATTGCAAATGAAGGGAAGATATGTGGAGCGAAGCAGGAAGACTGCAGAAGGACCAGAACAGGCTAGGAGAGTGGGCAAAGAAGTGCCAGATAGAGAAAGTGTGGCGTTATTTAATTTGCTAAGAAGAATAGGGGTGTAGGCTATTTTCTAAATGGGGCCCATAGGCATTTTAGAGTCCCAGGTAGAAACAATGACTGCAGATACTGGAAACCAGATTTTGGATTAGTGGTGCTGGAAGAGTACAGCAGTTCAGGCAGCATCCGAGGAGCTCCTCGGATGCTGCCTGAACTGCTGTGCTCTTCCAGCACCACTAATCCAAAATTTTAGAGTCCCAGTTCAGGATTCTCTTAATTGATTGATTTACTGTTGTCACATGTACCGAGATACAGTGAAAAGTGTTGTTTTGCATGCTATGCAAGCAGATTATACATACAAAGTGCAGAATACAATGGTTACAGTTGCAGAGAAGCTGCAGAGAGAGAGAGAGATCAGAATTAACATTTGAAACGTCTGTTCAAAAGTCTGATTACCTCAAGGGAGAAGTGGTTTGTGAATATATTCATACAAGTATCCAACTGTTACATTTTCGTTCGGACAGAAAAGGGTGGAAGAGTGTATAACCGGAGTGAGAAGGGTCTTTGATTATGTTGCTTTCCCGAGGCAGTGAGGAGGATAGACGGAGACTGTGGATGGAAGGCTGGCTTGTGTGATGGACTGGGCTGTGTTCACGACTCACTGTACTTTCCTGCGGTCTTGGGAACAACAGTTGCCACACCATACTGTGATGCATCCAAATAGGATGATTTAAGGTTAACTTGCAGGTTCAGTCGGCAGTTAGAGAGGTAACTGCAATGTTGGCATCAATTTCAAGAGGAGAAAGTGAGGGCTGCAGATGCTTGAGATCAGAGTTGAAAATGTGTTGCTGGAAAAGCACAGCAGGTCAGGCAGCATCCAAGGAGCAGGAGAATCAACGTTTCGGCATTAATTTCAAGAGGACTAGAATACAAGACAGAGGTACACTGCTGAGGCTGTATAAGTCTCTGGCCAATCTGTGTTTGGAACATCGTGAGCACTTTTGGGCCCTTTATCTGAGGAAAGATGTGCTTGCATTGGAGGGACTCCAGAGGATATTACCAGAATGATCCTGGAGATGAAGGGCTTATCACATGTGGAGCAGTTGAGGACTCTGGGTTTCTACTCAATGGAGTTTATGAGGATGAGGGGGATCTAATTGAAACTTACAGAATACTGAGAGACCTGGATAGGGTGGACATGGAAAAGATGTTTCCATGAGTAGGAAAGACTTGGACCTAAGGGCATAGCCTAAGTGGGCAACGATCCTTTAGAATACCAATAGCTCTAACAACTTGCTCAGTACCACTGCCCTAGTGATTTCAATTTTCCTGAGTTCCTCGCTCTTTTCCATGTCTTGAATTATAGCTATTTATATGATGTTACTTTAATCCTTTTTAGTGAAGACTCTTCAATTCATGGGCAATTCTCCTTGTTTTCCATCATTCATTTCCAAATTTCGAGAGGACCAATTTTTACTTTGCTCATACGTTTCTTTTATAAATATCTATTGAAACTCATTACTGTCTTTATATTTCTAGCTAGTTGGCTTTATGTTCTAATTGTTCCTTCATTATTAATCACTTTCTTGTCCTTTTCTGTTCTTCCCTATTTTGTCTTATCTTCTGACTTGACCTGTCAACAATAAGATAGCTGACTTTTTTGAACAGCACTGGAAAAATTATAGAATCTTACCGCCCATTAGGGGCCATTCAGCCCTTCATGCCAAAGAGCTATGCCTGTTCTCCATATCCTATTAGTCATTTCCAAAATAATTGCATCTTTTTTTTCATTGACCTATCCAGTTCATTCAGGGACTAGGTGAAGCGGAGCTGCTTTGCTTACAACGTAAAGTACTTAGTGAGGGAATTTTTCTGGGCGTGAATCCAAGTTGCTGAAAGCACGGCTTCAATAATGAAGTGAATGGAAAGATAATGCAATTGGGGGCTTTGTCCCACCAAGTTATGGAAATTTTAGAAAGCACTTGTATTCCTGGAGGGGTGAAGAAACAGAGATTTTTGATACAGAGCTTGAGGATCTCTGGCTGCTTCAGGGATGTAATCTATACAAATATTCCCACATGCAAGAATGTCAGTTTGCACGCCAAAAAGATGCATGAACTATTTTAGTCAATCATTATTTGTTCAAAAATTCAGAAGCATGCACTTATTTGCTTGACAAATGTTAAATCAGCTAGGCATTAAAACTGAATGTTTTTTGCTGTGCCTTATGACAAGGATAGACATCATTCAATGTCCAATTATCTTCAGTGCCAGTCACTGAAGCATGATTCCCATTCATACAATTAACAGGAAGCAGTCAGCTTCTGCAATCAAGATCACGATCTCATGAAATGGTTTAATAACTTTGTTGTTGCCCTGTGATTTACTGGAGACAACTGTAATTTTAGAATAAGACCTTCAGAGGTCATTGCTAGACAGTTATCTTCAGAGTAATATCATTTCACCTTTAAATTGTTTCCAACACATTTCTATTTAAATTGTCAAGATTATGAATTTAAGCCTTCACACCTTTGAGAAGGATAATGTCTCATGCCTAATTGCCCCATTCACAAAAATTGTTATTGAAGAATGCAGCGAAGGTCATCTCAGTGCTGTGGATGGATGGGAAACATCACTGATGAGATTAGGACAAAAGAATTGAGTAAGTGCTCCTGTCTAGGATTGTGATTGAAGGATATTTCCAGAACTTTAGAGATGAAGGGGATGTCTGAAGAACCTGAGTTGTAGGGTCACATGTAAAAAGAGAAGTTGCTGAAGAAACTCTGAAGAAAGGTCCCTAGACTCAAAACGTTGATGCTGTTTTCGCTCCACAGATGCTGCCAGACCGATTGAGATTCTCCAGCAATGTCTATCTATGTTTCAGATCTTCAACATCATAAGTTCTTTGTTCTATATGCTGTCTCCTGTCAGAAGATAGCACACCAGCCTCAGAATTAAGAATTGTGTGACTTCAAAAACCATTCTGACCAAAAAATATGCACGTTGATTTCTTAGTCCTGTTGGAATACTGCAGTGTTGGTGAAAAATGAAGTATGAAACTAAGACCTTGTCTGTCTTCTTGAGAGTACATAAAAAAAACTCATAGCACAAATGTAAAGAAAAGAGCCAGAGTTGTCCTCGTGTTTAGTCTAATGTTTCTTGCTCGTCACTAAACAAGAACAGATTGTCTTGTTGTTATTACAATACTGTCTTGCTGCACAGTATATCCCTGGTCCCATGAAGGTAGATCAGATGTCCTGTGCATTCCCATCTCTTGGATTGTCGGTGATGGGTCATCAACCGTGGCAACTAGCTGCCAAGAAGTGATGGGTAGCCAGTTTGGATATTTGTGGGCACACCGAGATGTGCCACCTAGATCTTTGTGGTAACAATGGATCCTCCTGAGGGCAAGTTTCTAGACAACATGTAGAGGCAGCATGCTGGCTGGGAGAGGTTGCTGGAGATGTGGCCCAAACAGCCTCCTGCTCATCCTGTATATCCCCCTCCACCTCTACTGGAAACAGCGTTGGCAGTGGGCAATGGTGGTGGTTACAGGTCATCCATTGTAAGGACTCCAATAAACAAAGGTCGATTTGGCAACTGTAGCCACAACTATCTGCAGACAACACCTCAAGATGCTCCTCTGTGCCTGCTTCACCTTAGCAAGTCTTGGTAGAGGCAGTTGTCCTTCTGAGACTGCAAGCTTCCTTGCAGGGTCTCCATCCCTAGAGACCTTTCTATTGTCTTTAGATTGGGGAGCAACTGGAGACAATTTTTTAATTGGTCACCAACTGGATTCTGGTTTAGATGGTCACACTGCCATTGAGAACATGGGCAGTATGCAGAAATGGGTCCAACCCCAATTATTTACATAGAACATAGAAAAGTACAGCACCGAACAGGCCCTTTGGCCCACGATGTTGTGCCAAGATTTAATCCTAATGTAAAATATAGTAACAACCTATGCACCCCTCAACTCACTGCTATCTATGTGCATGTCCAGCAGCCGCTTAAATGTCCCCAATGGCTCTGCTTCCACCACCACCACTGGTAACGCATGTCATGCATTCACAACTGTCTGCATAAAAAACCTACCTCTGATGTGTCCTTTATATCTTTCTTCTAATATCTTCAAACTTTGACTTCTCGTCAATTCTCCGTGGAGAAGGTCTCTGGCTATTGACTCTATCTATTCCTCTCACTATTTTGTACACCTCAATCAGGTCTCCTCTCTTCCTCCTTCTCTCCAGAGAGAAAAGTCTGAGCTTATTCAACCTTTCTTCATAAGGCAAGCCCTCCAGTCCAGGCAGCATCCTGGTAAATCTTCTTTGCACCCTCTCCAAAGCCTCTGTATCTTTCCTATAGTAGGGCGACCAGAACTGGACACAATATTCCAAGTGAGGCCTCACCAGGGACTTCTAGAGCTGCAGCAAAACCTCGCGGCTCTTAAACTCGATCCCCCTGTTAATGAAAGCCAAAACACCATATGCTTTCTTAACAACCCTATCCACTTGGGTGGCAACTTTGAGGGATCTATGTACTTGCACACACAGATCCCTCTGTTCCTCTACACTGCCAAGAATCCTGTCTTCAATCCTATATTCAGCATTCAAGTTTGACCTTCCAAAATGCATCACTTCGCATTTATCCAGGTTGAACTCCATCTGCCATTTCTCAGCCCAGCTCTGCATCCTGTCTATGTCACGCTGCAACCTGCAGTAGCCCTCAATACTATCAATGACACCTCCAACCTTAGTGTCATCTGCAAATTTACTAACCCACCCCTCAACCTCCTCATCCAAGTCATTTATAAAAACTATAAAGAGCAGAGGCCCAAGAACAGAGCCCTGCAGGACCCCACTCAACACTGTCCTCCAGGCAGAATACTTTCCATCTACAACCACTCTCTTCCTTCTGTCAGCCAGCCAATTCTGAATCCCGATAGCCAAATCTCCCTGTGTCCCATACTTCCTGACTTCATGAATGAGCCTACCATGGGGAACCCTATCAAATGCCTTGCTGAAGTCCATATACACCACATCCACTGCTCGACCTGTCTTAACATCTCCTCAAAGAACTCAATAAGATTTGTGAGGTATGACTTGCCCCTCACAAAGCCATGCCGACTGCCTTTAATCACACTATGCTTTGCCAAATAGTCATAAATTCTTTCCCTCGGAATTCTTTCCAAGACTTTGCTGACCACAGACGTAAGACTGACTGGTCTGTAATTGCCAGGGATTTCCCTATTACCCTTCTTGAAAAGAGGAACAATATTCGCCTCCTTCCAATCCTCCGGTTCGACTCCTGTGGAGAGTGAGGAGGTAAATATCCTCGCCAGCGGCTTAGCAACCTCCTTTCTCGCTTCCTGGAGCAGCCTAATATAAATCTGGTCCAATCCTGGGGACTTATCAATCTTAATGTTTTCTAAAATTTCTAGCACATCAACCTCATTCATCTTGATCTGGTTAAAACTGTATCCCAGCTCCTCTAAGTTTTCATTTATAACAAGCTCCCTTTCCTTGCTGAAAACCGAAGCAAAAAATTCATTTAGGGTTTCCCCTATCTGCTCAGGCTCCACGCACAAGTTCCCTCCGCTATCCCTGATCAGCTCTACCTTTACCCTGATCATTCTCTTATTCCTCACATATGAGTAAAACGCCTTTGGGTTCTCCATAATCCTTCTTTCTAAGCCTTTTTCGTGCCCCCTCCTGGCTCTCCTCAGTCCATTTCTGAGCTCCTTTCTAGCAAGCCTGTAATCCTCTAAAGCTGTGCTAGATCCTTGCTTCCTCCACCTTACATAAGCTGCTTTCTTCCTTTTGACGAGAAGTTCGTCTGTTCTCGTCATCCAAGGCTCCTTAATCTTACCTCTTCTTACCCGCCTCAAAGGAACAAATTTGTGCATCACTCGCAACTACTGCTCCTTAAATAGTCTCCACATGTCTGCTGTGCCCTTTCTGTGGAACAATTGCTCCCAGTCTGTACTTCCCAACTCCTGTCTGATAGCGTCATAATTTCCTTTTCCCCAATTAAATATCTTCCCTCGGTAATTGCTCCTTTCACTTTCCAAGGCTATGCTAAATGTGAGGCAGTTGTGATCACTTTAACCAAAATGCTCTCACACTGCGAGATCTGACACCTGTCCTAGTTCGTTGTCGAGCACCAAATCCAAACTGGCTTCTCCCCTCGTCGGTCTCTCGACATACTGAGTTAGGAAACCCTCCTGAACGCACCTGACAAAATTGGCTTCATCCAAACCATCTACACTTCGGAGGTTCCAGTTGATATTGGGAAAGCTGAAATCACTCATAACAACCCTGCTACTTTTGCATTTTTCCAGAATCTGTCCACCTATGAGATCTTCAACCTCTCTACTGCCATTAGGTGGTCTGTACAAAACTCCCAATGTGGTAGCTGTTCCCTTGCTGTTCCTAACTTCCACCCATACTGACTCAGGAGACAAACCTTCCTTAACAACCTTCGTTTCTGTACAATCAGGCTTTGAGAGGTGTATTTTGTCCTTTTTTTTGATGAGAGGTTTTGGAGCCATAGCTGTAGAGTTATCTCTTCCAAGCCATTGAAGTAAACAACTTGTGAGACCCTGGATTTTTTTTTAATGTTATAACAGTAGAAGCAGCATGAATGAGTGGAATCAGGCTCCCTCAAAACTAGGATTTTAGTTTAACTCTCAGCAGTTGTTGGAGTCTTGAAATTGATTGTGGAAGCTGCCATATCTCTCTCTCGCTACCTGACTTTTCTCTTGATATTCTTTCTGCCTGGACTGGAAAAACATCACATTTGAAACAGTCTAGTTTACTGAATTTGCCTTTACCAAGGGTGTATTAATGGGATGCAATTGTACTGGAAGAGTTACTGTTTAGTAATAAAGTAATCTATTATCCTGTTAAGTTTTCCGTGAGAATTAAAGTAATATAATTCATCTTTCTTTTGTTTGCATTTGAACTGTAGAGTCATAGATAGTATCATAGAATCGCATAACATGGAAACAGACCCTTCAGTCCAACTAGTCAATGACAACTAATCTTCCCAAAGTAAACTAATCCCATTTGCCTGCATTTGGCCCAAATCCCTGTCAACCTTTCCTACTCATGTACCTATGCAAATACCTTTTAAATGTTGTAATAGTACCTGCATTTACCACTTACTCTGGCAGTTCATTCCACATATCACATTTTCACCTTCTGTGTGAAAAAGTTGCCCCTCAGGTCCCTTTTCAATCTATTGTCTCTCACCGTAAAGTATGCCCGTAGTTTTGACATTCCCCGCCCAAGGGCAAAGACCTTCGCTATTCATCTTATCTGTTGTCCTCATGATTTTATAAAACTCTATAAGGCCACCTCTCAACCTCTTTCACTCCAGTGAATGCAGTCTCAGCTTATCTTCATACCTCAAACCCTCCAGATCCGGTAAAATCCTGATAAATCTTTTCCGAACCCTTTCTAATTTAATAATATCCTTCCTATAGCAGGGCAACCAGAACTGTACACAATGCTCCAAAAGTGGCCTCACCAATGTCCTATAGAACCTGAACACGACATCCCAACTTCTGTACTCAATCATCTGAGCAATAAAGGCAAGTATGCTAAACACCTTCTTAACCACCCTGTCTACCTGTGATGCAAGTTTCAAACAACTATGGACTTAAACCCCAAGGTCTCTCTGTTTGACAACACTATTCAGAGCCCTACTGTATAAGTCCTGCCCTTGTTGGTTTACCAAACTGCAATATCTCAGATTTATCCAAATGAAATTCCATCTGCCACTCTTCAGCCCATTGGCCCAATTGATCAAGATCTATTTGTAATCTTAGGTAACCTTCTTCACTGTCCACTACACCACCTAATTTTGGTGTCATCAGCAAACTTCCAAACCATGACTCCGAAATTCTCATCAATTTTTAAAAAATAAATGACGAAGAGTAGTGGACCCAGCATGGATCCCTGCGGAACATTGCTGGTCACAGGCCTCCAGTCCAAAAAACAACCCCTCTCCCACCACCCTCTGTCTTCTACCATCAAGCCAATTTTGTATCCAATTGACAAGCTCACCCTGAATCCTATGTGATCTAACTTTACTGATTAGTCTATCATGTAGAACCTTGACAAAGGCTTTACTAAAATCCATGTAGACAATGTCTACTGGTCTGCCATCAACAGTCTTTTTGGTTATCTCCTCGGAAAAAAAATCAATCAAGTCTGTGAGGCACAATGCAGTGTAAAAATAAAGTGCATTTTGCTTAAAGCCAAGTCGTGTGATCAATCTAAGTATCGTAGGAATGCAGCACTCCACACTTGCCATTAAATAAGATAAAAGTAAGGCTCAAGGCTATCTTCTAGGCTAGGCTAGGTTAGGCTATGGTGATCTCGGCCTGGACAATAACAAAGGCCGACCTCCCATCTATAAAATCCATCTACCAGGGCTCTTGTCAAGGAAAGGCCACCAGCATTCTCAAAGACCCATCCCACCCTGGCAATGATTTTCTACAACCTCTACCATCAGGCAGAAGATACAGAAGCCTGAACATATGCATCAGCCTGTTGCAAAACAGTTTCTAACCTACTGTTGTTAGAATACTGAATGGACTCATAAACTCTGAACATTTGCCTGTACCTATGTTTTTGTTTTTGCCGCTATTTACCTATTATTTACTTATTAATGCTACTTAATTATGTGATCTGCTCGCAAGACAAAGTTTTGACTGTGCCTCAGTACACGTGACAATAAATTTAATTCAATTCAGTTCAATTCAATTCATCTTCTTGATATTATTTGAGGGCATTTTATCTGATCCATAACATAACACTTTAAAAGTACTTCATTAACAGTTGGGTGCTTTAGATCTTGATGTCATTAAAAACGTAAGCGTAAGTTTTCTATCTTTATTTCCTGACTGTTAGGCCCAGCCAAGAAGGTAGAGTTAAGAGCTGAGTTGGAAGGTGGTGGGAAATTAATAAATCATGAATCAGGTCTCAGAGAGGTGGAAAGTGTGCTAAGGTTGAAGATAGGACAGAAGCTATAGTTCAGAGCTTGATTAGGACTGAAGGAGGAGAATAGAGCTTTAGGACATTGAGGGTGATGAATGGACAATCTCTGTTTCTGGGGAGGCATATACGTCGGTCTCCTGAACCTTAAATTAGTGCAAGTATAGAGAAAGCAAATAAAAGAGCCTGTAGGAGACTGTTTCCAATGTTCTCTATGAACTTCAAGACAATGATGGATCTGAAGGTTAGTTGCCAATAAATGATCAAAACTGACAGTGATGGTATAAGCCTGCTGTGTGTCATGAACACTCAACTTTCCCACTCCGAATTGTGAAGATTGAAAACTCATCAAAAATTGGAAAGTGGATTTAGGTATGACATTGAAAAGACCAAAAGCTTCTGTCTGTACACTGCAGAATTACTCCTGGTTTCACAGACGCTGCTGACTACAGTAAAAGATAAAGATTGAAGAGATAGCGACTGCTAATGTGACTAATGTAAAATGTATATCTCATTGGACATTTTAGCAGCCAAATTCTTACTCAGGATTAGTAACCTGTAATACATCCACAAAAGAAAAGTGCAATTGAATTTAAAGCTCAGAGTGTTAGCATCTTGTCTTCATGAGGAGATATTGGCTAAGCACACTTTCAGAATCAAACATACAACATGAGTGTTTGGAATATATATTCAACGGTGTCCATCATTGTTTGTAGTTCAAATTCTGATTGGAATTCTGACTAGTGGTTACTGTCTCTGCAGCAGTTTCTATTTTTATTTCACATTTTTAACTTTTGTGTTATTTTGCCTTTATATGAGTCAGACTAAAGTCCATTGTGTCAAATGTTCATGTACAAGGATTCCATTCCCCACCTGCATTCTTATTGTGTTGAGGACAGAGCTAAATTGTAAATTGTTGCGATGCGAACATTGACTGCTCACATTGCAAAAAAAATCTTCTGTTTTTGATTTTCCTCCACACAGATTCATCAAAACTGTTACCAATGGATCCAGCCACAGCAGAGTTTATTGTCATCAAGGCCTCAGAGAAAGTGAGGAGAAACAAACGCACCAACAAAATGAGGACCAGCAGCAGCCTCCAACAGCTGCTGAACAGCCTTCCATGGGAACTCATCAGAGCTGATCACCCCCTCAGGAAAGTGGAGGAGTGACAGGAAGTTCACATTCTTCTAAATCTTCCCTAGGAGCCTATTCTCCCTCAGGATGAGCACGATACATTACCAGTGCAGACTGAGGATTCTGGGAAGCTATCACAGGTTATGGGTCAGCATGGTAGCTCAGTGGTTAGCACTGCTACCTCACAGCGCCAGGGACCCGGGAACGATTCCACCATCGGGCGACTATCTGTGTGGAGTTTGAACATTCTCCCCGTGTCTGCGGGGGTTTCCTTTGGGTGCTCTGGTTTTCTTCCACATTCCAAAGATGTGCAGGCTAGGGGAATTGGCCATGCTAAATTACCCATAGTGCTCAGGGATGTGTAGGCTACATGTCAAGGGAAATGTAGGATAGGGGAATGGATCTGGGTAGGATACTCATTGAAGCGTCACTGTGGACTTGTTGGGCCAGTTCGTCTCTTTCCACTGTGTAGGGATTCTATGAATGTTTCATCTGCTGAAGCAGAATTTCAGACCTGAAGGGATGTGTAGGCATCAAGGGCACACGTGTGCTACACTTGTGTTCAATTGGCTGCATTTGTACCTAAGATGGTGCTAAAAGGAGCAAGTTGTAAACTTTTCACTGTACTCATGTGAGTACAAATGACACTAAAGCTAATTCTAATTCTAATATGCTAGAATTTTGAAAAGTTTGTTCTTGTTGTAACAGTTGGCCAATGAAATATCATGTTACACAGTAAATAGTTGGAAACTTTAGTTTTTAGGAGACTCCAAAAGTCACCAGGAGCAGAAATGATAAGAAGAAGGTGCTGAATCACAGTGGATAATTCTGATCAATCAGCTGATTTTTTCCAACACATCAGTTTGGTACATTCCTTGATATCTCTTTTGTCGAGATTTTACGCGCGTAGATTTTGGCAAGTAACAGGGCATATTGAGAGAGTGATCAACAAATTGTATCTGCTTCATAATTAGAGATGTTGAGTATAATACACACAATGTTGTGTGTATTACAGAGCTGTGACTACCAGGTGATCAATTTTGGGATGGAAATATCCAAGAATAAGCATCCTATTGAAAGGACAGGCAGATGAGCAGAGGGGGTGGGTTTGCCTTGTTAGTAAGAAGTTAATTTAAATCTATATCAAGAAGTGATAGAGAGTTTTAAAGAGTAGAATCTGTGTGCATAGAGTTGAGAACTGCAAAGAAGAAAAGATCCTGTGTTGACTTCCTGGCAGTTTTCAAGATAAAGGATACAAAATAAAACAGAGACAGAAAAGGCATGTAAGAAAGGCATTATTATTGTATTAATGGGGGACTTCAATATGCAGGTGGATTGGGAATATCAGGTTGATAGTGGATCCCAAGAAGAGGAATTTATGGAATGTCTCCAAGATTTTTTTTTGAATTAGCCCATGACAGGCTCCACTAGGGAACAGGTATTTCTGGATTTGGTTATGTGCAATGAGACAGATTTGATTAGAGAGTGTAATGTGAAGGAGCTCTTATAAGGGGCAGTCTCTAGTTTCTGGATTGACAAAGAAAAGCAATCAATGTGGTCAAGATTAGCAGGAAGCTAGTGGATTGAGAAGCCGATGAAAACTAAAAAAAGGTTAGCTGAAAAAAGCAACAGAGGGAGAAGATAAAACATGACGGTGCACTAGTTCATAATACAAAAGAAAATGGCAGAAGCATTTTTTGATATACAGAAGGTACAAGAGTGGCAAGAGTGGACATTAGAGCATTGAAAAAGAGGCTGGAGAAGTAGTAATGGGGAACAAAGAAATGGAAGAGGAGCTGAATAGTCTTCATAGAGGAAGACACCAGTAGCACACCAGAGCTTCAATAGAATCAGGGACAGAGGTGGATGTAGTGGCCATTACTAAGGAGAAGGTGCTGGGGAAGCTGAAAGTGCTGAAGGCGGATACATCACCTGGACTACATCCCAAAGGTCTGAAGAAGACAGCTGAGGAGATTGTAGAGGCATTGGTGGTGAACTTTCAGGAATCACTGAAGTTGGGGGAGATCCAAGAGGACTAGAAAATGGCTAACGTAACACCCCTGTTTAAGAAGGGAGGGAAGCAGAAGGCAGGAAAGTTCAGGCTGCTGACCTTGGCCTGAGTCATTGGTAAGGCTTTGAAAGTGTATTATTAAGGATGAGATTGTTGAGTACTTGGAAGTGCACAGTAAAATGGGGCTGATCAGCACAGCTTCATCCTGAAAAATCTGTTAGAATTTTTTAAGGAGGTATTGAGCACGTTAGACAAAGGAACGCCAGTGGGCTTTCGAATTTGCAGAAGGTCTTTGACAAGATGCTACATCAGAGGCAGCTAAATAAGATAAGAGCCCATGGCGTTAGAGGCAAGGTACTCATGATGTGGAGGTGCCAGTGTTAGATTGGGGTGGACAAGGTCAGAAATCAGATGGCAACAGTCCAACAGGTTTATTTGAAATCACAAGCTTTCGGAGCATTGCCGCTTCATCAGGTGAAGCGACTGGCATGAATAGAGAATTGGCTGACTAGCAGAAGGCAGCGAATGGTGATAAAGGGGCTTTTTTAGAATGGGAGCTGGTAACTAGTGGAGTTCTATCAGGGCTATGGTGGAATCGCAACCTTTCCCGTTATACATTAATGATCTGCACAAAGGAGCTGAGGGCATTGTTTCTAAATTTGCAGATGGCACAAAGATAGGTGAAGGGAGAGATAGTGTTGAGGAAGTGGGGAGGCTGCAGAAAGACAAGTTAAGACAGTGAGCAAAGAAGTGTCAGATGAAATATAATGTGGGAAAGTGGAAGGTTATGCACTTTGGTAGGAAGAATAGAGAAGCAGATTATTTACTAAACATGGAAAGGCTTGGGAAATCAGAAGCATAAAGGGACTTAAGAGCACAAAGGGACTTCAGGGTTCCCTTAAGATTAACATGCAGGTTCAACTGGCAGTCAGGAAGGCAATTGTAACGTTAGCACTCATTTCAAGAAGATAAGAATATAGCAGCAGGGATGTACTTCTAAGGCTGTATAAGGCTCTGGTTAGACCACATTTGGAATATTGTGGGCAGTTTTGGGACCCGTATCTGAGGAAGGATGTGCTGTTCTTGGAATGGCCCAGAGAAGATTCACAAGAATGATCCTGGTGATGAAAGGCTTTTCATCTGAGGAGCAGCTGAGGGCTCTGAGTCTGTACTCAATGGAGTTTGGAATGATGAGCGGGGATCTGATTGACACTTACAGAATAATAAGAGGCTGGAATAGTGGAGAAGATGTTTCCACCAGTAGAAAAGACTAGAACCCGAGGGCATAGCCTCAGAGTGAACAGACGATCCTTTAGGACTCAGATGAAGAGGACTTTCTTCAGCTGGAGGGTGATGAATCTGTGGAGTTCACTGCTGCAGAGGATAATGGAGGCCAAGTCATTGAATGTATTTAAGATACTACACTCTCCCACATTCGAAATGGCCTGCACTTGTTGCATGTGTCAGACCTTGCATATTATATTCGAGGTGATTGAAACATTCCCTCCATCAGTTCAAGTTCTCATACCATGCCACTCAGGAACGAACCTTCCATGTCAACAGTTTCTTTCAGAACTGGAAGATGGTACGAAGGAACAAATAAAGGGAAAGGCTGAGACACACAAAAACCAGGGTTTGGAGTAGAATGACCTATGACCTGTCAAGGAGAAGAAGAAGCAAAGCGATAAATGAAAGCAATTAGTGAAGGCAATGAGATATTCCTGCCCATCGGATCACTGGGTCCTCAGATATTGTCTACTTTGGCAATGTCTCTGCTTCTCCTCTTACCTATTTATCAGGTTTTTATCTTTCCATGCCCTCACTGCCTTTCCAACTGCTGCTTATTACTGTGTGTGCAATCTGCTGTTGCTCTGTCTCCTGCTCCACTCTCAATTTATTCCTTCCTAAATACTGTTTATTTCTAATATAGAAGCTTATAGCACTGCAGACACATAAGTGACCATTCTCCTCTTCATGTCTCTATGAACACTCTTAAAGAATTATGTCTATTAATCTTACTGGCTTTCTCTTTACCACAGTCGGCAATTTTTCAGTCCATTCCAAGTTTATTTCCAATTGTCTGGAAAATTATTATTCATTCTGCTTCCTCAATACCTTCAGGCACTGCTTTCCAGATCATAGCTGTGTGTAAGGGTGCAAGGGTTAATTGTGAGGAGTGTTTTAAGCACCACCCACCATAGTTATGTCATTCAGACTTTGGATCAGAACTGTTTAGGATCTCAGGAGTTTCAGATCTAACATGCACTTCTTCCTCATAGTCTCAGTGTAGATTTCTGTCATTTTTGCATGTTTTGTACCAGTTTGTTAACACTCAATAAACTACATCTTGTTTAGGACAAATCCTCTTCATATTATGTTGTAAAGTGGTTTTCCTCTCCCATAGGAGACCACGTGGTGACGAACACATAAAATGTTGGAGAACTTGCAGATGATACGAAGATTGGTGGAGTTGTGGATAGTGAGGAGGGCTCTTGTTGGCTGCAAAGGGACTTGGATATGATGCAGAGCTGGGCTGAGGAGTGGCAGATGGAGTTCAACCCTGCCAAGTGTGAGGTTGTCCATTTTTGGAAAGACAAATAAGAATGCGGAATACAGAGTTAACGGTAGGGTTCTTAGTGAGGTGGAGGAACAGAGGGATCTTGGGGTCTATGTTCATAGGTCTTTGAAAGTTGCCACTCAGGTGGATAGAGCTTGTAAGAAGGCCTATGGTGTATTAGCGTTCATTAGCAGAGGAATTGAATTCAAGAGTCGTGAAGTGATGCTTCAGCTGTACAGGACTTTGGTTAGGCCACAGTTGGAGTACTGTGTGCAGTTCTGGTCGCCTCACTTTAGGAAAGATGCGGAAGCTTTGGAGAGGGTGCAGAGAAGATTTACCACGATGTTGCCTGGAATGGAGAATAGGTCGTACGAGGATAGGTTGAGAGTGCTAGGCCTTTTCTCATTGGAACGGCGAAGGATGAGGGGTGACTTGATAGAGATTTATAAGATGATCAGAGGAATAGATAGAGTAGACAGTCAGAAACTTTTTCCCCGGGTACAACAGAGTGTTACAAGGGGACATAAATTTAAGGTGAAGGGTGGAAGGTATAGGGGAGATGTCAGGGGTGGGTTCTTTACCCAGAGAGTGGTGGGGGCATGGAATGTGCTGCCTGTGGGAGTGGTAGAGTCAGAATCTTTGGTGACCTTTAAGCGGCAATTGGATAGGTACATGGATGGGTGCTTAAGCTAGGACAAATGTTCAGCACAACATCGTGGGCCGAAGGGCCTGTTCTGTGCTGTATTGTTCTATGTTCTATGTTCTAACTTCAGCTGGTCTGGACGCATCTGTAGAGAGAGAAAAACAGAGTTAGCATTTCACCTTCAGAATGAATTCATGACGTTACAGTCCACTGAGGGTTGAAGATAGCAAAAATACTTTTGAAAACCTTGACAATTACTTCAAGCTCGTAACAAATAAAATAATTTAGAACAAAGATTGAACAGAAGAGCTGGGGTTCCAGGGGAATCCATTAGATGTGACCATGGAGGTTTAAAGTCAGAACCCATTCAGAATTGTTGTTGGAATTGCTGATGAGCCTTTGTTAAATTTATTCCAGTCAGGAGAAGATTTAATGCGAGAAAAAAGCATTCAGATTGTGAGTGAAGTACGTCCAGAGGAACACATCAATCCTGAGAGCAGAAATTCAACTTTATCAAAGGAGGTTGGCAGAATCCTGTCAGTTCCATCACCAGGTTAGTGAGCAGCTGGCAAGTCGCCTGGTTACTGTAAGTCTTGTTCTGAAAAAAAAATCTTATTATTTGCTTGCCACTATGTAAAGCTTCACATTATTGAATCTCACAATGTAGAAAATCGCTATTTTGAGAAAGGAGGAGATTGCAAATCCAAAACAGCTGCTCAGAAGATGTCCTAGGATTCCTTTGAGCCGTGGCAGATTTTGGGCAGTACGGTGGCATAGTGGTTAGCAGCGCCAGAGACCTGGGTTCAATTCCCACCTCAGGCAACTGACTGTGTGGAGTTTGCACATTCTCCCCGTGTCTGCGTGGGTTTCCTTCGGGTGCTCCGGTTTCCTCCCACAGTCCAAAGATGTGCAGGTCAGGTGAATTGGCCATGCTAAATTGCCCATAGTGTTAGGTGAAGGGGTAAATATAGGGGAATGGGTCTGGGTGGGTTGCTCCTCGGAGGGTCGGTGTGGACGTGTTGAGCTGAAGGGCCTGTTTCCACACTGTAAGTAATCTATTCTCTAACAGCAGAAAGAAACAGAGAGTAGTTACTTTGGCATGAGTCATTTGTTTCATATTGTAGGCAGGATGGAACTCTGTGACAATACTGGACTGACTGAAATGCTTTCCATCATTATCAAAACAGAAGAGAGTTCAGATTGTAAGAATTAGAAAAGCTTGTGAGAAAATACAAGCAACCCAGATAGCCAATGAGCACATATTCCACTTGAACTTTTTGACACAATTCCAACAGGTAACTCAGAGGGCAACACATCTCGGTGAAAAAAAGTGAGGACAAATTCATGTTTTGCATTAAATAATGATGAGGTGTAAGATCAACAGAACATTTCATTTCCTTATCCTCCTGGGAAGTACCAGTGGAAGAGATCGGTCAAGCAAGAAGCAATCCTTTTGAGGAATGACTGCGGGAATACACATTGTGTTTTCATCTAATTTGTAACCACCATTGAAGCCACAAGTTTAAGTAAAATGTAAGTAAAAACCTTTAGCATTTACCAACACATAAAAATAAAACCTGCTCACACAAGATTGAAGATGTGGTGCATGTAACTTCATGGAAGTCACTTCTGCGATGAGATAACCACAGATTTAGGATTCAGTGTAAAAAGGGAAATCGCCTGGTTTGTTGATCCAGGTTACTGCAAATTGGAAAGTGCCTATTTTATTCCCCCAGCCACTCTCAATGCAGGGATGTTTTGAGAGTACATTTCCTCCAGACATTGCAATGCAGCAATGTGTTTCAACAGGAAAAGCATCCTCAGTGAAGGGAGTTAAAAAAAAATAAAAGGTCTTCCAGTTTAAAGGTACCTTCAGCTCTATCACTGTCAATCACAGAATCAAACTCTCAACAGGTCTCAAGCCAAAGAGTCACCACTCCTCCAAATTGAAGAGAATAATGAAATCTGCAGGACTCCTGGATTTGTGAAGTCTGACACTTGAGGGTTATGGAGCTTTGATAAAATAATATATAAATATTCATAATGGACAAGAACGTTTGGGGGAAATATTGCATGAATAACAATTCTTTCATTACTCATGCATTCTTCCCAGCCCTGATCCACTGCTGCACCTCCTCTGTGTGATTCAACCAAATTTCAATGCTTTTTTTCTCTTTTATTTATTCGTGTGATGTGTCCATCACTGGCTAGGCTAGAAAGTATTGGCGGTTCTGAAATGACCAGGTGGGAAGTTATGAGTCATCCTCATTGCTGTGGGTCTGGGTCACATGTGGACCAGACCAGGTAAGGACAGTAGATTTCCTTCCCCCGAAGATGTGAGTGAATCACTTGGGGTTTTTACAACAATCAGTAATGGTTGTATGGCTGCTATTAAGCAAGTTTGTATTAAAATTCCATACTTTGTTTTCACTGAATTCAAATCTCACCATCTGTTGGCCCTGTGGGTTTGAAAACCATAGCCCAACAATATTTGAAGCAAGAACTGAAAGTTCTCGAGAAACTGAGCAGGTTTGGAGAGAAAAGCAAGGTTAACATTTCAAGTTAGTGACCCTTTGTCAGAAAGTGTCCCAGAACATTTGCCTGAGATTCTGGATTATTAGTCCAGTGACATTAGCATAAGGCCACTCTGCCTTATTAAACTACAGCTAAAATATCAATTGAATTGTATTCACTCAACAGATGTTACCTGATCAACTGGATGTCTTTCATCTGCTTGTTCCTTCTGTCAAATAAGAGAGAACGTTCATTCATTGAGAGCATTTCCCAACAACAGGACATCCCAAATCGCACCAGGTTTAGTGATTTATTTTTCAATGCAGTTATTACTGGAGTGGAGACATTATGGGAGATAATTTACAAGTGGTTCTCAATAGTCTATTGAGATTATAAAGTTAAAAATCACACAACACAAGGTTATAGTCCAACAGGTTTCTTTGTAAGTTGTGTGTGTTCAGTCCAATGAGAGGGTATGTGATAATGCAACCTGTGATTAATACAGCATGTCTTAATGACATCCATCCCTCTAGGCAGACGGTTTCAGTTCAAGTCCCATCTCAATACTTGATGACCATTGAAGATGCTATAATTGAGTCAAGTAGTTGAATTGTCAATAATAAATAATTGTTCACAAGAAGGTGGGGAAGTGAGGAGGGTATAGATGGGATGGAGTGATGGTCTAATCATTTACAAATGGAATTCAATCTGGATGAACATGAGGTGATTCAGGACAAACAAGGCAAGGGAACACATGATGCACAGTAGGATCCTGGGAAGCACCAATGATCAGAGGGGGATAAAATGAAAGAACCATAAATGCTGGAAATCAGAAACACAAACAGAAATTATTGGAAAAACTCAGCAGGTCTGGCAGTATCTGTGCAGAGAGAAACAGAGTGAATGTTTTGGGTCCAGTGATCCTTCTTCAGGATCAGAGGGACCTTGGTATTTATGTACACCCATCCCTTAATTTACCAGGACAGATAGATAAAGTGGTAAGAAGGCATATGGGATTCCTTGCCATTTTTATGATTAGGGAGGATATGCTAGAACTGTATAAAATGTTGGTTAGGTCACAGGTAGAGTATTACATGCAGTTCTGAAATCGACATTTTAAGAGTGATTTGATAGCACTGGAGAAGGTGCAGAGGAGATTTACCAGAATCTTGCTTGAATTGGAGAGTTTCAATTTTGAAGAGCGATTAGACAGACTGGGGCGGTTTTCCTCAGAGACCAGAGGGGATTCAGAGAGGACATTTCTGAAGAAAGGTTACAGGACTCAAGGCGTTAATGCTATTTTCCCTCCACAGATGTTGCCTGACCTGCTGAGCTTCTCCAGCAATTTTTCTTTTACCAAGCTGAGTTGGTGCTTAATTTCATTTATAGCTGGTGAGCAATCTGATAACGTTGGTGCCTGCCTGATCTCCATTGTGTGGGGATGGGAGAGAGGGAGGTGAGCCGTTCTTCCACTCTGTTTTAGAAGCTCCCTTTCTGACCAAAAACACATCAGGTTTTGGGCAGGGTGACACTCAACCCCCAGATCATGTTGAGTAAATTAGCCTTGATTATGCAATCAAGTCATATGGCAAGATTCAAGTCTACAAGCTTCTGACCTCTAACGTAAGAGTGCTATCCACTGAGGGAAGAAATATTATCACTTAGGCTGATTATGAACAATGCTTGCCAGTTCACACCCATGAAATTTGATTCAATAGAGTGCTGGTTCATTTTAATCCAATTTTTTTTGTGTTGGGTTCAATAAGAATGAGTGAACTTTGAACAACATGAGGCATCACACTTGGAGACAATTCGACATCTGTAATATAGATTTTTGGAATTATTAACAATGTTGACATCTTGGTATAATCGATCTTATCATGCACGTATTTAATTCAATCATAGTCAATTCATTTCAATGGATGTGATAAACTGGGCTTACAGAGAGAATTAGATATGAGCACATTGTGTGTTCTTATAATATCATTGTCAGCAGTTATTTGTAGTCTTCTATTTTCAATCTAAAGCCTCCATTTATGCTACTCGTAAATATTATTTATCCACTCTCTCAAACCAATTCAATCTGACAGCAGCTAAACAGCATGCAGTTGCAGTTTTTTGCAAATTGACTGACAAATGACCAAGCACCAAGAAGGTCGCTGGTAGTCTTCTTAAATGTCGGTTACATGTCAATGTCAGCTGAAAAGACAATGTTTTCACATGCACACTGACCCAGCTCTCATTTATCACCCCCCAGCCCTGACCTTTCCAATGTCTCCAGATGCAGCATTGCATGAACAGAAATTACCTCATAACTGGCAGCATTAATGCCATCGTCTTCAGTCCCCATTTTAAAGTTGCTTCCTTCGTGAGAGGCTCAATTCTTTCATTCTGATGAGCTTCTCGATACATGTTCATGCCATGACAAAGGTCAACTATTTCTTCAACTTTTACTTTATTCACTTGTGGATGTGGGCATTACCATCCTTAGCTGCTCTTAAACTGAATGGCTTGCTCAGTCATTTCAAAAGGCAGTTGAGAGTCAACCACATTGCTGTGGCTCTGGACTCACAGGTAGGCCAGATCAGGTTGGGATAGCAGATTTTGTTCCCTGAAGGGCAGGGAACCAAATTGTTTTTTCTGACAATTGGCAATGGATTTGTGGCCATCAGCCAATTCTTAATTCCAGACTTTTTTTTATTGAATTCTAATTCCATCTTTGTTTTTCTTTATTTATTGAACGAGGGCATTGCTGGCTGGGCCAGTATTTATTGCCCGTCCCTAATTGTCCAGAGGGCAGCTGAGGGTTAGCTGTACTGCTGTGGGTCCGGAAACACATGTAGATCAGACCAGGTACAGATGGCAGATTTCCTTCCTGAAGGACATTAACAAACCAGATGGGCTTTTCCAACAAGTAGTAGTCATTAGATTCTTAATTCCAGATATATTTTATTGAATTCAAATTCCACTATCTGCCATAGCAGGATTCAAACTTGGGCTCCCATAACAATATCTGGGTCTCTGGATTAACAATCCAGCAATAATTCCATTCGGCCATTACCTCCCCTACACTGTGATATTGCCTGCTTCAGATTCTCTCCCGACCGAGCCCAAATTTATAGCAGCCTTGTCTCAATCTGATGCAGCTAGTGTTACTCCCTTGTTTCTGTTTGCTTTGTCCTTCAAAGTAACAGAGGTTGGAGGATTGGAAGATGCTACAGAAGGAGCCTTGACTCGTCGTTTTTAGCTCATTTTCTATCTAGTGCACGCTGCTGCAAATGTGTGCTGATGGATGAGGCAGTGAATGTTGAAGATGTGTGATGGACTGCTCATCAAGCAGACGGCTGTACAGTCTTCAATTTCTTCAGTGTGGCAGCATCGATCCATATACATGAATAGTAGACAAGGCTGGCCCCTGGAATAAAGCAATTGCCCTAAGAGGAGAGATTCTGGTGAAAAGATCTTTATTTGCTTCAGAATAAATGAACAAATATGATTGAATTGAAACCTGTAAAATTCTCGGCCGTTTGACCCAGGTAAGTGCTGGGAGAATGTTTCCCTTGAGATTAAGAGAATGGTGCTATTGTCTAAGAATGAGTGGTTGGCCATTTGGGACTGAGATGAGGAAAAATCTCTTCAATCTAACAATTGTGAATAGCTTGAACCCAGAGAACTGCCAAATCTCAGTCAATTAATATATTCAAGATGGAAATCATGGAGATTTAAAGATAATTGGATAGTTAATGACATGGGGTTAGAGGTGAAGTTGAGTGAGAAGATCAGCCATAGTTTTGTTGAATGGTAAAGCAGAGGTGAAAGTCAAATGTTCTCTGCTCCTCTGGTTTCTATGGTTCTTATTTTGTTAACAGTATGTTTTTTTTTCAATTATTCACTCATGGGATGTGGGCCTCACTAGCTAAGTTCACATTTATCGCCCATCCCTCATTACCCTTTCTCAAATGGCTGCAATCAGTGTGCTGTGGGTCGACCCACAATGCTGTTAGGGAGGGAGTTACATGATTTTTTTACCCAGCGACAATGAAGGAATGGCGATTTATTTCCAATTCAGGATGGTGAGTGGCTTGGAGGGGAATGTACAATTGTTCCCTTGTCTTTCAAAGGTACTAGTCTTGGGTTGGAAAGGTGTTGTCTAAGGTGCTGACCTGGTGAATTTCCATTGCTAGGGAACAAACTCCTAATTAACTTATGCAGAGGCACAAACTAGCTGTGCATTACCAAAGATGTCCACTCCACAGATATATATCATTTTAAACTTAGCAAATGATGAGGCAATCACTTGGCTCCAGAAAAGTGCTTGTTCCGTATTGAAATGATATGAAAATATCAAAAAGCCAATGTCATGGAGATGCTAATGACTGCTAATTAGGTGCTGAAGAAATCAGAATATAGGGACATAGTAAAGACCACCAGATAGTCATAGAGTCATATAGCATGGAAACAGTTCCCTCGGTCCAACCAGTCCATGCTGACCATAATGCCAAACTAAACTAGTCCCACCTGCCTGCACTTGGCCTATATCCCTCCAAACATTTCTTACTCATGTGCTTGTTGAAATGCCTTTTAAATCTTGTAACTGTACCCACATCCACCACTTCTGGAAGTTCATTCCTCGCATGACCCACTTTGTTAAATAAAAATGGCCCTCATGTCTTTTTTAAAATCTTTCTCCGACTACCTTAAAAAGGTATGCCCCCAGTCTTGAAATCCCCCACCCTAGGGAAAATACACCAGCCATTCACCTCATCTATATCCCTTTTAATTATATAAAACTCCACAAGGTCAACCCTCAACCTCCTATGCTCCAGTGAAAAAAGTTCCGTCCTATCCAGCCTTTCTTTCGAACCCACACTGTTCATTCCTGGAAACATTTGGTAAATCTCTTCAGAATCCTCTCCAGCTTAATGATATTCTTTCTATAACAAGGAGACCAGACCTGAACACAGTACGCCAGAAGAGCCTTATTAATATACAACATAATGTTGCAACTTCTATATTCAAAGGCCTGTGCAATGAAGGCAACCAAGCTAAACACCTTTTTAACCACCCTGTCAATATGTGATACAAACTTCATAGAATTATGTACCTGAATCCCTGGGTCTCTCTGTTGTACAACACTACCCAAGGCTCAACTTGTATTAGTACAAGTCTTGCCTTTGTTTGCTTTACCATATTGCAACACCTTGTATTTATCAAAATGAAACTCTATCTGCCACTCTTCAGCTCAATGACCCAATTAATCAAGAGGATTAATGAGGGCAGAGCAATGAATGTAATCTATATAGACTTCAGTAAGGAGTTCGACAAGGTTCCCCATGGGACATTGGTTAGCAAGGTTAGATCTCATGGAATACAGGGAGAACTAGCCAACTGGATACAGATCTGGCTCAAAGGTAGAAGACGAGGGTGTCGGTGAAGGGTTGTTTTTCAGACTTGAGGCCTGTGATCAGTGGTGTACCACAAGGATTGGTGCTTTTCATCATTTATATAAATGATTTGGATGTGAGCATAAGAGGAATAGTTAGTAAGTTTGCAGATGACACCAAAATTGGAGGTGCAGTGGACAAGTAAGAAGGCTACCTCCGATTACAACAGGATCTTAACCAGATGGGCCAATGGGCTGAGAAGTGGCAGATGGAATTTAATTTAGATAAATGTGAGGTGCTGCATTTTGGGAAAGCAAATCTTAGCAGGACTTATACACTTAATGGTCCTAGGGAATGTTGCTGAATAACAAGACCTTGGAGTGCAGGTTCATAGCTCCTTAAAATAGAGTTACAGTAGATAGGATAGTGAAGAAGGCATTTGGTATACTTTACTTTATTGGTCAGAGTATTGAGTACAGGAGTTGGGAGGTCATGTTGCAGCTGTGCATGACATTGCTTAGGCCACTTTTGGAATACTGCGTGTAATTCTGATCTCCTTCCTATCGGAAGGATGCTGTGAAACTTGAAGGGTTCAGAAAAAATTTACAAGGATGTTGCCAGGGTTGGAGGATTTGAGCTATAGGGAGACGTTGAATAGGCTGGGACTGTTTTCCTTGGAGTGTCGGAGGCTGAGGGGTAATCTTATAGAGGTTTATGAAATCATGAGGGGCATGGATAGGATAAATAGACAAAGTATTTTCTCTGGGGCGGGGGAGTCCAGGACTAGAGGGCATGGGTTTAGGGTGAGAGGAAAAAGATATAAAAGAGACCTAAGGCGCAACCTTTTCACGCAGAGGGTGGTACGTGTATGTAATGAGCTGCCAGAGGAAGTGGTGGAAGCTGGCACAATTGCAATATTTAAAAGGCATCTGGATGGGTATATGAATAGGAAGGGTTTGGAGGGATATGGACCAGCTTCTGGCAGGTGGGACTAGATTGGATTGGGATATCTGTACGGCATGGAAGCGTTGGACCGAAGGGTCTGTTTCCGTGCTGTACATCTCTGTGACGCCATGACCCTATCTCTTTGTAATCTTAGATAACCTTATTCACTGTCCACTATCCCACTAATTTTGGTGTTGTTCGCAGACTTACGAACCATGGTTTCTACTCTGCCATTTTCTTCTATATGAAAAACGTAACACTTCAGTTTCTTTTTTCATTCCCAATTATTTTGTCCTTTCTTTTCATAATTACTTCAGTGTCTTCCTTGCCCCAGTAAGGATCAACCTTCGTTATTTTTTAGATTTCTTTCAATCACTCCTATCATTTTAAAACAAAATACTGCTGGTGTTTGAAATCTGAAATAACAACAGAAAATACTGGAAATATTCAGCAGGTCTGCCAGCATATGTGAAACAAGAAACAGATCAATGTGTCAGCTCTTTGACCCCAGACAAACCTGAAACATTAACGGTTTTATCTCTGCACTGGTGATGTCAGACTTACTGCATTTTTCGAGTATTTCCAGTTTTGATTGTCATTTTGCTGCTTTGTGGCATAAATTGCTGTGTTTTCTTTCTCTTTATTTCCCTTCCTGTTCCAACTCGAGGGTTTCTCTTTAAGCCACTTGTTATTTGAGCTAGCCTGTAACCTACTTTTGAGACAAAGTCTGCACCTTTCTTCAGTCAGCTGCTTGGTGGAGTATTTTTACAGAGATCCTAATCATCTCACACTCCGGTCTCCCATCCTAAAGTTGGAAGCTTGCCTTTGTCCAGCAATGATACCTTCCTGACATCTGTGCCAAGAGGCAAATCTACTTAAGCAGTAATTGCAACTGGAAACCCATTGTCAACATTGTGCTCCATCATGGAGTCGTAGTAACAGCAGCTAACATTTGCAATGTGGAAATGCTCTGTTAGAAATGTACCTATCAACAGGCTTTGGACAACTGATACTGGTTTGAACCAAACCTAGGTTAAATGAGCGACACAAACTGCCTGAGATTTTTTTCATAAGCCAAAGCCTGGCCAAACTAAAAGCGTGAGAATGATCCCTTGTTATCTTCACAGATACTTTAAACTGTCAAACACCTTTTCTTTAGAACATAGAACATAGAACAGTACAGCACAGAACAGGCCCTTCAGCCCACGATGTTGTGCCGACCATTGATCCTCATGTGAGGTAAACCTAAAGTATGAACTCTCAAATTTCTGTGACCATATGCATGTCCAGTAGTCTCTTAAATGTCCCCAATGACCTCACTTCCACAACTGCTGCTGGCAACGCATTCCATGCTTCCACAACTCTCTGTGTAAAGAACCCGTCTCTGACATCCTCTCTATACTTTCCGCCAAACAGCTTAAAACTATGACCCCTCGTGTTCACAATTTCTGCCTTGGGAAAAAGTTTCTGGCTATCAACTCTATCTATGCCTCTCATTATCTTGTACACCTCAATTAGGTCCCCTCTCTTCCTTCTTTTTTCCAGTGAAAAAAGTCCGAGCTCAGTCAACCTCTCTTCGTAAGATAAGCCCTCCATTCCAGGCAGCATCCTGGTAAATCTCCTCTAAACCCTCTCCAAAGCATCCAATAGGGCGACCAGAACTGGACGCAGTATTCCAAGTGCGGTCTAACCAAAGTTTTATAGAGCTGCAACAAGATCTCACGGCTCTTAAACTCAATCCCCCTGTTAATGAAAGCCAACAGTCTTTTACTTTTAACCTTTTCATCCTTAGATCTTCTAAGTTCCAGTAAAGCTCAAGGAACAGCATGCCATCTTTTGATTGACACTTTGCAACATTCTGAACACAACATTAAGATTTAAAGCCTCAGACTGAAGCCACCTGACCCATATCCTCAAATAAGAGGAGCTAGGTAACAGAAGATCAAAATACTGTGGGTGCTGGAAATCTGAAATACAAATACAAAATGTTGAAAATACTCAGCTGGCCTGTGGAGAGAGGTCTTGCTGATAACCTTCTAGCAGGACTGTTGCAATACTTCTCTGTCCTCATCACTTAAACTTTGCTTGTCCATTACCAGCGACTATTGCCTTGTGTCATCCTCCATGATCCCAGGGATGGAGGGACTGTCTTATAAAGAGTGTTTGAGGACATTGAGTTTGTACTCTTTGGAATATAGAGCAATGAAAAGATTCTTCAGCTATTTGACAGGTCAGATGTGGAAAGGTTGTGGGAGAGTCTGGGACCAGAAGGCATAATCTCAGAATAAAGGGTTGCACATTTAAGACAGGACTGAGGAGTAATTTCGTTTCTCTGGCACTCTTCACCGCAAATTGACATCAAGGCTGAGAGAGATGGTTTTTAATCAGTGAGGGAATCAAGGGCTGTGGGAAAAGGCAGAAAAATTGAGAATTATCAAGTGAGTCGTGATCCCACTGATGGTAGAGCAGACTCAATGGGCTGACTGGCCTACTTCTGCTTACAGGTCTCATGGTCTTCGGCTCTTCATCTGAATTGGTAATATCTTTTTATATTCTGGATTAGTGGTGCTGGAAGAGCACAGCAGTTCAGGCAGGATCCGAGGAGCTTCGAAATCGACGTTTCGGGCAAAAGCCCTTCATCAGGAATAAAGGCAGAGAGCCTGAAGCGTGGAGAGATAAGCTAGAGGAGGGTGGGGGTGGGGAGAGAGTAGCATAGAGTACAATGGGTGAGTGGGGGAGGAGATGAAGCTGATAGGTCAGGGAGGAGAGGGTGGAGTAGATAGGTGGAAAAGGAGCTAGGCAGGTCGGATAATTTCGGACAAGTCAAGGGGACAGTGCGGACCTGGAAGTTTGAAACTAGGATGAGGTGGGGGAAGGGGAAATGAGGAAGCTGTTGAAGTCCACATTGATGCCCTGGGGTTGAAGTGTTCCGAGGCGAAAGATGAGGCGTTCTTCCTCCAGGCGTTTGGTGGTGAGGGAGCGGCGGTGGAGGAGGCCCAGGACCTCTATGTCCTCGGCAGACTGGGAGGGGGAGTTGAAATGTTGGGCCACGGGGCAGTTTGGTTGATTGATGCGGGTGTCTCGGAGGTGTTCCCTAAAGCGCTCTGCTAGGAGGTGCCCACTCTCCCCAATGTAGAGGAGACCGCATCGGGAGCAACGGATACAATAAATGATATTAGTGGATGTGCAGGTAAAACTTTGATGGATGTGGAAGGCTCCTTTAGGGCCTTGGATAGAGGTGAGGGAGGAGGTGTGGGCATAAGTTTTATAGTTCCTGCAGTGGCAGGGGAAGGTGCCAGGATGGGAGGGTGGGTCGTAGGGGGGCATGGACCTGACCAGGTAGTCACGGAGGGAACGGTCTTTGCGGAAGGTGGAAAGCGGTGGAGAGGGAAATATATCCCTGGTGGTGGGGTCTTTTCGGAGGTAGGGGAAATGTCGGCGGATGATTTGGTTTATGCGGAGGTTTGTAGGGTGGAAGGTGAGCACCAGGGGCGTTCTGTCCTTGTTACAGTTGGAGGGGTGGGGTCTGAGGGCGGAGGTGCGGGATGTGGACGAGATGCGTTGGAGGGCATCTTTAAACACGGGAGAAGGGAAATTGCGGTCTCTAAAGAAGGAGGCCATCTGGTGTGTTCTATGGTGGAACTGGTCCTCCTGGGAGCAGATACGGCAGAGGCGGAAGAATTGGGAATACGGGATGACATTTTTGCAAGAGATAGGATGGGAAGAGGTGTAATCCAGGTAGCTGTGGGAGTCGGTGGGTTTATAAAAAATGTCAGTGTCAAGTCGGATGTCACTAATGGAGATGGAGAGGTCCAGGAAGGGGAGGGAGGTGTCAGAGATGGTCCAGGTAAATTTAAGGTCAGGGTGGAATGTGTTGGTGAAGTTGATGAATTGCTCAACCTCCTCGCGGGAGCACAAGGTGGCGCCAATGCAGTCATCAATGTAGCGGAGGAAGAGGTGGGGAGTGGTGCCGGTGTACTTACGGAAGATCAACTGTTCTATGTAGCCAACAAAGAGACAGACATAGCTGGGGCCCATACGTGTGCCCATGGCTACCCCTTTGGTCTGGAGGAAGTGGGAGGATTCAAAGGAGAAATTGTTAAGGGTGAGGACCAGTTCGGCCAAACGAATGAGAGTGTTGGTGGAAGGGTACTGTTGTGGACGTCTGGAGAGGAAAAAAACGGAGGGCTTGGAGGCCCTGGTCATTGCGGATGGAGGTGTAGAGGGATTGGATATCCATGTTGAAGATGAGGCATTGGGGCCGGGGAAACGGAAGTCTTGGAGGAGGTGGAGGGCGTGGGTGGTGTCTCGAATGTATGTGGGGAGTTCCTGGACTGGGGGGATAGGTCAGTGTCGAGGTAGGTAGAGATGAGTTCAGTGGGGCAGGAGCATGCTGAGACAATGGGTCGGCCAGGGTGGTCAGGCTTGTGGATCTTGGGAAGGAGGTAGAACTGGACAGTGCGGGGTTCCCGGACTATGAGGTTGGAAGCTGTGGGTGGGAGATCTCCTGAGGTCATGAGATTCTGAATGGTCTGGGAGATAATGGTTTGGTGATGGGGGGTGGGGTCATGGTCGAGGGGGCAGTAGGAAGAGGTGTCCTCGAGTTGGCGTTTGGCTTCAGCGGTGTAGAGGTCAGTGCGCCAGACTACCACTGCGCCCCCTTTATCTGCTGGCTTAATGGTGAGGTTGGGATTAAAGCAGAGGGATTGGAGGGCTGCGCGTTGTGAGGGTGAAAGGTTGAGGCGGTTAATGTCCCGGCGGCAGTTGGAAATGAAGAGGTCGAGGGCAGGTAATAGGCCAGCGCGGGGTGTCCAGGTGGATGCAGTGTGTTGGAGGTGGGCGAAGGGGTCCTCGGAAGGTGGGCGGGAGTCCTGATTGTGAAAGTAAGCTCGGAGGCGGAGGCGACGGAAGAATTGTTCGACGCATGGTGTGTATTAAATTCATTGATGTGTGGACGGAGGGGGATGAAGGTGAGTCCTTTGCTGAGGACTGATCGTTCGTCCTCAGTGAGTGGGAGGTCTGGGGGGATGGTGAAAACTCGGCAGGGCTGGGAGCTGGGATCTGGTGTGGGTGTGGAGCTGGGAGTAGGGTCGGAGCCAGTACCTGGAGTGGGTGTGATGGTGGGGGGAATGGGGGTGGAGGCATGAGCAGGGGTAGTGTTCCACTCGGGGTTCTGGGGGGTGGGGATAGTGACAGTGGGGTCTGTGGGGGGCGTGTCAGCAGAATGCAGGTGAGTGGCGTTGGTGGGGGCGGAAGTGGTGGCAGACACGGCAGTAGGGGTGGCGAAAGTCACTGAGCGTGTGGCATCGGTGATGATGTGAGGGCCGGAAGTGTCTGTGGGAGTGGCCATGATGGGGGCGGAAATGACATCATCAATGAGTGTGGGGCTGGTAGCTGCATCAGCCCCATGGCTAATGGCGTTTCCGAGGCCAGGGGAATCTTCTGGAATGTTTGAGGAGCGCTGGTTATGGAGGTGGATGGATAAAAGTTTGTTGTACTTACAGTTTTTGATGTTTGAGATGGAATTGAAATACTGTTTGTTGAGAGTATGAATTCTCCTGAGGATGCAGTACAGAGTGTGTCCTTTCCAATTCTGAGAGAGTGTGGCCCTCAGCTGAGGCAGGGCAGACCGTAGAGAGGTTAGGTGCCGGCGCATTGCTGCGAGCGTGGAGCGGAGGATCTTGAAGGAGAACTGTTGCTGGTGTTTTTGAACCTGTAGTCTGTACTGTTTGTCCTGTTCGGGTCCGAACTCTGCTGGTTTAAAGATGGTCCGGAGTCCGTGTGGGATGAGTTGGTTACGAAGGCATGCACTGAGGAAGCAAATGTGGCTGTGGTACCGAGTTTGTTTCACGACATGGTTGAAGAGTTTCAGGGCAGAGGAAATGACCTGGGAGTTGCAGTGGGAGAGGGACTCCCTGAGATTCTTGTAGAGAGAGGAGGAAAACTTCTTACCTCAATATCTTTTTATATTCAGTGGTGTGCAAATTGATGAATTTTGCATCTACTTACTGAGCAACGGGATGAAGGCAGATCACATCAATGTAGCAGGTGGGATAACTAAAGCTAAATCTGTGAATACTTTGACCCACCGCTGGACCCGGAAAGCTCATCTTGCTGTATATACCTGATCAGTACCAAAACAGACATTTATGCTGAATATTTATACTGAATACTGAAAATCCTTGTCGTATTTAAAGATTTGTCAGTCAATTTGTTTATAAATAAGCATAGATAAGAACATATGAATTAGGCCAAGATTAAACCAACATAGCTCTTCAGCCTGCTCCAACATTTAATAAGATCACAGCTGATCTGATTGCTCTATATTCCAAACTACCTCTGATAAATTTTCATGCCCTTGCCTACCAATAATCTATTCACCTCTGCCTTAAAAATATTCAAAGACTCTTTGACTGCCTTTAAGGTAGATAGTTCTGAAGATTCACAACCCTCCATGCGAAAAAAAAACCCCTATGTCTGTCTAAAATGGTCAAGGCCTTTTATAAACAGTGACACCTGGTTCTCGTCTTTCCCATGAGAGAAAATATTTTCCACACCATGCTGCCAAGGCTCGAGTAGATTGTGTCTGTTTCAATCAGGTAATAAAAGGGCAGAGAACAGTCCAGCACAGGAACAGGCCCTTCAGCCCACCAAGCCTGTGCCAACACATGATGGCTTTCCAAACTAAAAACCTTTTGACTCTATGCTGTCCATATCCCTCTATTCCCTGCCTATTCATGTATCTGTCAAAATGCATTTTAAACGTTGTTATTTTATCCTCTGCCACCAATTCCTCTGGTAGTGCCTTCCAGATACTTCCCACCCTCTGAGTAAAAAAATTTGCCTCTCACATGCCCTTCAAACTTATCCCCTTTTACCTTACACTTGTGTCCCTTGAGTAATTGACATTTCTACCCTGGGAAAAACAGACTCTGATTATCCATTCTATCCATGCCTCTCATAATTTTGTAAACTTCTATCAGGTCACTCCTCATCCTGTAATGTTCTAGTGAAAATTAACCAGTTTTGTCCAATATCTACTCATAGCTAATACCCTCCATACCAGGCAACGTTTTGGTAAACCATTTCCGTATCCTCTCCAAAGCCTCCACATACTTCTGGTACAGTGGCAATCAGAACTGTAGATAATATTTCAAATGTAGCCTCACTAAAATTCCATAAAACTGCAACATGAGCTCTTATACTCTCTGCCATGACCAGTGAAGGCAAACGTGCAACATGCTTTCATTACCATCTTATCCACTTGCGTTACCACTTTCAAGGAACTGTAATGCTGTATGCCTCTGTATATTGATGCTACTAAGGGTTCTAGCATTTATTGTAAACTTCCCTCTTGTATTAGATTTCCCAAAATGCATCACATTGCATTTGCCTGGTTTAAACCCATGTGACATTTCTCTTCCCAAGTCTCCAGCCTGTCTATATCCTGCTGTAACCTCTGTCAATCCTCCTTGCTATCCATTACTTCCCCAATCTTGGTGTCATCTGCAAGCTTACAAATCAGGCCACCTACACTCTCTTCCAAATAATTTATACATAGTCCAAACAACAGGGCTCCCAGCACTGATCTCAGGCCTGCTGAGTTTCTCCAGCAATTTCTCATTTTGGTTTCTGATTTCCAGCATCCACAGACTTTTGTTTTGTTTTTGTTGAGAGTTAGAAGTAGCTGTGTTGAGCAGATTTTGAAAATATGCCATTATGAAAGGTGATATATTCGAGAAGTAGATCCTTCTTGTTGCATGCATTATATTACAAACCTCCCCAATGAGGCCATAGTAAATGCAAGTAAATGCAAGTGGACATTAATAAGCAATCAAATCAGCTGAAAAAAAGTGAGTGCGCTGTGGATTGTTTGTCTTACTGCCGTGTTACTGAAAAGACTGGAACTACTGCACAAGACTATTAATCCAATCCTGTCCCAACTCTCTATTTTTAAAAATCAATTTCTTTCTTTTCTTTATTCTTTCCACTTGCCTTATTCCTTCTCCAAACTTATCCCCACTGGAATACTGAGCTGCAGCTGTCAACCGTATTGCTGGAAAAGTTGATGGCTACTTGAAATGGCTTCTCTGGCTGTTCCCTTGCCTCTGTGAACTGGCTCAGTGTGTCCATTGTTTGATCTTCTAACCTAATGCTAGTCTTTTCTTCCATTGTTCCTATCATTATTATATTGAGAATACTTCAGCTGATTAAGCAGTTCAGTTCAGTACTTAACATTCTCTTGTGTTTTTAATTGATACGTGCCAAATTACAACAGCAACAGCACTTCAGAATAGCTGCACGAGCTGGAAAGCACTTCAGAATGGCTTGAAGCGATGCAATGAAGCATTTTCTCTGTTAAGATTTGCATTTCAGGACATCATCAAGCACATTAAAGACAATAAAGTCTTTTTCAAGAGTCATCACTGATACAGTGTAAAAAAATGCAGCAGCCAACTTGTGCTCTGCAAGTTCCCACAATCAGTAACATGGTAAGGTTGACACTTTGGTTGAGACTCAACTTGGCTAGTACATAAGAGAGAACTCCTCACCCTTCATTGTTAAAATGTTGGGGTCTCTCCTCTGGTTAGACAATGGACATACCCAAGGACTGCTCAGAAGACCAGGCACACACAGACTGTGTGATAATTGCACAGGATGCACACATTCCTGTTGGGTAATTACTCAGAGTCCAGAGCCATCCAAACACGCCCACAAGTCAGAGCTACAGTCAGAGACTTCAGAGGGGTCAGAGTGATTGATAATTAATTGGTGTACAGGAGAAGTTAAAGGATAGAAATACAGCTCCACATTCTGTGAAAATACAAAATTCACAACCAAATCACAGACACTGACCAGAAACCACTTAGATTGACTCCCACTCACTCCAATCACTCACACTTATTCCAATCATTCACACACACCTCCAATCACTCACACTCAGACCAATCACTCACAGTCGCCCCAATCACTAGCACGGACCTCCAATCACTCACTCACCCGATCACTCACACTCAACCCAATCAGTTACACTCACCCCAATCACTCACACTCGCTCCACTCATTCACACTCACCCCAATCACTCACATTCACTCCAATCACTCACACTCACCCCACTCACACTCACTCCAATCACTCACACTCACCCCAATCACTCACACTCGCTCCACTCATTCAGACTCACCCCAATCATTCACACATACTCCAATCACTGACACTCTCTCCAATCACTCCAACTCACCCAATCACTCACACTCACCCCAATCACTCACTTACTCCAATCGATCACACTCACCCAAACACTCACACTTACCTCCAATCAATCACACTCACTCCAATCACTCGCATGTATCTCCAATCACTCACACTCACTCCAATCACTCACACACACCTCCAATCACTCACACAAACCTCCAATCACTCACACTCAACCAATCACTCACACTCATTCCAATCACTCACACACACCTCCAATCACTCACACTCACCCCAATCACTCGCACGAACCTCCAATCTCTCACACTCACCCCATCACTCACTCACCCGATCACTCACACTCAACCCAATCAGTTACACTCACCCCAATCACTCACACTCGCTCCACTCATTCATACTCACCCCAATCATTCACACATACTCCAATCACTCACATTCACTCCAATCACTCAGTTACCTCCAATCACTCCAACTCACCCAAACACTCACACTCCAATCACTCACACTTACCTCCAATCACTCACACTCACCCAAACACTCACACTTACCTCCAATCAATCACACACTCCAATCACTCGCACACACTCCAATCATTCACACTCACCCCAATCATTCACAATTACCTCCATTCAATCCAACTCACACAATCACTCACACTCACCTCCAATTACTCACACTTATTCCAATCGTTTACATTCACTCAATCACTCACACTCACCCCAATCACTCACACTCGCTCCACTCATTCACACTTACCCCAATCATTCACAGACACTCCAATCACTCACACTCACTCCAATCACTCACACTTACCTCTAACCGCTCACACTCATCCCAATCAGTCACACTCACCCTAATCACTCACAATTATCTCCAATCACTGACACTCACTCTGATCACTCACACTCACTCCAATTGCTCACACTCACCCCAGTCACTCACGCTTACCTCGAATCATTCACGCTCACCCCAATCACTCACAATTACCTCCAATTACTGATACTCCCTCTGATCAATCACACTCACTCCAATTGTTCACATTCACACTTACCTCCGATCACTCACACTCACTCCAATCACTCGCATGTACCTCCGATCACTCACACCCACATTTATTCCAATTGCTCACACTTACTCCAGTCACTCACACACATTGCAATCGCTCACACTTATCTCCAATCAATCACATTCACTCCAATCGCTCACATTCACTCCAATCACTCACACTTACCTCCAATCACTCACTCACCCCAATCACTCACTTACTCCAATCACTCACACTTACCTCCAATCACTCACACTCATCCCAATCACTCACACTTATCCCAATTGCTCACACTCACTGCAATCATCATACTCACTCTAATCACTTGCACTCTTCCCAATCGCTCACACTCACCCAATCACATGAACGCCAATCACTCACACAAGTCCCCAATCACTCACACTTGTCCCCAATCACTCACACAAGTCCCCAATCACTCACACAAGTCCCTAATCACTCACACTTGTCCCCAATCACTCACACAAGTCCCTAATCACTCTCACAAGTCCCCCAATCATTCACACATGTCCCCAATCACTCACACAAGTCCCTAATCACTCACACTTGTCCCCAATCACTCACACAAGTCCCCAATCACTCACACTTGTCCACAATCACTCTCACAAGTCCCCAATCACTCACACTTATCCCAATCACTCACACTCACCCAAATCATTCACACTCTCCTCAATCACTCACACTTACCTCCAAAATACTCACACACACTCCTATCACACTCACTCCTATCACTCACACGTCCCTCCAATCACTCACACTCACCTCAATCATTCGCATGTACGTCCAATCACTCACACACACTCCAATCACTCACACACACTCCAATCACTCACACACTCCAATCACTTACACATATCCCAATCACTTACACTCATTCCAACCACTCGCATGTACCTCCAATCAGTCACACTCATTCCAATTGCTCACATTCACTCCAATCACTCACACTTATCCCAATCACTCACACTCATTCCAGTCACTCACACTTACCTCTAATCGCTCACACTCATCCCAATCACTCACACTCACCCCAGTCACTCACACTTACCTCCAATCAATCACACTCACTCCAATTGCTCACACTTATCCCAATCATTCACACTTACCTCCAATCACTCACACTCACCCAATCGCTCACACTCACCCCAATCGATCACACTTATCCCAATTGCTCACACTCACTGCAATCACTCATACTCACTCTAATCACTTGCACTCTTCCCAATCACTCACACAAGTCCCCAATCACTCACACTCACCCCAAACACTCACACGTACCTCCAAAATACTCACACACACTTCTATCACTCACACTCATTCCAATCACTCACACTCACCTCAATCACTCGCACGTACCTCCAATCACTCACACTCACTCCAATCACTCGCACGTGCCTCCAATCACTCACACACACTCCAATCACTCACACTCATCCAATCACTCACACACACTCCAATCAGTCACACACACACTCCAATCACTCACACTCACCCCAATCACTCACACTCATCCAATCACTCACACACACTCCAATCACTCACACTCATCCAATCACTCACACACACTCAATCACTCACACTCACATTCACCCTAATCACTCACACTTACTCCATTCACACTCACTCCAATCGCTCACGTTCACTCCAATCACTCACACTTATCCCAATTACTCACACTCACCCCAATCAGTCACATTCATCCCAGTCATTCACACTCACCCCGATCGCTCACACTTATCCCAATTGCTCACACTCACTGCAATCACTCATACTCACTCTACTCACTTGCACGCTTTCCAATCACTCACATAAGTCCCCAATCACTCACACTCACCCCAATCACTCACACGTACCTCCAAAATACTCACACACACTCCTATCACTCACACTCACTCCAATCACTCACACTCACTCCAATCACTCGCACGTACCTCCAATCACTCACACTCACCTCAATCACTTGCACGTATCTCCAATCACTCACACACACTCCAATCACTCACACTCATCCAATCACTCACACTCATCCAATCACTCACACTCACCCCAATCACTCACACTCATCCAATCACTCACACACACTCCAATCACTCACACTCATCCAATCACTCACACACACTCAATCACTCACACTCACATTCACCCCAATCACTCACACTTACTCCATTCACACTCACTCCAATCGCTCACGTTCACTCCAATCACTCACACTTATCTCAATTACTCACACTCACCCCAATCAGTCACACTCCTCCCAGTCATTCACACTTACCTCTAATCACTCACACTCATCCCAATCACTCACACTCACCCCAATCACTCACAATTACCTCCAATCACTCACACTCACTCTGATCACTCGCACTCATCCCAATCGTTCACACTCACCTCAATCACTCTTACTCAGTCTAATCACTTGCACTCATCCCAATCACTCACTCTCACTCCAATCACTCACACTCACTCCAATTGTTCACACTCACCCCAATCACTCACACTTACCTCCGATCACTCACACTCACTCCAATCACTCGCATGTACTTCCAATCACTCACATCCACATTTACTCCAATTGCTCACACTTACTCCAGTCACTCACACTTACCTCCAATCACTCACACTCACTCCAATCACTCACACTTATCCCAATTGCTCACACTCACTGCAATCATCATACTCACACTAATCACTTGCACTCTTCCCAATCGCTCACACTCACCCAATCACATGAATGCCAATCACTCACACAAGTCCCCAATCATTCACACTTGTCCCCAATCACTCACACAAGTCCCCAATCACTCACACTTATCCCATTCACTCACACTCACCCAAATCATTCACACTCTCCTCAATCACTCACACGTACCTCCAAAATACTCACACACACTCCTATCACTCACACTCACTCCAATCACTCGCACGTCCCTCCAATCACTCACACTCACCTCAATCATTCGCACGTACGTCAAATCACTCACACACACTCGAATCACTCACACACACCCCAATCACTTCCACTTATCCCAATCACTCACACTCATTCCAACCACTCGCACTTACCTCCAATCACTCACACTCTCCCCAATCACTCACACTTACCTCCAATCAATCACACTCATTCCAATTGCTCACATTCAGTCCAATCACTCACACTTATCCCAATCACTCACACTCATTCCAGTCACTCACACTTACCTCTAATCTCTCACACTCATCCCAGTCACTCACACTCACCCCAGTCACTCACACTTACCTCCAATCAATCACACTCACTCCAATTGCTCACACTTATCCCAAACAATCACACTTACCTCCAATCACTCACACTCACCCAATCGCTCACACTTATCCCAATTGCTCACAGTCACTGCAATCACTCATACTCACTCTAATCACTTGCACTCACCCAATCAATCACACAAGTCCCCAATCACTCACACTCACCCCAATCACTCACACGTACCTCCAAAATACTCACACACACTCCTATCACTCACACTCACTCCAATCACTCACACTCATTCCAATCACTCACACTCACTCCAATCACTCGCATGTACCTCCAATCACTCACACTCACCTCAATCACGCGCACGTACCTCCAATCACTCACACTCACTCCCATCACTCACACTCACCCCAATCACTCGCACGTGCCTCCAATCACTCACACACACTCCAATCACTCACACTCATCCAATCACTCACACACACTCCAATCACTCACACTCACCCCAATCACTCACACTCATCCAATCACTCACACACACTCCAATCACTCACACTCATCCAATCACTCACACACACTCAATCACTCACACTCACATTTACCCCAATCACTCACACTTACTCCATTCACACTCACTCCAATTGCTCACGTTCACTCCAATCACTCACACTTATCCCAATTACTCACACTCACCCCAATCAGTCACACTCATCCCAGTCATTCATACTCACCCCAATCGCTCACACTTATCCCAATTGCTCACACTCACTGCAATCACTCATACTCACTCTAATCACTTGCATGCTTCCCAATCACTCACACAAGTCCCCAATCACTCACACTCACCTCAATCACTCGCACTTACCTCCAATCACTCACACTCACTCCAATCACTCACACTCACTCCAATCACTCACACTCACCCCAATCACTCGCACGTGCCTCCAATCATTCACACACACTCCAATCACTCACACTCATCCAATCACTCACACACACTCCAATCAGTCACACTCACCCCAATCACTCACACTCATCCAATCACTCACACATACTCCAATCACTCACACTCATCGAATCACTCACACACACTCAATCACTCACACTCACATTCATCCCAATCACTCACACTTACTCCATTCACACTCACTCCAATCGCTCACGTTCACTCCAATCACTCACACTTATCTCAATTACTCACACTCACTCCAATCAGTTACACTCATCCCAGTCATTCACACTTACCTCTAATCGCTCACACTCATCCCAATCACTCACAATTACCTCCAATCACTGACACTCACTCTGATCACTCACACTCACCCCAATCGTTCACACTCACCTCAATCACTCATACTCCGTCTATTCACTTGCACTCATCCCAATCACTCACTCTCACTCCAATCACTCACACTCACTCCAATCACTCACACTCACCCCAATCATTCTCACTTACCTCCAATCACTCACTCTCACTCCAATCACTCACACTCACCCCAATTGCTCACTCATTCCAATCGCTCACACTCACCCCAATCACTCACATGCACCTCAATCACTCACTCATCCCCAGTCACTCACACTCACTCCAATCACTCACACTCACTCTAATCACTCACACTCACCCCAATCACTCGCATGTGCCTCCAATCACTCACACACACTCCAATCACTCACACTCATCCCAATCACTCACACTCATCCAATCACTCACACACACTCCAATCACTCACACTCATCCAATCACTCACACACACTCAATGACTCACACTCACATTCACCCCAATCACTCACACTTACTCCATTCACACTCACTCCAATCGCTCACGTTCACTCCAATCACTCACACTTTTCCCAATTACTCACACTCACCCCAATCAGTCACACTCATCCCAGTCATTCACACTCACCCCAATCGCTCAGACTTATCCCAATTGCTCACACTCACTGCAATCATTCATACTCACTTTAATCACTTGCATGCTTCCCAATCACTCACACAAGTCCCCAATCACTCACACTCACCCCAATCACTCACACGTACCTCCAAAATACTCACACACTCCTATCGCTCACACTCACTCCAATCACTCACACTCACTCCAATCACTCGCACATACCTCCAATCACTCACACTCACCTCAATCACTCACACATACCTCCAATCACTCACACTCACTCACCCTCACTCCAATCACTCACACTCACCCCAATCACTCGCACATGCCTCCAATTACTCACACACACTCCAATCACTCACACTCATCCAATCACTTACACACACTCCAATCACTCACACTCACCCCAATCACTCACACTCATCCAATCACTCACACATACTCCAATCACTCACACTCATCCAATCACTCACACACACTCAATGACTCACACTCACATTCACCCCAATCACTCACACTTACTCCATTCACACTCACTCCAATCGCTCACGTTCACTCCAATCACTCACACTTATCTCAAGTACTCACACTCACTCCAATCAGTCACACTCATCCCAGTCATTCACACTTACCTCTAATCGCTCACACTCATCCCAATCACTCACAATTACCTCCAATCACTGACACTCACTTTGATCACTCACACTCACCCCAATCGTTCACACTCACCTCAATCACTCATACTCCGTCTAATCACTTGCACTCATCCCAATCACTCACTCTCACTCCAATCACTCACACTCACTCCAATCACTCACACTCACCCCAATCATTCTCACTTACCTCCAATCACTCACTCTCACTCCAATCACTCACACTCATCCAATCACTCACACACACTCCAATCAGTCACACACACACTCCAATCACTCACACTCACCCCAATCACTCACACTCATCCAATCACTCACACACACTCCAATCACTCACACTCATCCAATCACTCACACACACTCAATCACTCACACTCACATTCACCCTAATCACTCACACTTACTCCATTCACACTCACTCCAATCGCTCACGTTCACTCCAATCACTCACACTTATCCCAATTACTCACACTCACCCCAATCAGTCACATTCATCCCAGTCATTCACACTCACCCCGATCGCTCACACTTATCCCAATTGCTCACACTCACTGCAATCACTCATACTCACTCTACTCACTTGCACGCTTTCCAATCACTCACATAAGTCCCCAATCACTCACACTCACCCCAATCACTCACACGTACCTCCAAAATACTCACACACACTCCTATCACTCACACACACTCCTATCACTCACACTCATTCCAATCACTCACACTCACTCCAATCACTCGCATGTACCTCCAATCACTCACACTCACCTCAATCACTCGCACGTACCTCCAATCACTCACACTCACTCCCATCACTCACACTCACCCCAATCACTCGCACGTGCCTCCAATCACTCACACACACTCCAATCACTCACACTCATCCAATCACTCACACACACTCCAATCACTCACACTCACCCCAATCACTCACACTCATCCAATCACTCACACACACTCAATCACTCACACTCACATTTACCCCAATCACTCACACTTACTCCATTCACACTCACTCCAATTGCTCACGTTCACTCCAAACACTCACACTTATCCCAATTACTCACACTCACCCCAATCAGTCACACTCATCCCAGTCATTCATACTCACCCCAATCGCTCACACTTATCCCAATTGCTCACACTCACTGCAATCACTCATACTCACTCTAATCACTTGCATGCTTCCCAATCACTCACACAAGTCCCCAATCACTCACACTCACCTCAATCACTCGCACTTACCTCCAATCACTCACACTCACTCCAATCACTCACACTCACTCCAATCACTCACACTCACCCCAATCACTCGCACGTGCCTCCAATCATTCACACACACTCCAATCACTCACACTCATCCAATCACTCACACACACTCCAATCAGTCACACTCACCCCAATCACTCACACTCATCCAATCACTCACACATACTCCAATCACTCACACTCATCCAATCACTCACACACACTCAATCACTCACACTCACATTCATCCCAATCACTCACACTTACTCCATTCACACTCACTCCAATCGCTCATGTTCACTCCAATCACTCACACTTATCTCAATTACTCACACTCACTCCAATCAGTTACACTCATCCCAGTCATTCACACTTACCTCTAATCGCTCACACTCATCCCAATCACTCACAATTACCTCCAATCACTGACACTCACTCTGATCACTCACACTCACCCCAATCGTTCACACTCACCTCAATCACTCATACTCCGTCTATTCACTTGCACTCATCCCAATCACTCACTCTCACTCCAATCACTCACACTCACTCCAATCACTCACACTCACCCCAATCATTCTCACTTACCTCCAATCACTCACTCTCACTCCAATCACTCACACTCACCCCAATTGCTCACTCATTCCAATCGCTCACACTCACCCCAATCACTCACATGCACCTCAATCACTCACTCATCCCCAGTCACTCACACTCACTCCAATCACTCACACTCACTCTAATCACTCACACTCACCCCAATCACTCGCATGTGCCTCCAATCACTCACACACACTCCAATCACTCACACTCATCCCAATCACTCACACTCATCCAATCACTCACACACACTCCAATCACTCACACTCATCCAATCACTCACATACACTCAATCACTCACACTCACATTCACCCCAATCACTCACACTTACTCCATTCACACTCACTCCAATCGCTCACGTTCACTCCAATCACTCACACTTTTCCCAATTACTCACACTCACCCCAATCAGTCACACTCATCCCAGTCATTCACACTCACCCCAATCGCTCAGACTTATCCCAATTGCTCACACTCACTGCAATCATTCATACTCACTTTAATCACTTGCATGCTTCCCAATCACTCACACAAGTCCCCAATCACTCACACTCACCCCAATCACTCACACGTACCTCCAAAATACTCACACACTCCTATCGCTCACACTCACTCCAATCACTCACACTCACTCCAATCACTCGCACATACCTCCAATCACTCACACTCACCTCAATCACTCACACATACCTCCAATCACTCACACTCACTCACCCTCACTCCAATCACTCACACTCACCCCAATCACTCGCACATGCCTCCAATTACTCACACACACTCCAATCACTCACACTCATCCAATCACTTACACACACTCCAATCACTCACACTCACCCCAATCACTCACACTCATCCAATCACTCACACATACTCCAATCACTCACACTCATCCAATCACTCACACACACTCAATGACTCACACTCACATTCACCCCAATCACTCACACTTACTCCATTCACACTCACTCCAATCGCTCACGTTCACTCCAATCACTCACACTTATCTCAAGTACTCACACTCACTCCAATCAGTCACACTCATCCCAGTCATTCACACTTACCTCTAATCGCTCACACTCATCCCAATCACTCACAATTACCTCCAATCACTGACACTCACTTTGATCACTCACACTCACCCCAATCGTTCACACTCACCTCAATCACTCATACTCCGTCTAATCACTTGCACTCATCCCAATCACTCACTCTCACTCCAATCACTCACACTCACTCCAATCACTCACACTCACCCCAATCATTCTCACTTACCTCCAATCACTCACTCTCACTCCAATCACTCACACTCATCCAATCACTCACACACACTCCAATCAGTCACACACACACTCCAATCACTCACACTCACCCCAATCACTCACACTCATCCAATCACTCACACACACTCCAATCACTCACACTCATCCAATCACTCACACACACTCAATCACTCACACTCACATTCACCCTAATCACTCACACTTACTCCATTCACACTCACTCCAATCGCTCACGTTCACTCCAATCACTCACACTTATCCCAATTACTCACACTCACCCCAATCAGTCACATTCATCCCAGTCATTCACACTCACCCCGATCGCTCACACTTATCCCAATTGCTCACACTCACTGCAATCACTCATACTCACTCTACTCACTTGCACGCTTTCCAATCACTCACATAAGTCCCCAATCACTCACACTCACCCCAATCACTCACACGTACCTCCAAAATACTCACACACACTCCTATCACTCACACTCACTCCAATCACTCACACTCACTCCAATCACTCGCACGTACCTCCAATCACTCACACTCACCTCAATCACTTGCACGTATCTCCAATCACTCACACACACTCCAATCACTCACACTCATCCAATCACTCACACACACTCCAATCACTCACACTCACCCCAATCACTCACACTCATCCAATCACTCACACACACTCCAATCACTCACACTCATCCAATCACTCACATACACTCAATCACTCACACTCACATTCACCCCAATCACTCACACTTACTCCATTCACACTCACTCCAATCGCTCACGTTCACTCCAATCACTCACACTTATCTCAATTACTCACACTCACCCCAATCAGTCACACTCCTCCCAGTCATTCACACTTACCTCTAATCACTCACACTCATCCCAATCACTCACAATTACCTCCAATCACTCACACTCACTCTGATCACTCGCACTCATCCCAATCGTTCACACTCACCTCAATCACTCTTACTCAGTCTAATCACTTGCACTCATCCCAATCACACACTCTCACTCCAATCACTCACACTCACACCAATTGTTCACACTCACCCCAATCACTCACACTTACCTCCGATCACTCACACTCACTCCAATCACTCGCATGTACTTCCAATCACTCACATCCACATTTACTCCAATTGCTCACACTTACTCCAGTCACTCACACTTACCTCCAATCACTCACACTCACTCCAATCACTCACACCTATCCCAATTGCTCACACTCACTGCAATCATCATACTCACACTAATCACTTGCACTCTTCCCAATCGCTCACACTCACCCAATCACATGAATGCCAATCACTCACACAAGTCCCCAATCATTCACACTTGTCCCCAATCACTCACACAAGTCCCCAATCACTCACACAAGTCCCCAATCACTCACACTTATCCCATTCACTCACACTCACCCAAATCATTCACACTCTCCTCAATCACTCACACGTACCTCCAAAATACTCACACACACTCCTATCACTCACACTCACTCCAATCACTCGCACGTCCCTCCAATCACTCACACTCACCTCAATCATTCGCACGTACGTCAAATCACTCACACACACTCGAATCACTCACACACACCCCAATCACTTCCACTTATCCCAATCACTCACACTCATTCCAACCACTCGCACTTACCTCCAATCACTCACACTCTCCCCAATCACTCACACTTACTCCAATCACTCACCCATTCACTCACACCTCCAATCAATCACACTCATTCCAATTGCTCACATTCAGTCCAATCACTCACACTTATCCCAATCACTCACACTCATTCCAGTCACTCACACTTACCTCTAATCTCTCACACTCATCCCAGTCACTCACACTCACCCCAGTCACTCACACTTACCTCCAATCAATCACACTCACTCCAATTGCTCACACTTATCCCAAACAATCACACTTACCTCCAATCACTCACACTCACCCAATCGCTCACACTTATCCCAATTGCTCACAGTCACTGCAATCACTCATACTCACTCTAATCACTTGCACTCACCCAATCAATCACACAAGTCCCCAATCACTCACACTCACCCCAATCACTCACACGTACCTCCAAAATACTCACACACACTCCTATCACTCACACTCACTCCAATCACTCACACTCATTCCAATCACTCACACTCACTCCAATCACTCGCATGTACCTCCAATCACTCACACTCACCTCAATCACTCGCACGTACCTCCAATCACTCACACTCACTCCCATCACTCACACTCACCCCAATCACTCGCACGTGCCTCCAATCACTCACACACACTCCAATCACTCACACTCATCCAATCACTCACACACACTCCAATCACTCACACTCACCCCAATCACTCACACTCATCCAATCACTCACACACACTCAATCACTCACACTCACATTTACCCCAATCACTCACACTTACTCCATTCACACTCACTCCAATTGCTCACGTTCACTCCAAACACTCACACTTATCCCAATTACTCACACTCACCCCAATCAGTCACACTCATCCCAGTCATTCATACTCACCCCAATCGCTCACACTTATCCCAATTGCTCACACTCACTGCAATCACTCATACTCACTCTAATCACTTGCATGCTTCCCAATCACTCACACAAGTCCCCAATCACTCACACTCACCTCAATCACTCGCACTTACCTCCAATCACTCACACTCACTCCAATCACTCACACTCACTCCAATCACTCACACTCACCCCAATCACTCGCACGTGCCTCCAATCATTCACACACACTCCAATCACTCACACTCATCCAATCACTCACACACACTCCAATCAGTCACACTCACCCCAATCACTCACACTCATCCAATCACTCACACATACTCCAATCACTCACACTCATCCAATCACTCACACACACTCAATCACTCACACTCACATTCATCCCAATCACTCACACTTACTCCATTCACACTCACTCCAATCGCTCACGTTCACTCCAATCACTCACACTTATCTCAATTACTCACACTCACTCCAATCAGTTACACTCATCCCAGTCATTCACACTTACCTCTAATCGCTCACACTCATCCCAATCACTCACAATTACCTCCAATCACTGACACTCACTCTGATCACTCACACTCACCCCAATCGTTCACACTCACCTCAATCACTCATACTCCGTCTAATCACTTGCACTCATCCCAATCACTCACTCTCACTCCAATCACTCACACTCACTCCAATCACTCACACTCACCCCAATCATTCTCACTTACCTCCAATCACTCACTCTCACTCCAATCACTCACACTCACCCCAATTGCTCACTCATTCCAATCGCTCACACTCACCCCAATCACTCACATGCACCTCAATCACTCACTCATCCCCAGTCACTCACACTCACTCCAATCACTCACACTCACTCTAATCACTCACACTCACCCCAATCACTCGCATGTGTCTCCAATCACTCACACACACTCCAATCACTCACACTCATCCCAATCACTCACACTCATCCAATCACTCACACACACTCCAATCACTCACACTCATCCAATCACTCACACACACTCAATCACTCACACTCACATTCACCCCAATCACTCACACTTACTCCATTCACACTCACTCCAATCGCTCACGTTCACTCCAATCACTCACACTTTTCCCAATTACTCACACTCACCCCAATCAGTCACACTCATCCCAGTCATTCACACTCACCCCAATCGCTCAGACTTATCCCAATTGCTCACACTCACTGCAATCATTCATACTCACTTTAATCACTTGCATGCTTCCCAATCACTCACACAAGTCCCCAATCACTCACACTCACCCCAATCACTCACACGTACCTCCAAAATACTCACACACTCCTATCGCTCACACTCACTCCAATCACTCACACTCACTCCAATCACTCGCACATACCTCCAATCACTCACACTCACCTCAATCACTCACACATACCTCCAATCACTCACACTCACTCTCCCTCACTCCAATCACTCACACTCACCCCAATCACTCGCACATGCCTCCAATTACTCACACACACTCCAATCACTCACACTCATCCAATCACTCACACACACTCCAATCACTCACACTCACCCCAATCACTCACACTCATCCAATCACTCACACATACTCCAATCACTCACACTCATCCAATCACTCACACACACTCAATCACTCACACTCACATTCATCCCAATCACTCACACTTACTCCATTCACACTCACTCCAATCGCTCACGTTCACTCCAATCACTCACACTTATCTCAATTACTCACACTCACTCCAATCAGTCACACTCATCCCAGTCATTCACAATTACCTCCAATCACTGACACTCACTTTGATCACTCACACTCACCCCAATCGTTCACACTCACCTCAATCACTCATACTCCGTCTAATCACTTGCACTCATCCCAATCACTCACTCTCACTCCAATCACTCACACTCACTCCAATCACTCACACTCACCCCAATCATTCTCACTTACCTCCAATCACTCACTCTCACTCCAATCACTCACACTCACCCCAATTGCTCACTCATTCCAATCGCTCACACTCACCCCAATCACTCACATGCACCTCAATCACTCACTCATCCCCAGTCACTCACACTCACTCCAATCACTCACACTCACTCTAATCACTCACACTCACCCCAATCACTCGCATGTGTCTCCAATCACTCACACACACTCCAATCACTCACACTCATCCCAATCACTCACACTCATCCAATCACTCACACACACTCCAATCACTCACACTCATCCAATCACTCACACACACTCAATCACTCACACTCACATTCACCCCAATCACTCACACTTACTCCATTCACACTCACTCCAATCGCTCACGTTCACTCCAATCACTCACACTTTTCCCAATTACTCACACTCACCCCAATCAGTCACACTCATCCCAGTCATTCACACTCACCCCAATCGCTCAGACTTATCCCAATTGCTCACACTCACTGCAATCATTCATACTCACTTTAATCACTTGCATGCTTCCCAATCACTCACACAAGTCCCCAATCACTCACACTCACCCCAATCACTCACACGTACCTCCAAAATACTCACACACTCCTATCGCTCACACTCACTCCAATCACTCACACTCACTCCAATCACTCGCACATACCTCCAATCACTCACACTCACCTCAATCACTCACACATACCTCCAATCACTCACACTCACTCTCCCTCACTCCAATCACTCACACTCACCCCAATCACTCGCACATGCCTCCAATTACTCACACACACTCCAATCACTCACACTCATCCAATCACTCACACACACTCCAATCACTCACACTCACCCCAATCACTCACACTCATCCAATCACTCACACATACTCCAATCACTCACACTCATCCAATCACTCACACACACTCAATCACTCACACTCACATTCATCCCAATCACTCACACTTACTCCATTCACACTCACTCCAATCGCTCACGTTCACTCCAATCACTCACACTTATCTCAATTACTCACACTCACTCCAATCAGTCACACTCATCCCAGTCATTCACAATTACCTCCAATCACTGACACTCACTTTGATCACTCACACTCACCCCAATCGTTCACACTCACCTCAATCACTCATACTCCGTCTAATCACTTGCACTCATCCCAATCACTCACTCTCACTCCAATCACTCACACTCACTCCAATCACTCACACTCACCCCAATCATTCTCACTTACCTCCAATCACTCACTCTCACTCCAATCACTCACACTCACCCCAATTGCTCACTCATTCCAATCGTTCACACTCACCCCAATCACTCACATGTACCTCAATCACTCACACTCATCCCCAGTCACTCACACTCACTCCAATCACTCACACTTACGCTAATCACTCACACACACACACCCAATCACTCACACTCACCACCAATCACACACCCTCAATCACACACACTCACCCCAAACACTCACACTCATCACCAAACACCCAATCACTCCAATCAGTCACACTTATTCTAATCAATCACACTCACATTCCAATCACTCATTCACCCCAATCATTCACAATTGACCCCAAATGCTCACACTTGCCCCAATTCACTCACACTCACCCCCAGTCATTCACCGACCCTCATGTACTATCATAGAGTGGTTGGCCAACAGGAAAAAAGAATATGAACAAATTGGCATTCTTCCGATTGGCAGGCAGTGACTGCCAGGGTATCGCAGGTATCAGTGCTTGGACCCCAGTTATTCATATTATATATATCAATGATTTAGAATAGGGAACCAAATGTCAATATCCATGTTTACAGACAACATAGAGCTAGCTGGGAGGGAATAGTGTGAGGAGGATGCAGAGATGCTTGTGTGTGATTTGGATAAATTCAGTAAGTTGGCAGAAACTCGGCCGGATGGGATTTATCCTAGGATACTCTGGGAAGCCAGGGAGGAGATTGCCGAGCCTTTGGCATTGATCTTTAAATAGTCATTGTCTACAGGAATAGTGCCAGAAGACTGGAGGATAGCAAATGTGGTTCCCCTGTTCAAGAAGGGGTGTAGAGACAATCCTGGTAATTATAGACCAGTGAGCCTTACTTCAGTTGTTGGTAAAGTGTTGGAAAAGGAAAAGGAGATAGGATTTATAATCATCTAGAAAAGAATAATTTGATTAGGGATAGTCAGCACGGTTTTGTGAAGGGTAGATCGTGCCTCACAAACATTATTGAGTTCTTTGAGAAGATGATCAAAGAGGTAGATGAGAGTAAACCGGTTGATGTGGTGTATATGGATTTCAGCAAGGCGTTCGATAAGGTTCCCCACAGTAGGCTGTTGTACAAAATGCGGAGGAATGGGATTGTGGGAGATATAGCAGTTTGGATCAGTAATTGGCTTGCTGAAAGAAGACAGAGGGTGGTGGTTGATGGGAAATGTTCATCCTGGAGCCAGTTACCAGTGGTGTACTGCAAGGGTCGGTGTTGTGTCCACTGCTGTTCATCATTTTTATAAACGACCTGGATGAGGGCATAGAAGGGTGAGTTAGTAAATTTGCAGAATACACAAAGGTCGGTGGAGTTGTGGATAGTGATGAAGGATGTTGTAGGTTACAGAGAGACATAGATGAGCTGCAGAGCTGGGCTGAGAGGTGGCAAATGGAGATTAATGCGGGCAAGTGTGAGGTGATTCACTTTGGTCGGAGTAACCGGAATGCAAAGTACTGGGCTAATGGTAAGATTCTTCGTCGTGTAGATGACAGAGAGATCTCGGTGTCCAGATACACAGATCCTTGAACGTTGCCACCCAGGTTGACAGGGTTGTTAAGAAGGCATACAGTGTTTTAGCTTTTATTTATAGAGGGATCGAGTTCCGGAACCATGAGGTTTTGCTACAGCTGTACAAAACTCTGGTGCAGCTGCACTTGGAGTATTGTGTACAGTTCTGGTCACCGCATTATAAGAAGGATGTGGAAGCTTTGGAAAGGGTGCAGAGGAGATTTACTAGGATGTTGCCTGGTATGGTGGGAAGGTCTTACAAGGAAAGGCTGAGGGCCTTGAGGCTGTTTTCGTGAGAGAGTAGAAGGTTGGGAGGTGGCTTAATAGAGACATATAAGATAATCAGAGGGTTAGATAGGGTGGACAGGGAGAGCCTTTTTCCAAGAATGGTGACAGCGAGCATGAGGAGGCATAGCTTTAAATTGAGGGGTGATAGATATAGGACAGATGTCAGAGGTAGTTTCTTTACTCAGAGAGTAGTAAGGGTAGTAGATTTGCCAACATTAAGCACATTTAAGTTGTCATTGGACAAGCATATGGATGTACATGGAATAGTGTAGGTTAGATGAGCTTCAGATTTGTATGACAGGTCGGCACAACATCGAGGGCCGAAGGGCCTGTACTGCGCTGTAATGTTCTATGTTCCATGTAAATATAGTATAGTGCAGAGGCTAACCATTTCAGTAGCAAAAACAGGCAGACAGACTATTATCTGAATAGCACCAGATTAGGAAAGGGCAAGGGAAATGAGACTTGAGTGTCCTTGTACACCAGTTGCTGAAAGTAAGCATGTAAGTGCAGCAAGGGCTGAAGAAGGCCAATGGTATGTTATAGTGAGAGGGTTTGAGTACTGGAGCTGGAATGTCTTGCTGTAATTGTGGTGGGAAACTCATCAACATAATCAAAGAGCCCTCCCAGTCCGGTTATATGCTTTTCCACCCTCTCCCATAAGGCAGAAGACATAAAAGTTTGAATGCACATATGAACAGTTTAAGAACAGCTGAATGGTCATAGAGTCCTACAGCACAGAAACAGGTCCTTCTGTCCAAACTGGTCCATGCCGACCAAAATGTCCATCCACACTAACCCCATTTCCCTGCACTTGGCCCATAGCGTTCTAATCCTTTCCTATCCATGTATTTGTTGAAATGCCCTTTAATTGCTATTAATGTACCCACCTTAACCACTACCGCTGACAGCTCATTCCATATGCGTGCCATCTTCTTCATAAAAATGTTGCCCCTCAGGCTTCCTTTTATTCTTTCCCCTCTATCCTTAAACTGATGCCCTCTAGTCATTGATTCCCCAACCCTGGGGAAAAGACTGAGTGTATTCATTCTATCCATGTCTCTCATGATTTTATACACTTCTCTAAGATCCCCCCTCAGTCTCCTCAGCTCGAAAGAAAAAAGTCCTAGCATTCACCATGAAACTCCTACTTGATTTGACTTTCTAAAATGCAAGACCTCACACTTATCTATATTGAACTTCATTTTCCATTTCTCAGTCCTCTTCCCCAGCTGATCACGGTCCTGCTACAATTTCTGACAACCTTCCTCATTGTCCACGATACCTCCTATTTCAGTGTCATCTGCAAACTTATTAATCATGCCTTGTACATTCTCATCCAAATCATTGACATAGATAACAAACAGCAATGGGCCCAGCACTGACCCCTGAGGCATTCCACTAGTCATAGCCCTCCAGTCTGACAAGCATCCTTCTACTATTACCTCTGCTTCCTGCCATCAAGCCAATTGTGTATCCAATTTGCCAGCTTGTCCTGGATTCCATGCGACCTAGCCTTCCAGTACAGCCTACCATGTGGAACCTTATCAAAGGCCTAACTGAAATCTATATACATTACGTCTACCGCCCTGCCCTCATCAATATTTCTGGTCACTTCATCAAAGAAATCTAACAAATTTGTGGGGCATGATCTCCAACTCACAAAGCGATGCTGACTACTTCTAAGCAAACCCTGTCTTTCCAAATGCATGCATATCTTATCTCTCAGAATCTTCTCAAGTAACTTACCCACCACAGACATTAGGCTTAGTGGTCTATAGTTTCCAGGATTTCCTTTGCAGCCCTTTTTGAATAAGGACACAATATTCGCTACTCTCCAGTCTTCTGGGACCTCACCCGTCGCTTTCGATGATGCAAAAATATCAACCAGGGACCCTGCAATTTCTTCACTAGCCTCTTGCAGTGTTCTTGGATATATCAGGATTAGGAGATGTGTCTACTTTCATACATTCTACTATGTCCAACACCTCCTCTGCTGTGATATGGACAGTCCCCAAGATATCACCACTAACTCTCCGAAATTCGCAAGTCTTCAGGTCTTTCTCCACAGTAAACATAGTGGAGACATATTAATTGAGAACCTTGTCCATCTCCTGTGGTTCCACACATATGTGTCCACTTTGGTCCTTGAGGGGGCCTATTCTCCCTCTCTAGTTATTCTTTTGTCGTTAACATACTGAAAGATCCTCTTTGGATTCACCCTATTCTTCTCAGCCAAGATTATCTCCTGCCCCCTTTTCACCCTCTTGCTTCCCTTTTTCAGTAAACTCCTGAATTCCCAATATTCTTGCAGGGATTCCCTTGATCCCAGCTGCCTGCACCTGAGCCATTCCTCCTTCATTTTTTCTGGTCAAAGCCTCAATATTGCTTATCATCCACAGTTCCCTATTCCTGCCAACCTGGCCTCTCACACTCACAGGAACATATAGACATTGAACTCTAACTATCTCACTTTTAAAGGACTCCCACTTGCCAGAGGTCCCTTTGCCTGGAAACAAACCACTCCAATCAATCCCTGCAAGCTCCTATCTAAATCCATTAAAATTTGCCTTGCCCCAATTTAGAACTTGGACCCATGAGCCAGTTTTATCCCTCTATATAACTATTTTAAAATTAACAGAACAATGTTTCTTCCCTGCTGTTATGAGACTTCTGAACGGACTTCTCAAATGTTAACTCTGATCTCTCTCTCTGCAGTGGCTGTAACACTGCATTCTGCACTCTGTTCCGTGAGCCTAATACACTCTGTGTACTACAATCTGCCTGTATGGCATGCAAAACCATACTTTTCACAATATCACAGTACATATGACAACAATGAATCAATCAATCAAAGGAAGTCCTGCACTAAAATAGGTGACATCTTTTGGATAAGGTCCCATTCACTTTGATTGTCTGCATATAGCAGGTCTCATGGCACAATGGCAAATAAGAACCATTATCTTGGGCAATATACATCATTTAATCAAGGTTAAAAATCACACAATACCAGGTTTTAGTCCAGGTTATAGATTATGTGCCACAACCACCTGATGAAGGACCGTCGCTCCGAAAGCTAGTGTGCTTCCAATTAAACCTGTTGGACTATAACCTGGTGTTGTATGATTTTTAACTTTGTCCACCCCAGTCCAACACCAGCACATCCAAATCATTCAATCAAGGGCACAGAAACTGATTATCTGGATCTGATCACATTTCTATCTCTGTGGCTGGCTGCACACAAATTTGCTCATCCATTTATGACCAAATGAGAAAGATGATTTGGCTCCCCTCTTTTCAACTTCATCAGCTGCAAACACAATGAGACCCTTTTTTTTAAATGAGCAGTTATATCACACTTCAATTCAAACACAGATCACACATTCAATGTTAAAAAGCTAATTACAAGATTTTCTTGAGTGGAAGAAATAAGATTGTCATTAATTACTCATCACAAAAAAGAAACAATGAAATGCAGCATCTATCACAAGTAGAAAGTTCAAAAATGTACAAACAGGAAAATAAAAGAATATTGGGTTTAAAAAACCTTATAGCCTGTGGTGTGATATCTTTGAACCCAAGACAACGGTTATCCAATTGATGTCTTGTATCCTCAGCAGAAGCATAATTGGGAGATTTATTTTGAGTACACAATGCATGGATTTTTTTTCCAGTTTGTTTTGTCAACAGGAATTGTATTTCAAGAGGCTGAGAAACAGAGAGAGGAAAGTCTTCCAGTTCTGCTGTTGCAAGTCTATTATTACCCTTTTCAGATCTGTTTAAAAACAATTGCCTGAAATGCTCTGCATTTGTCTATTCCCATGTCTGGCTACATTGTTTCATTTTCCCAGTTGCAAACCCTGCAGGTGGTTTTCATTTCCAGTATGTGAAAGTTATCCTGAGAAGTATGTAGCACACAGACTGGAATCTCAATGATTTTTATAACAATAAGAGCTTTGCATCAGACTGATCCTTTTTTTTGACAGTTTCAAGAGCTGGAAAGGTGATTCATGTGGCCATCTATCTTATCCCTTTTTTTCTTAAAAGGTCTCAGGCATTAAAAACCACACGATGGGTGTCAACAACTGAGAGTTCACTTTTACCCCTCTCAATGACACAGATGAGAATTCAAAGGTTCTTTATTTCAAAGGTTTGATTCCACCCTTAGGTGATAGTCTGGGTGGAGTTTGCACATTCTCCCCGTGTCTGGGTTTTGTCCAGGTGCTCCGGTTACCTCCTACAATCCAAAAATGTGTAGATTAGGTGAATTGGCCATGCTAAATTGCTCAGGGATGTGCAGGCTAAATGAGTTCATCTGGGAAATGCAAAGTAATAGGATAGGGGGCTAGGTTTGGATGGAATGCTCTTCTGAGGGTTAGTTTGGACTCGATGGGCCAAATGGCCTGCTTCCATACAGTAAGGATTCTATCGTTCATTAGCAGTAAAGCATCTAGAGGTGATGAATGATATTGTATAAATGCAAGTCAGTCTTTCTTTTTGAACCATATGGCATAAATTTACAATGAGTCTCTGATAACTATATGCACTTCAAAAATGTTGATAAACAAAACATGCAATTTTTCATTTTTAAAAGAAACTTGCATCACAGAAAGAGGGCGTTCACCAGCGGTGCCCTTGTTGGTTTTTATCATAGGTGCATCCAGTTAGTCACAGTTCTGAGCAAGGGTCAATGGACACTAAACATTAACTCTGATTTCTCTCCAGAGATGCTGCCAGACCTGATGAGCTTCTCCAGTAATTTTTGCTTTTGTTTCAGATTTTCAGCATCCACAGTTCTTTATTTCAATTTAGTCATGGTGTATTGTCCTCTGCTTGTGATGTTTTAAGTTTCCTAGTTCCAAGGTTATTGAATAAAATCTGGAAGAACTGCAGATACTGTCCTGAGGAAGGGTCACTGGATCCAAAACATTTTCTCTCCACAGATGCTGCCAGACTTGCTGGGCTTTTCCAGCAATTGCTGTTTTTGTGTCCAAGGTTATTAAATCTGTCTCTGCCATCCTTTGAGACAGTACATTCTGGATTATAAAAAGAAAGATATTGTCTGGGGCAGCACGATGGCTCAGTGGTTAGCACTGCTGCCTCACAGCACCAGGGTCCCAGGTTCAATTCCAGCCTTGAATGACTGTCAATGTGGAGTTTGCACGTTCTCCCTGTGTCTGTGTGGGTTTCCTCCAGGTGCTCCGGTTTCCTCCCAGTCACAACGATGTGCAGGTCAGGTGGATTGGCCATGCTAAATTGCCAATAGTGTTAGGCGCATTAGTCAGAGGGAAATGGGTCTGGGTGGGTTACTCTTCGGTGGGTCGGTGTGGACTGGTTGGGCCGAAGGGCCTGTTTCCACACTATAGGGAATCTAACCTAAAAAAAGAGAAATCTCTTCCACCCCCCACCTCTTTTGACTATGATCTTAAACCAGTCCCCTTGACTCCTGAGTCTTCCACAAGTAGAAACATTATCTTTTTATTTACTTATTCATTAGTGAGATGTGGGTGTCACTGGCTGGCCAAGTATTTATTGACCATCACTAGTTGTTCCTTCAGAAGGTGGTGGAGAGCTGCTTTCCTGAGCAGTTGCCATCCCAAGTGCTGTGCGTTGACCGACAATGTCATTAGGGAGGGAATTCCAGGATTTTGACCCAGCTACAGTGAAGGGATGGTGATATATTTCTAAGTCAGGGTGGTGAGTGACTTACCATCTCCTTTATCCTTGATCTTTTTGAACACTTTTGATGAATCTCTCCTCCAGCTGGGCTGGAAAGAATAAAAAAAACTGGATGTAGGTTTGCTCGCTGAGCTGGAAGGTTCATTTTCAGACATTTCGTCACCATACTAGGTAATACCTTCAATGAGCCTCTGAACGAAGCCTTTGCCCCGAGGCCCACTGAAGATGTTACCTAGTATGGTGACGAACCTTCCAGCTCAGCGAGCAAACATACATCCAGAACCTCAACCTGAGCTACAAATCTTCTCAAAACTCGCTAAAAAACTCCCAGTTTCCCCAACCAGCTGAATCCTCTCAGTTATAATTAATCTGTTTAGCCAGACTGGTGATGAATAAGATTGCAACTGCACCTTTAATGGCATCTTTTTTTCAGAGAGCAGTTTGCTTTCATATATGTATGTACACATATGTATACATAATGTGTACATTATGTTTCTAACTTGTAGTCATCTTTGCCTGGCACTAGATGTCTCTATGGCGCTTCTCAAACATCTTGCAGAGTTGAACAGCAGCCTTAGGAAGTCAAGTCTCCAGATGTCCGCATGGGACTTATGTTGCTCGTTGCTCTGGAGTGACGGGGGTGAGCAGATTTACCGCTTGCTTCGCGATCCGGCAGCACACCGCATTACCCTGGAGCAGGGAATGAGGTGGGTAGCCAGGCAGGAGTCTGAACGCCAGTTTGTGACAAGAGGTAGCGGTAACTAGGCAAAAAAAAAGAGGTGGGGGGGGGGGGGGGTTTGGATTTACTCAAAGATGGGGCCGGTGGTGTTGGTCGAATAAGCATGGACAGAATGTGACACAGACCAAAAATTCTCTCGGTTGCGCGAAGGATAAATATTACCGGGCAAGAGAGACCGCTTGAAAATTAAATATGGGGCATATTGCAAAAAGAGCGAGACGCTGAAGGAGAGTGGGAGCTGTGCTGTGCTCTGGATGTAACTTCAGAGGAAAGCTGCCGCATTTTCTTTCTTGTTGAACGTGCCGCTCAATGAGGATCCTCTCTGCACCTGTAGAGACAAGTAGGGGGAGCAGGACCACACGGGAAATTCCGGGCGACCCTTCTACCATGTGCTGCTGAAATGACACCATTAATGATTGATGCTGTTTCATGGCGTGTTCCCCCCCCCCCCCCCCCCTCTGTCTCCCTTCTCTCTCTCTCTTTTCTCTGTTGGATGCTGGACGTACAGTGCGTGAGAGAGAAATCAGCGTTACTCTGGTCTGCATCCCTTTGAATTATTCAGCTTTCTTTTCAAAAACCTTTCTACGTTTAAGGCATCAGATGAGCTTGGACGGTTGTTAAGCTGTGGACTGCGGGCACGTTTTGAACATTGGAGGAAAGAGCTAGGCGCCTGTCAGACAAATGCAAGCTGCAGATCCAACAGTCACGGTGTTCCTACATATACTTTGCGGGTAGGTACAGTTAGAAACCTTATACTGGAGCGACAGATAATGTGTTCCTGATCACGTTAAGAGATTGCTTAGAGATATTATGAAAAATGATGGGGAAGGAGGGGTGGGGGAGGGAGATTTGAAGAGTAATTATTATTTAGCAATTGGGAATCAGATACATGATCTCAGTTGATCTTGAACGTAACTGCATTTGGGAATATTCCTCTCACATGGAGCTGAATTCAGGCGAAAAATAAATAATATCCATTTGAGAAGGCAGAGCCCAGAGGATGTTCTGGTGTCAGCCTTGGGATTAACCCTTCGCTGGGTGTGAGCAGTGTCCGGCCGCTCGCTGCTGCTGGCCATCATTTCAGCCCCCCTGGGTCTGAGATGGTATCGCTGCATTGCATGGTCCAGCTTTGATGTCGCCGATGCGCTTGTTTTAGAAACTCGGCTGCTTAGAGGGACAGGGAGAGAAGGTAACGGAACTTTGAGGATGCTGTTCTCGGGCAGGAACCCGGGCGCTGTACATCTCTGTGACTCGATGACTCTTGCAGCCCTGGTCGCTGGGATCTCTCCCACCGCACTCCCACCCAAGCCGACCTTTCATTCGCGTTTGCTGATCGTTCACACTCATTCCGGGTTTGGACAACTTTAGCTGTTCGTTCGCCTTCGTCTCTTGACTTGCTATTTATTCCGGTCACTCTGCATTGCTCCCCCCTCCCATTTCCCTTCCACTCGCTTTCTCTCCCTCTCTCTCTCTTCAACACTCTCCCCTTCCCCTTTTCGTTCCCCGCACTCCCTCTCTCTTCTACTCTTCAAAGCTTCCTCCTTCCCCTCTCTGTTTCCCCATCTCCCGTTCCCCCACTCTTTAATACTCCCCTTCACCCTCTTTCTCCTCTCTCCCACTTTTGAACACTCTCCACTTGCCCTCTTCCTACTCGCTCCCTCACACAAACAACCCTTCCCCTCTTTCTCTCCCATTCTGTCTTTAACACCCCCCTTTCCCCCTCTCTCCCCCACACTCTTTCCCATTCCACCACCCCACCTTCCCCTCTCTCGTTCTACCCCACTCTCTCTCCCAATCTTTAACACCCCCTTTCCCCTCTCCCGCACTCTCTCCCACTCCAGCACTCCTGCCCCCTCCCCCTCACTCTATCTCTCTCCCACTCCAGCACTCCTGCCCCCTCCCCCTCACTCTATCTCTCTCCCACTCCAGCACTCCTGCCCCCTCCCCCTCACTCTATCTCTCTCCCACTCCAACGCTCCTTCCCTCTCTCTCTCCCCCTCACTCTATCTCTCTCCCACTCTTCAACACTCCTCTCTTCCTCTTCTCTGCTGCTCCACCTCCCCACTCCCTCTTGCTGTATCTTTACAATTCCCTCCTCTTTTCTCTCTCTGTCTCTCTCTCTCTCTCTCTCTCTCTGTCTTATGCACATCACTAAAGATTGCCACTATTCTGCCCCCTCTCTCCCTCCCCCAGGTGGATGGTACCAAGATGTTCCTCCTGGTCTGGTTGGCTCTCTCAGTGCCGGGCACCTCTCCATCCTCCGGGCCGGATACCAAGGCGATCTGCTCGGTGTGTTCGTGTGCGGCAGTCGAGCACATTTTGTATATTTCCTGTGACAAAGGCAGCAGCTTGTACAGACCGAGCCAGCTCCGACCCCCGACCGCCAGCATGTACCACCTCAACTTGCAGAACAACCTACTGGGCACCCTGTACCCACACAGCTTCACCAACTTCACCAACGCCATCTCGCTACAGCTCGGCAATAACAAACTGCAGGAGATCCAGGCGGGAGCGTTCCGGGGTCTGACTCACCTCAAACAGCTACACCTGAACAACAATGAGCTGCAGCTCCTGCGGGCTGACATGTTCCTGGGGTTGGAGAACCTGGAGTATCTCCAGGCCGACTATAACCTCATCAGGGTCATCGAGAAGGGCACCTTCAACAAGATGCACCGTCTCAAGGTGCTGATCCTCAATGACAACCTGATCTCATCGCTGCCAGACAACATCTTCCGCTTCGCCTCCCTCACCCACCTGGACCTGAGGGGTAATCGACTGCAGAACATCCCTTACATCGGCGTGCTGGAACACATAGGCAGGATTGTGCAGTTTCAGCTGGAGGACAACCCCTGGAATTGTTCGTGCCAGCTCTTGGCACTGGCCAGCTGGTTGGAGAACATGCCTTACCATCTCTACATTGGGGATCCAGCCTGTGAGACCCCAGCGCAGCTCAATGGCAGGCTGCTGAAGGAGATGACCCAACGGGAGCTGTGTCCCGAGGAAGCAGAGGGTCTCCCGGACCCCAGCCAGCCCCCACCTTTCCAGCTGAGCCCCCGAGTGACCCGCCGGCCCCAACTTGCTCCCAGGCCCCCCAGCGGCTCGCCTCCCAGGAGGTCCCAGTCCGGGATCGTCTCGGGCAAATTCCTCTCCAGCAACCGCACCTACAGCCAAATCGCTTCTTTCCAAACCCGGGCCCCGCCTCTGGTCCAGTGCCCGGCCCGGTGCGAGTGCCAAAGCGACCCGTCAGACCTGGCGCTGAGTGTCAACTGCCAAGGGAGAGGGGTTGAGAGTGTCAGGGAGCTGCTGCCCACTCCGCCCAGTGCCAGCAAGCTGCTGCTCAGCGGCAACCGCATCAGGGAGATGGAGAGCTCGGAGTTCCGGGGCTACGAGGGCTTGGATCTCCTGGATCTGGGCAACAACAGGATCTCCGCCATCCAGAGGGGGGTCCTGGGTAACCTGACCAACCTGCGGAGGCTCTTTCTGAACGGCAACCAGATTGAGAGACTGTGCCAGGACATGTTCCTGGGGCTGCACAACCTGCAGTACCTTTACCTGGAGTACAACCTCATCCAGGAAGTCCTGGCGGGGACCTTCGACCCCCTGGGCAACCTGCAGCTGCTCTATCTCAACAACAACCTGCTGAAGGGGCTGCCGGCCTACGCCTTCTCGGTGGTGCCCCTGGCCCGGCTCAACCTGAGGAACAACCACTTCATGTACCTGCCGGTCAGCGGCGTGTTGGACCAGCTCAGGTCCTTGAGCCAAATCGACCTGGAGGGGAACCCCTGGGACTGCACCTGCGACCTGGTGGCCCTGAAGCTGTGGGTGGAGAAGCTGAGCGGCGCCACCACAGTGAAGGACGTGAGGTGCGAGACCCCGGTCGAGTTTGCCGGCCTGGACCTGAGGGAGCTGAGGAGCGAGGTGCTGTGTCCCAGGCTCCTGACCAAAGCCGGGGCAGTGAGCCCGAGCCCTGAAGCCAGCCTCGCTCCTGAAGCGCCCCCTCTGAACCTGAGCAAAGCCAGCACTGGGGGTCCTGTCCCCCTCTCCATCCTCATCCTCAGTATCCTGGTGGTGTTAATCCTCACCGTGTTCGTGGCGTTCTGCCTCCTGGTGTTCGTCTTGCAGAGGCACAAGAAAGGAGCAGGCAAGCACGAAGGGATGGCGAGCCAGGAGTGCACCTCCATGCAGCTCCAACTCAAGGAAGGGGAGCAGCCAGCCGCCCGGGGAGAGGGCTCCCAGCCGGGCACCGCGGGCAAGTTCATGCCGCAGACCATCGAGCAGCTCAGGAAGACTTACCCCGAGCAAGGCAGCCCGTTCGCCGACCCCCAGGGCCAGACCATCTTCCTCAGGAACGTCAGTGACAAGGACAAGAAGCGACTGAGCACCATCGACGAGTTGGACGAGTTGATCCCCAGCAGAGATCCCCACCAGCTCTACCGCAATCTGGTCGAGGGCAAGCAGGAGGTCAACAGCATCGGCTTCGGCGGCTTCGAGTTGCAGCAGCCCGAGAAACAGGGCGAGGGCAAAAAACTGAGGAAGTCTCTGCTGGGCTCCGGTCATTCCAAAATGCTGATGGAACAGCGCAAGGGCGAGTACTCGGAGCTGAAAGCCAAACTCCACGGGACCCCAGATTACTTGCAAGTTCTGGAGGAACAAACAGCTTTGAGTCAGTTGTAGGACAGCTGCAAATGGGTGTTCTTTTTTAAAAAAGAAATATATATATATAATATATGAAAAAGTGCCTTTCATTTATTTCAATTGCAGATATTGACCGGAGCCTGGAGCGATTCCTTCTCTTCTCCCCCCCACCCCCCATCGCAACGACGCAACGTGCTCCTCAGAGACTTTTATAAACTGCAGGATTTTCAATACGTTTGAAAAATAAACAAAAAAAAAATCACAGACTCCCAACATGCCAAGCACTGGGAAAGTCCAACTGCGGACGAACAACACAATCAATGGTAACAGGATTCCTTTTTTTTAAAAAAAGAAAATTGTATTCCGTGACTCAGTTCCAAAGTGTCCCACTGTCGAAAAGGCTCTGCTCTGGTCTTTTTAAGATATTCACAAGGTGCGATAGGTTGTCCTTTGTTACTGTGCTAAAAACCCCCTCCTCCCCCTTCCCCAAAATCTTCTCCCCCTCCACCCACCCTCCCACCAACAGTTCAGACCCCCTCCCCAGTGGGACTGACCATTTGCTTTTCTGTGCGTTCGCCTGAAACAGCCAGTGTTCTGATACATTTGATGCAACTTTCTAACTTTTTTTGCATGATGGACTTGTGCAGTTTCTAAATGGGACTTGGACTGGAAGGGGGTTGGGATAGCATGGGACAGAGAGATGTCAACTCAGTGTCCAAGGTGACCTTTGCTTAAATTATTATTCCTTATGATAAATTACCAAAACTGTAGTCCCAGAGAACACCCCGTAGGGAGAATTGGGAAAAGCAAAAATAATTTTGCCTATCTCATTGAACTCAGGTTGTCAGGGTCAATGAGACTTACAGCCAGTGGAGAACTGTGACCATTCTAGTAAAACAAAATCATTTTTTTCCTCTCGTTTCCTATAAGACAGCTTTAAAAACCTTAGATTTTGACTTTTTAATGTTTCAGTAAATGAATCCAAGGTACATAGTCAAGATTGTATGTTCCCACCCCAAGGATATAAGATTGCTTACTGTGTAAGCTTGTTAAATATCGTCATAGCCATTACTTGATCTCACTGCAGCATTTAAAATACTTTGAGTTAAAGATTGGCAAATATATATTCATATGTTTACTCCAGTTACCAAAATGTTTACTTGCTAACATATTTATTGATCATTTGGTGTGTTTTGTATTTTCATATTTAATTCACAGTGAACTGTGTTTAATATTAGTGCATTATTTTAGAAGCCTCAAACCCAGCTTCATTATCTATCCATTCATTTCATATTTCTTTTTCTGCTAGAGCATTTGAGATTAATGTGTAGGTCCTGACAGATTTTACAGCATTCCCTTTTAAAGCACCACTTTGTAGGAACATGGAGCAATGGGAAAGATAATCAGAAAGGGGGGCCATGTCCGTAAAAACAATTGGTCATCTATTGCAATTCAAAGGAATTTATGTTCAATCCTGCAGAAAGCAATCTGAAAAAAAAAATAGGAATTTTACTTTCTGTTTTGAATTCTTACGCTACTGTAAGAAAACATGTTGAAAGGGAAGTGCTGTGGATGCTGTAAATCTGATCAAAAGCAGTCTGGACTGGATAACACTCTACAAGCTATTCTGCACCTGTGAAGACAGGAAAGCAAAGTTAATCTGTCAGCCCCATGTCTTTTCATCTAATTGAGATGTTTTGGATGATTAAATGAACTGATACAATAAATTGAGAGTAACTATTTCCTCTTGAGTAGAATTGTATAGTTGACACTAAATTTGGAAGGGTTACAAATGGTGAGGAGGATTGTATGGAACTCAGAGAGAACATTGGCAAGTTAGTGGAATGGACAGACAGGTAGCAGAGAAGGTGTGACTCAGTGGATAGCACTGCTGCCTCACAGCACCAAGTACCTAGGTTCAATTCCAGCCTTGGGCGATTGTCTGCCTGAAGTATGCACATTCTCCATGTTGTGCTCTGGTTTTTCCCACAGTTCAAAGATGTGCAGATTCGATGAATTGGCCAAGCTAAGTTGTCCAAAGTGTCCAGGGGATGTGCAAGCTGGGTAGTTTGGCCATGGAAAATGTGGGGTTACAGGGACAGCATAGGGGCATGGATCTGGATAGGATGCTCTTCAGAGGATCGTTGTGGACCTGATGCGCCAACCCCTACTTCCACTCTGTCAGGGGCCTATGAAGTTTCAATGATGTGGAAGTGTCAGTTTTGTACTGGCGTGGACAAAGTTAAAAATCATGCAACACCAGGTTATAGTCCAACAGTTTGTTTGGAAGTATTAGCTTCCAGAGCACTGCTCCTTCATTAGGTAACTAGTGGGCAGGATCATACGACACAGAATTTATAGCAAAAGATCATAGTGTTATGCAATTAAAACAATGCATTGAACAAACCACTAGTTACCTGATGAAGGAACAGCACTTTGAAATCTAATACTTCCAAATAAACCTGTTGTGTGTGATTTTTAACTATGAATTTAAAATGCAGAGAAGTGTAAGGTCAGAAGAACATTGAAAGACAATATGAAATAGAGGATACAGTCTGAAAAGTGGTGCAGGAGCAGAGTGACCTGGGTATATATGTGCACACATCATCTAAGGTAGCAGGACAAGTGGAGAGAGTGGTTAATAAAGCATACGGTGCCCTCTTTTTTATTAACAGGGGTGCAGCAGACACGAGCAAGGAGGTGATGTTGAACTTGCACCTGAACTGGTGTATTGCGTACATTTATGGGCACCACATTTTAGGAAAGATTCAAATGCATTGAAGAGAGTGCTGAAGTGATTCACCATCACTGACAAACTTCAGTGATAAGGATAGATTGAAGGATTTGGGACTGTTCTCCTTGGAGAGGATGCTGAGAGGAAATTTGATACAGGTTTTCAAAATTATGAGTGGATGGAGAGAGTAGATAGGGAGAAGATGTTCCCACTCGTAAAAGAAACAAGGATATGTGGACATAGATTTTAAATGATGTGCAAATAAAGAACAGGTGATGTGAGAAATAAATGTATTTTTCAACAGCGAGTAGTTAGGCTGTGGAATGTGGAACTGTGATGGAGGCAGGTTCAATGAGGGCCATTAGATGGTTATTTCAAGAGAAATGGTGTGTAGAGTATGGAGATAAAGCGGGAGATTGCCACTCGGTCTTAGAATCAGTGCAGAGGCCAAGTGGTATAATAATTCTGTGATTCTGATTCAATGATTCTCTGACTGAAGAGGTGAGGAATCAGAACAAGGGGCATGAATTAACTTTCAAATTAGAAGGAGAGTGTTTCGGCATGATAGTAGGAACTACTGTTTCACACAGGTGGTGGTACAGGTGCAACACTCTCAATACAATAAAAGCTGTTGTGGGTGGGGTTTGATGGATTTTTCATGACTGACATGAACAGATTTTTGTTTATTTTAAGTGATTTGTTTCCAGCTGTTCAGGTACAATCAAAATTCGTGTCAGCTATGATGTAATTGATGGTGAAACAGGGCCGAGGGGTTGAATAACATCCTCATGTTTCTGTGTACTTAATGTGAATTTAGTAAAAACAAATGAAGGATGAATTCTTATGCTCTACAACATTTTCAAAGGGCATATTTAGGGTTTTCTGATAAGGTGTAGAGTTGAGTCCATGACCTGTGACATGTATGAGGCTGACCTCTCCTGTGGGTCCCACTCATCACTGGCTGTTACTGGTAAAAATTATTTTCCAATATGCAGGTCCTCATTTATCATAAGAACAAATCCCTTTGTCACATGTCCTGTGCTCAATGGCCTAAATTGCCCCGCAATGTCTCAATTTTAAATTTAAATTCCCTGGCAACTCTACATTCTTGTCATTTCTGCTTTGTGTGTATCTGCAATGGCTCAGTGTTTAATGCTGCTCATGTAAAGTGCTGTTTTACTATATTGTAGATGCCATAATAGTAGAAACTGGCATTGACAACTCTCACGCCAGTGCACAATTTGGCAAATCAATATCTATGGCAGTTTCAACTATCACTTGGAAAGGTTGGCAGTGATTTTTGGGACCCGTGAATACTTAGAAAGCTAAGCAGTTATCTGTTAGGTTTGAAGTCTAGAAGCATGCCAGAGGATTAAGGGTGGTAAGAGTTGTCTCTGGAATTGGAAAGCCTGTTGCAGGCTGTTGTCTGGTTTATAGCCAAAAAGTGTACAGGTTAAATGTTTCTACCAGTCAGATAGCAAGGCAGGTCAACTTTAACCATTCAAAACACTAGGTGCATGTATTTCACAGACAGAGTGAGAAAGTATATTCTTCACATAGAAGACTTGCTGCTGTTGTGGTAATGTCACTCAGATTAGTAATCCAGGAGCCCAGGCTAATGCTTTGGTGATATGCATTCACGTACCATTGTGGAATCTGGTGGAATTTGAATATAGTTAACAAATCTGGAGTTGTAAAACTGGTCTGAGTGATATTTGTGGCCAAAATGACTAGAGTTAGTTGAAAACCTACTTGGTTCATTAATGTCCATTGGGGAGGTAGGCCTGGTACACACTACATCATGACTCCAGACTCAATCATGTGGTTCACACTTAACTGCCTTCTGAAATGCTAATTTCAAGGCCATTTAGAGATGGGAAACAAATAGTCACCTCACCAGGATATCCACATCCTGTGAAAAAATAAAAGAAGGAAAATCCGTAGGCATCCATTCATTATCTTACTATCTGCGTGTAATGCAGAATGGAAAATGGTCAGGGGATTTGAGTTTACACATAATATACAGGAAATTTACTCTAATGGATCCAAACCTCTTAATATTGCAAAAACTGGTCTGTTTTTCAACCAGCTGTGAGCAGAGCCAGGGAGATTCTCAATATTCAACAATGACAATAAATGGCTGGCAATAACAGAATAAAAACAATCTGGCTTTTATTTTAGGTGTAAGAATAGAATTTTAAGGCTACTTTATGATATATTTTATAACATCCACTACTTATTTGCTTTAGTTGATGAGAGAGACTTGGTTTGTGATTAAAATATTCCAATTTCAAATCAAAATAACAGAGTGAGCAGGGAATGCATTCCTTGTTGATTGATTATCATATCAGCAACACTGTCCTTTCTTAATTTTGGATGAGAGGGATGAAAACTGACCTTTGCTATATTGTACACTTTCAAATAGCAGAAATGCTGTGGTTGTGCTGAACATTAAGATATTCACCAACACATGCTTTTGACAGGATTACCAATTTTGCAAGCAGAGATTAGAGAGAAGATGTTTCATTGCCAGGTGGATCAGTAATGAGGTATAGACTTAAGAGAAGTCAGAATAGAATCAGATGGGAGATAAGAAGTTTCTGTTTACTTAATGAGTTGCTGGGATCTGGAATGCATGAAAAGAAGAGAATGAAGATTTGCAGGGCTATGGGGAAAGAGTGGGAGAGAAAGGAGCAGTATCGATTAGTCGGTTCTACAAGATGATACCTTGCTTCTGCAATACTAATGTTATCCTCAACTGCTATGATTAAGTCAGTCCTTGCTCTTCACTTATGTTAACAGCTACTGGACTAGTTTCTTCTAATGAATTTTCTTAATCTGTCATTCTTTGCTGGCATGCTGACAACTGATGCAACAAAATTTCAAGAAAGGAAATTTGTATTGAATGAAAATATGTCCTCTAACATATTATAAGTAATGTCAATGGATATGCTTAGATGTAATGTAATGGATGGGTGGTAGTTCTGGAAACAAAAGCTTTGATTATGTTATAAATGACATCGCGTATCATTGAAACCCAAGAGTAAATCATGACCTTACATCTACCAGCACTTGTTTAATCATTGTAACATCTGCCATTTAGTATTTTTAATTGATTGGAGATAGGTTGGGCTTAAAATGCTGCGTCAGTTTTGAGTTCCTTACTGATGTCTTCAACTTAGGCTTGGACATGGCATGTTCAACGCAGTACAGGAGAATTATTTAAACTCTAAATATGTTGGATGCTGGAGATCTGAAATAAAGACAGATATTCAGCAGGTCTGAAAGCACCTGTGGAGAGAGAAATAGATCTAACATTTTGAATTCAGTGACTTCTCAGAGCAGTATAGTCAGACTGGACTCGAAACACTAACTCCGTTTCTCCCTCCATAGATGCTGAAAGGCCAGAGGAATTATTTTCTCACATTAAGTTGTTAGGTTGGTTGAATATCTCATCCACTTATTATTATGATAACCTTTCATCTCTCCCTGCCTTGCCCATTAGTAATTCATCTGTTCCAGTCTTAATTGTATAAAATGCAAATCTTTCTGTAGTTTTACAACAGACAAAACATTGGAACAGAGTTTCTCAGGGAGTTATCATATGGATGGTTCTACATTTCTGATATGTACCAAGAAAGAATTGGCAGTGTAACTCAGAAATTCAGTTCGGAAGTGAAACTGCAAATTGTGTGTCCACCTTGCCTGCAGATTTAGCTTTTGAAAGCGCATACATAGCAATTTGGTGCCCTTGCATTCCTGGAGTAAAATTAAATTGGACTCAAATTTACAAATGGATAGCTTCCCCGACTGATGTTAGCAAGCAGCCTTTCCATGATTAATAGTTTGCAAAGCTGAGCATGTGCACGGAATTAAAATTCCAGCATAGAAGTGGTTCATTGTGCATTACAAAATAAAAGGAGAAATTATCATCTTGCTTTTTCTCTGAAGGTTGGCAGATAAAAAAAAGGAAAAATGACAGAGGAAAAGGTAACTTTCTGAATTACCTTTCTTCATTTGAAGCCATTTGATAAGCTGCTACATAAAAGGTTGCTACACGAGATAAAAAAAAGCTTGTGATGCTGAGGGTAACAGACAGACAATTGGCTAATGAATAGGAAATAGAGAGCTGGGATAATGGGCAATTTGTAGCTTGGTGAACTGTGAATTGTGGAGTGCTACAGGGATCCTCCTAGAGCCACGATTATTTAGGATTCGTATTAATGATTTGGATGAAAGTATTGAATGTATTGTGGTCAGCTTTACTGTGATATAAAGATCGGCAGAAAACAAGCTGTGAGGCACAAAGACTCTGAAAAGGGATGTAACTTTGTTAAGGGAACTGGCAAATATTTGGCAGATATGTGGGTAAATGTGTGTTTGTCCACTTTGGCAGGAAGAATAGAAAAGCAGAACACTATTTAAACGGACAGAGACTACAGAATCCTGTGGTCTTTTGTATAGGAATATGTTTGTAGCCAGCAAATTAAAGTTACACTGTTAACAATGACTCTCTGCAAATGAACAAAGACACTTTGTGTTATAACAGCAAAGTACTGCAGATTCTGGAAATATAAAATAAAAACTGAGAATGCTGGAGAAACTCAGCAGGTCTGGCAGCATCTATGGAGAGAGAAACAGAGTTAACTTCTAGTATGGCTCTTCCTCAGAACTGAAAGAAGTAGGAAACATTCCAACATCCTTCAGTGCTGAAAGAAGGTCATACCCAAATTTCTGGATTTTCACATGACATGAACTTAAAATGTCAATTCTGCTTCTCTCCCCACAGATGCTGCCAGATTTGCTGAGTTTCTCTCACCTTTACTGTGTTTGTTAAAGGCGTTTTGTGTACTTGCACTTTCATTGCATGGGTTCACAAAGGTCTCTTCCCACTTGTAATGAAAAGTTACGTATCGATTACCTTGAAGGCTTATTAACATGTGAACATATTAGTCTGGAGCAGGCTGACCAATCATTCCCACAACCTTGCTTTGCCATTTACTTAGATTTTGACTAATCTGACTATAACTTCAATTCCATATTCTTACCTACCCCTGATAACGTTTCATCTCTCCCTGCCTTGCCCATTAGTAATTGATCTGTTCCGGTCTTAAAAATATTTAAATACTCTGTTTTCTTCACTTTTTAAAGAACAAAATTCCAAAGAAACATGACTCTGTACGAGAATATTGTCTCCACATCTCTGCCTTATGTGGGCAATTTTTAACATGAACCCTGATTTCTAGATTTTCCCCAAAATCGAAACATCCTCTTCACATCCACATTGTCAAGTCGACTCAGGATCTTAGTTGGGATCTTGCAAAAAGTTGTGCATTGACCTTTAACTATACCAGTCAGACCATGAACTTTAAGGGTATATTTATTCATTGACTTCAGCTGCTCAGCAAAGGTCATTCTGCAATGAAGCTGAAATTGATGAACGATATAGAGAGAAATCAGTAACTCCTCACTGAATTACCAACTCAAAAGTGTACCCTTCTGTCTCCCACCCCACACAACCTGCCAAATATATTGGCGTCCAAAACCTAAATCATTATTAGTTGCAAGGTCAAAGTTGATCACATATCTTTCATTTGCAATCATGACTTCAGTGCATTATTCAGAAAAAAGACGCTAATAGGTTGATAATGTATGTAGACTTCCAAAAGGCATTTGGCAAGTACCATATAAATAGAATAAAAATGACAGAGATGGAAATGTGTTGCTGGAGAAGCGCAGCAGGTCAGGCAGCATCTAGGGAACAGGAGAATCGACGTTTCGGGCATTAGCCCTTCTTCAGGAAGAAGGGCTAATGCCCGAAACATCGATTCTCTGTTCCCTAGATGCTGCCTGACCTGCTGCGCTTCTCCAGCAACACATTTCCATCTCTGATCTCCAGCATCTGCAGACCTCACTTTCTCTTTAAAAATGACAGAGGCAATATGGGCAAGAAAAAGGTTGAGCAACAGAAAAAAAGAGCATGGGTGAGTGACCAGTTAGTTTTCCGGCTAGAGGAAGGTATCCAATGGGTCCTCCAGGATTCATTATTAGCACCATTGCTATTCATAACTTATGCTCAGGTATGCAGAGTAGAATTTCTGAATTTTCACATGGCAAAAATTCTGAAATATAGTGAACTGTAACAGTGATGGTGTGAGACCGCATGAAGACAAAGATATTCTGATGGAATGGGTGGGAACATGATAGATGCAACTTAATGCAGAGCTGTGTGAAAGGATGCATTTTTTGTCAGAAGGTCAAGGAAAGCAAAGATGAACTAAACGCTCCAATTGGAAAGTGGATCCTGAAGTAGAGAAATCCAGGGGTTTATCTACACAAATTGTTGAATGCAGCAGGGAATGCTGAGAAAGTATTTACTGAAACAAATGGAATCCGAGTCTTTATAACTCAGGGCAGAGAGAAATAATTGTGATAAACCTTTATAAAATGCTGGTCTGGCCTCAAATTGAGCATTTTGAGCAATTCTGGGAACGTTAATTTAGCAAGTTTGTGAAGACGTTTGAAAAGGTAAAGATTTGCAAGAACAGTTCCAGAAATGAGGGACTTCAGTCCAGTGGACAGATTTGAGAAGCTGGGATGGTTCTTTCTGGAGAGAAGATGGAGGATATTTGACAGAGGTGTTAAGCTATCTGTGATATATGTGCTGATTTGTTTTTTTTGGCTCTTAGATGCAGGAAAACCTAAGTTTAATCTTGGAAGGATTATAACTAATTTTCTTTTATCTAATTTATGCTGTCTAGTTGACAGATGAGTTTAGCCAATCTATACACATAACCTTCATCACAGTCATTTATATGGTCCCTCAGAACATTTGCACATACACTCTGGATTAGTGGTGCTAGAAAAGCACAGCAGTTCAGGCAGCATCCCAGGAACAGTAAAATCGCGTTTCGGGCAAAAGCCTTTCATCAGGAATAAAGGCAGAGAGCCTGAAGCATGGAGAGATAAGCTAGAGGAGGGTGGGGGTGGGGAGAAAGTAGCATAGAGTACAATGGGTGAATGGGGGAGGGGATGAAGGTGATGGGTCGGGGGCTGGGGGAGGGTGGAGTGGATAGGTGGAAAAGAAGATAGGCAGGTAGGACAAGTCATGAGGACAGTGCTGAGCTGGAAGTTTGGAACTAGGGTGAGGTGGGGCAAGGGGAAATGAGGAAACTGTTGAAGTCCACATTGATGCCCTGGGGTTGAAGTGTTCCGAGGAGGAAGATGAGGCGTTCTTCCTCCAGGCGTCTGGTGGTGAGAGAGCGGCGGTGAAGGAGGCCCAGGACCTCCATGTCCTTGGCAGACTGGGAGGGGGAGTTGAAATGTTGGGCCACGGGGCGGTGTAGTTGATTGGTACGGGTGTCCCGGAGATGTTCCCTAAAGCGCTCTGCTAGGAGGCGCCCAGTCTCCCCAATGTAGAGGAGACCGCATCGGGAGCAACGGATACAATAAATGATATTAGTGGATGTGCAGGTAAAACTTTGATGGATGTGGAAGGCTCCTTTAGGGCCTTGGATGGAGGTGAGGGAGGAGGTGTGGGCGCAGGTTTTGCAGTTCCTGCAGTGGCAGGGGAAGGTGCCAGGATGGGAGGGTGGGTTGTAGGGGGGCGTGGACCTGACCAGGTAGTCACGGAGGGAACGGTCTTTGCGGAAGGCAGAAAGGGGTGGGGAGGGAAATATATCCCTGGTGGTGGGGTCTTTTTGGAGGTGGTGGAAATGTCGGTGGATAATTTGGTTTCTGCGAAGGTTGGTAGGGTGGAAGGTGAGCACCAGGGGCGTCCTGTCCTTGTTACGGTTGGAGGGGTGGGGTCTGAGGGCGGAGGTGCGGGATGTGGACGAGATGCATTAGAGTGCATCTTTAACCATGTGGGAAGGGAAATTGCAGTCTCTAAAGAAGGAGGCCATTTCGTGTGTTCTGTGGTGGAACTGGTCCTCCTGGGAGCAGATACGGCGGAGGCGGAGGAATTTGCATCTTTAACCACGTGGGAAGGGAAATTGTAACCACAGTCTCCCATGTGACAGGTGGGGATACTAACCATTACACTACCGAGGAACTCCCTAAACTCCCTATTTGCACATACAGTTGGTTTCTTCATGATTAGTTCCTAGTTCTTTACCAAAAATGCTACAAATGCCTCTTTGTTTTAAAACCCGATGTCACTCACACAATAACTGCTCCAGTCATTAACTTCTCCAAACTAAAGAAGATTATCAATTGATTTCTTTCTTTCTCATAAATAATCTGACACACCTATTGGAATCTTTCATGTGCAATCATCTCTAAAAATATTATTCATGGTAATTATTAGCTGGTAAGATATTGTTCCCCCATCTTAATGATTTGTTGTTCTCAATGGGGAGTTGGTATGCAGTACAGATGATGTTATTCCTGGTGTTGGGGGAAGAATTCTTTCTCTTGTTAATGTTGTTTCACTGGATAGTGATATTTCTGGTGTTGTTGACCTTTATCTGGTCTTCCAGTTCTGGTGTCGGACAAACAGGAGTTCTGTTCTATGCATGGACCTCAGAGGTCCCGAAGCAGATAAAATATTTAGAGGCAACAAAATATTCCAAAATTTGATTGAAAAACTCTGGGTATATTTGAAACTTAACCTTCTTTGTGTCTGATCAGATTTTCAATGATTTTCAATGGTATTTGTTTCAACTTTCAGTGGTGACATCTCATTATCCTCATTTTTGAGGTATTCAGCAGCTCTTCCTGACTCTTAACCTCAACATAACAGAGCCATCTGTTTCAGTAATCTTGTGTTTGCCCTGCTATCTGAAAGATGTCGTGAAACTTGAAAGGGTTCTGAAAAGATTTACAAGAATTTTAGAGTTGGAGGATTTGGAGGAGTTGGAGGGAGAGGCTGAATGATTAGTTTTCCTGGAGTGTCAGAGGCTAAGGGGAAACTTTATACCAGTTTATAAATTCATGAGGGGCATGAATAGGGTGAATAGACAAGGTCTTTTTTCCCTATGTACTGCAATCCAATACTGGAGGACATAGGTTTCGGGTAAGAGGAGAAAGATTTAAGAGGGACCTAAGGGACGAGTGCTTCACGCAGAGGGTGGTGCGTGTATGAAATGAGCTGCCAGAGGAGGTGGTGGAGACCGGTACAATTACAACATTTAAAAGGTATCTGGGTGGGTATATGAATAGGAAAGTTTTAGAGAGACATGGACCAAATGCTGGCAAAAGGGATTAGATTAGGTTAGGATATCTGGTTGGCATGGACGAGTTTGACTGAAGAGTCTGTGCCCGTGCTGTACATCTCTATGAATGTGTGAGGTTAACTTCTTTAACCTTTGTGTGTTCCTCTGATCAGGCCTGCTGCTAAGAGTTGAATCTCACTCCCCTGTTAGCATGGCAGTGTTCACCTTCAGACCATCTTTATTCGGATCATTACTATCTTCCAAATTTTCTGGAGGGTCCTCTGAGTAGGGATCATGTTACTCCATGCTCCAGGATCAATCTTCTTCAGATTCATGATGTGGGCATCATCTTGTATCCTCTGGTTGTATGAGTTACTTTCTACCCATTTGTTTTGTTGCTCCAATAACTCATCTGCAACCATCTTCCTCCTTACTACATATTCTGTTTCAAAATCCCTTTGACATGTTCTGCAGAGTGTTTCCATTTCTGGCTGTCTGTAAATTCACGTGACCGTCTGGAGCTTCTGCAAATCTTTCTCTTGCTTTAGTACATATTCATCTGTTGTTGTTTGAATGCATCATGCCTGCTGCCTTTGACTTGGCTATGCTGAAGGCTAGCTGTTTGGCGAGTCAGCTACTCCATCTGCTTCTGGCTTCATGTGCTCTGGCAGTGTTTACAGCCCAAGAAATTGTGAACTTGTCATTTCCGATTAGTGTTTTCTGTACTTTGGAGTCTGCAGAACTCTGAATCAATTGATCTATTAGCCTTTCATCTGTGTCCTTAATGCCTGCATTTCTCAGTCTTGCTGCAAAGTTTTCATCTGACTCCTGTCTGAGGCCTTTATTTCATATCAATTAATCCAATGCATTGATGGAGGTGGATACCGGATCTTTCAAAATTTTGTCTGAGTTTCAGCCCTTAGCTGTTAAGTAGTGGGATGCCTTGCCTCCAGCCCACGGAAGGATATAATTGACCCTCTTTTCATTGTGAGTTATTTAGAAAGCCAGTGACTTTTGTTGGAAGATCAATAACATCAGTGCATCACTATAAAGTGAAAGGCAAGATGTTTAAAGGGGAATTGAGGAAAAGCTTTTTCATCCAGGGTATGGTGGGAATCCAGAATGCAAATGGGAATCTTGGAGGATAGCTGAGGTGGGGAACCTTACAATCTTGAAAGACTCTGAAGTAGTTTGATCTGACAAATGCCAAGTAACCTTCATGCCATACAAATGCCAGGCAATGGCATATCTAACAAGACAGAATCTAACTATTGCTCCTTGATGTTCAGTGGTATTGCCATCAGTGAATCCTCCGATATCAACATTCTGGGGTTACAATTGCCCATAAATTGAACTGGACCAGCCATATAAATATCGTGACTACAAGAGCAGCTTAGAGACTAGGCAGACTGCCAGTGATGTATTATCCCCACTTGCCTGTACAGGTGCAACTCCAACAATACACAAGAAGCTTAACACCTTCCAGGCAAAGTGACCCACTTGACTGGCAATACATCTAACCAATATTTACCAATATGTGCCAGCTCCTTCTACCACTGACAGTAACAGCAGAGTGTACCATCTATGAGATGTACTGTATCTAAAACAGAAATTCACTAAAACCCTTCTGATCGCAATTTCCAAATTCATGACTGTTACATTTCTGTTTAAGAGTGACGGATTTCAATCCTGTAAGAGTTTAAGAGCTAATATAATATCTTAGGGTCTAACAATCTTCCCACATCCCAAAATCCTATATTCTTCCTGAGCTTTTCACTTACATGTACTTGACTTTTTGCATCATGCCTACTGTTGGAGGGCTGATTGATTTCATGGTGGCCCTTCCACAATTCCACTTTCCAAGTCTATCTTTAGCTGCGTTTTCAATGCAGTTGGAGTGGGTCAGTATTATGCAACTGCACAATTCCCTGAGTTGGCTTCTGTTTTTCTTTAATGCTTCCGTATTAATTGCTGTGACCTCATTGTGTCGAAGTTCCCCGTGTAGTTAGGAAACTTCCAAGAGTGACCAGGTTCCTGGGAAGAATTATGGCACAGATGTTCTGTTTTACCTGCATGCTAAACACTCCATACTTGTTGTCAATCATGTGCCGTTCCCATTCATTTTGGTATTTTTAAGAGTGTGTTCTATATTACTGAGAATTTGGAGAGGTGATGGCTTGGCTAGGTTATCCTATGCTGTCTTCTGAGCATGATTTCCTCTACAGATGGTAGTTCATATCTAAAGGTGTTATTCTTAAATATAGTGTGGCAATATGGAGATCTTGTTTTAACATCCTGCAGTTCGTGATTAAAAGTATGAGCTGTTCACTCAGTAGACTGTGGGATCTGCGATATTGTGGTAAAGCTGTCATATGGGTTATGCTTTCTTTAACACACGTCTCTGAAATTTCTGCCTCTATGTTGTATCCTACTGTCAGATATGATCTCTGCAGGCACATAGGAACATAGCAACATGCAAACAGAAATAGGCCAATTAGGCTCTCGAGCTTGTACCAAGCAGATCATATTTTGTGCTCTTTCAGTCTGTCACTGTTGAATTCTGTCCGTCACGGTTTCCTGATGACTAGAAACTGGGAAAAGTGGTGACTAGAAAAAAAAATGGATAGTAAATAAAATGTTGAGCCTTTGAAGCAAGGGTATCACATGAGGTTGTAGAGGGTAAGACCATATGCAACCAAAGTAGGCCATTCAGCCCATCCAGCCTGCTCCCCCATTCACTGAGATAATGGCAAATCTGATAATCCTCAACTCCACTTTCCTGCCTTGTCCCTCTAGCACTTGATTCCCTTACTGATCAAAAATCTGTCTATCTCAGCCTTCAATCTATTTAATGATCCAGCCTTAACAGCTCACTGCAATAGCAAATTCCACTGATTCACTACTCTCTGAGAGAAGAAATTCTTCCTCATCCTGTTTTACATGTGTGACCCTATATTGTGAGATGAAGTCCTTTGGCCTTAGACTCTCCCACAAGAGGAAACAATCTTTCTGCATCTGCTCTGTCAATTTAAAGAATCCCTCAGAATCTTGTACGTTTCAATAAGGTCACTTTTTTTTTTAATTCCAATGTGTACAAGCCCAACCTACTGAACCTCTCTTTATTGGACAATCCCACTGTACTGGGTTCTTTGCATGGATGTGGTTAGTGCCTCTGACCACTCTCACACATTCATACCACCTCCTTGATATTATTGTTGATCCCTGGCCAATGTACGCTCCTGTACTCTATACCCCTGATGTACCTGTCACAATATAGCCTGACAAACAGCTTCAGCTACCTTACACTTGCTTCCTTTTAAAAGTCTCAGCTCATGAAATACCTCATTTATCTCTGCTTGGCCCTTTGCTAATGTCTAGTACCTTTTGATCATACCAGGCCCACCTTCTACAATAACTCTCTGGAATGACTCTGGAATACCTTGGGTACATATTTCTTTTATCCATTCACCAACGAGGGTATTGTTGACCAGGTCATTTATGGCCCAGAGGGCAGTTATGAGTCAACCACATTGCTAAAGGCATGGAGTTACGTGAGTCCAGCCCAGATATGGATATCTAATCCCTTCCCTAAAGACATTAGTGAACCAGATGGGCTTTTTCTGACAATTGGCAATGGGCTCATGGTCACCGTTAGACTTTCAATTCCAGATTTGTATTGAATTCACATTATCAGCATTTGCTCTGGCAGGATTCAAACTTGGGCCCCAGCACATTCCTGAAGAAGGGCTTATGCCCGAAACGTCGATTCTCCTGTTCCCTGGATGCTGCCTGACCTGCTGCGCTTTTCCAGCAACACATTTCCACCCCAGCACATTATCTGGGTCTTTAGATTAACAGCCCAGTTGTAATAACACTAGGCCACCACCTGCCCTTCATACTCATTCTTCATGTCCATGCTGTCCACAAGGGTGGCAGGGTGGCTCAGTGGTTATTATTGTTGCCTCACAGTGCCAAGGATCTGGGTTTGACTCCACCCTTGGGTGACTGTGTGTGTGGAGTTTGCACCGCGTCTGCGTAGGTTTCCATTGGGTGCACTGATTTCCTCCCACAGAAGAAAGATGTGCAGGCTAATGGATTGGCCATGGGGAACGCAGGGTTACAGGGATTGGGTAGGATCGTCTTCAGAGGGTCAGTGTGGACTCAATAGGTTGAATAGCCTGCTCCCACACTGTAATGACTCTGTGATACTTGTCGTTGCAGCAAGCAAACTACAAGCATTTTCCAATTTGATAACCCCCTCAGCATGTCTCAAATAGTCACTTGGCCTCCCTGTTTGCAACAGACATCAACATGTATGACTAAAAGTGTGTCAGTGTCAGTAATACGCTTGGAAGTGGCTTTCATCAAATTCTGCGCTATGGTTTGTGATCGGTTTCTATAATGAATTGTTTACCGACTAGGCACATGTGGAATCAACACCAGTGTCATGCTCTATATGTTTGAGTAATTGGATTGCATACTTAATAATGGACTTTTAAGTACTGAGTGCAATTAGTTTGCCAACTTGCTTGGTGAATGCTCCTCTCCCATATCGAGATGCATTAACCTCCACAGCTGTTTCTTTCACGTGTCTCTTCTGACAATATCCCAGCCAATGATCTGAGGATATGGATTCAAATGCCACGAGTACAACTGGTGGGATTTAAATCTAAATAATGACTCTGGAACTAATAAAGCTCGCTTAAAAAATAATGACCATGCCCTGAGTTTCATAAAAACTCGACTGGTTCAACTAATTGTTTTATTCTTGCAGTTTTAAAGCTGGTTTTCCCTTGAATTGGTATTCTTGAGAATTGTCATCTTGAAGAGAGCAAGATGAAAGGTTTTGACAAAATGTATCTGTTTTCGGTAAAAATTGAGAACAGTCATATCAAATAGCTATTTCCGATTTCACTTTTAGAGCAACCCCCCCCCCCCCCCCGCGCCCCCCCAAAAAAGTTACTTTTCAATATATTTTCCAGTGTTCATGAAACAAATGCTTGATCTTTATGCAATAACTACACAGAGGCAAGGTCCCTTCACTAAGTCACCCTTTATTCACTAGTGCACAGTCACTAGTGCAGAGTCAATCCTCTACTGAGGAGATTCTAACCTCCTGGGCATTTTGATTAAGCAGATTCTAATTCCTGGTTGTAATTTCTTTTAGGGAAGGAAACTGCTGTCCTTATCTGGTCTGGCCGATATGTGACCAGCAATATATTTGACGCTCAAGCGCTCTCTGGGCAATTAAGGGGTGACTGATGAATGTTGGCCCGAGGTAGAGATGCCTTCATCCTGTGTATGTTGAAACAAATCCCTGTTTTTTTTCTATTTCCAACTATCATTGGCCAATTTGTATCAATTCTCATACATTGGGAGTGTCCTCATTTAATGAGAGCAGACATTGAAATAATTGCACAGAGTCTGGTATCCCGTCACCAAGTCACCTTTTATTTACTCATGTACAGTTACATTGGCTGAGTCTGTCTCCTGAACTGAGGATATCCTCATCTTTTTTTTTCACTTAATTTCCAGAAATAACTGCACTGTGGCTGGGTCCTATCACCAACCCACCCTTTATTTATTAGTGCTCAGTACACTGGCTATGATCAATCAGCCTGAAGTCAATTCTCAACTGAGGAGATTTGAACCTCCTGATTACTTTTTTAAAGCGGAATCTAATCTCCTGTCATATTTTTTTCTTATATTTTATTTAGGAAGGCAATGTCTCAGTCCAAGTGAACTTGTTACCACAGTAACAAACTGGCTGTGGCCAGTCAGCTCGGAGTCAGTCCTCAACTGAGGAGATTCTAATCTCCTGGTTACTTTTTAAGAGCAGATTCTAATCACCTGGTTACATTGGTCAGCCACAGCTTCTCTAATTGACCCAGGTTGACAACACCAATCAAGCACTTCATCGCTAACAAGATCCACCTGATGCATGTGCTCAATTCCTGCACTCGATGAGGTTACCAGGAAGAACATTCCATTTCACTCTTTACCCTCACCTGAGGTTTGGGGAGCTTCAAGCTATGCCACCAGTAATTATCTCTCTCTAATAAGAGAGCGGCCATGTGGTCTGCTGGGTCTATGGTAACTTTACCTTTTAGGAGCTCTCTTCCTGATCCAGGCAGCATCAGGAGGTGGAGAAATCAAGGCTTTGGGTGGAACCATTCTTCAGTCCTGAAGAAGGGTTACACCTGAAACGTTGACTGCTACACGTCCTGATGCTGCCTGGCTTGCTGTGTTCTTCCTGCCTCTAGCTTGTCCACCTTGGATTCCAGCATCTGCAATTTTTATTGTCTCTCCCTGATCCTGGCAGCCTTCCTTTGTCACTGACATAAAGGGACTTGTTGGAGTCATGGGAATTATACTGATCTCATGAATTAGTGGTCCAAACTAATATCTGGGGAACATGGGTGCATAATCTATAATGACAGCTCCCTGATAATTAATACATCTGGGGTTAAAAATGCAAGCATGGAATATTCTTAATTGCCATAAAAATCCACTAATTCACTAACATTGTTCAGGAAAGGAAATGTGCTTTCCTTACATGGACTGACCTGTGTATGACTCCAAAATCAGAGCAATGTGTTTGAATTTTAACTGCCCTCTGAAATGGGTCAGCAAGTATGGGAAACAAATACAGCCCTCAGCAGTCATGCCCATATCCAATCAAAAGATGTAAAAATAAGTCATTGAGATATTAGGAGATCCGAGAGCCTGAATAGGCTGGGGCTGTTTTCCTTAGAGCATGGGAGGCTGAAGGGTGACTTTATAGAGGTTTATAAAATAATGAGGGGCATGGATAGGACAAATAGACAAGGTCTTTCCCCAGGATGGGGGAGCCCAGAACTAGAGGGCATAGGTTTAAGGTGAGAGGGGAAAGATATAAAAGGGACCTAAGGGACAACTTTTTCATGTGTTTGGAATGAGCTGCCAGAGGAAATGATGGAGGCTGGTACCATTGCAGCATTTAAAAGGTATCTGGATGGGTATATGAATTGGAAGGGTTTACAGAGATATGGGCCAAGTGCTGGCAAATGGGACTAGATTAATTTAGGATATCTGGTCAGTATGGACGAGTTGGACCAAAGGGTCTTGTTCTTGCTGTACATCTCTAAGACTCTACTCTGCATATTCCCCTTTCAAAGCCAATTCTGAGCTTTTTTCAATAAACCATAAGCCAGTTCGATCCCCTCCCAGGTGGGATACTGCAGCAAAATAACAACAATCTAAAACAACAACATTGTTTGAGTCAACACTGATCCCTGGGCTCAAATCCTGCAAAAGAGATTCAAACCCATAACCTTCTCACTCAGGGGTGACAGACTCAAAACCCCTTCCACAAGGAATTGCATTGACCCTATATCCATGCAGTTATGTTGATGAGCTATGGCTGAGGACCTCAGTTGTCTATTATGTTGGATGTAAGTGGGGATTGTAAAGCATAACTCTTAACAACCTGACATTCTCAACATTGTCCTAGTACTTTGGAGACTGGCAGTCTATCTGTTATAAACAAGTAGGTGTTCTCATTGTTTACAAGCGTGAACATATTATACCGTGCTTACAAAACAGGTAAAGCAACTTAGCCTCCATCAATCTGTGACAGCTATGTCACCCAGGCCTGATGTCAAGTCAACCTCAGAACAGATCATTTGACTCCCTTAATTTTACACCAAAGATACAGTCCTAGCATAGTAATCTTAACAATACCATGTTGCAACCCTGTCCATTACACATTCCCTCTTACAGATGCTTTATGTCTTTGACCAAGCTTTTGGTGATTCCTGCTAATGCTACTTTCTATACTTTCTGCACCAATTGTGAATAATGATTCTGATGAAGCACCTCAGAATGCTATCTGGTGTTAAAAGTGCTGCCTGATTGCAAGTGTCAATCGTTTTGAGCAACTTTGTGTGAAATGGTGTTGTGGTAACTGAAAAGGAAGAAAGCAGAGCTTTCATTTTTACATCATCTCTCTCAGAAATGTTTCAAATGCAATACTTCAAAACGCAACAGCTGCGGTCATGTTGGGAAACCCAGCAGCTCTGTTTTATTCCCACATCAAGTTGCTACCTACTTTGCTGAAGTGAATGATCTGTTAAACTGCCTTGTTTTGGCAAAGTGGGATGATGGCAACAATGTTATGATAAGAATCGATAGCTGGCACACCAGAATAGGGAAGATAAAGGAGAATACCAGAGTGGTTTGTATGGTAAATGTGGCAAGATGATTTTCTTGATAAATGAGTCTACAAAATAGAGAGTCATAGAGTCCTACAGCTCAGAGACATGCCCTTCAGCCCAAACTGGTCCACTCCGACCACGTCCATGCACTCCAACCCCATTTCCCTGCACTTGGTCCGGATCCTTCTAATCCTTTCCTATCCATGTATTTGTCCAAATGCCCTTGAAACATTGTTAATGTACCCACCTCAACTACTTCCTCTGGCAGCTCATTCCATATGTGTACTAGTCTCTGTGTAAAAACATTGCCAGTCAGGTTCCCTTTTATTCTTTCCCCTCTAACCTTAAACTGATGCCCTCTAGTCCCCGATTCCCCAACCCTGGGAAAAAGACTGAGTGTATTCACAGGACAATGAGCAAGGCTTTTGGCATATTGGCCTTCATCAGTCAAGGCATTGAAAATAGAAGTTGAGAAGTTATGTTGCAGTTGTACAGCATATTGGTGAGGTCACACCTGGAGTATAGTGTTCAGTTTTGGTCACCTTGCTATAGGAAGGGTGTCATTAAACTAGAAAGAGTGCAGAAGAAATTTACAAGGATGTTGCCAGGAACTCAAGGATCTGAGTAATAGAGAGAGGTTGGACCCGCTAGGAGCTTTTACTTATAAGCATAGGAGACTGAGGGAGGATCTTATAGAAATGTATAAGATCACGAGAGCACCAACCCATGAGGCACACCACTATTCACAGGCTTCTAGTCTGAGAAACATCCTTCCACTACTACCCTCTGCTTCTTACAATCAAGCCAATTTTGTATTCAGTTTGCTAGCTCCCCCTGGACTCCATGCAATGTAACCTTCCTGAGCAACCTCAATAATGTGGAAATTGCTACATGTAAGATACTTGCTACATTCATGTGAAATGCCTCTATCCATTAAACATAACATCAAAGTATTCAATACTAGTTGTAACTTCAGGAAGAAATGGTTTGTATAAATGGATTAAGGGACTGTACTGTGGTATTTTCAATGTCAAATTTGAGTCAAACAAAAATGCATGAGCTCAGATCAGTGCTTGAAATTTAAATGAGGAAGAAAAAATAGATTTCCTGCAAACAAGTGTTTCGAATTCATTGCAAGCAAGTAGTGAAGCTGAATTAATTAGAGTAATAGGAGTGATAATGTAGAGGTACTGGCATTGACAAAGTTAAAAATCTCACAACACCAGGTTATAATCCAACAGGTTTATTTGGAAGCATTAACTTTCGGAGCGCTGCTCCTTCATCAGGTAGCTAGTGGGGCAGGATCATAGGGCATGCAATTTACAGTATAAAATCAAAGTGTCATAATATTGATGTCATAGTATTATTGGTGTCATAGTATTGAACCTGTACTGTGACATGAACCCAAGATTCCGGTTGAGGCCATCCTCATGGGTACCGAACTTGGCTATCAGCCTCTGTTCGGCCACTCTGCATTGTTGCATATCCTGAAGTCCATCTTGGAGGATGGTCACCCAAAGGTCTGAGGTTGAATGTCCCTGACCGCTGAAGTGTTCTCTGACTGGGAGAGAACACCCCTGCCTCGTGATTGTTGCATGGTGTCCATTCGTCTGTTGTTGTAACATCTGCTTAGTCTCACCAATGTACGATTGCTCAGGACAGTCACCAACGTACAGTCACCGAGTAGAGGCTGATAGCCAAGTTCGGTACCCATCAGAATGGCCTCAACCAGGATCTTGGGTTCATGCCACACTACTAGTGACTCCACTACACTTATACACACGCACTATAACCCACTCACACAGTCACACAGACCCTCTCTCATGCACATGCTCTCTCTCAGACACGCACACACACAAACACGCACACACACACGCACACACACTTAACAGCAATCTTGGTTTGTTCATTACATCAAATCCATTGTACAACACTTTGATCATTTACTATAAATTCTGTGTCTATAAATCTTGCCCCACTAGTTACCTGATGAAGGAACAGCGCTCCAAAAGCTTGTGCTTCCAAATAAACCCGTTGGACTATAACCTGGTGTTGTGTGAGTTTTAACTGCTGTTAGGAGACAATGGCAGAATTGTTTTGAATAAAAGTAATGGTAGGAAAAACTATAATCCATATCGGCATGGTAAACCAAAATAAGACCTCTTTAACACCAAAGTTAATCATAGAGTCATACAGCAGAGAAATAGACCCTTCGGTCCAACCAGTCCATGCTGAAATAAGCTCGTCCCACCTGCCTGCTGCTGACGACTTTTCAGAGTATCATGGGCTGGCAACTGATAGTGATAAAAACAAATTTTAAAAATATTCAAAATTGCATTATTTTTGAGATCAGCATCATTTCTCTGAAACTTTGAATTCGGCAAATTGGGTGCCTGACCTGACTCAGTACACAACACTTTCACCTCTGAATCATATGTTTGTGGGTTTGAGAGATCAATCAGAGACTTGAGCAGAAAATCCAGGCTGACACTCCCAGTACACTACCCAAGATGTGAATCATTATAAAATATGTTAATTTCCAGGAAGATAATTGATAACATACAATCAGTCTGTCCTTCAATTGAACATAAAAAGTCCTGAAGCACTAATTCAAAGGTGATTGTATAATGGGAATGTGGTCATGTCGCTGGACTGGTGGAACAGAGATTCCGGGACAGAAGTGGTTACTGCAGATGCTGGAGATTAGCGCCAAGATTAGAGTGGTGCTGGAAAAGCACAGCAAGTCAGGCAACATCTGAGGAGCAGGAAAATCGATATTTTGAGCAAAAGTTCTTCATCAGCCTACATGTGACTCCAGATCAAACAGTGTGGTTGATTATTAACTGCCCTGATTTTGAGGGTGTTTAGAAATGGACAACAGATGCTGACCTTGAAACTGATGCCCAAACACAATTAATGAAAGAAATTAGAGATTAAGTTTTCCCCAGCACCCGAGTTAATATTTTTTCCTCAACAAATGACCCGCAAAATGTGTCAATGGGTTATGATTCCATTGTCATTTGTTGGATTTCAGTCTTTTTTTAATCATTTCTGAGATGTGGGTGTCACTGGCTAAGCCAGCATTTATTGCCCAGTCCTAGTTGCCCTTGAGAAGATGGTAGTGAGCTGCCTTCCTGAACCACTGCATTCCATGTCCTGTAGGTTGACCACAGTGCTGGTAGGGACTTAAAGGATTTTGACCCAGCGACACTGAAGGAGTGGTGATCTATTTCCAAGTCAGGATGGGGTGTGCAGCTGCGGGTAACTTGCAGGAACCTGCGGGTTCCCATCTACCTGCTGCCTGTGTCCTTCTAGATCGAAGTGGTCAGGTGGAAGGTGCTGTCTAAGGATGTTTAATAAATTTCTGCAGTGCATCTTGTAGGTGGTACATACTACTGCTATTGAGCATCAGTGATGGAGGGAGTGGATGTTTGTGGATGTGGTGCCAATCAGTTGGGCTGCCATGTTTTGGGATGGTGTCAAGCTGCTTGAGTATTTTTGGATCTGCACTCGTCCAGGCAAGTGGATGGTGTTCCTTCCCATTCCTGACTCGTGCATTGTTGATAGACTTTGGGGAGTCACCTGTGTGCTACATTTCTTGACTTTGTAAAAGTAAGCTGTGTCTCCTGACACACCCAAAAAATGCAGCAACACACAAATAAGCACAATTAGTATAAGTGAACAGCATGGAATGATGTCAGTAGCAATACTGGTATAGAGCATATACATTTTACAAATACGTACAGAGAGTGTTTTAGCAGAGATAGTCTCAAAAAAAAGGAACAATTAAAAAATATAGTATTTATTTGAACATAAAGTGTTTAGGCACATGCTGAACTTGTGAAAGCTGCTATATAAATACAAGTCACGTTCTTTTTATTGTGTTTTCATTCAGAAACATGAGAGCTATATTTCATAAATTAACACACGATAATTTATGTTCACTTGCACAAGTAAAGTGATATTCTTTTCATCACCATAACCTCTCTAATGCAGAATGCTTCAAACCAAACCATTTCTCTGTTTCAAAATTTTCTGGATTGGAGAACAACACCAGATCACCTGACTCAAATGTGTAAAGTGAAAAACCCTAATAAATATCAGTATTTACCTGAACGATGAAAGAATGATAAAACATTACAAAATAGGAAATTAGGGCAGCATGATGCTGAGTGGTTAGCTCCAAAGCCCTGACTTCGATTCTCACCCTTGGCTTGATTGATTGATTGGTTGATTTGATTAATTGCCAGGTGTACATGAGTACAGTGAAAAGCTTCGTTGGCGAGCAGTACAGGCAGATCATTGTAAATAAGGTCATACAGATCATAGGGTGAAAGTATCTTGGACAGAATAAGGCATGCAGGTTACACTACACAGGTTGCGTGCTAGGCAAGATCAACATTAATAAGATCAGCATTTTATGAATGATTTGGAGATGCCGGTGTTGGACTGGGGTGTACCAGGTTATAGTCCAACAGGTTTAATTGGAAGCACACTAGCTTTCGGAGCGATGCTCCTTCATCAGGTGATAGTGGAGGGCTTGATCGTAACACAGAATTTAGACCAAAAATTTACAGTGTGATGTAACTGAAATTATACATTGAAAGATAACAGAGTTTTACAACCTCAAAAACTGCATGAATTTATGTAAAACTCTGTTATCTCACTTTTTAGATTAGAATCAATCTAAACATCATGGCATAGACAGAGAACACAGGGGGCCAACACCTTCAACATATTGTCTAGCTATCACCATTATTAACAGCTAACCCGAGAATGCAACTTTTAAAAAAAGGTTTTGTGATTTACACATGAAAGAAGTGAAACTATTACTGTATTCTAACAGATGAAAGGCTTAACAGACAATCAATGTATAATTTCAGTTACATCACACTGGAATTTTTTGCATTAAATTCTGTGTTACAATCGAGCCCTCCACTATCAACTGATGAAGGAGCGTCGCTCCGAAAGCTAGTGTGCTTCCAATTAAACCTGTTGGACTTTAACCTGGTGTTGTGTGATTTTTAGCATTTTATGAAGTTAGAGAGTCCATTCATCAGTCTAATAACAGCAGGGAAGAAGCTATTCTTGAACGTGTTGATGCGAGTGTTCAAGAGTCTGTAAACTCTGCCTGATGGAAGAGCTTGTAGCAGAGCATTACCGGAGTGGGAGGGGTCTTTGATGATGTTGATAGCCTTTCCGCAATAGTGATCTATGTAAAAGGAGTCCATGGATGGGAGGTTGGCTGCCATGATGGTCTGGACTGTATACACAACCTTCTGTAGTTTCTTCTGGTCCTGGGCAGAGCAGTTGTCTTACCAGGGCGTTATGCACCCAGACTGTATGCTTTCTATAGTGCATCTGTAAAACTTGGTGAGGGTCCTTATGAACATGCTGAATGCCCTGAGCTACCTGAGGAAGAAGAGGCATTGTGCCTTCTTGACCGTCACATCTACAGGTCGCCAAGGTCTCTATCTCCTTTGTAAGCTGACTCATCATTGTTTGATATCCGTCCTACCATGGTGGTGTTGTCAGCAAACTTGCAGACGGTGTTTGTTCAGAATTTGGTAACACAGTTATGGGTGTACAGGGAGTACAGTAGGGGGTAGAGAATGCATCCTTGGAGGGCTCCAGTGTTGAGTATTATTGTGGAGGAGATGTTACCTATCCTCACTTATTGCAGTCTATGGGTCAGGAAGCAATGGAACCAGTTGCAGGGGGTGCAGCCAAAACCAAAGTCTTGAAGTTTTGAGATCAGTCTGGAGGGGGTAATGGTGTTGAAGGTGGACCTGTAATCGATAAGCAGGAGTCTGATGTATCCTTGCTGTTCAGGTGTTCCAGGGATTAGTGCAGGGCTAGAGAAATGCCATCTGCTGTGGACCTGTTTCATTGGTAGACAAATGGCAGGGGATCAAGGCAGGCTGGGAGACTGGAGTTAATCTGGGCCATGACCAGCCTCATGAAGCTCTTCATGATAATGGAGGTCAGAGCCACCAGTCAGTAGTCCTTAAGGCCAGTTGCATGTGCTTTCTTAGGTACATGGGTGATGATGATCTTCTTGAAGCAGGTAGGGACTTTTGCATGCAGTCTGTCTTGAACATTCTCCCCTAGTCAGCATGGGTTTCCTCCCACAGTCCAAAGGTGTACAGGTTCGGTGGATTGGCCATGCTAAGTTGATCGTAGTGTCCAGGGCTGTACAGGTTAGTTCTGTTAGCCATGGGAAATGCCGGCTTAAGGGGATAGGGTATAGTGGTGGGTCTGGGTGTGATGGTCTTTGAAGAGGTGGAATGAACTCAATGGGCTGAATGGTCTGCTTCCACACTGTAGGGATTTGATAAAGTTGTTTTATTCGTCCAAGTACCATATCACGTTTGTTTCCATTCGTAATGTACTGCACAGGAATTATGTCATGATTTGCTTGAATCTGCTTAAAAGCGTTCTGGACAATTCCTGGTATTTTCGACAAAGTGCTTTTGTGGGTAGTCGAAATTTCAGTTTACATGCAAAGTTATATTCAGTTGTCAGCAATCAATGATGATACATGGCAATGTCTACAAATTGGATGTGTGAGCTCCGAGATACTGAACTGAGCTGCCAAAATGGTGTGAGCATTTTACATGAAGTGAAAAATTTGACATTAATTTGCAAAGAGAAATTATGCATCTCTCAGCAAAATAACGCAGAAGAGAATGAAATGTGTTAGATAAACACCGAATGCACAATGTATGTGCTGAAACTGTGCTTTCAAAGTTACATGATATGAAATCTTGTGGTAGTTAGGGGTCATCGTGTAAAAAGAAACAAAAATGCATATTTCTTTGCAGGTGGTTCATTGCTAAATTTCTTTGGGATCTGTCTAATTCATACAAAAGTACACGTTTCATTAGACAAAATTATATCCAAAGGGGGTTTGTGCGTCTCCCTTCTGTCCTTTTCCTACATATCTCTGGTATCAATCTTCAGCGTAGAACAGGCACTGACAGCTTATATGAAAGGAAGCAATTATGGTTCAGTTATGTCTTTCAAAACGCCATAATGTATCAAGTCACTTCATAACCAATGAAGACATTTTGAAGTGCTATACCTTCAGAAACACGGCTGCTGTTCATTCTCAGCAACCTCCCACAAGTCAATGGGTCCCCTCAATCAAGGACCCTTTTTGTTAATTCATGGGACATGGGTGTCGCTGGGTGGGCCAGCGTTCATTGCCTGTCCCTAGTTGCCCTTAAGAAGATGGTGCAGAACTGCCTTCTTGAACTGCTGCAGTCCATGTGCTGAAGATAAACCCACAATGCCCTTAGGGAGGGAATTCCAGGATTTTGACCCAGCAACACTGAAGGAACGCTGATAGCACCAAGTCAGGATGGTGAGTGGCTTGGAAGGGAACTTGCAGGGGCTTGTGCTCCCACATATCTGCTGTCCCTGTCCTTCTGTGATGTGGAGGTGCTGGTGTTGGACTGTTCTGGACAAGATTGAAAATCACACGAGACTAGGTTATAGGTCCCACAAGTTTATTTGAAAACAAGCTTTCAGAGCCTTACAAGTTCTTCAGGTGCTAGTGCGAGCACCTGATGAAGGGGCAGTGCTCTGAAAGCTTGTGTTTTCAAATAAACCTTTTGGGCTGTAACCCTGACATTGTGCAACTTTTGACCTTGCCCTTCTAGATGGCAGTGATCATTGGTTTGGAAGATGCTGTCTAAAGATCTTTCTTAAATTTCTATGTTGTCTACTCAGGGCTGTGAGTTTCTGTTGTGGGGCTTCATGTAGCTGAACAGGTCAATTCTCAACCAACAGCTTCTTGGGCAATTGGGTCAGAGTGTTCCAAGGAGGGGTGGGACCCAGGCCATTGTATTTACTTCTCCTACTTTCCCACTCATGTAGCATTCTATCTCATCTTTGAGGTGTTTGGATTCCAAGCATGATGTAGCCTCAAAGACAATTGTTGCTATTTTGAGCGATTACTAACAAACTCCTTCTGGTCATTAATGTCAATGCTGCTGTATTTCAAAGAGAGCTTTACTACTGCTGCCCTGTTCCTAGAATGCGGGCTGTTTGAGAGTTGAGAAAGCAGGAGTTGGTGTACAGGACTCTGCTCAGTCAATAGGAGACAATGTCTGGTTGATTGTGATTATTTTTGAAGCATGTCTGCCTGACTGCTTGTGGAGCTGGCTTTGAGAAGGACACAAGAGTTTGTTCATCAGCCCTCCCATTGAATTCAGAGAATGTGATGGAGGCATTGGTTAGATGATTATGTTATTGATCTTTCACAATCTGGGTCTCACTGCAGTCCAAAACTGTTGAGACAACAATTGCTTTGTACAGTTGGACACTTGTTACTTTGTGAAGGTCTTTGTTGTCACTGCCATAGTTTGTAGAAGACTGAGCTGGTGCAATTGATCCAATATTAGATTTCTTCATTATGAGCAGCTTTTGAAGAAAGATGAGAGCCAAGAAGTGGCAAGCACTCAATGTATTCCAGAGTCTCTCCTTCAAAATGAAGCATGGTTATATTGACCAGTTATAATTGATATGTGAGTTTTCATTGTCAATTTTGCACAATTGAAGAGTTTGACAGTGCCTCAACCCATTGAAATTCTTGATGTACTCCCTTGGGTTGTTTTATCAGGCTCCTTTTGGTTCAAGGAGATCACATATTTCAGCATCATTTTCTCATGACTTCTCCTGGTAATGATAATTCTCAACCCCAATGTCTCAACATAGGAGTCAAACTTTCTTTGATTCCATGTTTGTTGAATTGTGCTGGGTGTTTCAAGATTTTCCAGATTGGTCATGAGCTGCTTTTGGAAATTTTCCCAATAGATGGATGCTTTATGAATGAGACATTGACCTGCACCCTTTGGAAACGATGAGTCTAGTGCATTGGTAATGTTCATCATTGGTTGAACAAGTTGACTATCTGTTCAGTAGGATTGAGTGCCCCAATGGGATGGGGTAATTCAAACACCACTTTGATCTTTGACTCAGTCACCAACATATTCCAGCAGCTACCAATATTTTAATCTGGGTTGACTTCCATAATGTATTTATTTGTCCAGAAGGAAGCTAGACTGAAGTCAACGTGAATGCATTCAGTTAGTGGGAGGATTCCACTTGTTTTTCCCAATGGTTCCTCCCCAGGAATTGAAGGCATGTCACACCTCGATCTTCTGGGTGAATGATCTTCTTTGGGGGTGACAATGAGAACTCTATATGAAGATTGCAATCGAACGTTTGCTAAACATCTTCATTCAAATCAAAGGAATGAACATAAGTGTTGATCACTATGAGTTACCCTTAAAATGTTCTATTGATTTATTCATGGGCTGTAGGCATCACTGTCTTGGCCAATTGCCCAGACAACAGGTAAGAGTCGACCACATTGCTGTGGGTCTGGAGTCATGTAGGCCCAGACCAGGTAAGAGCAACAGTTTCCTTTCTTTAAGGACATTAGTGACCCAGATGGATTTTTGCAACAATTGGCAGCGATTGCCATTGGTCTGGCTTTTTTTTCCAAGATTATCATTTTGTTGAATTCAAGTTTCACCATGGCTTATGGTGGAATTGGAAACCGAGTGCCAGACATCAGACCAGGGTTCTGGATTATTAGCCTAGTGACATTACCATTGCGCCAATATTGGTGATGAGAGTTGAGCTGGAGGTGAAGTGCCATGAAGTTTTTATTTATACAATTGGAGAGATGTGTCAAGCATTCATGATCCTATTCCAATTCTGTTGACATGATCGTCACTGCCAGCTTTTCCTTGTAATCTACTGGGTACCTCCATTCTTGTTGGTTCAGATGCCTTTCCCTTACAAGAACACTTTGATTGCAATTTGGAATCTTGATAGCTGATGTGATACAAGTGTATTTCATCTCTCTGGATTGTTATCCTACTTATCCATGAGAGTTGTAATGTGCCACATTTTAAATCTTAAAAGTTTTGTTTCTTTGATGACAAATGTTGTGATCCTGGAGAGCACGGCCTCCCCCTTTCCCAGCTAATCGAATGTGGCTGGAAACCTGTACATGACTTTATTTGACATGGGAACTTCCTGGTACTATAATTGTTCAAAAGATCTCAATGGTTGGTGGTCAGTTATTGTGATGTGCTGACTCACAATGACTGCAATCACGTTCTTTGTGAGATGCACAGTTTTTCTTCACCGCTCAGAACTTTTAGTCTGGAGCCTCTGCTCTGCAGTCCTCACTTTGACAATGAGAACTCTGCAATGTGCAAGTAGCTCCTGACAGCTACTCTGAACCACCATACCAACCTGCAAATCAGGCCATTTGGCCCCTCAAGCCTGCTCTATTATCTTCTAGGAGCATGACTGGTCTGGTTGTGTTTTCAATTGTACTATCCTGTCTTCATTCTAAATGTTTTAACTCTGTCGTCAATCAAGGATTTGTCTAATTCAGTCTTAAAAATATTCAATTACTCTGCCTCCATTTTACTCGAGGGAATAGAATTTTTAGATTAGATTAGATTAGATTACAGTGTGGAAACAGGCCCTTCGGCCCAACAAGTCCACACCGACCCGCCGAAGCGAAACCCACCCATACATTTACCCCTTACCTAACACTACGGGCAATTTAGTATGGCCAATTCACCTGACCCTGCACATCTTTGGACTGTGGGAGGAAACCGGAGCACCCGGAGGAAACCCTCGCAGACACGGGGAGAACGTGCAAACTCCACACAGTCAGTCGCCTGAGGCGGGAATTGAACCCGGGTCTCTGGCGCTGTGAGGCAGCAGTGCTAACCACTGTGCCACCGTGCCGCCCACGAATTTTATAGACTGAAAGGTAAAATTTCTTCCAGTTTCCATTTTAAATGGGAGACATGTTATTTTTAGACTGTATTCCCTCATGCTAGACTCTCCTATAAGGTAAATAGACTTATAGAATCTGCCCTTGTAAATTATTCTCAGGATTTAATTAGGCTATCTTTCAATCTTCTAAACTTCAATCGACACATGTCCAATCATTTCTGTTAATCTTTCATGGCAGGAGTAACTGCAATGAAATAAAAACAAAAAGGACTGGAGAAGCTCGGCAGGTCTGGCAGCATCTGCAGAGAGAGAAACACGGTTGATGCTTTGAATTTGAAGAAGTCACAGGGAACTGCAAGTATTAACTGGATTTTTCTCTCCAGAGTGCTGCTAGACCTGCTGAGTTTCTCCTGCATTCTCTGCCTTTGTTTCAGATTTCCAGCATCTGCAATATTTTGCTTTGTCAGTTGAGTGATTGTTCCCCAAATTGCTTCCAATGCAAATATATCCTTTCTTAAGTAAGGAGTCCAAAACTGAATGCAGTACTCCATAATCAAAGCAATGCAAAGAAACTCAGTAGGTCTGTCAATATCTATGGAGAGAGAAAGAGTTATTTTTGCGATGTAGAGGAGCTGATGTTGGACTGGGTTGGCAAAGTTAAAAATTACACAACACCAGGTCATAGTCCAACAGGTTTATTTGGAAGCACTAGCTTTCAGAGCTCACTGATGAAAGAGCAGCACTTTGAAAGCTAGTGCTTCCAAATAAACCTATTGGACTATGACCTGGTGTTGTCTGATTTTTAACTTTTTTTTTGAGTCAAACATAATTCATCTTTGGCACATTGTAACCAGAGTACTCCATATGTGGTTTTAACTAATACACTGTACAACTGTAGCAAAACTTCCTCTCCATTCAACTTCTGTTAACAACATTTCACTTCAATTCCTACACTTGCTTGCTGATTCTATGTGATTTATGGAAGACAACCCACAAATCTGACAGTACTTCAGAGCTGTACAATCTGTCTCTCAAATTAAATTATATTTTACAAAACTTTTCCATTACTCCTGTCAAAGTGCTCAAATTCACATTTTTCCATATACACAATCTGCCAATTTTTTTGGCATCTCATTTAACCTTCTTTTAGCTCTTTGGTAACTCTTTCTGTCCTCCTTACAACTTACTCTCCTGTCTCTCTCTATATCATCTGCAGAGAAAGAAGGAGATAGCTGAAGAGATAGTGGAGGCTTCAGTAGTGATCTTTCAGGTATCACTGGAGTCAGGGAGGGCCCCAGAGGACTGGAAAATCGCTAATGTAATCCCCCTGTTTAAGAAGGGAGTAAGGAAAAAGGCAGGAGATTTATAAGGTGATTAATCTGACCCCAGTTGTTGGTATGATTTTGGAGTCCATTGTGAAGGATGAGCGTGGGGATAAAAGGGTCCTTCTCAGGATGGAAGCTGGTAAGTAGTGGTGTTCCACAAGACTCAGTGTTGGGACCACAACTCTTCACTTTATTAATTAATGACCTGGATGAAGGAACTGAGGGCATTCTGGCTAAATTTGCAGATGATGCAAAGATCGGTGGAGGGGCAGGCAGCATTGAGGACGCAGGGAGACTGCAGACAGATTTAGGTTAGGAGAGTGGGCAAAGAAAGAAGTGGCAGATGAAAGACAGTGTGGGAAAATGTAAGGTCATGCTCTTTGCTAGAAAGAATAGAGGCATGGACTATATTCTAAATGGGGAGAAAATTCAGAAATCTGAAGTGCAAAGGGACTTGGGAGTCATAGTTCAGGTTTCTCTTAAAGGTAATCTTGTCAGTTGAGTCAGTAATTAGGAAGGGCTGGAAATGTGTTGCTGGAAAAGCGCAGCAGGTCAGGCAGCATCCAGGGAACAGGAGAATCGACGTTTCGGGCATAAGCCCTTCTTCAGGAATGAGGAAAGTTTGTCCAGCAGGTTAAGATAAAAGGTAGGGAGGAGGGACTTGGGGGAGGGGTGTCGGAAATGTGATAGGTGGAAAGAGGTCAAGGTGAGGGTGATAGGTCAGACTGGGGTGGGGGCGGAGAGGTCGGGAAGAAGATTGCAGGTTAGGAAGGCGGTGCTGAATTTGATGGATTTGACTGAGACAGGCTGGGGGGAGGGGAAATGAGGAAACTGGTGAAATCCGAGTTCATCCCTTGTGGTTGGAGGGTTCCTAGCCGGAAGATGAGGCGCTCTTCCTCCAACCGTTGTTTTGTTGTGGTCTGACGATGGAGGAGTCCAAAGACCTGCATATCCTTGGTGGAGTGAGAGGGGGAATTGAAATGTTGAGCTACAGGGTGGTTGGGTTGGTTGGTCCGGGTGTCCCAGAGGTGTTCTCTGAAACGCTCCGCAAGTAGCCGGCCTGTCTCCCCAATATAGAGGAGGCCACATCGGGTGCAGAGAATGCAATAGATGATGTGTTTGGAGGTGCAGGTAAATCTGTGGTGGATATGGAAGTTTCCTTTGGAAGTAATTAGGAAGGCAAACACAATATTGTCATTCATCTTGAGAGGGCTAGAATGTAAAAGCGGGGAGGTACTCTATAAGGCTCTCGTCAGACTATATTTAGTGTATTGTAAGCAATTTTGGGCCCCACATCTCAGGAAAGTTGTATTGGCCCTGGAGCTTGTCCAGAGGAGGTTTAGAAGAATGATCTCAGGAATGGAAGGTTTAACATATGAGGAACACTTGAGAACTCTGGGACTATACTCAATGGAGTTTAGAAGGATGAAGGTCTAATTGAAACTTACAGAGTTTTAACAGCCTGCTCAGATGGGCAAATGTCTCCATTTGTAGGAGAGATGAGGACCCAAGGGCACAGCCTAGGGTTAAGGGAAGACCCTTTAGAACAGAGATAAGGAGAAACATATTTATCCAGAGAGTTTTGAATCTGTGGAATTCATTTCCAGAGAAGGCTGTGGAGGCCAGATCATTGAGTACATTTGAAATAGAAATAGAAAAGCTTTGATTGCCAAGAGAATCAAAGATTATGGGAAGAAAACGGGAAAATGGGGTTGAAAAGTCAATCAGCCGTGATTGAACGGCAGAGCAGACTTGATGGGCTGAATGGGAGAAAGTGAGGACTGCAGAGTCGAGCGTGTGGAGCTGGAAAAGCACAACAGGTCAGGCAGCATCCAAGGAGTTGGAGAATCAACGTTTCAGGCATAAGCTCTTCATCAGGAATGGGGGTGGAAAGATAAATGGGGCTGGGGGGAAGGTAGCTGAGAGTGCAATAGGTGGATGAAGGTTGGGGTAAAGGTGATAGGTCAGAGAGAAGGGGGAGTGGATTCATGGGAAGGAAGATAGACAGCTTATAATGGCAGTACCGAGTTAGAAGGTTGGATCTGGCATAAGGTGGGAGGAGGGGAAATGCGGAAACTGGTGAAATCCACATTAAACCGTGTGGTTGGAGGATCCCAAGGCGGAAGATGAGGTGATGGGCCAAATGGCCTAATTTCTGCTCCTATATCTTATGGTCAAATCCATGACTTTAACAACCATATGTTTACTCCCTTAATCCAAGTTATTGACATAAACATAAAATAGCTCAATTGGTCATCATACATTTATCCTGGACATTAAGGTGATAGGTTATGGATAGCATAAACAGCCTTGTGATAATGAACAAATAGCTATGTTTTGATTTCATTTCATTTCATTTATTATTGTCACATGTACCTAGGTACAATTAAAAGTTTTGTTTTGTGAGCAATACCAGCAGATCATATCATACGTGCATGAAGGTAATAGAACACAGTGAGGAGTACAATGTTACAGCTGCAGGGAAGGTGCACAAACAGTATCATCAACATTAAATATAAAATTTGAGACGTCAATTCACAGGTCTAATACTAGTGAGGAAGAAGCTATTCTTGAACTTGTTGAATCATGTGTTTGAACTTTTGTATCTCCTGCCTCTTGGAAGAGGGTGGGAGAGAGTATTACCAGGGTGGGAGGGGTCTTTGATGATGTTAGCTACCTTCCCAAGGCAGCAAAAATTATCAATGGAGTCAATGGATGGAAGGTTGGCTTGCGCAATGGACTGAGCTGTGTTCACTACTCTCTGTTTCTTGTGCCCCTGGGCAAAGCAGTTGCCATACAATGTCATCAGCGATGTTGATTGATGGAGGTTAATATTAGCCTGGACATCCAGGGAGATCTCCCTGGCTCTTGTCTAAATGAAGTTAGGTCTCTCATCCACTTGAGGAGGCAGATGGGGTGGGGTGGGGGGGGGGGGGGGTGGAGGTGGTGGGGAGGGGGGGGGGGTGGAGGTGGTGGGGAGGGGGGGGCTCAATATCAATGAAAGATACCATCTGCAGCAGTGCTACACTCCCTCATCACAGTATTGTGTGATTTGGCCTACTTGGTGGGCTCAAGTCTCAGGAGCAGAGCTTAAGGTATGACATTTTGACTTTGAGGAAGTATGCAGATTCCATTTTCTGCAAGTTATCAAACTGGAGTCCAGTTAAGGAGGAGGAGAGAGAAGGAACAGAGCTATATGACATGTGGTTGGTCACAGACAAAAGGATTTCTTTACAGATAGTGCAGGTTTACTGTTTAGAGTTTATACATAACCTTTCTAAGATATGTGATATATAATGCAAAAAGAACATCTCTGCAGTTATTCTGACATTACTTTCAAATGATCAACCATTTGATTGAATAATCCAAAACCATTTTTCTTCCAAAATGGCCATTAGATGGGACAATACCATTATTTGTAGTGCCAATTGTCAAGAGCCTCCATTTAATTTTTCCTGAACTGCCTTTACTATCTTCCTTGAGTGATCGCAATCATATTTGTCTGATTTTCATTGAATTTACTATTTTTTTTAGCATGGTCTAATTTTCCCTTTTGAGTTCATTTTATTTTTGTCTGACAAAAATAATACTTGAAAAATACCCGAAAGATTTGGATTTTGACATTGATGAAATGAAATTATCTTAATCCTTATTCACAGCCATTATCAAGTTAAGTTGGTCGAACGTTTTTCTCCAAAGTTCTAGCACCTAATCTAAACTCACATTCCAGTGCCCTACTGAGGGATTGCTGCATTGTTAGGAGTGCTGCTTTTCAGATTAGAAGCTAACCCAAGATACCACCTGCCTTTTCAGGTAGATATAACAAATCTCATATTCCCATTCAAAAAAACAGCCAGAGTGTTCTCTCAAATGTTCGGACACCACATTTTCCTTCAAACAGCATTACTAGTGCAGATTATCTAGTCATTACTACATTGATATTTGTGAGACTTTAAACAGGTCTAGTCATAGAGTCATAGAGGTTTGCAGCATAGATGAAAGCTCTTTGGCCCATTGAGTCTCTGCTTAGAGAGTCATAGAGTTATAGAGATGTAGAACACAGAACAGACTCTTCAGTCCAACTTGTCCGCACCAACCAAATATCCCAATCTAATTCCCAACCTAATTCCAGCTCTTGGCCCATATCCTCTAAACCCTTCCCATTCATATACCCATCCTGATGCTTTTTAAATGTTGTAATTTTACCAGCCTCCACCACTTCCTCAGGCAGCTTCCTCAATAGTGAGTGAGGAATTCCTCGCACTCACTATTGTTTCCATGTGGATATCATCAGAAGAGAGAATTATATTAGCATCAGAAGATTACATAATTGTTGTGCAGTAAAATCCCTTAACTATTCTAATCCACCACTCTCAGCGTGAAAAAAATCACCTTCAGGTCCTTTTTAATTCTTTTTCCTCTCAACTTAAACAATACACAATAGACAATAGGTGTAGGAGTAGGCTATTCTGCCCTTCAAGCCAGCTCCACCATTCATTGTCCTGTTCCTGCCTTAACCCCATAACCCTTGATTCCACTGTCCTTAAGAGCTCTATCCAACTCTTTCTTGAAAGTATCCAGAGACTTGGCCTCCCCAGCCTTCTGAGGTAGAGCATTCCATACACCCACCACTCTCTGGGTGAAGACGTTTCTCCTCAACTCTGTTCTAAGTGGCCTACCCCTAATTTTTAAACTGTGTCCTCTGGTTCGGGACTCACCCATCAGCGGAAACATGCTTCCTGCCTCCAGAGTGTCCAATCCTTTAATAATCTTATACATCTCAATCAGATCCCCTCTCAGCCTTCTAAACTCAAGCGTATACAAGCCCAGTCACTCCAATCTTTCAGCGTAAGATAGTCCCGCCATTCCTGGAATTGACCTCGTGAATCTACGCTGCACTCCCTCAATAGCCAGAATGTCTTTCCTCAAATTTGGAGACCAAAACTGCGCACAATATTCCAGGTGTGGTCTCTCCAGGGCCTTGTGCAGCTGCAGAAGAACCTCTTTGCTTCTATACTCAATTCCTCTTGTTATGAAGGCCAGCATGCTATTTGCTTTCTTTACTGCCTGCTGTACCTGCATGCTTGCTTACATAAACGTATGCCCTCTAGTTCTGGACTCCCCTACCGCAGGGAAAAAGACCTTGACTATTTATCCTATCCATGCCCCTCATGATTTTATAAACCTCTATGAGGTCACCCCTCAGCCACTGATGCTTCATGGAAAACAGCCCCAGCCTATTCAGCCTCTCCCTATAGCCCAAGCACTCCAATCCCGGCAAGATCCTTATAAACCTTCTCTGCACCCTCTCATGTTGAATAGCATCCTTTTTGTAGGAGGGTGACTAGTATCTGAAATGTAACCCCAACAAGTGTTAGGAAACTTAACAGCCAGATTTCGTTTAGTGCTTGAATCAGAAGAATTACTGGACTGTAGGTTTTGGGAGGGTGGATGAAACCTGGCAAATGGAATACACATTAAAACCCCTTTTACTGATGATGTTGTCTAATCTTACCATAAATTGGGTGAGGAACTCCTCGCACTCACTATTGTTTCCATGTGGATATCATCAGAAGAGAGAATTATATTAGCATCAGAAGATTACATAATTGTTGTGCAGTAAAATCCCTTAACTATTCTAATCCTATTTTCTAGCACTTGCCCCACAGCCTTATAGGTCTTGTGCACATTGAAATGTTACTTAAATATTGTGAGAGTTTCTGCCTGATACAAATTGCTGTTTCTTTTTGCAATTGTTCACAGAGTGTGGGCATCGTTAACAAAGCCAGTTTTGCTTGCCCATCCCTAATTGACCCCAAGAATGTGCACAGCCAACTTTTGATCTCCTTAAGCCTATCTGTTGGAGGTCCATCCCCAGTGCAGTTAGATAGAGTTCCAGAATTTGTATCCAGTGCAGAAATGCCAAGGTATTTCCAAGTCAGGATGTTGTGCGATTTGGAGGGGAAGTTGCAAGAGGTGGTATTCTCATGTATCTGCTGCCCTTGTCCTCTGAAGAGGTCATGAGTTTGGAAGGTCTTTTAGAAGGAGACTTGGTGAATTGCCATATTATATCTTACAGACAGTGCATGCTACTACTGTTGTGCATCAGTGGTAGAGGGAATCAACACTGAAGGTATTGAATGAGATGCCAAACAAGTGGACTGTTTTGTCCTGGATGGTATTGAGCTTCTTGAGTGTGGTTGAAGCTGCATCCATCCAGAGAAGTAGGGACTCCTCCATCACACTCCTAACTTATGCTTTGTGGATGGTGGACAGGCTTTGCGGAGGCAGGAGATGAGTTACCCACCTCAGAATGCTCAGCTTCTGACCTGCTCTTGTAGCTACATATTTATATGTCGAGTCCAGTTCAGTTTCTCGTCAATGCTAATGCTCAGAATGTTGATTGTTTATTTTCCCCACAATACAACAGTGACTACACTTCAAACCTACTTCATGGACTTGAAAATATTCTTGAGACATTTAATGCAATTCTCTTTTAAACCTCAGCAAAGTAACCAGGCACTTAGATGGAATAGTTCGGATTTCCAACTGATGACCGCAATTAAATCTGGAATTAATTTCATCCATTTTTATGTATTTTAAGTTTCAATTGCAAACATTCTGTGCAGTTCAGCATTTGCTGAGCAAGTTTCTAATCAATGTGTTGAGAGATGCTGTCATACATCTCAGGAATAGGTGGGATTTAAACCCAGGCTGCCTAGTTCTGACATGGGCACACCACTGCTACAGTACAAGAGTCCCAGTATCGAGGTTATGAGTTCAGGGAATGAATTGGAGATCAGAGCAGAGACTGTGTTGATCTTTGAGGTGATTTTGATGATTGAAAGTGTACCTTTTAGAAGCTAAATTCATTGTAACTGTTGCATAATGTTATGGATCAGGCCAGAGCCCCTCAAAACATTTCGAAAAAGTAGCCCAGATCCTAACTTTGTTAGTTGTTTTAAGTAGGTGTAAAGCAGATATTCCAGGAGTGATGCAGCTGGCCCAACCACTTAGTTTTAAACAAAACAGAATTTATTTACAAGATTACTGAATGAAACATAAATAAAAGAAAACAGGATATAGAATAATTTAACTATTTTAAAACCCAGTTGACTGTATCACAGCCTAATAATTGCAACATCCCCATAAATACCCCCTTATCAAAAAAGATAAAATCAAACACAGAGTCTTACAGGACAGATGTCAGAGAAAGAAAGGATCAGTATGGAACTGTTCTCTGATCGCAGCCTAAAAAAAACTGGCTGCTTGCTAAAACTAAACCAAACCAAATCAGAGAAAAGATGAGCTGGGAAACTGGCCACTCCCCTTTCATAGTGCAAGTGTTTTTTTTTTAACTTGAAAGCCTGTTGTCTGAGGCAGTATCTGTTATCTCCAAACAAATTGGCCTTGAAACCCATCAAAACCAGACACATCAGAATCTATGCATTTACAACACTTCTGAAAAGAAAACAAGGCCAACCTAACATTGTTCAAGGAGCGGCATCATCACAACAATTAGAATGGCATTAAAATAATGTATTTATCTATACAGAGACGGAGTGTATGGTAAAGATCCTCACTAAGTCTTGCTGCATTGCTATTTCAATTTTCTATGATGTAGCACAACTTTGTGCACTTATTGGGTAAGAAACTGTTCTGGGTATGGACCAAACATGGGCAACTGGAGGTACAAATAAGCTGTGATCTAATTGAATGGCAGAGCTTGCTTAGGGGGCTGGATGACCCAGTTCTGTCCCCATATTCTTATGTGGAAGATTGTTTTAATTCTGAGATAAAGAAATGCCTAGCTTTGTTCTATCTCTAGTCAGTATCTGAATTCACTGAAAATATTATTTTACCTTTTTATCTCTATTCTATCATATAATTGCATTCCTTCCACTCTTAGAAGATATATTGTAAAATGATATATAGAGAATAAAATAGGTGGATTTTAGAAATGAGAATTTTTTGTGCCATCTTTTATATTTAAAAGGGGGCAAAGAGAAGTCCTGGGAGAGAGAAAAATATTAACAGTTAAAGACAAGAAAAAAAACAGTTTATGAAGAATTGTGCAGCGAAAGTTAATTGAAAATTCCAAGCTTCAAACAATATACTTTCAATGCACAAAACTCTTTAATAGCATCTAATTCTGAGCATGAATGCATTTTCATAATCAATCTACAAGTTTGAATGTGCATTTTTGTTTGTTCTGCTTTGTGCAGCAATAGCAGGAATTTGATTTTGTGAGAGTGTTCACATTGGCAACTCTCTGAATAAGTCCAGAGTGTGCGGGGAGGGGGAAAAATAGACTAAATTACCCATTTAAACCTGTGGTGAGAATCTCCTTGCAGTATACCCTGGGAGGCATGGCATTGCTTGCTTCATCACTTGCACTAGGAAAACTTAGCATGTTGATTTCACACAATGACAGAATACTGTGAATCCTCTGGCTGAGATTCTGATGTGTGTTTCTGTATCTAATCTGTGACTCAGGAAAGATAAACTGGATTTTCAGGAGATTCCTCAGAATGAGAAGCTAAGAAAGGTTGTATTGTGAGAATTGTTTCCATATCGTAGGTTTGATTTCTTTTTAACTCAATTCATGTGATGTGAGCACTGTTGGCTAAACAAGCAGTTATTACCCAACACTAATTTCCCTTTCGGATTTGTAACTGAGCCACCTACATAACGTATGGTGAATGGGCACCCACATTGCTGTCGGGTGGGAGTGCAGAACTGTAATGATGAAGGAATGATTATGAAATTTCCAGGATGGCGTGGGGCTTGGCTGTTGAATATAGCTTAGATGGCTGGATAGCCATGTTTTAATGTGATGTCTATACAGTATAGATTCAATTACCACACTGCCTCTGATCAACATAGAGGTTCTGCCTTGCCCCTCACCTGAAGTGCGGTGATCCTCAGTTTAAACCACCATCAGTTACCTCTCTAATTGGAGTGGGTGACTACAAACTTTGTACCAAGGTTTTATTACAATCCGTCTCATTTACAGATATTGTGGTTTCGAAGTTGCTGTTGGGCAAGCATTGGCAAGTTTCTGAAATGGATCTTGTAAATGCTCATATTGCTTTGTTTCTGTGATGGAGGGAGTGAAGATTTATGCTGATGGATATGGAGGATCAAATGGGTTGCAGGTTTTCTGGATAGTAATAAGCTTCTTCAATGTTATTAAAGTTACACAGTGGAAGAATCCTGGGAAAAGACTACATTTGTTTTTTTTTGCTAGCTAACCAAGGGCTAACTTAAAGACTGACTAACAACTGAGCTTACTGTTGTATTTTAGTGTCTTCACGAGTTGTGACGTATTAATGCTTATACTCAGTGATATTTTTATTCCTGGTTGTGATACAGAATAATGAGGGATGACCTTATAGAGGTTAATAAACTCATGAGCGGCGTGGATAAGGTAATTGATTAAGATCTTTTCCCTGGGGTGGGGGTGTCCATAACTAGAGGGCATAGGTTTAGGGTGAGAGGGGAAAGATTTTAAAGGGACCGAAGGAGCAAAGTTTTCACACAGAAGGTGGAGCATGTATGGATTGAGCTGCCAGAGAAAGTGGTGGAGGTTGGTACAGTTACAACATTTAAGAGGCATCTGGATGGGCATATGAACAAGAAGGGTTCAGAGAGATATGCGCCAAGTGCTGGAAAATGGGAGTAGATTAGTTTAGGATATCTGGTTGGCATGGATGGGTTGGACTGAAGGGTCTGTTTCTGTGCTCTATGAATCTCTATGATTCTATGACTCCATGTGGGAAAGTGTGAAATCATCCATTTGAGCTGAAAGAATCGAAAAGAGACATATTGTCGAAATGTTGGGAGGTTGCCATATGAGGATAGAGTCAAACCAAGATATCCAGTACAGAGCTCTGAGACACAGAGAAATCTAGGTGTCCTAGTGCACAAATCATAGAAGATTTGTGTGCAGGTACAGCAATTACTCAGTAAATCTAACAGAGTGATATAGAGTCACAGAGTCATGCAGATTACAGCATGGAAACAGACCCTTCGGTCCAACTTGTCCATGCCAACCAAATATCCGAAATAAATCTAGTCCAAATCCTTCCTATTCATATACCCATCCAAATGCCTCTTAAATGTTGCAATTGCACCAGCCTCCACCACGTCCTCTGGCAACTCATTCCAAACACGTACCACCCTCTGCGTGAAAAAGTTGGCCCACGGATCCCTTTTATATCTTTCTCCTCTCACCCTAAACCTATGCCCTCTAGTTCTGGACTCCACCACCCCAGGGAAAAGATCTTGTCTATTTACCCTATCCATGCCCCTCATGATTTTATAAACCTCTATAAGGTCACCCCTCAGTCTCCGATGCTCCAGGGAAAACAACACCAGCCTATTTAGCCTCTCCCGATAGCTCAAATCCTCCAACCTCAGCAACATCCTTGTAAATCCTTTTTGAACTCTTTCAGGTTTCACAACATCCTTCCCATCTCAGGAAGACCAGAATTGCACACATATGTTTCATTGTGAAGGGAATTGAATGTAATAGTGAGGATCTTATGCTTCAGCTATACAGGAAATCAGTGAGACCATATCTGGAGTACTGGTGATATTACTGGAAGGATGTTAATGCATTAGAAGCAGTTCACAGAAGGTTTGCTAACCTAATACCTGCAATGAGCTGATTGCCTTATGAGGAGAGGCTGGACAGGCCCGGTCTTATCCTCTGAAATTCAGGAGAGTCAGAGGTGACTCAATTAAAATATATGGAGTTCTTGAGGGGACTTGATTGTGTGGATGTAGAAAAGATGTTTCCTCTTTTCAGAACATCTATAACTAGAGGCTACAGGTTAAAAATAAAGAGGGTGCCTATTTAAAATAGTGATGAAGAAACATTTATTTTTCTCACATATGGTTGTGACTCTTTGGAATTCCCTTCCTCGAAAGGCAGTCGACGCAGAATCTGTAAATATTTTTAAGTCAGCGATCGATAGACTCTTAATGAAATTGGGAATATGGAGCAATGTCGAGTCAAGTTTCAAAGGAGGTCAGCCATGATCTGAATGAATGGGGCAGCAGGCTCAATGAGCTGAGTGGCCTGTTCCTGTTCGGTATTAGATTCCTTACAGCATGGAAACAGGCTCTTCAGTGCAACAGGTCCACACTGACCCTCCAAAGAGTAACCCACCCAAACTCATTTCCCTCTGACTAATGCACCTTACACTATGGGTAATTTAGTATGGTCAATTTACGTAACCTACACATCTTTGGACTGTGGGAGGAAACCAATGCAGACAAGAGGAGAATATGCAAACTCCACACAGATAGTTGCCCGAGGCTGGACTCAACCCGAATCCTTGGCTCCACGAGGCAGCAGTGCTAACCACAGAGCCACGATGCCACCTGGCTCATACGCACTGTGTGTCAATGTGGCACCTGATGGAGAATTATGGTTTGTGTCTGCATTAAGAAATGTTTTATTTGCCTGAAAGGTACAAAAGATAAAATTGCAGCCTTCAGCAGGATCCCAAGTAAACCATATAAACAGACTGAAGCCCAGACCCAAATTAGGGTGGAGTCAAATCAAGATATCCAACACAGAGACCACCATATATTTCATGTCCTCACCTGGTTTTGAGCTGTTTAAATTTCAAGTATGAAAATAAGAGACCATGATGCTTATTGGGGACAGGCCATCCTTTGTTAATATTAAAGTGATGATTGGGTAAAACTGTTCTCCAGAAGCTGTGCTGCATAAAGCAAACTAAAGGATGGATTCTCTGGGCTGGTGTGGGTAGAGGGAGTCAGTTTGAGATGGTTTTGGGATCATCTTCAAGAGCTGAGCTCTTGAAGAAGGAAGAATTAAGTCAGAAATGATTTGTATGTAGGTACAACAAGTAATCAGGAAATCTCACAAAATGTCATGTTTTATTGTGAGGTGAATGGCAGATAAAGTACGGAGGTAATGCTTCAGCTATATAGGGCATTGACAAGACTACATTTCAGTAGTGTGTACAGTCCTGGTCACTGTACTTATTCCACACTAATGGAGGGAGCATATATATGTCTCAATCTGACTGGTGCAAAAGTGGCTACATCCCAGTCATTGGTGTAGTCACCTGCAAATGACCCTTCTGCCCAGAGTACAATGATGACGCTGCTATGCTTTGACTTTAAAGCTTGAATATAGCAACCATCAAGGTTTAATAATGCTAAGTAAAATATAACCTACTTCTGAATCATTAATTATAAAATACAATATTTCAAATCATTCATAACTCAATTAAAGGGTCAATTGACTCTGGCATCCACTACACCCAACAACTCATCCAGACAAGTGGAGAGTATAAAGATTAAGGGGTGATATAATTGAGTTGCTTTGATAAACAACAAGAAATGACATTCTCCAGCTGGAGTCAAGAGAATGTAATTATAATGTTCGAGCCAGGAAGTTCAAACATTTTCCCAGTGTCCTGGACAAGAGGGTAAGGTGAAGCAAATTGTTGTTATTGTTCTGATATTCTAACAATATCAGATGTGCTGTTTTATTTCTTTTCTTCCCCTTTTTAAAAATGGATGATTGTATATTTCCACAAGACCCGTTTGAGAAGTTCTATCTAAAATGAACCACAACAAATTCTTCAATATTAAAACTAAATAGTGTTTACTGCTGCTTTCAGAACCCAGGGGCCATGTTTCTGGCACACATTCACAAATAAATGCAAGAAAAAAGAAAAGAGAAAGGAAAAAAATTGCAAATTACTTAAAATCGAGGATATCAAAATTAGTTCATGTGAATTAGTGTCCGGTAAATCAAAACTCACTGGAGATTCTTTCAGTTTTCTGTGCATAGATTTTCCTTTCACAGGAGCTAAATAGAGTAGAATTGCAGTGGTTGTAAATTTGTAATTGGTACATTTTGAATGTGAAGTGAAAGATTATTTCCAGAAGTTTGTATTTTTGAGAGTGATTGAGATCAGATGCAGATGTTAGCTAAGCCTGCAGTTGCTTACTCTTCTGGTGTTATGAGCAGACTGAGGAAAGAAGTCAAAAACTATATAATGAGAGGTGATTCAAACAAACCTGCAGCTTCAGTCACCTGGCTGGTACTTAGGATAAGCTACTTTCATTCAGAAGTTTGCCTTGATGACACCTTCTTGAAACCTACTACATGTGTAGAAATTAACTGAAAAGTTGTAAACTCAAATTCAGATGAGTGTCAACAATTTTGTTTCAAAGTGTCTGGCTGGGCAGGTGCATTATCTGTATTTCTTTTGTGTGGTTTGATTGGAGTCCTGATACAGTGCAAGGAGAGTGAAATGCAGAAGGTATTTTTATGTTTTTGCTCTTTGGTCACTGCTGCCCGGAACTTTCCTGAAACCATGGTAACCAGTGACATCAGTATTGACAGTCCATTAAGTGTCCATTTTTTAAGGAAATCTGAGCAAGAAAACATAGTAGAAAACAAAAGCAGATGCCACCTCTTCCTGCTTGTTGGCCATCACACAAAGACATTTTCCTTTGTGCAAAAGATGGTGGAGTTCTGAAACTTTCTCCTCCAGAAAACAATTGCTGTCCTCCAACTTCAGTTGAAGACTTCAATACTGAGGTCATTAGGTTTTTGTTAAGCCAAGGGATACAGGAAATAAACAGAACTACAACATGATCCAATTAAATGGAACAATTTGTGACAAAGGATGAACGGTCTGCTGCTATTCCTACGTTGTTGAAAATTCCTTGCAATGATGATTATCAACTGAGAATGAAAGGCTAACTCCTGAAGGCACAGAATATGCATTGTTTAAAAATGATTTCAATTCAGAATTGGAAAGGATATAAATTAAAGCTGAGAAAAGGGGACGGGATTTCATCAGTCATCAGCAAGTAGCAGCACAGAGCTGACAGGCCGAATTTTTAGACCCATAATTTCTTAGATAATGTGAATGTTTGAAATAATATTGGGGCAGCACAGCTGCTCAGTGGTTAGCTGCCTCACAGCTCCAGGGATCCAAGTTTGATTCCATCCTCGCTGAAAATGTTTTGCTGGAAAAGCGCAGCAGGTCTCCAATTCCCGAAGAAGGGCTCATGCCCGAAACGTCGATTCTCCTGCTCCTTGGATGCTGCCTGACCTGCTGCGCTTTTTCAGCAACACATTTTCAGCTCTGATCTCCAGCATCTGCAGACCTCATTTTCTCCTTGATTCCATCCTCGGGTGACTGTTGGTGTGGAGTTTGTACGTTCTCCCTGTGTCTGTGGGGGTTTCCTCCAGGTGCTCCAGTTTCCTCCCATAATCCAAAGATGTTCAGGTTAGGTGGACCTGATCCTGCTAAATTGCCCATAGTGTACAGGGATGTGCAGGTTAGGTGGGTTAGCCGTTGGAAATGCCGGTTTACAGGGATATGGTCAGGTGGTCAGTCAGGGTGGAATGCTGTTTGGAGGGACAGTGTGGACTTGTTGGGCCAAATGGCCTGCTTCCACACTGTAGGGACGCTATGAATATGATGAGAGTTAGAACTGCTGAGCACCAGTCATGAATGGCTATTGTCATTGGAGAGACAGAAAGGATAATTGTGATTTAATTCAATGACATTCAGTAATAGTGCCAATCGTGTTATTGCTCATAGTAGGAGAAATGCCAGATTTCGGTGTCAGATGCATTCTTCAGACAAAAAGTAGGAATGGAAGCATTCTTTTTCATGGAAATGTCATCTGTTCATCTGTGTCACTGCCACAATGGGGTTTTATCTTAATGCCTAGTCCAAAAACAAAATTACTGCATAATGTTTCTAATCCTCATTCTCTTTAACCAGTGATTACTCTTTGAATTCCTAAGGAGTGAGATTATCATGGCCGTGTTTTACATAGCTTAGGCAGTAATGTTGGAAAGCTAGTGGAACTGGGATGGATTACCTACCTGTCTTTGTGGACCTGTTGCCTGCCATAAGAAACAACAACTTTTTTTTTCATTCATGTAGCTCCTTTTTATATCATAAAGCACCCTATGGTGCCTCGTGGACAAAATTTAACATTGAACGTCATAAGGAGATTTAGGACTGGTGACTCGAAAGTGTTGTCAGTGATGGATTTTAAAGAGCATCTGAAAGGATGTGTGTGTGAGAGAGAGAGAGAGAGAGAAAAAGGGAGAGATGAAGACATTTAGGGAGGGAATTCCAGAGCTTGGAGCCCATTCAGCTGGAGGCAGGGTCTCCAATTCTTGGTGATTGAATGATGAACGTGTAAGAGGATAGAAAGGAAAGAGCATGGAGATCTTGAAGGATTTTCAGGCTTGAAGAGATTACAAAGTTGGGAAGGGTGAGGCCCAGCAAGTGTTCAAACACAAAAATGGGAGAATATTATTATAGAGGGCCAAGCCAGTCTGTGAGTCAAAGTAGGTCAACTAGTGCAGGAGCGATGAGTTTAATTTTGTTTGAAATCAATCAAGTTAGCAAAAAAGTTGAACATCTGCCTTGCTGTGTCCACGTGATGTTCTTTTTTATTTGAACAGAGACATTAGCCCAGTTACTTCAAGTGGGTTAATTCCTGTGGCATACCTCTGCCTGCTAACATCACTAACAATAACTTTGCCCTGGAATAAAATATTGGAACAAGCCGCATGAACAGATAAAAAAAACCCTTCAGGTCAAAGATCTTCTCTTGGATCGAAAGGTAATTTATCTGAAGTGATTGCAATCTCTGTTGTCACCTGACCCTCTGAGTGTTTTTAGCAATTTTCTGATTTTATTTTGGATTTCCAGCATCTGCAGTACATTTTAGTGATGACCTGTGCCCTCGGTTTTATGAATATACATGAAAGTATGACAGGCTAAAATTCATCATCATATAATTTAAAGATTACTTTTGCTTTTAAACAAAAATGACAAATTCTGAAGCATGTGTCAGCCAGTTGCAATTTGAGATTTGGAGAACAATTCAACTCTTTTTAATAAAATTACCATTCTCATTTGCTGCTGCCCCAAGCCTGATTTCCAATCCAATTCTTTACAAATGAGCAAAGCAATTTTTTTTTCACATTTTTTGCCTTCAGAGAATTACACAATCCATTGCACAAGAACTTGTGCACGGTCAGTTTTTTTTTGAATAAAATTAGGTAGCTATCAAGTCTTCTTTTCAATCAAACAGCTTTGAAATGTCAGGTTATGTGCTGGATTGTGTTTTATAGGGCCTAATTTATGGGTTTGTTAAGAGCTAGAAGCAAGACTTGTAACCCAGGTTTTGTTGCTCTTAGAAATGCCAACTTTGAGTTGGACACAAGTTGATCACAGGAAAGGACCAAACAAACCCAAGGACTGGATGATGTCCAATCTAGTCCTGATGCATTGTGAAGTTTTGTCTACAGCGCAAAATGAAGGATATTAGCGCCATATGCAACCACTTAAACAAATCTATCTCCTCCACTATTTCTGCCACCTCCGGCATAGTGCCATGGTCAAATGTAACTCTTGCTCCTTAATCAGGTTCTGATGGGAGTCCACAAAATCTGGCCTCCTAACACCTCTATCCTTTTCATACAATACCTGCCCATGCAAACAGGTGGAGATATAATACCCGTCCTTTTACATCCTCCCTTCTCACCATCCAAGGCCTGCAAACACTTCTTCCAGGTGAAGCTGTTGTTCATTTGGCCTCCTTGTCAGTTTAGTGATCGCTGCTTAGGGTTTGGTTTCTGCATGCAGGGAGACCAAACACTGACTGGGCGAACTCTTTGTGGAATACATCTGTTCTGTCTGCAACCTCTGACCCTGCTTCCTGTGATTTGAATCCTCCTCCCTGATCCACTCTGTCCTCAATCTGTCACAGTGTTCCAAAGCTCAACACAAGTTTTGAGGAAGGCTTCTTTGTTTTTCACTCTGCAGCCTTCTGGAATCAGCAGCGATTAAGTTTAACAGTTTTACATCATCACCTCTGCTCCTGGTTTGTTTTGTATTTCTTTTGCTTGCTGCCTCAACATTTTCCCTTGCTTTTTTAAAATTTCCTATACTTTGATTAGATTAGATTCCCTATACTGAGGATACAGCCCCTTTGGGCCAACCAGTCCACACCAACCCTCCAGAGAGTAACCCACCCAGACCCATTTCATCCAAGGCTGGAATCGAACCTGGGACCCTGATGCTGTGAGGCAGCAGTGCTAACCACTGAGCCACCATGCTACCCATTGTTGTCTGATATCAGATATCTTGATTTGGAGATGCCGGTGTTGGACTGGGGTGTACAAAGTTAAAAATCACACAACACCAGGTTATAGTCCAACAGGTTTAATTAGAAGCACACTAGCTTTCGGAGCGACGCTCCGTCATCAGGTGGTTGTGGCACAATCACCTGATGAAGGAGGGCACTCTGAAAGCTAGTGTTCTTCTAATTAAACCTGTTGGACTATAACCTGGTGTTGTGTGATTTTTAAATCAGATATCTTGGTATCCTTGGCTCTTCAAGGAATGCCTTCTGTTTTGTTATATGCCCCATCACGACTCCCCACATCTCCATACAATCAAACCTTTTCTCATTAAATCTCTCCTACCTCCAACCAATCACAGATTTTCCCTCTTGTTTGTATTATTATTACACTGACTTTATATTAGAGAGTTTAGTCTACAAATTAGAGATAGATCATTCAGGAGAGATGTTAGGAAAATCTTCTCCATGCAGTGCAGTGGGAGTTTGGAACTCTCTTCCATAAATGGCAGTGGATTCTGGATCAGTTGTTAGTTTTAAATTTGAGATAGATAATTTTTTGTTAAGCAAAGGTATTAAAAGATGTGGGCCAAAGGCAGGTATATAGAGTTAGGTCACAGATCAGTCATGACCTCATTGAGTGATGGAGCAGGTTTGAGCAGGTATGTTCCTGCCTTTTTAACTTTTCTCAATCCTCAAGAAATTCTGAAATGTCAACTCTGTTTCCCTTCATAGAGGCTGCCAGATCTTTTGAGTGTATCAAACATGTTCTATTTTAAAATCAAAGCAGAGCTCAAGTTATTCCACTTAATGCAGGCCTCAAGATAGTGTTATTGATGTGAAAGCATTGCAAGCTTTTTTGTTAATACTTTACTGTATAAAACAATATGTGTTATGTTTTCAAATTTATTTTGTCTCAGTCTTCTGCCCCTCGTCTATCGGTGTGCATTAGCTGGTGTGGCACGTGCTTGGTTATGAATTGTACAGCATGTGGTTAGATGAGAATCTCCCAAGACTGCCAAATGCTTTGTTAGTCTGTGTTGAGTTGTTTGGCGGAGATGCGCACACTGACCTCACCCTGACACTTACCATTTGCAGCTTTAGTGGCCCGATTTTTCTCTGAGCGGCTTTGGATTTGAATATGCTGCAAAAAAAAATCTGATTTTATTCATTTATTCATGTCAACAATTCCCCATTTCAGCAAACTGCCTTTGCACATTGATAGATTCCGTGATCATCCATTTTACATTGCAAGGAGACACCTCTGCACTTTTCAGTGTTCCCAGTACGCGATGGGAACAGGTTGACAATAGGTGATACAAAAGAATACCTTCCATCCACCAGGAAAACTCTGAACCTTAATGAAGCTCATATGCTCCTGATACGGGATTAATTGTGTAAGAGTAACATGCTCCTCTGCCTTTTATTGCAAAAAAATAGTATTATTGATCAAAAATTCAGAAAGATTTAATAATCACAGGAAAAAATTACTTCTTAGTTGTCCACGATCTGGAATAATTCAAAATGTAACATAAATTGTAATATTTAGCAAAAGAGTGAAGTTGCAAAATTTCTGTAAAATCAATTTCTAAATCATTTGAGTAGACTCACAGAGGACCTATTTTAAAGTAAGTATCATCAGTCTCTAAGGAAACTGATAACAATCTTTTTTAACCAAAATATATACTTGCCAATATTTTAAAAGCAGCATTTTAAATGATTGTGTCAGTTTATTTAAAAATGAATAGTTTTCACGATATTAAATATGACATAAGACATACAAAATAACATTTCTAGTGACTTACTGGTGCAAAGTGAGATCAGAAAATTTGCAAGTCAAAGTTGTTTATTCTGGTATGAATCAAATCTACAGTCGTTGTGACACTTTTGATTTTCAGGATTTAAAAATTTCTGTATTCTCAAAGGTTCTGCCATTGACAATCAAACCTCAAAACACACAGACCAGATACAAAGATACACATAAATATAGGCACACACAAACACACACACTCACAAAGTATACACACACATATAACTAGACATACACACGCATGCATACAAATACACGCATGCATACACACACACACACACAAGTAAACACATGGATTCACACAAGTACATGAACACATGAAAGCATATGCACAAATACACACACACGCCTGTAATGAGGTGAAAGACTCTTTATTTTGAATTCATGCTGCTCATTTGATCCACCTCCTCAAGGAAGGAGCTCCCATTTTCACCCTCAATTCATGCTTTGCTGTAATGAATGCATTGGGAAACAATTTGCAATTGTTCGTGAAATGGGGCATGTTACATTTGGGAGCTCAGTCAGGGCACTGTCTTCACAATCTCGACTTCAATTTTATGCAAACTCTCTGTACACTTTAAAAAAATCATGAAATGTTCATAAAAATATTAACTTTAATGTACCTGAAACTGATTTTTTTTTTGATGCTGTGTGTAATATATCAATAAACAGGCTTGCTGCATTACACGCACTGAAACTGGGCCTCTGCATCACGTCTTCTGGCAGGCTTATTTATTTTGCTATTGTGACCTAATACTGCCACAAGGGTTTCCAAACTTTTTTAATCAAAGAGAAAAACGTTTCTGAGATTTGGAAAACATTTCAGAATTCAAGGTGATAGATCAATAAACAATTACGCAATAATTTGTCTTGGATTGGGATGGGCGAAGTCAGAAGTCACGCTACACCAGGTTCTAGTCCAACAGGTTTATTTGGAATTGACACGAGGACTAGCTGCAGCTCAATATTCCCTGGTGGTCTGCAGCCCCTAGTCTAGTGCACAATGGATGGAACCTAGGTGTGCGTGTCAGCTCCTGTCTGCCCTGTAGAGCCTGATGCAACTGAACTCTGTCGTGTACAAAGAGAGGTTCCTCACCCCCAGGGTCCTCATCCTCCTCTGAGAACTGTTCCCAGTTCCTCAACGTCCATCAAACCACCTTATTGTCTGCTCACCAGGATAACATGGTACACACTGTCTGGATTAAACTGGAGGCCATCCCCAGACCCCTCCTTCACACCACAACAAGTGGCTGAAACACATCCTCAGCATCTGCCGCATTGTCTGCTCCACCATGCTTCTGATTCTAGTTTCTGTGCTCACTGCTGCTACTGAACAGTGCATTCATACAGCTGACTGTCAGCAATATATACAGACACCATGTCATAGAGATAGTGACTGAAGAAAAGGTAGCTACCTTTATAGTGGAAAGTCACTGAGTAATGCCATGTAACTGTCTTAAAGGTACAGTCCTGCCAGGTCAGGAGTCTATGCCACAATACCATAAGAGTCAATGTGTTTTTTTTTAAAGGTTATTGAAACTAATCATTGATGAGTACAGCACAGAAGGAGACTTTACATTATGTACAATGGAGGAGTATATAGGTGATGACTGAAATAATGTTTCAAACTGAACAAGTGCACTCACCAAAATTCTCAATTAGCAACCATAAGACAATAAAACATAGGAGCAAAAATAGGCCATTTGGTCCATCAAGTCTGCTGCATCATTCAATGAAATCATAACTGATCTGACCATTCTCAACCCAAATCTCCTGCGTTTTCCCTAGAGCCATTCATTCTCTTATTGATTATAAGTCTGTATATCTCAGCCTTGAATATAAGTGATGACCCAGTTTCAACAGTACTCTGTGATAAAGAATTCCACAGATTCATTCCCCTCTGAGAGAAGAAATTCCTCCTTATCTCTGTTTTAAAAGGTGACCCTTTGTTCTGAGATTATGTCCTCTGATCCTTGAGAATTTCCACAGGTAGAGACAGCCTTTTCACATCTCACCTGTCAAGTCTCCTCAGAATCTTTTATGTTTCAATAAGGTTCCATCTCAATGTTATAAATTCCAACAAGTACAGGAACAACAAATACAACCTCTTAAGACAGACCCTCCACAACCAAGATCAACCTAGTCAAACTTCTCTGAACTGACTCTAATGCCGCTATATCTATCTTTGGATCCAGGCCCAAACTGTTCACAGAATTCTGTCTGTGGTCTGAATAGTGCCTTCTTTAGTTTTAGCAATGGAGTGGAGGTGCCAGTGTTGGACTGTGATGGACAAAATTAAAAATCACGCAACACCAGTTTAAGCTTATACCTCCAAACACACCTGTTGGACTATAACCTGGTGTTGTGTGATTTTTAGTTTTAGCAAGACTTCCCTATTTTTATACTCTGTTCATTTTGAAATAATGGCCCACATTCCATTTGTTTTGCCTATAAATTCTTGTTGAATTTATTTGCTACCTTTTGATATTTATGCACGGGGACTGCCAAATCCCTCTGTTTTGCAGCTATCTGCAGTCTCATGGGTCGATGTTAATTTTACCTCATTTTAGAGAAGATTAGATTAGATTAGATTACTTACAGTGTGGAAACAGGCCCTTCGGCCCAACAAGTCCACACCGACCCGCCGAAGCGTAACCCACCCAGACCCATTCTCCTACATTTACCCCTTCACCTAACACTACGGGCAATTTAGCATGGCCAATTCACCTAACCCCTGCACATTTTTGGATTGTGGGAGGAAACCGGAGCACCCGGAGGAAACCCACGCAGACACGGGGAGAATGTGCAAACTCCACACAGAGAGTCGCCTGAGGCGGGAATTGAACCCGGGTCTCTGGCACTGTGAAGCAGCAGTGCTAACCACTGTGCTACCGTGCCGCTCATCTTTTCCTTTTCATATATTTAAAGAGGCTCTTGCTCTCCATATTGATATTTCTTGCAAGTTTACTCTCAAAGCTTATTGTTACCCATTTTTATGATGTTTTTTGATGTGGGGGTGCCTGTCTTGGATTGGGATGGACAAAGTCAGAAGTCACGTTACACCAGGTTCTAGTCCAATAGGTTTATTTGGAACTGCAAGCTTTTGGAGTAATGCTCTTTCATCATGAAGGGGCAGTACTCTGAAAGCTTGTGATTTCAAAGAAACCTGTTGGACTATAACCTGGTGTCGTGAGACTGACTTTTTTTGGTCATCTACAGTTTCCTTTATAATCACGTTCCAAATCCTCTGGCTTACCAATAAACTTTGCGTTGTTGTGTATTTTTCTTTCAATTTTATGCTTTCCTTAACTTCCTTCATTAACCAAGGTTGACTTATCCCTTCCTAGAATCTTTTTTTTCTTACCAGGATATTTCTTCGCCGTAAACCATGAATGTTCTTAAAGTCTGCCACTGTTCCTCAACTGTATTTGCTGCTAAATTCCCTTCCCAGGGAAGTTCTACCCCCATTCCTCTACAATTGCCCTATTTAAATTTAATACAGGTATTTCTGTCCCAAGTTCCTCCTTCTCAAACTGAAAGCTATAATATGATCACTATTGCCTCAGGGTAAATAATTTTCTCTAAACCTGCCCCATTACATATCACGAGATCTAAAATAGCTTGATTCCTTATGACTTTCAAGAAGATTTGTAGCTCAGGTTGAGATTCAGGTTGTAAGTTAGCTCGCTGAGCTGGAAGATTTATTTTCAGATGTTTCATCACCATACTAGGTAACATCATCAGTGAGAGTCTCCGGTGAAGCGCTGGTGTTATATCCTGCTTTCTATTTATGTGTGTTTGTTTCTTAAGGTGAGTGATATCATTTCTGGTTCTTTTTCTTAGAGGATGGTAGACTTGGTCCAAATCAATGTGTTTATTGATGGAGTTCCGGTTAGAATGCCAGGCTTCTCGGATTCCCATTCCTAGATATCACAGTAGAATGAACAGTCAATGGAGAACCTCAAACCAGCACCTACAGAAAAACAACACACACAGACCAAATACTTAATCATAGAAACAATCATCCCAACACCCACAAATGGAGTTGCATCAGGACATTATTTCAACAAGTCACAACACACTACAGCACCAAGAAACTACGTACAGCCAAAGAATAATACCTATATGGTGTACTCAGGAAGAATGGGTACCCAATAAACACAGCTGAAAATGTGTTGCTGGAAAAGCGCAGCAGGTCAGGCAGCATCCAGGGAACAGGAGAATCGACGTTTCGGGCATAAGCCCTTCTTCAGGAATGAGGAAAGTTTGTCCAGCAGGCTAAGATAAAAGGTAGGGAGGAGGGACTTGGGGGAGGGGCGTCAGAAATGCGATAGGTGGAAAGAGGTCAAGGTGAGGGTGATAGGTCAGACTGGGGTGGGGGCGGAGAGGTCGGGAAGAAGATTGCAGGTTAGGAAGGCGGTGCTGAGTTCGATGGATTTGACTGAGACAAGCTGGGGGGAGGGGAAATTAGGAAACTGGTGAAATCCGAGTTCATCCCTTGTGGTTGGAGGGTTCCTAGGCGGAAGATGAGGCGCTCTTCCTCCAACCGTCGTGTTGTTGTGGTCTGGCGATGGAGGAGTCCAAAGACCTGCATATCCTTGGTGGAGTGGGAGGAGGAGTTGAAGTGTTGAGCCACAGGGTGGTTAGGTTGGTTGGTCCGGGTGTCCCAGAGGTGTTCTCTGAAACGCTCCGCAAGTAGGTGGCCTGTCTCCCCAATATAGAGGAGGCCACTTCGGGTGCAGAGGATGCAATAGATGATGTGTGTGGAGGTGCAGGTGAATCTGTGGCGGATATGGAAGTTTCCTTTAGGGCCTTGGAGGGAGGTGAGGGGGGAGGTGTGGGCGCAAGTTTTGCATTTCTTGCGGTTGCAGGGGAAGGTGCCGGGAGTGGAGGTTGGGTTGGTGGGGGGTGTGGATCTGACGAGGGAGTCACGGACGGAGTGGTCTTTACGGAATGCTGATAGGGGAGGGGAGGGAAATATACCCTCCCCTCCCCTATCAGCATTCCGTAAAGACCACTCCCTCCGTGACTCCCTCGTCCGATCCACACCCCCTACCAACCCAACCTCCACTCCCTGCACTTTCCCCTGCAACTGCAGGAGGTGCAAGACTTGCGCGCACACCTCCCCCCTCACCTCCCTCCAAGCCCCAAAGGAAGCTTTCATATCCGCCACAGATTCACCTGCACCTCCACACATATCATCTATTGCATCCTCTGCACCCGATGTGGCCTCCTCTGTATTGGGGAGACAGGCCCCCTACTTGCGGAGCGTTTCAGAGAACACCTCTGGGACACCCGGACCAACCAACCTAACCATCCTGTGGCTCAACACTTCAACTCCCCCTCCCATTCCACCAAGGATATGCAAGTCTTTGGACTCCTCCATCGCCAGACCACAACAACACGGCGGTTGGAGGAAGAGCGCCTCATCTTCCGCCTAGGAACCCTCCAACCACAAGGGATGAACTCGGATTTCACCAGTTTCCTAATTTCCCCTCCCCCCAGCTTGTCTCAGTCAAATCCATCGAATTCAGCACCGCCTTCCTAACCTGCAATCTTCTTCCTGACCTGTCCGCCCCCACCCCAGTCTGACCTATCACCCTCACCTTGACCTCTTTCCACCTATCGCATTTCCGACGCCCCTCCCCCAAGTCCCTCCTCCCTACTTTTTATCTTAGCCTGCTGGACAAACCTTCCTCATTCCTGAAGAAGGGCTTATGCCCGAAACGTCGATTCTCCTGTTCCCTGGATGCTGCCTGACCTGCTGCGCTATTCCAGCAACACATTTTCAGCTCTGATGTCCAGCATCTGCAGACCTCACTTTCTATCCAATAAACACAGTCCACTGACTTCTCAACAACAAACTTAAAACAAGCAGACACAACATGCCCAGAAACTCTAGCCACTCTCTCCTACATCAAATATATCTCTGAAATAACTTCCAGACTACTCAGACCTCTTGGCATCATTGTAGCCCACAAACAGTAGCTAATGAACCTAAAATACCCCATATAAACAAACAGCAAAATGAATGTCATTTACAAATTACCATGCAAGGACTGTAACAAGCACTACATCGGCCAAACAGGCCGAAAACTAGCCACTAGGATGCATGAACATCAACTAGCCACCAAAAGACATGACCTACTCTCACTAGTATTCTTACATACAGATGAGGAAGGACACCACTTCGACTGGGACAACGCATCCATCATAGGACAAGCTAAACAAAGACATGCACGGGAATTCCGAGAGGTCCGGCATTCTAACTGGAATTCCATCAATAAACACATCGATTTGGACGGCATTAACCATCCTCTGAGAAAAAAGAACTGGAAATGATATCACCCACATTAAGAAACCAAGACATAAAAATAGAAGGCAGAACATAACACCAGCACTTCACTGGAGGCTCACTGATAATGTTACCTAGTATGGTGACAAAATGTCTGAAAACAACCCTTCCAGCTCAGCCAGCAAACTTACAAACTGAGCTTGATCCTTTGTTTGATCCATAAAATATTCTTCTTGGAAACTATCCTGAACACGCTTGGTGAATTCTCCCACTTGGCCAACTCTGCTAATCTGACTATCCGAAATGACATAATGAAAATTAAGATCTCCTTTCTCTTCATAAGTACAACAGCAGTTCATAACTTCAAAATTAGTAAGTACGTTGCGGAAAAATATAGAAATCCCAAATATATCTTAAAATGTCATAAGAACAATGAAGAAAGAACAGTGCAGCACAGGAACAGACCCTTCAGCCCTTCAAACCTGTGCTGCCATGTTTTGCCTTTCCGCACTAAAACTGTCCTCACTTCCAGGATCCATATCCCTCTCGTCCCTTCCTATTCACGTATTCATCCAGGTGCTTCTTGAATGCTGCTACAATGTCTACTTCCACCATCTCCTCTGGCAATGTGTTCCAGGCACTATCTGTGTCTTGTGTGAAAAGCTTGCCTCGTGTGTCTCTTTTAGACATTCCCCCTGCACCTTGGACCTATGTCCCCAAGTAATTGACTCCTCCACCCTGGGAAAAAGCCTCATACTTTGCATTCTATCCATGCCATTTCCAATTTTATAAACTTCTATGAGGTCGTCCCTTAATCTCTTGCATTCCAGTGAAAACAAACCTAGTCTATCCAACCTTTCTTCATAGCTGAAAGTCTCCCATACCAGGAAACATGAGAAAGTGAGGATGGCAGATGCTGGACATCAGAGTCGAGAGTGTAGTGCTGGAAAAGCACAGCAGGTCAGGCAGCATCTGAGGACCAGGAGAATCAGCATTTCAGACCTGCAAACCCAGCTCCCTCTGCATATCAATACTCCTAAGGGTTCTGCCATTCACTGTATAATTTCTACATGTATGTGATATTCGAAAATGTGTCACCTCAATTTGTCTGGATTAAACTTCATCTACCATTTTTCTGCCCATGCCTCCAACTGATCTATATCCTGCTGTATCCTCTGATGATCCTCCTCATTATCCACAACTCCATCTCCTGATGAAGGGCTTATGCCTGAAACATCGATTATCCTGCTGCTTGGATGCTGCCTGACCTGCTGTGCTTTTCCAGCACAACACTCATACCAGGAAACATCCTGGTAAACCTTTCTGTACTTTCTCCAGTGCATCGACATCCTTCTGGAAGCATGGTGACCAGAACTGTATGCAGTTTTTGAAATGTGGACTCACTAAATTTCTGTAAAGCTGTAGCATAACTTGTCTATGCACATGCTCAGTGCCCCTTCCAATGAAGGCAAGCATGTCAGAAGCCTTTTTTACCACCTTATCTACCTATGCTGCCTCTTTCAGTGATTCATGGACCTGCAAACCCAGATCCCTCTGCATATCAATACTCCCAAGAATTCTGCCATTCACTGTATAATTTCTACATGTATTTGATATTCGAAAATGCATCATCTCACATTTGTCCGGATTAAACTCCAGCTGCCATTTTTCTGTCCATGCCTCCAACTGATCTATATTCTGCTGTATCCTCTGATAATTCTCCTCATTATCTACAACTCCGCCAATCTTTGTATCAAAATTGCAAACTTACTAATTAGACCAGCTACAGTTTCCTCCAAATCATTTATGCCGATCACGCACAGCAGAGGTCCCAGCACTGATCACAACCCTCCATTCCAAAAACCATCCTTCCACCATCACCCTCTGTCTCCTATGCTTAAGCCAGTATCCATCTTGCCAACTTACCCTGATACCATGTGACTTCACCATTTGTACCAGTCTGCGATGAGGGATCTTGTCAAAGGCTTTACTGAAATTCATGTAGACAACATCAACTGCTTTTCCTTATCAATCATCTTCATTACCTCCTCAAAAAATACAATCAAGTTATTGAGGCATGACCTCCCCAACACAAAACCATCCTGTCTATTGCTAGTAAGTCCATTTGCTTCTAAATGTATATAGATCTTGTCCCTGAGAATCTTTTCTGATAATTTCCCTACCACCGACGTGAGGCTCACAGGCCTGTAATTTCCTGGAATATCTCTGCTACCCTTCTTAAACAATGGGACAACTTTGGCTATTCTCCAGTCCTCTGGGACCTCACCTGCGGCCAAAGAGAACACAAAGGTGTCTGTCAATGCTCCAGCAATTTGTTCTCTTGCCTCCTTCAATATTCTGGGATAGATCCCATGAGGACTTGGGGATTTATCTACCTTAATACTTTTTAAGACATGCAACATCTCCTCCTTTTTAATAGAAACTTGGCTTAGAAACTCGAAACTCCCTTCCCTGAGATCATCCTCTACCAATTCCTTCTCTTTGATGAAAGACGGCACAAAGTAATCATTCAGAACTTCACCTGCCTCTCTGGCTCCACACATAGATTCCTTCTTGTCCTTGAGTGAGCCAACCCTTTCCCTGGCTACCCTCTTGCTTTTTATAAATGCATAAAAATCCTTGGGATTCTCTTTAATCCTGTTTACTAATTAATTTCATGATCCCTTTTCGCCCTTCTAATTCCTTGTTTAATTTCTTTCCTACTTTCCTTATATACTTCAAGGGCTTCATCAGTTCCCATCCTCTTAGACCTTATGTTTGCTTCCTTTGTCTTTCTGACCAAGGTCATAACATCCCTGGTCATCCAAGGTTCGTGTAACTTGCCGTATCTATCCTTCATTCTCGCAGGAACTCTTATTAACTGCCATTTGAAATACTCCCACATGTCTGATGTAGATTTACCCTCAAAGAGCTGCCTCCAATTAAAATTCTCGAGTTACTGACTAATATTGATGTAGTTCGCCTTCCTCTAATTTAATACCTTCACCTGAGGACTGCTGTTATCCCTATCTATGAGTATCTTAAAACCTATGGTATTATGTCACTACTCCTGAAACGCTTCCCTACTGAAACTTCACTCACCGGGCTGAGTTCATTTCCCAAAACCAAGCCCAGTATAACCCCTTCCCTGGTTGGACTGTTTACATACTGCGTCAAGAAACCCTCCTGAATGGGCCTTACAAATTCTGTCCCTTCCAAGCCCCTAGCACATGGTGAGTGCCAGTCACTGTAGGGGAAGTTAAAATTTCCCACCACAACAACCCTGCTGTTTTGATATCTTTCCAAAATCTCTCTATATATCCTCTCTTTTATCTCCTGCTGGCTATTGGGAGGCCTGTTGTATACACCAACATTATGATTTCACTTTTCCAATTCCTGAGTTCCACCCATATTCCAACCTTGTTGTATGAATCTTCTGATGTCTCCTCCCTCAGTACAGCTGGGAGATATTCCTTTAACAGTAATGCAACTCCCCCACTGCCTTTACCGCGCTCTCTATCACACCTGAAACATCTAAATCCTGGGACATTCAGTTGCCAGTCCTGTTCCTCTTTCAGCCAAGGCTCTGTAATCGCAATAATGTCATAGTTCCAAATACTAACATAGCTCTAGGTTCACCTAGCTTGCCTATTATACTTGTTGCATTGAAACACATGCATTTCAGACCACATTCTCTGCTCTTTTCAGCAGTGCTTCTCTACCTGTTCTTGTTCTTAGTGATGTTCACCTTGGTTTCTATCTCTCACTCAATTTCTGCATCTATACCCTACTCCTCTGGTTCCCACCCTCTGCCACAGTAGTTTAAACTCTCCCCAAGCCACTCTACCATATCCCCACCCCGAAGGACATCAGTCCTTGTCCAGCCGAGGTGTAACCCGTCCAGTTTGTACAGGTCTCAACTCCCCCAGAACCAGTCTCAATGTCCCATGACTCTGAAACCCTTCCCCTCACACTATCTTTTCAGTTGAGTGTTCATTCTATATACCCAGTTGTTTCTACTCTGACTAACTCATGGCACTGGTGGCACCTGCGATAACTGAGATTAGGGCAGCACATAGCCCAGTGGTTAGCATTGCTGCCTCACAGCGCCAGGGACCCGGGTTTGATTCCATCCTCAGATGACTTTTTGTGTAGAGTTTGCACATTCTCACTGTGCCTGCGTGGGTTTCCTCCAGGTGCTCCGATATCCCCCCACAGTCCAAAGATGCGCAGGTGAGGTAAATTGGCCATGCTAAGTTGCCCATAGTGTTCAGCAATGAGTAGGTTAAATGCATTAGTCAGACGTAAATATAGGGTAATAGGGTAGGGAAACGGGCCTGGGTAGAGTCGGTGTGGACTTGTTAGGTCAAAGAGTCTGTTTACACACTGTCGTGATTCTAAAAGAAAATCTACCTTTGAGGACCTACATTTCAACTTGCTTCCTCATTCTCTATATTCTGCTTTTAGGACCTCTTCCCTTTTTCGACCAGTGTCGTTTGTTCCAATGTGTACCACAACCACTGGCTGTTCGCCATCCCACTCCAGAATGTTCTGCAATTGTTCTGAGACATCCAGGATCCTAGCACCAGGGAGGCAACACACCATCCTGGACTCTCGTTTGCGGCCACAGAAATGCCTATCTATTCCTCTTCAGATTGAATCCCCTATGACTGCAGCATTTCCACGCCTATCTCCCCTCCCTCTGCAGCAGGGCCAACCACGGGTGCCATGAAGTTGGCTGCTGCTGTTATCCCTTGAGAGGCCATTCCCCTCAACAGTATCCGAAATGATATCTCTGTTTTACAGGGGAATAGTGGCAGGAGCTTCCTGCACTGCCTGCGTAGCCCTCCTGCTCTGTCCGGTAGTCCCTTCCTGCCTGTGAAGTCTGACTCTGAGTTATGTTCTTGAGTTTGTGAAGATTAATTCAGTGGAATTGTTCCATCATTAGTCTACAGTGAATCATTAAGTGCAGTGTGTGCACTTTAATTGAAAGCTAACATTTTAAATTTCACTGCATTATCATTCCATTGAATTATATCTAGAGCACAGCAAATTCACAACAATTCACAGGGTCTTTTAAATAGCACAATGGCATTAGTTCTTATGAAGATTTAATGATATTATCTGAAATTTCTCTCTCTGGTGCTTTCATGAAGACAATTAGCCTTGTTTATCTGAGATAGCTTAACATCTCCATTAAATTACTGGAGAGAGGAACTTTAGGCAAAGACATTGAGGGATGTGATTATCATGTCTACTGCCAAAAATTGGTCATGCTTAGGTGCAAGCATGTGGACCATGAATGTAATCAATCAAGCCATTCTAAATTTCCTGCATCTTTCATGCCCACCTACTGATAGCCTCCAAATGCATTACAGCTCATTATAATATCTCTCATCACCCTCCAAAAAGATGTCTCTCCAATTGTACTTGTTCTCAATGGGTCTAAACTTATGCCTGGGGTTTTAAGCACCACAGAAAACAAAATGTTGCTGTATTTTCTCTTTGCCAGCTCCTCACTGAGACATTGTTGAGTGTTTTCAGTTTCTTCCAATGCATTTCTCCGACAGAAGAATAAGAGGCTTGAGAATTGGAATGCTTCCATAACTGCATGCTCTTAAATTTGAGCTAAATCTAATGTGCACACCTGATGGTTAGATTACTTAAAACTTTTAATTTTCAAATTAAAGAAAGGAATGACATGGGTTCTGCAGATCTTGGTTGCTTAAGGTTAGTTTCTGGATTCCCCCATTCCGAATGAAACCATTGGGAAATTCCAGAGCAACTAGCATCGACAAAAGATGCTCACAAACAATTGTCATTCCGAAATTAGCTTCCTGATTTAGCCCCACACTGTAAACCCCACTCCTAACAGTCTGCTCTTACCGTGCTGTGGACCATGCTGTCTTAGATCAAACAAAGGTCTGAATCCTAATGCATCAAGTCCTTTCACCATTGTGATCTCTCACCTACATTGGCTCTCGGTCTGGCAATGTACTGATTTATAAGTTCCTCTCCTTATTCTCAAATCCCTCTGTCGTCTTGCTCTTTTCTATCATGTCAACTCATGTCAGATGAATAATCGGCTGAGATCTCTGCACTCCTTCAATCTTGGCTTATTCTGCAGACTCTGTTGGCAAGACTAGTTTCAGTTCAATCAATTCAATCATTAAATCTCACTGCCTCGTAACCTCTCTCCCACGTCCCCTGACACAAGCACAACAACAACTTGTACTAAGTGGCACCTGCATTGTAGGAAAACATCCCAAATCACTTCCCGGGAGCATTGTCAGACACAATTTGATACAAATACCTCAAATAGTGATAAAAGCTTGGTCAAAATGAGCACTTTTGAAGGGTATCTTAAAGGAGGAGGCGTGTAACCATAATAGTAGCAACTGCACAACAGGCCAGATTTGGAGGATCATCGATATCTCGAGGGTTGGTGAGTGTTTTAGTGATCGGACTGAAATCTTGAAATGTCTTGAAAACTATGGCAATTCCAAAAGCAAAAGTCTTACAGCACACTTTGAAACCTATGACTTTGTTCTAGCTTCTGTTTGTCCATCTAAATATCTGCGTAGGTCGTCCAGTGTCAAGTTTTATGAAGTGCCCACTCTTGTGAAGTCTCTTGGAATGTTTGTCTATTTTACATAAAATCAACTTTGTACTTTTGATGCTCTCTCAAGTTTAAAACCCTGAACTTTTTAATCAAACCTGCTGATTAGCACAGTGCTGCTGTCATCTGTCATGTCCATGTCTACCTTGCAAAGGCTGAGCAACAACTCTTAGACATTCCCTCCACCATCGAACATCAAACTCTTGTTTCCAGGGCTGTCATTGATCTCATCTCCTCTGGAGATCTCCCCTCCACAGCTTCCCGACCTCAAAACCCCTGAATACTTCACACTGTCTTTACCAAAATCCACAAACTTGGCTGTGCTGGTAAGCCCATTGTTTCTCGGATGCTACCTGACCTGCTGTGCTTTTCCAGCACCACTCTGATCCAAAGCCCATTGTTTCAGCGTGTTCTAAACTTACTTCTTCCTATCTGGACTCAGGCCCCTCCCCTTCACCATGGATACACAAACCCTCGACATGTCCATCCCCCATCAGAGTTTGTCCTTGAAAAGAAACCTGAACAGCCCCATTCACAGCCTCCTTCATTCACCTGATGGACTTTTTTCTCACTTTGAATAACATTTAATATAACTCATCACCTGATCCACTTGCTCTGTCTCTCTGCCTGTCAACAGCATAAAAATCACTTTCCTCCAGCTCCTTTCAGTTCTGACACTCAGAAAGGTTTGAAACATTAACTCTGTTTCTCTCTCCGCAGATGCTGCCAGACCTATTGAGTTTCTTAAGCACTTTCCATATTTGTTTCAAATTTCCAATGTCCGCTGTATTTTCTTTTCAATTTATTGCGACTATTACTGTGGAACAATTTCGTTTGAGGTGTTGCTCAGTTAAAAAGATCAAGAGACAGTTCTTTCTTCTGTATCTAAGTAATACCATTCTGGAACATAACAGGTCTGTGTATTCTGTGCAAAGAAAAGGTGTAACTTCATTACACTCTCATTTTCGAATGTGCAGCACTTCTCAAGTGAGTCATGTTCACAGTAGACACCTGATACATGGTGATGGCGTGATACAATGACTGCGCTTTGAGCCAACTCTTTTGATTTTAAAGCAATTCAGGACATTGTGAGAGATGCTATATAAACACAACTCTTTTTGTAAAGGGAAGTTCTCAGTGCATTGGATAATAAAACATTATCAGTGCTAACATATAAAAGTGCAGCGCATTTGACACATCCTTTCTAAAGCATTGAACTGAAAAGCAATGGGCTTTTACAGATATGCAATGTCTATCTGAGTGGTAATTTCCTTTTGTTTTACAAGGTGTCTTTACAGATGCACAGAAGGGAAACAATGAGATCAATGGCAAAAAGAAATCTCCTTAATTCCAGACAATTATCTCCCTTAGACAATCCAGCCTTGTTGATGTTGAAACGAAGAATCAGCCTGATCTCCTATCTTAAATAAATTGGGCTACATTTCAGCAGGGGCCACACATCAAAAGTGTAAAGCAGCTTCTTCCTGCACTCATCAGTTGTGACATTCTCCAGCATTCAATTAATCAGCCTGCACGCTTCCCTGAAGCTCCATCCTTTGCCATGTCGGAAGTGGTGTGTGTTGAACAAAAACATAAACCATTTGTGTTTTTCTGTTGCATATTTGCAATATTCACACATAACAGGTGAACCAAATTCTAGGAATTGTGACCACATAAACCAAGCACATCAACTGTGTGGCACAAAACAAGATTCCAAGAATTAAACAGTGATGAATAAATATGCAGTTCATTAGTATTCAATGTATTTGTATTGAAGGAGCAAATCAAGCTGAGTGTGTGCGTGCGCGCTTGTATCTGTGTGTGGTTGGGCATTCATGTACATGTGTACATGTGAACGTATGTGTCTGTGCAATATGCGTGTGAGTGTATGTGCATGTGTGGGTATATGCATGTGTGTATGCATGTGCATTTGTGTGCGCATGTATGTTTATGCACATGTGCTTGTGAGTGTGTGTGTATGTGTGTGTATGTGTGGATACATGTGCACGTGTGCATATGTGCATGTGAGTGTGTGTGAATATGTGCATGTGCGTATGAGCATTTGTGTGTTTGTATGTGTTTTGTGTGTGTGTATGCGTGTGTGTGAATATGTGCATGGGTATATGCACATTTGTGTGTTTGTGTGTGTTTTGTGTGCATGTGTATGTGTGTGCATGTGTGCGTGTATGTGTGTTTGCATGTGAGTAAGATTGAAAGACAGAGAGAGAGGAGCAGGATAGTAAGATTAATTTAACAAAGGCCCACAACAGTGATAATCCATAACTTCTTCAGAAAGGTCACATCTGGAGAATGAGGCAAAATGGGTTAAAATGTGGGTGACATCCAGGATCGGGAAGCTAGATTGCAAGAAACATTTGCAACACAGAAGCCTTTCTCCAGGGAGACCAAGTCTATCTTCACTTGTCATTCAATAGTGTTATCCTCAGGACTGTCTCTAAACCAGTTTGTTCCACTGCAAAGTCTCTTCAAAGAATGCCCATTTTGAAGAAGTTCTCTGCCGCCCTCAGACGTACACTCAGTGTGTCCCTTTCTCACTGCCACAGCACTGTGACCTCCTCAGCCCTCAGCTCTTTGACCACACAATGAAACAAACTCAATATTACAGCTATGTGATGCTCCACAGCTGCTATCTTCGCAACCATCTCATCCATTTTAAATCCTCCAAATGTGGATCCACCTTTGATGCTTCATATTTGCAATACCTCCAACTCCTCCACAAGCAATTCTCTCTCCGGATTCTCAGCTCCATCCTATTGGCTTTGCAGAGGCACCTCCATTCCCTCTCCTCATCCCTCCCCTAGCTTAAGGCCTCCCTTTCCCAAACACATGGAGTGCCACTACTGTTCTACATCCAACAGAGAATCCATCAGCTCAACAAACAGTTTTTCAGTTTCATATCCGATATAAAAAATTGGAAGTTTTCAAAACTCAGCTCCTCTCACCTCCAGCGCTTCAGAGAACATCTCTGCAACATCCCCACCAATCAACTACACTGCCCCATGGCCGAACATTTCAACCCCCCCCTCCCACTCTGCCGAGGGCATGCAGGTGCTGGGCCTCCTCCATCGCCACTCCCTCACCACCCGATGCCTGGAGGAAGAACATCGGGACCTTTCAACCCCAGGCCATCAATGTGGACTTCACAAGTTTCCTCATTTCCCCTCCCCCCACCTCCCCCCAGTTCCAAACTTCCAGTTCAGCACCATCCTCATGACCTGTCCCATCTGTCAATCTTCCTTCCCACCTATCTACTCCACCCTCCTCTCCGACCTATCATCTTTACCCCTTCCTCCATCCACCTATTGCACTCTCAGCTACCTTCTCCCCATCCCCACCCCCTCCCATTTATCTCTCCACCCCGAGGCTTCCAGCTTCATTCCTGATAAAGGGCTTCTGCCCGAAACATAGATTTTCCTGCTCCTCAGATGCTGTCTGACCTACTTTGCATTTCCAGCACCACTCTAATCTTGACTATGATTTAGGTTGTTGGGGGCTGGGTAATATGTCTGGAGGTGGCTCTTTTGGGGGTTCAGATAAGAGGGTTTTGGGATGTAGTCCGAGTAGGAGTTTGTTGGGTCAGACTGGGGTGGAATGTTGTGGGGAAGGGGGTGGTAAACGGTGAGTTGGAGAAGAGTGCACTTAGTAGCATCGATACACAAGAGTTAAAAAAAAAAATGAATTGTAATCCTTGGAAGTCTATGTCATGGGTTGGAGACTTTTTCAGAGGCTAAGCAATTAGCCATTGGTAGTTCAAACTTCCTGTCTAATTCCCAGGTAAGTGTCAACCTCCAAGGGACCCTGTAGCTCATCATTCAGAGTATCTGACTGCAATGGAGGAGAAAGTGAGGACTGCAGATGCTGGAGATCAGAGCTGAAAATGTATTGCTAGAAAAGCGCAGCAGGTCAGGCAGCATCCAAGGAGCAGGAGAATCGACGTTTCGGGCATAAGCCCTTCTTCAGGAATGAGGAAAGTGTGTCCAGCAGGCTAAGATAAAAGGTAGGGAGATGGGGCTTGGGGGAGGGGCGTTTGAAATGCGATAGGTGGAAGGAGGTAAAGGTGAGGGTGATAGGCCGGAGTGGGGGTGGGGGCGGAGAGGTCAAGAAGAAGGTTGCAGGTTAGGAAGGCGGTGCTGAGTTTGAGGGATTTGACTGAGACAAGGTGAGGGGAGGGGAAATGAGGAAACTGGAGAAATCCGAGTTCATCCCTTGTGGTCGGAGGGTTCCTAGGTGGAAGATGAGGCGTTCTTCCTCCAACCATCGTGTTGCTATAGTCTGGCGATGGAGGAGTCCAAGGACCTGCATGTCCTTGGTGGAATGGGAGAGGGAGTTGAAGTGTTTAGCCACGGGGTGGTTGGGTTGGTTGGTCCGAGTGTCCCAGAGGTGTTCTCTGAAACGTTCCGCAAATAGGCAGCCTGTCTCCCCAATGTAGAGGAGGCCACATTGGGTGCAGCGGACGCAGTAAATGATGTGTGTGGAGGTGCAGGTGAATTTGTGGCGGATATGGAAGGATCCCTTGTTGCCTTGGAGGGAAGTAAGGGGGAAGGTGTGGGCGCAAGTTTTGCATTTCTTGCGGTTGCAGGGGAAGGTGCCGGGAGTGGAGGTTGGGTTGGTGGGGGGTGTGGACCTGACGAGGGAGTCACGGATTGCAATGGTTACCTTGAAGACAGATGATCTGACTCAATGTAACTGTTTTAATCCTTCTTAAACCATTGCTCATTGTTGTAAATAAAAGGGAATAAAGTGATCCCATTTGGAAGGATGCAGTTAAAATCTTTGAGGAAGTAGCCAGGAATGGAGAATTTCAGATGATGTGGGAAGATTGCATTGATTGGGGTTGTTTCATTTGGAGCATAGGAGTCTGAGGGAGAGTTAATTAGGGTATATAACATTTTGAGGGTCTTAGATGGAGCGAGAAGGAAGGATCTATTTTCTTCAGCGAAACTGACTAAAAGTTAAGAGACAAAGATTAATTGACTGAAAGAGTAGAGGTGAAAATGTGTTGCTGGAAAAGCGCAGCATGTCAGGCAGCATCCAAGGAACAGGAGAATCGACGTTTCTGGCATAAGCCCTTCTTCAGGAATGAGGAAAGTGTGTCCAGCAGGCTAAGATAAAAGGTAGGGAGGAGGGACTTGGGGGAGGGGCTTTGGAAATGCGATAGGTGGAGGGAGATCAAGGTGAGGGTGATAGGCCGGAGTGGGGTGGGGGTGGAGAGGTCAGGAAGATGATTGCAGGTTAGGAACAGTCCATCTTCCGCAGCTACACTGGCACCACCCCCCACCTTTTCCTCCGCTACATCGATGACTGTATCGGCGCTGCCTCATGCTCCCACAAGGAGGTTGAACAGTTCATCCACTTTACCAACACCTTCCACCCCGACCTCGAATTCACTTGGACCATCTCAGACTCCTCCCTCCCCTTCCGAGACCTTTCCATTTCTATCTCGGGTGACCGTATCGACACGGACATTTATTATAAACCGACCGACTCCCACAGCTACCTAGACTACACCTCCTCCCAACCTGCCCCCTGTAAAAACGCCATCCCATATTCCCAATTCCTTCATCTCCGCCGCATCTGCTCCCAGGAGGACCAGTTCCAAAATCATACAACCCAGATGGCCTCCTTCTTCAAGGACCACAATTTCCCGCCAGACGTAGTCAACGATGCCCTCCACCACATCTCTTCCACTTCCCGCTCCTCCGCCCTTGAGCCCCGCCCCTCCAACTGCCACCAGGACAGATCCCCAATGGTCCTCACCTACAACCCCACCAACCTCCATGTACAACGTATCATCCGCCGCCATTTCCGCCACCTCCAAACGGACCCCACCACCAGGGATATATTTCCCTCTCCTCCCCTATCAGCGTTCCGAAAAGACCACTCCCTCCGTGACTCCCTCGTCAGGTCCACACCCCCCACCAACCCAACCTCCACTCCCGGCACCTTCCCCTGCAACCGCAAGAATTGCAAAACTTCCGCCCACACGTCCCCCCTTACTTCCCTCCAAGGCCCCAAGGGACACTTCCATATCCACCACAAATTCACCTGCACCTCCACACACATCATCTATTGCATCCGCTGCACCCGATGTGGCCTCCTCTATATTAGGGAGACAGGCCACCTACTTGCGGAACGTTTCAGAGAACACCTCTGGGACACTCGGACCAACCAACCCAACCACCCCGTAGCCCAACACTTTAACTCCCCCTCCCACTCCACCAAGGACATGCAGGTCCTTGGACTCCTCCATCGCCAGACCATGGCAACACGACGGTTGGAGGAAGAGCGCCTCATCTTCTGCCTGGGAACCCTCCAACCACAAGGGATGAACTCGGATTTCTCCAGTTTCCTCATTTCCCCTCCCCCTACCTTGTCTCAGTCAAATCCCTCGAACTCAGCACCGCCTTCCTAACCTGCAATCATCTTCCTGACCTCTCCGCCCCCACCCCACTCCGGCCTATCACCCTCACCTTGACCTCCCTTCACCTATCGCATTTCCAAAGCCCCTCCCCCAAGTCCCTCCTCCCTACCTTTTATCTTAGCCTGCTGGACACACTTTCCTCATTCCTGAAGAAGGGCTTATGCCCGAAATGTCGATTCTCCTGCTCCCTGGATGCTGCCTGACCTGCTGCGCTTTTCCAGCAACACATTTTCAGCTCTGATCTCCAGCATCTGCAGCCCTCACTTTCTCTGAATGATTAGAGGGGATTGGCTGGCATTATATTCAGCCAGGAGGCTAGTCATTGATAAGGCAGGAGATGCAGAAACTTTCAGAATATTCAACATGAAAATTTTAATTTACAGGGGCCACAGACTGAGGGCTGAAATGTGAACCTTACAAGAGATTGCTGTCTGCAAACTGACATGGACACAGAATGAGCCAAGTTTCCTCTGCCCGTGCCATAAACATTGAGTAATCTGTGGTGATCTGGAACAGATCCTTATTTGATGAGCTTGAGTATTCTCAGGAAAATCGATTTTTAATTCAGGTAGAGTTTTAAATATGAAGACTGCACTTTTAGCCAGATCAGTATAAGGTATGGTAGGTAGTAGTTCTGTTACTGGAATAGTAATCTGAGAAAATGCAAGGGAAACCCAACAGGTCTAGCATCATCCATTAAGAGAGAAATAGTTAATGTTTAGAATTCGATATGATTTTTCTTTAGAATTTAGTCATGTGTGACTCCAATGTGGTTGAATCTTAGCTGTCCACCTAAATATTCTCACAAGCTACTCAGTTCAATGGCAATGAGAGATGGTAACGCCAGCTGAACTTGCCAGCGATGTCCACATCCCATGAGAGAACAGAGAAAAAGTTTTGCCCAGATAAGCGCATTGGCAAAATGTGGGCTTACTAACGTAACATTTCAAACATTTTCAGATTAACACCATGTATTAAAGATTGACAGCACAAGATGTGCATGAGAAAGTGAGGTTTCTTTTGGGTCAACACTGGAAATCATCAGCTGGGAGAACTAATGAAGTTAAATTTCACAAATTGTATCGTCTCATTGATAAGATACAAGCTTCGCCAGGGATTGTCTTCAGTATTGACTTCTATTCCAATAAAGCTGAAAAGTCTGCTCAAACATTTCAAACGATAGGTGTAAAGCTCACAGAATCATAGCATCATACAGCACGGAAGCAGACCCTTTGTCCAACCAGTCCATGCTGAACATAATCCTAACCTAAACTAGTCTCACCTGCCCACTCCTGGCTCATATGCCTCCAAACTTTTCCTATTCATGTACTGATCTAAGTGTCTTTAAAAGTTTGCCCCTCAGGGCTTGAAAAATATGGCCACTCGTCTTGAAATCCCCCATCCTAGGGAAAAGAAACCTATTATTTACTCTATCTATATCTCTCGTGATGTTATAAATCTTCATAATGACACCTCTAACCTCTTATGCTCCAGCGAAAAATGTCCTAGCTTTTCCTTATAGCTCAAACTTTCCACCCACAGGAATATCCAGGTAAATCTCTTCTGACACCTTTCTATCTTAATCATGTCATTCCTATAACTGGGAGAATAGAACAGGGTACAACATTCCAGAAGGCATCTCATCAATGTCCTGGAGAACCTCAGCGTCACTTCCAGTTTGGGTTATGATGATAGATTTCCTTCTATAAAGGACATGAGTAGACAAAGTTGGATTTTGACAACAACTGATAATGATTGAATGGTTTCCATTACTGAGACCAGCTTTCAATTACAATTTATGAACTGAATTAGAATTCCAGCAACTCTTGTGGTGGAATTTGATCCCATGTCTTTGGTGCATTTGGCTGGGCCATTGGATTTCTAGCCCAGTGACAAAATTAAGTCACCAACCACAGCCAATGTTCACTCTTCTGCTGCCTGAGTGGTTAGCACTGCCATCTCATAGCACCAGGGGCCCTTGTTCAATTCCAGCTTTGGGTGACTGTGTGAAGTTTGCACATTCTTCCCCCATATTTGTGAGTTTCTGTAGTGTCCTCCAGTTTCTTCCCAGTCCAGGAATGTGCTTGCTAGGTGGGTTAGCCATGGGAAATGCAGGGTAATAGAGATGGGCTAGGAGGCTGCATCTGGGTGGGATGCTCTTCAGAAGGTCGGTGCAGACTCCATGGGCCATCTCCACACTGTAGAGATACTCTGATTCTATGATTCACTGCTTGCAATGTCGGTATACAGTCAGCCAATTTCACTATTCACTGACTACAAAGTGGTCCACAGCAGCATCTCTTGTGAACAACAGGATATTACTATACATGGACAGCAGAAGATCCTGCAGACCGACCTGACCATGGGGCTGCTGTATCATTAGCAAGATCTCTGGTGGCACTTTTAACACTTCAGATGAGGTGGAGAAAGTTTGAGAAGGAAACTTAGGAACCCACGCTGTTAGCATCACTCTGCAACCATCCAGCCAACTGAGCTAACCAACCTCACAGAACATATTTGACATTCATTTTAAAACATTCTATGTATTTCCCCTTCTAACATTCCACAAAAGAATATTCTGTTTTTTTTGTATGCAACCGATATTTATTGCTCCTGTATTTGTGGATATTACATAAAGTCTGAGAGGGATCAAAATGAGATCCTTAATTGGAGAGTGATGTAAATCTAAATCTTTAGATGTAGGTCAATTTTGTCTGTGCTTCTTCTGAGTCTAATTCATTATGGGTAATGTAGAACCAAGTCTGATGTTAAAGCATCAGGAATTCATTAAATGCCATTAAAGATCCCTCGGGATTTCTCATTTAGCTGCACTGGAATGCAGCTTCTAACATTTTTAATTCAGTATTCAGGATGTTAACATTACTGGCAAGGTCAGAATTTATTGCCCATCTCTAATTTTTAAAAATTCTTTCCCTTCGTGTGGCTATAGCTGAGATTTATTGTTCAACCCTAATTGCCCTTGAACTGAGCAGCTATCAAGGGCAATTGCAGAGGGCATTTGATGCTACTGTGGAACTGGAATGCCAGGTCAGCCAGATTGGGTAAAGAGGTAGATATTCTTCCCTGAAGGACATTAGCAAACCAGATGGGTACAGGAGAGGCAATAACCTGGTGGTGTTATCACTGGACTCATCATCTAAAGACCCAGGTGATGTTCTGGGGACCTGAGTTTGAATGGCATATGTTCGAATTTGAGTCAAAGAAAAGAAAAGCTGGAATTAAGAGTTTAATGATGACCGTGAATCCATGGTCAATTGTTGGGAAAACCCATTTGGTTCACGAATATTCTTTAGGGAATTTAATCTGCCATCTGTACCTGCTTCAGCTGCACAGCAATGTGGTTGCCTCATAATGTCCCGCTGTGTAATAACTTATGGCCGAGTCAGCAACACCCTCATCCCACGAATGAACTTGTTTTAGAAACATGACCTTTGAAAAAGTGGTGACAAGGCACTTTCTGGAACTGCTGCAGTTTGTGGGGTGAAGATACTGCTGTGGTGCAGTTAGAAAGAGAGCGCGGAATGTTTGACCCAGCTACAGATAGGAAAGGTTATGCACATTCAAGTTGGAGTGGCAGGGTGGCTTGAAGAGGTAATTGCAAGTTAAAGTGTTCTTTGATCCTGCTACTCTTGTCCTTCAGAGTGGAAGTTAAAGGTTGGGAGGGGTCAGAGTTGAATGGTGACTGTGTCATTGACTCATTGGCAAATTGATGTAATGAGTTCACTCTGTAACTGTTTAACATTATACTGGGGAACCTCAATTATCCGAATACCAATTATCCGAAAATCGGATTATCCAAAGGAGATCCTAAGGTCCCGATAGAAACATTACATCAAAGACATGTTTCCAACAATGATCGCATCTTTTGTTTACAGTGATTAAACAGGCACCGTCTCGAAATGACTGACTTCCCGCCCTCTCTCTCCCCACACTTTCCCTGGAGTTGTATAGAGGGGTGTACTCTAAACCCTCCCCCTCCACTTCCCAGGAATAATCTCTCCAACGTTGTCCTGTACAGGGCAAAGGTGGAACCTGTCAAAAATTTGCAGTAACAAGTTGTGTGTGTGGCTGTGGCGGTGTCTGTGTGCTATGTGGAGACTTAGCTACAAAGGCAGCTGCAGCAGTATCAGCAATTTTGTTGATGTGCAGTTCGGATACCCCGGAGAGGGGCTGGGGGTGGGGGTGTGGATGGGGGCTGTGTTGGGGGCAGAGGCTCGCGTGCTTTGTGCTGGGGGGGTGGGGTTGGACTGGGTTAGGGGTGTGGTGGGTGGTTTTGAACCGGGTTGGGGTGCGGGGTTGGACCGGGTTGGGGGGCAGGGCGTTTGGTTGGACCAGGTTGGGGGGGTGGTGGGCGGTGTTGGGTGCGGGGCCTGCTGTGTGCTGCTGCAGTCTCCTGAATTGGGAGCAGACTTTAAAAACTTCGAGCCGCAGAGGAAAGGCATTTAATCAATTTTCTGAATAATTAATTATCCGAATGAAATAGTGCTTGCCCATCACGTTCGGATAATCGAGTTTCCACTGTAATCATGGTGCAGTGCCGGTACATGGATAACAAGTTTAAATTGATGGATGGATGACCAATCACATCAAATAAAATGTTCTGCAAAGTACAGGTGTGCAATCCTTTATCCAAAATGCTTGGGACCAGCTGGTTTTTGGAATTTGGAATTTTTTGAATTTTGGAATAACTGACAGTTTGATGGTATCATTTTTAAACATCTTACTGGAGGGGGAGACTCACTGAGTAAAGCAGGCCCTGAAACAGAATTGAGGCCTGCTAGGGCTGGGCCATGCCCCCCCCCCTCACGTTGCATCTGAGTGATACGCACCGAATGGGTGTTGATTTGGGTTAACTGAAGCACACCAAACAACCTTGTTAATGGGAAAAAAAAGCTTAGTGAAAATCCCTTTGGACTTTGGAGCTTTTTGGATTTCAGGATTTCGGATAACAGGTTGTCTCCCTGTATTACGATTCTTGACTACTGTTGGATCCTTTGCCTGTCCAGACAAATACGTCACATACCTCCCTTCACCCGATTCATGTCTGCAGGTGATGGAAAGGTTTGGGGGAAATAGAAGGTGAGGCACTCAATTCAGAATATCCAGCCCATGTTCTGATCTCATTGTCACGGCATTGCTATGATGTTTTCAATTGTGTTTTCCAGTCAATGGGAGTTCCTCAAGACTCTCATGGTGGGCAATGACAAAGTGATGGAATAACAGGGAGGACTGCACTTTGAATTGAATTGAATTCAATTGGACAATTTATTCTCACTTGTTTTTAACAAACAAACACAGTGAAAAGTGTTAACAAAAACAGAAATTGCTGGAAAAGCTCAGCAGGTCAGGCAGCAGCTGTGGAGAGAAATCAGAGTTAAATTTTCAGGTGTGGTAAGCCTTCCTCAGAACCCCAACCTGAAATGCTAACTCTGATTTTTCTTCACAGATGCTGCCAGACCTGCTGAGCTTTTCCAGCAATTTCTGTTTTTATTTCTGATTTACAGCATATGCAGTTCTTTCGGTTCTTATAGAGTGAAAAGTGCAAAATGTCTCTACCCTCGGCGCCATGTTGACTTACATTAGACATTAAGATATAATGTAAAACTGAGTTTTTCCTGGCTTCTTGTTCTTGGCTTGACATCTGGGAGATGGGGTGGTGAGGTTCGGGGGGGAGAAGAGGTCTCTATATTGAACTTCATGCCCACCAATGCACTGCATCACAGTCCATTCCAGGAGTTCTACTCCAGGGCCACCCACCACTGCCACCACTCCACTCTCTTTATCCAGACCAGTACATATGCTAACTAAATAAACTGTGAGGTATGTCAAATAATGGTTATGTTACTGGAAGACTAATTCATAGGCCTGGACTTATGGTCAGGAGACATAAGTTGGGATCCATAATACTGTAACTGGGCAATTTAAATTAATATTAATTCATTAAAATTGGAATAAAATTATTGTATCAGTAACAGTGACTATGAAACTATAGATTATTGTAAAAACCTACTTGGTTTATTTTAGACAAGATCCTTTAAGAGAGGAAATCTACTATCCTTACCTTGTCTGTCCAATATATTAAGTACAGTCCTGTGAAAACGACGTGATGAAGGAGCAGCACTATGAAAGCTGGTGCTTCCAAATAAACCTGTTGGACTTTAACCTAATGTTGTGCAATTTTGAACTTTGTTCACAAAAATTTCATTTATGTTAATGTCTTGTCTGTGGTTCTTCACATTCTGGATAATGTAGAACCAGGTCTGATGATAAAGACCTTGGGAATGGTCTGACAATGCCCATTTCTTCATAGAATCCCTACAGTGTGTAAACAGGCCATTTGGCCCATTGGGTCCACACTGACCCTCCAAATAGCATCCCATCCTCGTCCCTAATACTCATGGTTAATCCACCTAGCCTGCACATCCCTAAATAATATGGGCAATTTAGCATGGCTAATCCCCCTAACCTTCGGCCTGTGGGAGGAAACCAAAGCACCCAATCAGAAACCCAGACACAGACAGTCACCCGAGGCTGGAATTGAACCCAGCTCCCTGGTGCTGTGAGGCAACAGTGCTAAATACTGAGCCACCATGCCACTCCTTTAGAATGAATACATTCTCATGTGTTTGAAATCCTACCTCCATGCTAGCTACACCTTTTTGATGGCTTGAGTGAAATCAGAAAAGAAGGAATTTGCAGGGAAAAAAATGTTCAGTGTTTGAGCATTAGAAATAGTTGTGATTATGGGCATCACAGTGGCTCAGTGTTTGGCACTGTCGCCTCATAGCACCAGGGGTCCGGGTTCAATTCTAGCCTCAGATAGCTGTCTGTGTGGAGTTTGCACATTTTCTCTGTGTCTGCACAGTCCAACGTTGCACAGGTTAGGTGGATTGGCCATGCTAAATTGCCCATATTGGCCAGGGATGTGCAGACTAGGTGTGTTAGCCATGGAAAATGCAAGGTTTACAGGTAGTGGGGATAGATCTGGGTGGGATGTTTTTCAGAGAGTCAACGAACTTGATGGGCTGAATGGCCTGCATCCACATTGTAGGGACCCGATGATACGACTGGGTTCATTTGTGAACTTCTAATTACTGTAAATTAGGTGGCAATAAGTCTAAGATTAATGTAAAATCTATCTTTCAGATGAGAGCTTATATCAAGGCTTAACATCTCTTTCAACAGGTTATAAAAGATCCTGTGACAGTATTTTGAAGAACAGGAAATTCCTCCCCAGTGCCCTAGTCAACTTGCAGTCCTGATCAACATCAATAAAACTGAGGAGCAAGTAAACCAATGCATTATTTACTCTTATTTATTCATTACTGCATTGTTGTTTGTGGTACTTGCTGTGTTCATTACAATGGTGACAGTATATTAAGAATACGTCCATTGGTGGAAGAACACTTTGAGATACCCTGAAGCAATAAAATCTAATCTCATCATTCTGGGGAATTAAGAGACAAGATCTAAGGTCGTAAATGTAAATTAGTCACCAATAAATCCAATAGGTAAAGCCAGATGAAGGAGAAAATGCAGGGATATGATGAGACTAAATGAAAACGAGTGGGAGGAGGTGATAGTGAGTAAAAAAAAGTCTACACAGATCTGATGGTCCAAGCTTTCTCTTTGCTGTAAAATTCTATGCAAATCAATGAAGTGTAGGCAAACGCAGCACTAGTTTCCAAACAAAGCATGGAATCAATATTTGAGTCATCTTCTCAAGGGAAGGATATGTGATAGAATTTACCATTGAAAGGATAGTTGTGGTGAAGTGTTTGCAATGAAATAGTTCACACTTCCTGATACAACTACTTAGAAATACAACAGAAGCAGTCAAGTGAAAAAAATCTCTGTTGGAGGACTTTGCTTTGGAAAGTTAATGGCAGAATATCATTGTAATGTTCACAGTGTGTGGGAAAGTGGCAAGGTTTTAATGGATTAAGGAGTGAATTAGTCACTGCACAGAAATGAAATGTTTGAAGTCATTGCAGCCATTAACTGTGAACCTAGTTCTGCAAAGATGGGATGATAATGGCAATGTGTATAGCATACACAAGCCTGAAATTATAGAGCAACTCTGTAAAGTAACTGGACCATGTTAATTAAATCAGATAACTGGGCTGTATAAAATTGGCTGCGGAGAACAGGAAGGTAATTTTGCAAACTACTGACAACAACAACTTCAGTTGCTGTAGCACCTTTTGAGCTGTAATATATCCCAGAGTGTCTCACTGGAGGAGTTCTAAAATAGAATTTGACTCTGAGCCATGTAAATAAATAATGCAGCAATGCTGAAGGAGCCTGGTCAAAAAGATGGATTGTAAAGCTGAGACTGAGTTGCAGAGGGAATCCCGGAGCTTAAGGACTGGACAGTTGAAAAATCAGCCACTAATAGTGGAGCAATTAAAATCAGAGATACTCAAGAGGCTAGAATCAGAGCAGCTCAGAGACCTCAGAGGGATGTCGAGCTGGAGTTGATTACAGAAATAATTAGGCATGTGAATAAATTTCCAGAGGAAGTGGTAGGTGTGGGTACAGTTATAATGTTTAAACAACATTTGGATAAGTACATGAATAAGAAATGTTTGAGGGAAATGGACCACATGCAGACAGGAGGGACTAGTTTAGTCTGGGATTAGGGTCAGCATGGACTGGTTGGACTGAAGGGCCTGTTTCCTTGCTGTTTGACATTATGAGACATCAGAGAAAAACAAGAATGTGATTTTAAAAATGAGGTGTGCCTAAATAGAAGCCAATGCAGTGACAATAGAGGAAAAGACTTGTCATGATTGGAATGTGAGCAGGAGAGTTTTGGATACATTCAGTTTTATGGAATATAATGTTGGGAGACTGCTCAGAAATGCATGACAATAGTCAGCTAAAGAAGGGCATTGTGCATTCTGTTCTATTATAATGTTGTACATACCTAACATGCAAAGCAATACTTTTCACTTTTTCTCAGTACACGTGACAAGAATACATCAAATCAAATCACAGATAAGGCTTTCAACAGTAGATGACTTAGGCAGAGTCATGTAATCTTACTGGACTGGAAATATGTGGTCTTAGCGATGGCAATCATATGTCATCAAAATCCTGTGATTCCCTTCCTAAACCTCTCAATTTCTCTTTTTAAGATGCTTCTTAAAACCAATCATTTTGATAAGGTCATGACTGCCATGCTTTAGCACTTATTTATGGGGCTTGGTGTCGAAATTTATTTCATAGTCATTCCCATGAAGCACTTGGACCCATGTTACAGGTGCCATATAAATGCAGTGTGTTGTTTGTACACCTGCCTGCAGCTATTATGAGTTCTTGTGCATGTCATCACATTACACATCTCTCAATTGACATCATTTAAAACTGGTCATTGTTGTTCAGATGAGGTTGCTGTGTGCAAGTTGCTTGTCACATTCCCTGGATTACAAAAATGACACTTCAGAAATATTCCATTGGCTTTGAAACCCTTTGGGACTTTATGGGAAAACTGTGAAATAAATGCAGGTTTTTCTCTTTTTCAATAATGAATACTTTTTCACATGTGTTCTTTATGGTTGACATTTGACCCTTTGTTCTTTGTTTCCAACAATTTTTTTGCTTTCTGCTATGTAAAGGCAATCACACTTTTTTTTGATTATTTAAAGAATGGAAAAAAGTTTTAAAAAAATAAAGGATTGTGAAAAGGATTACAGCACTTTTTCAAAGCAAGTTACATGTGCTCATTATAAGTGCAATTTACACTGCTGCTTTTTCAAGCACTGTGGTAAGGCTATTACAAATGATGTGCAGGGATGTGCACAATGAAATATTCAGGTGGTAACACGGAACTGATTAATCTGTGAAATTGTGACCAGTCGTTGATGACAAAGACCATCGACATATAATTGGCTTCTAGGTAGCTGAACAGTCTATCAGTGTGAATAATATGAGCAGAAGTCTTCAGATATCCAAATAGGAATGTGATCTCTCTGTCCCTCTCCCTCTCTCCCTTCCTCTCCCTCTGTATCTCTATCTTTCTCTCTTTCTCTCACTATCTCTCTCTATCTATCTCTATCTTTCTCTCTCTCTATCTACCAATCTCTCTTTCTCTATCTATCAATCTCTATTTATCGCTCTACAGTAAACAAAAGTACCAAAAGCCAAAAGAAGATCAGTTTATTTTCCAAAAGCTATATTGTAAGTTATAGCTTTTACCCAGTATCTAAGAGGATATGCAATTTGTGAACCAGTTGCTCAGTACGACTTGCAAGGTGGTAAGATGAACCTGCGGAAGAGTGAGATCAGCAAACAACATTTCCTGAGAAATAAAAAGATCATTTCAGCAAACCATATGGTCCACAGATCCCTGAAGGTGGCTGGGCCGAATACCAGGTCAATTCTGAAGGCTTACGGACACTTGCCTTCATCGGTCATGATATAGTTTATCAGAGCAGGGAGCTTATGTTGGTGCTGTACAAACCTTTGGTTTGTCCACATCTAGAGTACTGTGTGTTGGTATGGTCACCACACTGTAGGAAGAACGTGATTGTTTTGGAGTGGGGCAGGGGAGTTTGACCAGGATGTTGTCTGGGATGGGGCATTTTAGCTCTGAGGAAGGACTGCATAAGCATGAGAGAAGGCTGAAGGAGAACCTGATAGAAGTGCATATATTTATGAGGCCATGGACAAGATGGATGGAAGGCAGCTGTTCACTTCATCAAAGGGTCAATACAGAGAGGTTTTAATTCAGGTTGTAAGTTTGCTCACTGAGCTGGTGGGTTTGTTTTCAGATGTTTCATCACTATGCTAGGTAACGTCATCAGTGAGCCTCCAATGAAACACCGCTGCTCTGCCCTGCTTTCTATTTATGTGTCTGTATGTTAAGGTGGGGAATATCATTTCCGGTTCTTTTTTTCAGAAGTTGGCAAATGGGGTCCAAATCGATGTGTTTATTGATAGAGTTCCTATTTGAATGTCAGGCCTCCAGGAATTCCTGTACGTGTCTCTGTTTAGCCTGATCTAGGATGGATGTGTTGTCCCAGTCCAAGTAGTGTCCTTCTTCGTCTGTGTGTAAGGATACTAGTGATAGTTGGCCATGCCTGTTCCCTGGATGCTGCCTGACCTGCTGCGCTTTTCCAGCAACACATTTTCAGCTCTGATCTCTAGCATCTGCAGACCTCACTTTCTCCTCATGCCTTTTGATGGCTAGTTGATGTTCATGTATCCTGGTGACTAGTTTGCTGCCTGTCTGTCCAATGTAGTGTCTGTTGCAGTCCTTGCAGGGTATTTTGTAAATGACATTTGTTTTGCTGGTTGTTGGTGTAGGGTCCTTTAGGTTCATCAGTAGCTGTTTCAGTGTGTTGGTAGGTTTGTGGGCTACCATGATGCCAAGGGGCCAGAGTAGTCTGGTAGTCATCTCAGAGATATCTTTAATGTATGGTAGTGTGGCTAGAGTCTCTGGACGTGTTGTGTCTTCTTGTTTCAGTTTGTTTTTTCAAGCATCAGTGCACTGTGTTTATCGGGTACCCATTGTTCTTGAATGCGCTGTGTAGGTATTTTTCTACTGCTACTCACAGTTTCTGGGTGCTGCAGTGTGATGTGGCCTGTTCAAATAATGTCCTGATGCAGCTCTGTTTGTGGGTATTGGGATGATTGCTTCTGTCATTGAATATCTGGTCTGCGTGTGTTCTTTCCTATAGACGCTGTGTGCAGTTCTCCATTAGCTGTTCATTCCACTGTGACACTCAAGTACAAACCGCCTCACAATACCCCAAAAGCCAAAGGAAAAGCAGAATGGAATGGTCACAGGATGTTGTGAGAAATGATTAATGATGCCCACAACCGACTCCACAAATATGAACAGGAAAGTTTGCACCAGAAACTTTGTACACCAACGCGATTGACCAGGAATGGACAAGCACATTAGATCGAGCCATCAGCATCAAATAACAGCAGACCAAGATAAAGAAAAACTAGCCCTACAAGAAAAACTGCACATGCTCACACAAAAGAACAACACAGATAATTCACAAGTTTGGATTAAGAACCTGTCGGACCAACCAGTAACAGACATGGAAAAAAGTTGTCCTAGTAAGAGGAATGAACTACAATGACAGAGATGCAGTCAAAAAGGATTTTCTAGCAGCATTGGAATCAACCCTGAAAGGCAATAGACTTACAAAAGAAACCCAGCAGACCATCAGACAGACAGTAACACCAACAATAAGCAGGAAGAAGGACAGGAACAGCCTCAACATACAGGAAAGGAAAGCCATAGAAGGACTCAGAAAAGACAGAAACCTTGTAATCCTACCTGCAGACAGAGGTCATATGACCGTCATCCTAAACAGAACACAGTACATTGAAAAGGTGAACTCACTGCTCACAGATACTGACACCTCCCAACAGGTGCTGATAAAGCTAGAAAATCATATCATAACAGCACTGAAGAAACTCCATAAATCAGGCAAAATTAACAAGACAGATCTCCAAAGAATGAAACCTGATGGATCCAACACCCCCCCGCTTCTATGGATTATCTAAGGTACACAAACCAGGGGCCTCCCTCAGACCCATAGTCTTACTCCCTGGCACACCGACATACAGACTAGCAAAGGGACTCCACCGTAAACTGACATACCTAGTAGAAGACTCATGCCACTCCATCCACAGCACCCAAGAATTCCTGAACATCATCAAAGACACCAAGATAGAAGAGTACAAAGTCATGGTCTCCTTTGATGTAACGGCCCTATTCACATCAATTAACATAAGCCTGGCTAAAGAAACACTGACCACACTATTAGATGAAGGCAGGACACAAACACTGGACAACACCAACTCCATTATCAAGGACTGCATCCTCAAACTAATGGCTTCACTACCCACTTCACCCTCAATGACAAGACCTACAAACAAATCAACGGAACACCCATGGGATTACCAATATCAGGATTCCTAGCAGAAGCAGTGATGCAGAGACTCAAATGAACAGCCCTCCCCACAATCCAACCCAATGTGGATGACACATTTGTCTTGACAAAACAGAACAAACTAGAGGAAACTTACAATATCATCGACAACATCATTACTGGCCTAGATTTCACAAAAGAGGAAGAGAAGAATAACAGACTCCCATTTCTAGATGTCACAGTGGAACGAGCAGTCAATGGAAAACTGCAGACCAGTATCTACAGGAAAGCAACACACACAGACCAGATACTCAGCTACATGAGCGAGTACCCCAGCACTCACAAATGGAGCTGCATCAGGACATTATTCAAATAGGGCACAACACACTGCAGCCCCCAGGAACTATGAGCAGCAGAAGAAAGATACTTACACAGCATATTCAAGAAGAAGGGGTACCCAATAAACACAGTCCATTGATTCTTAAACAACAAACCCAAACAAGGAGACACAACACACCCAGAGACTCTAGCCACAATACCATACAACAATGACATCTCCAAGATGACTACCAGACTACCCCGACCCCTTGGCAACATGGTAGCTCACAAACCTACCAACACACTGAAACAACTACTGATGAACCGAAAGGATGCTATACCAACAACCAGTAAAACAAACATCATTTACAAAATACCCTGCAAGGACTGCAACAACCACTACATCAGACAGACAGGAAACTAACCACAGGATAGATGAGCACCAACTAGCTACCAAAAGACTTAACCCACTATCACTAGTATCCTTTCACACGAACGAAGAAGAACACCATTTCGACTGGGACAATTCATCCATCCTAGGAGAGGCTAAACAGAGACGCATACAGGAATTCCTAGAGGCCTGACATTCAACCCGGAACTCCATCAATAAACACACCAATTTGGACCCCATTTACCAACCTCTGAGAAAAAGAACTGGAAATGATATCACCCACCTTAACAGACAGACACATAAATAAGAAGCAGGACAGAACGCCAGCACTTCACCGAGGCTCACTGATGATGTTACCTCGTATGATGATGAAGTATCTGAGAACAAACCTACCAGGCTCAGCAAGCAACTTTACAATCTGAACCTCGGGTTGAGCTATAAATCTTCTTAGGGTATAATTCTAAGGTGAAGGAAGGAGATTTATACGGGATTTGAGGAAAGTGTTTTTCACTCAGAAGATGGTGAAGAATCTGAATTGGACTGTCTGGGAGGCAAGAAATCTCACAACCCTTAAAAAATATGAGGATGAGCACTTGAAATGTCCTAACCTGTGAGACTGTTGGCTAAGGTGCTGGAAAGTAGGTTTAGCATAAATAGGTCAGCACAGACTTGATGAGCCAAAAGCTATTTTCTGTACAGTATGGCTCTGTAAATGGGAATGAGTAATAAATACTGACTCTGCCATCCCGTGCATTAATTTATAAAAATTATAATCAACAGTGTGCTTATTAGGAAGCCTGAAAATGTCATCTTGTCTGGGTGCTTCCTGACTGGACCCAGGACCAATTTATGCAATACTTTTTATGTACTAAAAACGGAAGAATCTACAGACAGCTGTTAAAATCTGGCGTGATCATTGAACATCTGCAACAAACCGAATAATGCATGAAGAGTGGACTGCAAGAGAATGTTGTTTTAAAAAAGAAGACTCAGTCAGTAGCAATGTGGTAATCCAGTCAAAACCAACTTTTGAGACTCAATATTGAGCTCAATACGTTTTGGGCCTAAATACCTTTATCCATGACCTTTTGTCCAATCCCCATGTCCCAGGCCCTGACATGACATGAGCTTCTCTCAGCACAGCCCATCCATTTTCACTAACCCTGGTCCTCATTAGCAGTTTTTCTTTCTCCCTGGCTTAACATTTGTCTATCTTTTTCTCCCTCTGGTCTCCATCTCAACCTCTCGTTTATTCTTTTACACCCCTCCACCCCTGCCTTCAGCACTCCTACCCCATTTTCAGAGTGACAATGAGTTCTTTAATCTGAGGAAGGATTGCTCGACCCAAACTGTTAACTCTGCTTTTTCTCCACGGATGCTGCCAGACTCACTGGGTTCCTCCAACAATTTCTGGTTTTGGTTCCAGTACCACTTCTGAATGACTATACTAACCAGTGGGTGGCACGGTGGCACAGTGGTCAGCACTGCTGCTTCACAGTGCCAGAGACTTGGGTTCAATTCCCACCTCAGGCGACTCTCTGTGTGGAGTTTGCACATTCTCCCTGTGTTTGCGTGGGTTTCCTCCGGGTGCTCTGGTTTCCTCCCACAATCTGAAAATATGCAGGTTAGGTGAATTGGCCACGCTAAATTGCCTGTAGTGTTAGGTGTAGGGGAATGGGTCTGGGTGGGTTGCGCTTTGGCAGGTCAGTGTGGACTTGTTGGGCCAAAGGGCCTGTTTCCAAGCTGTAAGTAATCTATGTACAGATCCCTTGGGAGTTCTGCATTCAGTATCTAGTATTTCTAGCTTGAGTCATTAATATTCTGTCTGGGTTCTACAATTTTTTTTAACTCCTCTTTAGCAGATATAATAAAATTGCAGTCTTTTAGTGATGATCTCACTGTAGGATCACTAATGGTACATAGCATGCCAAAGAAAGGCTTATTTTGCTTCTGATTATTTTTTGTACAGCTGCCAACAATCCCCACTGGTTCCTCCCAGTTAAGAGCTAATTTGTTTACCTAATTAAGACTATAGTTGGCTGACAATGCATACTGCCAGATGGGGGTGGGTAGTGGGGGGCATTGAACTGGGAGTTGACTTTGACTCCTTGCCCCAGGTGTTGGTGGGATGTCACAGACCTCACAAAGGGTTCAGTCACCACACTGTCAAATTAACAGCGGTGATGTGGCTAGAGTCACTTTCAAAATGTGCTGCTGTCACTATTCCAAAGTATTCACCTTTTCAGTTGGCAGGTACCTTTGAATAGGGGAATGGAGAGCAATGACACTGGGCTGCTACCAGGTAGGGAGGGATGGGTCTTATAAGGAGAGCTGGAGTAAATTAGGCTTGTACCCACTGAAATTGAAAGAATTGGAAGTGATCTTATTGAAACAGACAAGATTCTTAGAGGACTTGGCAGGGTAGACATGAAACGGTTGTTTTCTGCTTGTGGGAGAGTCTAGGACCAGAGGGTGTAATGTCAGAATAAGAAGTCAGACATTTAAGGCAGATATAAGGAGGAATTTCTTCCATCAATTTACCACAGAGGGCTGTTGGGGGTCACGTCATTCAGCATATTCAAGGCTGAGACAGACAGAAATTTAATCTGTAAGAGAAGCAAGAGTTACAAGGAAAATGCTGGTAAGTGGATTTGAGGAACCATGATCTGATTGACTAGCAGAGCAAACTCATAGAGTCATAGAGATGTACAGGACGGAAACAGGGCCTTCAGCCCAACTCAGTCCATACCGACCAGATATCCTAAATTAATCTACTCCCATTTTCCAGCATTCTGCCGATATCCATCTAAAGCCTTCCTATTTACATACCCATCCAGTTGCCTTTTAAATGTTGCCATTGTACCAGCCTCTACCACTTCCTCTGGCAGCTCATTCCATACACGCACCACCCTCTGCATGAAAAAGTTGTCCCATAGGTTTCTTTTATAACTTTTCCCTCTTACCTGAAACATATTCACCCTAGTTTTAGGAACTTGATGGGTTGAATGGCCTACTTCAGCTCCTATGTTTTATGGTATTGTGGAGTTGATGTGAAGAATTCTACAATCACCTCCATGTTGACCTAAACCATTGTAACCAAAAAGAAAAGCTGAGTCAATTCTGTGTGGTTAAGGGCCATTGGTGTATAATGCTTCGACATGCCTCAGTCTCCACATCCAGCAATATGCCAACTCACCAGCCTATAAATCACCCTTCTGACAAGATTCTGTATCCTGATGTTATGGCCTTAATCTGGCGAATACCACTGGGAGGCTTGGGTGACTGTCTACATTTCTATCCGGGAAGTTTAAAGGTGGTGACAACTTCAGAATTACAATGGCAGGGGTGAAAGGAATGAGCTTTCTCACTCATGGGACACATTGGAAGTCAGAACCTACTCCCAAAAGAATCAAGATCAAGGTGTTGCGATAAATTTAGGACAAATTCCTGTCAGGAATTGTGTAGCTCCAACAAACATACTGCCTTTCTCGCAGTCAATTACCAACTTAATCAGGACAATTTTAACAGGCAAGATAATCAGAATAGAGCCAAATTCCAGCTAAAGGTAGGACATCCTTGTCCATTTTTGACAGAAGGCAATGTGAAATCCACTTTAGCTGAAAAGAAGCAATCTACCCGTTTTCAGCCTAGGCCTGTCGTTTTTCTCATGGTAATGAAATAACTTTAGCATGCTCTGATAGCAACAGAAATAATACTTACATAACATTCCCAAGATCAGAGAACATATGTTTAAGGTGACGAGGTTTAGAGGAGATCTGAGGAAAGTTTTTTTTCACCCAGAGGTTGGTAAAAATATGGAACGCATTACCTGAGACGATGGTGGAAGCAAATACTCTCGCAACATTAAAGAAAATGCTGCACGGTCACTTCAAATACCAGGGCACAGTAGGCTATGGACCATGTGCAGATAAATGGGATTAGTCTAGTTTGGTGTTTGATGATCAGCATAAATATGTTGGGCTGAAGGGCCTGTTTCTATGCTGTATGGCTCTGTGACTCCACGACCATAATTCTATACATTATCTCCTTCTAGAATTTTATTGAAATTGAGCTATTTAAAGTTCAAGGCTATCCACAAATACAGGGAGAATAAAATGCTATTGACTTTCCACAGTGGGCTTTGGAAATATAGGATGTGTCTACAATGGCATTTTAAATGGTGGTCATTACATTCATTTATATTAGTTTTGATGCTTATTTATAAGATTTACATCACAGGTCAGTTCTAACCCACAGAAATCAATGCAGCAACCTGACCAAAACATCTTTGACAATGGCTCCCAAATCCAACACACTTATCTCTCACAAGGATAAAGGCAGCAACTGCATGTTACCTCCACTACCTGAAAGCTCCTCTCTGAATCTCACGCTATTAAGACTTGAAAACATACCTTGGTTCCTTCACTGACATTGTTTATAATGAGCAAGTGACCAGGACAAAAAGCATGTGACAGTCAGCCCAGTATCACTTGCAGCATGTAATGTGAGGGCATTGTTGCTGTGCTTATGTGCAACATTAGTTCATAGAATCACAGAAATGTTATGGAACAAATGGAGACCATTTGATGTATTGTAACTCCATGGTTCATTAAAGGAGCAACATTACCTAATAGAAAAAAGTGAGGACTGCAGATGCTGGAGATCAGAGTCAAAAAGTGTGGTGCTGGAAAAGTGCAGCAGTCAGACAGCATCCGAGGAGCAGGAGAGTCAATGTTTCGAGCATAAGCTCTTCATCGTTACCTAATGTCAATTTCCTGTTTTCTTCCCTATATCCTTGCACATTATTTTTATCCAAATAACCATCCAACACTCTCTTGATTGCCTCAGTTGAACTTGCCTCCACTACATTTCCAGGCAGTGCATTTCAGACACTAACTACATTCTGTGGAAAAAGATATCCTCACTTCACCCTTACTTCTTTTGCAGATCACTTCCAAATGTTGCTGCACCTTTATACTAAACCGTGACACTGAGCAATCCTGGAATATATCCTCAACATAAACAGACCTTCTGCTTGGTTCAGCAACCCGAGAGGGGGATTGATGGGTTTATGTTCAGAAAATATGGAACCACAAGAGATGTAGGCATCAAGCTCTCGAAACTCTCCTCTTAACAGCAACATGGGTACACCTAGGAGAAGGACTGATTTGGAGGGGCTGGTGTTGGACTAGGGTGTACATAGTTAAAAATCACACAACACCTGACGAAAGAGCAGCACTCCGAAAGCCAGTGCTTCCAAATGCACCTGTTGGACTATAACCTGGTGTGTGTAATCTTTAACTAGATGAAGGAGACTGCAGCGGTTCAAAATTATCTACAACCACTTTCTCAAGGACAATTGGGATTTACAGTACATGGTGGCCTTGCCAGCAATGCTTACATCCTGACAATTAATGAAATTGAACCGCTTTTAGAAATTTCTCACTGCTCCTGTATTCCTCTTAGACATTAATTCAAGTTGAACAGGTCAACAAGATAAGATGGCAGAACTTCAAACCACTAAAACATGAAGTCAAGTTTGATCGCAGAAAAATAATTCCCTTTTAAAATTTTTACTATTTTGCATCTCCCTTGTCTCACTTCAGTTCCCCACATTTATAGTTTTACTTTCCCAATGTGAGTTTTTCTTTTCCTAATATTGGTCTCCCCTTCAAGTGTTTTCACGATTCAATTGAAAAGTTTGACTCAATCCGCTTCCACTTTCCTTTCAAACAGCATTTTCAAGATCATAGCAACTTGATTTTTATTCATTCATTCATGGGATGAGGGCTGGACAGGCAGCATTTATTGACCATCCAGAGGGCAGGTAAGAGTCAGCCTCAGTGCTATGGGTCTGGAGTGACACGTCAGTCAAAGCAGTTAAGGTTGCAAGATTTTCTTCGCTAAAGGACATTAATGAATCAGCAGTGGTTTTATGGTCATCATTAAATTCTTTTTTTAAGATTTTTATTGAATTCAAATCCCATGATCTGCCGTGATAGGAGTTGAACTCAAGGTCCCCAGGATATTACTTGGGTGTGTGGGCTAATAGTCTAGCAATAATGCCACTAAGCCATAACGTATGTCTGTTTTGCCCAACCTATGCAAAACAAAATTCTTCTTGTCTCCCCACTGATGTTTTTGCCTGTTACCCTAACTCTCGATGTTCTGCTTTCTGACACACCTGACAATTAAAACTCTTTCTCGACTACCTCTCAGAATTTGGAACACTTCAAAATTCTCCTACACATTCCCTGCTGTACAGAGTACACTGCTTTTCATCATTTATATAAATGATTTGGATGTCAATGTGGCAGGTAGGGTTGGTAAGTTTGCAGATGACACCAAAATTGGAGGTGTCGTGGACAGCGAAGAAGGTAGCTCAGGTTACAATGGGATCTTGATCAGATGGACCAATGGGCTGAGGAGTGGCAGATGGTGTTTAATTTAGATAAATGTGAGGTGCTGTACTTTGGAAAAGCAAATCAGAGCAGGACTTATACACTTAATGTGGCACGGTGGCTCAGTGATTGGAACTGCTGTCTCACAGCATAAGGGACTCGGGTTCAATTCCAGCCTCGGGAGACTGTCTGTGTGGAGTTTGCACATTTTCCACATGCCTGCGTGGGTTTCCTCCCACAGTCCAAAGATGTGCAGGTTAGGTGAATTGGCCATGCTAAATTACCCATACTGCTATGTGCATTACTCAGGGGGACCTATGTCTCGGTGGGTTACTCTGCGAAGGGTTGGTGTGGACTTGTTGGGCTGTTGGCCAGTTTCCACATTACAAAGGAACCTCAATTATCGGAATACCAATTATCTGAAAATAGGATTATCTGAAGGAGATCTCGAGGTCCCAACAGAAACATTACATCACAGAAATGTGTCCCACACTGATGGCACCTTTTGTTTACAGTGATTAGAAGTGCTGCTGAGAACAGTGCTGGGCTGATGGGAGCGCTGGCACCATCTCTAAATGACTGATCTCCCACCACCATCCCACCCCCTCCACCCCACTCCACACTTTCCCTGGAGGTCTACACAGGTGTGTACCCTAAACCCCCCTTCCCCAGATAATCTCTCCAACATTGACATGTACAGGGCAAAGGTGGAACCTGTCAAAAGTTTGCAGTAAGAAGTTTTGTGTGTGTGTGCGCACGCTATTTGGAGACTTAACCCCCCCCCCCCCCCCAAGAAAGGCAGTAGCAGCAGCAGCAGCAGCAGCAGCAGCAGCCTTGTTGGTGTCCACTCTGGCTGCCCCGGAGAGGGGACGGGGGTCACGCGGAGGGGGCAGGCTAGGGGTAGTGTTGGGCAGGCTGGGGGCGGTAGTGGGGGTGGGCTGTGGGTGGTGTTGGGCGGGTAGGGGGCAGTGTTAGGGACAGGCTGTGGGTGGTATTGGGGAGCGGGCTGGGGGAGGGGTTGGGGATGGGCTGGGTGTGGTGGTGGTGGCGGGCTGGAGGTGGTATTGAGGGGTGTGCTGTGAGCGGTGTTGAGTGGGTAGGGGTCGGTGTTGGGGACTGGCTGGGGGCAGTGTTGGGCAGGTAGGGGACAGTGTTGAGGGTGGGCTGGGGACGGTGTTGGGGACGGGCTGGGGGCGGTGTTGGGCGGGTAGGGGCCGGTGTTGGGGACGGGCTGGGGGCAGTGTTGAGGGCGGGGTTTGGGTGTGGTGTGGGGTGGGTGCGTGCTGGGGGTGGTGTTGAGGGGTGGGCGGAGGCTCATGCGCACTGTGCTGCTGCCTAGTCTGAACAGGGAGCAGACGTAATAGAAAACTCCGAGCCCCAGAGGAAAGGCATTGAATCAATTAACCGAATAATCAATTATCCGAATGAAATGGTGCGCGCCCATCTCATTCGGATAATCGAGGTTCCCCTGAATAGGGAATCTAATCTAATAGTAAGATCCCAGGGAGTATTGATGAATTAAGAGACTTTGGAATGCAGGTTCATAGCTCCTTGAAAGGAGAGTCACCGGTAGATAGGATAAGGTGTTTGGTATGCTTTCCTTTATTGGTCAGAGTACTGAGTACAGGAGTTGGGAGGTCATGTTGTGGCTGTACAGGACATTGGTTAGGCCACTTTTGGAATATTGTGTGCAATTCAGTTCTTCCTCCTATTGGAAGGATGTTGCCAAAGTGAGTTTTGAGAAGATTTGTAGCTCAGGTTGAGGTTCTGGATGTAGGTTTGCTCGATGAGCTGGAAGGTTCATTTTCAGAATGCTGTGAAACTTGAAAGGGTTGAGAAAAGATTTACAAGGGTGTTGCCAGGTTTAGAGGATTTGAGCAAGAGGGAGAGGCTGAATAGGCTGGGGCTATTTTCCCTGGAGCGTTGGAGGCTGAGGGGTAACCTTACAGAGGTTTATAAAGTCATGAGGGGCATGGATAGTATAAATAGACAAGGTCTTTTCTCTGGGGTGGGGAGGTCCAAAAATAGAGAGCATAGGTTCAGGGTGAGAGGGGAAAGATATAAAAGGGACCTAATGGTCAACACTTTCACGCAGAGGATGGTGCTTGTATGGAATTAGCTGCCACAGGAAGTGGTGGTGGCTGGTACAATTGTAGCATTTAAGAGCCATCTGGATGGGTCTTTGAATAGGAAAGGTTTAGAGGGATTTGGGCCAACTGATGACAAATGGGACTAGATTAGGTTAGGATATCTGGTCAGCATGGACGAGTTGGACTGAAGGGTCTGTTTCTGTGCTGCACATCTCTATGACTCTATGACTCTCCAATCCTAGATTCTCTCACCTCTCCATGGAGCTGATCTTTCATGGCTGTCTCATAAGTCTCCTCTACAGTGCTGAGAATTGAACACAATTCCAACTGCAACTAACCATTCGTATTTTCTAAAGGTTAAGTTGTTTGTTTTTGTACTCTATCCTTCTAATAAAGCAAAGAATCCCTTAACATTTACAAGTCTTCTTATCTTGTCTCACCATATTTAGAACTCACTCACGTGTGATTCTGCATTCTATACCTGGTGTGTATACACACTAACATCTGTTTGTGTTTGTTCTTATGCCTAATGACTGAATGCTATTTGAGTAATTTTCTGGTCTCTGCTCAACATGCTCAATGTGCTAAATCACTGCATATATTTATATCCCTTGGTTTACAAAATAAAACTTTCCCCTTTTTTCTCCAGTGATAAACCATTTTTTTATTTACTTTCTCTTTAATGTAGAAATGTCAGTGTTGGACTGGGGTGGACAAAGTCAGAAGTCACATGACACCAGGTTATAGTCCAAGAGGTTATTTGAGATCAAAAGCTTTTGGAGCGCTGCTCCTTCGTCAGGTGAAGTGATGAAGGGGCGGTGCTCCAAAAGCTTGTGATTTCAAATATGGGCAGCACGGTGGCACAGTGGTTAGCACTGCTGCCTCACAGCGCCTGAGACCCGGGTTCAATTCCCGCCTCAGGCGACTGACTGTGTGGAGTTTGCACATTCTCCCCGTGTCTGCGTGGGTTTCCTCTGGGTGCTCCGGTTTCCTCCCACAGTCCAAAATCGTGCAGGCCAGGTGAATTGGCCATGCTAAATTGCCCGCAGTGTTAGGTGAAGCGGTAAATATAGGGGAATGGGTCTGGGTGGGTGTGCTTCAGCGGGTCGGTATGGACTTGTTGGGCCGAAGGGCCTGTTTCCACACTGTAAGTAATCTAAATCTAATCTATAACCTGGTGTCATGTGACTTCTGACTTCGTTCTTGTTAGCAGTTATCAACAAACCTTTTTTTGCAAATCTTTCATCGATCACCCTTGGTCTCTTTTATCCCAATGTGGAAAATACAACTATTTTTAAAGCTTTTCACCGTTCTTATAATTGCTACTTGTAGGTGATAGTCTGGTGAACCTTCCCTGTGCCTTTACCACCATCCTGATGTCATTGCTGTACTACAGATGTATGCATTGCATTTGATGCTCCCAACAGATGCTTTGTGAAAATCAACATCAGTTGGCTTTCTGCTGAACAAAAAAAAGTAAGACAGAAAGAATGTTTTAATATCTTTGTGAAGCAAATTATTGTTTGTCAAATTGCCATTTGAGCAGGCACAACTTTCAATATTATTTGGAAATGTCGCTAATCAGGCTGCTTGGAAAGCTCAATAGTGGAGGAAGCTTTACTTTGTATTGAGGTGGCTTAAATCAATGGTCCAAGCTTGGAACAATTGACCTACACCCCAAGATCTCCAAACTAGTATTTATCTAAATGTAGAATGTTGCCTGCATTGTTCATTGTTTTAATTTAATAAATGCTATGCCTTCCATATTTTGAGGTGATTTCATTGTATTCGATACAATCTATGAAACTGTTAAATATTTGCCCAAAGGATATAAAGCATTTTGACATTTAAATGGAAATCATAAGTCATTGCCTCAATTCCAAGAAAGAATTTATACCACAAAGTCTAGATTATTTATAGACCTCTCAGTAATACAAGGAGAAACTGTGGTTATCTATACTTGACGTTGCTATCAACTATGCACTTTATAATTAACAGAATATCATCCGTACTTTTATTATATGGAGAGAGTGATCAATATATGTCACGCATATTTATTAACAAAGTTGGTAAATGTTAGTACAAGTATTTTATACTTAAAACACTGATGCAGTTGAATTTAATTCACAACATGCATATTGCGTAGGTGTACGGGTTATGAATTAAATTCTTCTGCAACCATTATTTTAATTGATTTAAAACACATCCATATGATGGAGCTACTAATGGTTTCAGTTGGGACATTTAGTTCACACTAATTTCTGGAACACTATCAGAAACAAGAGAACACTCGACATGCTGTCAAACTGTATCATTGTTTTGATGTGGTTTTCAAAGTTTGTGTCATTGCTACACATCATTAACAGTAAACATCACTACACAGGCCTCAGTATTTACATCTCACTCCATAAGATACATGGCAGCACAATATCATGGCTCCAAAGGGAACTTGGATTATGAGGGGAAAGAGTAGCAGCTCAAACCACTGAATATAGAATTCTCAGGCAGGATAGAGGAGAGCATTAAACAAATTTATTGGTTAAAGATTCATTTATAGCTCTGAGGAGGGATGATACCTTAAATAAAACATCAAATGAGAGCTATCGTGGTGCAACATAGATGTCCTCACTTCTGAAACAGGAGTTTTGGCTCAAGTCCTCACTGTTCCAGATGTGTAGTGAAACATCCCTCTGAACAGATTCATTCAAAAATATCAAAAGCATCAGATATAGTCAGATGGGTTGAGGTCAGAAACAAAAAAGGGGCAGCAATACTCTTAGGTGTATTCTGCAAACCTCCAAATACTTTGAGACACTTAGAGGAGCAAATACTAGGTATGTCCCCTGAGTGTAAAATCAGAGGGGCAATAATAGTTGGGAACTTCGTATCCTTGAACTGCATTCAAGAGAATAAATCCAACAAGAGAAGGCACAATTCTCGTTTCCATCTCAGAGACTGGGCACATCGATGAAATAGCAGTGGGTGACATTTTGAAGATAGTGAGAATAATGCAGTTAAACTTTAGCATTTTGCTGAGAAGGGACAAAGACAGAAGAGGAGAAAAAGTTCTAAAATGAGGGAAGAGAAACTTTGTAAAGCTGAGGGGCGATCTGGAAAAAGTGGTCTCAGCTGTTTCACAGTGTCACAGAAGAGTTATGGTGCAAAAGGAGCCCATCTGTCTGCACTGGCTGTTTCTGAATGTTTTAACTCACTGCTTCTCTTCTGTCTTTTCCATGTAACCCTGTACAGTTTCTATTTAAACACTCAGCCAATGGCATCTTGATTGCTTCAACTGAGTTTGCCTCCACCACATTTCCAGGCAGTGTACTTCAGATATTAACAACTCACTGTATGAAAACACCTTTCTCACCTCTGATTTGCTTCTTTTGCAAAAGGCTTTAAAACTGTACCCCCGGGTTCTTGATCCATTTACAAGTGAAAACAGTTTCTCTGTACCTATTTTGCCCAGACTTATCATGAATTTGAAACTTTTAGTCTATCTCAAAATTCTGTCCTCCAAGGAGAGCAGTCAGAATGATTCCTTTAAAGAAGAGACATGATTCAATAGTGAGATTCTGTCAGTTCTGTGTCGGTATGTTCTCACAAAGAAAAAGGGTGGAATTACCAAATCTAGAGCCCCTGGATATCCAGAAGCTTAAGGTATAAAATAAAGTGGAAGAATACAGCTCTTGGCTGAAGAAGTAATCTTGAAAGTAAAAATCTTAGAAGAAAAAAAGAAGTGATCCTTTAGGAAGCTAAGAGGACTGTAGGAAGTACAAGGGTGAAATTGAAAAGAGACGATTTGAAAGAAAACTTGTTTGTGAAATTAAGAAAAATCCAAAGGTGTTTTATTAGGACGTTACGGTCAAAAGGATGACCAAGAAACAGATTGGGAATCAGAGATGTAACAACAAACTTGTGGGTGAATGCACAAGATGTAGACAGGATTGAAAATGAATACTTGGTCTTCATGGAGGAGAGGGATAATGTACAAAGTTAAAAATCACACAACACCAGGTTATAGTCCAACAGGTTTAATTGGAAGCACACTAGCTTTCAGAGCGACACTCCGTGTCATTATCACATTAATGGAAATCAGTGACGAATTAAAAGAATCTCTCAGGATCACTTTTCAATCCTCACTTCAGAAAGGTTAGGTACCAAAGGACTGGAGGTCTGTGAGTATTGTATCATTTATACACTGTACGTAAGTGCATGTATTATGTACCATTATACAAAAAGGGAGGGAGGAAAAGGCAAATAGTTACAGGTTGGTCAGCTTGAACTCATTGGAGGCCAAATTATCAGTATCAATATTGAGAGGATTAATTTTAACTCAGAAAGTTACAGATTAATCAGGGATGGATGATAATGTTTTGTTAAGGCAAACCTGTGTCTTACTAAGTGAATTGAACGTTTTTGAAGAAGTAATGGGATGAATGATACTAATGCAGTAGATATGGTCTCAATGGTCCCACATGGCAGATTGTCAAAGAAAAAATAGCGCATGGGGTGCAGGGCAATGTGGCGAATTGGATGAAAAATTGGCTCTGTGACAGGTTACAAAGTTAATGTTCCATGAATGCCTTTGGAACTGGAAAGCAGTTTCCAGTCGTGATCCACAGGGCTCAGTGTTGGGTTCTTTCTGGTTCTGACAGATGTTAATGTGAGAGGCCTGATTGTGGAATTTGCAGATGACGCAAAAGTTGGCTAAGTTGTTGACAGTGAATACGGTCGACTGCAGGAAGGTATCAATGGTTTGGTTGAGTGGGTAGAAATATATTAAGCAAAAGTGAGGACTACAGATGCTGGAGATTAGAGTCAAGGTTAGAGTGGTGCTGGAAAAGCATAGCAGGCCAGGCAGCATCCAAGGAGCAGGAGAATCGACGTTTTCATCATTCCTTTGCTCTCTGCAAATGCACAATCTTACATTTTTCTGTATTGAGTTCAGTTTGCCATTCCTGATGAAGGGCTTTTGCCCAAAATGTCAATTTTCTTGCTCCTCGGATGCTGCCTGACCTGCTGTGCTTTTCCAGCACCACTCTAGTCTAGACTCTGATCTCCAGCATCTGCAGTCCTCATTTTCACATGGGGAGAAAGACACGGCAACCTGAACTCAATACAGAGAAATGCAAGACTGTGCATTTGAGAGAGCAGACAAAACAAAGGAATACACAATGACATGGAAAATACTGCAAGAGAGAGAGGAAATAGCAGACCTTAGAATACATATCCACATGTCTCTGAACGTGGCAGGACAGGTCATCAAAAGCAAGCCTGTAATGTTGGAACAATATAAAAGCCAAGTTAGATCATCGTGACTGCATTGTGTACAGTTCTGGTTGCCACGTTATAAAAAAGACATAAATAGATGTTGCTGGAAAAGCTCAGCAGGTCTGGCAACATCTGTGCAAAGAAATCAGAGTTAATGTATCAAGTCCAGTGACCCCTCCTCAGAACTGGAGGAATCCTGATTCAGAGGAAGGGTCATTGGACCCGAAACATTAACTCTGATTTCTCTGCACAGATGCTGCTAGACCTGCTGAGCTTTTTCAGCTATCTCTATTTTTGTCTCCAATTTACAGCATCCCCAGTTTTTTTTTCAGTTTCAGTAAGAAGGATAGGATTGATCGAGACAGAGTACAGAAGAGATTTACAACAATGTTGCCAGACTTTGGAAATTAGAGCAGTGAAACAAGGTTGGACTATTCTTCATAGAATAGAGGAGGCTGAGGGATGAAATAATTGTGATGTTAAAATAATGAGGGGTTTAGATAGAGTGCATGGGGAAGACCAGTTCCTCCTAGAGAAGAAGTTAACCACTGGGGGCACACAGTTAAGGTGTTTGGTAGAAGGATGAATGGGAAATGAGGATACACATTTTCACCCAGATGGAAGTGGGCGCCTGGAATTCAATGGCCAGTGTGATGGTTGAGAAAAAGGCTCAAGAGTAAGTTGTTGAGAGTATGTTGCTGGAAAAGCACAGCAGGTCAGGCAGGATTCGAGGAGCAGGAAAATCAAGGGCTGGAGCCCTTCTTCAGGAATGAGGCTGGAAGCCTCGGAGGTGGAGAGGTAAATGGTGGGGGGGGGGAGGGGAGGGGTTTGGGGAGAAGGCAGCTGAAAGGGCAATAGGTGGGTGGAGGAAGGGATAAAGGTGATAGGTCAGAGAGGAGGGTGGAGCGGATAAGTGGGAAGGAAGATTGACGGTGTGGGGGGGATCAGGTCATGAGGATGGTGCTGAGCTGGGAGGTTGGAACTGGAGTAAGATGGGGGGAGGGGAAATGAGGAAACTGGTGAAATCCACATTGATGCCCTGGGGTTGAAGGGTCCCCATGACCTGTCCCAGCAGGTTTACCAGCAGAAGGTTTACCACCTTCTGGGCGGCACTGTGGCACAGTGGTTAGCATTGCTGCCTCACAGTGCCAGAGACCCGGGTTAATTTCCCGCCTCAGGCGACTGACTGTGTGGAGTTTCCACATTCTCCCCGTGTCTGCGTGGGTTTCCTCCGGGTGCTCTGGTTTCCTCCCACAGTCCAAAGATGTGCAGGTCAGGTAAATTGGCCATGATAAATTGCCCGTAGTGTTAGGTAAGGGGTAAATGTAGGGGTATGGGTGGGTTGCGCTTTGGTGGGTCAGTGTGGACTTGTTGGGCCGAAGGACCTGTTTCCACACTGTAAGTAATCTAATCTAAGTAATCTAATCTAATCACCCGATGCCCATTGATTCCATGAGCTTCTTGATGCCACACTTGGGTAAAAATGACAGATTTCCTTCCCTGAAGGATATTCGTGAACCAGATGGGTTTTTTTTTGACAATTGACAATGGTCACTATTAGACTGGCAATTTAATCCCTGACTTGTATTGAAGTTGTGTGTTTACTGCCTGCCATGGTAGGATTTGAACTCAATTCCTGCGGCATTAGTCTGGAGTCCAAGATTACTCATGATATTACCACTAGACACTGCTTCCCCTGAATTCAGTCTTTTCTCCATGCTTGAACTAAGGATGTATGAAGGCACGATTTCAGTGGTGTTGGAGGAACCCAAATTCATGTCACTTTTGACCTATTTATACCAATTGACTTATGACTTCGCAATAGCCTTTTTTAATAACTTTGAAAATGTTCTTGAATGTTTTTCAGCATTTCTGTATTATCAAATCTGACTTTTGGAGGATCAATTTTTGAATTTTCCATTTCTGACTCGCTGTGCAATTTTACTGATATCTTAACTTTACTGCTTTATTTCATTGCCGTAAGTATACTATTCTCCTGATTACCCTCCATCATAATAGCACTTCAACAGATAAATATGATGCACTCACTGGTTTTCCCTGTAATCTGGAGAACCTATGACATAATTTAATGGCTGAGTTGCTATTGGTTTGACAAGGTCCAGTGAATCATGTTATCTTATTGATAATGGTAACAATATTAGGAACATAGGAACAGCAAAAGGCCATTCAGTCCTTCAAGCCGATTCTGCTGTTCATTGAGATCATGGGTGATCTGTGCCCTAACTCCATAATCCTGCCTTTGGCCCATATTCCTTTAATGTCATTGTTTCACAAAAAAATTATATCTCTCAGATTTAAAATGAACAACCGATCCAGCATCCACAGTTACTTGTCGAAGCCAGTTCTAAATGTCTACCACTCTTTGTGTGGAGAAGTGCTTCCTATCATCTCTCCTGAACAGTCTGGCCCTAATTCTCAGACAATGCCCCTAGTGCTCGAATTCCCAAACAGTGAAAATAGTTTATCTTTGCCTACCCTGCCTTTTCCTGTTAATATCTTGAAGATTTCAATCAGATCATCCCTTAAACTTCTAAATTCTAGAGAAAACAAGCCTAATTTGTAGAAACCCACCTCAAAACATAACCCCTAAAATGCAGATATCATTCTTGCAAAGTATATTGTTCTGCCTCCAAGGCTAACATATCCTTCCTAGGGTATAATGCCCAGATCTGTTCATAGTACCCGAAATAGAGTCGAGAGTATATTGCTGGAAAAGCACAGTAGATCAGGCAGCGTCCGAGGAACAGGAGAATCAACACTTCGGACATAAGCCCTTCATCAGGAATGAGGCAATCAGGCTGGGGCTGAGACATAAATGGGAGAGGGGGAGGGATTGGGGGGAGGTAGCTGAGAAAGCGATAGTTGGGTAAAGGTGATAGGTCCGGGGGCCGAGGGAGTGATGGACAGGTCCGGAGGGTGGTATCAAGTTGGAGGCTTTGGAGTGGGATAATGTGGTGGGAGGGGAAATAAGGAAGCTGCTGAAATCCACATTTATCCCATGTAGTTGCAGGGTCCCAAGGCGGAATATGAGGTGTTCTTCTTCCAGGCATCGGGTGATAACGATTTGGGAATGGAGGAGGCCCAGGACCTTCATGTCCTTGATGGAGTGGGAGAGGGAGTTGAAGTCTTCTGCCACGGGGCGGTGGGATGGTGGGTGCGGGTGTCCCTCAGATGTTCTCTGAAACAATCCGTAAGCAGGCGTCCTGTCTGCCCAATCTAGAGGAGACCACACTGGGTGCAACAGATGCAGTAGATGGCATTGGTAGAGGTACAGGTAACTTTCTGACAGATGTGGAAGGATCACTCAGGGCCTTAGACAGAGGTGAGGGGAGTGGCGTGGGCGCAGGTTTTACAGTTCCTGCGGTGGCAGGGAATGGTGCCAGGAATGGTGTGTGGGCAGGTTGGGAGCAGGGAGCGCGTGGACCTGATGAGGGAGTCATGGAGGGAATGGTCTCTCTGAAATGCTGATAGGGGTAGGGAGGGAAATATATCTTTGGTAGTGAGGTGCATTTGGAGGTGGCGGAAATGGTGGAGGATGATGTAATGTATGTGGAGGTTGGTGGGGTGGAAGGTGAGGACCAGAGGGGTTCTGTCCTTGTTATGTTGGGAGAGATAGGGTTCAAGGGCAGTGGTGGGTGAAGTGGAGGAGATGTGCTGGAGGGTATTGTCAACCACATAGGAAGGGAAGTTGCGATCATGGAAGAAGGAGGCCAAGTGGGACTTTCTGTGGTGGAATTGGTCATCCTGGGAACAGATGCGGCAGAGGGGGAGGAATTGGGAATAAGGGGGTAGGGTGGGAGGAGGTATCGTCTAGGTTAGCTGTGGGAGTCAGTAGGCTTGTAGTAGACTCCAAATGGAGTCTAACCAGGTGGAATCTACCTGTTTATTGTAAAGTCAAATATGAGAAAGTCAGGTGGAAGGTCTGGTGAACAGCTTCCTACCATCAAGAGCACAAAATCCCTTTGCACCAACCAAGTATTGAGCAGCAAGATAAGAATCTCAATAGAGAGCAGAAAGGCTCATTTTCACATTTTAGCATCTCACCATTGCTTAATCATACCTCTTTAATAACCAGCTTCCAATTCTTCAACTCACTGGTTAGAAAACAAACACTGAGAATTCCCAACATGACATCAGAACGGGTGACTTGGTGACTCCAGGACATCACTTGCTCCATTAGACCTCCATCGTATATAGGTTACATCAGCATCTCAGGGCACACTCTAAGAGCAGCGACTACACACAAGTCCATGGATTTTAGCATCTGACATGTACCGTTCTTATGGAATCGTCATAACACATCAATGATCCATTTACAATACAGTTTTACTTTTTAATGTGGTGCTTTGGAGCATACCAGACCTTTATCTTCAATGTAGCTACAAGGACATTTTGGCAGGGACAGGCACCCAAATCAAAGGGCTGGTCATGGGAGCTTCCCAGTGATACTCACTCTCATTATGCTCACTCACGTTATGCCTACTTGGGTATGCGTATTCCCAAAGCAATCATAATTTCTTTGAATTTGTAGGACATAAGTTTTGAACCTTAACTGAATGCATTTCTTCTGGTAATCCATACCTTGGAAAGAATTTGAACTATGTTGTAGACCAGGCCAGACCCCCTCAAAACATTCTAAGAATGTAGCCCAGACCCTAACTTTGCTAGTTGTTTTAAGCAGTTGTATAGTGGATATTCCAGGAGTGATGCAATTAGTCAAACCACTTAGTTTTATACAAACTGGAATTTTATTTACAAGAAATACAATGAAATACAAAGAAACGAGAACAGAATACAAAATAACTTAATCTATCCCAAAATCCAAAAGATTATACCAACGTAACAATGCTGTTCCCAATACTTGCAACAATCCCCATAAACATCCCTTGGCACAAAGGGTGAAATCAAACACTGTTTCTTACAGGAGAGAAGTCAGAGAGAAATCAGCAAGGACTTGCTTCTTTGAGTCCAGCGGCCTTTATAACACGACTGCTAACAACCAAACCAAACCAAACCAAACCTGAGAGAAACTGAGCTGGGAGAACTGGCCACTCCCCTTTCATTGCACACGTTTCAAAAACCTGAAAGCTCGTTTCCTGATGTAGTGCCTGTTAGCTGTAATCAAACTGGCCCTAAAACCTTTCAACTTAGACTTTTTGGAGTCTGTGTCTTTTAAAACTTCTCTGAAAATAAAAACAAAGAAAACACAACCTTGTTAAAGGAGCAGCTTCATTATAATTAATTTTCCACTTTCATTTTCTCAGTCATTTTTCCTAAAAGCACTGTTTCTAGCAAACTTGCAAAGGCAACCCTAATTGTTAAAAGCAACTAATTCCCACACAATCCATCAAGATCCTGCTAAAGAATTCTTTGAAACAGTGTGGGTTTAATTGATGATTGGGATTTTCCTCACTCCCCAACATGTGTGGCCAGTCTAGCAAAATTTCAGCACATCTTCACTTCATCCAAGCCAATGAAACTGCTTCAATATTTTAGCCTGTGTACTCCTAAGGTCTAAATGACCTGCCATTGGAATTTTGTGAGAAACTTTTGTAACATTTTATGATGTTGCTGAGGTAGAACAGACAGCTAATGGGCAGCTAATAGGAGACAGTGAGTTGGCTTAAGAGGAGCGTTTTCAGGATGACAGCCTGCAACTGGTACAGTGGCACAGGGATCAGTGTCTCAGTCAATTATTTTCAATATATACAAGTGACTCAGGTGAGAAAAGTGAATGTACCATTGCCAAATTGGCGAATGATGGAAAGGTTGATGGGAGGGTGAATATGCAGATGATAAAAATACTATGCAGAGAGAAATAGACAGGTTAAGTGAGTAGACAAAATGTTGGCAGATGGCATATTGATATTGCAAAGTGTGGGGTTCCGCTTTTTTGCAGGAGGAATAGAGGAGTTGAACATTGTTAAAATACAACACAATATAATACCTGGTACTTAATGCCCATGCATGATTTCTATCTCTCCGTTCACCTCCCGTTCATACGTCTGTCAACATATGCCTTAAACATTGCTAACATTTCATGCTTCCACCATTTCCACCGGCAGTGCATTCCAGGCACCCACCAACCCCATGTGAAATGTTTTCTCTACACTTCTCCTCCAGACCTCCCCCCTCTCACCTTGAACCTGTATAGGTGACCTCTGACTACCCACCCTATCTATGCCTCTCATAGTTTTGTAGACCTCTATCAGGTCACTTATCAGCCTCTGTCTTTGCTATGAGCACATATAGAATAAGACCGCAGAAAGCTAGTGAAAAGAGGATTTGGGGGTCTTTGTTCATGAATCACAGAAAGTAACATTCAAGTTAAGGGGAAAATAGGAAAAGCAAACAAAGTATTGGCTTTTATTTCCAAGGGAATGGAGTGTAAGAGTAAAAAGATTTTGCTCGAATTGGAATTGGAATTGAAATTAGAATTAGGATTTATTGTCATGTATACTCAAGTGCAGGAGTACAGTGAAAATTTTACAATGTAGCCTCTCATGACATCATCCTCGGCACAAAGTGCCGAAATATAATTCTTAGATACAAAAAGAGGAATAAAGAAGTAAAAGGTTACATGACCTTACAGTGATTCATCGTATAAGTTAGAACTAACACACAGTTAAAAGGATGAACAGATTATAGATAAGCATCACATTGCAGTAAATCAATGCAGGGGCTTCCACATGTGGTCTGACTGACCCCGCAAGCACTGCCTGCCTGCGCCAGATCTCTGTCCCTGCTCCACTCCCAGGTGTTATGGATTAGGTCAGTCCACACAAACCATCCTTAAACAGACAGCCCCAGACCATAACTTAGCAATTTGTTTCAGCAAGTGTGTGAAGTAGGTAGGTTGACCACTAGATTTTAAAACAGACAAAAATGTATCCACAAAACTACACAATGAAACACAAAGAACAGAATAAAGAACCCCTACAGAACTCAGTCTACCCAAACTAGATTTAAATATGCTGTTCCAAATATCCACAACAGTCCCAACAAGCACACTCCCTTTAAAAACCTGTGTAAATGAAACACCTGCTTACATGTTGAAGGGCCGAAAGAGAGAGAGAGAGAGAGAGAGTTTACACACAGCTCCTTGTTGAACTCCTCACGTGTTGAACTAAACTGCTCAACTAGAGAGCTGACCACTCTCCTTTCATTATACAAGTCACTTCTAAACCATGACCACTTTGGCCTGAAGTCTGATGTGTTTACATATAAGCAAAAGGCCTCTCAAAATCCTTTCCAGCTCTGTACCAAACCAATCTGATCGGAGCCTGGCCTGGTTTATTACCCCTCTGAAAAAAAAATCAAGGACAGAGTATCCTCGAGCCAAGGAACAGCTTTTAGAAACAAAAGCCTTGTGACACCGGCCTCTAGCCCACTCTGCTCCAGCTCATGTCTAGGCACAAGTGAGAACTGCAGATGCTAAAAATCAAAGACTAGCTTAGAGTGGTACAGGAAAAGCACAGCAGGCCTGGCAGCATGCGAGGAGCAGGAAAATCGATGTTTCGGGCAAAGGCTCTTCATCAGGAATGAATGAAAGGCCTTTGCCCGAAATGTCGATTTTCCTGTTCCTCGAATGTTGCCTGGCCTGCTGTGCTTTTCCAGCTCATGGTCACTCCACTCCAGGCCTCCAGCCCACTCTGCTCCAGCTCATTGTCACTCTACTCCAGGTCTCCAGACCACTGTTCTCCAACTCATGGTCACTCCACCTCAGGCCTCCAGCCCACTCTGCTCCAGCTCATTGTCACTCTACTCCAGGTCTCTAGCCCACTCTGCTCCAGCTCATGGTCACTCCACTTCAGGCCTCCAGCCCACTGCCCTCCAGCTCATGGTCACTCCACTCCAGGCCTCCAGCCCACTGTCCTCCAGCTCATGGTCACTCCACTCCAGGCCTCCAGCTCACTGTCCTCCAGCTCATGGTCACTCCACTCCAGGCCTCCAGCTCACTGTCCTCCAGCTCATGGTCACTCCACTCCAGGCCTCCAGCTCACTGTCCTCCAGCTCATGGTTACTGCCCTCTGGGCCTCCAGCCCACTCTGCTCCAGCTCATGGTCACTCCACTCCAGGTCTCCAGCCCACTGTCCTCCAGCTCATGGTCACTCCACTCCAGGCCTCCAGCCCACTGCCCTCCAGCTCATAGTCACTCCACGCCAGGCCTCCAGCCCACTGTCCTCCAGCTCATGGTCACTCCACTCCAGGTCTCCAGCCCACTGTCCTCCAGCTCATGGTCACTCCACTCCAGGCCTCCAGCCCACTGCCCTCCAGCTCATAGTCACTCCACGCCAGGTCTCCAGCCCACTGTCCTCCAGCTCATGGTCACTCCACTCCAGGCCTCCAGCCCACTGCCCTCCAGCTCATAGTCACTCCACTCCAGGTCTCCAGCCCACTGTCCTCCAGCTCATGGTCACTCCACTCCAGGCCTCCAGCCCACTGTCCTCCAGCTCATGGTCACTCCACTCCAGACCTCCAGCTCACTCTCCTCCAGCTCATGGTCACTCCACTCCAGGCCTCCAGCTCACTCTCCTCCAGCTCATGGACACTCCACTCTGGACCTCCAGCCCACTCTGCTCCAGCTCATGGTCACTCCACTCTGGGCCTCCAGCTCACTGTCCTCCAGCACATGGTCACTGCCCTCTGGGCCTCCAGCTCACTCTCCTCCAGCACATGGTCACTGCCCTCTGGGCCTCCAGCTCACTCTCCTCCAGCTCTCAGCCTTTCCTCACCATTCCAGTCCCAAACACCAAACCAAAATTTCCCCCCAATCCATCTCTCAACAGTTTTTAACCAGAGAGTGTACTAAGCAGCAATAAAAATAGTTCCATGTAAGATTGAATGTAGTAATGAAATGAAAGAGGTGTGTAGTCATTCGTATTGTGTTCAATAAAAGTATCGAAATTGGTGGTTAAACGCAGTTCTGAAGAAGTCACATCGAAATGAAATCATCCACTTTCTACTTCCACAGATGCTGCCAGATTTGCTGAACTTCTTGAATAGTTCCTGTTTTTGATTCAGATTTGCAGCATCTGCACTATTATACTTTGATTAGAGTGTCTTATTTCAGTTGATTGTCGTGAATTAGCACGGAAACTCAATTCTCCCAATAACCAGCAGGTCTATTTTATACCTGGGAGTGTCTTCTCATGTTGGGAATATGCAGTTCAACACCGTGGGTGGCACGGTGGCACAGTGGTTAGCACTGCTGCCTCACAGTGCCAGAGACCCGGGTTCAATTCCCAACTCAGGCGACTGACTATGTGGAGTTTGCACATTCTCCCTGTGTCTGTGTGGGTTTCCTCCGGGTGCTCCGGTTTCCTCCCACAGTCGAAAAATGTGCAGGTTAGGTAAATTGGCCACACTAAATTGCCCGTAGTGTTAGGTGCAGGGGTAAATGTAGGGGAATGGCTCTGGGTGGGTGCGCTTCGGCGGGTCAGTGTGGACATGTTGGGCCGAAGGGCCTGTTTCCACACTGTAAGTAATCTAACCCAAAAAAAATCCTGGTGTTGGTCAAAAGCATTTCGTTGGCTGTGAAAAATTATTGGGTAATGCTGGGATCACGAGGAGCATTGTATGGATACAAATTCTTTCCTCAACATGTCCAAGTCACCTTTCAGTTTTGTCCACAGTATTTCTCTAACAAAGATCGAAATTGGATTAGAAAGACTTGAATTGTCCCACATGCCCTTAAGTCACATTCTGATATTTGATAACTTTTGTAGATGGCAGGTTTGATTTGACTGGAAGCTTTCTTGACGACTGATCAGAAATCACCTCCAAATGTTTTTACCTGATTGAACACCTCATCAATGTCTGCAAAGTCTTCACATTTCCTGTTTAACTCTGAATTTAACAGCGTTAATCACAATTTAACATTTCTCAGATCATATTGCCATCACATAAATTCACACAGCAACTGTGAAACATATTTTGTACTTAAAAGGGATTTAATTTCTCCTAAGATAACGTCGTAAAAATAACAAGATATTTGCCCAGATTTTAGCATATGATTAATGAGGAAGGTATCATTGCTTTATGTTAATTAAGGAGCATATGGGCAATCAAGGTCAGAACCTTCTATTCTCTGGCTTGGTATAAACGATGTTGAGAACGATGGGAAAATACGAGGACACGATAACAAAACAGATTCTCAAAGTCGAGAGAAATATTTCCATATTTCTCTTCAGGCTGCAGTTAAGGACTTCAGAACCTCAGCATTGAGTGGTGACTACTTCAATTCCACTCAGTAAATTCCACTCAGTGGATCCATGAAATGCAGAGTAAAGAAAATTTACAAAGATTAATAGGAAGATGGCAGAGAGGCTAAATGAAATTTGAGTCAAAAGGTGTGGCGCAGGACAAACACAACTGGTCAGGAAGCATCCAAATAGCAGGAGAGTCGACATTTCGGGCATAAGCCCTTCATCAGGAATGCTTGATCTCCAGCATCTGCAGTCCTCACTTTCTCCTAAATGAAATTTGAGTCTGTTTTGAGTTAGGAAGATCTAAGAAATCTCCCAGGGTTTGAGATCTGAGTGATTCAGGAGAATTATGATTTGAAGGAAATTAGAATTGGTAAGATATTTGTACTGGAGAAGTAATGTCGATGGAAGTCCCCAGCACTTGATAGTTTACATCTCCAACCATCGAAGGAGGTGGCTATAGGGATAGGAAATGCATTGTTGATCATATTCCAAAATTCTATAGATTCTGGAATGACCCCGCCAGATTTGAAGGTTGCAAATGTAACCCAAAGAGCAAGGGAATATACACGGAACTACAGACTCGTTAGAAGACCATAAGAAAGGGGTGCAGGAGTAGGCCAATCAGACATTTCTGTCAGCTGTGCGGAAAATGCTAGAATCTATCATAGAGGGTGTGAATAAGCACTTGTATAAAAAAGATCTAAAATGCATAGTCAGCATGCATTTGTGAATGGAAAATCACATTCAATAACCTTTCTTCTTTTCTCACCATGTCGCTGGCTGGCCAGCATTAATTGTCTGCCCGTAGTTGCCCTTGAGAAGATGGTGGTGAGCTGCCTTCTTGAACCACTGCAGTTTATGGGCTGTAGTTCGACCCACAATGCTCTTATGGAGGGAATTCCAGGACAGTTGACCCAGTTACAATGCAGGAATAACACTATATTTCCAAGTCAGGATGGTGAGTGGCTCGGAGGGGAACTTGCAATTCGTGGTATTCCCATGTATCTACTGCCCTTTGTCTTCTAGATGGAGGTGATTGTGTGTTTCTGTGGTGCATGTTGGAGATAGCACACACTGCTGCCACTGAGCTTTGATAGTGGAGGAAATGAATGCTTGTGGATGTGGTGTCAATAAAGCAGGCTGCTTTGTTTTGGATGGTGTCAAGCTTCTTGAGTCAAGCTGCACCCATCCAGGCAAATGGGGAGTATTTCACTAACCACCACCACCACCCCCCCCAACCCCAACTTGTGCCTTTTATAGACAGGCTTGGGCGAATCATGAAATGAGTTACTGCCGGCAATATTGCTAGCCTCTGACTTGGATTTTTTTTGGGAATGTTACAAAAAGAATTGTTGGAGGGAATTGATGGACTTAGAATATTTGGATTTCTGGAAAGTTTTTTAGAAGGAGCACACTGAAGATAAACATAATTAGTGATATCAGATGTAATGTACTTGCATGAATTATGATTAGCTAGCAGACAAAAGTGAAACAGACTATTGTATGGATCAATACTTGGACCTCAGTTGTTCATAATGTCTTTCAAAGATTTGAAGGTGGTGATCACATGTAATATTTCCAAATTTGCAAATGATACAAAACTAATCGGGAATGTGTGCTGTGAGGAAGGTGTAAAATATTTTCAAGTTTAATTTAGAAAATTTAACTGAGTAAGAAGATGGCAGATGGCACATAATGTGAAAAATGTGAGGTTATCCACGTTGTCAGAAAGAACAGATGTGCAGAGTATTTCTTAAATGATGAGAGGTTGGGAAGTGTAAATGTGCAAAGTGACTTGGGTGTCCTTGTCAAAGAGTCACCAAAGGTTCACCTGGTGAAGCAGCAAGCGATTATGAAGGCTAACGGAATGCTATTGCAAAGTAATTTCAGTACAGGAATAATGAAGTATTGCCTGAATTGTGTGGAAACTTGGTTTGACTACATGTAAAATTAATCTGCAGTTTTGGTCTCCTTATGTTATGAAGGATGTTATGTCATAATATTTTACCTCGCCTGGGAGGCTGGATCAAGGGAGCTCCATTTAAAAATACAGGGTGCCATTTAGTACTGAGAGAAAGATTTAACATTCAAACTGGACTTGAAATGTTAACTCTATTTCTTTATCCCCACTGTTGCTGCAAGACCTGTTGAGTTTTTCCTGCACTTCCTGCCTTTATTTCAGATTCCCAGTATCTCCTTTATTTTATTTTTGTTCGATATCCAAAGCATCACTTTAAATTTGAAACGTTAATTGTGTGTTGTGTTGTGCCTCTCAGTCAGTATAGTGCTGTACCTTTAACAGACAAGTTCATGATGTCATCACTGTCTGTGTGATCTGGGCGTGCAAAGGTCGTAGACTCATAGAGATCTACAGCACAGAGAAAGGCCTTTCGGCCCATCGAAACTGTGGAGACGTGGTAAATGAACATCTGTCAAAATGAGTGACTTTAATCTGCACATCGATTGGGTGAATCAAATTAGAATAATGTAGAGGAGGAAGTCCTAGAGTGCATAAGGGGTAGCTTTTTGGAAGCAATTCATTGAAGAACCAGTTAGAGAACAGATCATGTTATACTGGGTATCATGCAATAAAAAAGGAATAATTGATAATGCAGTTGTGAGAGATTCCTTGGGGTTGAATGACCATAGTATGATAGAATTATTCCTCAAGGTGGCAAATGAGGTCTTTGATTCTGAGACTAGGATCCTGAATCTTCATAAGGGAAACCATGATGGTATGAGGCATGAGTTGGCCTTGATGGATTGGGAAATAACAATGGATAGGCAATGGCAGAAGAGTGAATGGATGAGCTACAAAAACTATTTATTCATGCAAGAGTGCTACAACAATGGTGGTCTCACTTTGTAAGGGATTATCTGCCTGTAGAGCATGCAAAACAACACTTTTCACTGTATCTCGGTACATGTCACCACAATAAATCAAACAATAAACAAACAAGGGAAGCTCGAGATAGCATTAAATACAAACAGAAAACATGCAAATTGGCAAGAAAAAGAAATAGACCCGAGAATTGGAAACAGATTACGAGGAAGATGAAGTGATTGATTAAGATTTCCATCAAAATGTCAAGACTAATGTAAGTCCCTTACAGTCAGAGATGGGGCTAATTTTAATGGTGAACAAAGAAATAGCTGATGAGGCTAAATTAGTGCTTTGCTTCTGTCTTCACAAAGGAGGTCATGAATAATACAGGAAGTCCCCAGGTTACGAACGGCCGACTTATGAACATCCCCTACTTGTGAAACGACCTCCAGCTTCTCATTTTTAAAAATGATTTTTAAAAATCCGAGTTAGTACAATGTTCCATCTTAACGAACGGGTGGATTAATTAGGGAAGAAAGTGAGGTCTGCAGATGCTGGAGATCAGAGCTGGAAATGTGTTGCTGGAAAAGCACAGCAGGTCAGGCAGCATCCAGGGAACAGGAGAATCGACGTTTCGGGCATAAGCCCTTCTTCAGGAATGAGGAAAGTTTGTCCAGCAAGCTAAGATAAACGGTAGGGAGGAGGGACTTGGGAGAGGGGCGTCGGAAATGTGATAGGTGGAAAGAGGTCAAGGTGAGGGTGATAGATCAGACTGGGGTGGGGGCGGAGAGGTCGGGAAGAAGATTGCAGGTTAGGAAGGCGGTGCTGAATTTGATGGATTTGACTGAGACAGGGTGGGGGGAGGGGAAATGAGGAAACTGGTGAAATCCGAGTTCATCCCTTGTGGTTGGAGGGTTCCTAGCCGGAAGATGAGGCGTTCTTCCTCCAACTGTCGTTTTGTTGTGGTCTGACGATGGAGGAGTCCAAAGACCAAAGTGTGGATTAATTAGCCTGTATCTGATCTAACTTCCACACAAATTTACGAACAACAGAAAACAGAACTCCTTCGTAACTTGGGGACTTCCTGTAAACCAGACGTGATAGGGACGACAGGGTTTAGTGAGAGGGAGGAACTGAAGCAAATCTGTATTGGTAGAGAAATGGTGTTGGAGAAATCTATGGGGTTACAGACTGGAAAATCCCCAGGATCTGATAATCTTCAAAATACATCAGGAGGTGGACCTAGAAAATTGGAGGCATTGGGGGCCCACTTCCTTCTTTAGATGCTGGAAAAGTTCCTCCAGTTTGGAAGATAACAAATTTAACATCACTATTTAAACAGTGAGGTAGAGAGATAACAGGGAATTTTAGACCAGTGACTCTGATGCTGGTAGTGGAGAAGATGCTAGAGTCTGTTATCAAAGATGTTACAGCACAGCAGTTAGAAAACCATAGCAGAATCACATACAGTCAGCACAGATATAGGAAAGGAAAATCATGTCGAACAGATCAACTGGGATTCTTTGAGGATGCAACTAGTAGAGTTGATTGGGAGAGCCAATGGGTGTGGCTTATTTTAATTTGCAGAAAGCTTTTGACAAAGTGTCACAGAAGGATTTATGTGCAAAATTAAAGTGCATGGGACTGGTGTTAATGCATTGAGATGGAGAGAAACTTACTTAGCAGACAGGAAACAAAGAGTAGGAATAAATGGGTCTGTTTTAGAATGGCAGGCAGTGACCAGTGGAATACCATGGGGATCAGTAGTAGGATCCCAGCTATCCACAATTATTCTTAATAATTTAGATGAGGGAACTGAATGTCATATCTGCAAATTTGCAGAGATGACACAAAGATGGGGGGAGGGTGAGCTGTGAGGAGCATGCAGAGATGTCACAACGTGATTTGGACAGGCTGGGTGAGTGGACAAATGCATGACAGATCCTGGGTAATGTGGATATATGTGAAGTTAACACTTTGGTAGCAAAAATAGGAAAGCAGATTACCCTTTGAATGGCTGCAAAATTGACAGAGGTAAATATTTAATGAAACCTGAAAGCTCTCACGAAGACAGATTAAAGAAAGATGTTCCTCATGATAGAGGAGTCTGGAACCAGGAGTTATCATTTAAGGGTAAGGGGTAAATCTTTTAGGACTGAGATGAGGAGAAATTTCTTCACCCAGAGAGTGGTGACCCTTTGGAAGTCACTACCACAGAAGATGGCTGAGGACAAAATATTATGTGTTTTCAAGAAGAAAGTAGATAAATATAGAGATAAATATAACTTATGTGGCTAAAGAGATCAAGGGACATGGGTTGGAGGTACTGGTGTTGGATTGGGGTGTACAAAGCACAAAGTGTTGTCTGATTTTTAACAAGGGACATGAGGTGAGGGTGGAATTAAATTATTGAGCTTGATGATCAGCCACGATCATAATGAATTGTGGACTGGGCTTGAGAGGTCAATTGACTCATAGTTTCTATGCTTCTTTGATGTCAGCAGTTCTCAGGCAGTCAAACTTGTGCCTCACAAAATTGTTGGGCTTTCATCTGCGATGTTCCAAAAAGTGTTCTGTTTTTATGATCCAAGTTCATGTTAGACTGGACACATCAGATCCCATGATGAAACCCACCTTGTTAACATCCCAACTTTGTCTTCTTTTCCAACTATGGAGGTCAATCACTGAACGCATTCACCACAGGCTGCCAATGTACTTTTATCACAAAGAATAAAATACTTACTGAACAAGGGAAATAACATAAAATATATTCCATGAGATGAAATTAATCAAAGGGCTTCATAACAAACACCAGCAAGAAATATTCAAATTCCCATTAATCGTTTTAATACAGTAATGTTCTTACAAACCCAAATCTCAGAGAAAAAAATCACAATTATTTCCACATTAGGACTTCTTATCTATTGCTGCAACCAGTACCCCTTTGGTGAATTTCTCTGGGTTCAGTAAATGTTTTTCCTCTTCAACTTGTAACTCAATTTGAGACACCTAAAACAAATTACAAAGTAAACCCACGAGTTACTTTAACTTCAGTTTTGAGCAATTTTCTGGTCAGATTTATTACTGGACAGCTTAACACTTCATTCTTCATTCTCTGTCCCCCTTTAACACAGACTGACTGACATTTTTCAATGGATGTCTCTCTGTGCTCTGTCACTAAGCAACAATGCAGTTTATTTTTAATGCACTGAACTGTTCACCTCAAGGAATGAAGACCTCACTACAACAAATGTTAACATAACAAGTTTAGCAGCTCACCACTCACAGAACAAATCTAAAATTAAACTGAATATATATTTCCCTTCTAAAGTCACAAAATACAAAACCTAAATTAAACTTAAATTTGTGCATTGTTCTTAATGTCTTATATTCTTGTACTCACCAGGAGATGCATTCAGAAGGTGAGCCTTCAATTTTGCCCCATAGTTAGACCTTTTACATACAATTATGCAAAGTAGGAGCAGAAGTAGCCATTAGGCCTCTCAAGCTTGTATGAATATTCAATTAAATTAATAGATGAGCTGCTTACATTCAGAATACAGCCTGATAACCTCTTAGTCCCTTACTTAACAAGTTTCTATCCACCTTTGTCTTCAAAATGCTCAATGGCCCTGGATCCACCTCCTTCTGAGACAGAAAGTTCCAAAGTCATTGAGCGTACTGACTGGAAACATTTATCCTCATTTCTGTCTCAGAGAGGAGACCCTCCTTTCAAAACAGTGCTCCCTAGTTGTGGAAACATCCCACCTATCAAGACTTTTCAGGGTCTTATATATTTCAATCAGGTTAACTGCAGTAGGTTCTGCTGTAATACATGTTCCTTCAATGTGAATTGGCTATAACACGATTGAAAAATTTAGACTGTTATTTGTAGAACAAAAACTTTCCTTACCTGGATTAGCTGTGTCACGATTCTGGCCCCATTAGTTTAAATGCTGTGGCTACTGTGCAATTTTCTTATAATGCGAAACCGCATGAGAACGGAACTATCGTGTTATGTCAGAACCGACTGTACATACTTGGAGAAAGGTAGGACTGCAAATGCTGGAGATCAGAGTCAAGATTAGAGTAGTGCTGGAAAAGGACAGCAGGTCAGGCAGCATCCGAGGAGCAGGAGAGTCAACGTTTCGATCATAAGTCCTTCATCAGGAATGAGGCTTGTGGCACAAGGAGGCTGAGAGATAAATCGGAGGGGTGTTGGGGCTGGCAGGAAGATAGTTAGGAATGTGAAGGTAGATGAAGGTGGGGGTGGAAGTGTTAAGTCGGAGGAGAGGGTGGAGCGGATAGGTGGAAAGGAAGATGGACTTGGAAGATATACTCTTAACTGTACATACCTGTTAACTCCACCGGAAACAAGCCCACATTGTCGAACCATTTCATATAAGACAAACCATTCATTCCAGGCATCAATCTAGGAATATTTCTCTGAATTAATATTGACACCCTTCCTAAAATAAGGAGTCCAGCACGACAGGCAGTATTTGAGGTGTGGTCTCACCAGTGACCTGAATAACTGAAACACAACATCCTTACTTTCATGACTGAAAACAAAAAGTGCTGGAGATCACAATGGGTCAGGCAGCATCAGTGGAGAGAGAGCAAGCTAATGTTTCAAGTCTAAATGACTGCATGACTCTTCATCAGAAAGTCATCTGAACTCGAAACATTAGCTTGTTTTCTCTGCACGGATGCTGTCTGACCCACTGTGATCTCCAGCATTTTTTGTTTTCAGTTCAGCTTCCAGCATCTGCAGTAAATTACTCTAATCCTTACTTTCATGTTCAATTCCTCACAAAACAAAGGGCAACATTCCATTAGGCTTTTCAAAGAAACATATATCAGAATTGGTGGTCAAGCTGTTTGCTGTTTTCACATGACCACTTTTGATTTCAAGTCTACTCTGAGATCTGAGCACAAAATCCAGGCTGTCTCTTCCAAGGAAGGACAAAGGGATACTGCACTGTTCAAGATACTCCTTATCTAAGCCAATATACCAAGGCCACAACTTCTTCCTCAGGTGGGCATGAAAGAATCCATGGAACCTGTTTCAGAGAATTGTCTTGGCTAACACTTACACAGAAATGCAGGCACTTAGAAACAAGGAGCAGGCCATTCGGCCCTTCGAGCTTGCTCTGCCATTCAACATGACCGTGGCTAATCCTCGGTCTAGGTCCCATATTCCCACTTTCTCCTATATCCCTTGACGGCTTTACTATTGTAAAACCTATCCATCTCTTTCTCGATTATTCATTGACTTGGCCTCCACAGCTTTCAACGGTAGAGATTTCCGCAGCTTAGCTATCCTTTGAGTGAAGAAATCTTTCTTTATTTCAGTCCTTAAATGGTCTGCCCCGTATCTGAAGACTGTGACTCATAGTCTAGATTCCTTGACCAGTGAAAACATCCTCCCTTATTTAGCCCTGTCCAGTCCTGTTAGAAGTTCATATGTTTCAAACAAATTCTCTTCATTGTTTGGTGAATGTGAGGCTTGTTGAATCAATCTCTCCTCTTTGGACAGAAGTGCCATCCTCATATCCTTTCTTAGGTAGGGACAGCCAACCGCACACAACACTCCAGGTGGAGTTTTACCAAGGCCTTGTATAATTGCAGGAAAGTACCCCTGCTTCTGAATTCCAATCCTCGAACTGGTCATTAGGATTATTATTGTCGCTCATTATTACATTGTTGGGAAACATCTGGCTGCTGTATATCCAATCTTACTGCTGTTGCCATACTTCACTGGTCCAGGGTGATTTGGGACATCTAAAGGTCATGTAAGGAATGCAAGTTCTTTATTTCACGCATGAAAATAATGAAAGGATATTCTGACAAAACCCTGAGGGATTACAGTCAGATGTAAATTCTTCTGCTGATGTGCCTTTACAAAGAAAGACATCAGTGAATCACCTCAAGCAAAGCCAACCTGAGATTGAAACGGACAGCACTTGGCATTCAAGTGACTTCACCTTTCGCAGTGCAAAAACCTCAACGAAACTCTGTCAAGTAAAGAAACTCATCAAAGGTTAGCGTCCTTTCAAACTGAGCCAACATTTTTTCTCCCTCTCTAATCAGGCTAAAGATTCAGGCAGAATCAGCTTATTTGGTATTCCATTAGTGACAGCTTTGAGCAGGCTCTTGACAACTGTGGCTGATACAAAGTGACTGTTAAATTCCACTTTGTCAAATGATTTGCCAGGAAGTTCATTGTCTAGTGAGTTGCTTTGTTAGTGTAATGCAATTCACTGCTGCGGGATATTCAGGAACAGCTTGCATTTGTTGGTATAGTTAGAGACAAAGAAACGGCAGATGCTGGAATCCAAGGTAGACAAGCAGGAGGCTGGAAGAACACAGCCAGCCAGGCAGCATCAGGAGGTGGAGAAGTCAGCGTTTCGGGTCCAACCCTCCTTCAGGACTGGGTTAAGGGGACTGCAGATAAGGCGGGTGGGAGTGGGTGAGGGTTTTGGATGGGGAGAGGGGCAGAGTGGTGTGGCAGTGATAGGTGAACACAGGGTGTCTCTAGTACAAAAAAATGTCCCAAGGCCTCAGGTGGTGCCAAAGACAATGGAGCAACACGTGCTGGAAACATAATGTCGTATTAACGATATATGCTCTTATTTTTTAAAAAAAGAAAAGCCAGCAAATTCAACATTTCATGATGAACTTGAAAGGGCTCAGAAAAGATTTACAATGATGTTGCCAGGATTGAAAGGTTTGAGCTATAGGGAGAGGCTGAATAGACTAGGGCTGTTTTCCCTGAAGTGTCGGAAGCTCAGGGGTGACCTTATAGAGGTTTATAAAATCATGAGGGGCATGGATAGGGTGAATAGACAAGGTCCTTTCTCTGAGGTGGGAGAGACCAAAACCAGAGGGCATAGATCTAGAGCGAGAGGGGTAGGATTTAAAAGGGACCCAAGGGGCAACCTTTTCACACAGAGGGTGGAACCTGTATGGAATGAGCTGCCAGAGGAAGTGATGGAGGCTGGTACAATTGCAACATTTAAAGACATCTGGATGGGTATATGAATAGGAAGGGTTTGGAGGGATATTGGCCCAAGTGCTGGCAAGTGGGACGAGATTAATTAAGGATATCTGGCCAGCATGGATGAGTTGCACCGAAGGCTCTGTTCCTGTGCTTGTGGATCTCTATGACTCTATAACTCTGAATGTTTACTGGTACATATTTTTCAGAACTTGCTGATCTATGAACAGTGCTGTACAGATAGGGTTATGCAAACAGCATTTTGCCCTTAGCCTTGGAGGGAGTACAACATAGGGTTTACCAGAATAATACCTGGACTTCAAGGTTAGGTTATGAGGAGAGATAGGGCAAATTAACTTTGTTTTCTCTAGAATTCAGAAGGTGAAGGGATGATCTGATTGATCTAATAAAATCAGACAAAGAAAGGGTATAAAAAATGAACTATTTCCATTTGGTGGGGATTCAGTGCAGGGGGTCATAGTCCAAAGATTAATACCAGACCGTTCAGGAAAGATGCTCGGAAGCACTTCTGCACACAAAGAGTGGTAGATGTTTGGAACTCTCTTCCACAAACGGCAGTGGACACTGGAGTCATTGTTCATTTTAAATCTGAAATTGAGAATTCTTCATTAAGCAAGGGTATTAACGGATATGGGCCAAAAGCAGGTACAGGGGAACTTCGATTATCCAAATATCAATTATTCGAATTTTGGATTATCCGAACAAGATCTCAAGGTCCTTACAGAAACATTACATCAAAGGGGTGTTACCAACACTGATCATGGGGCAGGCGTGTACCGGGGCAGGGGGTGCGGAGCGGGGGGTGTTGTGGAGTATGTTGCTGCGTAGTCTCTTGAATGGGCAGCTGACATAGCAAGTGCTCACTTTGTTAATCCTATTGAAGTGAAGCAGCTGTGGGGAGAGACTTCAGCAATGCTGCCAGTCCCTAACACACAAGTGTGTGTCTGCTCAAAAACAAACCCTGAGACAGAGGGAGGGAGCAAGGCAGGCAGAGTGTAGAAAAAGGAAACTTCAGAAAACATGGAGTCCCAGAGGAGAGGCATTGAATCAGTTATCCAAATAATTAATTATCCAAACGAAATACCACCTGCCCAATTTGTTCAGATAATCAAGGTTTCTCTGTATATGGAGTTAGGACACAAATTCGCCACGACCCTGTTGAATGATGGAGCAGGCTTGAGGGGCTGAATGGCCTACTCCTATCCTTTTATTGGGAAAATATTTTTAAGGTATTCCTGTTAATTGCATATTAAACTCACCATGGAAAGTCATGGTGATAAAGAAGACCAAAAGTGCATGGCATGGTAACTTCTAATGCAATACCAAAAATCTTCTGTTGCACAGAGAGGAAGAAATTTAAATTGATGCATCTCATCCCTGCACATAGTTCATTATTGTTAGAATTTGTTTTACAATCAAAATTTGATGGCTGGAGGTTTGCTCTAGTAATGGTGAGGATGTAAGTTTATAAGATTTTGGAACAGAGTGAGGCCATTTTGATAAATGCGAGGTGCTGCATTTTGGGAAAGCAAATCTTAGCAGGGCTTATACACTTCATGGTAAGGTCCTAGGGAGTGTTGCAGAACAAAGAGACCTTGGAGTGCAGATTCATAGCTCCTTGAAAGTGGAGTCACAGGTAGATAGGATAGTGAAGAAGGTTTGGTATGCTTTCCTTTATTGACCAGAGTATTGAGTACAGGAGTTGGGAGGTCCTATTGCAGCTGTACAGGACATTGGTTAGGCTACTGTTGGAATATTGTGTGCAATTCTGGTCTCTTTCCTGTCGGAAATATGTTGTGAAACTTGAAAGGGTTCAGAAAAGATTTACAAGGATTTATAAGTGTTGGAGGATTTGAGCTACAGGGAGAGGCCAAATAGGCTGGGGCTGTTTTCCCTGGAGCATTGGAGGCTGAGGGGTGACCTTATAGAAGTTTATAAAATCATGAGGAGTAGGATAATTAGATAAAGTCTTTTCCCTGGGGTCGGGGAGTCCACAGCTAGAGGGCATAGGTTTAGGGTGAGAGGGAAAAGATATAAAAAAGACCTAAGGGGCAACATTTTCACGCAGAGGGTGATACGTGCATGGAATGAGCTGCCAAGGGAAGTGATGGAGGCTGGTACAATTGCAACATTTAAAAGGCATCTGGATGGGTATATGAATATGAAAGGTTTGGACGGTTATCGGCCAAGTACTGGCAGGTGGGACTTGATTGAGTTGGGATATCTGGTCGGCATGGACGGGTTGGACCGAAGGGTCTGTTTCCATGCTGTACATCTCTATGACTCATTCGGCCCATCGAGTCTGCTCCGCCATTTGATCATGGCTAATATGCTCCTCACCCCTGTTATCCTGCCTTCTACCCATATCCCTTCAACGATTACCAATTAAAGATCTGTCTAAATCCTCCTTAAATTTACTCACTGTTCCAGTATCCACCACAATTTGGGATAGTGAATTCCACAGATTCACAACCCTTTGGGAGAAGTACTTTCTCCTCAACTTAGATTAGATTACTTACAGTGTGGAAACAGGCCCTTCGGCCCAACAAGTCCACGCCGACCCGCCGAAGCGCAACCCACCCAGACCCATTCCCCTACACCTAACACTATGGGCAATTTAGCATGGCCAATTCACCTGACCTGCACATCTTTGGACTGTGGGAGGAAACCGGAGCACCCGAAGGAAACCCACGCAGACACGGGGAGAATGTGCAAACTCCACACAGAGAGTCGCCTGAGGCGGGAATTGAACCCGAGTATCTGGTGCTGTGAAGCAGCAGTGCTAACCACAAATCTTTGCTTGTCCCTTTGTTGCAAGAGGAGCATTGAGGTCCTTCACCTAACAGTTAGATGCAACTGAGTGATGACTGAGATATATCAGAGGATATTTAGGAATCAGTCCTACTTGTGGAGTGGAGTCACATATAGATGAGACTGGGAAAGAATATCAGGTTCCCTTCTGTAAAGAGAGATTGGTAATCAGGTTTTTTAAACACTCCAACCTTTTATGGAATTCAATAGAAATATCTAGCCCATCATCTCCTTTTAACAGTCATCTGCAATGCAACCTCGGTTAGGGTGGTGGCAATGGCCTAATGGTATTATCGCTAAACTATGAGTCAAGAGACCCAGGTAATGTACTGGGGACCTGGCTTCAAATTCCACCACGGCATATGGTACAATTTGAACTCAGTAAAGCCTGGGAGTAAGAGTCAAATGATGACTGTGAATCAATTGCCAATTGTTGGAAAATCCACCCAGTTCACTAATATCCATTAGGGAAGGAAACTGCCTTCCTTATCTGGTCTGGTCTACACATGACTTCAGAAAAACAGCAATGTAGTTGACTCTTAATGGGATGGGATAGCCAGTGATATCTTCATCCTGTGAATGAATTAAAAAACTGCTAATCCACACTCAAAAGAGAATGAAGATTGATGAGAGCTGGCAGATCATTCACGTTCGAGAGAACTTCAGTCACCTGAGAATGTTGAGTCCCACAGCCACCTTTGACCCGATGTCTTTTATCATCATAAAGTGAAAACCAGGGGTAAAGATTATTCCTTTCCCACCTGCACAGGCTTCAGCCTCTTGGGAGGTGGCACTGTTCCCTATTTCCAAATGAAGGGCTTATTCCCGAAACATCGATTCTACTGCTCCTTGGTTGCTGCCTGTCCTGCTGTGCTTTTCCAGCATCACACTCTCAAATCAATGTTCATTATTTCATTGCCGCTACCCATTTACATGACTCATACATACAGTTGGGGTTTTTGAACATGCCTATGTGACAACTCTCGCGAACATGATTGAACCTCTGAATGCTATTCCACCATATTAGAGTGTGTTTGATTATTCATGTTAATGAATGTAAAACTGGGTCAGAAAATCCTCCAGAAAGGTAAAGGATTTTGGATATCGCTGGTAAAAACTTTAACCCTTGTTGAGAAACTAAATTCTTTTCGCCTGCCGCCTAATTAAGCAAAAGTATCCCTCGCCTGCACTTATCAAAAACCTGAGGCGTATTGTAAAACCCTCCCCATGGTGTCTCAAACACATTCATTATCACTTGAAACAGACCCCTCCTCTATCACAGTTGTCGTGATTATTTACACTTAGTTTCCTTCATTGTGTGCTGTTAGGAAATGGAGTTGCTTTCATTTCTTGTTTTTTATCTTAGTACCTGCTGTCAAACAATTAGCACTTACATTTCTGTTTGTACTTTGGAGACCTTTAATCTCTATATTGATGTTAATCGGTTCAGGTCTTAACTGTCAATTGCATTTTTTCTTTGACAGGAGGTGCTTGAGATATGGAACGGGTTTTCAAGGGAGATTAGGATGCAGTGTGCAGGACAACCAGTTAATCCTGGGGGGAATGGAGCTCCCCTCGATGGAACATTTCCCTGACACCATCGTACACATCCTTGGAATTAATGAATTTTCTTTCATCCACCAAGCTTCTTATGTTGCTGGAGGCAGGACATCCCTCAAAGAGGCATTTTCCATCGATCTCTTCAGCTAATTCCCCCATGTCAGCAATTCATTTTCCACCTGTAACATCCATTCCATCCAATGATGCTCAGTACCAGCAGCATGTAATGTCTACATGATGCACTACAGTGACTCACCAAGTTCCTTCAACAACATCTTCGTATCCCATGACCTCTACCAATGAGAAGGACAATTGCAGTGGACACCTGGGAAACATCATCTCCTCCGAGTTTCCCTTCAAGTTGAAAACCATTTTGTCTTTGACATATGTTGTTGTTGATGGGTCAAAATCCTGGATGCTCCTTCTCAACTGGACTAAACCATGATTCAAGAAAGCAGATTGCCACCACTTTCTCAAAGGCAATTTGAGATGGGCAATAAATGCTGACCTTGACAGTCCTTCAAGTATCGTTGAACGAATATGTTATTTAAAAATCATAATAAAAACTCTCTGCATGTCAATAATATCTTCTATCCTTTTGGTGTCTCTCATTACGCCAACTATTCTTTTGTGTTGGTACATATATTCTGTCATTTAACCTATTCCATTGGGTAATTAAAGACTTTATTCATAATTCATGAGAGTTGTTATTTTCAATTTTCTATAAGACTTCCCATTGAGTTTTTGAACATTTCCATCTTATTTCACAAGATGTATGAATAGAGCACATGGACTGAAGCAGTTCAAGAAGGCAGCTCACCACCAACTTCTCAAAAGCAGTTACGGACAGGCAATAAATGCTGACCCAGCCAAAGATGCTCACATGCCACGAGAGAATACAAAAAAAGACACAATTGTATTCTGTCCGTATTCTTCAATTTTGTTCCTTTTTATAGCCATTCTTACTGCAAATAAACATTTATTTGAATATCTTGTAATCTCAGAGTAAATGAAAATGTGCAATTTTATTTAGATATAAGTAAAATATATTCCACATTAATAATCGTGGGCCGTACAGTGGTTAGCACTGCTTCCTCATTGCGCCAGAGACCCGGGTTCAAATCCCGCCTCAGGCAACTGTCTGTGTGGAGTTTGCACTTTCTCCCAGTGTCTGCGTGGGTTTCCTCCAGGTGCTCCAGTTTCCTCCCACAGTCCAAAAACATGCAGGTTAGGTGAATTGGCCATGCTAAATTACCTATAGTGTTAGGTGAAGGGGTAAATGTAGGGGAATGGGTCTGGGTGGGTTGCTCTTTGGAGGGTCGGTGTGGACTTGTTGGGCCGACGGGCCTGTTTCCACACTGTAAGTAATCTAAACTAATCTAAAATTCAGCTTCTACCAAAACTAAAACACACCCCTCAACATGTTGGCCAAAGTAATATTGCTTCAAATTAAATAATTCACTGGTGCAGGCACTTTCACAAATATCGCCATCCTCAATGATGGAAGAGCCCAACACATCAATGCAAAAGATAAGCCTGAAATATTAGCAGAAATCTTCAGCTAGAAGTGCCGAATAGATGAACCATCTCGGCCTCCTCCAGTGGTCCCCAGCATCACAGATACCAGTCTTCAGGCAATTCATATTGGGACCTCTGCTATTTGTGATACATATAAATAACTTGGATGAAAATGTGGATGGGTTGGTTTCTAAGTTTGCAGAGAATACAAAGATTGACAGAATTGTGGATAGTGCAGAAGGTTACCAAAGGATATAGCTGGATATAGATCAGTTGCAGTTAGGGGGGGGGGAAATAGCAGATGAGTTTAATTCAGGTAAGTGTGAGGTGCTGCACTTTGGGAGATCAACTGTTAAGGAAAAGAATACAGTTAAAGTCAGGATGCTGAAAAGCATTGATCATTGGGTCCAAGCCCAGAGTGGCTAAGAAGGATGTCGTGTTGCAGCTTTATAAGACTTTGGTTAGGGTATTTTGTTCAATTCTGGTCGCCGCATTGCAGGAAGGATGTGGAGACGTTGGAGAGGGTGTAGAAGAGGTTTACCAGGATGCTACCTGGATTTGAGGGCATGAAATATAAGGAGAGGATAGAAAAATTGCGATTGTTTTCTCTCGAGTGGCAGAGGCTAAGGGGAGATGTGATAGAAGTCTATAAAATTAAAAGATGCATACATATGGTTGACAGTCAGAATCCTTCTCCCAGAGTTGAAATGTCTAAAACTATGGGGTACGTATTTAAGGTGAGAGGGGAAACATTCAAAAGAGATGTGATGGGCAAGGTTTTTACACAAGGAGTGAAAGGAGTTTGGAATGCACTACCAGAGATATCATCGAGGCAGATATGATAGGGGTGCTTAAGGGGCTTTCAGATAAGCTCATGAATATGCAAGAAATGGAGGGATATGGACCAAGGACAGGTAGAAGGGATTAATTTAATCTGGCATCATGTTCAGCACAACATTGTGGGCCGAAGGGCCTGTTCCTTTGTTGAACTGTTCTATGTTCTGTGATTCACTCTGCATCATATCACAAAACAGCTGGAGCACTGGTTATTGCAAAGGCTACATGCCATGACAACATTCCAGCAATAGTATTGAAGACTTAGAACATAGAACATAGAAAAGTACAGCACAGAACAGGCCCTTTGGCCCACGATGTTGTGCTGAGATTTAATCCTAATGTAAAATATAGTAACTTAAGCTATGCACCCCTCAACACACTGCTATCCATGTGGATATCCAGCAGTCGCTTAAATGTCCCGAATGACTCTGCTTCCACCACCACCGCTGGTAACGCATTCCAAGCATTCACAACTCTCTGCGTAAAGAACCTACATCTGATGTCTCCTTTATACCTTCCTCCTAATATCTTCAAACTTTGACTCCTCGTACCAGTCAATCCTGCCCTGGGGAAAAGTCTCTGGCTATTGACTTTATCTATTCTACACATTATCTTGTATACCTCGATCAGGTCTCCTCTCTTCCTCGTTCTCTCCAGAGAGAAAAGTCAGAGCTTATTCAATCCTTCTTTATAAGGCAAGCCCTTCAGTCCAGGCAGCATTCTGGTAAACCTTCTTTGCATCCTCTCCAAAGCCTCTGTATCATTCCTATAATATGGTGACCAGGACTGGACGCAATATTCCAAGTGTGGTCTCACCAGGGAATTGTAGAGCTGCAGCAAAACCTCGTAGCTCTTAAACTCAATCCCCCTGTTAATGAAAGCCAAAATACCATATGCTTTCTTAACAACCCTATCCACTTGGGTGGCAACTTTGAGGGATCTATGTATTTGGTAAAAACAATGACTGCAGATGCTGGAAACCAGATTCTAGATTAGTGGTGCTGGAAAAGCACAGCAGTTCAATCTGCTCCTCGGATGCTGCCTGAACTGCTGTGCTTTCCCAGCACCACTAATCCAGGATCTATGTACTTGCACACCCAGATCCCTCTGTTCCTCCACACTGCCAAGAATCCTGCCTTTAATCCTATATTCAGCATTCGAGTTCAACCTTCCAAAATGCATCACTTCTCATTTATCCAGGTTGAACTCCATCTGCCATTTTTTAGCCCAGCTCTGCATCCTATCTATGTCGCACTACAGCCTGCAGTATCCCTCTATACTATTGACGACACCTCCAACCTTTATGTCATCTGCAAATATACTAACTCACCCCTCAACCTCCTCATCCAAGTCATTTATAAAAACTACAAAGAGCAGAGGCCCAAGAACAGAACCCTGCGGGACCCCACTCAACACTGTCTTTCAGGCAGAATACTTTCCATCTACAATCACTCTCTGCCTTCTGTCAGCCAGCCAATTCTGAATCCAGGTAGTCAAATCTCCCTGTATCCCATACTTCCTGACTTTATGAATGAGCCTACCACGGGGAACCTTATCAAATGCCTTGCTGAAGTCCATATACACCACATCTGGTGCTTGACCTTTGTCGACCTGTCTTGTCACCTCCTCAAAGAACAAAGTCTTGCTGACTTGTGCTTCAAACTTGCCGCTCCCCTAGTCAAGCTGTTCCAGTGCTGTTACAATACTGGTATCTACCTGACAATGTGAAAAATTGCCCAGTTTTGGGCAAAAAGCAGGACATATCCAAACTTGCCCATCAGTCTACTCTTGAATCAATGGTGGAAGACATAATCAATTTTCTAGACTTGTCCCACATCTATGAATGTAGAAGAGATTCAATTTTGAGCCGGTTGTTTACAAAATATGCATAAATACAACTCATTGTTTGCTCTCTGTGGGTACAAAATATCCAACAACTTCTGCTGTTGTTATAGTCTGGCCATTGAACCTTCTGTTGTTTTCATTGTTTTGGACATTATGCCAATGCTCAATGATGTTATGGCAGGCCAACAAACCTTTTCTAAACCCTTTGTGATATTTGTTCAAACCAGGTGTTAACAGGTGCCTGTGACTTCATCTATGAACCTGCTGCTCCTGTGTAGGATCTATTTCATTCTCTTGGAGGTAACCACAATGATTGGTGAACTAAAGTAGAGTTATTGCTTTGTTTATATTACTTATGGAACTAATCAGCTGATGGAGCAGCTTCTAAATCAGAAAACCCCACTCAACATCACTGTCATGACTGATGTATCTTAACCCAACTGATCAAGAATTGAATGATCCTTGAATTAAAACTAAATTAAATTGAAAGCTGGGCACTTAATAAAATAAGGGATACAAGATCTATTCCACTCCATTTCGAAGACAGGTCCTTGGCTAATGCTTCATCCTGAGTTATTTTACTTGCTAGTTCTTGTTCATGTTGGTTTACCATTGCCACCATTGTCAGGGGATGGGAAGGCAAGGCAAGGTGAGGGGACAGACCCCAGGTTTACCTCAGCTCGGAATGCACTGTTGGCATTATTCAGAATCGCATGCCACTGCCTTGCCAACTGAGCTACCAAGCACCCCCACACAACGTTGACAATTCTTTAAAATATGCATCCTCTGAGCATGAGCTGGTTAGGCCAACATTCAATGTCCAGAGGGCAGTTAAAAGACAATTGCATTGCTGTGAGTCTGGAGTCACATGTAGGCCAGACCAGGTAAGGATGGCAGATTTCCTTCCCTAAAGGACATTACTGAACCAGATAGGACTTTTCCTGACAATTGACAAGAGTGTCATGATCACTCTTAGACAGCTAATTCCAGATTTTTATTGAATTCACGGTCTCCTATTTGCCATAGCAAGATTCAAAATGTTACCTGGGTCTATGGATTAATAGTCTAGTAATAATTCCATTAGGCCATTGACTGCCCATGTCATATCGTGTAAGACTGTCTATTGCCATTGCTGTAAGATTGCCTGCCTTGGCTAAAGCTGTCTGCTACTGAATCACTCACCCAAGTTTCACTTTGATTTGATTACTTCAATATACTCCCTGTCCTCCCAAAGTCCACCTTCTGCAAAGAAGTGCTGATTCAAAGCTCTGATACCTTTGTGCATCATCAATGCATTTACTGACAAATATCACTTGCCAATCCTGCAGTTCCTCCAATTTACATTGATCTGAAAAAGAAGCAAGAGTGAAGAGAAGAAAATCTTTTTCAATTGCGAGTACTGTGGGCCTGGAATACACTGCCTGATGGTGTGGTGGAGGTGGGTTCAATTGAAGTATTTAAGAAAGCATTGATGACTATTTGGATAAACATAATGTGCAAGGGTAGGTGGAAAAGCTGGAGATTAGTACAAGGTAATGATGCTGATTTCACAAGCAGGTATGTAAAAAATGGACCAAATGGCCTCCTTTTGCATCATAGGATTTCCCTGATTATGTAAAGTATCAGATCCTTACTTCAGAGGGCCTCTAGTTCCACCATAATCCTTGTCCAACCTCTCAATCCCTTGTCCTGTCCTGTCCCTGTGATGGAAGGTAATGGCAAACTACTAATGACAAGAACTAGCAAGTAAAGCCAGGATAAAACCAAGAACCTGAGTTTTGAATGGAATGGAATACAGGTCGTTCCACTATAACGCGAAAATTGTGTTCCTCTGCAACCTTGCACTATAGAAAATCGTGCTATGGAAAACTGATATAGAAAATCGCTTTAATCATTCAACAGGAAGTTTGTGTTATCCAAACAGCATCCACAATTCGTCAATCGTGTTACAGATAATATGCGCTGATGAGACGCCCATTACAGCAGAACGACCTGCTGATCTTGTATCCCTGTTTTATTAAGTGCCCAGTATTGCAGTTTAAATGCAGTTTTAATTCAACAATCACTCACAGTATAAGGATTGCCCATTTAAGACAGAGGCAAGAAGGAATTTCTTCTCTCAGAGGATCTGTGGAATTATTTACTACAAAAGGCTATAAGGTTTGGTTCATTAAGACAAAAACAAGGCTGTGATACAGAGATGTTTAAATGGGAAGGGAATCAAAGTTTATGGGGAAAAGGCAGGAAAGTGGAAATGAAGATTATCAGATCAATCACATTCTGATTGAATGGTGGAATAAACTTAATGGGTTGAACGGCCAAAGTCCGCCCCTATACCTAATGGTCTCATGCCTAACTCCATGTTTCTCTATTTCTGGCCCCTTGTATATCTTGTATATGTGAAGATTTACCAATCTTCACACACAGTCATAGGATCTCTGCCCTAAACTTCTCCACCGCTCTCCTCCTGTACTACCTTAATAAAACAATTGTCTTTGAACCAAACTTTAGTTGACACCCCCATCACAACCAACATTTTTCCACTTATTGTTCCTACCATCGACTGCACTTTTTGAAGTGATTCCCTATCTTTGAATTACTAGACAACTGGAAGACATTCTTGCAGGTTCATTAACCTTCTGCTGATAATTTTGAAGAAGAATTGTAAGTGATTATATCTGTCATGAATTTTATTCTGCTACTAATACAGATACATGTACAATGTCAATTGCACAATCCATGGTTCTTTTTAGCTCATCTTGAAGCAGGATGAGAAGAGAAACCAGATCCCATGATATCACTCGACTGCCAAGGATTAAGGATAAGCCCTGCCCTAGCCTACAAAATACATATGGAAACCATTATAAAAACTGCACTATAAACCTTTTAAAGATTAGTCTAATAATCCCTTCCTCAATAGGAACGCAACAGATTTTTGTTTGGAAATCTGCAGTTGATATTTTTCATGTCTCCTGCGTATTGAGAAGTCTTGAATTGAATTCAGTTCATTTGTGAGAATTATACATATCAATCATTTCTTCGTCTAACATACAGCAGTCAATACTTCTTCACTGGAAGTACCCCAATGCATAGACACTTGCTGTGAAGACTTGTCGCATCATAATTGAATCATCTTCTACTTTCTCATCAAGACAATGGGACAGTTTGTCTATGAGACAAAAGAATTCCAGAGCCATTTAAGATGATGAGAAGGACCCAAATTTTAATTGTGCATGTTCGGCTGAGAGCCCAGACTCCCATGGAAATATTATGCAATGAGATTTTTGAACGCAGGTATAGAGAATATTGGCAGCTTTATAGTACCAGAAAAACTGTTTTAACAATTTCTGCTACTTTTTTCAGTAGCTCAATGTTCATTTGCACAAGTACGTGGCAAGTTCTTATAGCTTCTGTTATTGATGGTGGACTATTGATGCCTTTATTGGCTGATACCAGCAGCAGCTCTCTAATGAAAATTGTGAATGAGTGATTTCTTTTGCAGCAGTTCAGCGATGCCATTGTTACATTAGGGGTGAGTGGATCTGTACAGACTGTACATGACATTGAAATATTATGAGTTAGCATTGGGAGAATAAGAGACCTTTGGGTATGTGTGGGAGACATGACTGTTTATGAGGTACCATCAAGATGGCACAAGGAGTGGATGATGGGTAAGGGACGATTTCAGAGAAGCTAAAAGAAACAACTGGGAGGTAGTCCCAGAGAATCAAGGCTGGCTTTTTAACTTACATACACTAGCATTAAGCTGCCTTTATTGACACCTCTAACCTCCTTCCACGTGTAGGGTCAGGGAGTGGGATGGTTTCTGCGAACACGCATATCACCAGAACAAAAATAAGGTCTGATGAGGCACTCACTTACAAAGCAAGTTCCAAACTCAAGCGACAAGCCTGTGTAGCAATGATCCAGCCCCTGACTGCCATTTTTATCATGCAGCATTAAAAATTCATCGCACAGCTCTTGAATCATTTCTCTTCCAAGGATGATAAGACCTCAGGAAAACCCACACGGAGTCCCGAAAGGAAGCAACAGCTGACTTGCCATTCTGCTCTGCATTATTGAAATGTACTGTTTAGATTGTTTGCCAGCTCTTCCCTATTCTGTGAATTCCTCAGGTAATTCACATTCTATTCTTGCTTCATGTTCCTTAGCATTCCTCACCTGAGGCAGAAAGTTGAATAATCTTATTTTTTCACATAATTGCTTGTTAGCAGTTCATCTTGCCAGAGAGCCTGTAACCACCAAATAGATTTGAATAATCTGACTAATGAGAATATTAAAAATAACTGGAAAACTTGCCTTAAAATAGAAAAATTGATTGTGGATGTTAGCTATTTTGGGGACTTTAAGCAGATTTGAATTGAGTAAACAAGGGCAGATTTTAATGCAGGCAACAGGAGCATCCCTAAGAGATTTCCAGCTACTTTCTGTAGAATTTTGCCTTTGAAGGTAAATGATTACTCACCTCTTGGGCAGATGGGAATTCAACCTATGTCTAATAATCCAAAGGGTAGAGATGCTGTGATAATAGCCCTTAAAGCCTGGAATGTTAAGATTCAATCAGGCACTTAATGAGACAGCAATGGGCCTTTTCTGGGATCAGAAATCCCAATTGCTGGGAGCAACCAGCCAATTGAAGGCAGCCAGCTTTCTGTTGCCCATTGGACAGGTAGTGGCTGATGCTGGCATTGCAACCCCTCCTCAAGGCCCAGATGCAGCAGGGCTGATGGCAGGAAGGATAGCACTTAGAACAATGTTTGGCAGCATGGAGAAGGGAGGGCAGCTCTTACCCTCACTCTCACGCCACCTCTGATGCCAGGAATGCAACGAGCATTCATTTGTAGGGTGCTTCGGAATGAAAGCCACAACCCCAGCCCTGATAGATGCCCACCAACAATTCCAGCAGAGTTTGCCTTCTGGGCTGGCAGATTGGCTAGGCAAATATGGGTACAAGTGGTGAGAAGCCATTGACTTGAAATGGCCACTGAAGAGCCCAGCTGGAGATGGGATGAAAAGACCATCCACTCCCAAATCCATCTGGTCACAGAACAGAAGAGGGCTATAGGTTCTCCATGCATCTCCCTTCCATCAATTAAATGCACCCCTATCATAGAATCTAAAAGGAAGCAGCAGCTGAGTTGCTATGCTGGCACTAGTGTGTGTTTCGATCAGCTCTGACTTATTGAAATATACTCTTTAGATTGTTTGCTATGGATTCAATGTTCGCCCTGCCTTAAGCCGAACAGAAAGAGGCCATTAAGCTCTGACAATAACATTGATGCAGCTCTGTGAGTGGTTTCCTCCATATCCCTCGATCTCCCAGCTAAGAACAAGCTGAAATCCAATTTTTCCCTGTTTTGAAACTGCAAACTTCCTGAATGCCCATTTGCTCCTATTGTGTCAGACAGAGCCTTTGCATTGAGACGTGATTCCAGCAGCACTCACACTGAGAAATCTATTTTACGGCAAGGTCTATTCACATTAACACTCCTGATGAAGGTCTTATGCCTGCAACGTCGATTCTCATGCTCCTCGGATGCTGCCTGACATGCTGTGCTTTTCCAGCGCCACACTTTTCAACTCTGACTCTCCAGCATCTAGAGTCCTCACTTTCTCCAAGATCTATTTGCAGTCTCTTTCTGAAAACAAAGTCTCTCAGAGCATCGGAATAAGAGGAAGTCATTCGCCCGCTTGAACCTGTTCTGTCATTCAGTGTGACCAAGGGTAATCTGCATCTGATACCCAATCCATAAACTTTCTATACTCTTGAGTTTTATAAAACATTCAAATTGCAGCAAACAAATCTCAGGAGCAGATCGACAGCAACATCTGCTCATTAAATCAGGGTTATTTACTGCAGTGAGTGCACAATAGTTACATCAGGCAAATTAAGGTTCATAAAAGCAATTTTATTCCCACAATCTCATCTCATTATCACATGGTGGGCGCCAGGCTTGATTGATGATGCAGCTACCCAGTTGCCTCCGTTCTCATCAGGAATGGTGGCATCTATGTGTGATACAGAAACAACCAAATTAATGACAGGTCCATCTCATGGAATTACTCCTCGGCCAGGGTAAAGGAGCTATCACTCAGTCCAGAGAATGAGCCATGGAGGAGGTCATCATTTCTGACTGTGTGTCTCCCTTCCATTGGGAGAGAGAGAGAGAGCATGCATTGTTGAAGCCTTTAGAAAGAATCGAGTGATCTACTGAGTGAAAACCATGGAAGCTATCTCCCTCTCCAATTCTAATTTATTTTAACCCCTCCATCTTTTCCTACCCTTCCTTCACTCTGGTTATTGTTGCACTGCCTGGTTGTGCTATTTTGGTAATACAATGACTGGATTACTTGGTGGTGGGGTTTTGTTTTAGAAAAATACTGACAGAGTTCCAATCATTGTGATATCGGAAACTAATCTTGTTAGAAGTGTGGAGACTTGTTTAGTTAATCAAAGGGAGTGATTGTTTATTTCCATAGCTCTGGCACTGCATTATCAGTAAATCACTCCAATTAATTTGCACACTACCACACTGCATTTTCACTGAACTCTGTAGTCATGTTTAAGGACCACGTCACTTTGTGGCAATGCTGTTTTCGAAACTGAGTCAGTAAGGACTGAATGGTGCTGAACTCTTTAGTTTCTGCAAGAACACACACACTTTTTGCCTCTTTGCGACCTTCAGAGTTTTATTCATTAATGAGATGGATTTCAAGACTACAACGTGCCCAAAAATGATTAAGTCTTGCCTGAAGAGGGAAAATTGGCAGATCGCACCATGGTGATAGATCAAGGATTGAATAGTGCTTCCCTATTTGTCAAAGAAAAACTTAATGTATTCCAAAGGTTGGACTTATTGACAGAATCTGGACAATTGTCTGCATTAATACATTTCTCATTAACCCTTTGCCGTCTTGTCTGCACGCTGAGAGTTTATCATAGGTACTCTTAACAGTGTGAATACTTCTCTGCTGTGACTAAGGGAAATGAGAACTTTGGCATATGTGCGTTTTACTTTTCCACAACACCTCTGCCATACGCTGTTTTGTCAGGTTTCTATGTGTAAAGGCAAGTGTGTTGTATAAAGTGAAGTTGTCATCATGAAAAGAAAATAACTGCATAATATAATTTGCTGAAAGAGTTTAAAAGGATCAGATGAAATCCATCTGTCAAAATTCACACCAGTCTTTCAATAAGTAAATCTACTAATTTATTTTGCGGTGTTAGTGAGAGCTGAGAGTGTCAGCTTCTTACCTCTGACTCAGAAGATAGTGGACTCTCTTACAAAGGTATGGTCACTGTCACGGTTTAACTGGGAGGAGTGCATCAACAACTGTGACCCACTGTGCTGCAAAATGGATAAAATCCGAATAAGACCACCAAGTTGACCAATTTTCCTAACTGACTGCTGTTCAGAACAAGGAATTCACACCAGATTTTGTCATTAACAGGAAAGTCACCCTATTCATTGTAACCCACAACTTTAACAGATGCCGGAGAAAACAAAGGATTCAGAGTCTAAAACAATGCAACTGAAAGTAAAGCCCTTTAAAATCCCAATACATGTGTATTCATTTGTGATTAAGACAGTAAAAAGGCAAATAGAACATAAAACATAGAACAGGCCCTTCAGCCCATGATGTTGTGCCGTCCATTGATCCTCATGTAAAGTAAACCTAATGTACGAACCCTCAAATTTCTGTGACCATATGCATGTCCAGCAGTCTCTTAAATATCCCCAATGACCTCACTTCCACAACTGCTGCAACGCATTCCATGTTCTCACAACTCTCTGCGTAAAGAACCCGCCTCTGACATCCCCTCTATACTTTCCGCCAAACAGCTTAACAAATGGTTTGATACAGATATAATGCACACAAAAAAATGAGTTAAAAGTCTTGAAGATCTAAATTCTAGATCACAAGAATGGGTCAAATTGTCCCATATTTTAATTTGTCGTGGGCAGTGATGCTATTTTTTTTTATCCACTCATATGACATGGACGTAACTGTTTGACTGGTATTTATTGCTCATTCCTGGTTGCCCTTGAGAAGGTTACAGTGAGCTGTCTCTTGATACACTGCAGTCCATGTGTTGCAGGTTGACTCCCAATGCCCTGAAGAAACTGAATTCCAGGATTTTGACACAGCGACAGTGAAGGTATGGCAATATATTTACAAGTCGGGGTGGTGAGTGACTTGGAGGGGAACTTGAAGCGGGTGGTGTTCCCATGTATCTGCTGCCCTTGTCCTTCTGGATGGAAGTGATAGTGGGTTTGGAAGGTGCTGCCTAAGGATCTTCAGTGAATTTCTGCAGCGTACCTTGTAAATAGTGCAAATTGTTGCAACTGAAAGTGAGTGATGGAGGGACTGGATGTTTGTGGATGTGATACCAATCAAGTGGGCTACTTTGTCCTGGACGATTTCAAGTTATGTTGCAGTTATATAGGACTTTGGTGAGGCTGCACTTGGAGTATTGTGTTCACTTTTGGTCACTTTACTACAGGAGGGATGTTATTAAACTGGAGAGAGTGCAGAAGAAATTTGCAAGGCTGTTGCTAAATCTCAAAGGTCTACGTTATAGGAAGAGGCTGGACAAGTGAGGACTTTTTTCTTCACAGTGTAGAAGATTGAGGGGGGACCTTATAAGATCATGAGAGGCATGGATAGGGTGAATGCATTCAGCCTTTTTCCCGGGTTTGGGGAATCAAGGCCGAGAGGGCATCACTTTGAGGTTAGAGGGGAAAGAATAAAAGGGAACCTGAGGGGCAACATTTTTACACAAAGAATTGTACACATATGGAATGAGGTCATTGAGATGGGTACATTAACAACATTTAAAAGGCATTTGGACAAATGCAAGGATAGGAAAGATTAGATTATATTAGATTACCTACAGTCTGGAAACAGGCCCTTCGGCCCAACCAGTCCACACTGACCCTCCAAAGAGTAACCCACCCAGACCCATTTCCCTCTGACTAATTGACCAAACGCTATGGGGCAATTTAGCATGGCTAAATCACCAGACCTGCACATCTTTGGACTGTGGGAGGAAACCGGAGCACTCAGAGGAAACCCACGCAGGCACAGGGAGAATGTGCAAATTCCACACTGACAGTCATTCGAAGCTGGAATCAAACCTGGGACCCTGGTGCTGTGAGACAGCAGTGCTAACCACTGAGCCAGTGTGCCACCCCAAGATATGGGCCAAATGCAGGGAAATGGGGTTGGCGTGGATGGTCATTTTGTTCAGCATGGACCAGCTTGTGCCAAGGGGCCTGTCTCCATACCTTTGGACTCTATGACTCTCTAACCTTCCTGACTGTTACCAAAGCTGCATCCATTCAGACAAGTGGGCAATATTCCATCACACTCCTAAACCTGTGCCTCGTGGGATGGTGAATAGGTTTGAGGGAGTCGGGGGATGAGATACTCACCGCAGTATTCCTACACTCTGAACTGCTCTTGTAGCCACTGTCTTTATGTGGTGAGTCCATTGAATTTCTGGTCAACGGTAACCCTAAGGATGTTGATAGTGGGGGATTTAGTGATAGCAACACCACTTAATGTCAAATTGTGGGGGTTAGATTGTCTCTTATTAGAGATGGTCATAGTCTGGCATTTGTGTAGTGTGAATATTACTTGTCACTTGTCAGCTCAGGTGTGGATATTGTCCAGATCTTTTTGCATTTGGACATGGACTGCTTTAATATATGAAGCGCACAATGGTGCTGAATATCGTTCAATCATCAGTGAATGCCCCCACTTCTGACTCTATGATGGATGGAAGTTCCTCTTCCAGTGAGTTGTTTAATTGTCCACCATCATTCATGACTGGATGTGGCAGGATTGCCGAGCTTAGATCTGATCTGTTTGTTGTGGGATCATTTAGCTCTGTCTATCACTTGCTACTTATGCTTTTTGCCACGCAAGTAGTCCCGTTTGGTGGCTTCATCAGTTTGACACCTCATCTTCAGGTCTGCCTGGTGCTGCTCCTGGCCATGTCTCCTGCATTCTCCATTGAACCAGGGTTGATCTCCAGGCTTGATTGTAATGGTTGAATGGGGGATATGCCAGGCCATGAGGTTACAGATTGTGCTGGTGTACAATTCTGCTGCTGTTGATGGCCCACCGCTCCTCATGGATGCCCAGTCTTAAGTTGCTAGATCGGTTCAAAGTCTGTCCCATTTAGCACAGTGATAGTGCCACAGAACACAATGGAGATTATTCTCAGTATCAATCTGGGACTTCATCTCCACAGGGACTATACGGTGGTCAGTCTTACTGATACTATCATGGGCAAACATGTCTGCAGCTGGCAATTTGGTAAGGATAAGGTCAAGTATATTTTTTCCTCTTGTTGCAGACCTGCTGCAGACCTGAGAAAGTTTGATACATCGGTGACTCACACGAGAACTAACGAGGATATGCAGGGAAGCGTTTGACCACGTTGGGGAGTGGGGGGTCGTATTTGTTCAGGAGAATTAAGGATATTTGTTCTTAGTGTCAATGGATCAATGTAAATGAAGTGATAACATTTGTTCACTTGTGGAATGTGTGGCAGTACTTCCTTCTGACCCTGAGGGCTGGCAGCTGTGCATATCTTCCAGCTGGATGTTGGATAACTGAATATCTGGTTTATATTGAAGACTCTAAACAAAACTCATACTCAATTGCAAAATAACTTGTAATTTAATAAGCTGAGTGAAATATGCTTGCAATTGTGGGTGGCATGGTGGCTCAGTGGTTAGCACTGCTGCCTCACAGCACCAGGGACCCGTGTTCAATTCCCGCCTCGGGCAACTGACTGTGTGGAGTTTGCACATTCTCCCCATGTCTGTGTGGGTTTCCTCCGGGTGCTCCAGTTTCCTCCCACAGTCCAAAGATGTGCAGGTTAGGAGAATTGGCCATGCTAAGTTGCCCGTCATGTTAGGTGCAGGAGTAAATGTAGGGGAATGGGTCTTGGTGGGTTGCTCTTTGGAGGGTCGGTGTGGACTTGTTGGGCCAAAGGCCCTGTTTCCACACTGTAGCTGATTTCATCTAATCTATTCTAGAACAATCCTGATACATTTTCATGTATACCACATTGAGCAGATTTGAATTCAGGAAGCTCAGCTACCTAATCTTGAGTGTTCTAGAATGTGAATGTCTCATTACCCTTACAAGCTAGGAAAACACAGCTAGGAAACTGAGATAGTAAGGAAGTTGGAAGATGTTAATATGTGAGAGAGGGAGAGACAAGATGGAAACTAGTGGAAGGGTTAACTCTGTGTGGTCTGATTTGAGTGTACATTTGTTGTCATGGATTGAATGTTTGTGTGTTGTTCCTTGGAGTTCAAGATCTGGGAATGTTATGAATTGAATTTGCATTTTGGGAATCTAAGATTTTTTTAAAAAAAGCCATGCTGCAGGACAATGGTCCTGGGCATGTTAGCTGAGTGAGGTTATGTCATAACTGTTTCCACATAGTTTAGACTAGTGTCTTGTTATGATGTACTGTTAAATGGAGCTTATCTAGCTAAAGGCATTGGCCATTCGGCCTGGCTTGATCAGGGTTTCCAACTTTGATGTGCATGTCGCTTAATTTGTCAAGCATACTCACACCTGTTAATTAATTTCTCTTCCTCTACAAACTTGCCATTTTATTGCTGCTTCTCTGATTAAGAACATGTGATATTTTTCTAATCTCAATACCAATTTCTGTATAAAGACAATTTGTTTACAACAATAAGAGGAGTAGCCTGAGAGAGCTCTTAGGGGTAAGAGCTGGTGCAGCTACTCTGCTCATGGTTTTAAAACCTTATCTCAAGCCTGGCTTGTAGGTATCTATGTTAGAGTGTAACATTGATGCCATTGGTAAATAAAGGTAATAATTTAAACTATACTCTCTTTAAGAGTTTTACATTCCAGACTACCACAGAGTATGATTTCCGGGCTGAATCAAAAGAGGCTTACAGGTCAAGTCCATTCGGGATTCCCTAAGCCATCTCGAATAGGTACTTTAACAGACCCAGTCTAGCAATTATGTCCTTTAGGACTAGACCAACTTGATCAGTAGTACAGCTATCAAGCCATTCTTGGTGGTGGACATTGAAATCTCCCACCTGGGGTACATTTTGTGCCCTTGACACCCTCAGTGTTTCCTCCAAGTGTTATTCAACATGGGGGAGCACTGAGGACAGTAAATGGTAATCAGCCAGAAGATTATCTTAACCATGTTTAACCTGAAGCCACAAGATTTCATGGGGTCCATAGTCAATGTTGAGGATTCCCAGGGGAACTCCCTAATGAGCAATATATACCAAAGTACACCACGGTGTCACCAGCTCTGCTGTGTCTATCCCGCAAGTGGGACAGGGTATATCCAGGGATGGTGATGGTGGTGTCTGGGACATTGTCTGTAGGATAAGATTCTATGAGCATGATTATGTCAGGCTGTTGTTTGATTTATTTGTGAGACAGCTCTCCCATTTTTGGAACTAAATCGGTGAGGAGGACTTTGCAGAGTTGACAGGGCTGTTTTTGCCATTATCTTTCCTGGTGCCTAGATCGATGCCAAGTGGTCCACTTGTTCTCTGTAAAGTGATGGCCATTCTTTGGTAGTTGATCCAATGGACCCAGGTCATTTCTTATTTCAACTTTCTTGTCGTTTCTGCCATTTCACCCATGCGGAAAGAAAGGGAACGAATGAAAAGTATTCGGTTCACAGGCTCTGGTTGACTTTGGCTGCTCTTTACCGACAGTTTTCCAGCAAACTACTGCTCGACCAATCCAGAGGCTGTCGCCAGACAGCTTTCCCTTCATTCTTTGTGCCAATTGTATTCAAAGTAACAATCTCACTTCTTTGAAAAGCAACCTTGTGCTCCTCCACTTGACGTTTCTAAATTGCAAAAGTCTCTTTGTATTTCAACTAGATAACAATGTCTCCTGTTTGTTTCAATGTATCATCCAATAGGAAAACCGTGGTGCCTTTTGTACCGTCTGGGATGTATTGGATAGATTCATCATCACCAATCCTTCTTATTGATTTTAGTCTCGGCAACTAATACAATATGGGGATGAATATCCACTCAACAGTTCAGGCAGACATTCAACTCAGTTGGGATGAAAATTAAATAATTTAATTACATAGTACTTACTAACTATTGACATTACATCTAACGTAAATGAGAAATGTCAGGCACAATTTCAATGTAAATGCACAATACTACTTTGCTATGTGTTATTAACATAAGAAATAGTCAGTAAAGCAAGATTCACACTCTGGTGAACACAAGGAGAACTATGCATTTCATTCCAGAAGGAGTCCTTTCTAGCCTGATGAATGGAGATTACCTTGTGATGTCAGGTAACCCTTTTAGGTCAATAATGCCTGACAGAATGGTTCCAACGCCACAGCAGAACAGCAGCACCAATCTAGGCAGATACTCCTGTGTAATATGGAAACTTGTGCTGTCTGTCAACTTTCAAGTGAAATAAGGTAAAATTTCCACCAATGAAGCATTGGGAAGATGGAAGATGTTATCTGCAAAACACTGCCACGAAGTGTACTCTCTGGTTTAAAACTCAGTTCTTTGCCCTGGTAATGTCTAAGCCTTAAACTAGGCGATTTGTCATCCTGGTGTTATGTCTGAGATGGACTTCTGACGATCTATGCTCACCATCACTAAGCTTTCCTATGGCTATTCTGTAAGCCCATCCAGCTACACCTCTACCTGAGCTTGTCTCTACTGAAGCTCTCAGTTAATTTAGATTAGATTATTTACAGTGTGTAACAGGCCCTGCAGCCCAACAAGTCCACACCGACCCGCCAAAGCGCAACCCACCCAGACCCATTCCCCTACATTTACCCCTTCACCTAACGCTATGGGCAATTTAGCATGGCCAATTCACCTGACCTGCACATCTTTGGATTATGGGAGGAAACCGGAGCACCTGGAGGAAACCCACGCAAACACTGGGAGACTGTGCAAACTCCACACAGTCAGTCGCCTGAGGCGGGAATTGAACCCGAGTCTTTGGCGCTGTGAGGCAGCAGTGCTAACCACAAATCTTTGCTATTTTGAAATTGACTAAAACCAACCCGCCCTGCTCGGTTACCCACATCCTTACGTCCACAACTTTGAGCAGCAAGAGATCTTGGGCCTGTTAACGTCCTGATCCCACACTGAGCCATGCTTATTGCCAGCAATGAAGGCACTCAATACGGTGGGCTCAGAGTGCCGGGAGGTGAGATAGCATAGGCAGCCCTCTAAAACCACAGTGACTACTTTGCTATTGGTTTTCCTGCAGCCAACCCCTCAGAGGGATTCTCCCCCTGCAGGATTATGGCAGCTCTGATTTACTGAAAAATAAAATGTGAAAGTAAAGATGAGTCTGATGTATCAGGCAATAAACTTGGAGCATTCAGAGGATCAGGGAATAAAACCAAGAAGGCGATAACGAGTCTGTGTGATTGGATATGAAGCTTCATGTAAGTCAAATTCTTCCTTCAATCCAGAGTGAAAGTCAGAAAGAAAATCAACATTCCTTTAGATGAAGACAGGTTAATCAATCTCACATTCTGTGAGCGTGACCATATCAGGCTATTGCTTGACTCGTCCATGAGACAGCTCTCCAAGTTTTGGCACTGGAGCCAGATGTTAGGTGAGGAGAACTTTGCAGGACTGACAGGGCTATTTCTGCCGTTGTCTTTTCTGTTGCCTAGGTCAATGCCAGGTGGCCCATCCGTTCTCTGTAAAGTGATGGCCAATCTTCGATAGTTGATCCAGTAAACCCAGGACATTGCCTATTATGGTTCCTTGTTTTGACAGTTTTCTTGTCTTTCCTGCCATTTCACCCACATGGATAGAAAGGGAAAGGTTAGATTAGATCAGAATCCCTACAGTATGGAAACAGGCCCTTCGGCCCAACAAGTCCACATCGACACTCTGAAGAGTAATCCACCCAGACCCATTCCCCTCACACTATGAGCAATTTAGCATGGCCAATTCACCTGACCTGCACATTTTTGGGTTGTGGGAGGAAACCGGGAAAGAGAAATGTGTTCAGTCCACAGGCCTGGGATGACTCTGGCTGCACTTCACCTATTTAATTCCCAATCATTAAGTGAGATCTGTTGCCAAAAATAAAGGTCAGGGTTGACAGAGTCAGAGATGTTGTGAGAGCAGAGTCAGGATAATGGAAGGAAGGGAAAATCCCAGATAGAGAGAGAAGAATGTCAAAAACAGTGCATTTGTGAGGCTGTTTCTGGTTCATCAAAGGTTTACTGGACTAATATCTAAAATGAATGGATTGCTTTATGAGGAAAGATAAGACAGTGTCAGCCTGTATGAGCTTGGAAAAGAGTCAAGAGTGTGGCACTGGAAAAGCACAGTACGTCAGGTAGCATTCAAGGAGCAGGAAAATCGATGTTTCCGGCATAAGCCCTTCACCAGGAATGAGGCCCAAAACATTGATTCTCCTGCTCCTTGGATGCTGCCTGACCTGCTGTGCTTTTCCAGCACCACACTCTCAATTTTAATCTCCAAGATCTGCAGCACTCACTTTTGCTTAGTTGGAAAAGTCAGAGGTGACCTAACTGAAACATTTATAATCTCAAGAGACTTGACAGGATGGATGGTGAAAGGATGTTTCCTCTTGAATATAGATCTAGGGTTCATCATTTAAAAATAAGTGTTTGCTATTTAAGACAGGGGGAAGGAGAAAAGAAATCTCTCGGAGGGTTGTGAGTCTTTGGAATTCCCTTCCTCAAAAGACAAAGGGTATAGAATCTATAATTTTTTTTAAGGCTGAGGTAAATATATTCTTGATGATCAAGGCAAAGAAAGATTATTGGGATATGCAAGAATGGACAGTTGAAATTAAAGTCAGATCAGACATGATCTTGTTGAAAGGTAAAGCAGACATGATGGGACAAATGACCTCCTCTTGTTCATCATTGCTATGGATCATTTGAAAGAACGCCACTTATTATATAATTATTTTAACGCCATTTATCATATAATTATATTTGTGTTCAATGTATACTGGTGTTGAGAGAAAGGTTTTCTTTGGACATTGTAAATGGCAGGTTTGGTCAGATATTTCAGTTGATATCACAGTAAAAAAAATGCAACACAATTTTCAGGTTTTGCTAAAATTGTTTTAATTACCTTGCATTCTTGGAAATTTCTACCATTTCACATTTTTATCCTTGAGTGTATTTTTTACTGAGTGGTGAGGTAAGACATAAGGTAAAAACAATGACTGCAGATGCTGGAAACCAGATTCTGGATTAGTGGTGCTGGAAAAGCACAGCAGTTCAGGCAGCATCCGAAGAGCAGTAAAATCGACGCTTTGGGCACATCCAGTGTAAGACATAAAATTAGTGTGTTTAGTTACTTTGTCCTTGCTCTGATGCCTCTGTTGGAGAGCTTTAAATAAAGTTATCTCAGTAATGGCTGTTTGAGGCTGAGATTTTGCCTTCTCAGGTCTGTTTGATTTGAACTTATAGTTTGCCAGTTTCTCAATCAAGTAAACTTGATACTTAAATGTAAAAAAGTTGCACTGCTAAAGCACTTGAATTATGAGCTCAGTTATTTGCAATGCAGTGTTCCCGAATGTTTTACTTTTATCAAAATTCATCTTTCATTTGTAAGTTGGAAACGATCGATGTTATCAGTAATACATTTACATAGAACATAGAACATAGAAAAATACAGCGCAATACAGGCCTTTTGGCCCTCAATGTAAAGAATCTACCCCTAACATCTGTCCTATACCTACCACCCCTTAATTTAAAGCTATGCCCCCTCGTAATAGCTGACTCCATACGTGGAAAAGTTTCCAAACAGAAAAGAAAACCAAACTATTCCATTGATTGTTTTAAAAAAAAAACCACCTGTCAGGTATTCCGAATCAATCACCTACAAACGGGGGTATATGATGTTGGACATATTACTTAACCCACCCAAAGGTGTGCATTTGGTCAGGCACAACTTAGCACATATGGGTGATCCGTGTTAGAGTTGGAGGGGGTACGACATAGTCTTAAAACAGGAAATGAGCAGAAAGAACACGGATTGCAAAAGATTAATTGGAGGAGTGATGCCACACATAAAACCTTATTTCTATTTCTAGTAAATGCACAGTTTGCTACTGTTTTGTCTAGTGAAGAAACAGCTGAGGGCTGACCTGATACAGAGCATTAAAGTTATGCAGAGATTCAATAGAGTAGAAACATCAAAAATGTTTCACTTGTGGGAGGAGGTGTGTAGGAATCATCAATGGAAGTGAGTGACTATTAAACCCAATAAAGAATTGAGAAGATTTTTTGCTACCCAGGGAAAGGTTTGAATGTGGAGGTCATTACTGTTTTGTAAAACAGTTAGTACCTGAAAGGTTTAATTGATATCACAAGATAGGCTCCAATCAGCAGAATATCAAGTACTATTCCTGGGATGAGCTTACTGATATGTCATTGTGTCTGAAAACCGAAAGAACTGTGGATGCTGTAAAGCAGAAATATTAACAGATATTCTGGAAAAGCTCAGCAAGTCTGGCAGCATCTGTGCTGAGAAATCAGAGTTAATGATTCAGGTCCAGTGACCCTACCTCAGAAACGCTCTAGGAAGGAACACTAGACCGAAAATGTTAACTGATTTCTTTCAATAGATGCTGCCAGACCTGCTAAGCTTTTCCAGCATTTACTGTTTTTGTGTATATCAGTATTTTCTAGTGGTGCAGCACCAGTCACAACTATTACAATCAATGTTGCTAATATTAATGTGTAGTTAGTCTTAAGTTGAACCTGATGGCTTTGCATGAGACTGTTATATATTTGTGATGTAATGTTACTAGCGATGCACTATTATGCAATAAACCTTTACTGATTGTGAAGATAGATCTGATCTTCTGTTGAAGTTTTTAGTCGGAGCATTTTGAGGTTCTAGGTGATATGAGTGATGGTGAGATGTGTAGCTATATCACCAAGAAGCCCAATGAGGCTAATCTTGACGTTGATATCATCTTGCTCCATCTTTCAGGCATTTCATAAATGAAATGATGACATGATGAGACTGACATGTGTTAAACTCTTTGTTGACTGCCTGACTCACCTTGGTAATACTCAGGTTCCAATCTTCACTTAGGGGTTCTTGACACATTGAGCCAAGGACAACCTCCAATTCCAGTCCAGGCCCTGCTTGTGACAGCATAGCACTCACCTTGTGTCTTTCTGTGCAATTGAGGCTCTTGGAATGAAAGAGAAAGAGAGATAGCTAGATAGACAGAGAGAGAGAAAGAGAGAGAGAGAGAGGTGCATATTACAAATGTGAAAGTGCTTGGCACAGTTGCTACTGTTTGTGAGAATGGAGAGATGCCCCAATTGAGTGAGTATGCAGCATGGGGGACATGCAGGGTTAGTTGGTTTTAAGGGTTTTGATAGATGAGGCAAATGGGGAAAATCTTGCCGGCAATCGTGAGAGTGCTAGAACATGAGGCTTGATGAGAGGTGGGTACAGTAACAGAGTTAGAGTGAGTGTCAGCTATTGGAGAGAAGACAGTAGAATATACCCTGGTGGTGTGCAGATGGATACTGATCAGTTTTCCACTGAGCAGAGCATTCCTCCAGATGGTGAAATTGCTTCAATTTCTGTGTTTGTTTAATATTCAACTTGGTATTGTATAATGTGATGGAATCAATTAATGACACAGGGTAAACTCACCCAAAGGTAACAGAAATATGATTGCATTTTACATCACATTTGAAAAGGAAAGGGATTGGGTCTAAGGCTCATCTTGTTAACCTAAGGGCAACAGCCTGGGCATGAAAGCTGAGTTAGCTGAAGTGAATTGGTTTACTAGCCCAGGGGATATGTCAGGAGAAAGTTCAAACTGCAGATGCTGGAGATCAGAGACAAAAAGTGTGGTGCTGGAAAAGCACAGCAGGTCAGGCAGCAACCGAGGAGTAGGAGAATCGATGTTTCAGGGATAAGCTCTTCATCAGGAATGATATATCAATTGAGAAACAGTGGCAGATACTTAGGAGCTATTTCAGAATATCAAAATAAGATATTTCAAAATAAGTATCAGTCTATATATAATATATTATAAGTACATTCTAATATTTGGACAAGATGGGCTTGAACATCCTTTATTTTAGTTTATTGTAATATGTCAAACAATATGTTTTTTGTTTCCAAGGCAAACTGGTCAATGAGAAGACAAAATAAAGAGCTAACTTCAGGCTTCTGCATCAAAGTAAGACTGATTTTTGTACTTGCATCCTAAATAATAGCATATGCAGTTGTCTTATAGCAAACTCTGACTTATTGTTACATTAGTTGATGAGTTTATGATCATCTTCACCTCTTTATCCCATGTGGTCTCTTTCAGAGGGTCACACAATGCATTGCATGTCTTATAGCTTTCCTTCAAGACTGTTATATCTCTGCCCACACTGTGGCATTTCCAGTGATGTGTCACTCCATGGTGTCACAGGAAGGTTGCTGTTATTGCCCTCACACAACAGTTTCCACTGCAGTTTGGAAGATTAAAGTGTGTCATTATTTAATAGTATAACCTCCTGTATGGTCTTGTCAAGGTGGATGACATAGACATAGAATGTTGTCGTGTGAAAGCAAGCCACTTGGTCCATCAAGTCCGCACCAACTCACTGAAGAGAATCTCACCCAGACCATCCCACCTCTGTAACCCTGCAGTTTCCATGAATAACCACCTAACTAAACATTCCTGGACAGAATGGGACAATTCAGCATGGTCAATCCACCTAAGCTGCACATCCCTGAACACCATGGGCAATTCAGCACGGCCAATCCTCCTAACCTGCACATCTTTGAACTATGGGATGAAACTGGAGTTCCCAGAGGAAATCCACACAGACACAGGGAGAATGTGCAAAACCCACAGAGACAGTAACCTAAGGCTGGAATTGCACCCTGGTCCCTGATGTTGTGCAGCAGCAGTGCTAACCACTGAGCCATTTTTTTTTTTATTTCAAAAATATACTTTATTCATAAAATAATTTGATGGTCTGTACAGTTGGTCATGCCATACATATGTAAACATGTACATACAGAGATCAGAATTTATCATTTTTATACAGGTCTGTACATTTTTCAATCATATGCCCATATAATTAGCTGAGGCGTCAGCGGAGCCCAAATGACTGCATGGGCCCCCTGTCCTTCGTTAGGCAAGCAGACTTTACACAGTGGTCTTTCCCCACCGCGCCTTGGCGGCAGCTGCCCCAAGCTTCAGCGCATCCCTCAGCACGTAGTCCTGGACCTTGGAATGTGCCAGTCTGCAGCACTCAGTCGGGGTCAACTCCTTCAGCTGTAAGATCAGCAGGGGCCACTGTTGATGTTGAAAGGATATTTTTTCTTGCAGTTAAGTTTACAACTGATGGGCAGTGCAGAACAGTGCCTCCACGATTAGGGGCCACCTTTTCAGGGTGGTTGAGCAACTTTGGAACATTGCTGCCTCAGAAGGCAGCAGAAGAGATTTAATTGAATATTTAATTCAATATGTTCTGGTCAGGCAAAGGAATCAAAGATTTTTGGAGGTACGTAGGAATGTGAATTTTGAAGAGATCAGGTATTCGAATGGAAAGGCAGGCTTTAGGAACCATCTGGCCTACTTCTGCTGCTCGTTTGCATATTCATATATAATGAACAAATTTATATAATGACTATTTTATCTTTCCTCACAGACATCGTCAAAGCCTGTGAGAATAGCTGCTGAGTGGGAAATTGCCCCTCAAAGACTAAAGTGAGGCTGAGGAGTGACTTTATAGAGGTGTACAAAATCATGAGGGGCATGGATAGGATAAATAGACAAAGTCTTTTCCCTGGGGTGGGCGAGTCCAGAACTAGAGGGCATAGGTTTAGGGTGAGAGGGGAAAGATATAAAAGGGACCTAAGGGGCAACTGTTTAATGCAGAGGGTGATATGTGTATAGAATGAGCTGCCAAAGGAAGTGGTGGAGCTGGTACAATTGCAACATTTATAAGGCACCTGAATGGGTATTTCAATAGGAAGGGTTTAGAGGGATATGAATCAGGTGCTGGCGGGTGGGACTAGATTGGATTGGGATATCTGGTCGGCATAGACGGGTTGGACTGAAGTGTCTGTTTCCGTGCTGTTCATCTCTATGACTCTGTGACATCCAATGCTTTAAAGGATTAAATCTAAGAAACATAATCTGTAAATACATTCAAAGAGTTTTTTTTTCAAACCCAGAACACAGACAGTTAAATGATGTTTTCCAAGCAATCTCATCAAATTGATGCAGCATCTTCCTCTATGTTACAGCAGATGGAGGATTGCAAATCGAGAAATGGAACTTCGGTTTTAAATATGGAGTAGATTGTGCAGAATCAAGCAAAAGATCATGGGCAATAGATTATTAATGACTTCATGTGGCTTGAACAACAAAGATACTGAAGTTCAGTATGAGTGAGATGCGATTAAGGGGAAGGCAGACATGATGAATATCGAAAAAGCATTTTGACCAGTGATAAAGAGTTCATTTACAAAGATGCACACACAAATAAGTAGTAACTTAAAGACTATTGATTAAGAAAAATAAAGCTAAATTAGAACTTGGAGATGGAATTTGGCTGACGACCAAGGTTTGCTTCGATAATTGTTTCAAGACCAAGAAAATTAATTTAATAAACTTCTCAGCTAAAATGCAAAAGACAATTAACCAAAGAAGCTATTTTCCAAGCTCGTGTTGTATAAGGCAGGACTTGGCTTGCTAACAGCATTTAGCATCCATTAGCGACTTTAGCATACTGCAAATGTTTAGGTGAGAGATTTGTAAATGCCGCGTTGCTTGATGAATTTGGATTTCTTTTCCTCAACCATGTTTAATAGTCAACACTATAATTCAGTCAATGGTTTGGTAATGATTTAAATTGTAACCAGCAGCTGAAATATGCTTCCTGAAAATTCAGAGTGTGAGGTGAATGTAAAAACTCAAACATGTATTGCCCACGATCATGGTTTAATCAACTAGTGGGAAATAAAATTATGCGTGATTTGAAAGCTGTGTATGATCTTTCATCAGTCAAGCACTTAGCTTAATAGATACATTTAGTTGAGAGCGGATATCGAACCTCGTTCTTTCGGCTCTATGAACCAGCTTTGTGGCCGATGCAGATTGATTGGTTTGGAGCCTCATTAAAGCATCAACTTGAAATAGTTGAGTGATCAGTAGTTAGATTCCAGAACAAGAATGCAAAGGCTTCTGCAGCTTGTTGTATAACATCAGTATTTCACATCACAGAAAGAACCATGTGACCCATTGTGCCTTTGCCATTTTGTTCACTGAGGTCCCATGATAAGTCACACTTCACTGCTTTTTCATAGAACATAGAACATAGAACAAATACAGCGCAGTACAGGCCCTTTGGCCCTCGATGTTGCGCTGATCCAAGCCCACCTAATCTACACTAGCCCACTAGCCTCCATATGCCTATCCAATGCCTGTTTAAATGCCCATAAAGAGGGAAAGTCCACCACTGCTACTGGCAGGGCATTCCATGAACTCACGACTCGCTGAGTAAAGAATCTACCCCTAACATCTGTCCTATACCTACCACCCCTTAATTTAAAGCTATGCCCCCTCGTAATAGCTGACTCCATACGTGGAAACTAAAGGTTCATCTAAAGGTTGAAACGTAACTCTCTTCAAGCACGTTTCTCATTGCTTTTTGGAAGTTCTTATTGAACCTATATAGACATACAGTTCAGATGGAGCATTCCAACAACTGTGTGCCAAAAAGAGCTACTCATTCCCCTAATAGTTCACTTGATAATTATTTGAAATCATAGCCTCCATAAGACGAGAAGACTATAAGGTATGGATGCATAATAATCCTTACCTCCACTTTTCTGCCTTTTCTTCACAATCTTGATTCACTGATGGATTAAAATTCTGTCTGTCTCAGCCTTGGATGTGCTTCATTGCACAGCCTCTCAGCCCTTTGTGGTAAAAGACTCCACAGATTCAGGGAGAAGGGGAACAGCCCAAGTCATGGTCCACATAGGCACCAATGGCATAGGTAGGAAGAGATATGGGGATTTAAATTAGAAATTGAGGGAGCTAGAGGGGAAACTTGGAGCTAGAACAAACAGAATTGTTATCTTTGGTTTGTTGCCCATGCCACGTGTTAGCGAGGCGAGGAATAGGGAGAGAGAGGAGTTGAACATGTGGCTACAGGGATGGGGCAGGGGGTGTGGGTTTTGGATTCCTTTGTAATTAGAGCCTTTTCTGAGGTAGGTGGGACCTTTACAAACAGGATGGTCTTCACCTGAACCAGAGGGGTACCAATATCCTGGGGGCGATATTTGCTAATGCTCTTCGGGGAGGTTTAAACTAAATCAGCAGGGGGATGGGAACCAAAACTGTAGTTCGTGTATACAGGAGGATGAGTGTAGTGAAGTCAGAACTAAGACTTCAGCATCACAACAAGGCACTGGCAGGGAAAAGGTTGCTTTGAAGCATGTCTACTTCAATGCCAGGAGCATCCAGAATAAGGTGAGTGAACTTGCAGCATGGATTGGTACCTGGGACTTGGTATTGTGGTCATTTCAGAGATATGAATAGAGCAAGGACAGGATTGGTTATTGCAGGTTTTGGGATTGAGATGTTTCAGTAATAACAGAGAAAATGGTAAAAGAGGGGGTGGTGTGGCACTGTTCATCAAGGACAGTATTACGGTTGCAGAAAGGACGTTTGAGGACTCATCTACTGAGGTAGTATGGGTTAAGATTAGAAACAGGAAAGGAGAGGTTACCCTGTTGGGAATTTTCCATAGACCTCCAAATAGTTCCAGAGATGTAGAGGATAGGATAGCAAAGATGATCCTCGACAGGAGTGAGAATGACAGGGTAGTAGTTATGGGGGACTTCATCTTTCCAAGTATTGACTGGGTGTACTACAGTTCAAATACTTTAGATGGGTCAGTTTTTGTCCAATGTGTGCAGGAGAGTTTCCTGACACAGTATGCAGACAGGCCAATAAGGGGCAAGGCCACATTAGATTTGGTACTGGGTAATGAACCTGGCCAGGTGTTAGATTTGGAGGTAGGTAAGCACTTTGGTGATAATGACCACAATTCACTTATGCTTGCTTTAGTGATGGAAAGTGATAGGTACATACCCCAGGGCAAGGATTATAGCTGGGGAGGTCACTTATGCTGTGATTAGGCAAGATTTAGGATGCATAGGATGGGGAGGAAACTGCAGGGGATTGGCACAACTGAAAAGTGGAGCTAATTCAAGGACCAGCTACTGTGGGTCCTTGATGAATATGTACCAGTCAGGCAGGGAGGAAGTTGTCGAGTGCGAGACTGATGGTTTACTAAGGAAGTTGAATCTCTTGTCAAGAGGAAGAAGAAGGCTTATGTTAGGATGAGATGTGATGGCTCAGTTAGGGAACTTGAGAGTTATAGGTTAGCCAGCAAAGACCGAAAGAGATAGCTAAGAAGAGCCAAGTGAGGACATGAGAACTCATTGGCAGATAGGATCAAGGAAAACCCTAAGGCTTTCTATCGCTATATCAGGCATAAAAGGATGACTAGAGGCCAATCAAACAGAGTCATGGGATGTTGTGCATGGAGTTAGAGGAGTTGGGGAAGCACTCAATGAATACTTTTCATCAGTATTCACACTCGAAAAAGACAATGCGGTTGAAGACAATACTGAGATACAGGTTAGATGGGATTGAGGTGCAAAAGGAGGTGTTAGCAATTCTGGAAAGTGTGAAAATAGATAAGTCCCCTTGGCCAGATGGGATTTATCCTCAGATTCTCTGGTAAGCCAAGGAGAAGATTACAGAGCCTTTGGTTTTGATCTTTATATTGTTATTGTTGACAGGAAGAGTGCCAGAAGACTGGGAGATAGCAAATGTTGTTCTCTTGTTCATGAAGGAGAGCAGAGACAACCCTGGAAATTGTAGACTTGTGAGCCTTTCTTCAATTGTGGGAAAAGTGTTGGAAAAGGTTATAAGAGATAGGATTTATAATTATCTAGAAAGGAATAAGTTAATAAGGGATTGTCAACGTGGTTTTGTGAAGGTCGGTCGTGCCTCACAAACCTTATTGAGTTCTTTGAGAAGGTGACCGAACAGATGGATGAGGGTAAAGTGGTTGATATAGTGTATATGGATTTCAGTAAGGCGTTTGGTAAGGTTCCCCATGGTAGGCTATTGCACAAAATACAGAGGCATGCGATTGGGGGTGATTTAGTGGTTTGGATCAGAAATTAGCTAGCTGAAAGAAGACAGAGAGTGGCAGTTGATGGGAAATATTCATCCTGGAGTTCAGTTACTACTGGTATACCACTAGGATGTGTTTGTCATTTATATGAATGACCTGGATGAGAGCATGGAAGGATGAGTTAGTAAATTTGCAGAAGACACTAAGGTCGGTGGAGTTGTGGATAGTGATGAAGGATGTTGTAGGTTACAGAGGGACATAGGTAAGCTGCAGAGCTGGGCTGAGAAGTGGCAAATAGAGTTTAAAGTGTAAAAGTGTGAGGTAGTTCACTTTGGAAGGAGTAACAGGAATGCAGGGTACAGGATTATTGGTAAGATTCTTGGTAGTGTAGATGATCAAAGAGTTCTCAATGTCCAGGTACATAGATCCTGAAACCCAGGTTGATAAGATTGTTAAGAAGGCATACGATGTGTTAGTGTTCATTGGCAGAGGGATTGAGTTTTGGAACCATGAGATCATGTTGCAGATGGACAAAACTCTGATGGGGCCACATTTGGAGTATTGTGTATAGTTCTGGTCACCGTATTATAGGAAGAATGTGGAAGCTTTGGAAAGGGTTCAAAGGAGATTTACTAGGATGTTGCCTGGTATGGAGTAAAGGTCTTAGAAGGAAAGGCTGAGGGACTTGAGGCTGTTTTCGTTAGAGAGGAGAAGGTTGAGAAGTGACTTAATTGAGACATATAAGATAATCAGAGGGTTAGATAGGGTGGACAGTGAGACCCTTTTACCTCGGATTGCTAGCACAAGGGGACTTAGCTTTAAATTGAGAGGTGATAGATATAGGACAGAGGTGAGAGGTAGTTTCTTTACTCAGAAAGTAGTCGGGGCATGGAACGCACTGCCTGCAACAGTAGAAGACTCACCAACTTTTAAGGGCATTTAAATGGTCATCGGATAGGCACCTGGACGAGAATGGGATAGTATAGGTTAGATGGGCTTCATATTGGTTCCACAAGTCGGCGCAACATCGAGGGTCAAAAGGCCTGTACTGCACTATGATGCTCTATGTTGTATTCTCAAACCTCTGAGTGAAGAAATTCCTCCTCGTGTCTGTCTTCAACATGTGATTCCTTATTCTGAGATTATACCTTTGTTCCTGGCCTCTCCCAAAACGAGAAACAGTCTTTGTGTACCTAACTTGTCAAATTCTCTAAAATTCTTGCATGTTTCTGTAAGGTCACCTCTCATTCTTCTATATTCTCGTAAGTACAGGCCCAATCTACTCAAGCTCTTCTCATAATCCAGTCGCTCGAGATCTGGTGTCAGCCAAGTGAACCTTTAATATCTTTCCTTAGCTAAGGGGCCCAAACCACTAATTATCAACCTGGCTGCTGACAGCATCAAACCTAACATCAGAAACCTACATCACAGAGAGGCCATTCATCCCAAATATTATATTGAAAAAGCTATCTCTGTCATTGTGAATAATTTCTCTTATTTAGTACAGAAGAGATGTGGGAAAAGTGCTGGAATGAATTGCAGACATTTTGGACATGCTCTTACATCAGAACTGAGAGCTGAAAGTGTTAGTGCATGAAATGAACTAACAATCTCAACCACATTTTTATTATTGTCACATACTCAATGAATACAGTGAAAGGTCGTTAATTACAGTGCCAACTTAGATACAAACGTAGCTTGGTACAGTTTCATCAGTTACAATATCTTGGACAGTAGAGACAAAAAATGTCCAGCATTGCAGAAATGAAAGTTCAATATAACAGACCATGTTGGTACTTATCTTTCAGTCCACATTGAGCGCTGGCTCAATGCCGTACTGGAGGCACGCCACACCAGGAGACACCTACAGGAGGAGGGTGCTGTACCAGGCAGGGACATCTCTGTCCAACACCAAGAGGTCACTGTCCAACAGCAGGAGGTCACTGTACCATACCGAGAGGGCACTGTGCCACACTGAGAGGTCACTGTACCGCACTGGGAGGTCACTGTGCCACACCAAGAGGTCACTGTATCACACCAGGAGGTCACTGTACCCACCGGGAGGTCACTGTACCACACCAGAATGTCACTGTGCCACATCAGGAGGTCACTTTGCCACTCTAAGAGGTCACTGTGCCATACTGGAAGATCACAGTACCACACTAAGAGGTCACTGTATCACACCGGGGGTTGCTGTGCCACACCATTGGGCAGGGAGACACTGTACCACATTGAGAGGTCACTGTGCCACACTGGGAGGTCACTGTACCACACTGAGAGGTCACTGTACCGCAGCGGGGTTGGGCGGGGGTGGGGGATGGTCAGTGTACCACACTGAGAGCTCATTGTGCCACACCAAGAGGTCACTGTCCCACACGGAGAGGTCACTGTCCCACACAGGGAGATCACTGTACCACACCAGGAGGTCATTGTGCCAGACCAGGTGGTCACTATGCCACACTGGGAGGTCACTGCACCTCACTGGGAGGTCACTGCGCCACACCGGAAGGTGACTGTGCCACCCTGGAGGTCACTGCACCACACTGAAAGGTCACTGTACCAAACTGGGAGGTTACTATACTACATTGTGAGGTCATTGTTCTTCACTGGGAAGTCACTGTACCATGCCAGGAGGTTACTGTAACACACCAGGAGGTCTCTGCCTTACACTAGGAGATCGCTGTACCACACCGGGAAATCACTGTACCACACCGGGAGATCACTGTATTACACCTGGAGGTCACTGTACCACACCGGGAGGTCACTATACCACACTGAGAGGTCACTGTACCACAGCGGGGTTGGATGGGGGTGGGGGGTCGTCAGTGTACCACACTGACAGCTCATTGTGCCACACCGAAAGGTCAGTGTCCCACACAGGGAGGTCACTGTGCCACACTGGGAGGTCACTGTGCCACAACGGGAGGTCACTGTGCCACAACGGGAGGTCACTGTCCCACACCAGGAGGTCACTGTGCCACAACGGGAGGTCACTGTGCCACACTGGGAGGTCACTGTGCCACAACGGGAGGTCACTGTACCACACCAGGAGGTCACTGTGCCATAACGGGAGGTCACTGTACCACACCGGGAGGTCACTGTGCCACACCGGGAGGTCACTGTGCCACAACGGGAGGTCACTGTGCCACACCGGGAGGTCACTGTGCCACAACGGGAGGTCACTGTACCACACCGGGAGGTCACTGTGCCACAACGGGAGGTCACTGTACCACACCGGGAGGTCACTGTGCCACACTGAGAGCTTACTGTACCACACCTGGAGGTCACTGTGCCACACCGGGAGGTCATTGTGCCGCACTGAGAGGTTACATCTTTCCAACCATTGTTGTGATTAATACAAATCTGAAGCTAACTGGGCCATGTTTGTTGAAGGGATTTGGAATTGATTGCTGTTTACAGAAATGCATTTGGACACTGCACCACTTCTGGCTTGCCATTGTCATGTGACCTCTGCTCCAGTTTGCTTCCACCATTAACATTGTAGCCATTAAAACACATTATACAAAGCAAACACTGAGGAAGGAAGAGCATGAATCCTTTGTCGTATCACAAAGATAGATATCTTGCAATGGGCCATTTATTTTCAATGTGTACTGAGTGTGTGAGCAACCATGGGGCTCAATTACATGAACCTATCAATGGGAGCAGAAGTAGGCTACTTGGCTACTCAAGCCTGTTCCACCGTTCAAATTCAAGTTCCATGAGGCCGCCTACCTGATAACCTTTGAACCCCAACCTAACAAAAATCTTTCCACATCGGTCTTAAAAGTATTCAATTATTTCAGTTCCACTGTTTCTTGAGGCTGAGAGTTCCAAACTTTCACAAACCTCTGAAAAGAAAAATAATCTCCTCATCTCTGTCCCAAAAGGTTGACTCCACCTGTTAAAACAGTGATCTCTCATTCTGGATCAATACATAATAAGAAACATGCTCTCTAAGTCCACCTTGGCCAGACCATTCAGAATCTTAAACACTTCATTGAATAACCCCTGTATCTCCTAAACTCCGTAGAATCATAGAGTTGTACGGCAAAGAAACAGAAACTTCAGTCTAACTTGTTCATGCCGACCAGATATCCTAAACTAATCTATCCCCATTTGCCACCATTTGGCCTATATACCTCTAAATTCTTCCTATTCATATGCCCATCCAGTGGAAACAAACCTAAACTGTCTAACCCACCCTGATAGCACAGTCCACTAAGTCCAGCTATCAATCTCGTAAACTTCTTCTGAATTATCATTGCATTTACACCCTTCAATGAATTAAGTGACCAAAATTGCATTCAATAATCAAGATGTAGTATCGCCAATATCCTGCATAAAGCTTAAAATGATGTTCAATTCCTCTCCTAATGAAGGATAGAATTCCATTAACCTTTTTGGTAATGAATTGTACCTGAATACTAATATTTTGTGATTCATGCACTGGAACAATTAAATCCTTCAACTCCTCAAAATTATGCAGTCATTCTCCATTTCAGCAACTGCTTGATTTTTAATTCTTCCAGCTAAAGTGAGCAATTTTACATTTTTTCCAAATTATACTCTATTTCCAGAGCTTACGCACTCACTCAATGTATCTATATCCATCTGCATCTTCCTCACGTCATCTTCACAACATGGCATTCCAATTATCTTTCTGTCATCTGTGAATTTAGCTAGCACACCCTCACACTCTTTATCTAAGCCATTGATATAAATTATAAATATTTGAGGTGCTAAGGCATACCCTTGCTGGACTGCACTTGTCAAATTCTGCCAATTTGGCAAACACGTATTAGTGCATACTCTCTGCTTGCTCCCATTCGGCCAGCTTCCTATGCATTCTAACATGTTAACCTCATCGCCATAAGCACTTATTTTCAGCAACAAACTTTAATATGGTGTCTTATCAAATGTTTTCTGGAAGGCCAAGTACAGGACATCAACAAAGAGCTTGCTACATCTTTAGGGAACTCTGATAAATTGGTTAAGTATAATTTCGGAGATTCACATGGGACCCTGCAGAATCTCCATTGTAGCACTCTCCTATGAAATTGTGCAGGAAATTGAACTTTCCACTGGGCAGTTCCTCTACACCTGGGATCCTTTAAAAGTATTCCTTTAAATTGGAGAATTCAAAGGGTTCCAATTAAATTAAGTGAGTAGTTATTCGGGAATAATAAGACTGTTGAAAAACAGTCTAACTCTGGGACAACTCTTGAACGGACCTCAAACACCCCCAACTACACCTCTGCCAATTCACTTAAATTTCCCAGACCCTGACCTACCAACACTGGGACCCAGGACCCCCACCCTGCTCTGAGCACGACAGCCTCTTTCCCCCAGCCTGCAACTGAATCCCCTTCCCCTGCTCCAGACCTGATCTGTCTGAAAGTCCAGACCTTTAAGTGGCAGAATACAGCAGCTGTGGAGAGGGAATGCAGTTTGTTTCCCTCTGGCAGATCTGGGTTCCAAGAGCACTTTCAGAATGGAAGTATGGTTCCACCTTTTTGAGGAATGCTCAAAAGATTCTCTTTTCAGAAATGTGGAGCTTTCTCTTTTAATGAAAAACAAAGACGCCAGTGGCAATTCGCTTGATGCTGCCTCTCCTTGGAAAACCTGATCGTTGTTATCATCGAAGAGATAGTTACTAGGTCAATGCTACATGATTGTAGCCTGTGGAACTGAATAACTTAGAACTGCAACATATAGCAACGACGTACAACTAAATAACCCCCCCTGAGACAATCATTTATATTTCTGGGGTCAGATGTATTCCAAAGCTCTTGAATCAACCTATTCAGGTTGTTTGTCTTTCACAACATCTGCCACTGAGGGAGTCCAGCGAAGGTTCACCAGATTGATTCCAGGGTTGGCAGGTCTGACATATGAAGAAAAACTGGAATTACTGGGCTGGTTCTCAATTGAACTTAGAAGAATGAGGGGGGATCTGACAGAAACATATAAAATCCTGATGGGACTGGATCTCATCTCAGTTCTGAATGGCTTACCACTTATTCTTAGACAGAATGTTCCCAATGTTGGGGAAGTCCAGAACTAGGGGTCACAGTCTAAGAATAAGGGGTAAGCCATTTAGGACTGAGATGAGGGAAAATTTCTTAACTTAAAGAGTTGTGAACCTGTGGAATTCTCTCTCACAGGAAGCTTTTGGGACCAGTTCATTAGATAGATTCAAGAGGGAGCTGGATGTGGCCCTTGCAGGTAAGGGATCAAGGGCTATGGGGAGAGAGTGGGAATGGGATACTGAAATTGAGAGATCAGCCATGATTATATTGAATGGTGGTGCAGGCTCAAAGGGCCGAATGGCCTACCCCTTCGCCTACTTTCTTTGTTTCTGTCTTGCTGTATATAGTGAGGGGTAGCTGTCCTGAGGATTTGGAATGCGTATACAACATGTTTGTACCAAGTAGATGTATAATGCAGTGACGTACAGTATCTGGTCAGTATCTAGAATTCCTGCTCGAACAAATAGATCCCAGGCTGAGCTTCTCACACCAAAGATCTCCTTCTTTGGAATACTTTCTCTCAGCTTTGGGACAAAAAAAAGTAGAAGGATTAATTTGATACAGAAACATGGATCTATTGAACAGAAACCAATGAATGTTATTATAATTACTAAACCAAATTATCTCCTGAAACAAGACTTTTTTTGGGAAGACCCTTAATACTTAAATTCAGTCTTTAGTTGAGAGCATACATTTTTGGCAGTCAAATTCAAGAAAATGCAATATTACCAAAAACTGTCATCCACAAGTTCTTTAAAATGGAAATTTGATAATTGGTTGAAACTAAGAATTAGTAAAGGGTCAGTGCTCATTCCTAGTTTGTGACATCTTATCAATTGTGGCTCAGTAAAGAGAGTTATAAAATGAACTCAAGAATACATGCCCCTGACATCAGTAGAAAGAACAGTCAGACAGGATGTAAATGGATGACTGACTTGCTATTGGACAGTTTACATGACGGCTAAGGCTATTATCCTTTATCTCCCCTTTCTGTCGATCAATTTGCAAAATTCAAATTTGCCACGGCTTACACTGTTCCTTCATACATTCCATTTTTTTGCCAAATGTATTGATAATGTCAAGAGCTATTTTCAATGTGAAGAAGATTTAGTGCATTAAAGGCAGGACTACAAGATAAAATAATAGACATCAATGCATATCACTCTGAGGCTGTATAAATTGGTTCTTTGTTTCATTAACGTCAGCAGTCGTCAATTGGAAAGATTGGATATGAACCTGAGAGAGTAAAAGAGCAGTGGGAGATTTATCAGTAAAAGGTTCTTAAGAGTTAGCCTCAACCGGTGAGCATGAGGTGAATAGTAAGTAATTGGATATTCATTTCCTTGCTACACAAGTAAAATATACTTTTATATAATCATAGAAGCCCAACAGTGTGGAAACAGGCCATTTGGCCCAACAAGTTTACACCAACTCTCTAAAGAGCATTCTGCCCACACTCACTCCCCTACTCTATCCTTGTAACCTGACATTTCGCGTGGCTAATTCACTTAACCTACACACTCCTTGACATTCTGGGCAACTGAGCATGGCCAATCCATCTAACCTGCACATCTTCAGATTATGGGAGGAAACCTCTGCAGACACGGGCAGAATGTACAATGCTGGAAACGAACCCACGTCCCTGGTGCTGTGAGGCAGCATTGCTAACCACTGAGCCACCATGCTGCCCCACGTTACAAATTTTTGTGTTAAGGTTATATTGTTACCTGGTAAATCGAGGCACGGCACAGCACCTCAGAACTGTTGAATGAATGTCGTGGGCCATAGTAGGAACCCAAGGACATTTGGGTCTATCTGGGTTAATGCCTTCCCTGAGTATCTCCAGCTGTTGTCTCTCAATTAATTTGGAAGATTTCACCCCCCACCGTCTCATCTACAACTTTCTTCATAGGACTGCTATTTTCAACAGCATGGCAGTTATACACTACTGTTGCCTTGTTTGTATGTCATGTCCACATGATATCTCTGTAAACAAAGTGACATTGTATGAAGATGCTTTGGAACAGATTGAAGCAATTTGAGGAAAATGCCTTGAAATGGCTTCTGGTCAGATTCCACTGTTACTTTGACTGTCCAACACAGAAATGAATGAAATAATCACAAGCAAAATCAATAGCCAGATATTCTTTCTCTATCAATGTTAATATCATTCAGTTTGTGTTAATGTCCTGAGTGCCAAACAAGTTGTACTTGCAGCTCAAGGGTTGTGCTTAGTCCTGTATTCTTGGCATCATAGTGCTTCAACAGTGACATCTCTAAAGACAGTGTATTTTAATTTTTCTGCTTTTTAACATTTTGGTCTGAAAAGGGGAGAGAACTGTTTTAAAGAATTGCTGCATATTTTGAAAAGCAAGTAACCTGACACCCATGATAATTGTTGAGTCAATAGCTGCTAAGCAAACAGTAATTGATACCTGCTTTGAACTGGAAGCGAAGGATTCTTTACAGAAATAGCTCTGGTTGGCAACAAGAAATTAATTGGTCTATGGCCTCATGACTAATTATCAAAGACAAGAACATTTGTTTGACAACAATCATGTGATTGGTTCTCAGCGAATTGAACAACTTGGTGCTGAGAACAAAACGGGGAGAGGTGCTTCCACTGATCTAGGAGATATCTCTCTGTTCTCTGCAGTCAATTCCATTTTAAACATGAGGAAAACCAATATATTTTTCCTTCAGCAGTTGTTGCAAGCTGTGACTTTTAATTAGACATTCTAATTTGACCCACAGCTGGAGAAATCATACCTGATAGAAACTTTTCCCAAACTAAACAGCAGTCAGCAGCTTTTGGCTACAGAGAATGTGAAATCTAAGGTCGAAGAGGTCACAAAGGGTCAAGGGGAACCAATTACAATCTGCCCGAGAGTTGTATGTTAGAGAAATATCAATCAGATTTTCTGGCACCTTGACTTCCAGCCAGTGCATGAGGATGTGCACTTTACACCTCATAGGCATGGCAACAAAGAAGAGTGTTGGCGTGAACCTATTGGATAATATGAGCACTGCTGATGACCCCATTGACCAAAAGGCCAGAGAACATTCTGGAAGATCCAAGGTGGGCTGGATTGAAACAAACACCTGGAGGCCAATCCTTTATGAAGACTTGAGGTGGAAGACTGCGCAACAACACAAGAAGACCCAGGAGAAGGTCTGCCCTGAGCTGTGAGACCCATCTTCATGGAAGAGAGCCAACCCTACATCAGGGGATTCCGATGACTCATTCTTGAATCTTGTAAATTACAATGGCAAATTCAA